>NC_139147.1:131331523-132607826 GCF_964270905.1 Leucopleurus acutus | reverse complement strand
ATTTAGAAAACTAATAAAGATGCCAGCTTCCTTTTCAGAATGCTTGGATACACATTAGAGGGAAGGCTAGGCTAATAAATTTAACTTATTTTGCATATATAACATTAATTGAACTGCCTTAGGAAGACAATATTTACCTGCATTTTACTTTTCCTTCAAAGAGGTTGATTCAAAAACTTCTTACTACCTTCATCAAATATTTATTGAGTCCCTACTATGTGTAGGCATATTCCTGTTGGATTGTTTGCTCTCCTCTGACAAAAAGTGTTCATTCAGACTTACATTTTGTGCTTTCTTTTTTCACTTTTTCCTTTTTTTTTAGTAAACATGTATTTAAATAGAAAACAAAGTGTATGTTAGTGCCTCACAACCAATGCCCTAACACATCTGAGGTTTTGTATGATGATCAAATTTAAAAGAGGACATTTATTCTTCATTCAAATTCTTTGTGTCTTCAGGTCTCTGGCGTGCATTTTGTATGAGATGTGCTGTATGAATCATGCATTCACTGGCTCCAATTTCTTATCCATCGTTTTAAAAATTGTTGAAGGCGACATTCCTTCTCTCCCTGAGAGATACCCAAGACAGCTGAATGCCATCATGGAAAGGTATGGAAAGAAATGTATTGCTGCAGAAGCAATTT
Source organism: Leucopleurus acutus (assembly GCF_964270905.1). Taxonomy (NCBI): domain Eukaryota; kingdom Metazoa; phylum Chordata; class Mammalia; order Artiodactyla; family Delphinidae; genus Leucopleurus; species Leucopleurus acutus. Next base: position 132,607,183 of record NC_139147.1, on the reverse strand, counting down.
TAAATTGTACTTATATTTTAGTTCATTTGAACAATAATTTTCTTTTTAAACATTACAGCATGTTGAATAAGAGTCCTTCATTGAGACCATTTGCTATAGAAATTTTAAAAATTCCTTACATTGCTGAACAACTACAGGTATTTAAAATGAAAGGGATACCTGGAAGCACATATTAGCATTTATATACCTTCTAGGACTTGTAGATGTGATGTAGGAATAAGATGCAGTAATAATCAGTCAGAAAGGAGAAACAAGGTTTTTTTTAAAAGCTGGGGGAAATTATTAGTAGGCAATCTCGGTCAAGGAAGGTGTGTGAACTCCAGCTCCCTGGTGCCCCAGATGTGAGAAGTTTGGATTGTGATTTTTTGCCTAACTGCAGCATCCACCCTTAGAGCTCTTGGCTTACAAATCTTACCTCTACACTTTGTACGTGTATCCCTGCTAGTGCAAGAATGTACTACTAATGATACTAAATCTGGGGGTTTCATTGGGCCTTTATTATTCCATTCCTTATTTTGTATCCTACTAATACTTTTTATTGATTAGCTAAGTTTATTTTGTTTTCCTGTAGATTAAAAATTTCGATGCAGAGAATCTGCCTTTAATGGTAAGCAAAAAGCAAATGGTGTCCTCTCAGGATGTTTATTTGTTTGTTTGTTTCCTTGTTTTTAGACTTTGTAGGCTTTTACAATACAAATCCCTTGGGCAGATTTCCTTTAATTTTTATGAATAGTTTTAAGTGGACCCACAGAGCAGTCATTCACCTTCACAAATGGGCACACCTTTTCATCAGTGTCCAGTTCTCAGGCACAGGAAAGAGGGATGCTGACTTGATGTGCAGTCATTAGTTGAGCTCTGGCACTGTACTGACATTGGGGGTGCCAAAATGATAGGAACAGATATGGCTCCTGTCTTTTTGAAGCTTGGCTGCTAGTAAGAGGACCCAGTAACAAAGAAAATGTAAGCAAGTAAATAAAATAATTGTAAACTACCAGAAGAACTAGGAAGAAATATAGCATGCTGTGAAATAAGGGAAGGGAAGGGCTTTGGTGGTCAGAGAAGGAGCAGGTGACATTGTGACATCAGTGAGATGGTGAGAAGCAGCGTGCCCTACAAAGAGCCTGAGGGAGAGTGTTGTGGTCACAGGGAGTGGCTCGTACAAAACTCTGACTTAGGTGATGTCCCCTGGAGGGGGAAGCACTAAAGATGTGGGATAAGCAGGACAAGAGGAGGAAGTGGTGGGAGCTCCCTGGTGCTTTCAGCTCTCCCAGAGTATAGCTCTCTACTTGCCTGAGGGCAGACTTCTGAAAAGAGGCTGGTTGTTGGGATCAAAACCACAATGAAGGGTGTGTGAGCAAAAAAACAAACAAAAAAGTCAAAAGGCATCCAATAGATCCCCTGGGACTAGGGTGAGACAAATGAGGCATTTTCCCTGGTGCAAAATTAAAGAGGACAGCAAAAACTCAGTAATCCAGATAAATAATGTTGCAATGTAGTGTTTTTTAAAAAAATCAAAAGTAATGCTAAAAAGAAGTCCATAGTAACAAAATATCAAACGTTCAAGGACAGGATCCAATGGGGCTAGGATGAAAGTGGAGCTAAAACCAAGCAGGACCCTGCAGGGCCGTCTCAGGTATAAAAGTCCCTCCATGTCCACTGTTTCTTGAAACAGTGTCCACTGTTTGTAGAAAAAGGCTTTAGTCTCCTAAGACTTTCCTGAGTTCCAAGAAACAGACTCAGGTAGTTACTAATTAGAGAATTGAGGGAATGTAGAAACAAAAGAAAAGCAATCAAGCAAGAAAAGTAATAATAGCCTAAACAACAGTTCAGTGATAAAACAGAATGCTAGTTCCTCCCCAAGGGATATATATAATAACCTAATTCATATGTTTGAGTTGTTCTGCAGAAACTAGGACCCCTACCCAGGTGGTGACTATATGATGACAACCAGCATGTAGACCCCAGACTGGTTGGAACCAGAGATTGATAATTAAGCTTCCCAAAACACCACCTTGTTACCTCAGCACCAACCAATCTGAAGAAAGTCCATGAGCTGCAACCCTCACCCCAAATGTTGCTTTTAAAGACCCTTCCCTGAAAGTTATCAGGGAGTTCTGGTCTTTTGAACATTAGCTACCCATTCTCCTTGCTTGGTTCCCTGTAATAAACGCTGTACTTTCCTTCACCACAACCTGGTATCATTAAATTGGCTCTGCTGACGAGCAGACCTAAGTTCAGCTCGGTTAGAAACTGAGGTAGAATGGTGCAAGTTCAGGACCGGGTCTTGTCGCTTTTTAAACTTTTGCTATTGTATTCTCCAAGCCTTTTTGTCATTAATGTTGATTTTTTTATAATACTGCATTAAAATATTATTTATCTTGGTTACTGAGTTTTTTATGCCCCTTAAATTTGTACCTGAGGTGAGTGCCTTGCTTGTCTCACCCTAGTCCTGGACTTGGTGATGCCGAAACTCAGCCTCTGTGCACCAGTGATGAATCAAATCTTGGAGACAAAGTTTTGGGTGAAGTAGAAAAGAATAGCTTATTGCTTTGTCAGGTAAAGGGGGACACAGAAGACACATGCCCTCAAAGCTGTGTGTTCCAACTCAGGGGGATTTGGTGAGGAGTTTTATAGCAGTGGTTCAAGGGCAGGGTTGCTGTTAAGGATCAGAGTGTGTGCAGGGCCTGCACTCCTTTAATCTGGCCTCAGGTGGTCTCCTGATGAGCTTCTGTGGTTCTCCAGGTTATCAAACTCTGACTTTCTCTCTAGAATGAAGAACACTTCATCAAGTAGTTAACAGCTTCCATTTGTTGGGGGTTTTAGTTCTGTAGAAGAACTCAAAGGTATTGTTATGTGTATCCCTTGAGGCAGAACCAGGACCCTGTCCCAAGGCTGCACTATTGTTTCTTAACTGCTCCTCCCTTCTCTCTGCATTCCCTCCCTTCATTGATTAGCAACTGTTTGAACCTGCCCTTTGGAACTCAGGGAAAGTCATGGAGGCTGAAGCCTATTCCCTACAAATAGGGGACACAGAAAGGCTTTCGTGCCCAGGAGCCTCACAGGGTCCTGTTCGGTTTCACTGGGAGCAGAGACATCGTCCACTACAGTCCCTGAGGTGGGAGAGAACTGTGTGTTCTTGGAGCTGAGGGAAGGCCTGCCTGTGGCTGGGTGACCGGGAGCAAGAGAGCAGGCAGAGAAATATGAAGTTGGAAAGATGGACAGGAGCCTGACCCCACAGGAGCTGCTGTGTAATGTTTTAGACCTGTTACAGAAGGAAAAATAGTTACCAGTGGGTTTGATTTCAAGCCTCAGACACGGGTCAGTAGTACTACACATCAGAAAAGGCTACTGGTCATTTTATGCCTCTTCATCCCTGAAGAGTCTTTAAGGTATGTTACGGCTGTTCTTTTTTTCAGCACCTGATGTGCCAATATTCGAAAATGACCCTGAAGACAAGAATTTGAATCGTCAGAAGGAGGCAGCTTATATAATTAATGCTGTGTAAGTAATTGTTTTGTTTTTAAAAAGCCCACTGAGTGTAAATGTTAAATACATTTGTCTTAAAAAATATTAGTGCTAAGCTGACAGCATGGAGTATCCTAGAATTCACTTAAGTCTTGCCAAGAAATTAAGGAGCTTCAGTAACTTGACGTGCCAAAGTCCTTTGCCCCAGGCGGTAGTAAATTGAAATCATAAAAGTTTAAACCTCTGCACAGCTTACAGATCTGCAGGGTAGCTCTGCAGTTGCATTGTAAGTATATAGAGAAATTCATCTCTCAAACGTTTAGTGATATTTATGCTAATGAACATTCAGATTAAGCATAAATGGCTTTCACACGTTGGTTGTTTAACAGGAACTGGCAGAGTATCTATTGAAAAGCTGACACTGTAGAGTCCTGGGACAATTGAAAATAAGCCAAAATTTACTTTCTTGAGATATACATAAGAATTAGAGAATGTGTTTCACAAAAAGCCATAATTTTTTCCTGATCTCATTTGTCTCTCCTACCTATTCAAAATTTCTATGCCATAACTTACAAGAGCCCAGAATACTAGGTTATGTCAGAACAGCCATGTACAGCTGTGCAGGCTGTGTACTGCACAACTCCAGGGGGCACCACTGATAAGACCAAATCTATAATTTTGCTGAAGAAATGTTATTTAATTTTGTTCCAATGAGAATGACAGTCCCTCCCAGAGCTGTGCAAGGCAGTGAAGTGAGAATGGTAGCCCTCATCAGCTTGATCTTCAAGGCCAAATTACACAAATATGCTTCTCTAACCCCCAGTCCAGTGGTTTCTCAACTGTGCCGTGTTTGTTTTCCATCCCCACATTCAAACTGAGGGAACTGGTCCATCAAAGGTATTCAGTCTTTGTTTAATGCATGATCTACAGTTAAAATACCCTGCAACTCAGGAGATACATCTTTAGGCATGCCCCTAAAACCTAGTTTTCTTGGGTTACTACCTATTTTTTTCAGGAATGCCTGGAACTTCTCATTTTATTTTATTAACAAGATATGTGAGAGTAGTAGGTATCTTATTTTTAAAATACTGGACTAACTTTAGCTATCATTTTGCACTGCAGTTTTGAAACAGTTTGCCTGACTGTGCTTACAATTATAGTGTGCTTGAATCCAGTTCTTCAGGTGATCTTTCACATTGTGAGATATTGATTTCAAATAGTCACTGTTATTTTCAAGATCTATGACTGTTTTGAGGGGCTCTATCTGGTTTTACAAAATAAAGCATGTGTATTCCTGAAAACTGCATGGCCCCTGGAGGCTCTGGTCTGAACTATATTCCAGAGGGATGAGAACTGCCTACAGAGGTCATTACAGTTTCCTCATAGTGTTTCTTTCTTTCTTTTTTTCTTTTTTTTTCTTTCTTTCTTTTTTTTTGTGGTACGCAGGCCTCTCACTGTTGTGGCCTCTTCTGTTGAGGAGCGCAGGATCCGGATGTACAGGCTCAGTGGCCATGGCTCACGGGCCCAGCTGCGCCGCGGCATGTGGGGTCTTCCAGGACCGGGGCATGAACCCGTGTCCCCTGCATCGGCAGGAGGACTCTCAACCACTGCGCCACCAGGGAAGCCCTCATAGTGTTTCTTTTTTTTTTTTTTTCCTGTGTACATATATTTTAATGTAAGTGGGGTTATCTTACACATTTTAAAACTTGAATGTTTTTTAACAAATATATGTATTTTGACAATTATTCAATCTAAGTATATGAATATACCCCAGACTTTTCATATTGTCCCCTCCTATGTACACTAAATATAAAGATGAAAATAGCTTTATTTCTGCTTAAAGAAACAATACTATTTTTAATGTAAAATATTCAGACAATACCAAAGATGAAAGAAATAGTTAAAAAGCAACTGAAATCTTGCCACACTGAGATGATCCCCATTTTGGTGACTAGTTAAGTCTATTCCTTTAGGTATTCACACAAGTGTAAACATACACCCATATCTACCACATACATGTTTATAATATTTATCAGTGGATTACATATAAGTTGATTTTTATCACAAAATTGTTTTACTTGTGCTTGGGGATTTTTATCCTCCCTCCCTGTCCCCGCCTCATAGTGTTTCTTAAGGAGGGAGTTGAGTGCAAAAGGCATTCCGCTATTGGGCCCTAACCAAGCCAGGCACAGAAGCAAATGCCATTGAGAATGTGGTTGCAGACCTTTCAATACATGGTTAATGTAAGCACATTTCTTTAACTGAAGAAAGAGGCTCTCGAATAATATTGGCTAACATTTTCAGGGGTAATGACCATATGCTTTGCTCTGTTATAAGCTCTTTGCATGAATTAACTCATTTAAACTCACAACAACCCTACAAAGTAGGTACTATTATTTAAACAATCATAGAGAGGTCAAGTAACTTGCCCAAAGGCATACAGCATGTAGCCTGGGAGCTAGGATTTGAACCTAGAGAATGTTCTTAACTGTGCAATTAATCACTATGCCATGCTGCCATAAAAATACCTACCGTATGAAGCCTAGAAGATAAGGCATATTCAATAACTTTTAGCTATTATAATACTACCATTTTGGGATACTTTTATATGTCAGGCACTGTACATACATTATCTCATATAATACTCAGGATAGCCCATTCTTTATGGATGAGAAAACTGGGGTTCAGAAAAATTCAGTAACTTGCCCAAGGCTACAGAGCTAATGAGTGGTAGAGATGGGATTCAAACCCTGCCTAATTCCAAAATTGTGTCTTATCCACATGGTTGAATTAGTCTGCCAGTCTATTTACTCCTTAATGGCCAAGATCCTAATTTGTCTTGCACTATGAAAAGCAGTCATAGGCAATGAAATGAGCAGAAATTTGCAAAGTACATAATTTGCTTTTAAACAAAAATCTAGTTTAAAAAATATTGCCAATTAACCACAGTCCTTCTTGGCTAATTACCCACCCAGAGTTTATTAGTTTTCACTTGGCATGTCTTGAGATGCTTTTCCCTTCTCAGTAGTGTAATGATACTTCTGTAAAATACTTGTTAAATTTTCTGAGCATGTTTGGGATGGGTTGCACATGGGAATATTTATTATCTATAGGCAGAAAAAATCCACCTGCAGACCCTGCGGGCACTGTCTGAGGTACAGAAAATGACACCGAGAGAGGATGCGGCTGAGGAAGGTCCAGGCAGCTGATGAGGAGGCCAGGAAGCTAAAGTAAGTGACCTTCCCTTAGTGCCCTGGGCCCTGGGCTGCTTCCCAGGGCTCTAGAGGAACTTGCTGAAGAAAAGCAAAAACCACAACAAGAAAATGCACATATTTATCAGTTTATTCATTCACTCATTCCCTCAAAAGATGGTTATTGAGCCATAGATGGTTATTGGATGCCAGGCACTATTAATAGCAGGCTTTCAGTCTTGTGTGAAAAGAAGGATTGAATATCAGGGAGGTTATTAGGAATGAAAATATAAGGTCAGCCTCCAGACGAAGCCTCTTTGTTGTTGACACCTTCTGTACACAGCACCGTGAGGGGGTGATAAGGTGGCCTCACTATTCTGTCCACACTCCCCAGGTGTCTGCTAAACCCCTCTGCTCAGAGCCCTGGCTGCTGTGTACCTGCAGGAAATTGCTGGCTTTAAGAAGGAGCCTGGAAACAACTCTGTTTTGTCAGGTAAAGCCCTTCACAGTCTGCTCTGGGCATGCTGCTGGTGTGAGAGATCACAAGTGTTTAGAGTTTACACATGAAAAGGGGGTTCCAAAGAGCCCAAAACTCCCAATTTCTCAAAGACTGATTTTTCAGCTGGTATGTGACCCAATTGCCTAATTTTTCTTCTTCTTTCTTCCTCTGCCAATTTTTTGGTGGCTTAGAAGCCCCAACAAAGAATTAGAGGGACAAAAAAAGACCTGAAACTCAAATCTGTCCAATGTGATATCATTCAGTGTTCAGTTGGAAGATATGTGCAAACCAGTACACCACTAAGTGTGGATTTTGCTGAAGAAATATAGTCAAGGAAGTTGTTTGGACTGTTGCATCAACTCACAGTCCCAGATCTATTTCTAACACCTCAGGAATGGCGATATTTCCAGGGTACCATGGTTCATGTCATTGGTTGAGGGTGAAAGGAAAATTAAATCTCTGACAGGAACAGATTAAAAAGGCAATTTAACAACTTGCACATTACAATTTATTTTTCAAATTAAAACTATTTTTAATATGCAAAAAAGTCATAGATCTACCTCATGGCATTTAATATTTTTGTTATTAAAGGCAATGATTTTTAAATAAGTTTGTTCTTGATTTTATGAATGAATTGCATTGGAGTGGTTTTGATTATCATTTCTAGGATTTGAGAAAGGTCATGTGTTTTAGGTAGAAAATGACTCCATTGTCATGAGGGTTATAATGTACCCACGTTATAGACAAGAAAATTTGACTACAGGGATATTCAGTGATTTTTCAAGAAATCTAAGTATAAATTAGCATACAAGTAATCACAAGAACTCAAATCTTTCCTTCAGTTTAATAGCAGGTCTATTAAATTCAACTCTTCTATTGTAGAGGAAACAGAAAATGTCTGAGAAAAATTCCCCTTCACAGTGGCTCTCATATTCTTTTCCATAAATTCTTTGAAATGCAGGTCTGTTTTCCACATCTATGGGTTTGTTACCCAGTTATTCATATGTGTTGGGCTCTCTCCTGAGCATAAGAGACACACTCCTGTCCTTTGTCAGCACAGGCCGAGAGCACACAGGAATGGCACCACCCTCTTCCCCTGAGTTCTGGGTTCTTGAGGGTGAACAAAGAGCCAGCATCCTGCGTGCTTTAAAGGAAAATCGAGTGGGGCTGCACCGCACTCACGTGATGAGGGAGAGACCACAGGCCTGGCTGCCCTACACCCCAGTCTGCCTTTTGAAACAGGGATCACACTTGTGTAAGGTAGATGTGGTTTTAGCAAATTGCAGCTCTTTTTCTATGTTCACTTTATGCAGAAAGCTTTTGGAAGAAAAATATGAAGAAAACAACAAACAAATGCAAGAACTGAGATCTCGGAACTTGCAGCAGCTGACTGTGGATGTGCTCCACGTGAGTGCGCTTCTGTTTTAAATTTTACAAAAGACCTGTTCTTGCCTCAGATTCTTCAGATTCATGGGGCCAGTTGGGTAGTAAAAGGGATAAGGTAGGGAAAAAAAGCATCCAGACCAACTCTGCCCAATTCCAGGCTGGACTGGGATTTGTTTTAGAACGTAGGCCAACAATTAGTGATGGCACTAATTCAAAGCAGCTGTACCAAGTGCCTGCTGTGTAAGGATGACTTAATCTGCATTGAATGAAAAACTGAAGAGTTAAAAGTATGACTTTTCAGAACAAATGTGTGTCTATCTAATTTTGAATTTCAGCCGTGCTATTGTTGCTTTACTTCTTTAGTCCACTGTTCTTTTTCTGTCTTTTCGTTCTTTCCCTCTTTATTTTCTGTCTCCCATCCATATCATCGTGCGTTGTGTTAATAACCCCTTTCAAACTTTGGAGAATTATCATACATATCCAATAATAGGGTTGCAAACTCACATGAAATGCACCCCAAATTCATGTCCTCTGCATCCCAAGCCTCTGAATACCATCCCCTAATGGTTAAAAATATCTTCAGTGACCTTGGTGTGGACTTTGATACTTAAGGTAGTCTTTCTTCAGGGTTGTATTTGGATAATAGACATCAACACCAACCTCCTAGCTCTTTGGTAAAAACAATTTGGGAAGGAGTCCTTTTTATGGAAAACTTTATTGTCTCAAATTCTGGTTATTTGTTCATTGGTCATCCCTGTATCTGAGGGAGATTCTTTCCTTTAGCAGGAAGAACCAAGCCCCTGAGGCTGTGGGGATGATCCCTGAGGTCTGGGGATGCTCATTCTACTGTAGCTCAGTAATCACGGGGCTCTGCACCCTGGGGTGTGCCGGAGCCCTGGGCAGAGCTCACTCGCAGACAAGGCAGAGCGTGCGAACGTTGTTTTCTGCCTCCCTCTGATTGGTGATCCACTTTTCTCAATTACTTAGTGGTTGGGAGTGCTTTAGAGTTCTGAAAACCCAAAGTTGGAGCAGATGGGGGCCCAGCCTACATTGACCTTAGGAGTCTCTGTCCATCAGGCCCTTTAGCAGACAGTATGTGGGTGCTGACGCTGCTCCATCCCAACCCCTGTTCTCCACCATCTCTTACTCCCAGGGAGGCTGGCCTCAGAGGTGTAGGGGTGGGATGGTTCCTGCTCACAGAACCTTAGGGTGGAGAAGTTGCCAGCTGAGGGGCAGCAGTGTCAGACCCCTACTCAGGGAAGGGTCTTGACACCACCAAGCCCCCTGCAAACACTGAGCACCCTCCTTCAGCTCCCCAGATACTTTCAAGGCCCTGAAGTGATGACTTGTGGAGGTAGGTCATCTTCCCCTCAGGATTGAGACTGCAGATTCCCACACATCCCCAACAAGAGTCTGGCATGATGATAAGAATTCTGCATTTGTTAATATATGTAAAATACTTGTTTAATCAGCTGATAAAAACCAGGACATTTTTCTGGAATGCTCAGGGTCCCCTGCTTCTAAGGGATTTTACCCCCAGAGATTGGAAATTGAGAAGTACAGACATGATAATATTTTGTTTTATAAAGCCTAAATAACTTTATTCGTAAAGTTAGCATATGGCAAATAAAAATGTAGTTTCAAGTACGATCTTACATTTTAATGTCTGATAACTTACTTAACTTCTTTGCTTTTCTTCATTGGCCTTAAAAGTAATCATTTCTGTGTTCTTTTTCATTTCCAATATGATTACTATTAGCGTGAAGCAACAACACTGTATGAGGTCTTGTTCCTTCTATAAATTAGGGCCCTTGGGGGATCCTAAAGTCACTTAAGGTTTTATTAGCTCTATATTATCCTACAGAACATGGGAGTCCAGATCTTGGCCCAGTTCAAATGAGGAAAGTGAAGATTTCACAGAGATTTTATGAAGTCCAAACTCATAACCTCCACAGTGTCTGCCTATTTTCTCCCAATTCCACCCCCGTCCATCAGCAAGGAGCAAAGGCAGGAGGGAGGTGCCTGCCGCTGTCTTGACCAGAGATGGTGGTTCATTCTTTGGTCGTGTAAGATTCAGTATCACCAACATCTTTGGTTCTGAGCTTTCCAGAAGCAAGTTTCCTAAGTTGCATATTGATGTAGGCAGGAAGTGCTCCAGACAGCCCCTGGCTCTTGAAGAGAAGACCCTCCCTGGGCTGATTCTGCCCAGTGCGCCGCGTTGTTCAGCACCACAGGTCTCTCGCCCTCCTTTGTGCAGTTACATCAGCCATTTCCCTCTGACCCATCAGTAGCATCCCACTTTCTCTCTTTCAAATGTCACTGCCTCTTCAGGAGAACCGTCTTTGACCTCAGTCTACTAGCCCTTCTCCAAATTCTTATGTTTTCTAGCAATGCTTCTCAAACTTCAAAATGTACCTGAATCACCTCTTGGTCTTGTTGAAATGTAGATTCTGATTTGGCTGGTCTGGGGTGGGTCCTGGGATGCTGCATTTCTAACAAACTCCCTGGTGATTCCTATGCTGCTGGGCCAGAACCGCACACTGATTAGTAATGGACAGAAATTGGGATTCTTGAAAGCAGCTTCAGATGAAGGAGGATCTGGAAAAGCCATGATGAGCGGACCTTCCTATAATCTCTTTAGGAAAAAAGAGCATTTAATGGGAATTGAAGAAAAGGAGGGGCAACCTGAGGGAAGGCTTTCTTGTTACCCCTGGAGGAGGTTGGAGAGAAGAGGCCAGGCAGAGAGGAGACCAGTCTGATCACATTCACAGGCACAAGAGTGAGGCAGGCGTAATATATTCAGAGAACCAAGGAGGGGGAGCTGATACTTTGCAGATGGACTGAAGGGTCTAGACATCTCATGGAAAGGCATCAGTGAGCTGAAAAGGATGAAATACAATGTGAGAAATAAGATGGATTAATTGGATGCAAGAGGCTAAAGAAAAACATGATTAAGAAGGAAAGAAGGAAGAGGCACACATTCCCGTCTGCCCAGATGCACATTTGTGGTTGAATTTCTTCCTCCTCTCGCTGGGGCTCTGTTCTTTAGTCCTCTTCCTTCTGTCTGTCTGGCTGAAGCAAACCTCATTATATTTCAAAAGCAGTTGTAGGAGATAGAAACACAGTTAGGGGAGAGACAGGCTGGCTGTGTCACCTCTTAAATGTTTTAACAATTCTTTGAGGCGTTTAGGAGAGTGGCTTGCTTTGTTTTTCAGAACCTGACTGATGGGGCCTTTTACACTGGAAGGCATTTTCTGCTCCACTGAATTTGGGCTTTGAAATCTTGAAGCGTAGTTGACTGTGGAATCATGTTGGCACCATTTCTTTAAAGGATGGTAGCTTAAAACAACTAGATACCACGATGCACACACTAAGCCCAGTCTTTCTTTTATCCTGGGGTGTATGCAGGTGTGATGGTTTCTGTGAAAATTGTGTAGCAGATCAGGCCTCCAAATGTGAAACAGTCCTGGGGATCAAAGAGCAGATCAAGTCTTGCTCCTTCTAAGAGAAGCAATTATAACAATTCTGTTCTCTTCAAAGAGAATCTCAGAAAATCAAAGTCAACTGAGAGTCTAAATACTTGTTGTCAAATAATTTCTGAAGTGCACACAGAGGCACATTTCGTGCAGTCTCTGCTTTTTGCACTATCAGTGACCCTTTGAAATTTGGAGCCAGTTTCACCTCCTGCAACAATTATTATACAGTACAAAAAATGGACTTCTTAAAAATATTTTATGACTGTATTTCCACAGAGGCCACATCACGGTGTAGCACAGCTATGTTTTACTTATTCATTTAAGATTAGTTTGAACTTTCTCCTTTTGATATGAAGATGCTCTTGGAATAGTTCTCCATGAAAGCCATTTACCCAGGAAAACAGGTCAATTCAGCATTAGCTCTGGGTGGCAAGTACACACACACACACACACACACACACACACACACACACACACACGCACACGCACATGCACACACACACACAGAGTGATTAGTTGACATGCCTATTGAAACATTTGAGAAGTTTAACTTTTATTTTTTTGAAGTGGAAACTCTTTCATGTCACCTCTTAGATGTCTTTCTTTCAGGAAATTGAAATTCATAGAATCACAGAGCTTTTAAAGCTGGAGGAGAGCTTTAAAAGACATTATTGAAGCCAGCACCTCTAGTCTTGAGATGAGGAAGCTGAGTAGGGCTGGACATCCTGCCCGCCTCACCCTCACCATGACCCTGACACTCAGGCCAAGGGAGGTTATATGATTTACCCAAGGTCACCTGCCGAGTTAATTCAGAGCTGTTCCTCTCATTCCAAGCTGCCTTCTTGAGATTTGAAAATGTTATCATGTTTAAGGGAAAGGATTAGGTGGGCTTTTGTTTCTAAGTCATCTTCTAAACAAGAATATTGTTTCATTTGTGGTAATGCTGTTTCCTCTGATCAGCTTCTCATGAATTGTTCATTACCTTCTGCAAGGAATTTGATGACTCAGCTTCAGAGAACCTGCCTGAGTCTCAGCCCATTCCTTCCCTGGACCTTGGCACACTTGGGTCAAGTGTAGAGGACACCGTAGCTGACCTTGGAGATCACGGTATAAGTTTGCATTAGCCTGCAGAAGGCTGCTCTTGGATGACATGTGCGTTGGTGAGGCTGACCCTCCAGCGAGCCTGGCCGGCCTCTGGGAGAAGCCTTGGGTGTATGTGGCCACCTTCCATCAGTTTGCCAGAGCTGGGCTGTGGTGGTGAAAAGCAGAGAAGCCGAGGGCTTTGTCCATCCTTTCTTGTCTTCTTTGTCATAGCGAAGATGAGCTGGAAACTCACACTGGATGAGGGACCTCCGCTTCTACATGAGTTAAACAGCATCACTACTAACATGTGTAAGACTGTGAATGCTCTGAAGTAAATTATTTCCCTGGCCCTCATGAACCAGAAAAAAAGTGCTCAGAGCTGTCAGCCAAACTGGGGAGATACGTCATAGCCTAATGGTATCAAACATGAGTTTTAGAATAAAAAAGCTGGCCCTATCAGGGAAGACCCTGGCAACAATCTGTCTAGGTCTCAGTTTCCTTTACCATGAAACAAGAATAAAGCAAGTTAGCTAAGGCCTGTGACGTGCTCTCAGCTCCATGCCCAGCACATGGTAAAAACCAAAGAGAGGGAAGCAGTTCATGACTCTGAGGGGCAGGGCTGGGAACGTGAGACCTTGAAGTCCTGTAGGGACGCTGACAAGTGTCAGGAACATCATAGGCACTCAGTGAACATTCTCTGAGTGAATGAATGTGTGGATGAATGACATGTTGTCTCGACCTCTGAGAAGCAGATGCCAAGACGGGACTAGAAGTGCAAGGATATTATTAGGGGAAATGTCTGCATAAAAGGAGTTAGGAAAGGAGCTAGGAAAGGCTGAGAGAACTGTCAGACCGCAATTCGAGTCTCATTCCAAGTGAAGAGAGAGGTTCGCTGGATGAGCCCTAGTCTGTGAGGCAGTCAGAGGCAGCCAGGACGTCAGAAAGTGCTTCAGGAGACTCAGCTGTCAGAGGCTGCATGTCCCTGCTGCGGTGGGCCTGGGGTGGGGATGACGGAGGGGTGTGGTAGCCTCACTCTCCTTGTGGGTGAATGTCTTGAGGTGCATCCTCGTGGCTGGAACTCTCTTTGGCAGCAGCTGAGTTCTCTTTCCAAAGAATGGAGGTAGTGAAACTTGGATTTGGCTGGTCATCTCAGTCCAAATTTGCTTTCGATGTCTTCCTGATGGAGCTGTTAGAGCTCGTGCTGCCTTCTTCAGCTGTGAGGAGACTAGGACCTGATGCTCTTCAGGTTGCCATTTGCCAACTTTTGAAATGGTGTTTTGGAAGCCATCTGGTAACGGGTGTTACTGGCAGACAAATATGTGTATCAGATGGATTTGCATTTAGATTCTTTTCAGGTATTTCTTTTATTTATTTATTTATTTGTATGCATTGGGTCTTAGTTGCAGCACGTAGGATCTTAGTTGTGGCATGCAGAATCTTTTCGTTGAGGCACGCGGGCTCTTCATTGCAGGGTGCAGGCTTCTCTCTAGTTGTGGTGCTTGGGCTCTAGAACACACAGGCTCAGTAGTTGTGGTACGTGGACCCAGTTTCCCCATGGCATGTGGGATCCTAGTTCCCTGACTAGGGATAGAACCTGCATCCCCTGCATTGGAAGGTGGACTCCCAACCACTGGACCACCAGGGAAGTCCCCAGGTATTTCTTTAATACATTATTTGTTATTTTCCAAAGGTAAAATTTGGAAATGTAGAACTGTCCCCTGGGCCTTTCTTTCCAAGGCTATAAAACCAAGGGCTAGGCAGGCCTTTGAGTAGCACCGATATGGACGGCCTGTGCACTGCTGGAGGGCCATCGCCATCTAGAAAGAGGAAGCCCCAGAACAGGGCATTTAGTGGGTGGCCTAGGATCAAGAGGCCTGGGCCCAGCCTCCAGATTTCAGATAGGAAAGGGTACTTATTTCACAGACGAGAAGCCAAAGACAGTAGGTAATTTGCTCAAGGACTCCAAAGTTCCTGCTTTCTAGTGCAAGTTACTCCTAAGCTATCTCTGACCACAGAGCTGCCGGGATTCTCAGGCTGGCATCCTCCTTACCTTGCCCTTTGTCTTCTGTCAGGAGGTTTTGGTATGACAGACCGTGTGTTGAGTTACCAGCCAAACTGGAAGTGGGCCAATCCACTCCTTTGCCCACCTTGTTCACACTGTAAGGAAACTACTTAGACGCCCATTATAAGCTGTGAGAGCCAAAAACACATAGTAGTTTTAGGTGGGCCAAATGCCTTGTAAAATACTTTAAACATTTCCCTTATTTTTTCCTCTCTGTAAATTCATATTTTCTAATTTCTATTCTTTCTTAAATATTAAATTGAAAAGGGAGACTATGAAGAACTATGAAATGTAGCCTTTGGGTTGATGATTGGTTAGATGGTGGGTAATTGCAAGATGGTTAGTGACCTCATAGCTTAATCATGAAACTTTGAGACAGGAAACTTTAATTTGTTGATGAACTCTGAAGTGGTTAATTATTACCCCCATTTTCTTTGCCTTATACAAGATTTGACTCCAAACTTTCAGCACCCAGAGGAGGTTGTAATTTATTTTTATCTAGCTTGTATATGTAAAATAAAATTACACAATCATTTTTTTTAAGCTCCTGCAGCAAATGTTTAATCAGTTTTAGATGCTGAATTGGGAAATTCCCTCTGGGATTGAGGAGTTAGTTGCAGAGAAACAAGACAGGGTGAGGCATTATTTACATCTACATGTGATATGCATTTAGTTGACAACAGCTGATTTAATCTAGCTGAAGTCATGGATAACCATTATAATCAAATGAGAAAGCATGACTGGAATGTTAAAGAAATTATTCCTATTTAACTCCTTATATGTAATGTTGATGGTTACTTGCACATTAATTTTTGCCAGGAGCTTCATTACACTCTAGCCTTATTTTTAGCAGCTCACAGCTGAGTTTCAGAATAGCATTTCTTGCAAAGCTGGAATAATAGCCTGGGACTCAGAGGCCCCAGACCCACCTAGAGCATGGCTCTCATAATGCAGAGGCTGCACTGGTGTCGGTCTTGGCTGCCCACCCAGATCCTGGCCAGCTGTCACTTAATTTCCTTTTAAGCCACTCCTTGAGCAAGTCCTGAGCCCCTCACTGTGCTCAGAGAAAGCTTAGACCTCAAGGGGGTCGTAATTTGCTTGCTCGTAGGAAGCCCACATGCCCTTTTTTAGTTGTAGTCTGGCCTATGACTTATGGTGCCATCTCTTCCCTTTAAATGTTAAGGTGATTTAACTCTGTCAGACAATGATATATTTTTATTGTTTTAATTTAAAAAAAGAAAATGTTTACTTACTGCAATTCCACTTCTAGATAGTCACCAAGAGAAAAGAAAACATGTCTACAAGAAGATCTGGACACAAATGTTCTTAGCAGTTGTATTTATAGTACCAAAAAGTATAAACAAGTCGTGTCAATCAACAGGTGAGCGGATAAACAAACTTGTAGTTTATCCATACAGTGTAATACTGAGCAATGAAAAGAAGCAAACTATCAATACACACAAGTGTGGGTAAATATCAAAACACTGTGCTGAGAGACAGAAGCCACAAACAAAAGAATTCCTATGGGATATGTTTACATATAAATATTGTACAAGAGAGGATGCATGGGAATATTTTTATATATGTGGATATGTGTTTATCTATGTATTTCTATGAAGTTCTAGAACTAGCAGCACTTATCTCTAGTGATAGAAATGAGGCCAATGGTTGCCTGGGGATTGTGGTGTTGGAAATCGACTCCAAAAGTGCACAAGGAGCCTCTTGTGGTGCTGGTTACCCAGATGTATATATTTGTCAAAACTTATTGAACTCTATACTTTAAATGAGTACATTTTATTTTCCATAAATTATACCTCAGTAAGGTTGATGAATTAAAAAAATATATTGATAAAATATCCAGAAAAAAAAAGGAAAAAGGAAGCATGAGTAATGCCTATTAGCCTACATTTTAGCTAATGAATGGCTGAGAGAGACTGGCCTGAAGTTGTGGAGCTAGAAGGCAATCAGGAGGATCTCTAGATGTTATCTGGGACACAGAGTCCTTAGTCCAGAAAATGATGATGGGGTTTTCTTCTAATGTCAACCGAGCAGCATTGTCTTCCACAAGGAGTGTTAATAGAGTTTGGGGTCTTCTCTCAGGAAGTGAGAAGATGAGGGGCTGGAATCCCTTGGCTACTCTCTCAGTCTTTTTGGTTGGAGGGCTTATGTTGGTGTGGTTGGGGACCCATACCAATAGGTCTAAGAAGACCTAGGACCCACAAAAGCAGCCTGAGATAACAGAACAAAACATAACGCCCAGACTCCAAACCCACCCAAGACAGAGACGCTGCTGGGTCTGCTTGCCTTGTCAGCCCTTGGAAAAGACGACCACGTTCTGGAGGCCATGTCCATGTTTCCAGATGTCCCATCACTTCCAGAGCTCTAACCATCTTAGAGACTTGATTGATGAATATAAATTGATGGTGGTTTGTTTCATATTTGTCATGTATTCCACTGAGTTACATTTGTGTTTCCTACTGACTCTCACATTTACTCCCAGGAATAGGCCCTTGCAGTCACTCCCTAATTTTCTGAGCTCTAGAGGATAATTAGAATGAAGCTAATATCGAATGAAGATGTGCTGATTCCCCACCCTGAGGCATATTTAATAATTCAGAGTGCTTCTTCTGCATGATAAGCTGGGTAGGTACCTCTGGTTGAAATTTGAATGATTATACACCAATTGAAAAATTGAAGTGGATGCAGAATAACACCTGCCCAATCAGCTACTTCACTGTTGTGTCCTAAGCAGGCATAATAGAAATAAGAGGAAAATCAGTCCCCACAACATGGACCTCTCAAAATAACATTCTCAAAATAATGTTCTCACCTGGGAAAGCTGTATGTGGATTCCATGATCCACCCCTTAGCTAAACATAAATTAGACAGTAGTTATTAACCTAAGGGTTCTGCTGGTAGAGCATAGAGCATCTGTTTTTGTTTCTTTTTGCCCTGCCCTATCATGGTTCAGGTTTAGAATGAATCAATTAAGCAGAAAATTAAATAAGCATCCATCATGGCTTTAAGGTAAGATAGACACAAAATATAATAGGCTAAAACCTCCTATAATATGTGCTTCAGACAGCATTTTGGACATACCATGGTGTGGTTTTCCTTTAGTCATTGAAATTGTTTTCCATGCATGCAATTAACACAGTTGTGCTCAGGGCTCCTGCACATCACCCTGGAGAGTATTGTCATAATGCCCAAGGGAAGCTAAGAGGCCATAGGAAACGAACACAGCAATACTGGACAGTGCCTACTTCCAGTCACATGAGTGTCTTTGACTCATATGCCAAGTTTTTGTTTAAGTGATTGAAATATTCTGCTTTGGTGTTAAGGCCAGACTTTAATTTAGCTATTTGTAATAGGCATTTAAATTTGTCCTCTCCGATCTTTGTAAAGGGGCTTTCTGTTCTGTTTTGTGGCAGTGAGGGCCTCCTCACTATCAGCTCTAGATTCGCTTGTCAAACTTTCATTTTTTTCAAGTGAAATAACATATATCCAGAAAAAAAAAAAAACAATAACAAAACCTTTCTGGCAAGGAACTACAGCAGTATCTAATTCCTTTTGTCACTCATGACTAGCAGCATTTTCCATTGACTTCTCTTTTTCTCTTGCTTCTAAAAAAGAAATTTCAAAATAGAAAAATAGGAAACCTACAAAAATATCTAAAATGATTGTCATGTTTCAAAGTAGTATGTCTGTGTGTGAGCAGTAATATGAATTTGACTTACTCTTAAAAAACCCATTTTTCCATGTTTGTCTTCAGAATGTTTGTGATGTTGTCAGCATTTAGAGCTCCTCAGCTGGACTCGTTTCATTTCTGAGGTTGCAGGATGGGGTCTTTGTAAATTCCCCTTGCCGTTCTGTGCATTGGCATCCAAGTGTCAGAATGCATGTCATACAAATCATGAATGTGTAGTGTGACCCTACACACCCCACTTCACAGCTGACCTTGACCATCCTTTCCTGCTAACTCTGGACTTGTTTGGGTTACTTTTTCTGGCATGGCTCCTTTAAATTATTAATGGGAGTTTCCTCTTACTATTAAAGATGAGCCGGCTAAGTACAGAGTTGTAGATGAGTTTAAGATGCCTGCTATCTTTCACTACATTTGGCACCTGGACGTTTGGGGTTGTAGAGATCAAAGTGACTTTACTCTTTTTATATCTCAGATTAATTTTCGAATCTAGGAAAAATGGGCAAACCCAGCTCCTCTCCCCAGCTTAACTCCATGTGGCCTGTTTTCCTGGCTTCAAACAGCTTAGAATTAAATTAACTCCCCTCTTTCCCTCTACCTTCCACCTTCCCACAACCCCATTTTAAGATATAATTTGACAGTTTGCACAAGCAGTTGCTTATGACATGTGGCCTCTAATTATACATTTGGTCTCCTTTTATTTGTGAGATTACACATTTTGGACAAGGCTAACCTTTGTGTGTTTATGGTGTCCTGGATGAGAAATTTTAGTGGTGTACTTGAGAGGGCTAGAAAGTGACTACTGGTTAAGAAAAAGCAGGTTTGGGGAAAAAAGTTAAATGCTTTAAATTGAGCTTTGTGCTGTTGATGAAGAACATGGGCCAGTGCCCTGGCTGTGCCGTCGTGTTCATAGGCCATGTTCGCACCTGCTCCTGGGAATGCCAGTGTTCTTTGGCACCATCCTGATGTCATTCCCTACCTTGCCTCCTACTTTTTATTCCGTAAATCATACACCTACATTTTGTTGATCTCAGCTCAAAATTCCACCCAGTAGGTATCCTGGTGAGAATATATGTTTTCTATTGTATTGACAATATTTATTGATTCACATTTGATGATACCCCTGAAAGGCATTCACATACAGGAGTGTGTCACAGCCCCGCAGCTGAGAGCTAGTAAGCCGGTCCCTTGCTACTTAAACCATGGTCTCTGCACTCATATCACTGCCGTCCTGAGGACCTGTAAGAAATGCAGAATCTTAGACCACATCCTAGACTTGCTGGATCAGAAGATGCAAAATCCCAGTAATTTGTCTGCACATTAAAGTTTGAAGAGCACTGGGCTAGGCTGTAAGTTCAGTGAGCGTGTGGACCATGGCTCCTGGTTCATCTTTCAGTTTTTTTTGTATTTCCATGACTTTTAAAAAAACTGTAGTTGATTTACAATGTTTCAGGTATACAGCAAAGTGATGCAGTTACAAGTGTGTGTGAGTGTGTGTGTGTGTATGTATACATATATACTCTTTTTCAGATTCATTTCCATTGTAGTTTGTTACAAGATATTGAATATAGTTCCCTGTGCTATATGATTTATCTTTTTATTCTCACTTGCAGACATGCTGACTGGCTCTGAGATGATGCTTGGTAAATATTTGTTGAATGAATGACTAAATCTAGGGGGAAAATCCTATAAGAACACTAATGCTTTTTGTCATAAACAGCATACATTTCTTGCACAGATTAATTCAATTGGGCAAACAGTAGAATAACAAGTTACCAGAAGAGGCTAATTTGTGTGCATTGGTGTTCACCTATAATTTTTGTCTCCTTCTTCTTAAGGGAGATTGCAGTCTAATTTTCCCAGATGGATACTGGAAAGATGAAAAATAAAGGAGGCGTTTTGGAGACCTGGGAATAGAAATCCTCCATGTCTGCTTTTTAAGTAGCCTAGCCTTTTCCTCTTTCTTTATAGATACTCCTACATTTAAATAATCTCTCACGGAAGCCACCAAAGTGCCAAAAATATGTTTTCTTCTTCTGCAATAATAATAGATCAGTATTTAGTTTAATAAAAGTGGTCACATCACCATAAGGTAATCCT
Organism: Leucopleurus acutus; assembly: GCF_964270905.1. Classification (NCBI taxonomy): domain Eukaryota; kingdom Metazoa; phylum Chordata; class Mammalia; order Artiodactyla; family Delphinidae; genus Leucopleurus; species Leucopleurus acutus. The sequence continues at coordinate 132,586,218 of NC_139147.1, read as the reverse complement.
CCCAGACTCCTTAACATATTTGCTGAGTGTATTCCCATTAACGGGAATGACGGGTATTTGGGAAGCATAGTCTGTGTCACAGGGGCACACATCTCTTGTTTGCATCCGCTTAGTCTCCCCATGGAATCCATGGCAAACTTTATGTGTGACAGTGTGAGTAGACATTTGTTGGTGGATTACTCTTTCTTTTTTAATAGCAGGTTTGGTCGGGCCCCCATACGAAAATACTTTTCATGGTTGGTGGGTTGGGTCCTCTGGGAAACAGACCCCAAGACTGAGGTAGAAGTACAAGAGGTGTATTGAGGGTAACGTCTGCCGGAAGAAAAATGGAAGGGGATCAGGAGTAGGCAGAGAGAGTCTGTGATGCAGGTCTGACACCTGGGAAAGGTGAGCAGGAAGGAGGGAGAGGGGTAGAAAGAGCTTCAGACTTCATTAAAGTTCTGAGACAGCCTCCATCAGCCAGATGGGGAGCTTCTAGATCAAAGATTTCCCATAGAGGAATCTTGTGTTGGGCAGAAATGTTGTGCCTTACCATCGCCACTAGCTCCAGCACTCAGCAGGACCCCAAGATGCTGCAGGTGGAGTCTGGCAGCCCACTGCATGTGCTGCAGCTAAGCAGCAAGTTTGTGGGAGGAGAACTGAGAGACACTCCCCGTAGATGCCACAGCAGTAGTTCATCTGAGTCATCCATATGCTTGAGATGACAAAAAATAGTATTTGGATAAACAGCCTATAATTCAATACTTTTCTCTAACTTCAAGTAACCTTACCTCCAATATGTTCAAAGTAAGAGTGACTGAAACTTCTGGAATAACCACAGATATTTCACAAAACTCCACTGGACTGGAAGCCATGAGTGTATTGAAAGAGGTTTGGAGCCAGACTTTATCTTTTCCCCGCTTGTGTCATTTACCAGCTGTATGAACTTGGGCAAAAAATTTATATTTCCAAGCCTCAGTTTTCTCATCCATATAATGGGAGTAACAGTAATACCCAATCTTTGGGGGTTAAGTGAGGAATAAATTAGATGATACATAAAGAACTTAGCATAGTACATGAAACATAGAAAGCGCACAACAATCTCTTACTGAAAACATACCACGTCAAAGCAAGTTGCAGTATTTTCTCAAGTTCCACATAAAACCTTTGCAATTGGTGATGAGATAATTCAGTTTTTAACCACCCAGGAGAACTTCTGATTATAGTTTATAAGCACCTTCACTCTATGAATTAAGTATGATTTGGAATACAATACTTTTTTTGCTCTAGTTTTTGCATATGGGAAATGTAAAATGACTCAGGCCCAGTTCCCCCTGTCAAATTATGGCCTTAATTATGTCCATCTGGACCAGTTAGTTTAGCACCAAGAAAAATTAGCTTCTTTGTCAAGACCATAGGCAGCCCTCAGAGCCAAAGCTGAGTCTCTACAGATATGTGTGTTCTCCTGTTCACGGGTCAGGAGTGCCGTTGTTATACCAGGAAAGAGAACCTAGGACAAAGTTACTGCTTTAAAAGATGCTCCTTTGCCAGCCATCTTGAGCCTGTAAACTGGCAGCTAAAATTTCTAGCTATTTTCTCTAAAAACATTATAAATGTAAAAATATTTTGTGCTAAGGAGCATAATAAGGACAAGAATATACATTCTTTTTTCCACTGTAGTCTCATTTGGGATTTAGGCCAAACTCAGTAGATCAAAATAAAGAGCTTGGTAGGCATAACTATATGACTTTTACAATGAAATATTCAAGTAACGCATGCAGTTATTTTTTAATTTAATTTTACTTTTTTGTGGTACGCGGGCCTCTCACTGTTGTGGCCTCTCCCGTTGCAGAGCACAGGCTCCAGTCGTGCAGGCTCAGCAGCCATGGCTCACGGGCCCAGCCGCTCTGCGGCATGTGGGATACTTCCGTACCGGGGCACGAACCTGTGTCCCCTGCATCGGCAGGCGGACTCTCAACCACTGCGCCACCGGGGAAGCCCACATGCAGTTATTTTAATGGAACTCTCTGCTCTGGGTTTGTAATGAAATGAGGGAGCTTTTCTGAATCACAGGGATTTGTTCTGTACTCTACCGCGGAGGTTGTATGTATGAGTGACCTCCTGGTTTTAGACAAGTTGCTCTGAATTCTTTCTATTATTTTCTCTTTTAGTTAGAATATAAAGGAATTTCAGCAGTCTGCTTTTCCATATCATAGATTGCTAAACTAGGGAAGAGCCTGTGCTCATTTCTAATGAATGTATGATTTTGCCTCCCTAGGGCTGGCTGCACATGGAATTAGAATATTCCAGATATGATTTTATGTGCATAGTTAAATCATTTAATTCTTACCACAAATCTGGTGAGATAGGCAGGCCATATTTATTTTAAAGAAGGGCATGTATGTCCTAGACGTGACATAGTAGCTTGTTCAAAACAGTGTTTTTGGACTATTTTATGTCCAAACAACTATAAGGTATCTTCAGATATGTAAACAACTATAAGTTATCTTCAGATATTTTCTGAAATTTGTAAGATATTTTCTTAAAGTAATAATTCTAGATTATCCTAGTAATAATATGATTCTCAATTCTCAATCCTCTTTTTAAGTGGGAGAGTAAAGCAGAAGCTGTGGTTAGAGGCCAGGGTTGCTTACACCTTGGGTCTGCCCCTAGAGTGGGCTATGCCTGTGATGTCGCTCATCATATCAGAAGGTGGGGGGTTTGGAATGGCCACTTGAAGGGAAGGGAAGGCAGGCTGGCTGTGACCCTCCATCTGAGGGGCCGAGGCTCAGGCTTCTCCACGCTCAGGAGGGAGCAGGTCTTAGTAGTCTGTGTCAGGCTGCCTCACGCACAGGAGGCTGAGGAGGCCACCTGGCTCCTTAAGTCAAGTGCCCTTGCTCGTATGTATTCTGAGTCAGGCTTTCCAAACAGGCTGCTCACTGAAATCCCTCATGAAAAATGTAAAACACAAACGCCATGGTCTCTGTCTTCTTAGGCTCTGGTTTACATCAGTGGTTCTCAACCGAACATCAGAACCACCTGGAGAGCTTGCTAAAATGCAGATTGCTAGCTTGGTGGCATGCAGGAGCTAGCCTGCGTGGGCTCTCAGAGCTCATGGGTACCTCTCCAGCCAATCTCGTGTCCAGTGATCGCCTGAAATCTGCTATGCTGAATATTTACACCAGGAGCATTGGCAAATGCTACTAATCAGTGCTTCTCTTTCATTAAACCCTCACCAGCACACCAAGGTGGGACCCCACCCCCGAGCTTCTGATTCAGCAGGTCTGGGACAGGGCCCAAGAGTCTGCATTTCTAACAAGTTCCCTGGTGACACGGCTGTTGCTGGTTTGAGGAGTGCACACTCAGAAGAATTTGTCTAAAACTATGCTGTCCAGTTTGATAACCACTAGCCCATGTGGTTATTTAAATTTTGATAATTAGAAGTAAATAAAAATTTAAAATCTGCTCCTCAATCACATTAGTCACACTTCAACTGCTTAAACTAATATAATATTATATGTCTTTTATATCTCAATAAAACGGAGGGGGGGTGGTGCTTTAAGAGTCCCATGAGGTTAGTGGCTCCTGTGCTGGACCGCACATTTCTAGACTGTTTCGTCATTACAGAAAGTCCCATTGGACAGCACTGCCCGAGGATGAAAGCTGTGCACCTATATTGTTTTTAAAGTTCCACAGGTAATTCTGGTGAGAAGCCTGGTTCAGTGATCACTACAGTTATTAAATGTTGATCTTATATTTCAGTTCTCTAAAAATCAAACTCACAAAAAATTCTCTATTGCCCATTTTCTAGTTCTTACTAGGGAGGAAGGATCAGTTTGCTGAAATTCTCAAATACTGACAACACCTATTAATGACCCTTTTTTATAGCTGAGGACACTGAAATGCAAAGAGGTAAAGATAGAAGAAGTTTTGAACTTGAACTGGGATCCAGCCCCAAGCCCATAACTCTTTCACTCCAGAGGTTTCTCCTCTGTGTTGTGACAGCTTTCCACTAAGGAGACAATGTTATTACAGGTGTTTGGTGATGGTATCATCTCCAGATCACATCAGGGCCCAGGTCTGAGAGACTGTTATCTTGCCTCAGATGAAATGTATGGCAAGCGAAGGCCCCGGATGTCTTTCAGACTTTATCTAATAATTCCCTCCCAACCAGTGGGTCATATCAATGAATCAGGAGTGTTCCAACAGCAGATTACACAAGACTAAAGAAGAAATAGGATTTAATTAGAGATGAAGGGTCAGGTGAAATCGTTAAGAGTCATTAGTGACATCTGTGGAGCAAGTCACCAAAACCTGAGTTCATGAGGCCTCGATAGGCAGATAGAGGCTTGATGGTGCGGCCAGCAGAGAGCTGGCCTGGGATGCCACCACGGTAGGTGTGTTTCTTATGTGTTGCTGAGTGATGGTCTGTTTATTATCGATACATAGCCTGGAATGTAGAAGTGTGCTTTGTGAGTTACTGTCTCCAAGGTGCTTGTGTGGCCTAAACAATATCCATTTTATTTCAGTTCCTATGTGACTGAGATTTTGTTTTTTACAGTGATCAAAAAACTAGCCAGTAGTGCTTCTTTTCCCCTGAAAGATTTATTATATAGACTTTATTTTCTTAAGTGGCAGTTTGCTTCCCTGAGCTTCAAAAGCTGTTGCCTTATCTATCCTGAAAAAATAACTTCAAAACTACTTTTCCTCCCTTCTTTCTGGGCTTTCTTTTAGGAATTCTGGAATTCCTCCTTTTAGGAATTTCCCATTGCCATTATCTTTGTACCTTCATAGGTACCATTATATTCTGGCATTTGTGGAACCCTATATGCAATGGGGTGTGTGCGGCATGGACAGTAAATAAGATAAATATGTAAAACAGATAGCACGTGGGAAAGTGATGAGTACTCAAGAGGACAAATGATGCAAGAAGGGGGAAAGGAAGCTTCAGGGAGGGGTTGACATTTTAGATGGGCCACAATGTTGAGTTTTGAATAAAGACTTGAAGAAAGTGGGTGAGTGGGCCATTCGGCGTCTTGGGCATGAGTGTTTCTGGTAGAGGAGGCATCAAGTGCAAAGTCCAAGGCAAGAGTCTGCCAGGCGTCTTCAAGGAGCAGCAGGGCCAGTGGGCTGGAGGGAGGTTGTGAGGAGTGGGGCAGAGGGGGATGAAGTCAGATTATGGGATACACGGTCATACAGGGTTAGACATGCTAAGTAAATGAGCCAGACACAAAAGGACAAAAATTGCATGATTCCACTTATATGAGTGACCTAGAGCAGTCAGATTCATAGAGACAGAAAGTAGATGGTGGTTGCCAAGGGCTGGGGTAGAGGGGGATAGGGAGTTATTGTTTAAAGCATAGAGAGTTTCAGTTTGGGAAGATTAAAAAGCTCTGGAGGTAGATGGTGGTGATGGTTTGCACAACAGCGTGAATGTACTTCATACAATAAAGTTTACCAAATGTAAACTTTATGTTAGTTTACCACAATAAAAAACTAGTTAAAATTATAAATATAATTTGGAGTCAGGCTATGTCGAATCTTGAGTATGTTAGTCTAAGAAATAGAAACTTTTCTCACAAAAGGATAGAAGTCCACTGAAAGGTTTTGAGCAGAAGAATGAAAATAAATACACAAAAAGCTCATGCAGCTCAATATCAGAAAAACAATCAAAAAATGGGCAGAAGACCTAAATAGACATTTCTCCAAAGAAGACATCCAGATGGCCAAAGATCACGTGAAAAAATGCTCAACATTGCTAATTATTAGAGAAATGCAAATCAAAACTACAATGAGGCATCACCTCACTCCAGTCAGAATGGCCACCATCAAAAAGTCTATGAACAATAAATGTTGTGGAGAAAAGGGAACCCTCCTACACTGTTGGTGGGAATGTAAATTGGTGCAGCCACTATGGAGAACAGTGTGGAAGTTCCTTAAAAAACTAAAAGTAGAGCTACCATATGATCCAGCAGTCCCACTCCTGGGCATATATCCAGAGAAAACCATACTTTGAAGAGATATGTGTACCCCAATGTTCATTGCAGCACTCATTATTCACAATAGCCAAGATATGGAAGCAACCTAAATATCTATCAACAGATGAATGGATAAAGAAGATGTGGTACATATATATGATGGAACATTACTCAGCCATGAAAAAGAATGAAATGATGCCATTTGCAGCAACATGGATGGACCTAGAGATTATCATACTAAGTAAAGTAAGTCAGAAAGAGAAAGATAAATACCATTTGATATCACTTATATGTGGAATCTAAAAAAATGATACAAATGAACTTATTTACAAAACAGAAACAGACTCACAGACTTAGAAAACAAACTTCTGCTTACCAAAGTGGAAGGGTGGGGGGGGGAGGGGTAAATTAGGAGGTTGGGATTAACGTATACACACTACTATATATAAAATAGATAATCAACAAGGACCTACTGTAGAGCACAGAGAACTCTACTCAATACTCTGTAATAACCTATATGGGAAAAGAATCTGAAAAATAATTGATATGTGCATATGTATAACTAAATCACTTTGCTGTACACCTGAAACTAACACAACATTGTAAATTAACTATACTCAATATAAAATAAAAATTTTAAAAGTAAAGGGGATTAGCTCAAGATGGCAGAGTAGAAGGACTTGAGCTCACCCCTTCTTAGGTAGACACCAAAATCACAACCAACTGCTGAACAGCCTCGACGAACAAACACTGGAACCTACCAAAAAGGATACCCTACATCCAAAGGCAAGAAGAGGCCACAAGACAGTAGGAGGGTCGCAATCGTGATAAAATCAAATCCTTCCAGTTTGTGGGGTAACCCACAAACTGGAAAATAATTATGCCACAAAAGTTCCAACACTTTTCAGGAGTGAAAGTCCTGAGCCCCACGTCAACCTTCCCAGCCTGGGGGTATGGCAATGGGAGGAGGAGCCCCCAGAGAATCTGGCTTTGAAAGCTGGGAGAAGCAGAAGCTCCATTCTTCTAGGGCACACACAAGGTTCCATGCACACCAGGACCCAGGGGATAAAAGCAGTGACCTCATAAGAGACTGGGTCAGACCTACCTGTTAGTATTTGAGGGTCTCCTGCAGAGGCAAGGAGGCAGCTGTGGCTCATGGCAGGAACAGACACTGGCAGCAGCAGGTATGGGGAGTACTCATTGGCGTGAGCCCTCCCAGAGGCTGCCATTAGCCCCACCCTATAACCTGTAGGCTACAGTGCTGGGATGCCTCAGGCCAGAAAACCAACAAGGCTGGAACACAGCCCCACCCATTAGCAGACAAGCTGGTAAAAGTCTTCCTGAGCACAGCCCTGCCCATCAGAGGGACAAGACTCAGCTTTACCCACCAGTGGGCAGGAACTAGTCCCTCCCATCAGGAAACTTGCACAAGCCTCTTAGCCTCATCCACTAGAAGTCAGACAGCAGAAGCAAGAAGAACTACAGTCCTGCAGCCTGCAGAATGGAAACCACAATCACAGAAAGTTAGACAAAATGATATGGCAGAGGAATATGTCTCAGATGAAGGAACAAGGTAAAACCCCAGAAGAACAACTAAGTAATGTGGAGATAGGCAACCTACTGGAAAAAGAATTTAGAATAATGACTGTGAAGATGATCCCGAAGATCTCAGCAAAAGTATAGAGGCAAGGATTGAAAAGACACAAGAAATGTTTAACAAAGACCTAGAAGAACTAAAGAACAAACAAACAGAGATGAACAATACAATAACTGAAATGAAAAATACACTAGAAGGAAGCTGTATCAGAATGACTGAGGCATATGAACAAATAATTGACCTGGAAGAGAGAATAGTGGAAATCACTGCCACGGAACAGAATAAAGAAAAAAGAATGAAAAGAAATAAAGACAATCTAAGAGATATCTGGGACAACATTGCATTATAGGGGTCCCAGAAGGAGAAGAGAGAGAGAAAGGACCTGAGAAAATATGTGAAGAGGTAATAGCTGAAAACTTCCCTAACATGGGAAAGGAAACAGTCACCCATATCCAGGAAGTGCAGAGAGTCCCAGGCAGGATAAACCCAAAGAAGATCATGCCAAGACACATAGTAATCAAATTGACAAAAATTAAAGACAGGGTTTCCCTGGTGGCACAGTGGTTAAGAATCCACCTGCCAATGCAGGGGACATGGGTTCAAGCCCTGGTCTGGGAAGATACCTGTGCTGCAGAGCAAATAAGCCCATGAGCCACAACTACTGAGCCTGTGCTCTACAGCCTGTGAGCCACAACTATTGAAGCCCGCATGCCTAGAGCCCATGCTCCACAACGAGAGAAGCCACTGAAATGAGAAGCCCGCGCACCACAACAAAGAGTAGCCCCCACTTGCCGCAGGTAGCAAAAGCCTGTGCATGGCAATGAAGACCCAGCACAGCCAAAAAAACAAAAATAAATAAATTAAAAAATATATAAAGGCAAAGAAAAAATATTAAAAGCAGCAAGGGAAAAACAACAAATAACATATAAGGGAACTCCCATAAGGCTATCAGCTGATTTTTCAGCAGAAACTCTGCAGGCTAGAAGGGAGTGGCATGTTATATTAAAAGTGATGAAAGGGAAGAACCTACAACCAAGAATACTCAACCCAGCAAGGCTCTCATTCAGAGTTGACAGAGAAATCAAAAGCTTTACAGACAAGCAAAAGCTAAGAGAATTCAGTACCACCAGACCAGCTTTGCAACAAATGCTAAAAACAAAAAATAAAGATGAATTGTCACAGGGGAAAAAAATAAAGCATATCACTACTGAACAAAAAAGAAGAATGAAAATAAAAACCTCCATTTGTAGGCAAGGTGCGGTGGAAAACATTTTACACTGGTTACCTCTAAACCCATACAGTGTTATATGGAAGACATGATTGCTTCCGTTTGATTACTTTACTTTTTAACTGTTTATTCTGAAATAATTTTAGACATACAGAAAACTTGCAAAAAATAGTACCGTGAGTTTCTGTATCCCCTTCACTCAGCTCCCCTAAAGGTAACATCTTACTTAGCCAAAGTACAGTAATAAAAACCCGGAAAAGTAACAATACTGTTAACTAAATATTAATCTTATTCCAGTTTTGCCAGTCCCTTCCTCCCCAAAAGTATTTATTGTTGTGTCTCCTTCAACTCCCTCAATCTGTGACAGCCCTCAGTTTATCAGCCTCTTTCCTGACCTTGGTACTTTTGATAAGTAATGGTCACTTACTTTGTAGCATATCTCTTACTGTGGGTTTGTCTGACGTTTTCTCAGTTAGATTGAGGTTGCACATTCTGGACAAAACTAACATAGAAGTGACATGTCCTCAGTGTATCACGTCGGGTAGAGTATGTGATGTTGATGTGTCACCCTTGATCACTTGGATGAGGTGGCGTCTTCCTTGAAGAAGGTGGTGTCTCCTGTAAACGTACCTTTTTTTTTCTTTGTAATTGGCAAATTTCTTGTGGGAAATAGTTTGATAATATCACCTCTGTTTTAGATGAAGTGACTATGGTTCAGAGAGGTTAAATGATTCGCATGAAGTCAGCCAGTAATACCAAAACCAGAATTTGACATTAGTTTTACCTGACGCAGAAGCCTAGTTTCTTCCCACCACCTGTTTTGGGAATTTGTTCTCAGTGATGATGAACAAAATAACAGACGCAGCCCAGAGCCAGATATTTTAATAAATCCTAGGCTAGCAGTTTTCAAAGTTTTTGATCTCAAGACATATTTACACTCTTAAAAATTATTCGGAACACCAAAGAGCTTTTGTTTATGTGGTTATACCTATGAGAATTTAAACAATAGCCATTTAAAAATAGCAATAATAAACCATGTTAACAAAAATAGTGTATTTATTCTTAAAATTATTTTTGCTTGATAAGTGATTATTTCTCCACATATAATTGAAATATACACCAGTTTTGTACACCAAATTCCTGCTTGTATATTTACATTAATATGGGGCTTGATTCCCTCACTAAAAATCTGTTATGATTGTAGTGTCATGATATGTTTAAATATTTGGTAGGACCTACACTCCTTAATTGCTTTTAGTTATTGATTTGTTTGTTTATTAGTGTTTATTCTATTTTTATCTTAATTATTTAAATTTTATTTTATTATGGGAAGAACAATTAACAGGAGATCTAGCGTCTTAACACAGTTTTCAGTGTACAGTATACTAATGTAGATCATAGATAGTGTCATACAACAGATCTCTAGAACTTATTCATCTTGCTGAACTAAAACTCTGGACGCATTTATTAGTAGCTCCCCATATCCTCCTGTCCCCAGCCTTTGGCAATCACCATTTCTTTCTCTGATTCTATGAATTTGAGTATTTTAGAAACCTCAAATAAGTGGAGTCATATGGTATTCATCCTTCTGTGACTGGCTTATTTCACCTAGCATAATGTCCTCAAGGTTTATCCATGTTGTCACATATTATGAAAATTAACTATAATTTCCAAAAAGAATTATTGAGAAGGGCAACATTGGTTTACATTTTCATAATTTTAAAAAAGTAACTGGCTTAATAGGAGGCAGCTGGATTCTCATATATGCTTTGCATTTAGACTATCGTGATATTACATGTCACGCAGTGTCTGGAAAACTCCACTGTGTACACCTGAGTGGATGAGTGTGAAAAAGGAAAATAACGTCTTGGTATTGTTATGAAGTTAGCTTTGGAATCCCTTGAAAGGGTGTCAGGGGCTCCCAGTGTTGCTGGACCACATTTGTGAGAATTGTTCCTCTGGGCATAAAGGAAGACACTGAAAGAGTGAGCATTAAATATTCCTGGATCTCATGAATAATTTCTCCATTTGTACTGCCCTGTTAAATAAATTTTTAATAAACTAGAAAAAAGACAATGAAGCAGCAGGGGCCCTTTTCATGAATAGGGTGCTCTAACGTAAAAACCCTACTCTATTTGAATTTCATGGGTGTGAAATCATTAAAAAGCAGAAGTAATGTTGCCAGTGTTATCGTAATGGTCATAAAAATCTGCAGTCTTACTGAGATGATGCACCTTTATGCTTTAATCGACATCATTTTATGTGCTAACAGGATGCAAGATCTTGAAACTGTCTGCTGGGCCTCCTGCAGGGTTAATTGTGCGCTGCAGCACACTCACATACTACATATTTCCTCCAAAGAGTCTGGGAGTTTCTAAACCAATCACCCAAACTCTGGGCTCCAGCATTTGCTCGGTGAGCAGTTTTTCATTACTGAGGAATCCCAAATACAATGCAAATTGTCTAATAAATTATTTTGTGTTACTCTTCAACTTTTTGGAAAAATTGTCCTTGGAGAGCTGTAGCATCAGCACATGCAATCAATGCTTTAGAGCAGGTTGATTTCTAGCTCTCATTGTCATGGAGATAAAACCTTCAGACACTGGGAGTTATGGTGACAGTGAAATGTGCTCTTTCTCTAGTGGCATGGGATTTTACAGCATGTCTTTTGATGGATTTTTCTATGTCATCATTGGTAAAGTATACATATAGCAATCTCTGTTTTAGTTTATCTAGCTATATTCTTAAATGAATATATTCCTATTTTGTTTTATTTTCTCTCAGGAAGATATAAATTTATTTTTAGTTGAATGGCCTGTGAAAAATTAGGTGCATTTGCCAAAGGTACCTAATGTACTGATGGAATAAATACAATTTTAGTTTTCTAGTTGAATAAACAGCAAAATCACTGTTGGGTCCAAATTTGTATTTCCATGTATGCACCTCAACCATTGACAAGATTTATTAGATCCTATAAGTTTCCTTGGGGCTTTTCAGTAGGAAAAGCCCTGTTAATTCATATCTAAGTCAGAAATGTATAACATTTTTTTCACTTTAACACTGATCATTTTTCCCCTTCCCCATTGTTTAAAATAATCATTTTCATTTTATTGAGTGAAGCAATATAATATTCACGCTATTTGCATTTGTAAAACTTGTATAAATTGTCTTTTCTAGTTAAAGATTTTGGTAATAATTATCGTACAATTTTAAGTGTGAATTTTGCTTATGATTTAAATGTACATTTACAACTGATTACATAGGAGAGACCACAATGATTTACAAAATACATTTTCCCTTTTTATTTCTCTAAGAAAATTTCATCCTACCTAGGACCATTCAATTGGATGCACCCTCTCAACTTTGTTTTTATGTGATAAACACAAAGAATAGAATATATGGATTGATTTCTGGCACAGAGTTCCTAAAACCCTTGTAATTTCCTAAGTGAAAGAGCACTAGGAGCATCTTTTGTTCTAATATTTGTTCTTTGACTCTAGTTCTTGACACAGAGTTCCTAAATCCCTTGGAATTTCTTGGCAGATAGGAATGTCTTTTGTTCTAATTATGTGACTCTTGGTGGTCTCTTGCATGGGGGCTGATCACAAGAAAGACCAAGCCATGATTAGTAGCTTAGAACTTTCAGCCCCACCCTTCATTGTCCAGAGGGGAAAGGGGGCTGGAAGTAGAGTTATTCCCCCCTCCACCGAAAGTCCCAAAAGTATGGGGTTCAGAGAGCTTCTGAGTTGGTGAACACACAGAGGTTCTTGGAGAGTGGGGTTCCCAGAGAGGGCGTGGAAGCTCCATGTCCCTTCCTATGAGACTGCCCTACAATCTCTTCCATCTGGATGTTCATCTCTGTCATTTTTCATATCCTTTTACAATAAACTGGTAAATGTAAGTGTTTCCCTGCATGTGTAAAGTGTGCTTAGTAAACATTTTCTTAATGAATGAATGGAAACACATGTTTCATATGGTGACTATTATGTGTGGTAATATATTGAAGGCCCTTTGTAAGTTGAAATTATGTGAATTTAGTATATGAAAATGGCATTGCTTTATTTAGTGAAGAAAAATATATTTAAATAAGTGGTCTTGAAACAATTGCATGTTTGATAACAAAATTAGATTCCTGCCTTATACAACACAAAAATAAATTATAATGGATTAAAATTTTAAAAATATAAAACATTAATCAAAGAAGAAAATATTGGAGAATAATTTCATAATATTAGAGTAAGACATTTCTGATAATTATGAAATAAACCCAGAAAGCATAAAAGACATACAGATTTGCCTATATAAAAACACAAAAACGTCTATATAGCAAAAGCCATAATAAACAAAATTAAAAGACAAATGAGAAATAAATTAAGAAATATTTATAATTCTTATAAAATTCACAATCTATAATATATAAAATATACATGATATCTATCTATATTTTAATTCATAAATCACTAAGAAAAGGAAAAATAACCCAGTAGAAAAATGAGCAAGGTAGGAGCACCTAAATATATAAAAAAAATACTAACAGACAAACAGGGAGTAATTGACAGGAATACAATAATAGTAGGAGACTTTCACACTGCACTGACATCAATGGACAGATATTCCAGACAGAAAATCAATAAGGTAACAGAGATCCTAAATGACACATTAGAACAGTTGGACTTGATATCTATAGGACACCATGTCCAAAAAACCAGAATACACGTTCTTTTCAAGCATGCATGGAATATTCTCTAGGATAGACCACATATTAGGACACAATACAATCCTCAGCAAATTTAAGAGGATAAAAATTATTTCAAGCATCTTTTCTGACCATAACAGTATGAAACTAGAAATCAACCACAGAAAGAAAAACGGGAAATAAAAGATCACATGGAGACTAAATAACATGCTACTAAAAACCAATGGGTCAACAGTGAAATCAAAGAGGAAAGCAGAAAATACTCAGAGACAAATGACAAAGAAAACACAACCTTATAAAATCTATGGAATGCAGCAAAAGCGGTTCTAAGAGGGAAGTTCATAGCAAGACAGGCCCTCCTCAAGAAGCAAGAAAAGATCCTCAAATACACAACCTAACCTACCACCTAAAAGAATTAGAAAAAGAAGAACAAAGTCAGCAGAAGGAAGGAAATAATAAAGATCAAAGAGAAAATAAATAAAATAGAGATAAAAAATAGAAAGGATCAATAAAACCAAGAGCTGGTTTTTGAAAGGATAAACAAAATCAACAAATCTCTAGCCAGGTTCACCAAGAAGAAAAGACAAATAAACAAAATAAGAAATGAAAGAAGAGAAATAACAACTGATACCACAGAAATTTTAAAAATCATAAGAAAATACTCTGAACAGTTATATGCCAACAAATTGGACAATCTAGAATGAATGGACAAGTTTCAAGAAACATACAGCCCACCAAAATTGAGTCAAGAAGAAAAAGATCATTTGAATAGACCTATCACTAGAAGTAAAATAGAAACTGTAATAATAATAATAATAAAACTCCCTGCAAGGGAGTTCACTGGTGGCCTAGTAGTTAGGATTCTGAATCTTCACTACTATGACCCAGGTTCAGTCCCTGGTCAGGGAACTGAGAACCCATCCCACAAGTAATGTGGCACTGCTGACAAAAAAACGAAACAAAACCCAACTCCCTGCAAAAAAAGTCCAGGACTGGATGGCTTCACTGGGGAATTCTACCAAACATACAAAGAACTTATACCTATCCTTCCCAAACTATTGCAAAAGATTGAAGAGGAAGGAAACACTCCCAAAGTCACTCTATGAAGCCACTATCACCCTGATATCAAATACAGACAAAGACATTACAAAAAAGAGAACATTACAGGCCAATATATTTGATGGATATAAATGCAAAATCCTCAGTAAAATATTAGTAAACCAAATCCAACAATACATAAAAAGGATCATACACCACATCATGATCAAGTTGAATTCATTCCAGGATTGCAAGAATGGCTCAACAGATGCAAATCAATCAATGTGATACACCACATCAACAAAAGAAAAGACAGAAACCACATGATCATCTCAATAGATGCAGAAAAAGCATTTGATAAAATTCAACATCCATTCATGATAAAATCTCTTCACCAAACTGGGCATAGAGAGAACATATCTCAACATAATAAAGGCTATTTATGACAAACCCACAGCCAACATTATACTCAATGGTAAAAAGCTAAAAGCCCTCCCACCAAATTCTGGGACAAGCAAGGATGCCCACTCTCACCACTTCTATTCAATGTAATACTGGGTATCCTAGTCACAGCAATCAGACAAGAAAAAGAAAAGTTATCTAAATCAGAAGGGAAGAGGTAAAATTGTCATTATATGCAGGTGACATGATCCTCTATATAGAAAACCCTAAAGACTCCACACAAAAACTATTAGAACTAATAAATGAATTCAGCAAGGTAGCAGGATACAAGATTAATATACAGAAATCTGTTACATTTCTTTACATTAACAATGAAAAGTCAGAAATAGAAATTTTAAAAAATTCCCATTTAAAATGGTGTCAAAAAATAACTAGGAATAAACATAACCAAGGAGCTGAAAGAACGATACACTGAAAACTATAAAGTGTTGATAAAGGAAATTGAAAATGATGCAAAGAAATGGAAATATATCCCATGCTCTTGGACTGGAAGAATTAATATCGTTAAAAGTTATCTGCAAATTTAATGCAATCCCTATCAAATTACCCATGACATTTTCCACAAAACTAGAATAAATAATCCTAAAATATATATGGAACCAGAAAAGACCCAGAATTATCAAAGCAATCCTGAGGAAAAAGAACAAAGCTGGAGGCATAACCCTCCCAATTGTAGTATTGTCTGGAGAACAGTATGGAGGTTCCTTAAAAAACTAAAAAGAGCTACTGTATGATCCAGCAATCCCACTCCTAGGCATATATCCAGAAAAGACAAAAACTCTAACTTGAAACAATGTATGCACCCCAATTTTCATAGCAGCACTATTTACAATAGCTAAGACATGGAAACAACCCAAATGCCCATCAACAGATGATTGGTTTAAGAAGATGTGGTGTATATATACAATGGAATCTTAACCCAGCCATAAAAAAGAATGAAATATTGCCATTTGCAGCAACATGGATGGACCTAGAGAATATCATACTAATTGAAGTATGTCAGAGAAAGATAAATATTATATGATATCACTTATATGTGGAATCGAAAATATGATACAAATGAATCTATATACAAAACAGAAATAAACTCATAGACATAGAAAACAAACTTATGATTACCAAAGGGAAAAGGAGGGGGTATAAATTAGGGATCTGGGATTAACAAACTGCTGTATATAAAATAGATAAGCAACAAGAATTTACTGTATAACAAAGGGAACAATATTTAGTATCTTGTAATAACCTATAATGGAAAATAATCTGAAAAAATATATATATAATGTATAAATGAATCACTTTGCTGCACATCTGAAACTAACGCAATACTGTAAATCAACTATACTTAAATAAAAAAAGAAAAATGAGCAAGGGAAATTACCAATTTCATGAAGTCCTGCCACAAATGGCTAATAAGAGGGATTCCACCTCATTAACTATTAAATAAATAAAAATTAAAACAATAATGTCACTATTTGTGAAACAGGCAAAGATTTACAAGACTGAGAATATACAGTGTTAGTAAAAGTGTGAGGAAAAAACAGGATTTTAAAAATACATTGTTAGTAACATGGCATAACAGTTCTGAAGAAATATTATATTTTATATATATATATATATATTTTTTTTTTTTTTTTTTTGCGGTACACGGGCCTCTCACTGTTGTGGCCTCTCCCGTTGTGGAGCACAGGCTCTGGACTTGCAGGCTCAGTGGCCATGGCTCGTGGGCCTAGCCGCTCCATGGCATGTGGGATTTTCCCGGACCAGGACATGAACCCGTGTCCCCTGCATTGGCAGGCGGACTCTCAACCACTGCACCACCAAGGATGCCCTATATAGTATTTTTAAAGAATTAATATTTTTATTTAACAATTTAAAAATTATGTGCAAAGTAATATTCTAGATGTTTAGGATACAGTGGCTTAAAAATGTAAGTCACAGAATGTAACATTCTAGAACAGAAGTTAGAAAATAAATTTTAAAACACAAATAAAAATAAAATATGAATATAAAACACAATGGAGTTCTGCTACTGATGATGCAGGCTTGGTAGTACCCAGTGTTCACTAGACTAGACATATATATATATATCATATACCCCAAAAGACTTAAGATACTGGAATTATCTGACATAGTCTATAAAATAATGATGCTTCCTATGTGTAAATAACCTTGAACATATTTGCAGGAAATAAGAAACTATAGAGGGGTGGGATAGGGAGGGTGGGAAGGAGGGAGATGCAAGAAAGAAGAGATATGGGAACATATGTATATGTACAACTGATTCACTTTGTTATAGAGCAGAAACTAACACACCATTGTAAAGCAATTATACTCCAAAAAAGATGTAAAAAAAATAATAATAAAAAAAGAAACTATAAACACCATATAGCCTTTTGGTAAAGGAACCAAATAGAACTTATAAAAATGAAAACTACAATACACTGAGATTAAGAACTCAATGAATGAGTTTGCACCTAAAGCAATTAGAGAAAGAAGAAGAAAAAGACCCCAAAGTTAGCAGAAGGAGAGAAATCATTAAGATCAGATCAGAAATCAATGAAAAAGAAATGAAGGAAATGATAGCAAAGATCAATAAAACTAAAAGCTGGTTCTTTGAGAAGATAAACAAAATTGACAAACCATTAGCCAGACTCATCAAGAAAAAAAAGGGAGAAGACTCAAATCAATAGAATTAGAAATGAAAAAGGAGAAGTAACAACTGACACTGCAGAAATACAAAAGATCATGAGAGATTACTACAAACAACTCTATGCCAATAAAATGGACAGCCTGGAAGAAATGGACAAATTCTTGGAAATGCACAACCTGCCAAGACTGAACCAGGAAGAAATAAAAAATAAGAAGAGACCAATCACAAGCACTGAAATTGAAACTGTGATTTAAAATCTTCCAACAAACAAAAGACCAGGACCACATGGCTTCACAGGCGAATTCTATCAAACATTTAGAGAAGAGCTAACACCTGTCCTCAAACTCTTCCAAAATATAACAGAGGGAGGAACACTCCCAAACTCATTCTACGAGGCCACCATCACCCTGATACCAAAAGCAGACAAAGATATCACAAAGAAAGAAAACTACAGGCCAATATCACTGAAGAAAATAGATGCAAAACTCCTCAACAAAATACTAGCAAACAGAATCCAACAGCACATTAAAAGGATCATACACCATGATCAAGTTGGGTTTATTCCAGGAATGCAAGGATTCTTCAATATATGCAAATCAATCAACGTGATACACCATATTAAAAAACTGAAGGAGAAAAACCATATGATCATCTCAAAAGATGCAGAGAAAGCTTTTGACAAAATTCAACACCCATTTATGATAAAAACCTGCAGAAAGTAGTCATAGAGGGTTATTTCCTCAAAATAATAAAGGCCATATATGACAAACCTACAGCCAACATCATCTTCAATGGTGAAAAACTGAAAACATTTCCACTAAGATCAGGAGCAAGAGAAGGTTGTCCACTGTCCGCACTCTTATTCAACATAGTTTTGGAAGTTTTAGCCACAGCAATCAGAGAAGAAAAAGAAATAAAAGGAATCCAAATTGGTAAAGAAATAGTAAAGCTGTCACTGTTTGCAGATGACATGATACTATAAATAGAGAATCCTAAAGATGCTACCAGAAAACTACGAGAACTAATCAATGAATATGGTAAAGTAGCAGGATACAAAATTAATGCACAGAAATCTCTGGCATACCTATACACTAATGATGAAGAATCTGAAAGTGAAATTAAGAAAACACTCCCATTTACCATTGCAATAAACAGAATAAAATATCTAGGAATAAATGTAACTAAGGAGACAAAAGACCTGTATGCAGAAAATTATAAGACAATGATGAAAGAAATTAAAGATGATACAAAGAGATGGAGAGTATACCATGTTCTTTGATTGGAAGAATCAACATTGTGAAAATGACTCTACTACCCAAAGCAATCTACAGATTCAATGCAATCCCTATCAAACTACCACTGGCAGTTTTCACAGAAGTAGAACAAAAAATTTCACAATTTGTATGGAAACAAAAAAGACCCTGAATAGCCAAAGCAATCTTGAGAATGAAAAATGGAGCTGGAGGAATCAGGCTCCCTGACTTCAGACTATACTACCAAGCTACAGTAATCAAGGCAATATTGTACTGGCACAAAAAGAAAAATATAGATCAATGGAATAAGATAGAAAGCCCAGAGATAAACCCATGCACACATGGTAACCTTATCTTTGATAAAGGAGGCAGGAATATACAGTGGAGAAAGGACAGCCTCTTCAATAAATGGTGCTGGGAAAACTGGACAGGTACATGTAAAAGTATGAGATTAGAACAATCCCTAACACCATACACAAAAATAAGATCAAAATGGATTAAAGACCCAAATGTAAGGCCAGAAACTATCAAATTCTTAGAGGAAAACGTAGGCAGAACACTCTATAACATAAATCACAGCAAGATCCTTTTTGACCCACCTCCTAGAGAAATGGAAATAAAAATTAAAAAATGGGACCTAATGAAACTTAAAATCTTTTACATAGCAAGGGAAAACATAAAGAAGACCAAAAGACAACCCTCAGAATGGGAGAAAATATTTGCAAATGAAGCAACTGACAAAGGATTAATCTCCAAAATTTACAAGTAACATATGCAGCTCAATAACAAAAAACAAACAACCCAGTCCAAAAATGGGCAGAAGACCTAAATAGACATTTCTCCAAAGAAGATATACAGATTGCCAACAAACACATGAAAGAATGCTCAACATCATTAATCATTAGAGAAATGCAACTCAAAACTACAATGAGATATCCTCTCACACTGGTCAGAATGGCCATCATCAAAAAATCTAGAAACAATAAATGCTGGAGAGGGTGTGGAGAAAACGGAACACTCTTGCTCTGCTTGTGGGAATGTAAATTGATACAGCCACTATGGCAAACAGTATGGAGGTTCCTTAAAAAACTACAAATAGAACTACCATACGACCCAGCAATCCCACTACTGGGCATATACCCTGAGAAAACCATAATTCAAAAAGAGTCATGTACCAAAATGTTTATTGAAGCTCTATTTACAATAGCCAGGATATGGAAGCAACATAAGTGTCCATCATCGGATGAATGGATAAAGAAGATGTGGCACATATATACAATGGAATATTACTCAGCCATAAAAATAAAAATTGAGTTATTTGTAGTGAGGTTGATGGACCTAGAGTCTGTCATACAGAGTGAAGTAAGTCAGCAAGAGAAAAAGAAATAGCATGTGCCAACACATACATATGGAATCTAAGGAAAAAAAGTGTCATGAAGCACCTAGCGATAAGACGGGAATAAAGACACAGACCTACCAGAGAATGGACTTGCGGATATGGGGAGGGGGAAGGGTAAGCTGTGGTAAAGTGAGAGAGTGACATGGACATATATACACTTCCAAACATAAAATAGATAGCTGGTGGGAAGCAGCTGTATGGCACAGGGAGATCAGCTCAGTGCTTTGTGACTGCCTGGAGGGGTGGGAGGGAGGGAGACGCAAGAGGGAAGAGATATGGGAATATATGTATATGTATAACTGATTCACTTTGTTATAAAGCAGAAACTAACACACCTTTGTAAAGCAATTATACTCCAATAAAGGTGTTAAATAAATAGTAGATTAGACACAGCTAAAGCAGAAATTAAAGAATGGAAAGAGAAGTTGGAGACCTTATAACATGGAGAGACAAAACATGGAAATTACGGAAGAAAGGGTGAAAGTCATGGAGTATAGAGTGAGATCTCAAATCATTTACTTGGAGTTTCAGAAAGAAATGTAAACAAAGATAATAGGTGAGAATTTTCCAGAATTCATGATAGAAATTATTCAATAGATTCAAGAGATCCACCAATGCCAAGTAGGAAAACAAAAAGAAATCTACAGCTTGATACATTATATTAAAATCTCAGACAACCAAAGGTTCAGATATTCAGAGTCCAGAGGGATATAAAAAGGAAATATCTTCAAGGGATGACAGTTAACTAACTGCTGATTTAATAGCAATAAAGGAAAGCATAAGTCATTGGCATCTTCAGTGTACTGAAAGAAAATAACTTCCAACTTACAATTCCATACAGAGTAAATCAGGAAATGAAAACTCAAATCCACTCTGAGATACCACTACATACTACTCAGATGGACAAAAATTTAAAGTTTGACAATACCAAGTGTTCTCAAGGATGTGAAACTGCAAGGACAAATAACACTTCCATTACTGGAGTGTCAATTGGTGCTTCTTCTTTGAAAAATAGCTCTGCATCATCTAATAAAGATGAAAATGTGCACACTGTATGGCTCGGCAATTTCATTCCTGGGGCTCTTACTTGGAAATCTATATGCATTTGTACACTGGGACATTCACAAGAATGCTGTAATAGCCCCAAATTAGAAACAATGCAAATGTTTATTAATAGTATAACAAATAAAATTGTAGTATATTGTGTACAATAGGATCCTATACAACAATAAAAGTAAACGGACTTTAAATGTTTGGAACAACACACATAAATCTTGTAAACATAAAAGGAGCAAAACCCAAGAGAATCCCTGAACTATAATTCTTTTTTCATAACCATCAAAACCAGACACATCAGACTATATCATTTAAGAATTATGTAAAGTTTAGAAACTAAAGGAAATCAAGGAAGTGTTTACCATAAAAGTAAAAATATTTGGTTATTTCTAAGGTAAAGAACAGTGTCATAACCAGGAAGGGATATGGAATATATGAATGTGAGTGGTATTTCGGGGGCAATGATTAATTCTAAATTTCTTGAGCTAGATAGTATTTTTTTTGTCATCTAATTAAAACATTTATTTAAAAATTCAGTGTAGAAGTAGACACAATTCTTTCTTTTTTTTAAACATCTTTATTGGAGTACAATTGCTTTACAATGTTGTGTTAGTTTCTCCTGTATAACAAAGTGAATCAGCTGTATGTATACATATATCCCTATATTGCCTCCCTCTTGCATCTCCCTCCCACCCTACCTATACCACCCCCCTAGGTGGTCACAAAGCATGGAGCTGATGCTATGTGGCTGCTTCCCACTAGCTATCTATTTTACATTTGGTAGTGTATATAGGTCAATGCCACTCTCTTACTTTGTGCCAGCTTACCCTTCCCCCTCCCTGTTTCCTGAAGTCCATACTCTATGTCTGCGTCTTTATTCCTGTCCTGCCCCTAGTTTCTTGAGAACGTTTTCTTCTTTTTTTTTTTTAGATTCCATATATATGTGTTAGAATACGGTATTTGTTTTTCTCTTTCTGACTTACTTCACTCTGTATGACAGACCACCTCACTACAAATAACTCAATTTTGTTTCTTTTTATGGCTGAGTAATATTCCACTGTATATATGTGCCACATCTTCTTTATCCATTCATCTGTAGATGGACGCTTAGGTTGCTTCCATGTCTTGGCTATTGTAAGTAGTTCGGGAATGAAAACTGTGGTACATGACTCTTTTTGAATTATGGTTTTCTCAGGGTATATGCCCAGTAGCGGGATTCCTGGGTTGTATGGTAGTTCTATGTTTAGTTTTTTAAGAAACCTCCATACTGTTCTCCATAGTGGCTGGCTCAATTTACATTCCCACCAACAGTGCAGGAGGGTTCCCTTTTCTCCACGCCCTCTCCAGCATTTACTGTTTGTAGAGTTTTTGATGATGGACATTCATACTGGTGTGAGGTGATACCTCATTGTAGTTTTGATTTGCATTTCTCTAATGATTAGTGATGTAGACCATCCTTTCATGTGTTTGTTGGCAATCTGTATATCTTCTTTGGAGAAATGTCTATTTAGGTGTTCTGCCTATTTTTGGATTGGGTTGTTTGTTTTTTTTGATATTGAGCTACATGAGCTGCTTGTAAATTTTGGAGACTAATCCTTTGTCAGTTTCTTCGTTTGCAATATTATCTCCCATTCTGAGTGTTGTCCTTTCATCCTGTTTATGCTTTCCTTTGCTGTGCAAAGGCTTTTAAGTTTCATTAGGTCCCATTTGATTATTTTTATTTCCATTTCTCTAGGAGGTGGGTCGAAAAGGATCTTGCTGTGATTTATGTTATAGAGTGTTCTGCCTATGTTTTCCTCTAAGAGTTTTATAGTGTCTGTCTTCACATTTAGGTCTTTAATCCATTTTGAGTTTATTTTTGTGTATGGTGTTAGGCAGTGTCCTAATTTCATTCTTTTACAGGTAGCTGTCCAGTTTTCCCAGCATCAATTGTTGAATAGGCTGTCTTCTCTCCATTGTATATTCTTGCCTCCTTTAGCTAAGATAAGGTGACCATATGTGCATGGGTTGATCTCTGGGCTTTCTAACCTGTTCCATTGGTCTATATTTCTGTTCTTGTGCCAGTATCATACTGTCTTGATTACCATAGCTGTGTAATATAGGCTGAAGTCAGGGAGCCTGTTCCTTCAGCTCCATTTTTCTTTCTCAAAATTGCATTGGCTATTTGTGGTCTTTTGTGTTTCC
The DNA here is from genome assembly GCF_964270905.1 of Leucopleurus acutus. NCBI lineage: Eukaryota > Metazoa > Chordata > Mammalia > Artiodactyla > Delphinidae > Leucopleurus > Leucopleurus acutus. Next base: position 132,562,698 of record NC_139147.1, on the reverse strand, counting down.
ATACAAATTGTGCAATTTTTTGTTCTAATTCTGTGAAAAATGCCAAAAGTAGTTTGATAGGGATTGCATTGAATCTGTAGATTGCTTTGGATAGTATAGTAATTTTCACAATATTGATTCTTCCAATCCAAGAACGTGGTATACCTCTCCATGTGTATGTATCATCTTTAATTTCTTTCATCAGTGTCTTATAGTTTTCTGCATACAGATCTTTTGTCTCCTTAGGTAGGTTTATACCTAGGCATTTTATTCTTTTTATTGCAATGGTAAATGGGAGTGTTTCCTTAATTTCACTTTCAGATTTTTCATCATTAGGGTTTAGGAATGCAAGAGATGTCTGTGCATTAATTTTGTATCCTGCTACTTTACCAAATTCATTGATTAGCTCTGTAATTTTATGGTAGCATATTAGGATTCTCTATGTATAGTACCATGTCATCTGCAAAGAGTGACAGCTTTACTTCTTCTTTTCCAATTTGGATTCCATTTATTTATTTTTCTTCTCTGATTGCTGTGGCTAAAACTTCCAAAACAATGTTGAATAATAGTGGTGACAGTGGGCAACCTTGTCTTGTTCCTGATCTTAGTGGAAACGGTTTCAGTTTTTCACCATTGAGGACGGTGTTGGCTTTGGGTTTGTCATATATGGCCTTTATTATGTCTAGCTAAGGTCCCTCTATGCCTACTTTCTGAAGGATTGTTGTCATAAATGGGTGTTGAATTGTGTCAAAAGCTTTTTCTGCATCTATTGAGATGATCATATGGTTTTTATTCTTCAGTTTGTTAATATGGTGTATCAGATTGATTGATTTGCATATATTGAAGAATCCTTGCATTCCTGGGATAAACCCCACTTGGTCATGGTGAACGATCCTTTTAATGTGCTTTTGGATTCTGTTTTCTAGTATTTTGTTGAGGATTTTTGCATCTATGTTCATCAGTGATATTGGCCTGTAGTTTTCTTTCTTTGTGATTTCTTTGTCTGCTTTTGGCATCAGGGTCATGATGGTGGCCTCATAGAATGAGTTTGGGAGTGTTCCTCCCTCTGCTATATTTTGGAAGAGTTTCAGAAGGACAGGTGTTAGCTCTTCTCTAAATGTTTGATAGAATTCGCCTGTGAAGCCATGTGGTCCTGGGCTTTTTTTTGTTGGAAGATTTTTTGGGTTTTTTTTTGCAGTACATGGGCCTCTCACTGTCGTGGCCTCTCCCGTTGCGGAGCAACAGGCTCCGGACGCGCAGGCTCAGTGGCCGTGGCTCATGGGCGCAGCCGCTCCGCAGCATGTGGGATCTTCCCGGACTGGGGCACGAACCCGTGTCCCCTGTATCGGCAGGTGGACTCTCAACCACTGCGCCACCAGGGAAGCCCTGTTGGAAGATTTTTAATCACAGTTTCAATTTCAGTGCTTATAATTGGTCTGTTCATATTTTCTATTTCTTCCTGGTTGAGTCTTGGCAGGTTGTGCTTTTCCAAGAATTTGTCCATTTCTTCCAGGTTGTCCATTTTATTGGCATAGAGTTTCTTGTAGTAATCTCTAATGATCCTTTGTATTTCCGCAGTGTCAGTTGTTACCTCTCCTTTTTCATTCCTAATTCTACTGATTTGAGTCTTCTCCCTTTTCATCTTGATAAGTTTGGCTAATGGTTTATCAACTTTGTTATCTTCTCAATGAATCAGCTTTTAGTTTTATTGATCTTTGCTATTATTTCCTTCATTTCTTTTTCGTTTATTTCTGATCTGATCTCTATGATTTCTTTCCTTCTGCTATCTTTGGGATATTTTTTCTTCTTCTTTCTCTAATTGCTTTAGATGTAAGTTTAGTTTGTTTATTTGAGTTGTTTCTTGTTTCTTAAGGTAGCATTGTGTTGCTATAAACTTCCCTCTTAGAAGTGATTTTACTGCATCCCATAGGTTTTGGGTTGTCATGTTTTCATTGTCATTTGCTTCTAGGTATTTTTTGATTTCCTCTTTGATTTCTTCAGTGATCTCTTGGTTATTAAGTAGTGTATTGTTTAACCTCCATGTGTTTGTATTTTTTACAGATTTTTTCCTGTAATTGATATCTAGTCTCATAGCGTTGTGGTCAGAAAAGATACTTGATACGATTTCAATTTTCTAAATTTACCTAGGCTAGATTTGTAACCCAAGGTATGATCTATCCTAGAGAATGTTCCATGAGCACTTGAAAAGAAAGTGTATTCTGCTGATTTTGGATGGAATGTCCTATAAATATCAATTAAGTCCATCTTGTTTAATGTATCATTTAAAGCTTGTGTTTTCTTAATTATTTTCATTTTGGATGATCTGTCCATTGGTGAAAGTGGGGTGTTAGAGTCCCCTACTATGTATGTGTTACTGTCGATTTCCCCTTTTATGGCTGTTAGTATTTGCCTTATGAATTGAGGTGCTCCTATGTTGGCTCCATAAATATTTATAATTGTTTTATCTTCTTGGATTGATCCCTTGATCATTATGTAGTGCCCTTCTTTGTCTCTTGTATAGTCTTTATTTAAAGTCTATTTTGTCTGATATGAGAATTGCCACTCCAGCTTTGTTTGGATTTCCATTTACAAGGAATATCTTTTTCCATCCCCTCATTTTCAGTGTGTATGTGTCCCTAGGTCTGAAGTGGGTCTCCTATAGACAGCATATATACAGGGCTTGTTTTTGTATCCATTCAGCCAGTCTGTGTTTTGGTTGGAGCATTTAATCCATTTACATTTAAGGTAATTATCGATATGTATGTTCCTATTACCATTTCTTAATTGGTCTGTGTTTGTTATTGTAGGTCTTTTCCTTCTCTTGTGTTTCCTGCCTAGAGAAGTTCCTTTACTATTTGTTTTAAACTGGTTTGGTGGTGCTGAGTTCTCTTAGATTTTGCTTGTCTGTAAGGGTTTTAATTTCTCCGGTGAATCTGAATGAGATCCTTACTGGGTAGAGTAATCTTGGTTGTAGGTTTTTCCGTCTCTTCACTTTAAATATGTCCTGCCACTCCCATCTGGCTTACAGAGTTTCTGCGGTAAGATCATCTGTTAATCTTAATGGGATTCCCTTGTATGTTATTTGTTGCTTTTCCCTTGCTGCTTTTCATTTTTTTTGTATTTAATTTTTGATAGTTTGTTTAATATGTGGCCTGGCATGTTTCTCCTTGGATTTATCCTGTGTGGGATTTTCTGTGCTTCCTTGACTTGATTAACTATTTCCTTTCCCATATTAGGGAAGTTTTCAACTATAATCTCTTCAAGTATTTTCTCAGTCCCTTTCTTTTTCTCTTCTTCTTCTGGGACCCCTATAATTCAAATGTTGTTGTGTTTAATGTTGTCCCAGAGGTCTCTGAGACTGTCCTCAGTTCTTTTCATTCTTTTTTCTTTATTCTGCTCTGCAGTAGTTATTTCCACTATTTTATCTTCCAGGTCACTTATCCATTCTTCTGCCTCAGTTATTTTGCTACTGATCTCTTCTAGACAATTTTTAATTTCATTTATTGTGTTGATCATCATTGTTTGTTTCATCTTTAGTTCTTCTACATCCTTGTTAAACATTTCTTGTATTTTCTCCATTCTATTTCCATGATTTTGGATCATCTTTACTATCATCACTCTGAATTCTTTTTCAGGTAGAGTGCCTATTTCCTCTTCAATTGTTTGGTCTGGTGGGTTTTTACCTTAGTCCTTCATCTGCTGTGTGTTTCTCTGTCTTTTCATTTTGCTTAACTTACTATGTTTGGGGTCTCATTTTTGCAGGCTACTGATTTGTAGTTCCCATTGGTTTTGATGTCTCCCCCAAGTGGTTAAGGTTGGTTCAGTGGGTTGTGTAGTCTTCCTGATAGAGGGGACTGGTGCCTGTGTTCTGGCGGATGAGACTGGATCTTGTCTTTCTGGTGGGCTGGATTGCATCTGGTGGTGTGTTTTGGGGTGTCTGTGACCTTATTATGATTTTAGGCAGCCTCTCTGCTAATGGGTGGAGTTGTGTTCCTGTCTTGTTGGTTGTTTGGCATGGGGTATCCAGCACTGGAGCTTGCTGGTCATTGAGTGGAGCTGAGTCTTAGCATTGAGATTGAGATCTCTGGGAGAGATCTCGCAGATTGATGTAGACACCATTCTTGAGTTAGTTCTCTTCTCCCAGCCACAGCGCTCTCCTGGCCCTGGTCCAGGCATCATGAGCTTTAGCTCTGAGGACTACCTGTGCGCTGCCTCCTCCTATTGCAAGGTGTTCAGAGACAGCTTGCACCTGTACTTGGGCCTCTCTGGGGCCTCCGGCGTGAGTACCTTCCACTCGCAGTCACTGTCCTGCTGCAATGTGGCCTCCTCAGCTGCATGCTTCTCGGCCTCCTAGCTCTGCCTGGGCCTGGCCTACTGCTCGTCCCCAGCATTCGATGTGCTGGACCTGAGTCAGGCGGTGGTGCACATGTAAGAGTACAGGTTCTTCCACACTAACTAGAAGGAGCAACTGCAGGGCCTCAACAACCTCTCTGCCGTGGAGCAGCTGGAAATGCAGAACTGTGCACTCAAGGTCAAGCTGGCTGCGCTGTGGCAGCGCCAAGCCCAGCAGTCATGCCTCCGTCTAGATAGTAGTTTTATAAGTATTTGCTTTATGTTTATTCCTTATATTGCTTTCTTATTGTTTTGTTTGGGAGGAAGCATTTTATAGAGACTTGAATGAAATGAGAGAGCAAACCATCCACATGTCTGGGAGGATTCTCTCTTACAGGAATGCTCTTGACCCAGCATTTTCATGTGTAATAGTTTATCCTCTAGAAATACCCCTACAAGTTTGCAAAATTATATGTTCATTGCAACATTGTTTGGAACATGCAAGTAATTTTGGATTGAGGGCTTATCTTCAGTGGGGATTTTTCTCCAAGAAAACGCTAAACGTCAGATTGTAGAAATGTCCCTTCAGAGTTGTTTCTTTTTTTTCTGGCAGGTATCTTGTATATTTGCTCCACACCAATTTAGTGTTAATGTCTTAGGAAATCCTACAGCACATGAGGAGTGTGAATTTACATTCTCATAAGTCTACTTGTTGCCCCCAAAGCCCTGCAAAACTCTCTTGCATTTCCCCAAGCTGCTCAGTGAGAGCCAGAGTGTCTGGGAATCCACATCCCGCTCCCACCCCCCAGTTCCCTGGAGGCAGCATTTTTAAAGTGGCTACTGTGTGCAAGCGTATAAACACTCCAGTGCCCCCCGCCAGTTGTCTCAGTTGTCTCTTGAGATCTATGGGATTGAGCCAAGGTCACCTTTCGTGGAACTCTGCTCTGTCCTGCCCCTTTGTGTGGCCTCCTGCTCCTCCCTTTCCCCCTCTCCACCCCTGCCAGTTTCTCCTGGGAACCTTTCTAACAAAAATCTTTGATGAAAACTGGCATCTGTTTCTGAGGAATCCAACCTAAGAATTGGATTGACTGGTCCCCAAGTGAGCATTTAGGTGTTCAGATGTCCCTCAGTATTGGAAGTAGCCTGGAATCCTACTCTCTGGGACTTTTGCAGCCTGAGTGGGAGATCTGAGTTCTCTTTGCCAACTTTATTCACCCTCTCTGTCAGATCCAAATTGGAAAAGAATACTCGTATTAGATCCTGTGATGGTTAATTCTATGTACCAGTTTGGCTAAGCTGTGGTGCACAGATGTTTGGTATAACACCTGTCTAGATGTTGGCTGCGACAGTATTTTTCACATGTGATCAATGTTAAATCATCAGTAGACTTTGAATAAAAGCAGATCACCCTCAATAATGTGGGCAAGCCTCATCCAGCCAGTCTAAGGACTTAAGAGGAAAGAATGAGGCCTCCCGAGGAGGAAGGAATTCTATCTCCAGACAGCCTTTAGACTCAAGACTGCAATATTAACTCTTGCCTGGGTCTCCAACCTGCTGACCTGCCCTGCAGATTTTGGATTTGCCAGACCCTAGAATTGCAAGAGCCAATTACTTAAAATAAATATGTCTCTTTGTCTCTGTCTCTGTGTCTCTCCATCTCTCTGCTTCTCTCTGTGTCTCTCCAATCCCCTTCTCTCTCTCTCTCTCTCTACACACACATACACACACACACACACACACACACACACACACACACATCCTATTGGTTCTGTTTCCCTGGAATACTGTGACTAATACAGATCACATTAAATGTCCCTGATCAGCTTACCTTGTTCTGGACATTTCTCTGTTTAATCAGTCCATATTCACTTTCATGTAGGTTACAGTACATCTTAGTTTGGTGTTATTTTCTCCCCATAATTATGTGAATACTTAGTATTCTAGCAATATGATATGATGCTGAAAATAATTATATACTTAATCCCCTAAATATGATTTTGACACACTTGGGGAACCATGTGAAATTTCAACAGTATCTGTCTGTTCAAGTCCATATTTGTCCTAATTATGAACCAAATCTTGTTACATATATGTTTTTCTATTTACAGTCTTTTAAAGGTAGAGGTTTCACCAACTTGGATATTGGGAGAAAGTTCTAGTGTAAAGTCTGTCACTGATTCATTATGTAACCTCAATGTAACAACCCAACTATTTATACATGAAGATAAAATGAATATTTTTCTCAAAATAAAAAAGAAAGAAAAGCTAAACTTTTAGGTTATTTTTTGTGGCCAGCCTCTAAGATGGCCGTCAGTGATTCATGCCCCTGTATGGTTCCCCCCACACACATTAAATTGTCTGACCCGTGACACCAATAGGATGGTGTAGAAATTTCAGAGTGTGTCTTCCAAGGCTAAGTGGCAAAGATAGCACAGCTTCTGCCTTGCTCTTTAGGGTCACTCCCTCTGGGGGAAGTCAGCTGCCATGTTGCAAGGACACTCAAGCTGCCCTCGGAGGGGAGTGGGTCTGTGTGCCGGGAACTGAGGTTTCCTGCGAGGAGCCACGTGGGTGAGCTTAGGGTTGGATCTTCCTGTACCCATTAAGCCTGCAGATGACTATCGCCCCAGATGACTTCTTAACCAAAACCTCATGACAATCCCTGAGCCAGGACCTCCTGACCAAGCCACTCCTGGATTCCTGACTCACAGAAAATGTGGAGAAAATAAACATTTTTTATTGTTTTAAGCCATGGTTTGGGGGTAATTTGTTACACAACAATAGATAACTAATGCAAGTAATTTTTATTGAAGGCTCTTTCTAGTGACTTCACATTTTAAAAAGTCACAAAAGAACTCTGGCCAGGGTTCTAGACATTATTTGAAGGTGCTCTGTAGTAGTTAGTGGCGTGTGTGTGGCATGGATAGTGGTTGAGAAGAAGGTAAAGCTGGCATGTGGAAAAGAGGTAGAGGTTGCAATGAATTTTTTTGGTATTTTTGGTATGTGGGTCTCTCATTGTTGTGGCATCTCCTGTTGCGGAGCACAGGCTCCGGACGCGCAGGCTCAGCGGCCATGGCTCACGGGCCCAGCCGCTCCATGGCATGTGGGATCTTCCCGGACCGGGACATGAACCCGTGTCCCCTGCATTGGCAGATGGACTCTCAACCACTGCGCCACCAGGAAAGCCCGCAATGAACTTTTAATGTCACATTCTGCAGATGTGGTTGCATTTGTGACTCTGTGACCAAATTAAGTGGTTACCTTCGGAGAGTAGCCAAGCAGAATTATGTAATCAATATGATTTGATACAAATGAGCACTAGATCTAGAATTTGAAGACATGGTTTGGGGTCTGCCACTTTCAAACTAAGTTGAAGAGGTCAAGGAACCCTAACTTTTATGTTCCTTGTGTGGACACGAGGGGATAACACCACCCATCTCACACCATGTAGTAAGGGAGCCTTGGGTGAGAGAATATATTTGAAATCAGTTTGTGAATCATGGAGGGTCATACAAAGGGAAGTAATTATTATTATTACTTACAATACTTGGGGACATGTAAATGGAAGCTTTTCTAGATTTTACAGGACAGGAAAGAGTTCCTTTTAAACTTAAGTTTATCTTGCTCTCCAAGACCATATCACATTCAACAGGAAGTACCTGGTCACACAGGAATGTCCAACGTTGTGATAGAAGCTTTTCCTGAGTAGGACCATGAAGATTTTTCTAAACCCATGTGTATGATATGCACTTTCTTTAATTAAAAACATTTAAATGAAGACACATCCACCGTATCAATGCAGTAGATTTCCTTTGTGTTTTGTGATCATTGGCCCATGTTGCTGTATTCAGTTTGCCTATTCACATTGGCAAACCCAGAGCATCTTAGAACAAGCAGACATCTTCTGGCAGTTTCCTGACTACTTACAGCTGAACATTTAACAGAGGGATGCTGCCAGTGGGAAACAAATATTTTCCAGGAGAAATGAGGTGGAAAAGAGAAATTATAACTCCAGGATTTCATCACAGGAGAAATTCTATTTGGCTCACAAGGTGTTCTCTCTGTCAATAAACCAATCACTAAATGCATTCTGAGGTACTCAAGCCTCTTGTTAATGAGGAAACACGGCCAAAGGAAAATCAGAGAAAAGGCAGAGGCTTCATTTTGACAGAACTTTAAATTCTTCAGCTTCGTGAAAGTCTTAGTTGTCATCTCACTTCTTGACAAACATTTGGTGGCTCCTCAAAGTGTGGTTTGAGGACCATGTCAGCAATGTGGACTCTCAGGCCCCACACAGACCTGCCAATCAGAATCCACATTTCTTCAAGTTCCCCACACAATTCATATACACACTGGTCTGGTCTGTTACTCCATGTCATACTTTTGCAACCCTTAGAGCAGGAAAACAAGCTGGAATCATCTAGTTCGGGCTCCTGCTCTTAGACTGGTGAGTTATTACTATCTGCATATTACAGATGAGACACCTAAGACTCAGGGAGCTTAAGCCAGTTGCCTAAAGTCACAGAACTTGATGTCTTCTGCCAAAAACACAGTATCAAGCCATACATACCAGCTTTTTCAGGGTCTGCTCAATCTCCCTATATTTCCCTTTGAGAGAGTGGATCTCCTGGCTTATATTCGTTTCTGGAGAAAAGACAGACTTTATCTACTTATTTTGGCTTTTGCTCTCCAAACCAGAAAAAATGCTTCAGAGAAATGTTATAGTTTTGCCTAAGGGAGAATCATTTTGGCACATAGAAATTAGAACACTACCTAACACCATACACAAAAATAAACTCCAAATGGATTAAAGACTTAAATATAAGAGCAGACACTATAAAACTCTTAGAGGAAAACAGGAAAAAACATCCTTTGACATAAACCACAGCAAGATCTTTTTTGACCCACCTCCTAGAGTAACAGAAATAAAAACAAAAATAAACAAATGGGACTTAATTAAACTTAAAAACTTTTGCATAGCAAAGGAAACCATGAACAAGACAAAAAGAAAACCCTCAGAATGGGAGAAAATATTTGCAAATGAAACAACAGACAAAGGATTAATCTCCAAAATATACAAACAGCTCATGGAGCTCAATATCAAAAAACAAACAATCCAGTTAAAAAATGGGCAGAAGACCTAAATAGACACTTCACCAAGGAAGACATACAGATGGCCAAGAGGCACATGAAAAGATGCTCAACATCACTAATTATTAGAGAAATGAAAATCAAAACTGTAATGAGGTATCACCTCATGCCAGTCAGAATGGCCGTCATCAAAAAATCTAGAAACAGTAAATGCTGGAAAGGGTGGGATGAAAAGGGAACCATCCTGAACTTTTGGTGGGAATGTAAATTGATACAACCACTATGGAAAACAGTATGGAGGTTCCTTAAAAAACTAAAAATACAACTACCATATGACCCAGCAATTCCACTACTGGGCATATACCCTGAGAAAACTATAGTTCAAAAAGAGACATGTACCACAATGTTCATTGCAGCAATGTTTACAGTAGCCAGGACATGGAACCAACCTAAATGTCCATCAACAGATGAATGGATAAAGAAGATGTGGCACATATATACAGTGGAATATTACTCAGCCATAAAAAGAAACGAAATTGAGTTATTTGTAGTGAGGTGCTTTGTCACACCGAGTGAAGTAAGTAAGAAAGAGAAAAACAAATACTGTATGCTAACGCGTATAATATGGAATCTTAAAAAAAGAAAAAAATGGTACTGATGAACTAATTGCATGTTAGGAATAAAGAGGTAGATATATAGAGAATGGACTTGAGGACATGGAGTGGAAGGGGGAAGCTGGGGTGGAGTGAGAGTAGCATCGACATATATACACTACCGAATGTAAAAGAGTTGGCTGGTAGGAAACAGCAGCATAGCACAGGGAGATTGGCTCAGTGCTTTGCGATGACCTAGAGGGGTAGGATAGGGAGAGAGGGAGGGAGGCTCAAGAGGGAGGGGATATGGGGACATGTGTATGCATATGGCTGATTCGCTTTGTTGTGCAACAGAAACTAACACAGTATTGTGAAGCAATTATACTCCAATAAAGATCTATTATAAAAAAATAAAAGCATAGACTTGAGAGCTTGAGGGAGACCTGCTTCCAAATGCATCATGGAGCTTCTTTCTGTCATGGTTTGTGTGTGTGTGTGTGTGTGTGTGTAGCCCTTTTGGTGCACTTGATCATATAGAGGGGTGTCTCTCAAAGAAAAACTTACAGCAGAACCTGCTGTTGTATATATTTATACATGGCACTGTACTGTATTTAATTTAGCCCTCCATGCAGAAAGGGTCATGAATATGTATTTTGCCTAAGAAAATTATTTCTTTTCACAGCCTCATGTGTGATGCTGCAGGCTAAGCTAATGAGCATGGATAATTTTAGCCTTAGTTTTGAGGGTTTATTTTAGAAAAGGTCACAGTATTGGTACTAACCTATAGCTTATTGTGTGAGAGAAGAAAGCATCAAAAAGATATAAAACCAAGCAACTGCTGCACATCTGCCTCCAGAATATAAATGTATTGTTTGTATTTGAGATTTAGTTCCACTTAGAGTTAGTGATATAATTAGTAAAGTGGACTTAATCCCTGCTGTGCCGTGAAAGACAGTGTCTGCTGTGGGGAGCTGGGAGGTCCATGAGCTGCCTTTCTCTGGGGTGAAGGGTGCGGGCTGGACATCTATTAAAGCCCCACTTGTAGACACTGTGTTAAAGAAGGTTGGCACAGATGAGAAGGTTCGGTCTGACATGGTTCCAAGGGCAGGCGAAGGAGGCTGAGGCTAGATGGGATGGAGCCACTGCCTGGCCCTGCTGAGCCCAGGACTGTGAGAGCTGGAGGCCCTCACGGGCCTGTGGTTCCACCTTTCCTTTCGCAGGGTGGGGCTGGTAGTGGTGGAGGGCGTGCTGGTCAGGGGAGGGATGGAGTGTCTGAGAGGTGAAGGGACCCACATCCTAGGGCTTCAAAGCAATCTGGCCAAATTCCAACTGGAGGCTACCGCCCAGCAGGGGAGGAGCCTCTAGAACAGTGCCGTCCTGCGGATGTCTTACGAGGATAGAAATGTTCTATAATCTTGTCACAGGAGGCATTCAAGCACTTGAGATGTGCCAGTGTGAATAAGGAACTGAATTTGTCATTTTGTTTCCTTTTAATTAATTGTAATTTAAATAGCCACATGTGTCTAATGGGTACCATATTGGACAAGGCAATTCTAGGAGGAGAGAGCGCTCTTAAAAGTACAGAAGTTGGGGGCTTCCCTGGTGGCGCAGTGGTTGAGAGTCCGCCTGCTGATGCAGGGGACACGGGTTTGTGCCCCGGTCCGGGAAGATCCCACATGCCGAGGAGCGGCTAGGCCTGTGAGCCATGGCCGCTGAGCCTGCGCGTCCGGAGCCTGTGCTCCGCAAAGGGAGAGGCCACAACAGTGAGAGGCCTGCATACCACACACACACACAAAAAAGTACAGAAGTTGGGGGCTTCCCTGGTGGCTCAGTAGTTGAGAATCTGCCTGCCAATGCAGGGGACACGGGTTCGAGCCCTGGTCTGGGAAGATCCCACATGCCGCGTAGCACCTGGGCCCGTGAGCCACAACTACTGAGCCTGTGCATCTGGAGCCTGTGCTCCGCAATAAGAGAGGCCGCAATAGTGAGAGGCCCACGCACCACGATGAAGAGTGGCCCCTGCTCGCCGCAACTAGAGAAAGCCCTCACACAGAAACGAAGACCCAACACAGCTGAAAATAAATTAATTAATTAATTAATAAAAAAATACAGTCATGGGCCACCTGAGTCAGAATCTCATATAGACACACTGCTTAAAAAAAAAAAAAAAGTACAGAAGTTGGAAAGCAAGAGCAAGTTCAGGGGAAAATGTAGAGTCCAGGTTACAAAAGCCAAGGTCCTGATCTAAAGGTACATATGAGAACCATCTGGAAAGCACCAGAAAAATGAAGTTGCCTAGACTTAGCCCAGGGTCACCCAATCAGAATCCCTCTTGGTTCCCACCTTTAACTGAGAGCTACCACATCCATCAGTAGGAGAAGGCAGGTCTGGGAAAGCAGGTTGCAACCAGATGATAAAAGGCCTTGGCTGCCAAGCTGAAGATTTTGTACTCAATTTTATTGGCAGTGAGGGAGTCCTTGGTGGGGAAGAGTGACGTGGTAAGTGTTTTAGGCAAGATTTGTGACAGACTGGGTGAGACTGGAAGTAGTCACAGAGCTGAGTGTTCATTTCTCCCTTGAACTCTGGAGTGCTCGTTTCACCAGGGGCTGTTTACATGCTTCCCTGGACTGAACATTGGTTCAAAATACTTCTTAGCAAATATGCTGCTGTAAGCCTCCAGCCCCACTATATAGTGACTGAAAATTACAGTTGCTTCCCATGGGCCAAGAAGGGGGCTATGTAATGAAATAGAGATGCAGCAGCCCTTTGGCATATGGAGTAATGGCTTCCCCAGGACCTCCAGCAGGGGCCCCTGGTACCTGCAGAAGGGATGACTCACCGTGGGAAGTAGTGATCACTGGTTTTAGGGTGCGCCCTTCTCCCCTATGACTTCCAAGCTCCCGTGAGCAATCTTAGTGGCTGTCAATGGGAAGGGTATTCTAGGCCCAGCTGATGAGTCACTACATAACCCTGATAAACCATGTCATCGTTCACTGTGGGGGGAGAGATGGCTTTTAAAAATTGGAAAGGAAAAATAAAATCCAATGTAAGTTCAAGTTTAGAAATTGACACAATACCTTTTCCAAAACAGCAAAGTTTCAGGGTCAGTTCTTTCCTTCTAATGGTGTAGGGGAAGATATGTCCAGAGGTGAGAGACTGTGGTACCTTTATTAGCTCCCAGGAGGACAGAAGCCTGGGGTTTAGGAATGATCCTTTTCTACACGGTGGAGTTCAACTGCCTCAGCCCAAGGAGTGTTTTCTCTAGCTCTGCAGTTGGCCATTTTTGTATAAATGCCGCTTTTACACACCAATAATGATGTACCCTAGATGTCAGCTTAGACCCCATCCCTGGGAGATTTGGGAAGCTTGGCTCAAACTGAAGCTTGTCTAGAGCTGTCCTCATAATCACTATGCAGGCTTCCCTCTGCTTGTAGCTCATTCATGGAAGCCGGTGGCCTCCACATAGCACTTACGGGTTCAGACAGCAAACCCAGCTTTCTCACCTGTACACGTGTTTGATGAGCTCAACATCTCACAGAGCACATGACCATCCACCACCTCGCTGGCTCTGAATCTCCCACCCTCCTTCTGCATCCCTTTTCTGGAGTAAGGCCAAAGCTCACCTCTTATTTCTGGTGGAAGGGATCCTATTTTCTCCCCCTGCACTCTTGTCAGCTATAAGAAAACTCACACTTTCTACCTGCTAAGGTAATAATAATGGTCATTTATTAAGCTTACTAGGTACAGGACACTATGCTATGTAGAACATTTTAAGAAGACCTTAGGGCTTCCCTGGTGGCGCAGTGGTTGAGAGTCCGCCTGCCAATGCAGGGGACACGCGTTTGTGCCCCGGTCTGTGGAGCGGCTAGGCCCGTGAGCCATGGCCACTGAGCCTGTGTGTCTGGAGCCTGTGCTCCTCAACGGGAGAGGCCACAGCAGTGAGAAGCCTGCGTACCGCAAAAAAAAAAAAAAAAAAAAAAAAAAAAAAAAAAAGAAGACCTTAAGCAGGTAGACTAGACCTCAAGAGATTAAAAAATTTAGCTGTCAGAGATATAATTGATAGCTGACAAAGGATTCCCTTTAGAAGTATCCATGGGAATGGGCTCTATTGTTTTCTAGAAAGTCTGAGGATTAAATGTGTAATATAAAAGAATATAATCTTGCTGGCATCTGGCTATTTTCTTTTAAGGGATGTTTACATTACTGTATAGCCTCGTGTAGCTTTTATAAAATTGTATGTTGTAGCTATGAGTTAAGGTATTATTATTATACTACCCCAAGTCTTTGGTTGGGTTGCTTAGAAGCAGAGGCTGAGATGGTCACTCTGTCGTATGTGTCTTTTGGGTGGGGTGGGATGGGTGGGGAGTATGTCTGCACAGGTCAGTGGAAGTTGCTGAGCAAGGATGTGGTCCAGCTGCAGACTAGCCTCCGTAGTAGCTCGCGGCATGAATGACACCACAGAGTTGGTTCCACCTTGAGTCAGTCAGTCATTGGCCAGAACTGCACCTGGGGTGGAGGTGAGACCTAACCTCTTTGGTAAGGAAATTCTTTGATCTGAGAGCAGTTGTCTGGAGAAGGGGGCATTTGTACTCCATTAGCAGTTGGTATGGACCAAGCTGTGTTCCGCTAAAATTTATATGTTGAAGTCCTAACCCTCAGGACCTCAGAATGTGACAGTATTTGGAGATAGGGCCTTTAAAGAGGCGATTAAGTTGATTGAAATGAGGCTGTTAGGGCAGGGCCCAAATCCATTCTGACTAGTGTCCTTATAAGAGGGGGAGATTAGGACACAAGAGAGACACCAGCGCACAGAGGGCCAACCACTTGCAAGCCAAGGAGAAACCAAACTTGTCAGCACCTTGATCTTGGACTTCCAGCCTCCAGAACTATGAGATAATACATTTCGGTTGTTTAAGCCACCCAGTCTGTGGCATTCTGTCGTGGCAAACCTAGAAGACTAGCACAGCAGTCGGTGCTCATAGCAGCTGGAGGATGAGCAGGGCAACACTCGTGGATGGAGTGTGTTTGGTAAGGAGCTTTGTGTGGGACATCAAGAGCATTCACTACACCCACTTATAAATCAGAAAACTGTGACCAGAAAGGTGAAGTACCTTGCCCAAGGTCACACAGTCAATGAGCAACAGATTTGAACCTCAGTCTAACTCTATAGTTGACCCTCCTAGTCAGTATTCTGCAGTCTTTCTCAGAAGCCGCAGACATCACCAGTTAATGGGCTCCATTTCTGTCTTTTTACCCTAATTTGTCTGCACCTTACACAAGATGGAGCTCCTTGGGGAAACCAAGCCAACTCAGCAAAGACAATGTCTGCATCTAAGTGCCTCCTCAAGGCATTGTCTTTTACCCTGTTGTTTGAGAATGTTGTATCATATTAATCATAGGTTTTCCCTGCATGTGAGACGATGTATTTGTTTAAAATGTTTTTATTAAAAAACGAACTAGGTCAATCTTTTTCACATCCACAAATGCCATTTTGGGGAAAATAAGAAATTATGAGATCTGCCTTGTCAGTGTAATGATGACTGTTGTCATTCTGAGAACTGTCACTGAACATGGTCTTTGGAGTGGCCACATCAAGATCTAACGATAAATCAGTTTGTTTTTATTATAACTTTGCTCCGTATTTTCTGGTTCAGGGTAATAAAGCCATTGCCTCCTTCAGAAAACTCGGAAAGAAAGAAAAAATAAAGAAGGGCATCTCTGGGCAGCTGCCTGCTACCAAGGTCCCATACTCATCCCCAGCTTGCCTCACCATAGCTCAAATACAGAGCATCCTGTCTTTATGAAGTGATTCTCACCCCCACCCTCCCTGTATAGAGGATATAGTGAGAACCATTTTAAAAAGTATTTTGTGGATATTGTTGACTTCCTCGGAGAAGAGGCAGAAACGTGCAAGTGAGTCTGTTGGATTTCCTAAATCACAAGTCATTTGGTCATGAAACATTAATCAATTCTGACAGTATTGTTAGATATACAGAGAGAGGCAGGGTGTTCTTGCAGCTGGAGCAGAGTCTGAGGCACCTGGAGAAAGCCACTGTCCAACGCGAGTGCCATCACAGGCTGGGCAATCTTAAACTGAGGCCTCAAACTTGATGGGCCTGTGGGATGTAGCTGGAGATGGTAGTATGAGGAAGACATATTTTACTGTTTGGAGTTATGACTCCATCTGAGATATAAGATCAGAGGATGTGAGAGAGAGGGAGAGAGTAGGGCTCTTGGGAAAAAAATCCATATCTCCTCCCGATCTTCTCCTCCCCTCTCCTGCACCTCCCAAAAATAAACATTAGGAAATTCTTTGCATGAGATACTATGTGGTAGTTTGAAAGTTCTCTCTCTTAGATATGTAGGCATTCATTTACTCAACAGGAAGTTTGACTGTCTGCTTTGAGCCGTGAGTTGGAGATACCATGATGAACAGGATGATGACTCCTGCCCTCCAGGAGCTTACTATTTACGTTGTGCTAAACTAGTGGTTCTCAAATTTAAGTGTGCATCAGGATCCCCTGGAGGACTTGTTAAAATGTGGATTGCTGGACTCTCAGCCCAGTTTCTGATTCAGTAGGTCTGGGAGGCCCAAGAATTTGCATTTTTAATAAGATCCGGGTGATGCTGTTACTGCTCTTCTGGGGACCACCCTTTTAGAACCATTCTGCTAAGCTTGTTACCTGCATTTGCTCAAGGCATATGGATGGCTAGAATCATTTAGGGTGATGGTGCGCTCACAGGCTGAGAAATTCCTCCTACCTGACTAAGTTCCTTTAAAGGAAATTTGGTTTCGCCTTTAGGCAAAGTTCTTATCTTATTGGCTCTTAAAAAAACTATTTAATGCATCTCCTGATCATTTTAGAAGTTTAAAGAGCAGGTGCAACAATAGACGAAGTATTGGGGAATTTATCTTTAAACAATTGCACTTGTATGTCATTTTCTCCTTGAAGGTCCGAAAGATAGAGTAGTAGTTCTCAAAATATGTTGCAGCATCATTGAGTAGAATTTCAGGCCCCACCTCAGACTAACTGAATCTGAAACAGTGGACTTTGGGGCCAGGAATCTGTTTTACAAAGGCCTCCAGGTGATCCTGACCCACAGTCCAGTTTGAGCACATCTGAGACAGAGTTGGGCTGAGTGACAGGTGGACTGAGTCTGAGCGAGAGCCCCTGGCCTTCACTATTGCCAGCTGCCTTCAGATAATTTACCAGGATGACTAAGCTTCAATTTTGCTCTCTGGGCTGTGCCTCTGTAACATGTGGTTTGATAGATTGTGACTGATTTTAAATAATCTATTGGGACAAGATGCTAAGGCCTCTCACATATATGTTGCTGTTTTGTTTCACAAAACAACTGTTGGGTAGTTACTCTTATTCCTGTTTTCCAGATGAGGAAACTGAATTTCTGAGGGAGTAACTTGCCTATGGCCACGCAGCTGGAAAAGGGTCAGAATCATGTTTCAGGCCCAGGTCCATCACATTTCCAAGCCAGTGGTTTTTCTAGTACATAAAACATATCACCTTAGAATGAACTTGGCATAACAGAAGCAGGCAGGGACAAGTCGAGTGAGTAGTTTGTATTAGAGACAGGTAATTACAACCCCATTTGTTTTTCAATATAATTTCCCCTTCCCCAAAGGTGATGAGTGTGAGGTTGTGATGGGTATTTACCCTTCTCTTTTTAGGTTATTTTATTAGCAACACACAAATTACAGTTACAGAACCCTGTGCTAAGACCCAGTCACTGCTGGCTCTGTAAACTGGGTGATACATGCAGCTCTCGCTGGGATTTGCCTCTTCTCCCCTTTCCCCAGTCTTGCCCTTGACCCAAGCACCCAAGGTCTGCTTAGGTGGTCATCATACCCGTGGCTTTTATGTGAGTAATCAGGTCAAAGTTGACATCCTCTTCCTTCAAATGGAACAGATATCACATGGTTTCTATTTTTTTTTTTAAGAGTAGTGTTTTAGAAATGGCATTTATTTATTTATTTATTTTGGGGTGTGTTGGGTCTTCGTTTCTGTGCGAGGGCTTTCTCTAGTTGTGACGAGCGGGGGCCACTCTTCATTGCGGTGCGCAGGCCTCTCACTATCGCGGCCTCTCTTGTTGCGGAGCACAGGCTCCAGAAGCGCAGGCTCAGTAGTTGTGGCTCACGGGGCCTAGTTGCTCCGCGGCATGTGGGATCTTCCCACACCAGGGCTCGAACTCGTGTCCCCTGCATTGTCAGGCACATTCTCAACCACTGTGTCAGCAGGGAAGCCCCACATGGTTTCTATTTTAATGGAAGAAGTACTTTCATAAAGAAAGACAGCCATGGGCTTCATTGGATTGCTGGGTCCCTTGTGCCACCCAAGACAATCTTTCAGCGCGGTTTCTCCAGAGCAGTTTTGTGAAGCACCTATTTGTCAGTTGTTTCTCTGCTTCAATAAGCACAGCAACAGTAGCCCCTTTATCACAAGCCCTTATCATGCTGTTGATGGCTCCTCTGTGAAGTCTGTGGTCACTGAATTGGAACCAGCCGCTCAGATCTCAAGAGAATGGAATTTATAGCTGTCATCATAACAGGGTTCTCAACAGTATTTGTGGGACCTGTCACTGAAAAGTGTTTCATGTGCCCTAATGGACATGTTTCAGGGCTGTGGACTGCTGGGTGTTTCTGTAGACCTTTCCCTTACTGCCTTGACCATCATTTCCCTCTCCACGACTAACCAATGTCCAGCGTGCACTGATGAGGCACATATGAGGTGGGCCATAATGATGTGACTCAGAACTCCCTCAGGAAAGGCTCTGCTGTTTAGTGAATGTGGCTTTCATTGGCACTCATTTGGAGAAGGCTCTTAGGACCATGGTGTTTGTTCCTGGTAAGATGAAGAGCTGTAGAGGCCCATTTCCCAGCTAATTCTGAAGTTTTTAATACATTTTCACCAAACCCTCCAGTGATTCTGAAATTCTCTCTGCACAGTGAAGCATTAGAAAAAGCAAGAATGACCTTGGAATGGTGCCACAGGGGCAGAGAGATGGGTACAGGCTAAGCAAAGCCTAAGATTCCACTGAGGACTCTTGGACCAGATTGTCACGGGAGTAGGTAACTCTAAGGGCATCTTCTGCTAGTGGAGTCATTCGTTTAATCAAGTCATAATTATTATAACAATAAAAGCTAACATTTCCAGAACCTTCATTCTATGCCCAGTACTTTATGTGCTATGTCAGTTTAGGTCCTATGGGAAGCAGGTGACAAGATGGAACTAGAATTGAGAGAAAAGCCTGTGAGATGGGCAGGAAGAGCCTCAAGCCGTGATGCTGGTCTGCATCTTTGAGGACAAGCGTGGGAGGGGAGAACAAAGGATGGGGTGAGAACCTTGGCCTACCATGCAGTTGTGAAAAAACCCTTGGCTGCACCAAGAGGGTGCCCCAGGGCAGAGACTGCCCATTAGAGGAGCTCAAAATGGGCAGACATGGCCTGGCTCTGGTGTGTCCGCCGTGCTCGCAGTGGCTGGGAGCTGCCCAGGAAGAGCGTGGCCTTGGCATGAACGTGCAATGACTCTGAAGCGGCAGCAGCTGGGGGCTATCAACTCTCTGCACAACCGGTAGCAGGCTCAAAGAGACAGGTCAGGGGCCCTTCCGTGGCTGCCACAGACCCATTGTTTCATTCAGTTCTTGCAACGACCCTTCGATGCAAATGTATGTGATGATGTGTCTTCTGGTTGAAGTCAGTCAAACTAGAATTTCACTGGCTGGAATTCAAATAAGGGAGAACGTGAGGGTGATGAAGAAGCTGAAGTAGGAGGAAGTTAGGGATTCCAGGTAATTCTGCCTGACAATTCTGTCAAAAAGCAAATGTCCCGGATTGAGAGCCATAAATCCAGAGTCTCTAGTGCCCCTCAGATCCTGCGTGTCTCTCCGATTGTGAACCTCTCGTTGCTTTGAATTATTACCCAAGACTTATAATATTTAAGGACACATGTTTTTCATACAACGCACTCCCTAAGTGCAAGCTAGCTATTTCACTTGGTGCTCAAAAAAGAAACAGAGTATTTTGTCTATAATTGATTATTGTATGAAGCACTGACTTTAAAACTCAGGTCCCTTGAAAGATGAGACTGTTGTGCTATCCTAACTTTGCGTAAGAGGAAACTGAGGCTTGGTGAGGTCCAGGAGCTTCTCTAAGGCGGCACAGCCAGTAAGTAGCAGAGCCGGACTCTCTGCCCCTAGTTGCAGCCTCTCCTTTACACAGTCTTCTCCTGCACAGTAATTACAATCCCTGCTCCTCCATGATGACTGAGAAAATGCACTTTACTCAATCGTCTGAAGGACTAGCTAAGGGACTATTGCATTATCTGGTCCTCTGCTGAGACCTGTTTTACTGAAGAGAATTACTGACCTGTGTAAAAGGCAAAGTTTGTGCCAGTTCTAGGAAAAGTGCTGAGTTATGAAAATTAGAAATAAAATGAGCCTGCCTCCCATGTCTGTTATGGGATACAGATTTCATTCCTCCTGCTGGTTTTTGTTTTTTTTTTTAATTTTTATAGAAGGTGCCAGAACTCTAGAGTCCAAATAGTAGGATTGATTTACCTCCTATTTTGCATAATCAGACCTAATTAATTTAGCTTTATGCATGGGAGGAAACACTTTTTGTCTTGAATTACCTCAGTCTTCATCACTTCTAAGAAGCAGCCAGCCCTGCTGCTGAATCATTTCCCCATCAATATCCCCTGGCCTGTGGCCCAGGCAATACAGCAGCCATCCCTGCTGAAGGGTTAGTGAACTCACAGTTTAGGTGTCATTCCTTCCAGGTAACAGGCATCTGTAGACCCAATGTGTGTTGCTGAAGGAGTGACCCTGATGTGACAGTTTCTGCCCCTGCCCCTATTCCAGCCCTCATATCCATCATGGTCATTCCCCCTTCTCCTTCTACCATTTCTGGTCCAGGCTGAAGCACAGCTCATTGCTTGTCAGAGGGGGCCAGCAAAACCTTGCTCTTGTCTGGGACACAGCACAGGGGGCATGTAGAAGACCGTAGTCCCAACATCTTTTAAATTAGATCCACTGTTGTGCTCAGGATCACACCTACACTTTTCACCCTGACGCCAAAGCACAGAGGCAAGGGAGGCGATAGGTGGATAAAGACAAAGCACACTGAGTGGGAGGGCAGTGTCTGTGAGATCCTTCCAGGGTATGGGCCAGAGCTCACCCCCTTTGCCACCTCCTTGTCGATGGGTGACTGAGGCGCACAGGCAGATGGGGAGCGAGGGACAACGGCCTGCACGGTGCTCGGCCGCGCTGCTCCTGGAGCTGGGGTCAGAGGTGCAAAGGTTTGCGCAGGTTTTCTCAGAGCTGACTGACTTACAGTGGCACCTTCAGGGCTTTTCTCTCCAACCTCCCCCTCTCCACATACACAAACCAATTCCTGTCCCTCTCTGTCATCAGAGCTGGGGTGCCCTGGCCACACGGGTGTAAGAGAGCCTGCAAAGAATATGAAAATCCTCCTAAACAGCCCTTGCAAACAAAAGGCCCAGCGCACTGTTTTGTGATTCAGTTACACAGAGAAATTTAATTTTATTTTCTGAATATTTTCTACATCTGGAGAGAGAATTTTGGTGCTCAGTCTGGGAGGAGAGGGGTGTGACACACCTGGGACATTGTTGGAGGTGCTGTCCTTCCATTAACCTGCTGATCTGGGAGCACATGGGTCCACATCGTACCAGAGAAAGTGACCGCTGTGGTGAATAAACAGCCACCTTTCAGCGCGCTCGGTGCCGTGATAAGTCCTTTATGTGCCTTGCCCTATGATGTGCTCACCAGCAGTTTCTGGGAGTAACATCTTTCATCCCATTTTCCAAATGAGGAAACTTGAAGCAGAAAAAATAACCAATTTCCTAGGCCACTCAGTGCATTGCCAGAGCTGGAATTCGAACCAGTAAACACTCCTGTGTCCACTGGTATGAGCTCTAGGTGAGTATAGCACTTACTGGGGAATTTGGTAAAGGAGATGATAAGGAGATGCTTGGGACCTAAGGGACGGCCCCAGGATGTGTGAAAATGGAACATCTGTTGATTTAAAATTATGTTCAAAACACAGGGCCAAGTTCCCGCTTACTCTGTGGGATTTATATGGGAAGAAAGCTAGAACTGGAGTCAGAAATAGGAATCTGCAGTAAGGGAGTGTGTGTCGCGAGGGCTGCCTTTCAGAACATGACCTTCTTTCTCTCTCTGTTCCAGTCAACCTTCCTTCAACTGCAGGACTTTCTCCTTGGGACTGTTGAGCTGTGGTGAGAGAAGCAGTTCATTAAGAGCTTGTGAGCTTTTGGGAGGGAGGGGAGTGATGGAGGCAGGCTCCCCTCCAGCTGCTGGAACTCTAGAAATGGGGCGGGGACAGCAAGGGGAGGACCCTCCTCACCAACTCCTGAAAACCCCGCTGCCCACGGTCTCGGATAGGTGTCGTGGCGCCACTCCATCAGCCCTGCTTTCTTGTTTCTTCTCTCCATCCTTTACATTCCCGACTGTAACCCAGAATGTCTTGAGAATTCTGTAGTGGATGCCCATGAGTGTCTGTGAAACCCTACAGCAACCCGTGGATGCCGACTTGCCGCGAACCTGGCATTGACAGGCAACACTGCAGTTAGGAGGCTTTGATAATGCAGAGGGAACAGGCATTAGTGGTGAAATATGGACACACTGACAGTCACATCCAGCGGTCCCCAATGCAGTGACAGAGGCATGTTCAGTGTTACAGGAGCTGGGGTGGGGGGCTTGTTTGCACTTTGAGTTTTGCAGATGTGGCTCTGTTCCCATCAATACACACTCTTTAAGGCCTTTCTCCTGGGCAGAAGGTGGTCATTGGCAGTGAGGTAGGAGTTAGGACATCAGCATCCTGATTTCTGGGCAGCCTCCACAAAGGTGCCATCAGCTCTGGCCTATGGCTTTGTGCTGAACGGCATCCACTGTCTTCCTATGTATTACGAATGCAGATGAGCAAGGACTTGGCTTCTAATGAGATCAAACTCAGATGTAAAGGTTCATCTGAGTGTGCAGAAAATGGATAAGGTCACCTTGGTGTTTTGGTTTCTGTAACTTAGTGACATTTTTCAGGGCTGTTTGTGGATATGGTTTGAAGGAGATGGACAATAGCTTAATAAAGCAACTTGCAGAAAAGAAAGTGGGTGGGGTTTTGCTCAGATCATTCCTTTATACATCACCTATTTGAGTGTTCTGGGCACTGGATGTATGGTGGTGAACCAAACAGACACAGCTCCACCTTCATGGGCATCTCACGCCCCCTCATTATTTAATTCCTATCCACAGACTGTCACCTCCCCCTTTTGTATTCTTCTTCAGTTCTGTCTCCCTGGAACCCTAGACTCACATCTCCAGTTTGCCCTGGAGTGGGGTTAGAAGTCATGTGGACTTCTAGTGGACGTCCTGAACTAAGAGTATCCCAAAGTAGACTAATAAAACCCAGCCTCGGTCCCAATCAGCGCCTCTTGACCCAGCCATGACTCACACCCTTTCATTCACAGTCCACATCCAGTCCACAGGCAGAACCTCTTGGCTAGACCTTGGAGGTGTGTTTAGAATATTATCACTACTTAGCACCTCTACCCCACTGCCAGAGCCACTGTCACCTCCCCAGTGGATCACTGAGGTAAATTCTAACTGGTCTCCCAGAGCTTTCCCCATCTCACTCAGAATAAGAGGCAGAGTCTGGTCAGAGGCCTTCTAGCTCCCCATCCTTCCATCACTATGAAAATTGCCCTTGCTCGCCCCACTCCAGCCATTCTAGCCGTCTTCCTGTTTCTGGAACACACCAGGCATGTTCCTGCCTTTGGAAGCCTGGAATACCCTCCCCTCCAGATACACAAATGATTTGCTGCTTCTATGCCTCCAAGTCCGCTCATGCCATCTTACTGGGGAGGACTCTGACTAATTTATGTAAAATAGCACTTGCTGGCCTGAGAATGCCCTTTTCCCTTCCCTGCTTTACTTTTCTCTCAAATCCTTATCCCCATCTGAGTTACCACTGTTGGTTTGCTTATTCATTTATGGTATGTCTCCCCCACTAGAATGTGAGCTAGTAGGGCAGAGATTCTGGTTGGGTATTTTTTTCACTGCTATATTCCCGGCATCATGAACAGTGTTTAGTTTAGTGCTTAGAAAGCACAGAGCAAATACTCTGTAGATACTGAGGAATAAATGAATGAATGAGTGCCTATTGGTACAGGTAGCTCATAAGCCCGTCCACAAACAGATGAGCGTGACTAGGAAAGGAAGAAATTGAAGTAATAGAGGAACTGGGCACTGGGGGCGTGGGGAGACCTAGAAGGGGGTCAGGAAAGTTTCTAGAAGAGGACTTTTCAGCCATGACCTGAAGGATGGGAAAAGGCAGCCCTCCATGTATGGAAGGGGGGTTGGGAAAGGAGCACCCCAGAGAGGGGAGGAGGATGTGGGAGGGCCCTGGGCGTGAAAGGGCTCAGCAAGTTGGAGGAACTGCAGGGTGAGCAAGAAGGTGGCTGAGATTGGAGATGTCAGGCCAGCTGTAGCTACGTCGTGAAGGCCCTATAAGGAGAGTGAAAGGTCAAGCCAGTGAAGGGCAACTGAAATAAAGTCTTAAAGTGAATCTATGGTGATAGAAACCAGAACAACCGTGGTTACAGAGGGTAGGGATTAGCTGGAAAGGGGCAGGAAGGAACTTTCAGGATGAGAGAGGTGTCCTTTATCTTGTTTCGGGTTGTGGCTACCTGGGTATATACACTTTTTAAATTGTACTCTTAAGATCTGGGCATTTTACTGAATGCAGATTTTACTTCAGTAAAAATAACACGTTGCTTCTACATTTTCTTTTGTAGAAGAAAAACTACAAAAGCACTACAATAGATTTGTGATATTCATATACACATAATGAGATGTGTGAGTCCTTAGCCTGCATCAAGGCCACTTCTTTGGCTGCTTGTAGCCCAAGCGTGACTTTTCAGCTTGGAGGAGGTCCTGTGTGCCCTCAAATGAGATCTCTCAGGAAGAAAGCGGGTCCAGAATGACTGAGGATGAGTAGGGAAGAGGGTTCTGTATGGTTTGGTATCACCTTGTGGGATGGCTCTCAGAAGGGAGGTGACCAGGAGGTGAAGGAGATCAGCCCCTTTGCCCCTCACCCCTGTGGACATAGGGACCCTTAAACAAGAAGACATGCCTGGGGGTCTGAGTGAGATGGACTTGGCTGTGCTTTTCTCAATGGCTGGAGCTGAAATGGAAGGTTACCTCCATCTTGTACATATGTTTATACATCTCTGCTGCTTGGGATTGTTCAGCAGACGGAGGCTGTGGTCTCAGGCCTGGCAGCACGTGAAGGCATCTGTTTCCACTAGCTTGGAGCAGCTTTCAGCCTCTGGAAACAGGACACTTTGTAGCTGTGAAACTGTCTGTGTCTGTGTTGGTTAGAGCACACCTCCTAGGACACATCTTTGGGAGTCAGCTTGGCTGCCTGCCCAGAGAGCGTGGACGGCACTGGATGGAGACAGAAGCCTCAAGGTGTGGAAGTAGGAAGCAGAAGCCTCAAGAGGCTCTTGAGAATGTCCGAAAATAGATGTACAATCCCTCAGGGGCTATTGGTGCCCAAACTGCTCCCAAACTAAGGTCATATGGCAGCTGGTTGCCGTCATTCATTCATTCGTTCACAGCTCACTCCTCGAGGGGCAGGTATACTAGTTACCATTTTACTGATATCAGTGCTTTCTCTCTTTATCCATATATTCAGCCTCAAAGAGACCTGTGTAAATTGTTTTCATCCACCCAACTTTATAACTAAAGCCTCTCCCATTGGTTTATTTCCAACTCGTTAAGTTTCAGAGTTGCTCAAAATTTCTCAAACAGATGCTTTGTTTGTTTTTAGCCAACTTACAGTTCTTCTCTCATTTAACAAGAGGAATGCATTCATTAGGGCAAGTGGAAAAGTGAGGGATGCAGCATCTGACGTCCCCCGCCTGGCCTCTCTTTGGCTCGTCCCTCGGCCATCTCCTCTTCATCCACACGAAGGCCAACTGTCCTGACACTCAGAACAGACATGCCACATGGGACTAGGCTTCTCTGTGTAGGTTCTCATTGCTTTTTCCCTAAGGGGATGGCAGAGCCTCTTTTCCGCCCTTGTATCACCTTTCTCCTCTGAAACTGGGTTTCAGCTTGACCTGCACACCATGACCGGAGTCTCTTGGATACATGACCATCAGCAGCAGCTTGAGAGACAAACCTCTTCAGAAAGAAATGTCTCAACTGCCGTGATCCATTCCAACAGTTTGAGCAGAAAATTAAACAAGGTTCATGCCAAGATGCTGTGCACCCAACACACATTCTTGAGCATTTTGTTTCACAAACACATATTACAGTTAATATGTACCAGGCACATATCTATATACTTTAAAGATGCTAACATATTTAATTCTCCCAACAACCCATCACACAGATGGGGAAATAGAGGCACCTATAGGTTAAATAATTTATTCAAGACACATGCTGGCAAGTGGCAGGGCTGGATTTAAACTCAGGCAGTCTTGCTCCAAAGTCCAGGCTCTGAACCACTAGGCTGTGCCCCCTCTCCTTTGGTCCATTCATTCAGAGTCTCAGCTCTGTGCCAGTGGCCACCCTTCCCTCATGATTTAGGTAAATCCTGATCCATTCTAGAAGTCTGGCCATCGGGCTCCATTTGCCAACAATTGGTTTAAGATGAACATGCAATTGATTCTGGCCATAAAGTATGAGGATATACTTTCTTGGGAAAGAGAGGGCTCTGAGAACACTTGAAAAGTAACATACTAGGACTCTTTGTTTAAGCTATTTTATGTAAGTTTTCAGTTACTTGTAGCTGAAACTGTCCTAGGTAATTTAGATGCTAAATAAGGGTTTTTTTCTAGCAAGAATATTGATATAGAACTATGGTTGAATAATTGTTTGATTATATTTTCAAAACAGCATCTTATCAACTTTCAGATCAAAGGTTGAAACTTCAAGGAGCAAAACAATGCTTGTGATATGTACAAATGACAGTATTTGGGGCTTGCCTCTAAGAACTAAAGATAAAAATGTAAGATGCTGTGTAGCTCTGATTTGGTATAAACCTTTTAACTATTTACATGTTTACTCTCATGTTCTGTTACAGATCATCCAGATGAGATTTTTTTTGAGAATTTGGTCCATTGTGTCTATCCAGGTGTCAGATTCCAACAAAACACTGCTCATAGAAAATCTTCCTGGATTGCTTGTTTACACCACTGAATTCTTTATGAGATTTTTATGTTTTCCAAGAATCAGAATCCTCTAATTATATGTATGCATACATAGATGGTTGAGGCCAAGGTGGATAAATCTGTGATCCAGACAATAAGGGGTCCAGTTCCTGGGTCTGTAGGGATCTGTAGGATCACAGGATCTATAGAAAAATAACATGGGGTCTACTAGATTGTGGAAGTGGGAAGATTAGTGAACCTGCTCCAGGGAGGATGAGCCATGAAGCCAGGAAAGCCTGGGAGACCAGTGAGCACAAAGCTGAATTGGGCTGAGAACTCTTGAGCCTGCTGTTCGCACACCCCACACGTGGCTCTTACTCCCCAAAATCTGTGCGTCCCACAGTGCCTGAGGGTGTATACCCTGTGGTGGCCACAGGGGAGGAAAGTTTGTAGCAATGGCTGCAACCTACAGAGGGGCCATCTTCTGAAAGGCAAATTTCCTCATTGGGGACCATTTGGGAGGTTGCAACAGAAAGTTTCCCGGAAGGCTCATGACAAGGATTCCACCAGAGGAAGCTGTAGTTTGTGGGGAGCCTGTGAGGTCATATCTGCCTCTGGGGTCACCTCAGAAGCAGACAGAAAATAGCCTTATAATAGAACAACTGGGAACCAAGAAGAAAGGGCAGATGGAAGCAGAAGATACACAGTCAGCTGGCTTGGAATGAAGCTTTGCAAATAAACGCCTCTGAAAGAATTCAGTGGGAGAAATGTATCCAAAGTTTTCGCAGGGAGTGGAAGATTCAAGATGGTGGAGGAGTAGGTGGACGTGGAGTTCATCTCTTGCCGTGGATGCGTCAGGAATACATCTATAGATGCAACAATTCTCAGAGAACACCAGCTGAAAACTACCAGAAGACCTTGGACACCGGAAAGGACTACAAAGATCCCTGCATAACTGGGTAGGATGGAAAATAAGAAGGGAGAAGGAGGAGGAGAGGAAGTGAGATGGGACCTGCACCCCAGGGCGGGAGAGCTGAAACAGAGGAGAGATTCCTGAATTCAGGGAGATGCCCTCTCCACTGGGGAAACCCCCTCTCTGATGGGGAAATCGATTGGGACAGAAGGGAAGCATTTGAGACTGTCAGAAGATGCTGAAGCGGCCGATCTGTGGCAGACAGGACAGAGTGAGAAATACACAGTCTGTACCCGGGCCCTAGGTGTCCTGACTGGTACATGTGTTCACAGGTGTGCAAGTGGGCTGGGAGCTGGTGCATAGGGACTGGAAAACAGGCCCAGAGTGAGAACTGCTGCTGGCTGTGGGGAGACAGACTGAGGGGATGGGAGGGAGGAAAGCCACAACAGGGAATGCCTATGGAGGAAGACAGGACTGCCATGGAAGCAGGGTGCTACTGCTGAGTCACCCGCAGGGGGAGGAGCCACTATTGTAGCCTCTCTCTCCCCACACGCAGGCACCTGCCAATGACAATAAAAGAAGCCCGCTCAGGGCTGGCTCTTGCACGTTGGCTGCTGGACAATAAAAAAAAGCTCCCTCAGAGCTGGCCCTCACGTGCTGGCTGCAGGGCAATTAAAAGAATAAGCCCTCTCAGGGCTGGCCCTTGCATGCCTGCTGCTGGGTGCCAGGAAAACCCCAGCTAGGACTGGCCCTCATGGGCCTTATCCCGGGCACCAGAAAAGGCCTCACTTGGGCCACATCTCTTGCGCCCATGGCCACCGACTTCCCTGCACACTTGGCACTGCCCGGGCTCCCATGATCCAAGCAGTCATACCACCTCTGTGCCCTGTCCTCACTGGGACAGGCCCAAGAGCTCCAAGGCAGCCTCTGGACCAGACTCCTGTGGGTGGACCACACATAGAGGTGGGGATAAACCAAAGCTGAACCCCCGGGACAGGGTGACTGAGGAAGAGGATTGAAAATCTTTTCATCAGCTGTACAACCTGCAGGTTAAATCCCTGCAATCAGCTAGGTAGACCCTGCATCTATGGAATATCTGAGTAGACAATGAGTGTTCCCACGACAGAAGATGGTCTAGCTCTGACAGCTGTGGACTTCAGGGGCAGCACATGCAGGAACTGGGCCAGATCAGAGTCTGAGGGGTCCCCAGAGGTACCACAGCAGGTCCAGAGACCAGCCCAGAGGCAGGACAGCCTCTTGGGGAGACAGAGGTGGGCTGTGACTCACAGCATGTGCAAGGACACTTACAGCGGAGATCCCAGGGAAACATAATTATTATTATAAATTTTATTATGTTTTGATTCATTCTGTTGTTGGGTTTGGCTTTTTTTTTTTTTGGCTTCCTTTTTCTATCTTTTTTTGCTTGTTGTTATTTTAGTTCTTTTATTTTTTTTAGTCTTTTGGGATCTCCGTGTTTTATAACATAATTTTTGTTTTTTACTTTTATTTTTTTATGCAGTTTAACTTTGCTTTTCTGTTGTTCTGTGTTATTTTCCCTAATTAAAGACTATTACAAGTACAAGGAAGGACACTATATTATGTTCAAGGGATCAATCCAAGAAGAAGATATAACAATTGTAAATATCTATGCATCCAACATAGGAGCACCTCAATACATAAGGCAAGTGCTAACAGCCATAAAAGGAGAAATCGATGGTAACATAATAATAGTAGGTGATTTTAACACCCCACTTACACCAATGGACAGATCACCAAACAGAAAATAAATAAGGAAACACAAGCTTTAAATGACACATTAGACCAGATGGACTTAATAGATATTTATAGGACATTCCATCCCAAAACAACAGAATACACTTTATTCTCAACTACACATGGAACATTCTGCAGGATAGATCACATCCTGAGTCACAAAGCAAGCCTCAGTAAATTTAAGGAAGTTGAATTCATATCAAACATCTTTTCCAACCACAATCGTATGACACTAGATATCAATTTCAGGAAAAAATACAAACACATGGAGGCTAAATAATATGCTATGAAACAAACAAGAGATTACTGAAGAAATCAAAGAGGAAATGAAAAAATACCTAGAAACACATGACAATGAAAACATGATGACCCAAAACTTATGAGATGCAGCAAAAGCAGTTCTAAGAGGGAAGTTTATAGCAATATAAAACTACCTCAAGAAACAAGAAAAATCTCAAATAAACCACCTAACCTTACACCTAAATCAATTAGAGAAAGAAGAACAACAAAACCCCCCACAAAGTTAGCAGAAAGAAAGAAATCATAAAGAGTCAGAGTAGAAATAAATGAAACAGAAACAAAGAAAGCAATAGCAAAGATCAATAAAACTAAAGCTGGTTTTTGAGAAGATAAACAAAATTGATAAACCATTAACGAGACTCATCAAGAAAAACAGGGAGATGACTCAAATCAATAAAATTAGAAATGAAAAAGGAGAAGTTACAACAGACACCACAGAAATACAAAACATCCTAAGAGACTACTACAAGCAACTCTATGCCAATAAAATGGACAACCTGGAAGAAATGGACAAATTCTTAGAAAGGTATAACCTTCCAATACTGAACCAGGAAGAAATAGAAAATATGAACAGACCAATCACAAGTAATGAAATTGAAACTGTGATTAAAAATCTTCCAACAAACAAAAGTCCAGGACCAGGTGGCTTCACAGGTGAATTCTATTAAACCTTTAGAGAAGAGCTAACATCCATCTTTCTCAAACTCTTCCAAAAAATTGCGGAGCAAGGAACACTCCCAAACTCATTCTATGAGGCCACCATCACCCTCATACCAAAACCAAAAAAGACACTACAGAAAAAGAAAATTACAGACGAATATCACTGATGAATATAGATGCAAAAATCCTCAACAAAATACTAGCAAACAGAATCCAGCAACACATTAAAAGGATCATACACCATGATCAAGTGGGATTAAACCCAGGGATGCAAGGATTCTTCAATATATGCAAATGAATCAATGTGATACACCATATTAACAAATTGAAGAATAAAAACCATATGATGATCTCAATAGATACAGAAAAAGCTTTTGACAAAATTCAACACCATTTATGATAAAAACTCCAGAGAGTGGGCACAGAGGGAATGTACCTCAATATAATAAAGGCCATATACGACAAACCCACAGCAAACATCATTCTCATTGGTGAAAAACTGAAAGCATGGGCTTCCCTGGTGGCACAGAGGTTGAGAGTCCACCTGCCGATGCAGGGGACATGGGTTCGTGTCCTGGTCCTGGAGGATCCCACAT
This sequence comes from Leucopleurus acutus, assembly GCF_964270905.1. Classification (NCBI taxonomy): domain Eukaryota; kingdom Metazoa; phylum Chordata; class Mammalia; order Artiodactyla; family Delphinidae; genus Leucopleurus; species Leucopleurus acutus. The sequence continues at coordinate 132,531,257 of NC_139147.1, read as the reverse complement.
GCCATGGAGCGGCTGGGCCCATGAGCCATGGCCGCTGAGCCTGTGCATCCGGACCACAATGGGGGAGGCCACAACAGTGAGAGCCTTGTGTACCGCAAAAAAAAAAAAAAAAAAAAAAAAAAAAAAAACCTGAAAGCATTTCCTCTAAGATCAGGAAAAAGACTGAAAAAAGAATGTCCACTCTCACCACGATTATTCAACATAATTTTGGAAGTCCTAGCCACAGCAATCAGAGAAGAAAAAGAAATAAAAGGAATGCAAATTGGAAAAGAAGAAGTAAAACTGTCACTGTTTGCAGATGACATGACACTATACATAGAGAATCCTAAAGATGCCACCAGAAAACTACTAGAGCTAATCAATGAATTTGGTAAAGAAGCAGGATACAAAATAAATGCACAGAAATATCTTGCATTTCTATACACTAATGATGACAAATCTGAAAGAGAAATTAAGGAAACACTCCCATTTACCATTGCAACAAAATGAATAAAATACCTAGGAATAAACCTACCTAAGGAGACAAAAGACGTGTATGCAGAAAATGACAAAACACTGATGAAAGAAATTAAAGATGACACCAACAGATGGAGAGATATACCATGTTTTTGGAACGGAAGAATCAATATTGTGAAAATGACTACACTACCCAAAGCAATCTACAGATTCAATGCAATCCCTATCAAATTACCAATGGCATTTTTTTACAGAACTAGAGCAAAAAAATCTTAAAATTTGTATGGAGACACAAAAGAACCTGAATAGCCAAAGCAGTTTTGAGGGAAAAAAAATGGAGCTGGAGGAATCAGGCTCCCTGACTTCAGAATATACTACAAAGCTACAGTAATCAAGGCAATATGGTACTGGCACAAAAACAGAAACATAGATCAATGGAACAAGATAGAAAGCCCAGAGATAAACCCACGCACCTATGTCAACTAATCTATGACAATGGGGGCAAGGGTATACAATGGAGAAAAGACAGTCTCTTCAATAAGTGGTGCTGGGAAAACTGGACAGCTACATGTAAAAGAATGAAATTAGAAAACTCCCTAACACCATACACAAAAATAAACTCAAAATGTATTAGAGACCTAAATGTAAGACTGGACACTGTAAAACTCTTAGAGGAAAACATAGGAAGAACACTCTATGACATAAATCACAGCAAGATCCGTTTTGACCCACCTCCTAGAGAAATGGAAATAAACACAAAAATAAATAAATGGGACCTAATGAAACTTCAAAGCTTTTGCACAGCAAAGGAAACCATAAACAATATGAAAAGACAGCCCTCAAAATGGGAGAAAATATTTGCAAATGAAGCAACTGACAAAATATTAATCTCCAAAATTTACAAGCAGCTCATGCAGCTCAATATTGAAAAAACAAAAAACCCAATCCAAAATGGACAGAAGACCTAAACAGACATTTCTCCAAAGAAGATATACAGATTGCCAACAAAAACATGAAAGGATGCTCAAAATCACTAACCATTAGAGAAATGCAAATCAAAACTACAATGAGATATCATCTCACACCATTCAGAATGACCATCATTAAAAAAATTTAAAAACAATAAATGCTAGAGAGGGTGTGGAGGAAAGGGAAACCTCTTGCACTGTTGGTGGGAATGTAAATTGATACAGCCACTATGGAGAACAGTATGGAGTTTCCTTAAAAAACTAAAAATAGAACTACCATACAATCCAGCAATCCCACCACTGTGCATATACCCAGAGAAAACCATAATTCAAAAAGAGTCATGTACCAAAATGTTCATTGCAGCTCTATTTACAATAGCTAGGACATGGAAGCAACCTAAGTATCCATCAACAGATGAATGGATAAAGAAGATGTGGCACATATATACAATGGACTATTACTCAGCCATAAAAAGAAACGAAATTGAGTTATTTGTGGTGAGGTGGATGGACCTAGAGTCTGTCATACAGAGCGAACTAAGTCAGAAAGAGATAAACAAATATCCTATATTAACGCATACATGTGGAACCTAGAAAAATGGTACAGATGAACTGGTTTGCAGAGCAGAAATTGAGACACAGATGTAGAGAACAAATGTATGGACACCAAGGGAGGAAAGCAGTGGTGGGGTTGGGGTGGAGGTGTGATGAATTGGGTAATTGGGATTGACGTATATACACTGATGTGTATAAAATTGTTGACTGATAAGAGCCTACTGTATAAAAAAATAAATTAAATAAAATTCAAAAATTAAAAAAAAGAACACTTCCTAACACCATACACAGAAATAAACTCAAAATGGTTTGCAGACCTAAATGTAATGCCAGACACTATAAAACTCTTAGAGTAAAACATAGGCAGAACACTCTATGACATAAATCACATCAAGATATTTTTTGACCCACCTCCTAGAGTAATGGAAATAAAATAAAAAATAAACAAGTTTGACCTAATGAAACTTAAAAGCTTTTGCACAGCAAAGGAAACCATAAACAAGACAAAAAGACAACCCTCAGAATGGGGAAAATATTTGCAAATGAAGCACCTGATAAAGGATTAATTTCCAAAATATACAAGCAGGACATGCAGCTCAATTTTAAAAAAACAAGGAACCCAATCCAGAAATGGGCAAAAGACCTAAATAGACATGTCTCCAAAGAAGACATACAGGTTGCTAACAAACACATGAAAAGATGCTCAACATCACTAATCATTAGAGAAATGCAAATCAAAACTACAATGAGGTATCACCTCGCACTAGTCAGAATGGCCATCATCAAAAAAATCTACAAACAATAAATGCTGGAGAGTGTGTGGAGAAAAGGGAACCCTCTTGCACTGTTGGTGGAAATGTAAATGATACAGCCATTATGGAGAACATTATGGAGGTTCCTTAAAAAACTAAAAATAGAAATACCATATGACAGAGCAATCCCACTACTGGGCATATACCCTGAGAAAACCATAATTCAAAAAGAGACATGTACCCCACTGTTCACTGCAGCACTGTCTACAATAGCCAGGACATGGAAGCAACCTAAATGTCCATTGGCAGATGAGTGGATAAAGAAGATGTGGCACATATATACAGTGGAATATTACTCAGTCATAAAAAGGAATGAAATTGAGTTATTTGTAATGAGGTGGATGGACCTAGAGTCTGTCATACAGAGTGAAGTAAGTCAGAAAGAGAAAAACAAATAGATATATATGTATATATATAAACAAATACATTATATTCTTAACTCACATATATGGAGTCTAAGAAAATGGTACTGATGAACCTAGGGGCAGGGTAGGAATAAAGACACAGACGTAGAGAACGGACTTGAGGACATGGTGGGGAAGGGGAAGCTGGGACAAAGTGAGAGAGTAGCACTGACATATATACACTACCAAATATAAAATGGACGGCTAGTGGGAAGCTGCTGCATAGCACAGGGAGATCAGCTCAATGCTTTGTGACACCAAGAGGGGTGGGATAGGGAAGGTGGTAGGGAGGCTCAAGAGGGAAGGCCTATGGGGATATATGTATACATATAGTTGATTCACTTTGTTGTACAGCAGACACTAACACAATATTGTAAAGCAATTATACTCCAATAAAGATATTAAAAAAGAAGTTTTCACAGGGTTGAGAAGCTATGAATTTAGGTGAAATCTGCTGGTGAGGTAGAAACAGAGGAATATTTTATTTGACTTTGTTGCCCAGATGTTTGCTTTTCTTTCATCAACATATTCAGAAAGGGTTTATTGGTTGTCAGCTCTGAGTTAATAATGACTCAACAGGCATGGTCCCTGCCCTCATGGAGCAAATACTAACAAACAAAACTTTTAAGTATATCTTTGGCTGTGTCTCAAAAGAAAGAAATAAACACTATGATATGTCGGCCAGAGTGGTGGTAGAAACAAACCTAATTCAATAGGGGAACTCTCTGAGCAGGTGACCTACAGTTGAGATCTGAAGGATGAGAAAGACAGTCATGTAACATTGTGAGGCAAGAGCACTGTCAACCAGTGAGAAGGCCCCAAGATGGGAAAGATCTTACTATGTTTGAAGGAAAGAGACCAACATGGCTGGAGCACAGTTGGTCAGAGAAGTGGAAATAGATGATGTTGGAAAGATCATCAGGAGGTAGGTCATGCAAGGTGTGGCCAGCTGTGATGGTACTTTAATCTGTAAGGGAGGGGGTATCTGGATTTTATTCTGTACATAGTGACAAAGTCGTGGCTATTGTGAAGGAAATGGACTAAAGCGAGGCCACAGAGGAGGCAGAAAGAGAAATAAGGAGGCTGATTTGTGGTCCAGGCAAGAAATGGCCTTGAGTTAGGGTAGCTGTTGGGTTTATATTTGTTTGATTTTAATGGGTTTCTCAACCTGGCTTGTGTAATCCTACCAGCATGGAGGACATGCATCAAAGGAGGATTTGATGTGGGAATTTACTGCCGAAAGAGCAGTGAGTCACTAGGGTACTGGCAGAAATATCCCAGGGATATGGAATGGATTATCTGTCCCGAAATGGTGGGCTGTGGCCATATTGTCTCCCTCAACTTTGTATACATTTGGAACATAATTGGTATTTAACACACTTTACCTGAATTGAATAAAACTGAGTAATGAAGTGTCTTTGTGTGTGTGTGCATGGTACGCACATGTGTATAAACTAAATCTTTCACCACGACTAGGGTGAAAGCTCTAAAGTAAGGAGATAATCTGGATTATTTAGTCAGACAGAACTGGCTGATAACTAAACGGAAAAATGTGATTTTTCCAGCTCTGTGAACACACCACCTGACTTCCTCCTCTGACATGCCTGCTTGCTACTGCCTACACTCCTGCTATTAGAAATTAATTCCTCTGATGTGAGGCTATATCCCTTACTGAAACACAAGTATCCTGAGATAACATATAAGCCTTATCAATCATCTTTGCGATAATGAATCTATCATATATTTTCTTGAAGGAAAGCACATTTTATAAAGGTTGAAAAAAGTATGAAGGCATCGAAGCTCATTGTGGAGAAAATAAGCTACTTAGGATGGGTGGAAATGTGAAGAAAAGGGCCAGAGCAGAGAAAGAGGGTGGTTTCTAAACGTTCACACTCTTTGACTCAATAATTTCATTTCTGAATGGCTAACCTAAAGAAATAACTGTAAACATGGGGCAAAGATTTAGGTGCAAAGGTAGTCATTGCAATGTTGTTCACAAAAAAACTGAAGCAATCTAGATGTCCAATGACAGGGACATAGATAAATAAATTCATATAGCTTTACAGAACAATGTTGTGTAACTATTAAAATTATGTTTCTAAAGAACTTTTAATAGCATAGGATGGAAATCCAAACAAAAGTGTATATGTCTGTGTATTCTATGTATACCATACATATATAATATAATCTCAAATATATAAAAGATAGATCTACCTAGAAAAGACTGTGTATGTATTTTTGTGGGTGTATATGTTAATGGTAATGGAATTTGGGGCAATATTTATTTTCTTTTGATAATTTTCTATATTTTCCAGATTAAAAAATAAATATGAGTTATTAGAGAATTAATTAGCCAAATTACTAATTAATTAGCCAAATTACTGCATCTGTTTCTGAAACAAATCTGGGTGTTTGACTGAACTTGAATCTGTGGGACAGTTTTTCAGAGCTGAGTCTTAAAAAGATATTCCTCGAGCCTCTAAGGCACATTCCTGTTAGAGAGGTTGATGGTTAGGAGGGAAGGAAAATTGAAGAACATCTAAGTTCATCAGCCAAGGAACCATTAGGTTATTTTCACAACATTTGAAAATGAGCTTCCTGGCATTTGGCTGGAATGACTGAAGGCTGGCGACACTGTAATGTGGCCCCAAGGGAGACATGGGTGTTCCACAGGCCACTGAGCTCGGGCAGAGGCCAATTTAAACTGTGAAGCAAGGAGAAAATGCAAAAATTCCAATCAGCAGCATAATCCCCACATTGCACTTGCCTTGATACACTCCTGAAAGGTCTTTTCCATGACTGAACTTCTTGCTAAGCGCCAACATGGTGCAGACCCAGGAAACATCTTTAGAAAGGCATGCAGTTCATTTCCATTTTCCCCCTTTACTCATGGGGGTGAATGTATTTCTATTGAGGTCATTTGTATTCATTAAATGATAATTTCTGGAACACTAGGAATGAGCTGGTTGCCACATTAAGTTGTAACACAGTAAAACAAGCTCCTTAACTCCTTTCCTAAATTGTTATTTAATGTGAAAAGTGTAGAACCTGATCTTTGTTATAAATTGTCTCTTTGTCAAAATAGACAAAATTTCATTCAAATGTTAAAAAGTACAATTGGCATCTTATTTTAATCCTATATTTTGATCCTCAAGCTGTTACAGATTTAACCAGTAGAGAAAATATGTATGTGGAGATAGAGATGTATGTAGATCAGTGGGTCTCAACAAGGGGAGATTTTTTTCCTGATGGGACATTTGGCAGTGTCTGGGGACATTTTTGCTTTTCCAGTTTCAGGGCCAGAGGAAGGGGTGATGGGAGTGTCTGGCATCTGGTGGTTGAGGGGAGGGATGCTGCTAAACATCTTCCAGCACACTAGCCAGAATTATCCGGCCCAAACGTCAGTAGTGCCAGGTTGAGAAACTTTGGTGTGTTTGCATAGATGGGGGATGATAACATAAATATGGCATAGCAATGACATCAGGGAGGAAGGTAAGTGGGAGTTTTCACATTATTTTTGCAAGTTTTCTGTAAGTCTGAAATTATTTCAAAATTTTACAAAGTCTTCAATGGGTGTAGTTGGCAGTTTAAATTGTAATACGCTGTTCTGCAGCCTAGAGATAGAAAATGACTTGTCCCTTGTTGGGAATGAAGGTTCAGCTCAGTCATTGCCCATGACCTCTGGGGTTACAGTCTTCAGGGGCAGGAAAGGAAGTCAACAAAGGTCCCAAATGCCCACATGGATCACGGCTGGATTTGCTTGCTCCACCGTGAGAAGGCACACCCCTTGGGTCAAAGCCATATTTAGAGAATCGCTGTTCTGCTTAAACTGCTCTTTTAACATGAAGTCAGAATCTGTTGATGAAGAATCCACCCCTCCCACCTCCCCTTCTTTAGCTGCATCTTGTTTCCAGGCTGCACTCTATTTTATATATATCTCCCAAGGAATTGTTCTTAGGTCTTCTCTTGCGTCTATACCCTAGTTCCTCCAACAATATCGTGGGCTGCTGTGGGTTTGGAGCCCTGATTTCTACTCTGTGTACGTGTAGTGGAGTAGCTAAGAGGTCAGGCCCTGGAGACATTGCCCGTTGCACCTCTAACTAGTTGCGTGAACTTGGTCTATTATGGAAACTGTTTGTGCCTCAGTTTTCTCAACTGTTAAATGGGAAGAAAAATAGCAAACCTGGTAGAGTTTAAATGAATTAATAGATGTAAGCTGGTACAACAATAGCACATATTAAGACCTTAATAAAAGTTAGTATTCATTCATTCATTCTGTAGTATTAGAATTATTTCTGCCCTTCCCACACCCATGGACAGTGCTCCTAACCTCTGTGTTGGGAAGATGTGATTGATATATCACAGCCATTTGGGTGCTTCCTTCATCCCTGTCTCTGGTCATTTTGTTTCTGTTGCATTGGTTCAACTCAGTTGCTTCCTGAGACTTTTCATGCTGTGTGGCCAGCACAGTGAATGGAACCTCTTTATATTTCATGTCTCTGTCCCTTGCCCATCCCATCCTCTTCTATTGAACTCTCTTTTTCCATTGACTGGATATTTCCAGTGAGCCATACACTCTAGTAAAGGCTTTGTATTATTTCATTTGCATCTCATAAGAGCCCTGTGTGAGATGGAGACTGTTATACTCATCACTTTATAATTAAAGAAACTGAGGCTTAGAGAGGTTAACTGACTTGACCAGGACGCAGAATTAAGAAGCAGTGTGCTTTTTCCTCCACTTTCCCAGGAATAAAGTACAATACTTTGAGTAGGGGAGAACCCAGACTTCCTGCCATTTTTCTGTTTTCCTTCCTTGCAAATCACAGAAGCTGGAGGAGACCCGAACAGATGAGTCTTAGCATTTGTTGCATGGCAGGATCTGTGCTGGTGCTGGGACATAAAAGCAGAAAATACTTGAGTATTTGATTTGAGTGAACTCAAAATCATGCCTCAGTTATCTTTTACTGTACAACAAAACATCCCAAAACCTAGTGGCTTAAAATGACGATTTCTTGTTTTTCATGATTCTGTGCATTGCCAGGACTCACAAGACAGCTGTTCTGCTCCACAAGATACTGTGTAGAGTCTCTCTTGAGGCTGCATTTGGCTGAGAGGTTGGCTTGGGTGTCCACAGTGGCCTCACTCGTGTGTCCGACGGTAGTGCTGGTTGTTGGCTGGGGGCCTCTCTTTTCCTCCCATGGCCTCTCATGCTCCAGGGACTCTCCCCACATGATCTCTCTAGGAGGACAGCCTGGACTTCTTTATGTGGTTGTTGGCTTCCAAGAGAGTAAAAAAATGGAAGCTACATGCCTCTTAAGGCCTAGTTATAGAAGTCACAGCATTACTTCTGCATTGTGCTGTGGCCCAAAGCAAGCTACAGGGCCAGCTCCAGGGATGACAGAAGATCGCCACCTCTTGATGTGAGGAATGGCATAAGAGCACGAGGATGGGACTTTGCAAGCAATTTACCACACTCTCTGTGCATCTGGCACTTTAGCCAGAAAAGTAGGGTTTGAGCACTGGAAGCCTCCTTAACCATCATCTGACTTAACCACTAGTTTCACAGATGCAGAAACTAAGACCTGAGAAGTCAAGCCACTTGGCCTTGACCAGCACAGTCAGTGGAGAAGCCAGGTTTAGGTCCACCTTGTCTGGTTGACATCATCACCTGCATATGCAGATGTGTGCTTAGCTTTTCTTTCTGCCAAGTTCTTGTCTGACTCAAGGCTGCCCCTGTTAAGTTTGGAGACCACAAGAGTATAGAAGAAGGGAGGGACCTGTTTTTCCTTCTTCTGTTTCTATGCTTGGTGCCTGCCCTCTATTCCTGGGCTGGGCACTGGAGTCTCCCATTAGTGCTTTGGCCTCATTGACCAGTACTGACCAGGGATGCCTTCCTCATCACTCCTCTTCTATATGTTGGAAAATGAAGTGATGCTGGGTTTTACCACATGCATAAAAAGTGGCTGCCCAAACCCCACCAGATGTTATAAAGTGAAACCCAACACATTTATGTAATGTTTTAGGGAAGTCTATCATACTACAGTGCATTTTTCTAAAATCCACAGTTACTACAATATGAAATGTGTTGCTTGTTTTGAAATAGAGCAGGTGAGCCATAAATTATTAATTTCTCTCAATATAACCAAAAACCTGAAAATAATTAAGAGCTTACATTTCCCCCAATTGTTATGATGCTGTTTTGGATATTTCCAGCCTCCTGGGAAGAGGACAGATATTTATTTTGCACTAAAGATAATATTTGTTATCAAATACAGTTCTGGGATCACCCCCCTTCAAATCCTCATGTGGGTGCCTGACTTTTATTGAGGGTTAAAGTAAATAAGAAGTATGATTCTTAGATTTATGACTCCTTGAAGACCATAAATTTCCAAAGAAGAGCAGTAGAGATGCTCTCTAAGAAAATATGTTTACTTGATTCCTGTTGTATTGATTATAGATTGAATAGAACATTTTCCTCTTCATTCTAATATTATTTACCATTTTTATAGTTTAAATAAGTAATATTTATTTATTATAAAAATTTACAAAAGACATAAGCACAAAAAGAAGAAAAGAAAGATACCCCCTTAATCCCACCTGGCAGTCAAACTGTGGTTAACATTTTTAGTGTATGCTTTTCCCATCAGAGAGATAGAGCAATAGAAATATAGATTGATATGAGGGAAGAGATGTACCGGTAGATATACATATAAATATAGAGTTTTCTTTTAAAAAATAGGGTCATATTGTACAATGAGTTTGCAACTGGATTTTTTTGTGTTTTGTCTTGCCTACATGTGGCGAGAACATTTTTCCATGTCTACCACCCACAGAAGTAAATCTCTCTTGTTCTGACAGGACAGTGATATTGAAGCACTGGCCAGATGTTTGGAGTACATACTGGGCTGCAGCACTCTAGGTGAGTAAGTCTCTTCAGATTCCAAAATATACTGATACCTACTGATTCTAATGGAATATTCAACAAGTAGAAAGCTTGAGAATCTCATACATATTTTATTCCAACCTCATTTGACAGATGAGGAGACTGAGGCCAACAGAGGTTGAATGTCTGACCCATGGGCCAGGAAATGCAAAGAAGAATTGTTTATCCTGGGTTTCCAAGGATGAAACGACCCTGGGTCTCCAAGGATGAAATCATTAAATTCAGTGGTCCACTGTGATCCAATGGTGGCCTGGCAGGGCACAATAATATGTTTTACAGGTTTCCTGGGAGAGGAATTTTTCTACCCCATTGGTCCTATAGAAACACCATATTCATTCGAGCTGAAAGGACCATCACTTTGAAGGTCAGCCAGTTACTAGAAGAGATTTGGTCTGAAAAACAAAGCTGAAATTTCTTTAGCATTGTTGGTCTCTATAAATGGGATTGCTGTGCTTCAAGGATAAAACGTTATTTTTTATTTTCTTCTTTTTTTAACCCAACAAACCCAACTGTGATAACTTCTAGCATTGGATGATAAATTGTCATCTGACACAGATGGAATAGCAGAGGATACAGTCTGTTATCTGCGGGTTTCACTTCCCCAGATTCAACCAGCCCTGGACAGAAGCTCCTTCAGCTCTGAGGGCCATCTGTATTCACTGTACTAGGCCTCTGTGTACAGGGTACTTGAGCGGCCACAGGTTTTGGTATTCATAAGGGTTCAATGCCTCAGGGATACCAAGGGATAGATGACTCTATTCTTATAGGTCCTGGGTGAAAAGGGGTGAGATTTTTTTTTCTTTGAAATTTGATGGTGAATTTTTATTTTAATTTTTTACGTTATTGGTGTATAGTTGTTTTACAATGTTGTGTTAGTTTCTACTGTACAGTGAAGTGGAGTTCCCTGTGCTGTACAGCAGGTTCTCATTAGTTATCTATTTTATACATATTAGCATATATATGTCAATTCCAAGCTCCCAATTCATCCCACCTCCCCCTTCCCCCATTGGTGTCCATACGTTTGTTCTCTGTGTCCGTATCTTTATTTCTGCCTTGCAAACTGGTTCATCTGCACCATATTTCTAGATTCCACATATATGCGTTAATATACGATATTTGTTTTTCTCTTTCTGACTTACTTCAGTCTGTATGACAGTCACTAGGTCCATCCATGTCTCTACAAATGACCCAGTTTCGTTCCTTTTATTCCTGAGTAACATTCCATCGTATATATGTCCCACAGTCGTGTGAGCACAAGCAGTCCCTTCAAAGGGAATGGCAGGTATATTTAAAATGGATAACCAACAAGGACCTGCTGTATAGCAAAGGGAACTCTGCTCAATGTTATATGGCAGCCTGGATAGGAGGGGTGTTTCTGGGAGAATGGATACATGTGTATGTATGGCTGAGTCTCTTTACCATGTACCTGAAACTGTCACAACATTGTTAATCAGCTATACTCCAATATAAAATAAAAAGTAAAAAAAAAAAAGGGAATGGCAGGAATAAAGATGAAATTTTCAGGAGTGCCAGCATTCACCACTGTTTTGTTAGGAGTTTATGCACAATTTATAAGCTTTTTCTAGCATATTCCACATCTCTGTGTGAGAAGCCTCACTTATAACACAGCTCCCCGATTTTTTCTCCTGGCCATCACCCTGTGACTTGTTTAATTGTACATCAGTAACACTTATGAGGTACAGTTATCCCAAGTTTGAATTTGCAGACCAGGAGGCCTGTCCTTTGGCCAAGCACTCACTCTCTCTCTGGACCTCAGTTAGACTAGCTCAGTAATTTTCAAACTGGGTTCCTTGGTGACCTCCAGGAGCTAGCAAGTGGGGAGGGGGACCCTGAGCAGCACAGGGACAGAAGCCCTGTCTAACATGGTGCCTGGTGCAGAAGAGGCCCTTAACAAATATTTTTAAATATTTTAAGAGAAATTAGATGCAGACTCTCCTCCTTTCCCAGCTTCAACCAAAATAGTTTCACTCTTACCTGTTTTACAAATTAGACTTCTACATAAGATTGTGTTGAAAAAGATTTCACTGCCAAAAAAAAAAAAAGTGCTGGATTGAATAGACAATATCTAAATTCTCTTCTAGACTGTATGATTTTATAAAAATGAGCTTTAGGAACATGGAATAAAAATACACATTCATCCCTGCCTGGAGTGCCACTAAAGTGACAGCAAAGGAATAAAGCTGATATAAACCTGCAGAAACAAAGGGAACAGGAGAGGAGCTGGGAGCCAGATGAGTGCTGTTAGTGAGTTTGGGAAAGCAGAAACCTGATGGGTGAGTGGTGAGTGATTCAGGGACAGAGAAAGGTAACAGCTAAACTCCTAAGTGTGTGTGGGAAGACAGAGAGGGAGGGGTGGACTGGCGGACACTGACATGAGGGGCAGCAAGCTTTTGAAACACCTGTCTGGGGAGGTACTCATTACAGATGAGAGTATGATGGCTTTCTGGATTCCAGGTGCTTCTCTGTCTTTGCATAGGAGCTGTGAAGAAATCCCCTCACGTAGTCTCATCGGACATGAGATTGCTCAAGTAGACAGTAGCTGCTTTGCTCTAACTACATTTGGGGAGATTCACCAGCTGAAATAATAGTTAGAGCTTATTAACCATCATGGCTGTTGATATACATCCAAATGTTAACAGGATCCAAGGGACAATTGAAACTTCAATATGTCAGAGTATAAGCCTTGTCACTTAAGCAGGAACCCTCCACGACTGAGCCATGCTTCACTTACAGGTAGCATCAGCCTATGCATCTTGGAAATATCCAGTTGCCCATTGAGCATGACAGGTTTGTAATTATCTTCCACAAACATTTTCAAGAGCTTCTTCCAACCCTCAACAAGAGAGGAGAGAACAACAGATGCAAATGTCCTTCTGGTTCTTTGAACCAAGAAAGACGTAACTTTGTAGCCCTGAAAATGCTGCTGGTGGCCGGTTTACCCCAGTCTCAGTTTTATTTTCATTTGAAACAGGGGCAGTGATGCCTCCCCTTCCTGTGTCACTGGGGAGTGGAGAGGGTGAATGAGGTAGCATTTGTGGAGCTTCAAGAGATCCCGAATTAGAAATGGCTTTTTGAATTACAGGTTCAGTATCTGAGTCTCCTCTGTACATCAAGGTCAGGTTAAAGCCTTTACACCAGTGGTTCTCACACTTGAGCAGGCATCTGGATCACTTAGAGCACTTGGGAAGACGCAGGTGTTCTGTATGCCCCAGAATTTGTTTCTAACAAGTTCCCAAGTGATGCTTGTGTTCTGAGTCCAGACCACACTTTGAGAGCCATGGCTTTAATGCCCTTAAGTCCTGAGATTCTTATCGTGCACACCCACCCTAATTTATAACTCAAACAAAATGTTGCTAAAGTATAAAATAAAAAAATTATTTCTTAAAATTACAGAGAACTTGCTTATAAGCCAAAATGAAAACAGCTTCTAGAATTTTTTTTCTCTCTTTTTGTGGTGATGTCAGTGTGTGCTGGGCTATCTGGCACTATATACAAGAGTTACTAAGCTTCCTTGGAACCAATATTGTATTTTTTCTTCATCCTCAGCATCTGTGCCAGACATTTAGGTGGGTTCAAGACACTGTATCAAGACTCAGATGTTGAAACTTATTTGGAACATGGTCCCAGCCACCAAGTGGGGTCCTGGACGAATCAGTGCAAAGCTTTGTAACAATATCACCCACTAGGTGCTTCTTTTACACATGGAGAACATAGCCTCCCAAATGGAGGCACCTCATTTCTGAAGCCCTAAATTCCCCTCAACATTTCCTATGGGGTATAAGAAGAAAGGCCAGTCATGAACAGAATGCTAAGGAATCCCAGGTAGAATTAGGAGAGGAAAGGAGAACAAAACATTTTTTTAACAGAACAGGGAAGGCCAGAATGGGGGCTCTGGGGGACAACCAAGAATGCAGGCAGCAGCCATTTCACTGAGGGCAGATACTTCAAAACGTGAAATTTCCATGGTTGAAATGTGCAGTCTCTCTTCCCCCCCCCTTTCTTCCCTACAAATGTTTATAAAGCACATATCATAAGCCAGGTATCACAGAGTGATGGAGAAAACAAGATCCCTGCCTTGATGAGCTTCCAGTCTAGTCAGGGAGGCAGGTAATTACAGGGCACTGTGATGAGGACAATGCATACTGGGAACAAGGGAAGTGGAGGGGAGGGGTCCACTGTGGGCGTGCTGCTGGGGCAAGGCTCCACAGAGGAGGAGGAAGCTTGTGATTGCCTGGGTCCATGAGGGCAGGACAAGGTCTTATTCATGGCAGTGTTCTCAGAGTCTAACACATAGCCTGGCACACAGTAATTTTCAATAATCATTAGATGAATGAACGGAAAGGTGAGTAGAGCGGCCAAGTGGTCAGGAAGAGGGAGTGTCCTCTAGAAAGGATCGAGCAGTGGAGGGTTCAGAAGTATGAAACAACTGGATGTATTCATGGAATTATCAAGAAGGCTGGTGCTCCTGGAATGTAAGATGTGAGGAAGGGACCAGCAAATCTGAATACACAGGGCCAGGGCTATGGGGAACCTTGGTGCCAGGTTAAGGAGCTTGAACTTTATCCAGTGGACTAGGATATCACTTGTTCTTAAGCATGATCAGAAAAGATCAGCTTTAACAAACAATAAGGAGGATGCTTTGAAAGAAGTGACTTGAGTTGGGGAACTGGCAATGGGCTTTCATTCTACAGACAACAGATGGTGTTGCTATAGTAACTGTTCAGGCCCATCACTAGCCAGTAGAGGCAGAAGATGACCTTTGTTTTCCCTTAAAAAGGAAAATTCTGTCTCTGTGTTTCTTAGTAATCAGATTATGAACCAAGGCAACATATGAAGTTTAGCACTTTTTAACGATTGGGAAATTAGCTGTACTTCTAGAGAGAAGTCATCAGCAGAATGATACAAGTTGGGTGAACTATTTGTAAAAAGGCTTGTTTTGTACATCCAAGCAGGATGTTGTCACAGAAGTTATTAGGATACAAGAGATTCTTCCAAACCTCTCTGCCCATTATGATTTCTTTAGTGTGTTGACACGTTTGATCAGTTTGGCTTTTTGAAAATTGTTACCCTTCAAATCTTCCATTGAACCTTGGTAATTACTGTTTAATCTCTACTAAACAATGTGACTGATACAGACCAGAGACGACATCAGGGTTTCTGAATCCCTTTGAAACTTCCTTTGCTTAAGCTCTTCAAACTATAAGCTGTTAAATGTAGGGATGACTGACAGCCATTTAACCTTGCACTATTGTGCTTTTCACCTTGACAGAAAAGAATTTCTCATAATAATTAGAGTGATTTCAAAATAGTGTCTTATCTTTGGTTACAGACACATTAAAACCACTGCATTTGGGGGAGAGGGAGGATATTTTGGATCAAAAACCACTTGGATCATTTTGATGTGAATGCACCAAATTTGCCACTATCCCTTCTGTTTATGTCTTACAGAAATTTAATAGTTTCTAGAAGTTCTTTAAAACTTGAAAGGCTGCAATAGATTCAGGATTAGTGGCAATTTACAGAGAACCTGCCATGTGTCTGCTACCATGCCAGACACATTCATTTGGCAGATGTGTAGTGATGGGAAGGAGGTAGAGAAAGGCTTTGTAATTTAAATAAATTCCTAAAACAATATTATTAATCATTCTTAGTAGCACACTCTTAGCAAAGAACGTTCTGTATATTCCTATTACCTAGAAGAAAGCTTCAGGAATCAAGTTTACCTAGCTAAGAGAGAAACTCAGCAATCGTGCATTCCTTCCTTACTCACACGTTAGGATTTCATCAAAGTTAATATACTTTGTAGAGGAATGGTATTAGGTGGCAATGGTGTGTTAGGCCTGGATCCTGCTGTTAAAGTTTTATGATTTCAGAATAGAACCAAGACAAGGGCCTAAACATCCATACAACAAGAGAGTAAGGATTCAGAAAGTGGGGAGATTGTCTTTAGTTGGGGGATGGAAGTCATCAAGGACGTTTCAAGGAGAAGGCAGCATCCGAGATCGTTCCTGATAGGAGAATAGGTTTGGCCATGAGAAGGTGGGGAGGAAGGCCCTGAAGGTGGAATGGACAGGACAGGGAGAAACACAGAGACAGGAACAGGCAGCAGCAACAGGCTGACCGGGAATGGTGAGCAGTTCAAATCATCACACTGTGAATACAGCATGAACAATCTTGGTAGCTAATTTTTATTATTTTTCCTAAACAAAGTGTTTTCCTTGTAAAAGGTGTTTACCACAACCTTTAATATCCCATACCGATTTGTGTGGAAAGAAATAGTCACTGCCATTGCACTTGATTTAATGTTCAATGAATTAAGCTGAATTATTATAAAGACATTACTACTCCCTTTTCTATCATATGTGTAGCAAATTTTTTCCCAGTCTGTTTTATGCCTATTAATTTCGTTTATTGTTTCTTTGGATTTTTGGTGGAGGAAATTTTTTTTTTTTTTTTTTTTTTGTGGTATGCGGGCTTCTCACTGTTGTGGCCTCTCCCAGGCTCCGGATGCACAGGCTCAGCGGCTCCGCGTCATGTGGGATCCTCCCGGACCGGGGCACGAACCCGTGTCCCCTGCATCAGCAGGCGGACTCTCAACCACTGCGCCACCAGGGAAGCCATGGAGGAAACTTTAAATTTTTTAAGTAGGCAAATGTGACTAAACTTTTATAAATTCCAGCTTTTCTGTTTGTTATTTTTAACAGTTTTTTCAGATTCGTTTTTTCAAATATTATTGGTGTACAACTGACCAAAACAATGTAAGTATAATCTAAATGCTATCAATATAAAAGTACATTCTTTTTCAGGCACACAACATAGTAATTCAATATTTTTTCCCCTTTCTTATCGAAGTATAGTTGATTTACAATCTTGTGTTAGTTTCAGGTGTAAAGCACAGTGATTCAGTTATATGTATGTGTGTGTGTGTGTGTGTGTGTGTGTGTGTGTGTATTTTGTTTCTTTTTCAGATTCTTTTCCATTATAGGTTATTATAAGATACTGAGTATAGTTCCTTGTGATATACAGTACGTCCTTGTTGGATATTATTTTATATATAGAAGTGTGTATATGTTAATCGCAAATTCCTAATTTATCCATCCCCCACTTTTTTTAAAGACTTTTTTTTATATCAAGTATTTTATTTTATTTTTAACATCTTTATTGGAGTATAATTGCTTTACAATGGTGTGTTACTTTCTGCTTTATAACAAAGTCAATCAGTTATACATATACGTATGTTCCCATATCTCTTCCCTCTTGCGTCTCCCTCCCTCCCACCCTCCCTATCCCACCCCTCTAGGTGGTCACAAAGCACCGAGCTGATCTCCCTGTGCTATGCGGCTGCTTCCCACTAGATATCTATTTTACGTTGGGTAGTGTATATATGTCCATGCCACTCTCTCACTTCGTCCCATCTTACCCTTCCCCCTCCCCATATCCTCAAGTCCATTCTCGAGTAGGTCTGTGTCTTTATTGCAGTCTTACCCCTAGGTTCTTCATGACATTTTTTTTCTTAGATTCCATATATATTTGTTAGCATACGGTATTTGTCTTTCTCTTTCTGACTTACTTCACTCTGTATGAAAGACTGCAGGTCTATCCACTTCAGCACAAATAACTCAATTTCGTTTTTTTTATGGCTGAGTAATATTCCATTGTATATATGTGCCACATCTTCTTTATCCATTCATCCAATGATAGACACTTAGGTTGCTTCCATCTCCTGGCTATTGTAAATAGAGCTGCAATGAACATTTTGGTACATGACTCTTTTTGAATTTTGGTTTTTGCAGGGTATATGCCCAGTAGTGGGATTGCTGGGTCATATGGTAGTTCTATTTGTACTTTATAAAGGAACCTCCATACTGTTCTCCATAGTGGCTGTACCAATTCACATTCCCGCCAGCAGTACAAGAGTGTCCCCTTTTCTCCACATCCTCTCCAGCATTTATTGTTTGTAGATTTTTTGATGATGGCCATTCTGACTGGTGTGACATGATATCTCATTGTAGTTTTGATTTGCATTTCTGTAATGATTAATGTTGTTGAGCATTCTTTCATGTGCTTGTTGGCAATCTGTATATATTCTTGGGAGAAATGTCTATTTAGGTCTTCTGCCCATTTTTGGATTGGGTTGTTTGTTTTTTTGATACTGAGCTGCACGAGCTGCTTATAAAATTTGGAGATTAATCCTTTGTCAGTTGCTTCATTTGCAAATATTTTCTCACATTCTGAGGGTTGTCTTTTCGTCTTGTATATGGTTTCCTTTGCTGTGCAAAAGCTTTGAAGTTTCATTAGGTCCCATTTGTTTATTTTTGTTTTTATTTCCATTTCTCTAGGAGGTGGGTCAAAAAGGATCTTGCTGTGATTTATGTCATAGAATGTTCTGCCTATGTTTTCCTCTAAGAGTTTAATAGTTTCTGGTCTTACATTTAAGTCTCTAATCCATTTTGAGCTTATTTTTGTGTATGGTGTTAGGGAGTGTTCTAATCTCATACTTTTACATGTAGCTGTCCAGTTTACCCAGTACCACTTATTGAAGAGGCTGTCCTTTCTCCACTGTACATGCCTGCCTCCTTTATCAAAGATAAGGTGACCATATGTGTGTCAGTTTATCTCTGGGCTTTCTATCCTGTTCCATTGATCTATCTTTCTGTTTTTGTGCCAGTACCATACTGTCTTGATTACTGTAGCTTTGTAGTATAGTCTGAAGTCAGGGAGCCTGATTCCTCCAGCTCCGTTTTTCGTTCTCAATATTGCTTTGAGTATTTGGGGTCTTTTGTGTTTCCATACAAATTGTGAAATTTTTTGTTCTAGTTCTGTGAAAAATGCCAGTGGTAGTTTGGTAGGGATTGCATTGAATCTGCAGATTGCTTTGAGTAGTAGAGTCATTTTCACAATGTTGATTCTTCCAATCCAAGAACATGGCATATCTCTCTATCTATTTGTATCATCTTTAATTTCTTTCATCAGTATGTTATAATTTTCTGCATACAGGTCTTTTGTCTCCTTAGGGAGGTTTATTCCTAGATATTTTATTCTTTCTGTTGCAATGGTAAATGGGAGTGTTTTCTTGATTTCACTTTCAGATTTTTCATCATTAGTGTATTGGAATGCCAGAGATTTCTGTGCATTAATTTTGTATCCTACTAGTTTACCAAATTCATTGATTAACTCTATTAGTTTTCTGGTGGCATCTTTAGGATTCTCTGTGTATAGTATCTTGTCCTCTGCAAAGAGTGACAACTTTTCTTCTTCTTTTGTGATTTGGATTCCTTTTATTTCCTTTACTTCTCTGCTTGTTGTGGCTAAAACTTCCAAAACTATGTTGAATAAGAGTGGTGAGAGTGGTCAACCTTGTCTTGCTCCTGATCTTAGTGGAAATGCTTTCAGTTTTTCACCATAGAGGATGATGTTTGCTGTGGGTTTGTCATATACAGCCTTTATTATGTTGAAGAAAGTGCCCTCTAGCCTATTTTCTACAGGGTTTTTATCATAAATGGGTGTTGAATTTTGTCAAAAGCTTTCTCTGCATCTATTGAGATGATCATATGGTTTTTCTCCTTCAATTTGTTAATATGGTGTATCATGTTGATTGGTTTGCCTATATTGAAGAATCCTTGCATTCCTGGAATAAACCCCACTTGATCATGGTGTATGATCCTTTTAATATGCTGTTGGATTCTGTTTGCTAGTATTTTGTTGAGGATTTTTGTATATATGTTCATCAGTGATACTGGCCTGTAATTTTCTTTTCTTGTGACATATTTGTCTGGTTTTGGTAGCAGGGTGATGGTGGCCTTGTAGAATGAGTTTGGGAGTGTTCCTCCCTCTGCTCTATTTTGGAAGAGTTAGAGAAGGATAGGTATTAGCTCTTCTTTAAATGTTTGATAGCATTCGCCTGTGAAGCCATCTAGTCCTGAGCTTTTGTTTGTTGGAAGATTTTTAATCATAGTTTCAATTTCAGTGCTTGTGATTGGTCTATTCATTTTTTCTATTCCTTCCTGATTCAGTCTTGGCAGGTTGTACATTTCTAAGAATTTGTCCATTTCTTCCAGGTTGTCCATTTTATTGGCATAGAGTTGCTTGTAGTAATCTCTCATGATCTTTTGTATTTCTGCAGTGTCATTTGTTATTTCTCCTTTTTCATTTCTAATTCTATTGATTTGATTCTTCTCCCTTTTTTTCTTGATGAGTCTGGCTAATGGTTTATCAATTTTGTTTATCTTCTCAAACAACCAGGTTTTTGTGTTATTGATCTTGGCTATAGTTTCCTTCATTTCTTTTTCATTTATTTCTGATCTGATTTTCATGATTTCTTTCCTTCTACTAACTTTGAGGGTTTTTTGTTCTTCTTTATCTAATTGCTCTAGGTGCAAGGTTAGGTTGTTTATTTGGGATGTTTCCTGTTTCTTAAGGTAGGATTGTATTGCTATAAACTTCCCTCTTAAAACTGCTTTTGCTGCATCCCATAGGTTTTTTGTCATTGTGTCACCATTGTCATTTGTTTCTAGGTAGTTTTTGATTTCCTCTTTGATTTCTTCAGTGATCACTTCGTTATTTAGTAGTGTATTGTTTAGGCTCCATTCATTTGTTTATTTTACAGATCTTTTCCTGTAATTGATATCTAGCCTCATAGCATTGTGGTCGGAAAAGATACTTGATACAATTTCAGTTTACTTAAATTTACCAAGGCTTGATCTGTGTCCCCAGATATGATCTATCCTGGAGAATGTTCCATGAGCACTTGAGAAAAATGTGTATTCATTTGTTTTTAGATGGAATGTCCTATAAATATCAATTAAGTCCATCTTATTTAATGTATCATTTAAAGCTTGTGTTTCCTTATTTATTTTCATTTTGGATGATCTGTCCATTGTTGAAAGTGGGGTGTTAAAGTCCCCTACTATGAATGTGTTACTGTCGATTTTCCCTTTTATGGCTGTCAGTATTTGCCTTATGTATTGAGGTGCTCCTATGTTGGGTGCATAAATATTTACAATTGTTATATCTTCTTCTTGGATCGATCCCTTGATCATTATGTAGTGTCCTTCTTTGTCTCTTGTAATAGCCTTTATTTTAAAGTCTACTTTGTCTGATATGAGAATTGTTACTCCAGCTTTCTTTTGATTTCCATTTGCATGGAATATCTTTTTCCATCCCCTCACTTTCAGTCTGTAGGTGTCTCTAGGTCTGAAGTTGGTCTCTTGTAGGCAGAATATATATGGGTCTTGTTTTTGTATCTATTCAGCCAGTCTGTGTCTCTTGGTGGTAACATTTAATCCATTTACATTTAAGGTAATTATCAATATGTATGTTCCAATTACCATTTTCTTAATTGTTTTGTCATTGTAGGTCTTTTCCTTCTCTTGTGTTTCTTGCCTAGAGAAGTTCCTTTAGCATTTGTTGTAAATTGGTTTGGTGGTGCTGAACTCTCTCAGCTTTTGTTTGTCTGTAAAGGTTTTAATTTCTCCATCAAATCTGAATGAGATCCTTTCTGGGTAGAGTAATCTTAGTTGTAGGTTTTTCTCCTTCATCACTTTAAATATGATCTGCCACTCCCTTCTGGCTTGCAGAGTTGCTGCTGAAATGTCAGCTGTTAACCTTATGGGGATTCCCTTGTGTGTTATATGTTGTTTTACCCTTGCTGTTTTTAATATTTTTTCTTTGTATTTAATTTTTGGTAGTTTGATTAATATGTGTCTTGGCATGTTTCTTCTTGGATTTATCCTGTATGGGACTCTCTGTGCTTCCTGGACTTGATTGACTATTTCCTTTCCCATATTAGGGAAGTTTTCAACTATAATCTCTTCAAATATTTTCTCAGTCCCTTTCTTTTTCTCTTCTTCTTCTGGGACCCCTATAATTCGAATGTGGGTACATTTAATGTTGTACCAGAGGTCTCTGAGATTGTCCTCAGTTCTTTTCATTCTTTTTTCTTTATTCTGCTCTGCAGTAGTTATTTCCACTATTTTATCTTCCAGGTCACTTATCCGTTTTCTGCCTCAGTTATTCTTCTATTGATCCCATCTAGAGTATTTTTCATTTCATTTATTGTGTTGTTCATCATTGCTTATTTCCTCTTTACTTCTTCTAGGACCTTGTTAAATGTTTCTTGCATTTTGTCTGTTCTATTTCCAAGATTTTGGATCATCTTTACTGTCATTATTCTGAATTCTTTTGCAGGTAGACTGCCTATTTCCTCTTCATTTGTTAGGTCTGGTGGGTTTTTATCTTGCTCCTTCATCTGCGGTGTGTTTTTCTGTCTTCTCATTTTGCTTATCTTCCTGTGTTTGGGGTCTCCTTTTTGCAGGCTGCAGGTTCAGAGTTCCCATTGTTTTTGGTGTCTGTCTCCAGTGGCTAAGGTTGGTTCAGTGGGTTGTGTAGGCTTCCGGGTGGAGGGTACTAGTGCCTGTGCTCTGGTGGATGAGGCTGGAACTTGTCTTTCTGGTGGGCAGGTCCACGTCTGGTGGTGTGTTTTGGGGTGTCTGTGGCCTTACTATGATTTTAGGCAGCCTCTCTGCTAATGGGTGGGTTTGTGTTCCTGTCTTGCTAGTTGTTTGGCATAGGGTGTCCTGCACCGTAGCTTGCTGGTTGTTGAATGAAGCTGGGTGTTGGTGTTGAGATGGATATCTCTGGGAGATCTTCGCCATTTGATATTATGTGGAGCTGGAAGGTTTCTTGTTGACCAGTGTCCTAAAGTTGGCTCTCCCACCTCAGAGGCACAGCACTGACTCCTGGCTGGAGCACCAAGAGCCTGTCCTCCACACGGCTCAGAATGAAAGGGAGAAAAAGTAGAAAGAAAGAAAGAGAAAGAAAGGAAGAAAGAAAGAAAGAGGATAAAATAAAATACAGATAAAATAAAGTTATTAAAATAAAAAATAATTATTAAGAAAAAATGATTTTTTAAGTAAAAACAAACAAATGGAAGGACAGAACCCTAGGACAAATCATGAAAACAAAACTATAGAGACAAAACCTCACACAGAAGCATACACATACACACTCACAAAAATAAGAAAAGGGGAAAAATAATATATCTTGCTCTCAAAGTCCACCTCCTCAATTTGGGATGATTCTTTGTCTCTTCAGGTATTCCACCGATGCAGGGTACATCAAGTTGATTGTGGAGATTTAATCTCCTGGTCTTGAGGCTGCTGGGAGAAATTTCCCTTTCTCTTCTTTGTTCACACAGCTCCCGGGTTTCAGCTTTGGATTTGGCCCCGCCTCTGTGTATAGGTCACCAGAGGGCGTCTGTTCTTTGTTCAGACAGGACAGGGTTAAAGGGAAGCTGATTTAGGGGCTCTGTCTCACTCAGGCAGGGGGGAGGGGGGCGTATGGAGTGTGGGGCAAGCCTGCTGCGGCAGAGGTCAGCGTAACATTGCACCAGCCTAAGGCGCGCCATGCGTTCTCCCGGGGAAGTTGTCCCTGGATCCCAGGACCCTGGCAGTGGTGGGCTGCACAGGCTCCCAGGAGGGGTGATGGGGATAGTGACCTGTGCTCGCACACAAGCTTGTTAGTGGCGGCAGCAGCAGCCTTAGCGTCTCATGCCCATCTCTGGGGTCCACGTTGATAGCCGTGGCTCGCGCCCATCTCTGGAGATCCTTTAAGCAGCACCCTTAATCCCCTCTCCTCGCACACCAGGAAACAAAGAGGGAAGAAAAAGTCTCTTGCCTCTTAGGCAGCTCCAGACTTTTTCCCGGACTCCCTTGCGGCTAGCCGTGGTGCACTAACCCCTTCACGCTGTGTTCACGCCGCCAACCCCAGTCCTCTCCCTGTGCTCCGACCAAAGCCCGAGCCTCAGCTCCCAGCCCCCGCCCACCCCGGCAGGTGAGCAGACAAGCCTCTTGTGCTGGTGAGTGCCGGTTGGCACCGATCCTCTGTGAGGGAATCTCTCTGCTTTGCCCTCCACAACCCTGTGGCTGCGCTCTCCTCTGCAGCTCCGAAGCTTCCCCCTCCGCCACCCGCAGTCTCTGCCCGTGAAGGGGCTTCCTAGTGTGTGGAAACATTTCCTGTTCACAGCTCCCTCCCACTGGTGCACGTCCCATCTCTATTCTTTTGTCTCTGTTTATTCTTTTTCCTTTTGCCCTACCCAGGTACGTGGGGAGTTTCTTGCCTTTTGGGAGGTCTGAGGTCTTCTGTCAGCATTCAGTAGGTGTTCTGTAGGAGTTGTTCCACGTGTAGATGTATTTCTGATGTATCTGTGGGGAAGAAGGTGATCTCCACGTCTTACTCTTCCACCATCTTCCCCCTCATCCGTAAAGAGTGTTTTATATATAGCCTCCTAAATTTTCTTCTAGAATTTTTATTTCTTATTTTTCACACTTGATGTTATTAAACGAGTAAAATCTACTTTTTTCCATTTAATTTAAATTCTTTTTTGTTATATTCTAACTCCTGGATAGTATTTATTCCTGACTCTATTTTTGGCCTACTGATCTAGCTTCTTAATTCTCTGTCAATACCACAGTGTTCTCATTACACTGCCTCTATGAAATGTTTTAATGTCTGATAAGACAGTTATCTTCTAATTTTCTTATTTTTTCAAATATTCTTATCCTCTGTCATTCATTTTCCCACGTGAATTTTAAGATTCTTTATCCATCTTCAAAGGACACCTACTTTTTCCTATTAAGGTCTTTACGAACACTTAGCAACACCGTACTCTTCTACGGTGACCATGAAGCAACACAACAAATAATGATTTCAAAACTGATTCAAAACTGGTGGCGTAGTGGTTAAGAGTCTGCCTGCCAATGCAGGGGATATGGGTTTGAGCCCTGGTCTGGGAGAATCCCACATGCTGTGGAGTGGCTAAGCCTGTGTGTCACAACTACTAAGCCTGCACTCTAGGGCCCGTGAGCCACAACTGCTGAGCCCTCGTGCCACAGCTGCTGAAGCCCATGCACCTAGAGCCTGTGCTCTGCAGCAGGAGAGGCCACCGCAGTGAGAAGGCAGCCACACCACAGCAAAGAGTGGCCTACACTCGCCGCAACTAGAGGAAGCCCGCACACAGCAACAAAGACCCAATGCAGCCAAAAATAAAAATAAATATATTAATTAATTTTAAAAAAGAAACAAAAACTTATTTTAAGGTAAATGCAGAAACATTTTTCATATATTAGTCTCTTATCCTGAACCTCTGTAAAAGCTTGCTGCCTAAACTATGGCTGCATTAATAACTACTCAGAAACACACTAGCTGAAAACAACAGTAGTCCTCTATTACCTCTCGTGGTTTCTGCAGGTCATGAATCCAGGGGCGGCTTGGCTGTGGGGTGCTGGCTCAGGTTCTCCTGCAAGGTTGTAGTCAGATGTTGTCAGGACCGCGATCATGGAAAGACTTGACAGGAGCCGGAGGATGCCTTTCCCAGGCAGCTCACTCACTCACACAGCAAATTGGCTGGAGTCTCAGCTCCCCTCCACATGGAGCTCCTCACAGGGTGGCTTAAGCATCCTCAAGGCCACTAGCAATGGATGTGGGGTGTGGCTACTAGGCTGCCCCTGGCTGGGGTCCCATCCCTGCCTGGACAGCCTCCTCGAGCTCCACTCTTCCTCAATACAAGCTTCTGATAGTAAGTCTGGGGAGGACATCAGAGGCTGGCCGCATGACTGCACCCTGACAACACGGAGGCTGGGAAGTGACTGTCAGGCATCTATAGCTGCTTTAGTGGGAGCTGGCCTCTGCCTCACGAAGGAGAAGATTCTCCTAAACAGGAAAGGGGAATGTGAAGCCCCAAATAATAATGACTATCTACTATGGTAATGAACTTTCTTGTGATAAGGATAGACCTTAAAAATGCCTAGAGATATGGAGACATGGCCCTGGCAGTGTCCTATGGAAACAGCTCCTCTTTCGGTTTTCACAGGAGTAGATGATCCAGGTAGTTATTCTTCAGTTTATCTTCTGTGCTGCTGACTGCAGAGGGAGCCGTTTGCTTCAGCAGCAGTTGTCAGGATTGACACTCTAAGGAAAGGTGAGAAGCTGTCCTGTGCTCTCACCTGAAAAGAGGACCACAGCAGTGCCAGCTGTCGATGGGTGCTATGGAATGCCTGCCTGCAGAAGCAAAAAGCCTGGTCCTGAATCTGCTTAGCTGAGTCCTCAGCTGAGACTCAAATTCCACACCACCAGCTTAGAAGAAGAGGAAGGGACGAGGTCCCCTGTCATCAATCTCAACTCCAGAAGAGGCTCAGTAATACTCCTCAGTGTGTCTGATTGCATGCAGCACAGACGGCCATTGGCGTGCCTTCCTGGGTGAGGTGGCTGTTAGTGACCTTAGTAAATGTCAAGTCAACCTGATCGTTTGAACTTTAGACAACTCATTCTCCAAGGAGCAACATCAAGCTATTCTATCAGCAGTGATTATACACCAGACCAATTGCTTTTTGAGGCCACTTCTGGTTGGGTCAGTAAAAGTGTGTCACTGGCTGGAGACTGTCCACTCATTTGTTAGGGCAGAGGGTTTCTTATGCAGTTCATTTAAAAGTTCTATTAGGGAGGATGAGGGGAAGATGGCGGAAGAGTAAGACGCGGAGATCACCTTCCTCCCCACAGATACATCAGAAATACATCTACACGTGGAAAAACTCCTACAGAACACCTACTGAACGCTGACAGAAGACCTCAGACCTCCCAAAAGGCAAGAAACTCCCTACGTACCTGGGTAGGGCAAAAGAAAAAAATGAAAAAACAGAGACAAAAGAATAGGGACGGGACCTGCACCAGTGGGAGGGAGCTGTGAAGGAGGAAAGATTTCCACACACTACAAAGCCCGTTCGTGGGCGGAGACTGCAGGTGGCAGAGTGGGGGAGCTTCGGAGCTGCAGAGGAGAGCACAGCAACAGGGGTGCAGAGGGCAAAGCGGGGAGATTGCCGCACAGAGGATCAGTGCCGACCGGCACTCCCCAGCCCAAGAAGCTCGTCTGCTCACTCGCCGGGGCAGGCGGGGCTGCGAGCTGAGGCTCGGGCTTCGGTCGGAGCACAGGGAGAGGACTGGTGTTGGTGGTGTGAACATAGCCTGAAGGGGTTAGTGCACCATGGCTAGCCGGGAGGGAGTCCAGGAAAAGGTCTGGAGCTGTCGAAGAGGCAAGAGACGTTTTTCTTCCCTCTTTGTTTCCTGGTGCGCGAGGAGAGGGGATTAAGAGCGCTGCTTAAAGGAGCTCCAGAGACGGGCGCGAACCCTGGCTAAAAGCGCGGACCCCGGAGATGGGCAGGAGACACTAAGGCTGCTGCTGCCGCCACCAAGAAGCCTGTGTGCGAGCACAGGTCACGCTCCACACCCCCCTTCCGGGGAGCCTGTGCAGCCTGCCACTGCCAGGTTCCCAGGATCCAGGGACAACTTCCCCGGGAGAACGCACGGCACGCCTCAGGCTGGTGCAATGTCACGCCTGCCTCTGCCACAGCAGGCTCGGCCCGCACTCCATGGCCCTCGCTCCCCCCCCGGCCTCAGTGAGCCAGAGCCCCCAAATAAGCGTCTCCTTTAACCCCGTCCTGTCTGAGAGAAAAACAGACGCCCTCCGGCGACCTACACGCAGAGGCGGGGCCAAATCCAAACTGAGCCCCTGGGAGCTGTGAGAACAAAGAAGAGAAAGGGAAATCTCTCCCAGCAGCCTCAGAAGCAGCGGATTAAATCTTCACAATCAACTTGATGTACCCTGCATCTGTGGAATACATGAATAGACAACAAATCATCGCAAATTGAGGAGGTGGACTTTGAGAGCAATATTTATGATTTTTTCCCCTTTTTCTCTTTTTGTGAGTGTGTATATGTATGCTTCTGTGTGAGATATTGTCTGTATAGTTTTGCTTCCACCATTTGTCCTAGGGTTCTAGCCATCTGTTTTTTTTTTTTTAATTTTTATCTCAATAATTATTTTTTTAATTTAATAACTTTATTATATTTTACTTTATTTTATTTAACTTTACCTTCTTTCTTTCTTTTTTCCTTCCTTCCCTCCTTCCTTCCTTCCTCCCTCAGTCCCTCCCTTCTTTCTTTCTTTCTTTCCTTCTTTCCATCATTTCTTTCTTTCTTTCTTTCTTTCATCCTACTTCTTCTAATTCTTTCCCTCTACTTTTTCTCCCTTTTATCCTGAGCTGTGTGGATGAAAGGCTCTTGGTGCTGCAGCCAAGAGTCATTGCTCTGCCTCTGAGGTGGGACAGCCAACTTCAGGACACTGGTCAACAAGAGACCTTCCAGCTCCACATAATATCAAATGGCGAAGATCTCCCAGAGATCTCCATCTCAATGCCAGCACCCAGCTTCACTTAACGACCAGCAAGCTACAGTGCTGGACACCCTATGCCAAACTACTAGCAAGACAGGAACACAACCCCACCCATTAGCAGAGAGGCTGCCTAAATTCAGAATAAGTCCACAGACACCCCAAAACACACCACCAGACGTGGACCTGCCCATCAGAAAGACAAGATCCAGCCTCATCCACCAGAGCACAGGCACTAGTACCCTCGGCCAGAAAGCCTAGACAACCCACTGAACCAACATTAGCCACTGGGGACAGATACCAAAAACAATGGGAAAAATGAACCTGCAGCCTGCAAAAAGGAGACCCCAAACACAGGAAGATAAGCAAAATGAGAAGACAGAAAAACACACCGCAGATGAGGGAGCAAGATAAAAACCCACCAGACCTAACAAATGAAGAGGAAATAGGCAGTCAACCTGAAGAAGAATTCACAATAATGATAGTAAAGATGATCCAAAATCTTGGAAATAGAATAGAAAAAATGCAAGAAACATTTAACAAGGACCTAGAAGAACTAAAGATGAAACAAACAACAATAAAAAACACAATAAATGAAATTAAAAATACTCTAGAAGGGATCAATAGCAGAATAACTGAGGCAGAAGAACAAATAAGTGACCTGGAAGATAAAAGAGTGGAAATAACTACTGCTGAGCTGAATAAAGAAAAAAGAATGAAAAGAACTGAGGACAGTCTCAGAGACCTCTGGGACAACATTAAATGCACCAACATTCAAATTATAGGGGTTCCAGAAGAAGAAGAGAAAAAGAAAGGGACTGAGAAAATATTTGAAGAGATTATAGTTGAAAACTTCCCTAACATGAGAAAGAAAATAGTTAATCAAGTCCAGGAAGCACAGAGAGTCCCATACAGGATAAATCCAAGGAGAAACATGCCAAGACACATATTAATCAAACTGTCAAAAATTAAATACAAAGAAAGCATATTAAAAGCAGCAAGGGAAAAACAACAAATAACACACAAGGGAATCCCCATAAGGTTCACAGCTGATGTATCAGCAGAAACTCTGCAAGCCAGAGGGAGTGGCAGGACATATTTAAAGTGATGAAGGAGAAAAAGCTGCAACCAAAATTACTCTACCCAGCAAGGATCTCATTCAGATTTGATGGAGAAATTAAAACCTTTACAAACAAGCAAAAGCTGAGAGAGTTCAGCACCACCAAACCAGCTTTACAACAAATGCTAAAGGAACTTCTCTAGGCAAGAAACACAAGAGAAGGAAAAGACCAACAATAACGAACCCAAAGCAGTTAAGAAAATGGTAATTGGAACATACATATTGATAATTACCTTAAATGTAAACAGACTAAATGCTCCTACCAAAAGACACAAATTAGCTGAAAGGATACCAAAACAAGACCCATATATTTTCTGCCTACAAGAGACGCACTTCAGACCTAGACACACATACAGACTGAAAGTAAGGGGATGGAAAAAGATATTCCATGCAAATGGAAACCAAAAGAAAGCTGGAATATCAATTCTCATATCAGACAAAGTAGACTTTAAAATAAAGGCTATTACAAGAGACAAAGAAGGACACTACATAATGATCAAGGGATTGATCCAAGAAGAAGATATAACAATTGTAAATATTTATGCACCCAACATAGGAGCACCTCAATATATAAGTCAAATACTAACAGCCACAAAAGGGGAAATGGACAGTAACACTATCATAGTAGGGGACTTTAATACCCCACTTTCACCAATGGACAGATCATCCAAAATGAAAATAAATAAGGAAGCACAAGATTTAAATGATACATTAAATGAGATGGACTTAATTGATATTTAAAGGCACTCCATCCAAAACCAACAGAATATACATTTTTCTCAACTTTCATGGAATATTCTCCAGGATAGATCATATCTTGGGTCACAAATCAAGCCTTGGTAAATTTAAGAAATTGAAATTGTATGAAGTGTCTTTTCTGACAACGCTATGAGACTAGATATCAATTACAGGAAAAGATCTGTAAAAAATACAAACACATGGAGGCTAAACAATACCCTACTTAATAACGAAGTGTTCACTGAAGAAATCAAAGAGGAAATCAAAAAATACCTAGAAACAAATGACAATGGAGACACAACGACCCAAATCCTATGGGATGCAGCAACAGCAGTTCTAAGTCGGAAGTTTATAGCAATACAAGCCCACCTTAAGAAACAGAAAACATCCCGAATAAACAACCTAACCTTACACCTAAAGCAATTAGAGAAAGAAGAACAAAAAAACTCCAAAGTTAGTAGAAGGAAAGAAATCATAAAAATCAGATCAGAAATAAATGAAAAAGAAATGAAGGAAACGATAGCAAAGATCAATAAAACAAAAAGCTGGTTCTTTGAGAAGATAAGCAAAACAGATAAACCATTAGCCAGACTCATCAAGAAAAAAAAGGGAGAAGACTCAAATCAATAGAATTAGAAATGAATATGGAGAAGTAACAATTGACACTGCAGAAATACAAAAGATCATGAGAGATTACTACAAGCAACTCTATGCCAATAAAATGGACAACCTGGAAGAAATGGACAAATTCTTAGAAATGCACAACCTGCAAAGAATGAATCACGAAGAAAAAGAAAATAAGAACAGACCAATCACAAGCATTGAAATTGAAACTGTGATTAAAAATCTTCCAACAAACAAAAGCCCAGGACCAGATGGCTTCACAGGCGAATTCTATCAAACATTTAGAGAAGAGCTACCACCTATCCTTCTCAAACTTTTCCAAAATATAGCAGAGGGAAGAACACTCCCAAATTCATTCTACGAGGCCACCATCACCCTGATACCAAAACCAGACAAAGATGTCACAAAGAAAGAAAACTACAGGCCAATATCACTGATGAACATAGATGTAAAAATCCTCAACAAAATACTAGCAAACAGAATCCAACAGCACATTAAAAGGATCATACACCATGATCAAGTGGGGTTTATTCCAGGAATGCAGGGATTCTTCAATATATGCAAATCAATCAATGTGGTAAACCATATTAACAAATTGAAGGAGAAAAAACATATGATCATCTCAATAGATGCAGAGAAAGCTTTCAACAAAATTCAACACCAATTTATAATAAAAACCCACTAGAAAGTATGCATAGAGAGAAGTTTCCTCAACATAATAAAGGTCATATATGACAAACCCACAGCCAACATCGTCCTCAATGGTGAAATATTGAAAGCATTTCCACTAAGATTAGGAGCAAGACAGGTTGCCCACTCTTATTCAACATAGTTTTGGAAATTTTAGCCACAGCAATCAGAGAAGAAAAGGAAATAAAAGCAATCCAAATCAGAAAAGAAGAAGTAAAGCTGTCACTCTTTGCAGATTACATGATACTATACATAGAGAATCCTAAAGATGCCACCAGAAAACTACTAGAGCTAATCAATGAATTTGGTAATGTTGCAGGATACAAAATTAATGCACAGATATCTCTGGCATTCCTATACACTAATGATGAAAAATCTGAAAGTGAAATCAAGAAAAAACTCCCATTTACCATTGGAACAAAAAGAATAAAATATCTAGGAATAAACCTACCTAAGGAGACAAAAGACCTGTATGCAGAAAATTATAAGACACTGATGAAAGAAATTAAAGGTGATACAAATAGATGGAGAGATATACCATGTTCTTGGATTGGAACAGTCAACATTGTGAAAATGACTCTACTACCCAAAGCCATCTACAAATTCAATGCAATCCCTATCAAACTACCACTGGCATTTTTCACAGAACTAGAACAAAAAAATTTCACAATTTGTATGGAAACACAAAAGACCCCGAATAGCCAAAACAATCTTGAGAACAAAAAACGGAGCTGGAGGAATCAGGCTCCCTGACTTCAGACTATACTACAAAGCTACAGTAATTTAGACAGTATGGTACTGGCACAAAAACAAGAGAGATAGATCATGGAGCACGATAGAAAGCTCAGAGGTAAACCCACGCACATATGGTCACCTTATCTTTGATAAAGGAGTCAGGAATGTACAGTGGAGAAAGGACAGCCTCTTCAATAAATGGTGCTGGGAAAACTGGACAGGTACATGTAAATGTATGAGATTAGATCACTCCCTAACACCATACACAAAAATAAGCTCAAAATGGATTAAAGACCTAAGTATAAGGCCAGAAACTATCAAACTCTTAGAGGAAAACATAGGCAGAACATTCTATAACATAAATCACAGCAAGATCCTTTTTGACCCACCTCCTAGAGAAATGGAAATAAAAACCAAAATAAACAAATGGGGCCTAATGAAACTTCAAAGCTTTTGCACAGCAAAGGAAACCATAAACAAGACCAAAAGACAACCCTCAGAATGGGAGAAAATATTTGCAAATGAAACAACTGTCAAAGGATTAGTCTCTGAAATTAACAAGCAGCTCATGCAGCTCAATATCAAAAAACAAACAACCCAATCCAAAAATGGGCAGAAGATCTAAATAGACATTTCTCCAAAGAAATATACAGACTGCCAACAAACACATGAAAGAATGCTCAACAACATTAATCATTAGAGAAATGCAATTTGAAACTACAATGAGATATCATGTCACACCTGTCAGAATGGCCATCATCAAAAAATATACAAACAATAAATGCTGGAGAGGGTGTGGAGAAAAGCGAACACTCTTGCACTGCTGGTGGGAATGTGAATTGGTACAGCCACTATGGAGAACAGTATGGAGGTTCCTTAAAAAACTAAAAATAGAACTACCATATGACCCAGCAATCCCACTCTTGGGCGTATACCCTGATAAAACCATAATTCAAAAAGAGTCATGTACCAAAATGTTCATTGCAGCTCTATTTACAATAGCCAGGAGATGGAAGCAACCTAAGTGTCCATCATGGGATGAATGGATAAAGAAGATGTGGCACATATATACAATGGAATATTAGCCATAAAAAGAAACGAAATTGAGCTATTTGTAATGAGGTGGATAGACCAAGAATCTGTCATACAGAGTGAAGTAAGTCAGAAAGAGAAAGACAAATACCGTATGCTAACACATATATATGGAATTTAAGAAAAAAAAATGTCATGAAGAACCTAGGGGTAAGACAGGAATAAAGACACAGACCTACTAGAGAATGGACTTGAGGATATGGGGAGGGGGAAGGGTGAACTGTGACAAAGCGAGAGAGAGGCATGGACATATATACACTACCAAACTTAAGGTAGATATCTAGTGGGAAGCAGCCCCATAGCACAGGGAGATCAGCTCGTTGGTTTGTAACAGCCTGGAGGAGTGGGATAGGGAGTGTGGGAGGGAGGGAGATGCAAGAGATATGGGAACATATATATATGTATAACTGATTCACTTTGTTATAAAGCAGGAACTAACACACTATTGTAAAGCAATTATACCCCAATAAAGATGTTAAAAAAAAGATAAATAAGTACGAGGGATGTAATATACAACATGATTAATGAAATTAACAGCTGTATGTTATATGTTAAAATTGTTAAGAGAGTAAATCTTTTTTTTTTTAATTTTTATTTATTTATTTATTTATTTTTGCGGGACGAGGGCTTCTCACTGTTGAGACCTCTCCCGTTGCGGAGCACAGGCTCCGGACGCGCAGGCTCAGCAGCCATGGCTCACGGGCCTAGCCGCTCCGCGGCACGTGGTATCTTCCCGGACCGGGGCACGAACCTGCGTCCCCTGCATCGGCAGGCAGACTCTCAACCACTGCGCCACCAGGGAAGCCCCGAGAGTAAATCTTAAGTGTTCTCATCACAAGAAAAAAAAAAGTTGTTAGGTTATTTACGCAAAAGTTGGAAATGTAAGGCTGCATCACAAATGATGATACATATATCGAGCGTTTCCTGGCATAAAGCCATCATAGGACTCACAGAGCAGTATCAGACATAGTTCATGTTTTCAGGGAACTTCCAGGTTATTAGGGGTATCACCATCTCTAGACCAAATGACTAGAACTCCAGGCAAGAAGTGATGAACTCCAGGTCGTGGGGCAGCATAAGAATCACCAGATTGCTGGGCACCACCCCTAGAGATTCTGATTCAATAGATTTGGGTGGGGCACAGAAATCTGCAACTCTAACAATTTCCCACATGATGCTGATGCTGCTGGTCCAGGGACATTGAGAACCACTGGGCTCTCACATCCAGCCAAGGCTTTATAAAGACAATGCTTATATTGGACATTTTCATAAATTGAATCAAGTTTTTAATAAAGATGCCTCACATTCCATCTTTAATATATTTATGACCCCATTGAAGAGAGTGTTATTTACAACCTAGAAAAAGGTTTGCTTTCAACATTTAGGTTAAACTAACCTGAAAGAATAAAATAGTTTTTGACTCAGCAAGTCTATGTCTAGGAATTTATCTTAAAGAAATAATCAGATTTGTGTGTAAGGAGAAATATATACAAGGATTCTCATGGCAGTGTGGTTTACAATAGTAAAAATTGAGAATCAAAATAAATGCCTAGCAATGGGGACTGGTATATCTTCTAGAACAAAGAAGTTCTTCTCAGTTTATTAAAAATGATGATGTAGTTACATATTCATTGGCATGAAAGGTGTTATAAATAAACTATAGTTGATAGACACACACACACTGGAAATACCAAAGTGATAATAATGGTTCTCAGAGGAGCTTCCCCCTTCCATGTTTTCTAATTTATCTGCAATGACCATGGATGACTTCTGTGATTCTCTTCTACTGAAAGAAGAGGGGAGTGCTGATGTACTTACCTTAAGTATTTGAGTCAGTTTGAAGCCAGCCCAATCTGCTGTTACAGAAAAGCAGGTTTTGTTTCTAAAGCCAAGATTCTCCACCAGTGGCAGCCCAGAATAATGAAACTCCCAAACACTGGCTACAGGGTAAGCACAATTGAAATAGTTAGGGTCTGGCCTCCCCACACCTCTTACCCTGAATGCACATTTAATTGCTGTGCCTCAATCCTAAAATAGACAGCCCCCCCTTTTTTTTAATTGATAGGTACTATTCTTAGAGGTGTCTTCTGGTGTATTCAAAAGGAAATGAATATTTGCGAACCCCTGAACTCCTGTTGTTTTTAATTTTCCATGCAACTCACTTGAATATTTGTTGCAACGTGCCGTTGCAATTCAGTTGAATATTTGTTGTGTGAAATAACCATGGAGTAAAAATAGAAAGTTTATTTCCTATCTTCTGGTATTTATCGTCTCCCCATGAGCAGCAGGTTTCCTTTTCCGAGCTGACCCACCTTTTTTCCAACTGATTAATTCTGGTAGAGGCAGTGAGTGCTGTTCACTCATTGAAAAGCTACCCTGTGCAGAGCAGTGGGGTGGGTGCCCTGGGGACAAGGGAGACAGTGTCCTCGTACACCTGGGCCTTTACTGACAGCAACATACCTTCACAGAGATCATTGCTTTTAAGCTTTGCTAGAGCCCTAAAAAGCAGATTTTGTTTCTGTACAGGTGAGGAAACTGAGTCATAGAAGTTTTGTAACTGACCAAATACCACAGAGTCAGGATTCAGACAACAATCCCCTAAGGCAGCTCACGCACTCATCCTTATGTGCCCTAGCTCCCTTCCTACTGGAAGCATCTGGAGGTTATTCTCTCCTAGGCCGTCTTCTTCCCTTTCCTCCTGTCTGCTTTCTTCTCTAGCCTCCTCCTGGGGTTTGGCTGGGACTCACCTGCTGCTGCAGGGTTAGCAACAACTTCCTTAGGTGGTGACTTCTGCCCTGTTCCTACAGAAACAATTCTCTGAAAGAGCTGGGGCTGGCGGGGGGTGAGGGGAGGGTAAGGATGGTTACATTGTCATTTTTGTTATCACTCTTATCAAGTACTCAGCTTGTTAAAGGCTCCAAGACAACCATCTCCATGCCCCTGCTCCCCCAAGCCCCAGTCCCCATGTGTCATGGCTTGGGTTCTTCAGGAAGCAGCCTCTGACATGGAGCTGAGTGGGCAGGACATTTATGCAGGATTGGCCCCTGTGGACCGGAGAGGAGGAAAGCAGGATGAGGCAGAGGAGAAGTCGCAGAGCAGTGGGGCCTGACAAGCCTTACCTGAAATCATGGGGAGCTCAGGACTCAGGATTGTTTGCACAGGACAAAATGACTAGGGCTTCTACCTCGACTGTGACCAGTTGTTAAGTGTGGGCCACATGGGAAGGGTGTGATCTTGGGCAAGGCAGCTCTGCAGCTGAGGCAGCTTCTGCAGGGACCACAGCTGCAGGCTGTTGTCCCCCACTCCTGGCAGCTGGGCAACATGTCCTTCCTTGAAAGGAGATCTGGGTGGTACAACTCTATCTCTGGGTGTTGGGGTAACACAGTGAAGATGGAGACCAGCCTGCTTCAAAGATTCTTAGCCAATTGTATTGACATCCTGAGGTCCATTATCATCATAGGAGATGCTTGAGGAAAGTCTTCACAAAGACATGGGTCAGCTAAGCCTCTCAGTAAGTAGAACTGCTCTCATAGCGTCCTGCTGGTTCACAGCCTCTCCTATAATAAGCCACGGGGCCATCATCGGAGAGGTGGAGACATGACGTGACAGATGTAATGTTCTCTCCAAATCTGAGCCTTTGGAGGAGGGGTTTTGTCTGCTGATCTCCTGATTTTCAAAATCAGCACATGAAAATCCTTATCTGGATGTGGCGCTTCTGTGGGGGATTAGAAAGAGCACTTACATGGGAGTCAGGAAACCACAGCTCTAATCCTGCCTTTGCCCCTCCCCTTACAGCTCTGTGACATTGGCCTCTCTGGGCCTCGGTTTCCTCATCCGTAAGATGAGGGAATTTGGTTTGAAGAGGTCTGTGGTCACCTCCAGCTTAGAATCATGATGATTCTCCATTATCTAGACCAGGGGTTGGTAAACTATGGCTCACAGGCCACATCTGCTTCACTACCAGTTTCCGTAAATACAATTTTACTAGAACACAGTCATGCTCATTCATTTACCTGTTGCCAGTGGCTGTCTTCAGTTGAGTCATTGCAAGAGAGATTCTTTGGCCTGCAAATTCTAAAATATTTACTACTTGATCATTTACAGAAAAAGTTTGCCAACCCCTAGGCAAATCTTTGGTCACGCGCCATTCTAACTAGTAGGAGGAGAAAGAATGAGGGCCATGAAGACGTGCCGTTGCAATAATCTGGGCAAATAGGGTTGTCTGTCAAGGAATTGCTATTCCCTGAGTATTCTGTAGGCAATTGAGAGAAAGAGGAGGGTTGAAGGAGATTAGGTGAGAAGCATTCTGAATGTGCTGTGCACCAAGGACAGTGTCTGCAAGGATTCCTGACTAAGCAATGTGCTGGGAGCTTAAGGGAGAGCTCATTTGCCAAAATATCCACCCCTGCACTGCCTGCATCAGCTCTTCATTACCCACATGGTAGGATGTTTAGCAGGGAGGGTAAACACAGGTTTTTGTTTTACAATCAAGGTCATTTGTCCAGCAGCTGGAATGAGTAAGGGAAATTTTGGAAGAAATGAGAGAAGAATTTCTTTCTGCTGGTGAAATGTCAGGATCATCAAGCTGTCACATCTTCAGGGAAAATAGCTCTGCTGTAAGAGACCACAGAAGTAGGAGGGATCCTGACAA
The DNA here is from genome assembly GCF_964270905.1 of Leucopleurus acutus. Lineage (NCBI taxonomy): Eukaryota > Metazoa > Chordata > Mammalia > Artiodactyla > Delphinidae > Leucopleurus > Leucopleurus acutus. Next base: position 132,493,228 of record NC_139147.1, on the reverse strand, counting down.
TATTACTATCATGAGCTGTACTTTACATTCTTAAGAAACACAGCTTCTATTGCTTAACGTCTCTTTATATCATTTTGTTTTCATCTCATTGTCAAAACACTCCCATGGGTGATATCAAGTGTTATAAGCCTCACCAGCCAATATTTCACAGTTGTTCCTATTTCCACAGGAACAACTTCAGGATGGTGGTGCCTGATGTTCTATAATGCCTGTAACGTTTATTGTTGGTCCCAGCCATTTGCCTCTTAACATTTGGTCCCTTTGATAGCTCTTTATCTTTGTTAGTGTAAGTGTTACCTTTGCAAGTAAAATCTGTAACCCTGGAGGTCCAGGGATATGTCTTATACCAGATCATAGAATGTTTGAAATGAAAGAAGGCCCTTAGTCTAGTGAAACACTTAGATATACAGTGAGGAAACTGAGGCCAGAGAGGTGACTGGAGGGCCATGCAGCTGGTGATGTTAGAAATAGAATGATAATTGTGGTCCCCTAATCTGAAGGCTGGTGCTTTTTCCATAGATCCTCATTTTACCTCTTTGTAGTCCCAGTACCAGGGTACATCTCCTCAGTACTACTTCTGCTGATTATCTAGATAGATATCCTGCCTTCCCCAATTGATTGCAAGCCCTTTACAGGTTAAGGACCACAGCTACTATTTACATTACCTTTGACTTTAATTCCTACCTATTGAACATCTAAAATATATGGTTTACCTTAAGAAACTTGAAAATTTGATCGAATTAAACCTAAAGCTAGCAGAAGGGAGAAAATAATAAAGGCTGGAGTGGAAATAAATGAAATAAACAATAGAGAACATCAATGTGACCACAAATTGTTTCTTTGAAAAGATTTTAAAAATTGATCAATATTTAGCTATACTGACCAAGAAAATAAGAAAGAAGACTCAAATTAAGAAATCAGGAATGAAAGGGGAGACATTGCTACCACCTTTTAAGAAATTAAAAGGATTACAAGGGCCAAAAAATTAGATAATTTAGATGAAAGAACAAATTTCTAGAAAGATGCAAATTACTGAAACTGACTCAAGAAGAAAAAAATCTGAACAGGCCTGTAACAAATAGGTCAAATTAGTAATTTTAAAAGTTCCAACAAAGAAAAGACCAGGCCCAGATTGCTTCACTGGTGAATTCCACTAAACATTCAAAGAGGAATTAATATCAGTTTCACAAACTCTTCCAAAAAATAGAATATGATAGAACATTTCTCAACTCATTCTGTGAGGCTGTTCTTTGATACTAAAACCATCACAAGAAAAACTAAAAACAACAAACTATGGACCAATATTCATTGTAGATATATATGCAAAAATCATCAAAAAAATACTAGTAAAGTAAACACAGCAATAGAAAAAGGATTATATAGAAAGTCCAAGTAAGATTTATCAGAAGAATGTGAGGATAGTTTTACATCAGAAAATAAATTAATGTGATACACCATGTTCATACTAAAGGACAAAAACTATATGACCATCTCAATAGATGCAGAAAAGCATTTGACAAAATCCAACACCATTTCTTGATAAAAACACTCAACAAACTAGGAATACAAAGGAACTTCCTAAACCTGACAAAGAACCTCTGTGAAAATACCTACAGCAGCAATACCCATAACACTCATTTTGTCTGTCCATTCGTCTGTTGTTGTAGAAACAGCCCAAGTGTCCATCAACAGATGAATGGATAAACAAATAGTGATATATACATACAATGGAATATTATTCATCTATAAAAAGGAGGTCCTGACACAGGCTACAATGTGGGTGAACTTGAAAACATGATGCTCAGTGAAATAAGCCAGACACAAAAGGACACATTGTATGATCCCACTTACATGCGATATCTAGAACAGTAAAACTCACAGACACAGAAGCCTATTAGACATCACTAGGGGGTTGGGGAGGGGAGAATGGTGAGTTATTGTTTAATGGTTACAGAGTTTCCATTTGGAGTGATGAAAAAGTTTTGGAGATAGACACATCACGAATGTACTAATGCCATTGAGTTGTACCCTTAAAAATGGATTAAGTTCAAAAAAAGATGAACAGGACATAATCTCTGTGGTCAAGGAGTTACTAACTAGTTGAAAAGGGTAGGGGAGTGGAGAGGGAGTGAAGAGTATTGAGAAACAAAACCTGGCGAGGAGCACCTTGGCTGACACCCAGAGCAGTTGTTGCCATGGAGTGGGTATTCCCTCTAGGACGATTAAACATGGGCGGCCAGCATCTAGGCCTGGTGTCAGGTTCCAGCTGCGTAGGCTATCAATTGTGTGAAATGAACATCTCAAACCTCTTTCCTCATTGAAAAATGAACCTACTTCCTAGGAACCTTCCATGAGAGCAGGTAAGATGCTTAGCCCAGGGCCTGGCACTTATTCACCAAAAAATGTTTAGCCGTTATTGTTGTTGTTGATGCTGCTGTTCATGATGATTTGGAATGTATTTGTATAGAAATGATACTTCAAAAAGACAATAGAAATACGAGTCACACCCATGGGACAGGAGGGTGGAGGAACCCAGGATGGAAAGGTGGGGGGGACAGTTGACACATGGGACCAAGGAAAGGTCAGAACAGAGGGAGCCGACCATGATGGTGAACAGATTGGAGTAGAACGTGAAGGGGATGGTCCCCAGGCTGAGGGACACAGGAGAGGAGAGCGGAGTTGGTTTTCGAGAAAATTCATCATGAACCACCAAGTCCTGACATTTGCCTGCAGGTATGTTTTCCTAGAGCAGAAGGTCCTCTTGCTCCAGTGAAGCACGATGGGGAGGGAAAAGGGAGCAAATGCTCAAATCGTCCATGTAACACTTCCTGTCACCGCCTTCTTTTCCGAACATCTGGCCCTCTGTTTTGATGCTGACCTATGGTGAGCTGTGAGCGCGGTGCCCTCCTCTGCTCAGGCAGCGTGATTGGTCATTCCCTGTATTTTAATGGGGTTGTAGCTCCTCCTAAGGAGCCGATAGCCCAGGCAAGGAGTGGGTGGAAGAGGCAGGACGTGGCAGGACTTAGCTGCTGACTGATCCCCTGCTGCCCTCTGGCTGGAGTCACAGCCAGGGAAGACCCGCTGGGTCCCAACCACACAGCATGCACTGCAGGACTTTTCTCAGAGGTGCACAGAGCCAAGTATCTTCAGAACTTCCCACAGGCAGGATAGAGTGGTCAGAGTTTTCTCTAAAATCTACCCCCTGCCATGCACACATCCACCTTTAAAAATCACCATAGGTATAACCTCTGTTTGATGACTGGCTGGTGGACATTCTTCAGTCTTAGAAACCCTGAAAGGAGGAGAGTGATGTCTAAACAATGCTTCTTATCAGGATTCACTGTTCTTAAAAAGAGCTGGAGGTGAAGCAAAGGTGAGGATCAATCAAAGGTAGTCAGAAAGGGACAGACTCAGTAGAGAGGCTGGGTCCCCAGCCTGTGGCTCAGAGAGCCCTGCGAGAGGTGACAGTGTAGAGTTCCCGATCTGTGACGCCATCAGTGCCCCTGACATTGTGTGGGCATCTCACATGTACATGCTGTTTCCAAGTGCATAAAAATGCTGTTGAAATTAACAAAGAGAAAATTAATTGTAAAAAAATCAACATAGGGATTGAGGATTCATTGATTTTTTAAAAACATCTAAGACAGCAGAGCTCTGGAATCAGAACTTCATGTGTGTGCAATGACTGTAGGGCCCCAGGCTCAGGAGTGAGGCCTGCACTTAGGGTTTACTGAAATTCCTAATAATTTTAATTTTGAATTTGTATTTTATAAATGAAGTCTGATGGGACAGTGGAATACATAGCAGGGCCTTGGAGCCTTGCTCAGGAGCTGACTCCCTGGAGAGAGTCCTCCGACCAGCACCTACTCCCTGATACTACCCTCCCCTCCCCCCCTCCCCCCACTGCTGCCCTCTACTCCCTGGGCAGGGGGTGGCTAGGCATGACTTCTGGAAGGATGGGATCAGGGAGGCCCCTGGGTCCTTTTGAGGGTCTTCACTTCTTGAGAGCGTCTAGCCCAGTTCCCGAGGGAAGATGATATGAAGTAAATATCCTGTAAGAAACACCATGGCAGGTCCCAAGATAGATGCAGAAAAAGAAACCAGCTTTTCTCTTGCTTTTTGAACAACGGACCCTGCATTGTCATTTAGCACTGGATCCCACGGATTACTAGCTAGCCTGTCACATTTGCTACTCAAAATGTGGTCCCAGGTCCAGCAGCACTGGTATCACCTGGGAGCATTTAGAAATTCAGAATCCCAGGCCTGACCCACACCTACTAAGTCAGAATCTGCATTTTAACAGAATCCCTAGCTGATTCGTAACACATTTTAGCAGGATCTCTAGCAGTGGCCTAGAATATACTCTGGGACTCAGTGACCTCCGATTAGATGAAGCCTGTGACTTCATCTTTATTGTGGTTGCTGAATGTGTTGTCCTTTTCTCTGACAATAAAGCAAGTGCTATTCATGTTGTAAGGTGGGATAGAAGGAGAAAGGCTGGTCAGTAAGAAACACTGAAAAAGGAATTGCTCTGAGCACCAAGCTTCGCCAGCCCTGCTGCTTGAAATTCTCTTTGCCCCATCCTCTACCCTTGCTTGGGCTCAAGGCTCAGCATCTTTCCCCGTGATGCTGAGAGCCTTACTGAGGGGAACAGTAGCCAGATTAAAATAAACTGCAGCTCCGGGGAAATTGCTCTGACCTTTATTTGCATAAGCCCTAAGGATTGCCAGCTCTCTCTGGGAGAAATGGGGAAACATCACCTTCCTTTCCTTCTTGGCAGAACTGATTTTTGAGCTTGCATGTTATTTGGCATGGTATGCTTGTTGTTTTAGTAACTTTTCAGGTTCTAGGAAAGATGGTTATAAAAAGCAACCAACATGAATATGAAATGAACCTCTCTGCCTCCCAGTCACCCCCCTCACAAGACCCTTCCCTGGAGAAAAGCAACCATCGGGCCAGAGCTGTTGGGAGAGGACACTGCCATGGAGCCATCTCCGGTGACAGAGGCTGAGGCAGGTTTCTCTCGGAGTCAGGGGCGGGGGCGGGGGGGTCTCCCGATTGAGAGCAAGGGGAGCTGTCAGGCGCCAGGACCCACCTGTGATATACCAGGAAGGATGTGTTGTTTACTTAGCTAATTGTAACGTGCCCTTTACAAAATTCACACCAGTGATTCTGCATCTAGAGATGGAGCCTGAGGAAAGACCAGAGATTCTGACGAAGTGAAGCAAGACAGTATTCATCTTGATGGCATCTGTAAGAACAGGAAGTTCAAAGTGGGGTGCATGCCCCCAAGGGGGTGTACAAAGAAGGGCAGTGTAAGAAATAATAGAATTTGCATTTAATCTTTTTAATTTACAAATATAGGGGAAAAGCTTTATTAATAAACAAAATGCGAGTTGGCCCTCACTTCCTCATTTGGTCCCCAAAACAGACAGTCACATGTTATATGAGGGAAAAGCTGGAGTTTCACAGCGTGGGTACCTTCTCTGACAAAGCAACTACGTGGATATACAGTAGTTTATAAATGAATCTTAGGGCTCAAAGTTTTCTCCTGATGAGATGAGGCACCTTGTGGGAGGTCTAAGGGATGGAGACACAGGACTCTGCCCCCCTCCCTCAGCCCACATGAAGATCCAGCTCTGATGATCCAGCCCCTCACTTGGGGGCAGCCTTAGCTTCTCAGTGGGAAAGGAATGCTGTTTCAGTTGGTGGAGTATTTATTTCCCATCAGTTCCAACATGTTCTGTAAGAGCTTCCAGGGTATCTTGGTAAAAATTGTGGCTCTCTCAGCAGATTTCCTAACTCTACAGCTTTCATTAACAACTCTACTTTCTGAACTCAGCTTTAGCCCTCTGCTCCATTCTGCTGAAGTACAAGGCTACAGATGACCCCCTGGTCAGCATCTTGCCTTCCACTGCAAAAAAGCTAGTGCTCAGCTGTGAAGTTAAGATAAAGGGAAAACTAAGCTTATCAGAAAAAATTCATCAGTCATCAGAACAAACCTGCTGAAAGACACTGGCCAAGGGGTCCCCAAGGATGTTTTCTTTTTTATAGATGCATATTCCCCTGCGTATAAAAAGCCCCTCTTTTAAATAATGGTGTTTGTTTAAATAATACTTTTTGAGAGAGGCTTTGTCCTGGAATTCCTTGTACATATTAAAACTGTAAATCATCTTGTCATTAGGAATAAATCTCTTTATTATGCATGTCATAATTGAATTTGTCTCTAATTAATGTGGCATTACCTTGTGGCCAAGGTGGATTAGCTTCTGTCTTTTATTTTTTTCAAACATCTTTATTGGAGTATAATTGCTTTACAATGTTGTGTTAGTTTCTGCTTTATAACAAAGTGAATCCGTTATACATATACATATGTCCCCATATCTCTTCCCTCTTGCATCTCCCTCCCTCCCACCCTCCCTATCCCACCCCTCTAGGTGGTCACAAGCCACCTAGCTGATCTCCCTGTGCTATGGGGTTGCTTCCCACTAGCTATCTATTTTATGTTTGGTAGTGTATATATGTCCATGACACTCTCTCACTTTGTCCCAGGTTATCCTTCCCCTCCCTGTATCCTCAAGTCCATTCTCCAATAGGTCTGTGTCTTTATTCCGGTCTTGCTGCTAGGTTCTTCATGACCCTTTTTTTTCTTTTTCTTTTTTTTTTAGATTCCATATATATGTGTTAGCATACGGTATTTGTTTTTCTCTTTCTGACTTACTTCACTCTGTATGACAGAATCTAGGTCCATCCACCTCACTACAAAAAACTCAATTTCGTTTCTTTTTATGGCTGAGTAATAGTCCATTGTATATATGTGCCCCATCTTTTTTATCCATTCATCTGTTGATGGACACTTATGTTGCTTCCATGTCCTGGCTATTGTAAATAGAGCTGCAATGAACATTGTGGTGCATGACTATTTTTGAATTATGGTTTTCTCAGGGTATATGCCCAGTAGTGGGATTGCTGGGTCGTATGGTAGTTCTATTTTTAGTTTTTTAAGGAACCTCCATACTGTTCTCCATAATGGCTGTATCAATTTACATTCCACCAACAGGGCAAGAGGGTTCCCTTTTCTCTACACCCTCTCCAGCATTTACTGTTTGTAGATTTTTGGATGTTGGCCATTCTGACTGGTGTGACATGATACTCATTGTAGCTTTGATTTGCATTTTTCTAATGATTAATGATGTTGAGCATTCTTTTCTCTGTTTGTTGGCAATCTGTATATCTTCTTTGGAGAAATGTCTATTTAGGTCTTCTGCGCATTTTGGGATTGGGTTGTTTGTTTTCTTTGATATTGAGCTGCATGAGCTGCATGTAAATTTTGGAGATTAATCCTTTGTCAGTTGCTTCATTTGCAAATATTTTCTCCCATTCTGAGGGTTATCTTTGCGTCTTGTTTATGGTTTCTTTTACTGTGCAAAAGCTTTTAAGTTTCATTAGGTCCCATTTGTTTATTTTTGTTTTTATTTCCATTTCTCCAGGAGGTGGGTCAAAAAGGATCTTGCTGTGATTTATGTCATAGAGTGTTCTGCCTATGTTATACTCTAAGAGTTTGATAGTGTCTGGCCTTACATTTAGGTCTTTAATCCATTTTGAGCTTATTTTTGTGTATGGTGTTAGGGAGTGATCTAATCTCATACTTTTACATGTACCTGTCCAGTTTTCCCAGCACCACTTATTGAAGAGGCTGTCCTTTCTCCACTGTACATTCCTGCCTCCTTTATCAAAGATAAGGTGACCATATGGGCGTGGGTTTATCTCTGGGCTTTCTATCCTGTTCCATTGATCTATCTTCTGTTTTTCTGCCAGTACCATACTGTCTTGATTACTGTAGCTTTGTAGTATAGTCTGAAGTCAGGGAGCCTGATTCCTCCAGCTCCATTTTTCATTCTCAAGATTGCTTTGGCTATTCGGGGTCTTTTGTGTTTCCATACACATTGTGAAATTTTTTTGTTCTAGTTCTGTGAAAAATGCCAGTGGTAGTTTGATAGGGATTGCATTGAGTCTGTAGATTGCTTTGGGTTGTAGAGTCATTTTCACAATGTTAATTCTTCCAATCCAAGAACATGGTATATCTCTCCATCTATTTGTATCATCTTTAATTTCTTTCATCAGTGTCTTATAGTTATCTGTGTACAGGTCTTTTGTCTCCGTAGGTAGGTTTATTCCTAGATATTTTATTCTTTTTGTTGCAGTGGTAAGTGGGAGTGTTTTCTTAATTTCACTTTCCAATTTTTCATCATTAGTATATAAGAATGCCAGAGACTTCTGTGCATTAATTTTGTATCCTGCTACTTTACCAAATTCATTGATTAGCTCTAGTAGTTTTCTGGTGGCATCTTTAGGATTCTCTAAGTATAGTATCATGTAATCTGCAAAGAGTGACAGCTTTACTTCTTTTCTGATTTGGATTCCTTTCATTTCTTTTTCTTCTCTGATTGCTATAGCTAAAAGTTCCAAAACTATGTTGAATAATAGTGGTGAGAGTGGGCAGCCTTGTCTTTTTCCTGATCTTAGTGGAAATGGTGTCAGTTTTTCACCATTGAGGACGATGTTGGCTGTCATACATGGCCTTTATTATGTTGAGGTAAGTTCCCTCTATGCCTACTTTCTGGAGGGTTTTTATCATAAATGGGTGTTGAATTTGTCAAAAGCTATCTCTGCATCTATTGAGATGATCATATGGTTTTTCTCCTTCAATTTGTTAATATGGTGTGTCACATTGATTGGTTTGTGTATATTGAAGAATCCTTGCATTCCTGGGATAAACCCCACTTGTTAATGGTGCATGATCCTTTTAATGTGCTGTTGGATTCTGTTTGTTAGTATTTTGCTGAGGATTTTTGCATCTATGTTCATCAGTGATATTGGCCTGTAGTTTTCTTTCTTTGTGATGTCTTTGTCTGGTTTTGGTATCAGGGTGATGGTGGCCTTGTAGAATGAGTTTGGGAGTGCTCCTCCCTCTGCTATATTTTGGAAAAGTTTGAGAAGGATAGGTGTTAACTCATCTATAGGTGTTTGATAGAATTCGCCTGTGATAGCTTCTGTCTTCTGATTGTCCTTGACTGTTGCCTTGAAGTTGCTGAAGTTCTGATGAAGTCAGTAAGTGCTGTGCATTGATTTTCAGGCACAAGGAGTGTCACCAGCTCAGCTCCAGACACACTAGCAGGACCACCAGTTTTCAACAGTTCAGCAGCCAGGGCCAAGGTGAAATGCATGTGGGAGTAACTAGCCTGTGGCCTAACCCCTTGGAGAGTGCAGTGGTAGAAAGCATGGACCGAATGTGGTCAGTCATGTGGTGCCATTCTGTTTATTCACCACAAAAATCACAGCTTTGCTTTTCTAGAAGCAGCAGTGAATGGGATGTGCACAGCTCGGTTGAAGAGGTCTGAATCTGCATGCAAGGTGCTGGCTGTGGTCTGAACGTTTTACCCCCAAACTCACATGTTGAAATCCTAACCCCCAAAGAAGATGGTATTAGTAGGTGGGGCCTTTGGGAGGTACTTAAATCATGAGGGTGGGGCTCTCAGGAGTGGGATTAGTGCCTTATAAAAGAGGCTTCAGATTGATCCCCGCCCTTTCTGCCATATGACAAGGCTTTAGCCATGACCCAGGAAGAGGGCCTCACTGGAAGGTGGCCATGCTGGTGCCTTGACATAGGACTTCCCAGACTCCAGAACTGTGAGCAAAAAAATGTCTGTTGTTTATAAGCCACCCAGCCTGTGCTGCTTTGCTGTAGCAGCCCAAACAGACTGTTATAAATTTCTTGGCAGGGAAGAGACCCCAGCCTCCTAGGCTAACTTCTCCATGTCTCCAGATCAGGGGTGGGAAACTCTCTCTGTGAAGGGCTAGATGGTGAATATTTTAGGTTCCATGGGCCATATGATTTCTGTTACCATTACAACTCTGCTCCTATAACACAGAAGCAGCCATGGACAATGTGAATTAATGAGTATAGCTGTGATTTAGTAAAACATAATTTTCAAACTGCAAATGAATTTCATATAATTTTCAGGTGGCACAAAATATTATTCTTTCTTTGATTTTTTTCAATCATTTAAAAATTTCAAGCAATTCTTAAGTCACAAGATGTATAGAAACAAATAGCAGGTCAGATTTGGCCTGTGGGCTATATGGTTTGTGGACCCCTCCTGTAGATGTTCCAACTCAGAAGCTTCTCTCTAAAATCTACTTCCTCTGTTGGTGCTGGTTGAATAGTTAGGAAGTTTGGCAAAAAATATTTTTCAGTCGATGTGCATTTATATTGTTCTTGCAATGCAACACATCGTCATATAGGCTGATATTTGGAAACAAAGGAGGAAAAAAGTGCTGAAAATTATTTCCAAACCTCAAGCTGATAATGTGTTTAGATGCCGATTGTTTTCAAGTCTTGCCTGTACCTGAGTGGTAACCTAGTAACACAGTTACCATGGCAACAAGAGATTCCCAGGATCTGGAAGTGAGGGAGTTTGAACTAAACTTTCCCACCCCTCCCTCATTCCACTCATCCTTGATGGGAGGAGATTATGGAGAAGGTTTTTGCTAAGCTCCCAGTCGATAATTTTCAAAGACAAGAAAAGCAAGTCACTTATTTCGCCCTTAAAATTTAATAATGTTGTGTTGTCAGATTTTTGATCTAAGACTTCATTACTTTTGCAAAGTATACAACATCTCACTTCCTAGCACATTACAAAATGCTTTAAATAATTAAAATGAAAGCAGTTTTGCCAAAATAAGTGACCAAGATGCATTCCAGTGAATTTATTGCCCTTTTGCTGTTTTCTTCCTTACTGCTTGACTGAATTTGACCAAATGTTTTCTGGCTCATGGATACAGTTTGGGCTACTTCCCCATGGATGGTACTGCTCCTCTGGCAGAATAACGTGCCATCCCTCCTTATATTCCATGTCATGAAGCCCCACACCATTCCAGAAAAGGCGAAGAGGAAGTTGAGGCTGCAGGGCTGAGGATCTTCTGAGAATGTTGTGTTTCTTCAGGTTCTAAGACTTAGAGGATAGCCAGAAGAGGTGGAATCTTGCATTCTTTCCTGACATGGTAATGTACTGGCCACAGCCTCAGCATGTGGACAGCAACTGTTGAGATGCAAAGAACAATAAATGACATTTGTCCCCAAGGAGATTATAATGCAGGGAAAGCACCAAACTTCAAACTGAAAAATTAAATAACAACACAGTGGTTATGTAATCTGAGGTGATAGTTAAAAAAAGTACCCAAGTGGGACTGTAGCCATGTGCCAAACGGAGCAGATGGTGAGAGCGTCAAGGTGAGAAAAGGAAGTCGAGGATGCCTCTGGGGGAAGAGGGAACTTGGCCTCGGCCTTAACAGAGATGTAGGATTTGAAGGGTAAAGAGAAGGGGGGAACTGGAGGCCAGCACGTTGCGAGTCTGAGACTTATTTTCACCAGTAGATGGCTTTCTGAGCTTAGGCAAGTGGTTTTTTCTGAGGTTCAGTTTTCTCATCGGCAAAATGGTCATCATATTATTGCCACAGCTGAGTACCTGGGAAGTGGACTTGGGGTTGGGGATTTCTGTGCAGGAGGTCTGTGAGAGGGTGTCCTTGAGGCCAACATCTGCAGAAAGGAGGGCAAAGTATGCAGACTGGGCACAGGGACACACCAAGCTGTGATGTGGTCTCAGTGGAGGCCTCTGCTGATTCTTCAGAGAGCTGTAAAGCTGGACCAGCCCTGCAGGGCTCCCCTGAGTTGGGGGTGAGAGGGCCAGGCCTATATGATCCCAGGTCAACCAAGCACTGGATGTGGGCTATCCCAGAAAAGAACTGTGACAAGGAATTACTCAGCCAAGTCAATCCCCACAGGGGCTGACGGTGGAGGGCCGACCCCCAGGGGCACACCCCCAGCAGCTGGGGAGTATGTTCAGGGCCTGTTGAGATGAGTCAGTGACTTAATGCATGTAAAACTGATATATAAGAGAGGCATTCTTAAAGAAGAATCAAATATTTGGTATCCATCTCTAAAGAGTAAAGAAGATAGCTTTTTATTCAAAAGGCTGTAAGGAAGGGAACGCAAGAGATATATTATAGGGATACTAATTACATCAGGTAAATCAAATTAATGTTTTTTTTGAAAAATGTCAAGTCTAAGAAAAGTTGTAAGAATAGCACAATGAACACCTATGTCTGCTTCATCTAGATTCACCGATTATTATTTTGCCACATTTGCATAATCTCTCTATATCTATCTATATAATACATAAAAATTATTGTAATTATTTTTATAGTGTAATTTGAGAATAAATTTCATTCACCATGATTCTTTACTTCTAAATATTTAAATGTGCAGTTCCTAAGAACAAAGACATTCATTTATATAATCATAGTAAATGATTAAATTTAAGAAATTTCACATTGATATACTATTTGATATACCAATCCATATCCAAATTTTACCAATTGCCCCAATAATGGCCTTTATAGCAATTGTTTTTTCTGATCCAGGATACAAACCAGGATCACACACTTCATTTCATTGTTACACCTCTTTGGTGTGGTTTATTCTGGAACAGATCTTCAGTTACTTGCCATCTTTCATGATACTGACATTTTTGAAGAGTACAGGCCAGTTGTGTAGAATGTCCCTCAATTTGGATTTGTCTGGTATTTCCTCATGATCAGATCCAAGTTATACATTTTTTATGGTATCCTGTATGTGATGCTGTGTCCTTCTGAATTTTTAAAAACTTCATTTTTGGAAGTTGCAGACATATACAGGAGTAGTCAGAGTAGTATAATTAATCCCAATGGACTCATCAGCCAGTTCAACAATCAACTCATGGCAAACCTTGTTTTGTCTCCACTCCCATCTATTCTCCCATGTTGCTTTTAAGAACGTACCATCCATCACAACTTTTTTTTTTAACATCTTTATTGGAGTATAATTGCTTTACAATGGTGTGTTAGTTTCTGCTTTATAACAAAGTGAATCAGTTATACATATTCATATGTCCCCATATCTCTTCCCTCTTGCATCTCCCTCCCTCCCATCTTCCCTATCCCACCCCTCTAGTTGGTCACAGAGCACCGAGCTGACCTCCCTGTGTTATGCGGCTGCTTCCCACTAGCTATCTATCTTATGTTTGGTAGTGTATATATGTCCATGCCATTCTCTCACTTTGTCCCAGCTTACCCTTCCCCCTCCCCGTATCCTCAAGTCCATTCTCTAGTAGGTCTGCATCTTTATTTCCATCTTGCCCCTAGGATCTTCATGACATTTTTTTTTTCTTAGATTCCATATATATGTGTTAGCATACGGTATTTGTTTTTCTCTTTCTGACTTACTTCACTCTGTATGACAGCACATCTTTTCATCCATTATTCTTTCAGTAATATGTGAATTTTAACCTGCTCTTACTTCCCGTGGATGTTAATGAAGCATTTCGAACTCAGGATGTTCAAAACTGAGCTCCTGTTTTCCTGAACCAAGTTTACTTCCTCTACAGCTTTCCCCATCTTTACATAAGAAAGGTAGGACCTAGCTAAGAACAAACCTTCCAGTGTGTGTGGCTTCAGGGTACCAGGCAAATGGCTTCATCCTCCCTTGTGTGAGAGTGAGGCTCTGTAAGGAAGTGGGGAGGAACTTCCCCACTTGTGGGGAGGTGATGATTGTAGTGCAGTGTTCCTTCATGATCCCTCAGCTGGGAGCCCTGGGGCTTAGTGAGCATAAATACATGCAGTGTCAGGCAAAGGGTGACCCTAGCAGAGCGATCAGGAGGGAAGGCCAGGGCAGGGGACAGTAGCTGCTGGGATTTATGTCCCTGTTTCTCATTACTAGTGTGTGTCCTTAGACAAGGTACACAACCTCCTTGTGCCTGAGAATTCTCATCTATAAAATGTGTTGGCTCCTACCTCGTGAGGTTGTTCTGAGCATTAGTTGGGATTATGAATGTATGAAATGCACTTAGGATACTTCACGGCACATAGTAAGTACTCAATAAATGTTAACGACTTAAAATAGACTCTGGATATACATGTGGTTGCTTCCTTTTGAAAAGCCTTAAGCAAATATCTGAAGGTGTTGTAATGTGTTAGCCTGCTAAGTGATGTTTCATACCTTTCATACTCACACAGATGAGGGCATCTGTAGGCAAAGAAGCTGTCTGTGAAGCCATTTATAGAGCATTATTTTTAGCATGCAAAAAGAAGTGCCAATTTGCTGGGAAAATGTCATGAAGTTGTTGAATATAAAAGCCAGCCATTTACCATCCTCCAACACTTGGCTTCCTGTCAGGGCCACTTCTTACTCCTGCTGAGAGACTGTCCACAAATGGAACGCCCCTGCTGGGGCCCAGGCAGCACTCACTTTGAGCAGTTGTTAGGTGGGGGGCCAATCAAAGTCATTCGAATATCTGCAGAATTGCAAGAAATAAATGTGGACTTCCTTTCTGGCTGAGTAATTTCCATGGACGTTTGAAGATATGTTGCTATTCATATGTAGATGGATGGATGGATGGATGGATGGGTGGCTGGAAGGATGGGTGGCTGGCTGGCTGAGCCTCTGTACTACAATCTGGGTCTCCCCTTCATGGACCTCCTGAAGCCTCTACCTTCAGGGCAGGAGTTTCTGGATTTCTCTTAAGAAGAGCTTTCTTCACCACTGTCAACTGCATTCATTTCCAGGCCTGGCCCCAGGCTTCCACTGGAGGCTAAAGAGGAGGACCTATGGAATGACAACAAGTCAGCTTGCAGCAGTGAGTGTGTAAGTGACACACTGTTGCCGAGGGACCAATCCTGTAACTCACACAGGCCAAGGCAGTGAGTCACGCATGAAGGGCTTGTTCAATCTGAGTGAATGATTCTCTTGGCCTTTATATATCAGGTGATCTCACTGGTGTCCTCAGCCTTGCTACTTAAAGTGTGGCCCACAGACCAGCAGCATTGACATCACTGGGAAGCTTGTGAGAAATGCAGAATCAGAATCTGTGTTTTAATAAACTCTCTGGAGATTCATGTACATGTTAAAGTTTGAGAAGCACTGATTCAAGAGGATTTCACCCTGGGAGAGTTTATTACCAGAATACGAGTTGGCCTCAATCTTAATGAAAGCCAAGTATTATATAAAAATATATTTATATATGTATGTTTTTAAGGTCTCAATTTTTTAGACTTTTTTGTTTACTTGTTTTCCATTTATTTTATTAAGGAAGAGATCATTTACATCTAGTAAAACTCACCCTTTTTAGAGTATGGTTCTATGAGGTTTGACAAATTCATCACTCTTTTATTTGCATACAATAAAATTCACTTTTTAAATTACACAGTTCTATTAATTTTGATAAGTACCTATAGTTATATAACCATCAGCACCATCGAGACTGAAAGATGGTTTTCTCACTGCCGAAACTTCCCTTGTGCTCCCCCTTTGCAGTCCATGTCTCCTGTCATCCCTGCCCCTGGCAACCATGTATCTGTTTTCTGTCCTTATAGTGTTGCCTGTTGCAGAAAATCACATAAGTGGACTCATCACTTACATCATAGGCCCCAAATGTAACTGATAGTAGTTGTGGACATGGATGCAGATCTATGAATAGTCATGTGTTAGACCCTTGTAGTTCTGAATCCCTTTATTCTCCACAGAATTGTCACAAAGAGAGCCAGGTTTGGGGTTAAGTCTCAGGCCCCTCAGAGCAGTTATCCCTAAGGTTTCTGGACCCAAGAAGCCAAATGTTAGAGACTCACTACCCAGGAAATTCTGAGGCTGAACTTTGCTGTGAGGGGCCTCTCAGGCTCTTGCCTTAGTGCCTGGGGACAATGGGGGTAGGAGTGACCTCCACCATCTTGCTCAGTGGGACCAAGTTCTAGGGCTAGGACCCACCTCACTAAGACCAGCCTGAGAAGGAAAAACCATGGAGAAGGCCTGAATGTCTCGGGGGGGCTTCTGAGCCCATTTCTCCTGTTGGACACTGATGCCCTGAAAAATATCTGGGCCCTGGAGAGGTAGGATCCTTTTGTGGGGACCACAACACTGAATCACCTCTACATTGCAAGTTCATGCAGAGAGCACAAGAAAAACAAACTATTGTCTGCATGCATTGTGTGTCCCCAATCTGGGAACTACAATGACACAGATATCAGGCTTCTTGACATTGTCCCACAGCTCACTGATGCTCTGGTCTTTTTTTTTAGGCTTTTTCCCCCAACTGTTTCATTTTGCACAGTTTCTATTGCTATGTATTCAATTTAACGTTTTCTTCTGCAATGTCTAAACTGCTATTAATCCCATCCAGTGTATTTTTTATCTCAGACATTGTAGTTTTCATCTCAGGAAGTTCGATTTGGGTCTTTTTGAAAAATATGTTCCATGTCTCTGATTAACATGTTTAATATTTCCTCTATTTGAACAAGTAAAATACAGTTATAATAACTATTTTATGTCCTTGTCTGCTAATTTTAACATTGGTGTCCTATCTGGGTTGGTTTTGATTAGTTTATTTCTCTTCTTATTATAGATCATATTTTTCTACTTCTCAGTATGCCTGGTAATTTTTATTGAATGTCAGGCATTGTGAATTTTTCCTTGTTGGGTCCTGGATATTTTTGTATTCCAGTAAACAGTCTTGACCTTTGTTTTAGGTTTCAGTTAAGTGACTTAGAAAACAGTTTGATTCAGCTCTGTTATGTGGGACCAGAGCAGCAATTAAACTATCCCTGATTATTGCCCATGACTGAGGAAAGACCCTTCTGTGTATTCCACCCAGTGGCCAGTGAATTATCAGGTTGGCTTGGTGGGTATGAAGACACACTGGCCTGGCTCTGTGTGAGCTCCAAGCACTATTCTCTCTAACTCACACTGTTATTTCCTTCCCCTCAGTGATTCCCTCACGCACATGTACTGATCTCTACTGAGCCGAATCATTAGTTTCTGTATGGGTATACAGAGTCTTATTTGTTTTAAAGTTTTAGAAACTGCTTTTATTTTATTACTTTTGTTTCTTGATTATGTAAAGTGTTTCCATGAGTCCAAAGTCAAATTCATAAAATGGCCTATTTAATGAAGACTAGTCTCTGTCCTTACCCTAATGGCTCCCTTTCCCAAAAAGGTATAATTAAAAAAAACTTTTATGGCTCATTCTTTCATTTTTAAAATATATTCAAATATTTTTATTCTGAAGAAATTGGTAGCACACTTTTGTCGGCTTCCCTTAGGAGTGTATCCTGGAGATTACTTCGTAGTAGTATATAGAAGTATACTTCATTCCTTTTCATAGCTTTCAACGTTTCCTTTGTGCAGATGGACTGCTGTCTATTCACCCTGTCCCCTAGATGGACATACGGGTTTCCCAGTCCTTCGCTGTTACAAATGGTTCTAAAATGAATAATCTTGTGCATTGAGCTTTTTTGTTTTGTTGCCAGTTTCTCTTTGAGAGAGATTTCTGTAAGTGGGATTGCTTGGTCAAAAGAAAAATGCTTAGTATTATTTTGGTAGACATTTCCAAATGTCATTTTGCATTCCTACCAGTAATGTATGAGAATGTCTTCTCTTCAGTTTCCCCACAGAGTACATCAAACTTTTGTCTTTTATATTATCTTTCGATGTCTGTCTGTCTATCTTTTTTGTAAATGTAGTCTTTCACTGTGGGGTCTATTTTACTTGCTTTTGGTATATTTTTTGGAATTTAGGAAGCTCTACAGTAAGCCCCCTACATACAAACGAGTTCCCTTCTGAGACGTGTTCGTAAGTCCAATTTGCTCCTAAGTCCAACAACGTTAACCTAGGTACCCAACTAACACAATTGGCCATATAGTACTGTACTGTAATAGGCTTATAATACTTTTCACACAAATAACACATAAAAAGCCAACAAACACAAAAAGTAAAGAAAACATTTTTAATCTTACAGTACAGTACCTTGAAAAGTACATTAGTACAGTACTGGCATACAGGGGCTGGCACCGAGTGAACAGGCAAGAAGAGTTACTGGCTGGAGGAGGGAGAGGAGGTGGGAGATGATAGAGCTGAAGGAATGGTGGGTGTTTGTATTTCGACAGCATCTTATTTCCTGAGCTCAGGCTTCTTGTCAAATAAATGTAGGTATTTAACACAAAGAACTTACTATTTGAGGCTTTCCAAGTGCTTTGTGAATAAAGCTCATTCTGTCTGACTGATTGAAATAATCCTTCAGTAGAGAAATAGATGAAGCAATGGTTCTTTTCTCCTCCACTTTTCAAATCTCATTGAAGAGGTGTTAGTTATGCCTCCAACATTCCATTTTTTTAATAAAAGGTCAGTGTCAGGCAGCACTTCTGAAGGAACTGCTGATTGAAACCAACATTTCAATTTCAAAACAACAAACAAAAGCTTCTGTGTAAGGAAGCCTTGATGACTGGCAAACAAGGGCTCCTTCCTCAAAGAGCAGCCTTTCCAAATATACATGTAAGGTATAAGAGATCCTGTAAAAAGCCAGCCAAGCTTCCTCCTACTCAGTTGTCCCAAGGTCTGCAATCGATTAATTGTGCTTTTCTTGAGAGTCTGTGAGATGGAACGTTCTGAGTGTCGTGAGGTACATAAGGGGGAAACCTTACACCCTGCCTAGGGAGATTGGACACCCTGAGTGTGATGCACAAGACTAGGGTGAATGCCAAGTGCTGCTCAAGTGGAGCCAACACCCGGGAAGTTCAGAGGAGGGGCCCATCTCCTCCAAAGGGATGGACAGGCCCTCGCACTGCCCAGCTGATGCCTTCTCCCTCAAGTGGACCTGTTGTGCCTGTTGCCTGCCCTAGGGATGACTTTCCCCTTTCTATGAAGGCAAGGTTCAGCCCCATAGCTGTAACCCAGGTGTCAGCCAGCTTGTCTTGCCCATCCAGGGCCTGGGCAGCTAAGGCTCAAGTCGTAAGTCCGTGTCTTGTGGTAGTTCACAGCCCTTCCCGAGACATCTGCAAGTCCTTGGATATCATGAGTATCTTCTCTCTGTTGCCTCCATTCTGTGCCATACTGGCTTAGACTGAAAATCTAGCCTCTTTATTCATTTTCCTTAACATCCTTACTCACTCAAGTCATCCACGAAGGCACTGGACATTTTTTGATGATTTGGAAGCTAGTGGTAAAGGCTTCATGTCACAAGGACTTAAGCAACTTCAAATAATCATTAGGCATCCCTGTTCTTAAGAATGTTCTTTCGCCTCCTGTTACAGGTAGACTCACTGGAAAACAAGCTCTGAGATGATTTTCCTGCAGAAAGTTTTCCTAGGGGGGCCGGCTCTCTGGATCCACATGTGATGGGGAAGGGAGGAAGCAGGACTGGACAGAGGTATAAGCTGAGCTGGGGTCAGCAAGGCCTTGTCCGTTGTATGGGGTGCACTGAAGCTGGGATGGCCCTGCCTGAAAAGTTGTCCCACATTGGCTTGAGGGGACTCAGCTCAAGAGCCCTGTACACACCAGTCACTGGCTGCAGGAACACAGGGAGGGTGTGAACCCTGACGAGGCAGCTCTTGAGCTCAGCTGAGGACAATTCCCCAAGAGGGCTGACTGCCGGGGTGCTCCCGGCTACTGGGGAACCAGACTTCCCTCCTGATGAGGGATCTTGAGGTACAGACCAGTGTCCACTGTGCCCCCCAGGGGTCTCCAACACCCATTTTCTGGTGTCTGTTGCTTTCCTCCCTTTCTTGGGAGCAAAATGAAATGTTCTCAGGCTAGCACCTTAGCCTTTCCTTCTGCTTTTGGGCTTTTGCTCATTTCTGTGTCCTCAGGGTCTCATCTTCCCCAAAAAAGTCTTCTGTACCTGTTTTTTCTAGACACGTGTGTGTGTGTGTGTGTGTGTGTGTGTGTGTGTGTGTGTGTACCAGTTGAAGTTTAACACACTTGTACCCTAATTCCATCTGTCCTATTTCAGTAACAGGGGGAGTTATCAGAGGTTGCCTCCCAGCCCCAGTTTCTTCACCTGTGAAATGGAAGCATCATTAGCATGGGTATCAAATAGTGCTCTACTGAGTACTCAGTGGATACCCTGCCTCCCTGCTCAAACCTCTTTCCTGACCTTCCAGTTGCCACTCTACAGCCCCAAGTTATGAGCTGGTGTTTGACTTGTGAAAGTGCTTGTTCTGTTAGATTTTTTCACAAATTTTTTTTCACGGATTTGAAATCTTGCTTCCAAGCAAACAATCCTAAAGAGGCCCTGTAGCTGTTGGCAACCTCAGAACAGATATCCAGGGTTGGGGGGCGGGGGGGCACAAGTTGAAGGACTTCTGAGGCCATGTTGGTGTTCATGGACCAAGGCTTCTTCAGTCTTCCTGGTGTCTCCTGGTTACCCTCCCTTGTTCAAGTTTTCTTCTTCTTAGGTCCATAAATCAAATATGTTCCATGTCTTTGATTCCCATTAAGACCATGCCTGAATTATAGTTAACTTGTACTTCTCCTAGCTGGAGGCAATAGGCATTATTTTGAAACAACTAAGCATGTTTGTGATAAAATTAGAATGACACAGCTCTTTCTATATTATTTTGAAATATCTACAGCCTGTTCAGTGCTGAAAACCCTAAACACCACCAGGAACCACAGATTAAGGAGAAAGTCTCATGTTTATTGCTGTATTTGTTGAGTTTTGACTCTCATCATTTTTTTTTTCATTCAAAAGACCCAGTTTATTTCAGTTGGCTAGATATCAATTTAAAAAATTTGAGTAGACAGTGTATATTACTAGTTACACTCTTGAGTGCCTTCAAAACACTGCACATTTGTATAATCAAATTCTTTTAAAAATTGTTTTTCTTCCAGTTTTATTGAGCTATAATTGACATACAGCACTGTATAAGTTTAAGGTGTATAGCATAACAATTTGAATTACATACAATTTGACCACAATGTTTAGTGAACATCCATCACCTCTTACAGATACAAAATAAAATAAAAAGAAAATTTTTGACTCCTGTGATAACTCCTAACAACTTTCATATACAACATACAGTAGTGTTAATCACATTCATCATGTTCTACATTACATCCCAGTACTTATTTATCTTATAACTGAAAGTTTGTACCTTTTGACTGCCTTCATCCAGTTCCCCCTCCCCCCACCTCGGATAATCACAAATCTGAACTCTTTTTCTATGAGTTTGTTGAAGTATAAATGACCCACAACACCCTGTTAGTTCCAGGTGCACAACATAGTGATTAGATATTTCTCTATGTTACAGAATAATCACCATGATAAGTCTAGTTACCATTTGTAGCCATACAAAGATATTACAGAGTTATTGACTACATTCCCAGTGCTGTACATTTCATCCCTGTGACTTGTCTATTTTGTAACTGGAAGATCATACCTCTTAATCTCCCTCACCTATTTCACTCATCCCTCCCACCCCCTCCAATCTGGCAACCACTTGCTTGTGCTCTGTATCTATGAGTCTGTTTCTATTTTGTTTCATTTGTTTTGTTTTTTAGATTCCACATATAAGTAAAATCACATGGTATTTGGCTTTCTTCATCTGATTTATTTCACGTATCATGACATCCTCAAGGAAAGTCCATCCATGTTGTTGCAAATGGCAAGATTTCATTCTTTTCTATGGCTGAGTAATATTCCATTGTATATGTATATGTGTATAAAATGTATATATACAGTGTATATATATTATATATATATAGTGTGTGTATATATATGTGTGTGTATATATATATGTGTGTGTGTATATATATACATATATATATATATATGTATATATATACACAAACATCTTCTTTATCCATTCATCTATCAATGGACACTTAAGTTGCTTCCATATCTTGGCTGTTGTAAACAATGCTGCAGTAAACATAGGTGCATATATCTATTCAAATTAGTGTTTTGTTTTCTTCAGGTAAATACCCAGTAGTGAAAGTGCTGGATCATATGGTAGTTTTATTTTCAATTTTTTGAGGAACCTTCATACTGTTATCCATAGTGGCTACACCAATTTACATTCCCACCAACAGTGTACAAGGGGTCCCTTTTCTCCACATCTTCACCAACACTTGTTATTTCTTGTCTTTTTTTTAAAAAAACTTTATTGAATATAATTGCTTTACAATGGTGTGTTAGTTTCTGCTTTATAACAAAGTGAATCAGCAATACATATACATATATTCCCATATCTCTTCCCTCTTGCATCTCCCTCCCACCCTCCCTATCTCACCCCTCTAGGTGGTCACAAAGCACCGAGCTGATCTCCCTCTACTATGCAGCTGTTTCCCACTACCTATTTATTTTATTTTTGGTAGTGTATATATGTCCATGCCACTCTCTCACTTCGTCTCAACTTACCCTTCCCTCTCCCTGTGTCCTAAAGTCCATTCTCTGGTAGGTCTGCATCTTTATTCCCATTTTGCCCTTAGGTTCTTCATGACCATTTTTTTTTTTTTTAGATTCCATATATATGTGTTAGCATATGGTATTTGTTTTTCTCTTTCTGACTTACTTCACTCTGTATGACAGACTCTAGGTCCATCCACCTCACTACAAAAAACTCAATTTCGTTTCTTTTTATGGGTGAGTAATGTTCCATTGTATATATGGGCCACATCTTCTTTATCCATTCATTTACTGATGGACACATAGGTTGCTTCCATGTCCTGGCTATTGTAAATAGAGGAACATTTGTTCTGCAAGGAACATTGTGATACATGACTCTTTTTGAATTATGGATTTCTCAGGGTATATGCCCAGTAGTGGTACTGCTAGGTCATATGTTAGTTCTATTTTTAGCTTTTTAAGGAACCTCCATACTGCTCTCCATAGTAGCTGTATCAATTTACTTTCCTACCAACAGTGCAAGAGAGTTCCCTTTTCTACACACCCTCTACAGCATTTATTGTTTCTAGATTTTTTGATGATGTCTATTCTGACTGGTGTGAGTTGATACCTCATTGTAGTCTTGATTTGCATTTCTCTAATGATTAGTGATGTTGAGCATCCTTTCATGTGTTTGTTGGCAATCTGAATATCTTCTTTGGACAAATGACTGTTTAGGTCTTGTGCCCATTTTTGGACTGGGTTGTTTGTTTATTTGATATTGAGCTGCATGAGCTGCATGTAAATTTTGGAGTTTAATCCTTTGTCAGTTGCTTCATTTGCAAATATTTTCGCCCATTCTGAGGGTTGTCTTTTCGTCTTGTTTATGGTTTCCTTTGCTGTGCAAAAGCTTTGAAGTTTCAATAGGTCCCATTTGTTTATTTTTGTTTTTATTTCAGTTTCTCAAGGAGATGGGTCAAAAAGGATCTTGCTGTGATTTATGTCATAGAGTGTTCTGCCTATGTTATCCCCTAAGAGTTTGATAGTGTCTAGCCTTACATTTAGGTCTTTAATCCATTTTGAGTTTATTTTTGTGTATGCTGTTAGGGAGTGTTCTAATTTCATTCTTTTACATGTACCTGTCCAGTTTTCCCAGCACCATTTATTGAAGAGGTTGTCTTTTCTCCACTGTACATTCTTGCCTCCTTTATCAAAGATAAGGTGACCATATGTGTGTGGGTTTATCTCTGGGCTTTCTATCGTGTTCCATTGATTTATATTTCTGTTTTTGTGCCATACCATACTGTCTTGATTATTGTAGCTTTGTAGAATAGTCTGAAGTCAGGAAGTCTGATTCCTCCAACTCCATTTTTCTTTCTCACTATTGCTTTGGATTCGGGTTCTTTTGTGTTTCCATACAAATTGTGAAATTTTTTGTTCTAGTTCTGTGGGAAATGTCATTGGTAGTTTGATAGAGAGTGCATTGAATCCGTGGATTGCTTTGGGTAGTATAGTCATTTTCACAATGTTGATTCTTCCAATCCAAGAACATGGTATGTCTCTCCATCTCTTTGTATCATCTTTAATTTTTTTCATTGGTGTCTTATAATTTTCTGCATACAGGTCTTTTGTCTCCTTAGGTAGGTTTATTCCTAGGTATTTTATTCTTTTTGTTGCAGTGGTAAATGGGAGTGTTTCCTTAATTTCACTTTCAGATTTTTCATCATTAGTGTATAGGAATGCAAGAGATTTCTGTGCATTAATTTTGTGTCCTGCAAATTTACCAAATTCATTGATTAGCTTTAGTAGTTTTCTGGTAACATCTTTAGGATTCTCTATGCGTAGTATCATGTCATCTGCAAAGAGTGACAGCTTTACTTCTTCTTTTATGATTTGGATTCATTTTATTTCTTTTTCTTCTCTGATTGCTGTAACTAAAACTTCCAATACTATGTTGAATAATAGAGGTGACAGTGGGCAACCTTGTCTTGTTCCTGATCTTAGTGGAAATGCTTTCACTTTTTCACCATTGAGGACGTTGTTAGCTGTGGGTTTGTCATATATGGCCTTTATTATGTCGAGGTAAGTTCGACTATGCCCACTTTCTGGAGGGTTCTTATCATAAATGGGTGTTAAATTTTGTCTAAAGCTTTTTCTGCATCTATGGAGATGATCATATGGTTTTTCTCCTTCAATTTGTTAATAAGGTGTATCACATTGATTTGCCTATATTGAAGAATCCTTGCATTCCTGGAATAAACCCAACTTGATCATGGTGTATGATCCTTTTAATGTGCTGTTGGATTCTGTTTGCTAGTATTTTGTTGAGGAGTTTTGCATCTATGTTCATCAGTGATATTAGCCTGTAGTGTTCTTTGTGACATCTTTTTCTGGTTTCGGTATCAGGGTGATGGTGGCCTCATAGAATGTGTTTTGTTCCTCCCTCTTCTATATTTTGGAATAGTTTGAGAAGGAAAGGTGGTAGCTCTTCTCTAAATATTTGATAGAATTCATCTGTGAAGCCATCTGGTCCTGGGCTTTTGTTTGTTGGACGATTTCTAACCACAGTTTCAATTTCAGTGCTTGTGATTGGCCTGTTCATATTTTCTATTTCTTCCTGGTTCAATCTCGGAACGTTGTGCATTTCTAAGAATTTGTCCATTTCTTCCATGTTGTCTATTTTATTGGCAAATAGTTGCTTGTAGTATTCTCTCATGATCCTTTGTATTTCTGCAATGTCAGTTGGTACTTCTTCTTTTTCGTTTCTAATTCTATTTATTTGAGTCTTCTCCCTCTTTTTCTTGTTGAGTCTGGCTAATGGTTTGTCAATTTTGTTTATCTTCTCAAATAACCAACTTTTAGTTATTGATCTTTGCTATCATTTCCTTCATTTCTTTTTCATTTATTTCTGATCTGATATTTATGATTTCTTCTGCTAACTTCGGGATTTTTTTTTCTCATTTCTCTAATTGCTTTAGGTCAAAGTTTAGGTTGTTTATTTGAGATGTTTCTTTTTTCTTAAGGTAGCATTGTGTTGCTATAAACTTCCCTCTTAAAACTGCTTTTGCTGCATCCCATAGGTTTTGCATCATCGTGTTTTCATTGTCATTTGTTTCTAGATTTTTTTGATTTCCTCTTTGATATCTTCAGTGATCTCTTGGTTATTAAGTAGTGTATTGTTTAGCCTCCATGAGTTTGTATCTTTTACAGATCTTTTCCTGTATTGATATCTACTCTCATAGCATTGTGGTCAGAAAAGATACTTGATATGATTTCAGTTTTCCTAAATTTACCAAGGCTAGATTTGTGACCCAAGATATGATCTATCCTAGTGAATGTTCCATGAGTACTTGAGCAAAATATGTATTCTGTTGTTTTGGGATGGAATGTCCTATAAATATCAATTAAGTCCATCTTGTTTAATGTATCATTTAAAGCTTCTGTTTCCTTATTTATTTTCATTTTGGATGATCTGTCCATTGTTGAAAGTGGGGTGTTAAAGTTCCCTACTATGATTGAGTTACTGTTGCTTTCTCCTTTTATGGCTGTTAGTATTTGCCTAATGTATTGAAGTGCTCCTATGTTGGGTGCATAAATATTTACAATTATTATATCTTCTTCTTGGATTGATCCCTTGATCATTATGTAGTGTCCTTCTTTGTCTCTTGTAACAGTCTTTGTTTGTTTGTTTGCATTATGTAGGCCTCTTACTGTTATGGCCTCTCCCATTGCAGAGCACAGGCTCTGGACGCACAGGCTCAGGGGCCATGGCCCACAGGCCCAGCTGCTCTGCGGCACGTGGGATCTTCTCGCACCAGGGCACAAACCCGTGTCCCCTGCATCAGCAGGCGGACTCTCATCCACTGCACCACCAGGGAAGCCCTAGTCTTTGTTTTAAAGTCCCTTTTGGCTGATATGACAATTGCTACTCCAGCTTTCTTTTGATTTCCATTTGCATGGAATACTTTTTCCATCTCCTCATTTCCAGTCTTTATGGGTCCCTAGGTCCGAAGTGGGTCTCTTGTAGACAGCATATATATGGGTCTTGTTTTTGTGTCCTTTCAACCAGTCTATGTCTTTTGGTTGGAACATTTCATCCATTTATATTTAAGGTAATTATCGATATGTATGTTCCTATTACCATTTTCTTAATTGTTTTGGGTTTGTTATTGTAGGTATTTCCTTCTCTTGTGTTTCCTGCCTAGAGAAGTTCCTTTAGCATTTGTTGTAAAGCTGGTTTGGTGGTACTGAATTCTCTTAGCTTTGCTTGTCTTTAAGGTTTTAATTTCTCCATCTAATCTGAATTAGATCCTTGTTGGGTACAGTAATCTTAGTTGTAGGTTTTTCCCTTTCATCACTTTAAATATGTCCTGCCACTCCCTTCTGGCTTGCAGAGTTGCTGCTGAAACATCAGCTCTTAACCTTATGGGGATTACCTTATATGTTATTTGTTGTTTTTCCCTTGCTGTTTTTAATATTTTTTCTTTGTATTTAATTTTTGATAGTTTGATTAATATGTGTCTTGGCGTATTTCTCCTTGGATTCTCCTTGGGACTCTCTGTGTTTCCTGGACTTGATTAACTATTTCCTTTCCCATATTAGGGAAGTTTTCAACTATAATCTCTTCAAATATTTTCTCAGTCCCTTTTTTTTTCTGTTCTTCTTCTGGGACTCTTATAATTCGAATGTTGTTGTGTTTAATGTTGTCCCAGCAATCTCTGAGACTGTTCTCAATTCTTTTCATTTTTTTTTTCTTTATTCTGCTCTGCAGTAGCTATTTCCACTATTTTATCTTCCAGGTCACTTATCCATTCTTCTGCCTCCATTATTCTGCTACTGATTCCTTCTAGAGAATTTTTAATTTCATTTATTGTGTTGTTCATAATTGTTTGTTTGCTCTTTAGTTCCTCTATGTCCTTGTTAAATGTTTCTTGTATTTTCTCCATTCTATTCCAAGATTTTGGATCATGTTTACCATCATTATTCTGAATTCTTTTTCAGGTAGACTGCCTATTTCCTCTTCATTTGTTAGGTCTGGTGGGTTTTTACCTTGCTCCTTCGTCTGCTGTGTGTTTCTCTGTTTTCTCATTTTGTTTATCTTACTGTGTTTGGAGTCTCCTTTTTGCAGGCTGCAGGTTCATAGTTCCCGTTGTTTTTGGTGTCTGCCCCCAGTGGCTAAGGTTGGTTCAGTGGGCTGTGTAGGCTTCCTGTTGGAGGGGACTAGTGCCTGTGTTCTGGTGGATGAGGCTGGATCTTCTCTTTCTGTTGGGCAGGTCCAGGTCTGGTGGTGTGTTTTGGGGTGTCTGTGACCTTTTTATGATTTTAGGAAACCTCTCTGCTAATCGGTGGGGTTGTATTCCTGTCTTGCTAGTTGTTTGTCATAGGGTGTCCAGTACTATAGCTTGCTGGTTGTTGAGTGGAGCTGGGCCTTTGTGTTGAGTTGGAGATCTCTGGGAGATTTTCACCATTTGATATTATGTGGAGCTGAGAGGTCTCTGGTGGACCAATGGCCTGAACTTGGCTCTCCCACCTCAGAGGCACAGCCCTAATACCTGGGCAGAGCACTAAGAGCCTGTCATCCACATGGCTCAGAATAAAAGGGAGAGTAAAAGAAAGAAAAAAAGGAAAGGATAAAATAAAATAAAATAATTAAAATAAAAAATAATTATTAAAAAAAATTTTAAGTAATTAAAAATAAAGAAAGGAAGAAAGAAGAGAGCAACCACACCAAAAAACAAATCCCCCAATGATAATAAGTGCTAAAAACTCTCCAAAAAAAAGAAAACAAACAAACAAAATGGGAAGACAGAACCCTAGGACAAATGGTGAAAGCAAAGCTATACAAAAAAAATCAGACACAGCAGCATACACATACACACTGAGAAAAAAAAGAAATAGGGAAAAATATATATATTTTGTTGCTCTCAAAGTCCACCGTCTTGAGTTAGGATGATTCGTTGTCTATTCAGGTATTCCACAGATGCAGGATACATCAAGTTGATTGTGGAGATTTAATCCACTGCTGCTGTGGCTGCTGGGGGAGATTTCCCTTTCTCTTCTTTGTTCGCACAGCTCCTGGGGTTCAGCTTTGGATTTGGCCATGCTGCTGCGTGTAGGTTGCCTGAGGGCATCTGTTTTTCTCTCAGACAGGACAGGGTTAAAGGAGCACCTGATTCGGGGGCTCTGGCTCACTCAGGCCGGGGGGAAGGAGGGGTACGGAATGCGGGGCCAGCCTGCGGCGGCAGAGGTCAATGTAGCTTTGCAACAGCCTAAGGCATGCCGTGTGTTCTCCCGGGGAAGTTGTCCCTGGATCACGGGACCCTGACAGTGGCGGGCTGCACAGGGTTCCAGGAGAGGAGGTATGGATAGTGACCTGTGCTTGCACACAGGCTTTTTGGTGGCTGCAGCAGCAGCAGCCTTAGTGTCTCATGCCCGTCTCTTGGGTCCGTGCTGATAGCCGCAGCTCACGCCCGTCTCTGAAGCTCCTTTAAGTGGCGTATTTAATCCCCTCTCCTCGTGCACCTTGAAACAAAGAGGCAAGAAAAAGTCTCTTGCCTCTTCGGCAGCTCCAGAATTTTTTCCAGACTCCCTCCCGGTTAGCTGTGGCGCAGTAGCCACCACAGGCTGTGTTTACACAGCCAACCCCAGTCCTCTCCCTGGGATCTGACCTCCGAAGCACGAGCTCAACTCCCAGCCCCCACCAGTCCTGGCGGGTGAGCAGACAAGCCTCTCGGGCTGGTGAGTGCGGGTCAGCACCCATCCTCTGTGTGGGAATCTCTCTGCTTTTCCCTCCGCATCCCGGTTGCTGTGCTCTCCCCCATGGCTCCAAAGCTTCCCCCCTCCACCACCCACAGTCTCCGCCCACAAAGGGGCTTCCTAGTGTGTGGAAACGTTTTCTCCTTCACAGCTCCCTCCCACTGGTGCAGGTCCCGTCCCTATTCTTTTGTCTCTGTTTTTTCTATTTTCTTTTGCCCTAACCAGGTACATGGAGAGTTTCTTGCCTTTTGGGAGGTTTGAGGTCTTCTGTCAGCATTCAGTAGGTGTTTTGTAGGGGTTGATCCACATGTAGATGTATTTCTAATGTATTTGTGGGGAGGAAGGTGATCTCCACGTCTTACTCTTCTGCCATCTTGAAGCTCCTTTCTTCTTTTCTTTTTGATAATAGCCATTCTGACAGATGTGAGGTGATATCTCATTGTGGTTTGGAATTGCACTTCCCTGAAGATTAGTGATGTTGAGCATCTTTTCATGTGTCTGTTGGCCATCTGTATGTTCTTTTTAGAAAAAATGTCTATTCAGGTTCTCTGCCTATTTCTTAATTAGGTTATTTGCTTTTTGATATTTAGGTGTATGAATTCTTTGTATATTATGGGTATTAACCTCTTACTGGATATGTGATTTATACATATCTTCTCCCATTCAGTAGATGGTCTTTTGGTTTTGTCGACGGTTTCCTTCCTTCACTGTGCATTTTAGTTTGATGTAATCCCATTTGTCTATTTGTGCTTTTGCTTCCCTTGCCTGAGAGAAGATCTAAATATATATATACATATTGCTAAGATCAATGTCAAAGAAAATCTGCCTATGTTTCTTCTAGAAGTTTTATGGTTTCAGGTCTCATGTTTAAGTCTTTAATCCATTTTGAGCTTATTTTTGTATATAGTATGAGAAAGCAGTCCAATTTGACTCTTTTGCATGTAGCTGTTCAGTTTTCCCCGAATCATCTACTGAAGATGATGTCTTTTCTCCATTGTGTATTCTTGCCTCTGTTGTAGATTAGTTGACCACATAAGTGTAGGTTCATTTCTAGGCTCTCCATTCTATTTCATTGATCAATGTGTCTGTTTTCATGCCAGTACCATACTCTTTTGATTATTGCAGCTTTGTAGTATAGTTCGAAATCACAGAGCATGATGCCTCCAGCTTTGTTCTTTTTTCTCAAGATTGTTTTGGCTATTTGGGATCTTTTGTGTTTCTATACAAGGTTTTAAATTATTTGCTCTAGTTCTTTGAAAAATGCTGTTGGTATTATAATAGGGATTGCATTGAATCTGTAAATTGCCTTGGGTAGTGTGATTATTTTAACAATAGTAATTAATCCATGGGTACAGTTATCTTTTCAACTCATCAACCAGGTCTCTCCACAGACTAATCATGCTAGACACAGGAACAGATTTTCTCAAGCATGTCAGAGGTGTCTCAGCCTCTCTGTTTTGCAGTGCTGATTATGCCATGGCTTTGGAGCCCTGCTCTAGTGCTCGGTTACAGAACCAGACTGGACAGCAACATGGGCAGGAAGCTGAGCTCATGTGGTCCTGTCTTACTCTTGTCAAACTGCACAGCTTCATCAATGTCAGGGCAGAAATGAGACTGACAAAAGGAATTTCAGACAAGGCAAGGCACCTCCGCCTTTGCATTATCTCACAAGAGGAAAGAAGAAAGGATTATTTTCTAGTGTATTTTTTCAATAGCAGTGTTCCAATCCCAGAAAATTATGATGTACATCATGGAGAAAAGCAGAGAACTGGCTGAGATTTGAGGGGAGCAGGGCAGGTGAGAGAATGCAGCTTACAGAGGTGTAGGCTGCTGCTCAGGCACAGGGCTCTGTCTCTCTTGTCTCTTGCTCTAGTCATTGGTCCTGGACGATTGTCCATTAGAGTCCTGGGCCCAGGGTTGTCCCCTGCTGCTGCAATGCTGCCAAACTCTCTGGAACTCCACCAGGCCCTTGATGCAGAAGGCTCAGGACAGCTTGTAATCATGCACCCAGATTTCCACAAGTCTGCCCAACTCTATGAGATCAGAGGACTCCTCAGAAGGGAAATTAAAATCTTCTCCACTTATATTCTAATCCTACACCTCCTATTTTGGAATCAAGTTCCAGTCCCAGTCCACATAAAATTCCAAGAAGTATGGACTCAACCCTCAATAAGCAATGTTAGTCCTTACTGCCTTCAGTAGCATTTACTGAGCCCCTGCTGTTTGCAGAGAATGATGGAGTGAAGAGAGAAATAGGAGACACAGGCTTTGCTGCTGAGAGACTGAAATTTTACTTAAAACTTTATTTATTCTCTAACTCTTTGTCAAAGGGATCTGAAAATCGAGTTACCAGTTGATACATGTGAATAGCATGTTTTGCTGATCAGAGCTTACCTCTTACACCCGAGAGAAGTTTATTTAATTCATTATTACATCAAATGCAATATACAATAAGTCTCTAATAAAATAATATGTATAGAAAATGAAGATCAGAGAGAAGTGAGGGGTAGTCAATGTATGACCATAGTTGCTGTGGCTGAGTGTACGGTATGGCTCTGAGCTTCCAGGAAGCCAAGTGAAAACAGAAAGATGATAGAGTTATTAGTTCTCATTATCAAGAATGTGACTGTTACTGGTTCCTCAGGGAAGACAGAGCTTTTGTCTCCATATAGAGCATACTGAGTGAAGACACATCCTCAACAATCCTGCAGGAGCTGCAGATATGAAGTTCATAAATGTGGCTTCTTTGGTGATAAAAAGCTGTCCTATGATGAACTAGACCACATAGTCTTCCAGGGGGTCTAACTGTATTAAAAAGTAAGACTAGGAGTACATAGAGAATTTACAATCTGTCGATTTTAATTAGAATTAAATGTTTCCTTCTTACTTTTTTATTAAAAATATGTGACCCTTGAAGAAGGGTTAAGAGCAAAACTGAAGGCAGATTTTGATTTGAAGTCTCTGAGGAATAAATGACAGGGATGCCCTTGGCTGATTTGATGGGTATGTTTCCCTACTGCCATGCATTAATTAACTAACTGTGTTTTGACTTTCTATTTTTATGGTCAATTCCTAATCAAGGAGTGCTAAAGTACAATCACTATTATAGATGCTCTAAGATAAGCAGGACACAGAATAACATCCATAAGTAACTCAATGTGGAGCTTCATCAGTCTTCAGGAAGGGGTTCTGCTGTGTTGGTTTGCCAATGTTCAGGCCTTATCCACGTAAGACTTAACATACATATACATATACACGTATATATATGTATATATATATATACATATATATACGTGTATATGTATGTGTGTGTGTATATATATATATATATATATATATATATTACCCATAATAGCCAAGAAAGTCTTGATATATTAAAGCATGGAGGGGTTTCTTAACTCAGAACTGTCTAAAGACATCTCACGTATTTGCGGAACGTGATCAACTTTACCTTTACCTTTGGCATGTGAACAATTTATGAATGCAGAAATCTGATGGCTAAATGAAAGGGTGCAGAGGACAAGATGGAGTGAGCACAGTAATTTCCACCTCCTTCCCTAGGACTTGGCGATTACCCTTTTACAGCATGACTTGTCCAGTCTGGTCTAGATTTTTCTCCTCCTTGTATGGTACATGTTTTGCTGGTGGTCTTCTGCATGTCCCACTCTATTCTGGACTGAGATGATCTATTCTTTGTATTAGGGCCCTTTTGTAATTTGTAAAAGTTTATATTTTCCCCTAAGGATTGGTAAGATTCCATTTAAGTGCAGCCACTATTGGCTAGTTTTTGTAACTCTGCCCTCTCTAATGCACTCTGTAAAATGCTAGGTGCTACTTAATTCCTCCAGAATGCTTTCTGCTATTTGCTTGACCTGTATCTCTCCAGAATATCAGGACTCTTGGTCTCTGTGTGAATATTTTGCCTGCCATGGTACTGGGAAAAACATATGAAAATTCACTGGTATACATTCTTTCCCAATTGAGTCTTTGGGAAAACCAAAGCAACACAAAGTTGGTCTCTGAAGCTGTTACTTGGATTACTTTAAAAAGTTATAAATGAGTTATTTCCTAGTTGAGATGCAGGCTAACATTGATTTCCCACAATCATGGACACCATGATGCTGGCTGTGAGATCCCATTAAACAAGGGAGGAAGACCAGGAAAGTGTTCTCATTAAACACACCTCCCAGACAATGAGGTTTCATTACCCCCCTAAATCATACTAAGATTCTTTTAGACTAGGTTATTTGGGTACAAGACAAGTGCTATGTAATTTGTGTGTATGTGTGTGTGTGTGTGTATGTGTGTGTGTGTGTGACACGATTATCTGCCTAAATGGAAGGATAGGTGGTGAGTAAATTAACTTAGGAAGTGAGTCTTTTGCCAGACAGCCTAAAGAGCATTATAAAGAAAACTCCCCTCATGTTCAGAAATGTGAGGGTGAAACAGTATATTTTGAAAGGCAGATATGATTATATGACTTCCTTATTGCATTTTGTCCATGGAAAAAAGATACAGAGATGATTTAGACAGGATTCTTTGGTTCTTCGGCACAAAGATTAAGTATTCGATAAGTAACTAAAGGATGAGTGGATGAATGAATGAAATAGGGAGGCATCAAACAAATGGGTTTCTTCCTTATGGCATCCCCAAGTCTCCAAAAGATTGCTCACTCATCTCTAATAATCCCCTAGATGGACTGTGATTACATGTAAGGAAAATGGGCTTTAAGGGCAGTTTTCAGACAACCAGAGGTTTGTTTTCTCTGGATAATACTTAGGGCTGCAGTGAGGAGCAGGGCTTTCATGTGAGGCTTGATGGCGGTTGTTCATAGGAGACAGTGGGGCCTCAAAGATGAATTCTCAGGACTAGATGGGGAGAGATTTCATAGACGAATTCACTGATGAACAATTTAGCTATTACTTTCTAAAAATTGTATTGTCTTTATTCTCTTCCATCTCAGTGGTTTTTTTTTTTAATTTTTAACTTTTACTTTGTACATGACAACTACCTTTTCAAACTTAAGAGTGAAAAGCAATGTCAGAGGCTCTGGCATTTGCACGTTTTGAGTGTCAGCTGCAGAGGGATGTTTCTTGGCTGCTTCTGAACATCAGTAGAAGGAAGTACAGTCTGTATCTGTGCAGAAAAAAATGACAAATACAGAAAATACAGGAGTTGTGTAACAACATAATGGGGCATCTCAAGCAGTTTATATCTTCCAAACTGTCGGAGAAACCAGAAGTGGATTCACCAGCTGCTGGCGGGGAGCAGCGTCAGCCTGCCATTCACAGGGATGGGAGGTAAGTTCTCCCACTCACCTGTCTCCCTCTGGCACCCCCTGCAGGCGGAGCCTAGTAGGGAGCAGCTGGCAAAGCGAAAATATGGTCAGCAGAGTCGGGCTCAGCATCCTAATGCAGAGTAGGGAGGAGTGGGTTTGGAGCTGAGGCAGTAGCTTTGTAACTGCACAGCTTGCCAGCCCACCACGTCAGAGGCGTCCTTGGAGCAGACCTGGGTTATGTGCTTCTTGGTGCTCCATGAAACCTGAGCAGTTCCTTCAGCATCCTTCGTGGAAAAGAGCCTTGACATTCAGTGGTCCTGGGACAGGCGTTTCTCTAAGCTCCCCCTTCATATTTCTTTTACGTCATCCATATAAATGTGTAAAGACCTATATGGTTTTCTATGTGTGTATATGTAAAGATAACTCTAAAAAAGCTGTTTGTTTTTCACACTGAGGTAAGAGGTTGCCAGTTTCTCTGGTATTGCTCATGTTCCTTATAGAAATATTTTGCAATAATAATGGTAGAACTTTTTATTTTTTTGGTCAAAAAATGACTAATATGTGTGTACACATGTATATATTTATCACCATTTCTTTCATTTTTTTCTTATTATATTTAGGGTAGAAAAGGATGTTGAGCACTATAAAAACCTCATTAAGAAAATCATAGTAGGGACTTCCCTGGTGGTCCAGTGGTTAAGACTTCGCCTTCCAATGCAGGGGGTGCTGGTGCAGGGGATCCCTGGTTGGGGAGCTAAGATCCCACATGCCTCATGGCCAAAAAACCAAAACATAAGACAGAAGCAATATTGCAACAAATTCAATAAAGACTTAAAAGTAAAGTGGTCCACAGTAAAAAACAAAACAAGAAAATCATAGTAAATGTTGAACACATATCAACATTTTAAATGTTGTATTTGGTGTCATGAAATGATAGAAAAATGAGAGTTTCAATTATCTGTAAAATGCGCCTATATTGATATATTTATTTGCATCTGGGTTTTGGCAACATCAGATATGCTACTTCTCTCAGAAGTCTGGAAAATTTACCTTTGGGAATTTGAAAGGATAACAGGAATTTAGAGAGATATTTTCTTCTAAATGCTATCTCCCGTGGACTAATACTGTTGATACTGTGGTCTGCTCTGTGAGTGAGGAGCTAAATTAAACTAATGAAATCCTAAGTGTCACACACACACACACATACACACACACACACACACACACACAAGCTGTTTGTTTTCTTTCTTACACCAGGTAGACAATCGTTTTGTGGTTATTATAAACATAGAATTCAACATCCTAATTTCTTGAAAAAGGAAGAAACATTATGCCTCTCTGATTTTCTACTCAAATAGAACTTTTTAATGCAAATGAAAGCATGAATCAAGCATAAAACAACCTAACTGCTAACCATCATATATTTTAATGATCCCTAATTAGAGCAAAATTTAAAGTGAATACAAACACATTAGAAATTTTTCTCATGGATCCTTAATTTGTATCTATCACTCAAAAAGCTGACCCTGCATATCCCCAGGGCTTTAGAGGAATACAACACTCACTCACAGCAAACCTATTTCTTAAATGCAAACACCTTTCTAGGTATAAACACAGAGGATACATTGAAGAGCTTTATCAGGTGACAGAATTCTTAAGACCTGTGCTTGTCTGAGTCTTGTCATCTTGATTATGTTTTGAAAAGGAGAACAAGCATCAATTAGTTTTCCTAAGGCTTCAATCCGGAGCTCTTGTTTGTATAGTGATTGTGTGTGTGTGTGTGTGTGTGTGTGTGTGTGTGTGTGTGTGTGTGTATTCTTGGGTATCATCTGGGCTCCCTATCCTTGGGCAGGAGCTGAGAGAGGGAACAGCTAGCCTGCCAGCATCATGCACTTGTCTGGCTTGGATCAGAGAGATGAAAAATGTTCCTGTCAACTGCAGCTTGTGAATTTTTGTAGCGTTTAAACTTCTCTTGATTTGCAAGGACTGATGGTAGAGAAATGATCACACAGGAAGAATTAAATGTGAAAGCATCCTGGTTCCTAAACATACATTAACAACCTTAGCTTTGCCGGATGTAACACTTCAGAAAATATCTCGGTGGAACAGGGGGAGGTTGTAGAGGAGCTTTCAAGTGGTTTAATCCCAAGGGAAGTTGCAGTGCTGTAAAGCTCAACTGAAATTACACACGTTAATGCTGGGCCTTCTGGCAGTAGCTCCATTTTGTTCTTCTCATCCGATAAAGAAAGTAATGGGCGGGCCCTCTATATCTCCAGCTGCAGGCTATGGGCACCCTGGACTGAACCAAAGGCAGGTAATTGTCACTTAAACCTGGGACAGTGTCAGCGATACCAGGTATTACATGAATCAAGGAAATATTGAAGGACTCTGTGTGACAGAAGTTATTATTGACTTTTGGAGACGAAGCAAATAAAATACGATCTGATTTAAAAGTAAGGGTTCCTGTAAGAGTGGGGAAAGTAAGCATAGGTTTAATGCAACATTGTTTGGTCCTTGTGCTGCTGTGGGCCAGGCTGGATCTGGTGGATGAAGCAAGCAGTGACAGGCTGAGCCAACTTGTTATTTTATCACCTTGTAACATTTGCAGGGGGCGTTCCTTGCTCTAAACAGTAATGCTCACCTGCTCCCCACTGATTGCTGAGGCTTCTGCTTGT
Organism: Leucopleurus acutus; assembly: GCF_964270905.1. Classification (NCBI taxonomy): domain Eukaryota; kingdom Metazoa; phylum Chordata; class Mammalia; order Artiodactyla; family Delphinidae; genus Leucopleurus; species Leucopleurus acutus. The sequence continues at coordinate 132,456,272 of NC_139147.1, read as the reverse complement.
TGTTTCTGGCAGGGAGCTTTGTCAACTAAGTCCTGTTCCTCAAAGTGTAGGCCCAGACCAGTAGCATCAGTGTCACCTGGAAGCCCATTAGAAATGCAGAATCTCAGGCCCCACTCTAGTACTACGGAATCAGAATCTGCATCTTAAACAAGGATCCTCCACAAATCCTTTCTATGCCCATGAAAATTAGAGACACATCCAAATTGTCCTTACCCATGTCCGACTTGCCCACACTGCATATTTCTGTGCACTGTATTCACCCCAACAGTCTGCTTCCGACTTTTGCTCCTGCTTTCTCAAGATATATTTGACATGTAACGTTGTGTAAGGTTAAGGTGTACACTAAGAGAATTAAACTAATAGGTCATTAGTCTGTGGTGGCTCTGATGCTGATGCAGCCAACATCAGCAAACCAAAATCTAATCCTATAAATGCCTCGAGGTTACGGAATTGAAACCTAGGGACAACCGAGCACAAACTGCCAATCAGGCTTGAAGCTGCAGCCAGTCAATGATTTCCTCACTGTGCTTCCACCTTTTCTCTGTAAAGGATCTCCCTGAGCTCCTGTCAGTGGAGGCTCCTCACCACTTCTGATTTAATGCCACTCCATTCAAATCTATTTTTGCTCAATAAACTCTTAAATTGTTCAATATGCCTTAGTTTATCTTTTACCATGTACAAGGTGATGATTTGATACATGTACATCATGATTTGATAACACTTACCACAATAAGGTTAGTGAGCGCACGCTCACCTCACAGTTACCGTAAAATATGGAACACGTCACAGAATTGCACGTCATCCTTAGGCAGGGGCCATGCTGCCCTCCTCTGTGTGGGTCCAGTTTCAGCCTATGTCCTCCCAGAGGGAGCACCCTACCTCCAGCTAAGCCCATTTCCTGTTCTCTTCTAATTCTCTAACTGCCACACGAATTCTTCACTGGCCTTCACTCTAATGTTCCCCCATCTCTCCTCCCATTAGATCAAATAACAAGGTGGGAAGGAAGAAAGGAAGGGAGGGAGGGAAGGAGGGAGGGAGGGAGGGAGGGAAGGGAGGAACGTGGAGGGAAGGAAGGGAAGGAGAAGGAAGGATGGAAGAAAAGAAAAAAGGCATGAAGGAGGGAAGGAAGACAGAGTGAGAAGTGCTTAGGGAAGGAGGGAGGGAGACCCAGTTTTCATGGCTCCATGTGTTGCAGGAGCTCATGAGCTCTGTTTCAAATACACCCATGCAAATACATCCCATCCCCTATTTCCATTTTAAAATGAAGCAGTGCCTTCATACAGTGTTCATTGGGGCAACAATTTGGAGGACACTTTGCCAAAGTTTATTCAAGTTCTTAAAGTGAACATTCTCTTTGATCCAGCAATTTCAGAATTTATCCCACAAATGTACTTGCATAGATGCACAGAAATGTTTGTCTAAATTATCTATCACAGGATTGTTTAATAGAAAAAAGCTATAAATAGCTGAAAGTATCAATACAAGTTGTTTTGAAAAATCAATGCCTGTCTCTGCAATGGAATAGTATCCCGGCACGAAAATGAACTGAGGAAGGTTTGTGTGTGCTTCTGTGGTGAGCTGTCTAAATTATGTTGTTACCTGAGAAAAAGAAGGTGCCAGACAATATGCATATTACCCCATGCATGTTATTTTTAGTGTGTGTGCATGTGTATGTTTATAAAACATAGTTACTAACTTACTGTATTTGTATCCAATAGAATTCTACAGCCATTACAAACACTACTTTGGCAGAATTTTGAATACTTGGGACATCTTTGTGATGTGATGCTAAGTTTAAAAAAAAAAAGCAGGACATTAGTGTCATGTTTTTTCTCCCCCTCCTTACTTGAGCATTTTCCAATGTTATTAAATATTCCCCAAAATATCATTTATTTATCTATAATATTATATCCTACTCTTGGTTTTTTAAGTTGTTTTCAGTTTTTCCAACTCATATATAATGTTGACAAACATTTTTTTTTACCTAATGTTGTTTTTGAATTTCAGACTCTCTCCTAAGATAAATGTCTTGTAATTACTGGTTCATAGGGTATGTGATTTTATTATAATTATTTGTTCATAGGATGTGACCCTTGATATTTAATGCCAACTTGGTTTCTGTAATCCACAAAGATTTTTAATGTAATATTTTCAATTTTTGTTAATGTGATTAGTTATTAAAAGTCATCATTTGTTCCACAAATTTTAAAATTTGGCATAAAACAGTTATTGATGCCTACTGTGTGCCAAGCTGCCTTGAAGCCACTGGGCACATCATCACGAATAAGACATGGTCTCCACCTTCAACTCAAAGTGTGATCCCAGGACAGCACACATAATTAGAATGTGATGCAATTTGGCCAGTCATAGAATTATGCCCAGCGTGCCATGGAACACAGCAGGCCTATAGTGTAACTGTGACAATTAACCCAGAAAGGGATGAGATTCTTACACTTCACTTTGATGCTTCTTCTCTCACGTTCCAGCTAAAGACTGATGCTAACGTAGAGAGGGGGGGAGTTTTCTTTTCATACTCCTGTCAGAGTTCAAGTATTAACTACACCTGACATAAAAAGGAAGTAGAAAATAAACTTACCTTAGTTTGTGTGTCAACTATCTATATTTCTGTGTCATCATTTATATATTTCACAGATGCAGAGGATTATAAGCCTCCTTCTAGGACACATACATTCATCCTGAATCTATAACCAAACTTGACCTTCCCACAGCCCACGTCTCCCTGCCTGCTTAGAATAGAAAGATGGTTGTCTAGTGTTCAAAGCATTTGCCCCAACTTCCAAAAAGTATCTCCAAATAAAAGAGACAACCCAGCCTCCACAAATAGCACTGTCAACCCTCTTAATATTTCTTAGGTCAAGAAATTCTTAACTGAAACATTCTAACTAGGTTGACTAAATGAAATTGCCAATATTGACTTTTTTAACTTGTAAAAGTAGCAATTTCATGTAGTTCAACTAAAACCTGCAATTTAATTCTTCCTGTTTCTTCCCAAGACTACCCATATATTAGAACTAATTGAAACTTCATTTCACACCAAATGATTTCTGCAGTATCTGCCCCAGATACAAAGAAAAGGTGGGAAAATTATTAACACAGGTTTATGCTTGTTTTTCACTCCTTAGTCAGATGATCAGTAAGATAAAATTAGAATACAGTATTTCCTAAATTGAAGGGAAAGAGGTTTCCTGCTTATTTAAGCAGAGAGACTTCTAGCTGATGCAGAATTAGGAGTCAGGGGCAAACATGGGCAAGCAAACCCAGCAAACTGCCAAACAAACTATAATTCATAATCTCCAACCCAAACAAGGTTGGCGTCCTCCTCTTAAGACAAACACAATGCTGAGAGTGTGCCATGAATCCAAGAGTATTACTAATGCGAAGCTGTGCATCAGAGATTTAGGGAGAAGGAAAGAGAAGAGAGAGTGAGAGAGAGAGAGAGAGAGCACATGCTTCAGCCCAAAATTCATGAAGACCCCTTTTCTATTGCTCTTATCAGATTTAAATTCATATTGTAAAAATTTAAGTTTAATAATTCTGTAGAGGGTGCTGGTATGGGAAGTGATGCCTTGGAGCTTGGAAAGCTGGCCTGATCCCATAAAAGCATCAGCGTTTTCTTCAAAAGCTATTTCATAGCTTGAAATGCTTTTTGGAGTCCTGCTATTCAAAGTGTAATCCACAGCTCCAGCCAGTGTTTCTCAGACTCTAAAGTGCATACGAATCTCTTGGAGTCTTGTTAAACGGAGATTCTGATCCAGCGGGTCTGGGTGGGGCCTGAGAGCCTGCATTTCCAACCAGCTCCTGTGAGGGGTGATGCTGTGGGCAGGATCGTACTTTGAGTACCACGGGTAAAACACCCTTCTGATGGCCTTTGTTCCTCTTTCTAAACTGGCGATCTTGTCCTGCAGGTCACATACTGAACACTGAAGTCAAGAGGCCCCCCGCAGTGACCTTGCTTTCTCCCCATTTAAATCTTCTTGCCTGTAAAATGGGGCGAACAAACCTAGCGGAGGGGAGAATCTTAGACTTTCCTGGTAGGAGGAAATTTGGAGATTACCCTAATCCAACCCTTTCCCCTCCACCCCCCAGCCCATCTGTACCCTAAAGCCAGAGCCTGAGATCTTGCCTACAGGGTTTGCAGCTCTCAGCCCATCCCATCTGATGTGGGAGAGCTCTGCGGGATAAGGGTCTCTTGCAGATATTTTCAAATAAGTGGAAGTAACTAAAAAAAAACATTGCTCAAAATTTCTCACAAACCTCACCTTAATGAGGGGTCTCCTTCTTTGGTGTTAGGAAAGAAGACAAGAAACGCAGCGTTTCCATGTGGGAGGTGGTAGGGGATTCCTTCCTGCCTGGCCCTCTTTCCACAGCAGTAAAAGCACAGCTCAATCTTGATCTGCTCCCACCTGTCAAGAGCAGGTGTCAGCTTCAGTTATTGTTTTGCAAATTCATTTCAGTCCTTTAATGATACTCAGTGGAGAATGAGGTAGTGCTTCCCTTATCTCCACTGTTTTTCCTAAGGCCTGTGCCTCATGGGCTTTCCCAGGCTCTATCTCCTCCCTCCCACCCTCTTACTCTGGAATGCATGTCTGGTAAACTGTACTGTGATAAACGCATCTGCAGTCATCAAGGGAGAGGTATAATAAAGGCAATGGGTGAACATGTTCGAAATACAAAGTGAGGAAAATCATTTTTTATTTATGGAGAAACATTTTAATTTGGGACATAAAATCAAATGTAACTATGCCTAGGGAGTCAGGACTAAAAGGAATGTCTTCATTTAAAGAGTCGGCTCTCTTGTGTCCTTTGTACTTGCTGTAACACCGTTTTTAAGTCCAACAGGTTCTCTTGTCATTAAGGTCCTCAGTGACAGTTTAGCCAGTAAATTTCACATCACATGTGGGTGGCCATATAATTTATTGTCTAAACCAGGACCCTTTTGACAATGGAACGGGCACCATTGGTGATAGTGCTTCTGTGTCAGGCAGGCACTGAGACCATCTCAGGTTAACCAAGAGGTTCTGGAGGTTGAATTAATCACCAGTGCCTAGGGATTTAATCAACCATGCTGTGTAGTGAAGCCACCATTAAAATCCAAAGGGAGGGGTTTCAGAGAACTTCCAGGTTGGTGAAGCAGAATGCCTCCATGTGCCACCGTGCTGGGCTCCAAACTCCAAGAAGACTGAAGTTTCTTTGTTCTCGATCTCACCCTATGAATCTCTTCATCTGGCTGTTGGTTCCTGTGTTTTAATATCCTTGGTAATAAACCAAGGAAATTCTTCCAAACATATTTATGTTCTAATTTCGTTTCCTTTATGATTTTATTTCCCTTTGCAAATCCAATTATTCTTGTGTTTGATTAGAAAATCTATTTTATCTTCTGATGTTTGCTTCGACTCCAGCAAAGCTAGGGTGGAATTGACTTTTGAAAAATTAAGAATGTGGTTTGAATTGACCAAGGGAAGCACAGTCATAATTCAGCCAGGAAGGACTTATGAGTGGTCCACGTCTCATGGTGCATTGTTTAGTGGGTCTTAGTGAACAGAAGAAAAAGCAAAGGATTTATTTATATTATATTTATTTCATATGTATGTCCATCATGGTGGAGACAAGTATAGGATTCACTCTGAAGCCCAGTGCTCACCACTGGGGAGGTCCCTTCCCCATCCTGGAATCACTTTCCTTGTCTATAAAATGAAGGTGTTCGATTAGATGACTCCTTGGTACTTTGCAGGGCTTTTCAAAAGTTCCATAATTCTGATTTTTAAATCATTCTATCCCTCTGTGGATTGCATCTTTTTATAAAATATCCACCTTGGAGCCATTATAAAGGATCAAATATGAGTGATGGTAAATCACTCTGAAAATAATGACTTTATGTAGGAACAGTGTCTGAAAGGCTTAGTTTTCCATGCATGTGTATATTTTGTAGTTTAAGGTATAATGAATCCAAGGAGGGTATGCAAGAATGTTCCCAGCAAATGTAAAATAGATAGCTAGTGGGAAGCAGCTGCACAGCACAGAGATCACCTCGGTGCTTTGTGACCACCTAGAGGGGTGGGATAGGGAAGGTGGGTGGGAGACACAAGAGGGAGGAGATATGGGGATATATGTATATGTATAGTTGATTCGCTTTTTGTAAAGCAGAAACTAACACAACATTGTAAAGCAATTATACTCCAATAAAGATGTTAAAAAAAAAAAAAAGAATGTTCCCAGCAGCTTTGTTAGTAAAAATGATAGTGAGGTGGGGGAGGGGTAGAAACAACGTGAAAGGTACCTCATCAGGAGAACAAATGCAGAATAGTGATGGAATGGGACACAGATAATCAGTGAGCTCCAGCATCAAAGGGGATAAATATCAACAACTTTGAGCAAAAAAGGCAAGAATAAAAACAAGTATGATACCACTTGAAGTGTAAAAACACACTGAAGAGTGCTACTTGTTTTGAGGGTTACATATTTGCATATATAATAAAAGTATTTTTTAAATGCTTGGTGATGATAAAACACCACATTCAGAATAGTGGGGATTGGGAAGGGGTTATAATTAGGGAGGGAATTCAGAGCTTCAGCTGCATTTGCTAATGCTTGAATCCTTAAACTGGGAGATAGATATGTGACTGTTCATTGTATTATACTTTACACTTTTTTTATATCTTAAAATATTTTATGACATCCTTGTAATAAATTTGGGAGAGTTATGAAAAGCCATGACATTCATTTGTTTGTAAAGATTAGAAACTGAGTCTCAACAGTCGCTATAATTTTTTAGTAGCAAAGGGTAACGTGCATTTAAAAGCTCCATGCTACCTGTCCCTCAATTACAATATACCAAACAATCAAAACAAAACAAACAAACAACTTCCAGTGTACACACTGTCAAAAGAACTACTGGTCAGGTATCAGTGTTCTGAGTTGCAACTTCTTATGTTTCTTTTTTAACATCTTTATTGGAGTATAATTGCTTTACATGCTGTGTTACTTTCTGCTTTACAACAAACTGAATCAGTTATACATACACATATGTTCCCATATCTCTTCCTTCCTGTGTCTCCCTCCCTCCCACCCTCCCTATCCCACCACTCTAGGTGGTCAAAAACCACCTAGCTGATCTCCCTGTGCTATGGGGCTGCTTCCCACTAGCTATCTAATTTATGTTTGGTAGTGTATATATGTCCATGCTACTCTCTCACTTTGTCACAGCTTACCCTTGCTCTCCCCATAACCTCAAGTCCATTCTCTAGTAGGTCTGTGTCTTTATTCCCATCTTACACCTAGGTGCTTCATGACCCTTTTTTTTTTTTCTTATATTCCATATATATGTGTTAGCATACGGTAATTGTTTTTCTCTTTCTGGCTTACTTCACTCTGTATGACAGACTCTAGGTCCATCCACCTCACTACAAATAACTCAATTTTGTTTCATTTGATGGCTGAGTAATATTCCATTGTATATATGTGCCACATTTTCTTTATCCATTCATCTGTTGATGGACACTTAGGTTGCTTCCATGTCCTGGTTATTGTAAATAGAGCTACAATGAACATTTTGGTACATGACTCTTTTTAAATTATGGTTTTCTCAGGGTATATGCCAAGTAGTGGGATTGCTGGGTCCTATGGTGGTTCTATTTTTAGTTTTTTAAGGAACCTCCATACTGTTCTCCATAGTGGCTGTATCAATTTGCATTCCCACCAACAGTGCAAGAGGGTTCACTTTTCTCCACACCCTCTCCAGCATTTATTGTTTCTAGATTGTTTGATGATGGCCATTCTGACTGGTGTGAGACGATATCTCACTGTAGTTTTAATTTGCAATTCTCTAGTGATTAATGATGTTGAGCATTCTTTCAATCTGTACATCTTCTTTGAAGAAATGTCTATTTAGCTCTGCCCATTTTTGGATTGGGTTGTTTGTTTTCTGTTATTCAGCTGCATGAGCTGCTTGTAAATTTTGGAGATTAATCCTTTGTCAGTTGCTTCATTTGCAAATATTTTCGCCCATTCTGAGGGTTGTCTTTTCGTCTTGTTTATGGTTTACTTTGCTGTGCAAAAGCTTTGAAGTTTCATAGGTCCCATTTGCTTATTTTTGTTTTTATTTCCATTTCTCTAGGAGGTGGGTCAAAAAGGATCTTGCTGTGATTTATGTCATAGAGTGTTCTGCCTATGTTTTCCTCTAAGAGTTTGATAGTGACTGGCCTTACATTAGGTCTTTAATCAATTTTTAGTTTATTTTTGTGTATGGTGTTAGGGAGTGTTCTAATTTCATACTTTTACATGTACCTGTCCAGTTTTCCCAGCACCATTTATTGAAGAGGCTGTCTTTTCTCCACTGAATATTCTTGCCTCCTTTATCAAAGATAAGGTGACCATATGTGCGTGGGTTTATCTCTGGGCTTTCTATCCTGTTCCGTTGATCTATCTTTCTGTTTTTGTGCCAGCACCATACTGTCTTGATTACTGTAGCATTGTAGTATAGTCTGAAGTCAGGGAGACTGATTCCTCCAGCTCCATTTTTCATTCTCAAGATTGCTTTGGCCATTCGGGGTCTTTTGTGTTTCCATACAAATTGTGAAATTTTTTGTTCTAATTCTGTGAAAAATGCCAGTTTAGTTTGATAGGGATTGCATTGACTCTGTACATTGCTTTGGGTAGTAGAGTCATTTTCACAATGTTGATTCTTCCAATCCAAGAACATGGTATATCTCTCCATCTATTTGTATCATCTTTAATTTCTTTCATCAGTGTCTTATAATTTTCTGCATACAGGTCTTTTGTCTCCTTAGGTAGGTTTATTCCTAGATATTTTGTTGCAATGGTAAATGGGAGTGTTTTCTTAATTTCACTTTCAGATTTTTCATCATAAGTGTATAAGAATGCCAGAGATTTCTGTGCATTAATTTTGTATCCTGCTACTTTACCAACTTCATTGATTAGCTCTAGTAGTTTTCTGGTAGCATCTTTAGGATGCTCTATGTATAGTATCATGTCATCTGCAAACTGTGACAACTTTACTTCTTCTTTTCCGACTTGGATTCCTTTTATTTCCTTTTCTTCTCTGATTGCTGTGGCTAAAATTTCCAAAACTATGTTGAATAAGAGTGGTGAGAGTGGGCAACCTTGTCTTGTTCCTGATCTTAGTGGAAATGGTTTCAGTTTTTCACCATTGAAGATGATGTTGGCTGTGGGTTTGTCATATATGGCCTTTATTATGTTGAGGAAAGTTCCCTCTATGCCTACTTTCTGGAGGGTTTTTATCATAAATGTGTGTTGAATTTTGTCAGAAGCTTTCTCTGAATCTATTGGGATGATCATATGGCTTTTCTCCTTCAGTTTGTTAGTATGGTGTCTCACGTTGATTGATTTGCATATATTGCAGAATCCTTGCATTCCTGGAATAAACCCCACTTGATCATGGTGTATGATCCTTTTAATGTGCTGTTGGATTCTGTTTGCTAGTATTTTGTTGAGGATTTTTGCATCTATGTTCATCAGTGATATTGGCCTTTAGTTTTCTTTCTTTGTGACATCTTTGGTTTTGGTGTCAGGGTGATGGTGGCCTTGTAGAATGAGTTTGGGAGTGTTCCTCCCTCTGCTATATTTTGGAAGAGTTTGAGAAGGATAGGTGTTAGCTCTTCTCTAAATGTTTGATAGAATTCGCCTGTGAAGCCATCTGGTCCTGGGCTTTTGTTTGTTGGACGATTTTTAATCACAGTTTCAATTTCAGTGCTTGTGATTGGTCTCTTCATATTTTCTATTTCTTCCTGATTCAGTCTTGGCAGGTTGTGCATTTCTAAGAATTTGTCCATTTCTTCCAGGTTGTCCATTTTATTGGCATAGAGCTGCTTGTAGTAATCTCTCATGATCTTTTGTATTTCTGCAGTGTCAGTTGGTCTCCTTTTTCTTTTCTAATTCTATTGATTTGAGTCTTCTCCCTTTTTTTCTTGATGCGTCTGGCTAATGGTTTGTCAATTTTGTTTACCTTCTCAAAGAACCAGCTTTTAGTTTTATTGATCTTTGCTTGTTTCCTTCATTTCTTCTTCATTTATTTCTGATCTGATCTTTATGATTTCTTTCCTTCTGCTAACTTTGGGGGGTTTTTTTGTTCTTCTTTCTCTAATTGCTTTAGGTGCAAGGTTAGGTTGTTTATAAGTGATGTTTCCTGTTTCTTAAGGTAGGATTGTACTGCTATAAACTTCCCTCTTAGAACTGCTTTTGCTGCATCCCATAGATTTGGGTCGTTGTGTCTCCATTTTCATTTGTTTCTAGGTATTTTTTGATTTCCTCTTTGATTTCTTCAGTGATCACTTCGTTGTTAAGTAGTGTATTGTTTAGCCTCCATGTGTTTGTATCTTTTACAAATCTTTTCCTGTAATTGATATCTAGTCTCATCGCGTTGTGGTCGGAAAAGATACTTGATACGATTTCAATTTTCCTAAATTTACCAAGGCTAGATTTGTAACCCAAGATATGATCTATCCTGGAGAATGTTCCATGAGCACTTGAGAAAAATGTGTATTCTGTTTTTTTGGATGGAATGTCCTATAAATATCAATTAAGTCCATCTTGTTTAATGTATCATTTAAAGCTTGTGTGTCCTTATTTATTTTCATTTTGGATGATCTGTCCATTGGTGAAAGTGGGGTGTTAAAGTCTCCTACTATGAATGTGTTACTGTTGATTTCCCTTTTTATGGCTGTTAGTATTTGCCTTATGTATTGAGGTGCTCCTATGTTGGGTGCATAAATATTTACATTTGTTATATCTTCTTGGATTGATCCCTTGATCATTATGTAGTGTCTTTCTTTTTGTCTTGTAATAGTCTTTATTTTAAAGTCTGTTTTGTCTGATATGAGAATTGCTACTCCAGCTTTCTTCTGATTTCCATTTCCCTGGAATATCTTTTTCCATCCCCTCACTTTCAGTCTGTATGTGTCCCTGTTTCTGAAGTGGGTCTCTTGTAGACAGCATGTATACGGGTCTTATTTTTGTATCCATTCATCCAGTCTGTGTCTTTTAATGGGAGCATTTAATCCATTTACATTTAAGGTAATTATCGATATGTATGTTCCTGTTACCATTATCGTAATTGTTTTGGGTTTTTTATTGTAGGTCTTTTCCTTCTCTTGTGTTTCCTGCCTATAGAAATTCCTTTAGCATTTGTTGTAAAGCTGGTTTGCTGGTGCTGAACTCTCTCAGCTTTTGCTTGTCTGTAAAGGTTTTAATTTCTCCATCAAATCTAAATGAGATCCTTGCTGGGTACAGTAATCTTCATTGTAGGTTTTTCTCCTTCATCACTTTAAATATGTCCTGCCACTCCCTTCTGGCTTGCAGAGTTGCTGCTGAAAGATCAGCTGTTAACCTTATGGGGATTCGCTTGTGTGTTATTTGTTGTTTTTCCCTTGCTGCTTTTAATATGTTTTCTTTGTATTTAATTTTTGACAGTTTGATTAACATGTGTCCAAGCATGTTTCTCATTAGATTTATCCTGTATGGGACTCTCTGTGCTTCCTGGACTTGGTTAATTATTTCCTTTCCCATATTAGGGAAGTTTTCAACTATAATCTTTTCAAATATTTTCTCAGTCCCTTTCTTTTTCTCTTCTTCTTCTGGGACCCCTATAATTCGATTGTTGGTGTGTTTAATATTGTCCCAGAGGTCTCTGAGACTGTCCTCAGTTCTTTTCATTCTTTTTTCTTTATTCTGCTCTGCAGTAGTTATTTCCACTATTTTATCTTCCAGGTCACTTATCCGTTCTTCTGCCTCAGTTATTCTGCTATTGATCCCTTCTAGAGTATTTTTAATTTCATTTATTGTGTTTTTCATCGTTGCTTATTTCCTCTTTAGTTCCTCTAGGTCCTTGTTAAATGTTTCTTGCATTTTCTCTATTCTATTTCCAAGATTTTGGATCATCTTTACTATAATTATTCTGAATTCTTTTTTAGGTAGACTGCGTATTTCCCCCTCATTTGTTAGGTGGTGGGTTTTTGCCTTGCTCCTTCATCTGCTGTGTGTTTCTCTGTCTTCTCATTTTGCTTAACTTACTGTGTTTGAGATCTCCCTTTTGTAGGCTGCAGGTTCGTAATTTCTGTTGTTTTTGGTGTCTGTCCCCAGTGGCTAAGGTTGTATCAGTGGGTTGCGTAATCTTCCTGTTGGAGGGGACTAGTGCCTGTGTTCTGGTGGATGAGGCTGGATCTTGTCTTTCTGTTGGGCAGGTCCAGGTCTGGTGGTGTGTTTTGGGGTGTCTGTGGCCTTATTATGATTTTAGGCAGCCTCTCTGCTAATGGATGGGGCTGTGTTCCTGTCTTGCTAGTTGTTTGGCATAGGGTGTCCTGCACTGTAGCTTGCTGGTCATTGAGTGAAGCTGGGTGTTGGTGTTGAGATGGAGATCTCTGGGAGATTTTCACCATTTGATATTACGTGGAGCTGGGAGGTCTCTTTTGGACCAGTGTCCTGAAGTTGGCTCTCCCACCTCAGAGGCACAGCACTGACTCCTGGCTGGAGCACCAAGAGCCTATCCTCCACATGGCTCAGAATAAAAGGGAGAAAAAATAGAAAGAAAGAATGAAAGAGGATAAAATAAAATAAGGTAAGGTAAAATAAAATAAGGTTATTAAAATAAAAAATAATTATTATGAAAAAAAGTTTTTTAAAGTAAAAAAGAAAAAAAAACAGACAGACAGGGCTTCTTTGTGGAGCAGTGGTTGAGAGTCCGCCTGCCGATGTAGGGGACACTGGTTCGTGCCCGGTCCGGGAAGTTCCCACATGCTGCGGAGCGGTTACGCCCATGAGCCATGGCCGCTGAGCCTGCGCGTCCGGAGCCTGTGCTTCGCAACGGGAGAAGCCACAACAGTGAGAGGCCCGCGTACCGGAAAAAGAAAAAAATCACTGACGGACAGAACTGTAGGACAAATGGTGAAAGCAAAGCTATACAGACAAAATCTCCCACAGAAGCATACACATACACACTCACAAAAAGAGGAAAAGGGGAAAAAATACTATATCTTGCTCCCAAAGTCCACCTCCTCAATTTGGGATGATTTGTTGTCTCTTCATGTATTCCACAGATGCAGGGTACATCAAGTTGATTGTGGAGCTTTAATCCGCTGCTTCTGAGGCTGCTGGGAGAAATTTCCCTTTCTCTTCTTTGTTCACACAGCTCCTGGGGTTCAGCTTTGGATTTGGCCCCGCCTCTCTGCGTGTAGGTCACCTGAGGGCGTCTGTTCTTTGCTCAGACAGGACGGAGTTAAAGGAGCAGCTGATTTGGGGGCTCTGGCTCACTCAGGCCAGGGGCAGGGAGGGGTCCGGATGCGAGACGAGCCTGCGGCTGCAGAGGCCGGCGTGACGTTGCACCAGCCTGAGGCGCTCCGTGCGTTCTCCCGGGGAAGTTGTTCCTGGATCACGGGACCCTGGCAGTGGTGGGCTGCACAGGCTCCGGGAGGGGAGGTGTGGAGAGTGACCTGTGCTCGCACACAGGCTTCTTGGTGGTAGCGGCAGCAGCAGCCTTAGCGTCTCATGCCCGTCTCTGGGGTCCGCGCTGATAGCCGCGGCTCGCGGCTGTCTCTGGAGCTCCTTTAAGCGACGCTCTTAATCCCCTCTCCTCGCGCACCAGGAAACAAAGAGGGAAGAAAAAGTCCCTTGCCTCTTCGGCAGCTCCAGACTTTTTCCCGGACACCCTCCCGGCTAGCCGTGGCGCACTAACCCCCTCAGGCTGTGTTTATGCAGCCAACCCCAGTCCTCTCCCTGGGACCCAACCGAAGCCGAGCCTCAGCTCCCAGCCCCCGCCCGGCGGGTGAGAAGACAAGCCGCTCGGGCTGGTGAGTGCCGGTCGGCACCGATCCTCTGTGCGGGAATCTCTCCACTTTGCCCCCCGCACCCCTGTTGCTGTGCTCTCCTCAGCCGCTCCAAAGCTTTCCCCTCCGCCACCCGCAGTCTCCGCCCGCGAAGGGGCTTCTAGTGTGTGGAAACCTTTCCTCCTTCACGGCTCCCTCCCACTCGTGCAGGTCTCGTACCTACTCTTTGTCTCTGTTTTTTCTTTTTTCTTTTGCCCTACCCAGGTACCTGGGGAGTTCCTTGCCTTTTGGGAGGTCTGAGGTCTTCTGCCAGCGTTCAGTAGGTGTTCTGTAGGAGTTGTTCCACGTGTAGATGTATTTCTGATGTATCTGTGTGGAGGAAGGTGATCTCCGCGTCTTACTCTTCCGCCATCTTCTCAAATCTCCCTATGTTTCTAACTACTATTTTTTTTACTTATAATTTTTGCTGTTCTGAGAAAAGTTTGTGTAAACATGTATACGAGTAGGAGATATAAAATTGAGACTGGATGCCAGATTGATAAATGAACAGTTTACCCTGCAAATAAGCACCAACTCAGCTCTGAGCTTGCAGGCAGCCTAGACAAGAGGAGAAACCCTCTGAGTCAACAGCAGCCAGCTTAGTAGGAGAGTTTTCTTGGTTCGAAAATTTGGGGAAGAATTAATCACAAGGATCCTTACATCAAAGGCACTGAAGCATTTTGCGTGGTGCTCAAATCTGTTGATTTGCCCTTGACAGTGGCTCCTTGTGATTTCATCCACTTCACACAGCACCAGAGTGATCTGGTTATAACAGGGCTCAGATTGTGTCAGCTCTTCAGAAGCTCCCGTGTACCCAGGTCAAGGCAGGACTCCTTACCTCAGCCTCCAAGGTCGTTGCCCCTGCCTGACCATCTGCCCTCATCTCCTGTCACTCTTGTCCCCTGAGTTAGGCTTCAGCGACCCCAGTCTTCTTCTGTACAGAGCTTCACCTGCCTGGCCACTTCTTTTTCCCTCAGTTGGGAATGCCCTACTCCCAGATACTGGCCTGGATGACTCATCCTACCTTTCAAGTCTCCATTCAAATGTCGTTCCTACGCCTTCCGCCCAGAGAGGCCTTCCTTAATTACATTGGCAAAGGTAACCTCCCTCCTAATACTATCCCTAGGCCCTGGGCCTGGCTGTCGAGGGCGCCGCTGTGGTCATCCTCCAACCTCATCCCTCCCCATGGAGCAAGGAGCCCATGGGGCCAAGGAGACCTGCATACTCAGGGCCTGTGTCTCCTCTTCTAGACCATGCCCTGGTCACCTGGAACCCTGCAATTCTCTTAGACCAAAATGACCTAAGCTCATTTCCAGAATCCACTAGCCTCTGCCTCAGGGCCCTCCTCCCAGGGTGGTCTGTGCTGCCGGTTTGCACACCCCGATGTCTGAGGTGGCTGGCTATCTGCAGAAGACATCAATGGCTCTTGGATGTAGGGGCTGAGGTGTCATATGTGTGTGCAGAGACCCCTCACAGTGGGAGATGGAGCCAGGCTGGGGAGAGATGGGGGCAGGGTCAGGATGTACATCTAGGGATGAGGGTCGGGGGGCTGGCACACCTAGCTCTGTCATATTTCATTGCAGAATTTGGAGGAGTCTGAGAATACTGAAGCTGGCCTTCCAGGTCTCTATGAAGTTAATTTGTCAGGGTAAGAAGGTAGGTCATATTTTATTTAACAGTTTGTTAGCTTGGTTCATAACTTGTAAATATTTAGACGTGGGGGCCTCCACTGGTCCTCTTGCTGTATCCCCACAAATGTTCGCAGCGGGCCTTGCCTCCTCTGCATGAGGGTCAGTCAAGAAGATGGGGGAGCTGGTTCAAAATGACAGGGCCTGGCGGTTACCAAGCGGCCTGTACCAGACCCCCTAGAAGCACCTTTTCTGCCACCACCTTGCTGGGGGGCTTAAACCCTATTCTAGGCAGCCCTGCTCTCACTCTTCCATTTCCCTGCTTTATTTTCTTTGCAGCAATGACAAAAATCTGAAATTACCTTATTTGTTTGTTTAATATCTGTCATCTTCCCACTAAAATATGAGTTATGTGAGGTCACAAGCTTATGGCTGCTTCTTAGAACTTGGCACGCGCTAGGCACTCATTAAAAATCTGCTGAATGAATAAATAACGTAGGGACAGGTTTGTGCCAGGACCATGCTGGGTACAAGGATGACTAAGAAAGGCCCTCTGTCCCCAGGGGGCCCCAAGCCCAGTGGGGGAGCAGACCAGAAAACAGACAAAAGTACTTTGCTTTCAGTTTTACACTCCTCAAGTGGTTAATTAATCTGGAAACAAAAATGTAAATGTAGCCATTATTGGGAAACTTCTACTGGGCAGAGGAAAGGTTTGCAAAGCAAATAAACCCCAAGGTAAGAGAGAGACTTTCCTGTTAGTCCTTACTAAGGGACAGGGCTAAGGGAGGTTTGATGTTGCTGCGGGATGGGAGGAAACTCATTCCTTCTCCCTGAACAGAAACTGCTTGTGATTTTTCTAGGAGGGGGTATGGTGTCAAACATTTTCTGCTGCAAAGCTAAAATGTCGTTTAGAACAGGAGCCTACAACGCCCTCGGCTGCTGCTCTCTGCCGTATTTAACTCTCACCGCAGAGGGTGATGGCTGTAGAAGGGCATCGCCTCGGCTGCTCACTCCCTCCATCCTTCTCCAAGGCCTCACACGTGCAGCAGGGCAGCCAGCTAAGCAGCTCTCCAGATGCCCCGGTGTGCAAGTGTGAAAGAGGACGGCAGGGACACAGCCCCTTCCACACAGAATTATTTTAAGAAAACAATGGATAGTTTCTGGCCTTACATTTAGGTCTTTAATCCATTTTGAGCTTATTTTTGTGATCTAATCTCATACTTTTACATGTACCTGTCCAGTTTTCCCAGCACCACTTATTGAAGAGGCTGTCCTTTCTCCACTGTACATTCCTGCCTCCTTTATCAAAGATAAGGTGACCATAAGTGCGTGGGTTTATTTCTGGGCTTTCTATCCTGTTCCATTGATCTATTTTTCTGTTTTTGTGCCAATACCACACTATCTTGATTACTGTAGCTTTGTAGTATAGTCTGAAGTCAGGGAGCCTGATTCCTCCAGCTCCATTTTTCATTCTCAAGATTGCTTTGGCTATTCGGGGTCTTTTGTGTTTCCATACAAATTGCAAAATTTTTTGTTTTAGTTCTGTGAAAAATGCCAGTGGTAGTTTGATAGGGATTGCATTGAATCTGTAGATTGCTTTGGGTAGTAGAGCCATTTTCACAATGTTAATTCTTCCAATCCAAGAACATGGTATATCTCTCCATCTATTTGTATCATCTTTAATTTCTTTCATCAGTGTCTTATAGTTATCTGTGTACAGGTCTTTTGTCTCCGTAGGTAGGTTTATTCCTAGATATTTTATTCTTTTTGTTCCAATGGTAAATGGGAGTGTTTTCTTGATTTCACTTTCAGATTTTTCATCAGAAACTATCAAAATCTTAGAGGAAAACATAGGCAGAACACTCTATGACATAAATCACAGCAAGATCCTTTCTGACCCACCTCCTAGAGAAACGGAAATAAAAACAAAAATAAACAAATGGGACCTAATGAAACTTCAAAGCTTTTGCACAGCAAAGGAAACCATAAACAAGATCAAAAGACAACCCTCAGAATGGGAGAAAATATTTGCAAATGAAGCAACTGACAAAGGATTAATCTCCAAAATTTATAAGCAGCTCATGCAGCTCAATAACAAAAAGCCAAACAACCCAATCCAAAAATGGGCAGAAGACCTAAATAGACATTTCTCCAAAGAAGATATACAGACTGCCAACAAACACATGAAAGAATGCTCAACATCATTAATCATTAGAAAAATGCAAATCAAAACTACAATGAGATATCATCTCACACCAGTCAGAATGCCATCATCAAAAAATCTAGAAACAATAAACGCTGGAGAGGGTGTGGAGGAAAGGGAACACTCTTGCACTGCTGGTGGGAATGTGAATTGGTACAGCCACTATGGAGAATAGTATGGAGGTTCCTTAAAAATCTACAAATAGATCTACCATATGACCCAGCAATCCCACTACTGGGCATATACCCTGAGAAAACCATAATTCAGAAAGAGTCATGTATCAAAATGTTCATTGCAGCTCTATTTACAATAGCACGGAGATGGAAACAACCTAAGTGTCCATCATCGGATGAATGGATAAAGAAGATGTGGCACATATATACAATGGAATATTACTCAGCCATAAAAAGAAATGAAATTGAGCTATTTGTAATGAGGTGGATAGACCTAGAGTCTGTCATACAGAGTGAAGTAAGTCAGAAAGAGAAAGACAAATACTGTATGCTAACACATATATATGGAATTTAAGAAAAAAAAATGTCATGAAGAACCTAGGGGTAAGACAGGAATAAAGACACAGTCCTACTAGAGAATGGACTTGAGGATATGGGGAGGGGGAAGGGTAAGCTGTGACAAAGTGAGAGTGAGGCATGGACATATATACACTACCAAACGTAAGGTAGATAGCTAGTGGGAAGTAGCCGCATAGCACAGGGAGATCAGCTTGGTGCTTTGTGACCGCCTAGATGGGTGGGATAGGGAGGGTAGGAGGGAGATGCAAGAGGGAAGAGATATGGGAGCATATGTATAACTGATTCACTTTGTTATAAAGCAGAAACTAACACACCATTGTAAAGCTATTATACTCCAATAAAGATGTTAAAAAAAAAAAGAAAGAAAACAATGGACATATATACACTACCAAATGTAAAATAGAAAGCTAGTGGGAAGCAGCCGCATAGCATAGGAAGATCAGCTCTGTACTGTGTGACCACCTAGAGGAGTGGGATAGGGAGGGAGGGAGGTAGATGCAAGAGGGAGGGGATATGGGGATCTATGTATACATATAGCTGATTCACTTTATTATAAAGCAGAAACTAACACAACATTGTAAAGCAATTATACGCCAATAAAGATGTTAAAAATAAATTAAAAAACAAAGCTTGTTCCTTTCCACTCAGGGAAATATGAGGTCATTTTTATCCACAGATGATTGCACAGGCCTCATAAAGCCAATCCACTTGAAATACGATGAAAGTAACATAAGAAATACTGAAAACTACACTTGATCAGAGTTTTATCTTAAAAAACAATTTGGAAAACAAGTAAAAATCACAGAAGTGATATTACACTTGACAAAATTAGGTTGTAATTTCACTATGTGTTAATTCTTAGAGCAAATACTAGGGATGCATATATTTTTCTCTTTTATTTTAATGTAGTTGATGTACATTATGTTAGTCTCAAGTATAAAACTTAGTGATTCGACATTTAAATACATTGCAAAATGTTGGCGCCAATAAGTCTAGTAAACATCTGTCCCCAAACAAAGCTATTAGAGCACCATTGATGATATTCACTGTGCTGTACAACACCTCCCTGAGACTTTTTAATTTTATAACTGGAAGTTTGTACCTCTTAATTCCCCTCACCTATTTCACCCCACCCCACCCCTCTGGGAACCACGTGTTTGTTCTCTGTATCTATGAGTCTGTTTTCTTTTTGTTTGTTCATTTGTTTTGTTTTTAGATTCCAGACGTAAGTGAAATCATATGGTATTTGTCTTTCTCTGTCTGACTTGTTTCACGTAGCATAATACCCTCTAGATTTATCCAAGTTATCAAAAATGGCAAGATTTCATTCTTTTCAGTGGCTATTCCATTGTGTGTGTATATGTGTGTGTGTGTATATATATATATATATATATATATATATATATATAAATGGCACATATTCTTCTGTCTCCTCATTTCCCCTACTTCTCTGTGTTTATTTCTACATATCAGGCAGGTTCATTATGTCTTCTGATCTTGGAAAAGTGGAGACGTCCTTACAGAAGACGTCCTGTGAGGCCCAGCAGCACACCCCCCTCGGACCTATGTGCTCTAGGGGTGCTCCTTGCGTCAGCCGCGTGTGCACTTCTGATGTGGTGGGACCGACCACTGTGGTCATGCTCATAAGCAGGCTGACCCCCTGCTGGCTGTGCAGCTCAGTGGCTTGTGGCTGCCAGTGGGTCACCGACCAGGGGATATGGCTGGACCCGTTTTTGCCTCTCTTACCAGCTCATTGTTGTTCCTTCTTTATGTCTTTAATTGTGGGAAATTTTTCCTGCTAATCTTCAGGTTGTTCTCAGTGGTAGTTGCTCTGTGAGTAGCTATAACTTTGGTGTGTCCACGCGAGGAGGGGAGCTCAGAGTCTTCCTACTTCTCCACCTTGACCCCCACCTCAGATGCAAATATTTTAAAATAAAATTGTATAACATCACCTTATTCCTTCCTTACTTGGCTTTCAAGGTATATATTCATTCATCAGACAAGTATTTATTGTGTACTTGTTCTGTGCCAGGCACTATTCCAAGCAGTGGGATCAGTGAACAAAAAAGGTGAAAATAATCCCTGCCCTATGGACCTTATTTTCAAAAGGGGTGATTGACAAATCATAAAGGGAAAGCAGAGTACAGTAGAAAGTAACAATGTTAAGAAGAACATACAAAGCAGGGAGGGTGGACTGGCAGTGCAGAATGGGGGTAAAGTTTACAGTTTTAAAGAAGGTGGTCAGGGTAGGTCTCTGAAAAGATGACACCAGGGCAAAGACTTGGAGAGGATGAAGAAAAGAGATATGAATATCTGGAGAAAGAGCATTCTGGTCAGAGGGACCAGCAAGTGCAAAGACCCTGGCATGGGATGTCCCCAGTGTGTTCAGGGAAGGTCAAGAGGGTCAGTGTAGCTGGAATGGAGTGAGTGAGGGGAGGGAGGGAGGAGATGTGTTTGCAGAGGTATGGCGGGAAGATCGTTCAGGATATTCTAGACCACCAGAAGGACCTTGACTTTACTCTGGGTGAGATGGGGAGCCCAAAGGAGGGTTTTGAGCAGAGGAGGAAGGCATCAGGGTCACTCTGGCTGCTGAGTTGACAACAGACTATAGGGGAGTGAGGGTAGAATCAGGAGACCAATTGAGAAACTATTGAAGCAGTCAGGTGAGAGAGCATGGCAGCTTGGACCAGGGTGGTAGTGATGGAAATGGTGAAAGCCAATAGGATTTAATAACTGGTCTGATTAAGAGAGACAGTGGACCATTGGAGTGTGACAGAAAGAGACAAATCAAGGGTGACCTAAAGGTTTGTGGCCTGAGAAATTGGAAGGCAGGAACTGACATGAACAGACATGGGGAAGGCTGCAGCACTAGGATGATATGGAGGGAAGATCAGCAATTCAACTGGGCGTGATAACTGTAAGATGCCTACCAGACATTCAAGTGGAGATATCAAGTGGGTAGAATGTTCAGGGCATTCTTTCCTGAATGTCTGGAAACTTACTTCACAAGCTGCTTCCTTTCCCTTAGGAGATCCCTTATTTCTTACAGGACACTGGGAACAAAGCTGTAGGGAAGAATCATGAACTAGGCACCAAGATACTATTACCACCAGGGCATTTTTTGGACTCTAGAGAAGAGAGAACTTTCTTGAAGGGGTGCAGGTGGAGCTCTCAAAGAATGCCCTGAAGTAATAGAGGGCTCTACTTCTGTCTTTCAGACCAATATGTAAAAGGAGGGATAGCTAGACTTGATAAGTCCCATGGGCAAGGACAACGCGAATTGACGGACAGTCTACAAAACAACTTGCTTCAAACCTTTGAAAGTGTCAAGGTCATTAAAGGAGATTTAAGAGACTTGACAAATAAATGCAACATAATTATTTTGACCCGGATCCTTTTATTATAAGGGGCATTACTGGACAACTGGGGAAACCTGAATGGATTAGAGAATTAGATGACAGTAATATATCAGTGGTAATTTCGTGATTTTGATGGCTGGTCTGTGATTATGTAAAAGAGTATCTTTATTTGTAAAGAATACACACAAAGTATGGGAGAAAGGGGCATCAGTTCAGCAACTTATTCTCAAAAGACTTAAGTCAAAAAAGTGTTCCTTGGGGCTTCCCTGGTGGCGCAGTCATTGAGAGTCCGCCTGCCGATGCAGGGGACACGGGTTCGTGCCCCGGTCCGGGAAGATCCCACATGCCGCGGAGCGGCTGGGACCGTGAGCCATGGCCGCTGAGCCTGCGCGTCCGGAGCCTGTGCTCCGCAACGGGAGAGGCCACAACAGTGACAGGCCCGCATACCGCAAAAAAAAAAAAAAAAGTGTTCTTTGAACTATACCTGTAACTCTTCTCTAAGTGTGAGATGGCTTCCAAACTAAAATAATATTTAAAATGTGAGGACATTTTTGTTTGCCATCCTTATAGAACCATACAGACACAGACCTCTTCTTTAGAGCCCCTGAGAGAGAGATAGAGGGCACACAGAGCAATCAATAGCTGATGGGAAAATAAATAGATATGATAAATATATTGCTTACAAAGAACAAGTAAACATGAGAAGAGGTCAGTAAAGGAGTTTGGAGGATGAGAGATTGAGTTTGGAGGAGCTAGGCAGAGGAGGGCGGAAGTGCTCCCCCACGGTTTAATGGAGTTTTTCAGCTGGAGAATCAGCCAAATATATATACTGGGGGTTTCTCCAAGCAGCTGGAACTTCTTTAGAACCGTGGGAAGCTTCCTTCAGCTCCCCTGTGTCTGCCACTGGCCTGGGCAGGGTGGTGATCCAGCCCAAAGAGCACCAGCCTGTAAATGAACCATCTGGACTAAGATGATATTTAGGATCTCTTAAACACTTAAAATACTTTGAACAAGAGGATAAAATTGATCAAGGATATGAAGCATAGGACAAAATAGATGAAAAAGGATTAAAATATACTTTTTTTTCATTTGAAAATGTAAGTTCTTTTTATTTGAGATATCCACCTAACTAAAGAGTTGGTTCCTATCCCCCTCCCTTTGAAAAAACAAACCTAGAACCCCCTTTTTCCCCTTAAACAGCACAGGGGACACTCCCCTCTCTTTCCAAATCTTAGATAACAGCAAGAGAGTCCCCTTAAATAGAATTCTCTATTTTATGATTCCTAAAATACTGGAACACATCATTGCAGAAATATTACAGCCTATTTTCGGAGTGTCAAAGTAAATTTACGCTGCAATCTTACAATGCTAGCACACCTGTCACTTTTCTTTTGGCTTAAAATAAGTTTGTTTAATGGCATGCCTAATTTCTTGATTGACCCAAAACTTATTTAGAATAAATAAATTTACAAACACAGAACTGTTTACTCCATATTTTTGTTACAGGTTTCTAACAATTGTATTGTGGTCAGATAACTAGATCTTGTATAAAATCAATTATTTGAAATGTGTGGAGACTTGAATTGTTGTCTAGTATATGGTCAGTTTTTGTAAATGTTACATAAGAGTCTGGGAAGAGTGTAGGTTCCCCAATCATCAGGAGGGAGAGGGTCCTATATATATCTATTAAATTTAGCTTATTAAGTATATCCAGATTTTCTATTACTAATTTTTCAAATGCTTTCCATCAATAACTGAGCAAGGTATATTGAAATCCTACATTATGAGGATGTAACTGACAGTTTCTCCCTGTAGTGCTTGATGTGTTTTGATTCTACTTTATTAGATGCATGTGAGTTTAGAATTTTTATTTCTTCCTGTGAGTTGAATGGTTTTCATTTCTAGTGTCATTCTTTATTCTAATAATGCTTTTTTTCCCTTAAAATCTATTTTGTCTCATATTAATATAGTTACCCCAGATTTCTTTTGGTTATTATTTGCCTGGCATGTCCTTTTTTTTAGATTTGTTTACTCTCAACCTTTCAATGCCCTATATATTACATGTGTCTCATAAATTATACCTAGATGGATTTTGCTTTTTAGACAGTTTATTCATCTACATTTACTAGCAGATGTTTAGATCACAAATAAAATAACCCTTCCAGGAATGATTAGCTATAGCAGGGTACCCAACAAACAAGAATCTGTGCCCAGGGCACAGAGCAGAAGGCAACACCATTTTCACAAAGGGCCTGAAAGTCACACCTCCCATCTGGGGGTGCCACATGTCACCCAAGCATGGAAAATGCAGTCGTCTGTCTCTGTGCAGAGATCTGTCCTGTCTCTGCCCACCAGATTCAGAGACAGCCATTTGAAATACTAGACATGGAGAGAAGGGGTACAAAATCCATCTTTCAAAAAGTTTCCTGGTACTTGTTAGCACCAATGATCATTAAGATAGAGGTGTTAAAGGGAAAGCTCATGGCGCCATTCTATTCCTGCAGTACCTCATACATATGTGATGTGCAGGAATTTTTTATATTCTGTAAAACCATTTTCAAGTTTCCTTAAACTGTGTCTGAAGAATAATCTGTGTTTCTTAATGCTTTCTGCTAAACTCGGTTTTCATGATTACTTCTACAAAATTACTTCTTTTTTAAACTCGCACTGTGCCACCAGACTTTTTATGTCATTTTTTTTTCAAATTCAGTTAGAAAAGATAAAAAATATTTAAGATAGTATCTTTTTTTGTTTTAATTTATTTGGTTGCGCCAGGTCTTGGTTGCAGTAGACGGGCTCCTTAGTTGTGGCAGGTGGGATCCTTAGTTGTGGCACGTAGGCTCCTTAGTTGTGGCATGCATGTGGGATCTAGTTCCCTGACCAGGGGTCAAACCCCCACCCCATGCATTGGGAGTGCGGAGCCTTAACCACTGTGCCACCAGGGAAGTCCCCTAAAATAGTGTCTTAACTGGCAGTAGAACTACAAAATTACTTGAAGCTTCCAGTTAAACTGAAATAGGATTACCATGCAATTCACCATTGGGAAAGCAACAGTAATGTACATGATAGTAAAAACAATGGCTATCGGGTTCCTGGTAGGTGACAGGTACTCTGTTAAAATGTGTGTGTGTGTGTGTGTGTGTGTGTGTGTGTGTGTGTGTGTGTCTGTGTGTGTGTAACCTCCACTTAAATATGAAAAACCCAAGGCTCAGAGAGGTCAAGTAACTGGCCCAAGATCACACAGCCAGGGAAAGGGAGAGCCAGGATCCAACTGTGTTCTCTCTGAATCCAAAGTCCATAACATAGTGATGAAAAGAATGAGTTCTGGAGTGAAAATACTAGGACTCACATTCCAGCTCCACCACTTCAAAGCTAGGTGGCAGTGGGCAAGTTATTTAATACCCTCCTCTATCTCATCTGTAAAATGGGAATAATGATAATGTCTATCCATACTGTTGTTATGAGGATTTAAAAGGATGATCTGAGACAATGCTCAGAATGGAACCTGGCACACAGAGAAAACTCAAGAACTGTTAGTTATTTTTTATGTTTTCAGGGAACATTTTGGGGCTTCTTTATCATCAATGGTTAATATTAATAATTACATTCTAAGGTTTCTTTAATGTTGTGTTCATGTGGTTCTCACTCTCTTCTTCGCGCATCCTCCATACCTGCCAGGCCGCCTCTCTGGTCTCCCGCTGCTCCCACGGTTGGCTCCCACCCACAGTCCTCCAGTTGTTACAGTGCCCCTTTCTCCTCCACTGGGTGTTCCCTGATTTTCCCAACAGTAAACTTTCATGAGACACTATTTGACGATAATTATTGGCTGTCTGGGTTGTTCCTTCATTCCCCAAGTATTTCCTGAACACCTACTGCATGCCTGGTCCTGTTCTAGGTAATGAGTCCCTCCTTTATGGAATCTGTATGCTAATTAGGGGAGTAGGGTAATTAGGGGAGTAACAGTAAACAAATATACGCAAAAAGATAGAAGAAAAATACCAGAGAGTGATAGGTGCTGTGCAAATGGTTCAGGTAATGTGATCCTGTGGAATAACTGGATGGATCCATTAGACTCAGTGGTCAAGGATGGTTTCTCCAAGAAGGAGATATGTAAACTGAGATCTGAATGGCAAGAAGGAGGCAGTTATATGAAGATCAAAGGGAAAGGCATTTCAGGGAAGAGGGTAGAGCTAGTGCAAAGGCCTGGAGGTGGGAATAAGACTTGGGTTGTATTTAAGGAACAGAAAGGAGGTAGGTGTGATTGGAGCCTAGTGGCTAAGACAGACTGTGGACAAGACAGAGCAGGTTGGTGGAAGAAAGCAGGAGACAGATTATACACGACTTGATAAATGAGAGTAGAGAAGAGATCAGACCCTAATGTTATATGAGTCTGTGAGGCAGGGGAGTGGTAGGATCTGACCATGATTTGGTACATGTCAGCAAGGAAAGCTTGGATTTCTGCGAGTGGCTGAGGTGACTAGGGATGTGAGGCATGCTGGGATTGGTTCTGATAATCTCTTGGCAGAGTTAGAAACCTACACAAGCTGGAGGATGTGGGGCCCTAGGGCTGCTTATCTCTCCAGCACTTGTAGTTCCAAGACCTGTGTTTGAGTACAAGTTCCATCAACCTAGTGGTTGTGTTAGTTTGTGAAAGTCAGCCTACTTATTCTCATCTGTAAAACGGAGATAAATGTTCAATGTATTGTCTAGTTCACAAAGGTCATTTGTGATAATAAATGTAAAGGCATTTTGCAAGTTCTGAAGTACTATAAAAATGATAGTTAAGGGCTTCCCTGGTGGCACAGTAGTTGAGAGTCTGCCTGCTGATGCAGGGGACACGGGTTCGTGCCCCGGTCTGGGAAGATCCCACATGCCATGGAGCGGCTGGGCCTGTGACCCATGGCCACTGAGCCTGCGCGTCTGGAGCCTGTGCTCCGCAATGGGAGAGGCCACAACAGTGAGAGGCCCGTGTACCGAAAAAAAAAAAATGTTGGTTAAAATTTAAGATGCATATATCTTGCATTATAATTACAAACCTCTAAACTAGAGCAGGATCAATTACTTCTTTTTATCTGCCACAGTACCTAACCCAGATCCTTGTGTTCTAGGGATTACAAGGTTGAATATTACTGTACAACAAAAGCATAAAAAATGAATGAAACCATCTGTGATTAATGCCTTCAATGTTATTGTCAACATTACCATCATTACTGTCTAGCAGTAATGCTTTAAAAATTTTGGAAAACAAAAAACAACCTCTGATTTTTCTTTTCACCAAATCCATTGAAATGAAGAAAAAAGAAACATTTATTCACAGTTAAAGTTATAAAAATATTTATACTTGGCCCTTAGTATGCATGGGTTCTGCAACCGTGACTTCAACTGGGGATCAAAAATATTTGAAAAAAAAATTCCAGAAAGTTCCAAAAAGCAAAACTTGAATTTGCTGCAAACCAGCAACAATTTACATAGCATTTACATTGTATTTACATCTATTTACATAGCATTTACATTGTATTAGGTATTGTAACTAATCTAGAGATGATGTGTGGGTAGGTTATATGCAAATACTATGCCATTTTATATAAGGGGCTTGAGCATCCATGGGTTTTGTTATCTGCAGGGAGTCCTGGAACCAATCCCCTGCCAATACTGAGGGATGACTGCATACACATCAACCTAATCTGTTCTCACAAAATATTTTATTTTTTAATCAAACTCAATACATATACAGAAAAAGGCATGAATCATAAGTGTATATATGAGTTTTCACAGGGTGGACATACTTATGTAATTAGCTCCACTTCTAGAAGTTTGATGCCAGAAAAGATTCCCCTAAATGAAAAAGCTATGCTCCTAAGGGTGTCCATACGGTGTTATTGTGAAAAGAAACTAAATGAATGGTGGAGGAGTGATTAGGAAAGTGTCGGCACACAGATTCGGTGGAGCAGTATGGAGCCATTAACAATTGTGAACTGTAAAACAAAATTCTCGACACTCGAGTGCCCTTGAGTCAGGCAGGTGGATGCAGCCTAGGATAAAATGGTCAGGAGTGAGGGAGGTGAGTGAAGAAGAGGCAGAAAATAGAGAGTGTGGAGGGCAGGCCCAGCCTGAAGATTTTCACATTCAAGTGTAAAAAATACGAATAAAACAGGAGAAAATAGAACATGGTTCTGATGGAAAAAAACATGTCCCATGCCAAGCTTAGCCCATAAGCCTTTAGTTTGCAACCCTGGCTAGAGATGAGGGGAAACAGAGGCAAAATAAACATTCCAGGTGTGGCAATATGATTATAACACAGATTGTGGCTCCACATGGACCAGGACTGGGGCAAGTATGGAAGTGAGCACTGGTCTCCATGGGAACTTGGCCAAATTACCTTTAAGCCTTTAAGCCTCAGTCTCTTCATCTGTAAAATAGGGATTTTTAAAAATGCCTCCCTTACAGAGCTGTGGTAAAGGGTAAGTGGGTAGAAAAGTGCCTAGCGGGTGGGTAATAGGACTATTCTTCCCCCCTCCTCTGCCTCTCTCTTCTCATTATCATTTGATTGTTCGCATTAACATTATTTCTGATTTCCTATCTCAACCATCCTCTTCCCTTTGTTTGCTTGACTCCGGACACACTCGCCTTCTGGATATTTCTCCTGCAAGTTTTAGCCTCAAGGTCCCCTCACCTCTTCTCCCCAATACTAGCTCACTTCCTGTGGGTCTCTCTCAACGACCCCTCCTCAGAGAGGACTGCCCTGTCCACCCACCTTCTCCATCTCTCACACTGCTTTCTTCTTCATTGCACTTAGCACCACCTATTTTATTATGTATGCATCTTATTAGTTACCTGTTTATTCTTTACCCTAGAGCAGGGGTCCCCAACCCCCGGGCCGCAGCCTGTTAGGAACCGGGCCGCACAGCAGGAGGTGAGCGGCGGGCAGGCGAGCAAGCGAAGCTTCATCTGCCGCTCCCCATCGCTCGCATTACTGCCTGGACTATCCCCACCCACCCCCGTCCGTGGAAAAATTGTCTTCCAAGAAACCGGTGCCTGGTGCCAAAAAGGTTGGGGGCCACTGCCCTAGAAGGTAAGCTCCATGAAGGCCGGAATTTGCCTCACTTGTTGAATGCTGTATTCATAGTTCTTAGAAGGGTAATTGTCATGTAATAAACATTCAAGAAGTATTTGTTGAATATTGTTGAATGTTCAAGGTCTTGTTTTTCTCTAAATCCCAGGGTTACAATGTTATTTGTTGTATTAAATGCTTTTAAAATGCAGTTGTTCCTCGGTATCCACAGAGGATTGGTTTCAGGAAACTCTCCTCACCCCCGCCCTCACAGATAACAAAATCCACGGATGCTCAATTCCCTCGTATAAAATGGCAGCGCAGTCGGCCGTCAGTGTCTTCGGGTTCCGCACCCCCAGATGCAACCATCCGCGACACGGAGGGCTGACAGTACATTTTCTCTAAAGTGATCTCAATATGTAACACTTCTTACTCTTTCCTAACTTCCTTGGCAGATCAGCTGTGCAGAAGCTGGGGGCGGAGGTGTTTGAGGAGGTCTACAGTTACCTCAAGAGAGCAAGGCAGCAGAGAGCCAGCAAGGCAGAGGTCTGGGCAGCTCTGGAAACAGTCGTGCCTCGAGCCAGTGACTGTTCTGAGGTTGAACAGCGGCTCTACTTTGAGGAGCAGTTGCTGATCACAAGCAGAGAAGGGGCCACTCTTCTCCAGAACCATCGCAAAGCAAATGTCAGAAACAAGCAACTTCAAGTGGACGAATGCCTGTGAGCATCCGTCAGCACGTATGCTGGAATCTGTTCTGGGAACTGGGTACAGAGCTGGAGCTGTTGTCTCTACTCTCAATCCCTTGTCAAATGGAATGACTCCTTTAGGGAGTAGTAAACCTGGGCTAATTAGTGTTGTTGGGTCTATATTGTGAGATGGGTCAAGTTTGGCTTCCTGAAAAGCATTCCCACTTGTGTGCCCTTGAGGTTTCCAGCGGGGTTGGACCACCCTGACCTTGGCCTGGGAGAAGCATCTGCTTTTCACTGTTTCCACTTGGAGGACAGGCTCAGCGCCCGACTGCTCTTGGTCTCCACAGTCTGTGGGCACCTGTCCCTGAAGGGTGTTGGATCCCAGCCTCGGCCATGCTGGGCTGCTGCCCATGGGTCAGATGTACCTGTCTCAGGTGACCTGCTTTTGACCCACTTTTGCCCTTGAATGCTTAAAAAGCAAGAAGGGCATATGTGTAAGGATAAAGTGATTCCTTTCTGTGAATTATTCCCCAGACTCATCCATGGAGTATTGAAGACTTTTATTCATAATAAATATACTTTCCGTGGTTACAAAACAAATCACCTATTTTACACTGTCCTTATCCAGAAGTATCCTATCGAATGTAGCACATCCATCTAAGGATAATTATTACTTAAAGCAACTAAGACTTGGTTTGTTTGTTGCCTATTATGGACCAGTGCTGTGCTTACTACTGTAAGGACCTTACTTCATTTGATCTTTTCACCAGAGAGAGAGAGAGAGGGAGAGAGAAATTGCGTACTCTGCAGCTGACGATGCTCGGGTTACATAACCAGTCAGGTCATGCAGTCCCAAGAAGCTGAGCTTAGGTTTCACCCAGGTCTGTCTGACTCCAGTGCCCATGCTTGTAACCACAGTGCATGTGGGTTTCTGACCAGGGAGCTATATCAGACCTGCTTGAGCAGCTTCTTACACATGCACACGTTTAAGAAAATGTGTTAGAGGAAAAGTTACTCTGACACTTGTTACACCCATAGGGAAGACATTATTCAGGACCAGGTGCCAAGACTATTGCAGTAGGGAGACAGGTGAGACTCACCTCCTCATGCGGCAAAGACAGCAGGGCATTCACAGCCAAGGAGGGGTGGGGGCACTGGTGGGGATCCAGGGTAGAAGGTTACTAAGAGAAGACATCCAAGGCAGGGGAGATTGTTGCTAAACTGACCTAACAGGGTTCCTGCTGGAGGCAGACCAGGTAATCAGACATCAGGGATGGGGGGTTCTCCCTAAACTGACTTACCAGGCTGAAGACAGGGCCCAAGGTTGAGAAGTAGTCAAAAGAGGGCTCCTAGGGACCTCCCTGGTGGCGCACGGGGTAAGACTCTGTGCTCCCAATTCAGGGGGCCTGGGTTCGATTTCTGGTCAGGGAACTAGATCCCACATGCATGCCGCAACTAAGAGTTCGCATGCCACAACTAAGGAGCCCGCCTGCTGCAACCACGTGTTGCAACTAAGGAGCCTACATGCCACAGCTAAGACCCAGCACAACCAAATAAATAAATATTTAAAAAAAAAAAAGAGGGCTTCCAGGATTGGTCAAGGAGAGAATCTTTATCAATACCCAGTCCCAATCTCCTCCCTTTCTCTGGGGAGATAAGGGACCAAAGCCTGTCTTTTGTTGCCAAGCTGCCTGGGTGAATCTGGTGCAAGGAAGCACTGAGATTCACTATTCTGCTCCTGCCTCAGATTGAGGACACTGAGACAGAAGGTCTGGTTGCCTTATTGGCCCATTATGGATGGGGCTGTGCCCACAGTTCAATGCACGGTCTTTTAGGCAAGTTCTCAAATCTGAGCATCAGAATCACCTGGAAGCCTTATTAAAAAAGATTACCAGCCCATCCCCAGCAATTCTGATTCAAAAGATCTGGTCAAAGCCCGAGAATTTGCGATTCTAACAGGTGCCTGGTGATGTTGACGCTGCCTGCGTGAGGACCACAATCAGAACCATTGTTCCAGACCCTTCCTTCTGTTGCCCTCTTCCCCACCTCCCTTCACTGGAGCAGTAAATTTGTCTCCTCTTAGTTGGGGCATAATTCATCTGCTTACATCTCTGAAGGTGGTTTGAGGATTGGGAGAAAGAACCCAAAGACTCCAGATGTCTCACTGTGAATACTCTCAAAATGTACTGATGGAGAGGAAAAAGGTGAGTGTGACTAACTTGAGGGAACTTGGTGGGGTCAGTTTAAGGACAAGGGTGCTTAGTGGCTATGCTCTGAGCCTCATTCCCACCTCTGCCCAGCAACCCAAGGAATCACGGGGACCCAAGTGAGCCATGACTTCAATGATCAAGGGCTTGTGAACATCACCGTTCTGTGTTCCCTCCAACTCCAGTGCCCTATGAAGAGGTGTTGGGGCTGAAACCGAGTAGGACCCTGTGGAGCTCCTGGGCATGAAAGCCTTTCTGTGTCCTCGTTTCTTGATTATAGGAAATAGGCTTCATTCAGCCTCCCTGACCTTCCCTGGGTTCCAAAGGGCAGGTTCAAACAGTTGCTAATCAGGGAAGGGAGGGGGTACAGAGACAAGGGAGGGGCAGCCAAGAAACAACAGTGCAACATTGGGGCAGGGTCCTGGTTCCCCCTCAAGAGATACAAGTAACAATATCTTTGAGCTGTTTTGCAGACACTGAAGCCCCCACCAGGTAGGAGAAGTTAACTGTATGCTGCCCATAAGCACACAGACCCCAGACTGGTTGGAACCAGAAGGCTGATGATGCTGACTCCCACTTACCTCCCCACCAACCAATCAGAAAAATGTCCATGAGATGATCACGCCCTCTTTGAACCATTACTGTAAAACTCTTCACTACCCCCTCCAGGTCAGGACACAGAATTTTGAGGGCATTAGCCTGCTGTGGCCCCCTTTGCCTGGCAAAGCAATAAAGCTATTTTTTTCTATTCCACCCAAAACTCCATCTCTGAGATACAACCTCTGTACCCCAGGACAAGGGCCACCATAGATCTTCATGCTGCCTCTTCCCAAAGCCAAAGATGCCCGTTCTGCCCTCTTTCCCTGCAGGTGGGATCTGAGACTTAGCAGAATTCTGAACTTGAGCACATTGCTCACCTCAAAATCCAGTAACTGTGGCTGTTGCCAGGGGGGAACACTGAAAGCCAGGTCTGCCCTGGGAAGCCCGGGCTGGATGGAGCACGTGACCACTCTGCTGAGGGGAACAGATGCGGACATGCCCCTCATGCGAACAAGGAAGAGCCCTCACCACCAGGAGGAGCTCCCTGTAGCTCCCATGCCCTTTTATGACCAAACAGATTCAACTACATCTGGAAGAGGGGTAGCATCCAAGTTAATAAAAGTTTCTGAATCTCCTTGCTGATGGTTTTCATGTTAGAACAGAATATTTGTGTCGGGGCTCAGGGTGGGCAGCCCCAAATTATGCCACCGTGACAGATTGATGAATTTGAATTAAAGTTGCTTGAGAAGCAGCTGATGCAAGAAGGAAATTCTGACCCTCCTGCGTCTCCCTGAAAAGCAGGAAATAAATCTCATATGAAAGTTTCCCTCCCTGCATCTGGAAGAAGGACACCTTTATCACCAGAGGTAGGGAACATGGTAGAGAAGCCTGTATAAACAAACCTTACCACTTCTTTTAGTTTACTACCCAAGCCCAAGCTCTGTTTAGATTCTTCACTAATTGGGCACCCAAAACGAAGTTTCTTTGTCCTGTCAGTTCCTCACAAATGTATTGTTTCTTTGTCTAAAAAGTATAAAAGCTGCCCCACTCCTTAAGTCCCATTTCTATGGGACCTTCAGGCACATGAATTAAAATGTGTTTCTTTTTCTCCTGTTAATCTGTCTGGTGTTAATTTTATTACTAGTCTAGCCACGAAAACTCAAGAGGGCGGAGGGGAAATTTCTTCCTCCCTGACACTTGGGTGAGTTTCTGGTCAAAAGGGGAAATAGCTAGATTCTCAAATATTTCACAAACAAATAAACATGTCCAGGGAACAACACCCTTGGTTTAAGAACATGTTGGAGGGAAGAAAAGACTTCCTCTACCCTCTTAGGTGCTGTAGCTGGGGCCTACAAAATAAACTGACAACAGACAGCAGGAGAAAAAGGACACACGTTTTATTTGATCTTAATGTTTTTACATGGCATGTGACGGGGTTGGGGAGGTGAGGGGGATGCTTTTTAGAAAGAAGTGAAAACACCAGAGAAACAAGCCAGACAGCTTATGATGAAAGAGCAGTAATCAATTTGTGGAGATGTGACAAAACAAAGGAAAAGAGATTTGAGCTCTGAGGAGGGGTAAATTGTGGGGCAGTGACTAGGAGACACACGGGGAAGCTAATGGAAGATAAGGGTTGAGTTAGTAGGTCTGTTTGTACAGATTCATCTCAGCATTGGTGCCCCATCTCCAGCGATCAAAACGTTCTCCTCTCCCTGGTCTAGGGAGAGCGCTTTTCTCATGGGAAATGTATGATTTAGGCAGAATGTGGGAAGGCAGAGGGCTCTTCCTGCAACTACTGTTTAACTACTTTCAGCTCAAAATAATCCTCATGCCAAAGTGGCATATTTGGAGGTGGCCTATTCTGGTCCCCTACAATGGCTAGGAAGACAGGTGCAGAAGGAAAACACCTTATCCTCCAGGATTTGTGCTGTGCACTGTATCAGGCATCAAAGAAAGGAAAGCTAGGAAGAAACACCATCTTGAATCAGAGCGCCATGTCTTATAAAAGAAACTCACTGTGTTTACCTTCTAGTTGGTTAATGGGAGCGGCAGAACAGGATTTAAGATGACTAGAAAATTCCTTTTTGATTTTACCACTGGGAAAATGCTTTATCCCACAGCCATACTCAGTGTGGGTATTAATCACTGACCAAATTGCTAGATGGTGAGTGGAAACTGGCTGAGGAATTGGAGAGCTAGGAAGTTGCTTGTTATGAATCCGGCACAGGAATGAGGGAATAAAGAAGCACTGCTAGCTTTCGGCTTTGTAAAAAATATACATATATTTCACAAATGCCAACTGACCTTTCTGCTTTCTATTTATGCAGAGGAAATGCCACGAGCTATTTTGGGTGATGCAGAGATAAGGCACACAAAAGAGAGTGATGGAGTTAATTATTTAATGTATTTGGGGCTGAGGCCAGAGTGAAAGCTCTAGGTCCATTATATGGGATCGGGATAAAGGGGGCAGACAAATCAGACAGTAACTCAGGGGAGGGGGGAGGAAATACCCCGCTCCTCTTTCAAGATGATGGGTAACTCATGTGTGTTAACTACTGTGTCAGAAGGGAAGGGGGCCAGGCCACCAAGATGATAAAGGAGAAACAATGAAAAATGAGGAAGAGAAGGAAAAGGGGTGAGACAGAGACAGAGAGAGGGGACTGGGGGAGGGGCAGTGGTGGACACACAGCAAAGAGTGTTTTAAAATGACCTTCCATAGGACATTCCATCCAGAAACAACAGAATACATATTTTTCTCAAGTGTTCATGGAACATTCTCCACGATAGATCATATCTTGGGTCACAAATCAAGCCTTGGTAAATTTAAGAAAATTGAAATTGTATCAAGTATCTTTTCCGACCACAATGCCATGAAACTAGATATCAATTACAGGAAAAGATTTGTAAAAGATACAAACACATGGAGGCTAAACAATACACTACTTAATAACGAAGTGATCACTGAAGAAATCAAAGAGGAAATTAAAAAATACCTGGAAACAAATGACAATGGAGACACGACAACCCAAAACCTATGGGATGCAGCAAAAACAGTTCTAAGAGGGAAGTTTATAGCAATACAATCCTACCTTAAGAATCAGGAAACATCACTTATAAACAACCTAACCTTGCACCTAAAGCAATTAGAGAAGGAAGAACAAAAAAACCCCAAAGTTAGCAGAAGGAAAGAAATCATAAAAATCAATCAGAATTAAATGAAAAAGCAATAAAGGAAACAATAGCGAAGATCAATAAAAATAAACGGCGGTTCTTTGAGAAGATAAACAAAATTGATAAACCATTAGCCAGACTCATCAAGAAAAAAGGGAGAAGACTCAAATCAATAGAATTAGAAAAGAAAAAGGAGAGTACCAACTGACACTGCAGAAATACAAAGGATCATGAGAGATTACTACAAGCAACTCTATGCCAATAAAATGGATAACCTGGAAGAAATGGACAATTCTTAGAAATGCACAACCTGCCAAGACTGAATCAGGAAGAAATAGAAAATATGAAGAGACCAATCACAAGCACTGAAATTGAAACTGTGATTAAAAATCTTCCAACAAACAAAACCCCAGGACCAGATGGCTTCACAGATGAATTCTATCAAACATTTAGAGAAGAGCTACCACCTTTCCTTCTCAAACTATCCCAAAATATAGCAGAGGGAGGAACAAAACTCATTCTACGAGGCCACCATCACCCTGACACCAAAACCAGACAAAGATGTCACAAAGAACACTACAGGCTAATATCACTGATGAACATAGATGCAAAAATCCTCAACAAAATACTAGCAAACAGAATCCAACAGCACATTAAAAGGATCATACACCATGATCAAGTGGGGTTTATTCCAGGAATGCAAGGATTCTTCAATATACACAAATCAATCAACGTGATACACCATATCAACAAACTGAAGGAGAAAAACCATATGCTCATCTCAATAGATGCAGAGAAAGCTTTCAACAAAATTCAATACCCATTTATGATAAAAACCCTCCAGAAAGTAGGCATAGAGGGAATTTTCCTCAACATAATAAAGGCCATATATGACAAACCCACAGCCAACATCATCCTCAATGGTGAAAAACTGGAAGCATTTCCACTAAGATCAGGAATAAGACAAGGTTGCCCACTCTCACCACTCTTATTCAACATAGTTTTGGAAGTTTTAGCCACAGCAATCAGAGAAGAAAAGGAAATAAAAGGAATCCAAATCGGAAAAGAAGAAGTAAAGCTGTCACTGTTTGCAGAGGACATGATACTATACATAGAGAATCCTAAAGATGCTACCAGAAAACTACTAGAGCTAATCAATGAATTTGGTAAAGTAGCAGGATACAGAATTAATGCACAGAAATCTCTGGCATTCCTATACACTAATGATGAAAAATCTGAAAGTGAAATTAAGGAAACACTCCCATTTACCATTGCAACAAAAAGAATAAAATACCTAGGAATAAACCTACCTAAGGAGACAAAAGACCTGTATGCAGAAAATTATAAGACACTGATGAAAGAAATTAAAGATGATACAAATAGATGGAGAGATATACCATGTTCTTGGATTGGAAGAATCAACATTGTGAAAATGACTCTACTACCCAAAGCAATGTACAGATTCAATGCAATCCCTATCAAACTACCACTGGCATTTTTCACAGAACTAGAACAAAAAATTTCACAATTTGTATGGAAACACAAAAGACCCCGAATGGCCAAAGCAATCTTGAGAACGAAAAATGGAGCTGGAGGAATCAGGCTCCCTGACTTCAGACTATACTACAAAGCTACAGCAATCAAGACAGTATGGTATTGGCACAAAAACATATAGATCAATGGAACAGGACAGAAAGCCCAGAGATAAACCCATGCACATATGGTCACCTTATTTTTGATAAAGGAGGCAGGAATGTACAGTGGAGAAAGGACAGCCTCTTCAATAAGTGGTGCTGTGAAAACTGGACAGGTACATATAAAAGTATGAGATTAGATCACTCCCTAACATTATACACAAAAATAAGCTCAAAATGGATTAAAAACCTAAATGTAAGGCCAGTAACTATCAAACTCTTAGAGGAAAACATAGGCAGAACACTCTATGACATAAATCACAGCAAGATCCTTTCTGACCCACCTCCTAGAGAAACGGAAATAAAAACAAAAATAAACAAATGGGACCTAATGAAACTTCAAAGCTTTTGCACAGCAAAGGAAACCATAAACAAGATCAAAAGACAACCCTCAGAATGGGAGAAAATATTTGCAAATGAAGCAACTGACAAAGGATTAATCTGCAAAATTTATAAGCAGCTCATGCAGCTCAATAACAAAAAAACAAACAACCCAATCCAAAGATGGGCAGAAGACCTAAATAGACATTTCCAAAGAAGATATACAGACTGCTAACAAACACATGAAAGAATGCTCAACATCATTAATAATTAAAGAAATGCAAATCAAAACTACAATGAATTTCATCTCACACCAGTCAGAATGACCATCATCAAAAAATCTAGAAACAATAAATACTGGAGAGGGTATGGAGAATAGGGAACACTCTTGCATTGCTGGTGGGAATGTGAATTGGTACAGCCACTATGGAGAACAGTATGGAGGTTCCTTAAAAAACTAAAAATAGAACTACCATATGACCCAGCAATCCCACTACTGGGCATATACCCTGAGGAAACCATAATTCAAAAAGAGTCATGTACCAAAATGTTCATTGCAGCTCTATTTACAATAGCCCCGAGATGGAAACACTCTAAGTGTCCATCATCGGATGAATGGATAAAGAAGATGTGGCACATATATACAATGGAATATTACTCAGCCATAAAAAGAAATGAAATTGAGCTATTTGTAATGAGGTGGATAGACCTAGAGTCTGTCCTACAGAGTGAAGTAAGTCAGAAAAAGAAAGACAAATCCCGTATGCTAACACATATATATGGAATTTAAGAAAAAAAATGTCATGAAGAATCTAGGGCACAGACCTCCTAGAGAACGGACTTGAGGATATGGGGAGGGGGAAGGGCCAGCTGTGACAAAGCGAGAGAGAGAGGCATGGACATATATACGCTACCAAATGTAAGGTAGATAGCTAGTGGGAAGCAGCTGCATAGCACAGGGAGATCAGCTCGGTGCTTTGTGGCCGCCTGGAGGGGTGGGATAGGGAGGGTGGGAGGGAGGGAGACGCAAGAGGGAAGAGATATGGGAACATATGTATATGTATAACTGATTCACTTTGTTACAAAGCAGAAACTAACACATCATTGTAAAGCAATTATACTCCAATAAAGATGTAAAAATAAATAAATAAATAAAATATTAATCGTATTACAGTTATGGAGATTGTTCAAAAATAAATAAATAAATAAAATGATCTTCCTTCGTGTAAGGAAAACAAACTGAACTTGCTCTCAGATGACTTGGATTCTGGCCCCACTGTTGCCATTTACTGTGTGATCTAGGGCAAGTCATTCCCTCTGAGTCTCAGTTACCTGCCTTTGTCTGAAGATAGCCATAAAAAATAAGCAAATTATCTCATATGTTGAATCTCAGGAAATTGCTCATGGGGTTCGGCGTAATGTGTGGGTATGCTTTAAACGCTGTTAAGATGCTCTCAACTTTGGAGGAGGAATTATTTATTGTCAG
Source organism: Leucopleurus acutus (assembly GCF_964270905.1). Classification (NCBI taxonomy): domain Eukaryota; kingdom Metazoa; phylum Chordata; class Mammalia; order Artiodactyla; family Delphinidae; genus Leucopleurus; species Leucopleurus acutus. The sequence goes on along the minus strand of NC_139147.1, from coordinate 132,417,537 downwards.
GCTGCCTGATCTCCCATCATTGGAGATTCATCCCTGAAGACTTCCTTAGGCGGCTAAGATTCTAGTAGTAACATGCAAACACACCCCAAAAGTAAACACTTTTAGCCATTTTCAGCCAGCATCTGATTAAAAATTTGCTCACAAATTTTTTTTTTGCTCACAAAAGTCGGCTGAGAGGCCATGAAGAAAGCAGCTCTGAAAAGGCAACCGAGCTGTGCTGAGGACCAGCTGCGTCCCCCAACCAGGCCTCAACCCACTTTACATTCATGAACCCACCTGTGTGATCCTGGAGGAAGCAGTATCCCCAGTGCCCTCAGGACCCTCAGTTCTCCCCTAACTCCAGAAGGAAATTCAGTCCAACAAATATACATTATGAAATAATATATTCATAAATACTCATTAGGAGTACCAGAATTGTTAACATTTATGCAGAACGGAGAGCTTGACTCCTACAGAGTATTTGCAAAGTAGATTTGTAAGTTTAGTTGGGAGACAAACCTTCAACAGCTAGAACATTTTTTTCCAAAATATTATGCTTTTTCCTTCTCTGAAAGATTGAATTTTGGGTTCCAATTCACCCCTCCCTGGACACTGACTGCTCCCTTTTAACTTCGTAGCTCTTCCCACTATCATCGGAAGAGAGTATTTCCTTACCCTCAGACTCTGAGTCTGGCCATTGAACTTGTTCTGGCTGAGCGATCCCTCAGGAGCAGGAAACTTACAGGGACAGTTGGTTAAAGGGTACAGTGTTTCAGTTATATGGAATGAATAAGTTCTGGAGATTTTACGTACATAGTGACTATAGTTAATAATACTGTATTATTGTATACTTGAAATTTGCTAAGAAAGTAAAGCTTAAGTGTTCTCACCACACACATAAAATGTGTGGTGATAGATATGTTAATTAGCTTGATTGTGGTAATTTCACAATGTATATGTATATCAATTAAATATATACAGTTTTTTATTTGTCAATTATACCTCAATAATGCTGGGGAAAATATTTCAGGCAAGAAAGAAGGAGACAAAGATCTTACAGACATGAAGAATGCAAAGCCTTGTGGGTTCCAGGAATGTGCCATCTTTTTGTGCTGGTGGCTCAAGTGTAAGGGTGACCACGGCAGGTTTGAGAGGAAGGTGTGTGGCCGGCTTCTGAGATGGCCCCAGTGGTCCTCACCTCTGGTAGGTATCCTGCTCTGTGCAACTCCCTCTCATGTGGCATCAGGGGTGGCCTTATGGCCAGGAGAATCCTGTAGCAGTCATGTATGACTTTTGAAAACTAGGTCATAAAAGACATGGATCCCATCTTGCTTTCCCTTGGGCCCCTCACTCTGAAAGAAGCCGGACACTGTGTCATGAGGACACTCAAGCAACCCCATGGAGAGATCTATATGGCATGAAACTGAGGCTTCCGCCACCAGCACTAACTTCCTGTCATGACAGTGAGCCACCCGGGAAGCAAATTCTCCAGCCCTAGTCAGGCCTTCATTTGACTGCAGCCCTTGCTGATCCCTGTCCCTGACCCTCAGCCACTGTGAGATATGAAGTGTTTATTAAGTCACTACATTTTACAGTATGTTTCAGCGACAGATCGCTAATACGGAAGGTGAAGTTCACATGTGAGCTGTTGAGTTTGCTCTGCAAGAATCCCTTAGAAACGCGAAGCACCTGAAGAGGGCGTGACTTTAAGCTGTAACTTGAGACCTTGTGAAGGGCAGGTTTGAAAAGGGTGAGACAGGCAGGACAGCAAGGCAGTTAGGAGGTTAGTCCAGGTGAGCAAAGATGAAGCCTGACCTTCATCTGATGAGTCAGGGCATGGAGCATGGAGACGATGAGAGGGAACTGAGGGGCGAGGGCTGCCTGGGGTGGGTAAAGGAGGAGAGTGTTGGTGAGGCTCCTAGGTTTCCAGCCAGGGGCCGCTGGGCAGGCGGTGGGCATACACAGAGGTGGGGTTACAGGAGACGCAGGTGGGGGAGAAATACTGAGCTCATTCCTGGTGTGCTGGACTTGAGGCATTTGTGGGGTATTCAGGGGGAGAGGTCCAGGTATGGACTGGAGGTGTCTGAAAAGTTCTGTCTTCCTAGTGAAATGGATCCACCTGATGAGCTCCAGACAACACAGCCATGGATATTTTTGATGCTGCACCTGCAAATAACCAAGAAGAGGGCTGACTTCTGTAGAATGCCACCTCCTTGAAGGCTGCTGGATGTGATTGCAGGTATGTGAATGCCTGAAAAATAATAATAGCAGCATCTAACACTTTCAGTAGGTCCTTTTGGATAAACACCAACAGGCTCTAGCTGGCAGCTCTCTGAGGGTAGCACCTCCTCTCCCTCCCTCCCTCCTCCATTCCTATACTCTTCAAAATCAGTGGTTCTTAATCTTGGCTCCACATTTGAAACACCTGGGAAATTTTATGAGCATTAAGTGGGATGATGTAAAATTTCCTGACAGATGGGAGATGCTGGTTGCAGTCCTCTTTTGCCTAAAAAGTGAGACCAGACCCTCACCTCTCTCTCCCTCTCCTGGACCAAAAGGGATCCTATCTATGAAAGGGTTTTGTGAAATGCAGAGCTTTATTCAACTGTAAATTATAACCTTTACCTTTAACTTCATGAGAAGTCAAAGTGCTTTTTATTTTTAACTTTTTACTATGAAAAACATCAAATTATATTAAAGAGAATAATATAATAAGCCCTTGTTAGGGAACTGTCACTCAGCTTCAGAAATGATCAGTTTGTAGCCAGTCTTATTTATAGTATCACCCATTACCCCCTCACTGGCTAATTTTTTATCATTCATAAATATTTCAGCATGTATCTATAAAACATAAAGACTCTTTTTTGTAAAAAGCCACAATACTACTATCACATTTTAAGCATGATCAATAATTCCTATATATCAAATATCCGCTCAGTATTCACATCTCCCCCACTTTCTTTGTTTCTTCAGATTAGGATACAAGTAATCCCTTCACTAGATGTCTCCTCAATCTCTTTTAATGTATAGATTCTACCCCCATCTCCTTTCCCCATGTAATTCATTTATTGAAGAAACCAGTTCATTTCTTTCGTAAAGTTTCCTTCAGTCTAGACGGCATCGTCCTGATTTTTTTTTAAAAAATAAACTTTATTTTTTAGAAGTATTAGATTTACAGAAAAATTGTGAAGACAGTACAGAGACCCCAGACAGTTCACACAGTCACCCCTATAATTACCATCATGGCACGAGTGCATACCACCCACAGGACTTACCACTGTTGATACTGCCCTGGATCACCCGGCAGAGGCCCCACCCCTACCCCCTTCCATTATGCCCCCTTTGGAAAGAAGTGGCTGTTCCCAGCAGCCCATGCTGAAGGAGTCGACAGTTACACTTCACCATCTTCAGGGGACAGCTCTCCTATATCAATTATTTCAACTACTTCCGCATGGGAGATCTTCTTTTCCCCCATTTATGTACTTATTCATGATTTAGATTAGTATAGACCCATAGAGATTTATTTCATCTTTTAGGTTATAATCTAATACTGCTTTATTTTCTTGCCCAGACTGTTTCAGTTTTAGCTGTAGGGAGCTCTTTAGCTCTTGAGTTGGTTCCTGTGTCCTTATCCCTTTGACAAACTCCCATCGATATGGGTGTTTTCTTTTCATTATTGATTTTTGGATTTTCGGTGCACTTCCTTATTTTCTGGCATCACAAGATGCTCCAGGCTCATCATGTACCCACTGTGTATATTTCCTGCCCCAGTGCCTGAATCAGCACTTCTCCAAGGAGTCTTGGTTCCTTTTATTGGGAAATGGTAACAGAAACCAAGATCTGGGCACTGGGTGTGCTTGTTGCTCCTGGGGAATCGCTGTTTCTAGGCCCTCCCAGATGACAGAGCAATGAAATTTATATGTGTACGAAATAACCCTTGAATATACACTTATCCAAAAATGTTTCTGTTTGTAACCATCTGTATCTAAACTAAACAACTTCTTACTGATGTCTCCAACTCTAATCCACTACCACCTGGAACATTCTAGCTTCTTCCTGCTATTTGAAAAAGATGTTCTTTTGTATTTCTTATAATATGGTGGTTAGATTCAAATTCAATTTTTTGGCAAGAATATTTCATAGGTGGTGCATTCTTCCATCATTTTAGTGATGTTAGCAGCCATTGATGATCATTTCCTAGGATCTCTTAATTCTTTAAAGTTTTTAAAAAAAGCAAAGTTTTGATTGGCTCCATCTTTCTTCTCTGAATAACTGGAATTCTCTGTAGAAAGAAAAACCTCCCCTCATCAACTATTTGGTTACCCTGAGGTAGAGCCCATATAAAAAGGATAAATGCTTAAATCCTTGCCTCATTAGCTTATAAATAATGAATATAAATAATGAATATGTATGTCCTCTGAGGCTGAACACTGAGCTATTTTTGGTTTTGAACTTGCAGCATCTCTGGAGGCACATGGCTCAGCTCTCTACCTTCAGCCCCGACTGCTAGGCAGTCTGTCTCAGGAGGTGGAATAGCAGAGGGTAAGAGGCTGGGCTCCCCCGGCAGAGGCAGAGAGCAGTTTGGAAGGGGAGGCAAGATTGGAGGGTCTTGAGGGCTTCCATATTCATTCATCCTGAAAAATCTCTGGTCTCCAGTCATTTTCTTGTAGAGCTGTTGCCTTGCTTTCATAGTTTTTCACATTGCCTTAGAAATAGCTGAATCCATCTTTAAAAGTCTCCTCAAGCAACCATAAAAGAAAAATACAACAGCCAGAAGCTCTGGAAAGTGCATGTTTGACCCTAAATCCTTCAAGGAAACCCTTCTAGGAGAGAAACCAAGAAACCCTTTGGAGTGTTAGGGGTAAGGGTTAGGGCACTGTTCTCAGCCCTGGTTCCTTATTAGAGTCACCTGAAACACATATAAAAACCACTTACAGTTAAGCACCACTGCCAGAGATTCTGATTCGATTGGTCTGGGGTGGAACCCTGGAAGTGGCAGGTCTTTTTTCTTTTATTATTTTTTTATTGAGGTATAGTTGATATATAATATTATATAAATTACAGGTGTACAATATAGTGATTCATAATTTTTAAAGGTTGTACTCCATTTATAGTTATTATAAAATATTTGCGATATCCCCCGTGTTGTTCAATGTTATCCTTGTAGGTATTTTGTACCTAATATTTTGTACCTCTTAATCCCCTGCCCCTATACTGCCCCTCCCCGCTTCCCTCTCTCCACTGGTAACCACTAGTTTGTTCTCTATACCTGCTTCTTTTTTGTTATATTCACTAGTTTGTTGTATCTTTTAGATTCCACATGTAAGTGATATCATACAGTATTTGTCTTTTGCTGTCTGACTTATTTCACTTAACACAGTATCCTCGAAGTCCATCCAGGTTGCTGCAAATGGCTAAATTTCATTCTTTTTTATGGCTGAATAGTATCGCATTGTATACCACACCCATTTGTCAATGGACATTCAGGTTGCTTCCATGTCTTGGCAATTGTAATGCTGCCACAAACATTAGGGTGCATGTACCTTTTTGAATTAGTGTTTCTGTTTCTTGTTGTTTTATTTTTTGTTTGTTTTTCGGATATATACCCAGGAGTGGAATTGCTGGGTCATATGGCAGCTCTATTTTTAGTTTTTTGAGAAACCTCCATACTGTTTTCCACAGTGGCTGCACCAATTTATATTCTGGAATTGGCAGTTTTTATGAGCTTTTTGCAAGGTTTAATCGTTTAACCAGGGCCATTTCGAGGCCCCCTAGAACTCTAAAAGGGGAATGAGTGTGTCGCACCTACAGTCTCATCACCTCGATCCAGTTGCCTGATGTCAGTAGATACCATCTCTGCCACGTTACTCAGAAGACTAAGCTAGGAAAGATGATGCCAGGAACGTCTCACTCCACCCACCTCCCCTCCCTGCCCCATTCTGAGGCCTGGTGAGTGTGGCTCAGTTCCAGCCAGGGGGCCTTTAACATAAGACTCTACCCCACCCTTGGCTCCACAGATAGCTACATTTGCTGTGCCTGGCACTGTTCTAAGTGCTTTAAATCTCTAACATCCTTAATAGGTTGGAATACTCTGCACTTAACAGATGAGAGACTGGGATCTGAGAGAACTGACTGCCTTGCTAAGGTCGCCAGCCTGTGTCTGGGTGGGTACTTGGGCTCTTTCGCATCACGTGCTGTTACTAACAGGCTGTGACTCCAAGCCCAGCCCCTCTTGAGAAGCTGTCTCCTCCCTTCCTCTGTGTAATAAATATTGACTCTTGAGGAGAGATGCCCTGCACAGAGTGCAGGGCCTGAGAAAAGGTGGGGAGGCCTGGGGCGAGGGATTCTGAACCCCTGTTCCTCACTCAGCATCAGGTCCTGAGGAGCCCCCTGCCCTGGGGGTGCGCGGTTCCCCACCTTCCTTCACAGCTCAGTGGTCTGAGCGTATGTGAGAGTAAAGTCTAGAAAGCCTTGGGCACTTCTTCTACCTCTGACCCTTGCTCTCCTTCCTGTGCCTACAGGGTTTCACCCACAGCCCTTTCCTCCCTTACTCTTTCCTGGAAAATCTCGTGGGTCTGTCCATCCTATCCACCACCTATTGCCACCCCCAATTTCAGAACTACATTATTGTTGCTCACCCCCCTCCTATAATCCCCATCCCAGAAAGTGACAGCGCCATCCACCCTGACGTCATCCTGGCAAAGTCCCCCCCCCCCCGACACTCAATCAGCTACTGAGTCCCCGCAGTGTCACCCTCAGGATGGCTCTAACACCCATCGCTCCTCTGTCCCCACCACCCAGGGAAGGCTGCGGCTCGGAAGCCAACTCTGCTAACGCTTACCCCACCCCAGGCCCCGGGCTTTGTGTACCATCCAGACCAACTAGGTGTGGCTCCCAGGATGCGTCCCTAATTAGATAATGAAACTCTACTCAGCCTGCAAACCTCTTCGCACGACCCAGCTCTCCCAACCGGCTGGGGAAGTCCCCTGGAGCTAGACTGTGACGTCAGCACTATTAACGGTCTCCCGCCGCGTCCATGACCTGGTCACGCCTGCAGCCTTGCCCGTGCCAAGGCCCACTTCCCCCGAGTCTCACTTGGCCCTAGGCTTCCCGGGGCCGATTACCCGCCACCGCGCCCCGCTGATTGGCTGCCGCCCGGGACCACGGCCGCGCCCCGCCCCAGGCCCTGCAGGGATTGGTCCTGGCCGCCGGGCCCTGCAGGGATTGGTCCTGGCCGTCCCGCCCGCTACCCACGTCGGCCCCCTGGACAGCCGAGCGGGGAGGTCCGGTCATGGCCGGGATGCGCAGGCTGGAGCTGGCGGAGGCCTTGCAGCTGGGGCCGGGCTGGCGGCACGCGTGCCACGCGCTGCTCTACGCGCCGGACCCGGGGTTGCTCTTCGGCCGCATCCCGCTGCGCTACGCAGTGCTGGTGAGGAAGAGGCGCGCCCGGCCACCGCCTGCCCCCGCCCCGCGGCCACGCCGCCTTGGGCGCCCCCGGCCATCACCGCTTCCCTCTCCCGCAGATGCAGATGCGCTTTGACGGGCGCCTGGGCTTCCCCGGCGGCTTCGTGGACTTGCGGGACTGCAGCCTGGAGAACGGGCTGAACCGCGAGCTAGGCGAGGAACTGGGCGAGGCCGCGGCCGCCTTCCGCGTGGAGCGTGCCGATTACCGCAGCTCGCACGCCGGGTCCCGGCCGCGCGTCGTGGCGCACTTCTACGCCAAGTGCCTGACCCTGGAGCAGCTGACTGCGGTGGAGATGGGCGCGCCGCGCGCCCGGGACCACGGGCTGGAGGTGGGGCCAGCCCAGGATCCCACCCCGCGTCTTCCAGCTCCCGAAGGCCTGTCCCACAGTTTCCTCGTGTAGTTGGGGTCTGGGTGACTAGTTGCAGCAAACCTGGTCTCCCTGCAAAGATCGAACCCCCTCCCCACTTCACAAGCCTCTACAGTTGTCTTTGTAGAACACACCCATCCAAGTCACTCTTCTAGTCCCCTTTGATAGTGGCAGGCGTTGCACCTTAGGCCCCTGTTTTTCTTGCGTAGAAGTGGCCTGATGTTTTGAGGGAAAACCCTGGCACTTAGGCGAGGGTAGAGGGGGACATTGTGTATGGCGATGGTTCTCAAACTTTGGTGGGTATAAGAATCATCTGGGAGGCTTATTAAAACTGATTACTGGCCCCACTCCCAGAATTGCCGGCTCAGTGGGGGAGGGGTAGAAGGACCTGAGAATTGCATGTTTCAAAAGTTCCTAAATGGTGCTGATGCGGCATTTTGAGGACTACTGCCGTAGGGCCCAGTGTGCGTCCCGGAGGCAGGAGCCACTTCTGTGATGTGGGAAGGGTTAGCTTTTGCGGAGCTGGAGAGCATGACCTGGGTCATTTGTCTGCAAAGACCTGGGCCCTCTAGGGCCACAGAGGTGTGCGTCCTCAGGCCTGGTCCTGCTGGACTGATAAAGGGGTGAGACCTCTGATCTAGAAAGATCTGGCTGGGACGAGCTCTCTGTGTTCCCAGAGTCTCATGTCTCCTTCCTTTCCCAGGTGCTGGGCCTGGTACGGGTGCCCCTGTACACCCTGCGGGATGGTGTGGGAGGCCTGCCTGCCTTCCTGGAGAATACGTTTATTGGAAATGCACGGGAACAGCTGCTGGAAGCCCTCCAGAACCTCGGACTGCTGGAACCTGGCTCTTTCGCACGCTTAAAGTTCTCAGCTCGTCCCTAGAGGCTGTCCTCCACAAACCCATGGAACCTGCCTGAGATCAGGGCCTTTGTACTAGGGAGGGAGGGAGGAAAAAGGGAATGTTTTCTCTTCTGGGCCTGGGCCTGATAGATGATAACAGATTAAAAGGAAAAGGTGTGTAGTGTTCTGAGCAGAGGGCCACGTGGTGACTCATGGTGTCAGTGGCAAAAATCCGCAGCTCATCCTGGGTGCCCTGGCAGATTCACAGAGCCTGCATCTTCCCTGTACATGTGCGCACACACAGCCTAGTGGCCCCCAGACACGCACTCACACACAAGCTGATGCCTCCCCCATCCCTTGCCGTGTCCAGTTTAAGCAGGAAGTGGCACGTGTGGGGCGTAGCTTGTTGCCATACCCATCTCCTTGCTGGGGAGGAGCTTCTGAATCAGGGAGGCTTTCTCCCCACACTCCTACATGGCTGTTCCCAGCGTCTAGCCCAGCCCATGCTTGTTGGGGAGGACAGAGAAGCAGAGGACCCGTTTTCCCCCTGAAAGTAGTTGCATCCTTGCCTGGGGGTTGGCCAGAGCAGTATCCCCCCGAAAGGGTGGTAGAGGGCCCTGACCTACCCCCTGCCCTCTTCTGAAACTGAGCAGAAGGGGTGAGGAAAAGGTTTGGCCTCCTTGGACTGACCTTGGACTCGAGACCCCTGGGTTCTGGTGCATTTCCTCCAGGGCTTTCACTTGGGATCCCTTAGACTCTGGGGACAGTGAAGGGAGCTGGCCCAGCCCTGATCTAGACCTGCCCCAATAAAAAAGAGCCTCCCAGTAAAGAAGGGCTTATAGCCGGGCCTCAAAGCCCTTCAGTTCCTTCAACAAATTAGCTGTATGAGGTATTGGTGATCTAGGGATGAGAGAGCCATAGACCGCTCTCCATGCAGCCAGGAAACTTCTTCTTAAAGGGCCAAATGGTAAATATTTTAGGCTTGGTGGGGCACATGGTGTTTGTAGCAATTGCATAACTCTGCCAAGTCAGAAGTAGCAGTGGACAATACATAAATCAGTGGGTGTGGCTATGTTCCAGTAAAACCATTTAAAAAGGGATGTGGCCAGCCTGTGGGCCACAGTTTGCCAACCACTGCTCTAGAAATGAAGATAAGATTAATTAAATTATGATGCTTATTTACTTGTTTTATTTATGTCTGTGTTAAGAAGGAAATAAAGGATTGCTACAGGTCCCACCTTGGTATCTTTCACTTTAGTTGAGGTGGTCCAGAAGGGCCTCTGTGAAGAGCATTTAGGCTGAAGGATGGAAAGGACAGAGCCAGGGAGGAGTGTGGGGAGAGGATTCTGGGTGTTCCAGGGAGAAGCACGTGTTAAGGCTCTGGGAACGAATCTTGGCAAATTATCCCAGAACAAAGGTAGGGAGTGAGACTCCATTTCTCAGTTGGGGGTGGCAGCGGGGGGAGGGGGGCGGTGGTAGGGGGAAGCAGAGAATTTGCAGCAAAAGACCAGTGTAATTAGACTAAAGTAAGCAAGGGGAGGTGAAGCAGGAACCAGATGGTACAGAGCCTTACAGGCCATGGTCGGGGCAAGCTGTGTGGAGCACGGACTGGAAGCGGGTAGGAGGTGAAGTGGAAGGTGGTGCTGATCTGGGCCTGGATGGCAGAGGAGGTGGAGAGAAGTGGGGGCTCTTAAGAGATGGTGGTGGCAGCACTGACAGGCCCTCTCATGGGCTGGCTAGAGGGTGGGGTGAGGAGAGAGAAGACTCAAGGGTGACTTTTCAGCTGGTGCCTTAAGGTGTTCAACTTATGGATGAAGGGAAAGCCTGGCGAAGCTGGAAGGGGACCACACAGGCTTTTGGAGGGGATGGAATCAAGGTCATTTTGGATGTGTTGCGACCTAAATTTGTGAGTCATCCACATAAAAATGGTGTGGCAATACTTCAGACTGGATGGGGTCATCCAAGGAGAGAGAAAAGAGAAGAAGACTCAGGACGGGGCCCTAAGGGAACCCAGCCCTGAAAGTCTGCGGGGAGAAGCAGGACATGTTCAGGAGGACAAGGAATTGAGAGGAAGCTGCTTGAAGAGGGTGGACATGCCAGGCTCTCAGGAGCGTTTCGGTGAAAGGAGGGCAGAACTGTCTCTTGGATGTCTTAGCGTGGAGTCGTGGATGACCTGGAGGGGAGCCGTTTCAGGAAGGGGTGGGAGTTGGTTGAGTGAGTAGGTGGTGGTGGGGTGGACAGTGAGAAGCAGGTCCAGAGGGTGTGAGAAATGGGGTGAGAACTGGAGAGGGCTGTCAGGTCAGGGAGGGTTTGCAGTGGGAGAGCCTGGGTGTCGATGGGAACAGTCAAGGTGGAGAGTGGAGAGAGGGTTCCTGAAGGGGCACAGTCCGTGCAGAAGGAGGCGGGCTGAGCCCTCTGAGAGGAGGACAGCCAGTCCTGCAACACAATGGGCTCAAGAAGAGGAGGGGAAAGTATAGAGGAGGAGGGGCTCAATTAATGGTGGGCTGAAGGAGCTGTAATCTCTTCCTGGTGAAATGAAGTGAGACCATCAGCTGGACGTGGGTGGAGGATGTTCTCAGAGGGCGTGAGGCAGTCCTTCATCTGCACCTGGGAAAGCAAGTCGATTACAGAAACGCAGAAGGGCAGGCGGGGCTGAGCTATGAGACGAGGATCTAGGCGCTTAGATGTACCACATCTGGGGGGGGTGGGTGTACACACACTCATGTGTTTCCCCCACAGCTGTGTTCAGGTGGGACAAGGTCACTGAGGCAGAGCTGGGCCTTTCCCAGAGGAGCACAGGGGAGGAGGGGCAAGGCGGCTGAGATTACAGGAGACGTAATGCTGGACTGTGGGGTGTAAGGTTTAATCTGAATAAGACGGGAATTGAAGGCAGGAGGTGACCCCGGAGGGGTTAGTAAACTGGAGGTCTTGATGAGGTAGGACTCCAGCATGGGCTGTGGTGTGTGTGGAGGGGTACTTGAGCCAGAGAGGGTGTTTCTGAAGCTGAGGTGGAGCCATCATGGGAAAGTCAAGGTCCATGTGATGAAGCCAGAAACTGACGGCTGTTGGAGAAGGTAGTGTGAGCTACTAACCAAGTCCTCCGCGAGGCTCCAGGAGGGGAAGGAGGGCATTGACAGGGCAGGAGCCCTGGGCGAGAGGGCTGTGAAGAAGGGGTGGGTGGGGACGGGTGGCAGCTCTTGGCCTTTGAAGGGGTGGGGGTGGGAGCAGCTGCAGAGATCAGGTAGGTGCCTGGAGAGGTGGACGACTCTGTCCTTTGTCTCCTAACCTGGCCCTGACCGCCACCGTCAGCTCCCCAGGTAGGCAGGCCGGGAGAAGGGATGCCTCAGAGCCTCCCAGGGCACAGCCTGCACCCGCTCCATCTGTGCTGTGTGTCCGCAGCCCTCGCTCATCCCTGTGTGGAGGCAAGGTCCCTGCGGCCGAGCGGGATTGGAGTGGTGGCATCGCTTACCTTGCCTGGAGCTGGGCCTGCGCAGACCTGGCCCGGGGCCCAGCCGCACACACTGCTTCACAGCCCTTACAGACTGCATCTTAATGCTGGGCTGTCCCGGCACGTCAGAGCCTCCTGGCAGTGCAGTCGTCAGCTTGCTTTTTTGTTTATACTAAATCTTTTTATTTTTTGGCTCTGGGGATTGTTGAGGGGGACAGCCCATGGCTTCCCTGTATCATCCCCACACGCACTATCCCAGTGAGAGGGTGCTGTCTCAGCCAGCCCCCCTAGAGTGTTCGTCTTTCTGTGGCTTGAGTTCATTTCGCCTGCCTCATCTTCCCGTCTGCAGGCAGGCAGGGAGGTGATGGCACACCCGCCTCTGGTCTCTCCCCTCTTATCCAGTACCTTCCTGCTGCAGTATGAAGAAACCCCCTGGCCTGGAGAAACCAGTCATCAAGGGGAGAGAGAAGTCAGGCAGCTCCGTGGAATCCTTGACCCCATCAACTGCGGTGGTGACTCAGCCAGCACCTGACCTCTTCCTCATCTGAGCCACTGGGTTTGTGGTTCCTGTGGGGGGGGTAAAGCAGGCAGACCGTGCTGGGTCTCCACCTCATGCTGGCCCCTCTCGCAATTTGTTTCATGGGAGGCGAGTGGCCCTGGCTGCATCCCCCCCAAACACATATTTCTGCCTTTCTCAGCAGAGTCAGCAAGATGCTCGCACTTCTCATTCCTCTGCTTTTTCCTTGCTGCTGCAGCGGCTGGTGCTGAATTCACACTTTTGGGCCCCATGCTGTCCGGAGCCAGAGTCTCCTTGGTTATCGAATTTCTGGCAAAGCTGCTGCTTTGAGCAGAAACATTTGAGGAGAGTGGCTGCCACCTTCACAGTTACTCAGGCCAAAGGCTGCTGAGTAAACCAGACCAGGGCAGACGTGCAGATGAGGGAAGGCGAGGGTCCTATGACTTTGGTTTATTGCACAGAAAACATTTTTCCTCCAAACGCTCCCCTCCACACAGACAAATGAACATGAGAAAAAAAAACAGAGAAATTTTATCTGATGAAATTAGTGAATGGCGACAGAATCTGAGCTTAGCTAACAAACGCTCTACCTTGGCCCTCCTCAGGGACAGGCAGTGAGCAGGAGGTGGGGGGCTATATTTAAAACAGGGTCACTTCTGAGGAGGAAGGACAGGGCATGGGCAGGGCAGAGGAAAGAGAAACACCCACCGTGGACTTAAGGCCACAGAAAACTCCCAGGAAAAGAAACCACATGGCCTCGCCCCCTAACTCCGCAAGAGGCAGGAACGTGGAAGTTCATGTTCCCTCCAGGTAAAGGCAGCCTAGTAGAGGCCAGAGGCAGAGAGATGAAGCTGCCTTCCGGGGCCTCCTCCCCCATCCCCGCCCCACCCCTGCCAAGCGCTCTGCTCGCATATGAGCACAGCCCTCTCCTACCCCCCTGGTGCCTGTTACCCTCCACAGGCATTCCCAGGGAATGCAGTTGGCAAGGACCTCTCTCCTTCCACTCAGATGACCCTGGTGGGGTTTTCAGTAATCATGAACAGCCCTTGGAAAAGCCCCGGGAGGGCGGTGTTACCCACAGCCCCGGCCCCCCAGCCTCTCCTGGCCGCTGAAGAACAGACTGATCCATTCCCACCTTCCTGCGGTCCAGGACTGGTTCCAGGTGGGGATGTAGGCAGAGGCCAGGTAACAGGGAGGGGCGAGCAGGTGAGTGAGCCATGTGCTTGTTGAGGGCAAAGGAGTGGAAGGATTGCCTCCAATTCACTGAAGTAAACAGGAAATAACAACATGGGGTCTGTTCATGAAAGGGACGTGAACGCTGGCTGTAAATGATAAAGAGCATTCTCTAGAAGAGTGATTCCCCAACAGAAGCAGGCTTTGCTCAGGGAATTTAAGGAATACATGGACTGGGGAATAAGAGGAAAGATGGAATAAGACACAAACAGCTGGCAGCCCCGAGGAAAGGGTTTAAGGGGCTAGATCTCTATTAGCTTTCTTTAATTGATCAAGAGTTTATCCACAATGACTGCATGAATTTCAGATTATATACAGGATATCTATGGAAAATGCAAGGAGAAGTCAACACAACAGTATTGGGAGACCACAAACTCAGTCCTTGGCAGATAAAATGTCAACGTTTAAGTACAGAATCTAGGATATATAATAATGATGATGATGGCAACAAATATTCTGGCAGTGCTTACTGTGCTGTGGGCACTGTTCTAAGTAAGCTCTTTTCATGTGTTAACATATGTAACAACCCAACTATATCAGACAGAGATACTATTATATTATCTCCAGACTCCAAACAAAAAACTTAGGCACAAACGCCAGCAAAATAAAAGATAAATACTGAACTATGTTGATTGAAGCAGAGAATCTACCTTTAAGGACCCAGGAAACATCTACCAAATTACGCATCTATTGGGCCTTAGAAAACCTCAGTAAATCCTCTCCAGTCTTGTACCACCTCTGGAATGCCAGTACACATCACACTCTCTGAGCATAACGTGATAAAACTGGAAATAAATGACAGGGAGAGACACTCATAAACTTTCTTCTTTATGCTCTTTCATATTGCCTGAACCTTCTACAATGTGTACGTATTTTGTTTTTAAAATGACCAGTTAAAACAATAAAAAGGAAATTGCTTTTTTCTTGTGAATTTACAGAAACCCAACCCAAATGAATCTAAAGAAACAAGGAAAGGATTCAGGGTGGACATGCGACCCGTCCCAGGAAGAATGTTGGGTAGTTTGTTGAGTTGAAGGAGGACTGAAGTTCTTCAGCCCCAAATGAGAAAGTCACGGTGGAGCTTGAGTGGCCAGGTGTGGTCATGTGCTCACCTGGGCCCTCCCTGCCGACACTAGGACTATGCAGTTGACTGACCAGGCCAGGCTCCTCCGCCCTCGTAGTGGCTGGGGGAGCAGAGAGGAGATCTGGGGATGTAGCAGACCCCCGAGGGAGGGGGCAGGAATGCTTGTAGCACAAACAACCCATGCCTACCACAGGTGGAAAAAAAGGCTAGAGACTCAAACTTCCTCTTTGTTCCAATAGGGATCTTGTTCATGAGATTCCATAATTCTTCACGTGGCTGTACTTCACAAAGTGTAGAAACTCATGCCTGCAATTTGCAGCCAAAGTGTTGCTCCATGCTGCTTCGTAGCCCCCCACAGGATCCCTTTTAATGGCTGCATAATGTTCCACACAGGCATTTCCCCTGCATTTTGATCACCTCCCCTTTAGTTTCTCACCCTCCGACCCACCAGAGCTGAGGAAGCCACTTTGACCTCAGGCTCATTGCAGGGCAAACCTCATCCCCTTCCCCAGGCCACTGACCCTCAGCCCCCACCCCAGCTTCCCCTCCCACATGCACCTTTTGCCTCACTAACTCCCATTCTTTCTTAGTTTTAATGTCACTTCCTAAGGGAAGCAGTCTCTGGTCCTGACCTTCTGGACTAGGTTAATCTACCTCATACTATATAGAAAATGATAGTGTAAAACGGAATAAAAGAGTATGCAACCCCCCAAAGTAGGAAAGAATACCATAAAATCATGTCAAGTAATTAACTCATCATAATTTTATGGGTTTTTTCCCCCTAGATTTTGTCATGTTTGTGGTATTTTTCAGCTTTTGAAAGTTGTAATTGGTTGTGCTTTTACATCCTATATCGATATTCCCTTTGGTTTCCTTTTTCTAAATTTGGTTTCTTTCTTTCCTAAAGAACATTCTCCAAGTTGTATGAGATTCATGTCTCACGAAGACTAGTCCGGCTGCATGTGGAGGCCTGGACGCCCTTGCTATCGGTGTGGAGCAAGGCAGGCAAGGCCTGTCACCACCTCACACCCCCTGAAGCCCCCGATGCCAGGATGGAGCCCCAAAGCCAAGGCCAGGGTGTAACTAACTAAATAGGGAATTATCTGTCATCCCTTTGACCTTTTTTCCAGCTTCTAGAGCTAGCTCAAGTTGTTCCTTGTTTATGTGATAGATGGTAAGTTATCTAAATTTTCCATCCTAAGACTTCAGGGTGATGAAGAGGAGAAGAGGGCATGGAGAAGGTAATTGAAGCTCTGTGAGCAGGAAGTGGCCAAAACAGTGGTCTCGGAGCTCCAAGCCTTTCCCTGGCGACGCTGTTCTTGGTGGTCATGTGGAGGATTTAATGACTCTAGGCCGGTCATTCCCCATGGGAATGACACTCCATCCACAAAGGGTGGGTTCCATCTGCTATGGTCATGTAACAAATCATCCTCAAATGTAGTGGCTTAGAGTAACAGCAGTTCCTTTATCCTTCATGGCTGGGGTCAGATCCAGGCTGGACTTGAGCAGCTGCAGGCTGGCCAGGCCTGTCTCCTGCCACGCAGTCTCAGGCTTTTTCATGGTGACTGGCTTGGGCGCCTCAGAGTGGTCACCTCAGGGTGTTCAGACTGCTTACCTGGCCGTCAGGGCTCCAGAAAGCCAGATGGAAGTTGCACGGCCTTGTCTGAATCAGCCTCAGAAGTCAACTTCATTTCTGCCATGTTCCATTGGTCACAAACAACAAAACTCACATAGATTCGAGGGGTGGGGAAGCTGGGCTCCATCTCTGGTTAAAGGAGTGACCAAGTTCTAGAAGATCAGGTGGGACAGATATCTTTGCCGCCATCTTTGGTGTCTAGAAGTATTGATTATAAAAGAGGGTATTGGGTGTGAGAACCCTCCTTGCAGGCCTACGCTACCTCAGCACACCACTCCAGGAACTCTTCAGAGGGATCCAGGCATGAATTTGACAGGTTTGAATTCAGAGTCCTTGAACACAGGTCCTGCTGTGGTGCCGGCTTTGAAGCTCATCCTTCTCCCGCTGGGGTGGGGCTGCCAGGAACGAGGCCGCCAGGAAGAGCCAGCCACAGCTTAGACATCTCTGGATATGCACGCAGGCTGGTGCCGTGTCAAAAGGCTGAGGTAGACAAGTTCAGGTCCTGGGCTTTTCCCTGGCGAGTTTTGCAGCGGTGGTCATGTATGGGGAACAGCAGGTCTGATGTCCCCTTGTTTCCATTATTCTAAGACAGACATTAAACTCTCTGAAGTCAGGATAGGTCTTACAACTCATGCCAGGTGGTGGTCCTGACATGGTCATCACCTGCTGCACATGGCCTGAAAACCTGTGGGATGAATGTCAGCAGCTTGGGAGGAAATCCCAGAGACTCAGGTGGAGAACTCTTAAGAAATGTTGCTATTGATGGCACAGAGGTCGATGTTTTGTAGAAAAACACGAACAGCTAATGCCTCAGGTTGAAAAATGATTCAAAAGAGTTGAACACTCTGCAGAAGTTTTAGGAATATTTAAATCACTTTACTTAGGGTATATTTCCCATATATGCACAAGAGTGATCTATGATAAAAACCATGTCTAATGAAGTAAAAAAATCTTCAACATATAGAAATTTTTAGAAAATGAAGTGATAAGAAAACATCGTATTATGGCTTAATGGAAGAATTTTTCTTTCTTAGAAGTACATAAAATAATAATGCATGTAGCAGTCAATGATGTCTTACAGTGGGTGAAATGCAGGAGGGGAGAAGCTCATTTCTCATCCTGGAGGCATCTGGAGTCCTAAGTGACTTCTAAGAAATAGGGCACAGCATGCAGTGGGGGCTGAGAGACAGGTCAGAAAGGCCAATGACTGGCTGGTCTGGCTCATCTGCCACTGCCCAAAGCACCAGGCAGAGACCAGGACGGCCAGCGCTGAGCGTGGAAGCAAGAGGTAAGGTGCTGGAGACCAGACAATGTGGTCGGAAGTGGCGCTGGGGCGGGTGGGGCAGGATGCTGGTGGAGGCCTCCCCAGTGTGGAACAGAATGGAAGTTCAGCGTGCAAGGCTTGGGAGGGTGAGTGCCTCTGCCTGTCGGTGCCATCAATGACCAAGTCTCCTGTGAAAGAGAGGGCCCAGCCAAGCAGGGAGGAGATCACAGTGGACACGAAACTGTCTCCAGAGACAAGGGCTAACGGTGTAGGACAGGTAGCCTGGAGGAGGCGGGCACAAGGGGAAGCAAGGCCTTTATGGATCTGGTGTTAAGGAAGGAGTTAAAACTGTGCTGGGTCTGTGATTGGGACAAATGTTTCAGGCAGAATAACTCAGCCACTGGAACCATTCATAGTGACTCCAGCACCATGTACTTTAAGATCTATTCAAATATTGGCTTCAATATCCCATTTCTCAAACTAGAATATGATTGGTTGAAATGGCTCCAACTTTGGGGGACAAAATTGTTGACTGTTTAAACTGAACACGTGGTCGCCATAGGTATCAGGCACCTTCCCTCAGGCACTGCTGAGAAAATGTCAGTCGTCGCTGTAGTAACATTTTAATTACATCACATGGAGTCCGTTCCTGGAAAGGCCTGCTTGCCCCAAGACTTCTTAATGCCTACTTGTCCTTCAAAGCTCATCACTCCTTTAGGGCAGCTTTCATTCTCCTCATTTGGGCTGCCATGGCAACTTGAGCATGCCTCCACAAGAGAACCATCCCACTGGCCAGAATTCTTCCTTAAAATTTCTTTTGGCCCTACTAGAACATGACTGTGTTTCCCCAGCATCTGGCATGTTACAATAGAGTAGGCCCAGTAAGCACTCAGTAAAATACTTATTGAATGCATGCTTCTTGAAAAGCCTTTTCTCTTATGAAAGATGAGCAAGCCAATAGAAGCTCATTTTGAATATTAATTCATATTAATTTTTGTCCAAGTTTTTTCTTTTTGTTTTGATAAAAAAAAATTTAATTTATTTATTTGGCTGTGTCAGGTCTTAGCTGCAGCACACGGGAACTTCATTGCAGCATGCGGGCTCTTCATTGCAGCACCTGACCTCTCTAGTTGTGGTGTGCAGGCTCAGTAGTTGTGGCACATGGGCTTAGTTGCCCTGTGCCATGTGGGATCTTGGTTCCCTGATCAGGGATTGAACCTGCGTCCCCTACCTTGGAAGACAGATTCTTAACCACTGGACCACCAGGGAAGTCCCTCCAACAAGTTTCTTCACGTTGTGGCAAATATCATTGGACTGGGATTCAAGACTCTTGTACAAGTCCAGGGGCCTTGTGTCCATTAGGCAACTTCCTAATCTCTCTGGGTCTTGGTCTCCGCATCTCCTGTGCACATCTCAAGGGTGCCCTGTGTCTTCCATTATTTATTCCACTGCCTGGCACATAGTATGTGCTCAATAAATATTTGGATAAATTAATCTGTGAAATGAACAAAAGGTTAGGATAAATTATCTCAAAGGTCCCTATTTGGCTTCCTAAATAATGCAAAGAAACACTTCTCGTCATTCTATCCAATCAAAACACGTATTAGTTCTTAATCCTTGTGATATCGTTTAACAAAGTCAGCTTACACTGGCTGCTTGGAGGTAACATAGCAACTTATTACCATGGCAACATCGCACTTCCTAGTCTTCAAATATGGGTACAGTCGAAATGAGCTGACCTAGTATTTACATTGAGGTTTGGAACTCAAGACCAGCCCGGCTGATTGTTATGTAATAAGGTTTTTGTGGTTCCTATGGAACAGACACTCCTCAAATTCTCTTCCACCTATTGGCTGATAACTGAAATACTATGGTTCATCTCCTTAGTGTGAAGGGCTTTATGTCCTTCAAAAAACATAGAACATCCACTTTTTTTAAACAGTGTCCAGTATCAGAACAAATATCTTTGTGTATTGGCTGCATGGAAATTTTAAAGATAACACTGGTGAGTTGAGAGGTCATGTTGCTTCAGTTTCATGATATTATTTTAAGGGAATTAAACTCACAAATCATTGTTTCGGGTCTGCTAGCATGACAGCTGGTGGCAGTTTATCAGACCGCAAGATAGGCCTCCAAGTGCATTCATTATAGCTAATTGTAATTACGCTAAGATATAAGTTATTTATAGCAAGTGTTATTTTCATACATTTTAACAGATAAACCAAGTCCATTGGATGAATAATAGATTTTTCTGATGTGAAGGAAAATCATTCTGCATATGTAAGACTGTCCACCTTGATTATGCATGCCACTGCAAGGAATTTGGGTCTGGGATGAAATGCAGGAAGTCAAATACAATTTTGGAAATTTCATTTTCTGATGGGCATATATTATTTATGAAGGTTTGGGTTGTAAGTAACAGAAGATCCAATTTAAACCTTTTTATCTCATATACCTGGAAATCTGAGAAGCATGTAGATTTCAGGAATAGTTGACCCAAAGGCTCAATGACTTAGTTTTATTCTCTCTCTACACTACACTACTAAGTTTTATTCTCTCTCTACACTATACTACTATAGTGAGGGCTCCATCTCAAGGCTGGTTCCCCTTATTTGCATCCAAAGCAAGAGTCCTTAGCTTTGCTATGATTGACCAGCCCTGACCAACCCCGATGGTCAAAGGGCAACCGTGAAGTTTGGCCTGGGAGGCCTAAAGCAGCGACTGTGCCCAAGGGAACAGGATTAAGTGAGGGTCGGTTCTATTCGGATCTCATGGCTGCTATTCAATGAGGGAGGAAAGAAAGCCACAATGTCCAAACCACCCCTAATTGTACCATGGAAGACAGAACATTACCTCTGAATAAGTACATAATTACTTTTGTCAATCAAAGTGTAAAGGGAGCACAAAGGAAAATTGTATTGTTCTGCCTGTATTGTGTGTATTGTCCCCTATAGTTGAAGAATTTATGTGAAACCATTGGCTCTCCTTGGCAGCTTTCCCAGTTCCATCCCACATTCAATTAGAGACTGGAGTCAGAAATGGATTTTGTAGCTTATACACCATGGTAACGGGAGGCCATAGCTAATCTTGTGTCCTAGCTTTTGTTGTTTAGAATGTGTGGGCAGAAAGAGTCAAATGGCCTCTCCTCTGTCTGGCACAAGCGTTCTGCTCTAAATCAAAGTGAAATAGGCCTCAGCGGCATTAGCTCAAATGGCCGATTTAAAAAAATTACTCACAAATTAGGCTGTTCTCCAAAGTGTGTTTTGAAACATTGATTTGCTTAAGTGACTATAAAATCAGTAATATGGTTAAGACTCAAATTAATGGGCTGGTATAGCCTTTCAGGTTTATTTCACAGGCTCTACTTGGCCAGAACATTTTGCATTGATTCTTGTCATCCTTAAAGCAGACAAAGCACCACACTCCTTCCTCTGGAGAATCCAGAAGTAAAACACTGTCACCCCTCAAGTCCCTGGAGGTTGTGTGAGTGTGTATGTGTGTGTGTACATGTGTACCAAATGTGCTCACTTATGAACAGAGAACTGTGTGTCTACTCTGTACAAGCACTTAATCTAAATCATTTTATTTAATCTTCAGAGTCATCATATTAAATACGAGTCCAATTTCACAGATAAGGAAACAGGTTTGCAGAGGCTAATGATTTGCCAGCTGTCCTACAGCTGTAAGTTGCAAAGCCTGACTTGAACTCAGGTCTGCCTGCGGTCACAACTCAGGATCTGACCCACCAAGCTTCACCGCCTCACTCTTTGTCTGGGAGTTGCATTAAAGTTTTCATTTTGCTGTTAGCTTTGCCTCCTTCCCTGCCCTGTCAAACTCTATATTCATTGACTTGCTACTGATTGAGCACCTGCCATATGCCAGACACTGTTTCAGGAGACACAGCAGAGAACAAAGCAGACAGAAATCTCTCCCTTCAGGAGCTTACATTTTATCAAGAATAAGCTCAGTTGTCTGTGTCCTGCTCTCCCAGATTTTCCCCCTAAATATCCTTTTCCTTCCAGTCCTTCAATAAACTCAGAGCCTCTTTCCCAAAGGCTCCTTGCCCTGAAATATGATTCAACATTTCAGATTCATAAGGGCAGTGGGAATTTGCTTTTATTCTTCTGATCCAAGATACTCAGCTGCCCCATTGTTTTGGCTTCAGGGGAGGCATCGGAGCCCTAAATTGACTGCTTGCCCAGTGGTGCATGGGCATATGTGCACGGAGGTGACCAGTGCGTCGAGGGATGGGTGTTTGGACTTAGTGTCGCAGACCCAGTTTCCAGCGGAGCAGGTCCTGAGATAGAGATTTTCAGGCAAGAAGTTTGTTGGGACGGGCTCTCAGGTACAAACTGATCAGAGGGAAATGAACTGCTGTGCAGCTACTTGACCTTAAACTGGCTTCCTCAGTTTGGTAATACCAGGAACATGTATTTGACTGGCTTCTATTATTATTTAGTTCCTTTTTCTCTTAAGGACTATGATATTATTTTCTTTAGTTGTAGTTACATTTGGACCTCAAGTTATACAGATTATCTCCTTTAATCCTCAAAACACCCCAATGAAATAGATATCACCATCCCATTTAACAGAGGAGGAGACTGAGGCACAGAGAGGTTTGGGAACATCCATGTGGTTACACTACTACATGGCAGAGCTGATATCTGAACCCAAGACTACCTAACACTGGGGCCCGATCTCTTACCACGGTGCTACACTGACTCTCCCCCTTTCTCAAGGTTGGCCTCAGTCTCCTCTAAGTTTAGTAGTTAAGATATACTCTTGGATTGTCTATGACCTATTGAAATCATTTATCAAATCATTCAACAAGCATACCATACTCTGGACAGTGTTCAGGGCACCAGAGCTATGATTTATAAGACAGACCCTCAGAAGATCTCACAGGATGGTGAGGGGCTTCAGAGAAGTAAAAAGGCACTTAGGAGACAGAGTAATATGTGCTAAGCTGTGGAAAGCCTTGTGTACAATGGAGTACATAGGAAGGCTCTTAACAGTCATGGGGGTAGGGAGATGCTCCGTGAAAGTGTCAAGGAGGGGACGTATGAGCAGGAGCCTAAAGCAAGTATCCAGGTAAACGTGTGTGTGCGCGTGCAGGAGTGGGCATGGGGAGATGTTCTAAGAAGGAGAAGGTTGCACATGCTTGGAGTGGACCAGAAATTGGGAGAAATCCAGGATGTCCGGAGCCCCACTTGAGAGGTTGGACATGGTAAGAGCTGCGACCGGGCAGGGGCAGATCAGGAAAGCCTTCCAAACCCCGTTACAGACTGGGTTTTGCCCTGACAGAATTGGGAAACCACTGCAGTGTGTTAAATAGGGCGACATTATCCAATTTGCTTTTTGTTTTGCCAATATGTTTTTATTCTGTTTTCTTTTTTAAAGCTTTATTGCGATATAATTGCCATACAATAAACTACACGTATTTAAAGTATACATTTGGTATATGTATAACTGATTCACTTTGTTATAAAGCAGAAACTAACACACCATTGTAAAGCAATTATACTCCAATAAAGATGTATATATATATATATATATATATATATATATATATATATATACTTTGAGACAAGAAGAACCTAATACAAAAAAAAAGTATACGTTTGGGTGAGTTTCCACACACATATATCCTGCTGAAACCATAAACACCATCAGGAGAGTGAACATGTCCATCACCCCAAGCATTTTCTCCTGCCCCTTTTTAAATCCTCCCTCCCTGCCTTGCTCCTAGCCCCAGACGACTGCTGATCTGTGTTCTGTCAGTAGAGATTAGTTTTTATTTTCCAGAGCTTTGTATAGATGGAATCAAAATTTATATGTATTCTAAAGAGTACACATTTTTGTATTATTTCAGCAAGATTATGGGGACTGCCAAGTCAAGAATGGATAAGAAGACTAGGGGCTTTAGCCAGTGAATTATTAGCTAAAGTAACTAACACCTTCGGAAAGGGGCTCTTTCTGAAGTCACTCTGTTCATTGCATCACAAAGTGGCAAAGCTACCCCCTCTCCCGTCCCCTCTTAGGTAGACAGAAACCTAATTCAAGCTGTCTGGAGTGTGTGTGCACGCACACGTACACAGGATTTTATTGGCTCTGCCGTGGAAAAGCCCAGCAGTGGTTGCCTTTAGGTATTTCTGCTCAAACGACTTGATAGGACTTGGTTTTTCTTGATCACTTAGTTCTCACCTCTTTCACCTCCTGTAACCACCGTTTCTGTTGCTGTTGTTGTGAGGACATTAAGATCTCAGAGCAACTTTCATTGTATACAACCCCCAGTGTTGTTAACTATAGTCACCGGGCTGCACACTAGCTCCCTGGAACTTATTCATCTTGTAATTGGAAGTTCGTGCCCTTTGGCCCCCATCTAGCCTCTTCCCCACCCTCCAGCCCTTTAGAGAATATTTATTGTGTTTATTTAAGCTCTTGCCTGGTGAGTTCCAATCAACCGTCTGCTGTTCTGTTTGTCGTCTTTAGGTGCAAGGTCATTTCACCCTGGCAACTCATGTTCCTGTTTGAAGCGATCCTCTCTGGTTTTCAGGAAGAGCCAGATCCCTCCACGGGAGTTTAAGGAGAAGGGAAGGGACAAGCCCCTGGGCAGACCACTTTGGACCCCACAGAACCCCAAAGACTGCAACCTTTGGTACCGCGCTGCCAGGCACTTCCTGTGAGCAGGGGTTTCCTAGGTTAAAATCCATCATCCTGGGGAGCTTGAGCGGGGAGAGGTGAGTGAACGGATGCTAAGTATCAGCTGCTGGTCCTGTTTTCATCAGCTCCTCACACCAGCAGGGCTTCTGTGGTACTTTTACGTACCCTGACAGCACTGGCCGCCTGCACTGATGCTGCAGGTTTCTGTGGCCAAGAGGCTGCTCTGATCCATCCAAGGCCAGGCCATGGAGAGGGAAGAGAATTTAGAGTTCTTTCTCTGCCCATACCCTCCGTCTTCTCTGCCCTCCTGCTCTCTCCCCCATCACACCTGCCTAGACAGCCTGCCTTCTCCCCAGGGGCATCTCACACTTTGGAGGTGTTGTTGATAGTTTTTCAGATGCACGACTGTACCTGCTTCTACAGCTTTTCTAGGGAGGCTCTGGGTGGAGGGAGTTGGCAAGGTGGTCAGTACGCTACTTTGTCAGAGTTAGGAAAAGGCCTGCGCACACATCTCATTTTACAGAGCAGTCAGTGTGCCTGTGAGTACCACTCCTCTCCTAGAAGGAGTGATGGGGAGGGCAGGACCAGGAAACAGGGTCAAGGACCAGTACTTTTTAAGGCAAAAGAAAAATGTCAAATTTGAACCCCCTATTTTCTCCTCAAATTAAACCCAAGTTAGATATTCTTTTAGGCAATGACTCAGAAACTCTGAAAAGGGTTTAATAATAGCTCTTGATGATTCATATGAATATTTTACTCTGAAGTTGCTTGTCTTTGAGGAACGTTGTGAAACTTTTGCTCCCAGGAAGTATGGGTGAAGATCTAAGTACTCACTGCTTTGTGAAGTGGTTATGATAGTAGTAATTAATAATTATATTTCTCTATGCTCTGCCAAAGCAGTTGGGCATTGAAGAAACACTTTATTATAAAGCTATAAATAGATAAGTAGCTAAAAACTTTAATTAAATTGCTTAATTAAATTAATTAAATGGTAATTAAATTACCGTTTCATTCTTTTTTTTTTAAAGCGTCTACAAACTTTAAAAAATAATGTTTGAACTAATTGCTTCAGGAGATACCGAAGATTACCATTTGCAGAAATACATTATTAGAACTAAAAGTCCAAGATTCTAAAATGCATTCGATAGCAATGCTTCGATTTGAGGCAAAAACGTTTCCTAATGATGGAACCAAGAGGGTTCTCAGCCTGATAGTTTTAGGCCTCACCTGCCACTAGCTAGCTGTGTGGCCCAGGGCAAGTCTCTTACTCACTGGGCCTCAGTTTCCTCATCTGTTAAATGAGGTCACTGGAATAAATCTCTTACATGAAAGGGCTATGGGACCTTTATGCATGAGATGAGGGAGAGGGTCCCAGTGCCTGAGAAATAGACATACCACCAGTTTCTACTACTTCTGCAACCCAAGGATAAGGAAGAAGGGAAGCAGCCCAGAGCAAATTCCAACCTCAACTCCAAGAACCAGGAAAGATTTTCAGCCACCTCACAAATTATTTAAAACATAATTCAGGAGAGACCGGCCAAGATGGCGGAGTGGAAACAACTTGAGCTCACCTCCTCTCATGGGCACACCAAAATCACAATTATCTGCAGAACAACCATAAAACGATGAAAACAACCAGAACTTACCAGAAAAGATCTTCTACAGCAAAACACAAGGAAGGAACCACAAGGACGTGGGTAGGAGGCACAGACTCACAGTACAGTCAAGTCCCGTACCCCCAGGCACCAAATTAGCACCAGCACCTGGCCCCGCCCAGCAGCCTGTGGGCACAGGTGCTGGGACCCCTCAGGCTGAGCAACCCCCAGTCACCAGCAGACAGCCTGCCTACAGACTTCCTGAGCCTACAGCCACCTCTAAGCACGGCGCTGCCCACCCTGGGAAATCTTCAAGTACACTTGGATTTGGACTCATGAGCTCAAAGTAGCTCTGCAGTTTTCAGAGGCAACTGTAGCTCTCTGGACCCTGGTTTTCACATCTGTGAAATAAAAGTGTTGGATGAGGTGATCTGTCTGGACGTCGGCAGCTGTGAAATGCCACGTTCCCTGATGATCTCTGTGACCAGTATGCTCTGACAGCAAAGGACATCAAGAAGATCCCATTATTATGCTGAAAAAAAAAAGATTATTTTGTCTGAAGTTGTCTCTAAATTCTGTTTTGGAAATAGGCAGGGTGTGCATTTTTATAGGAATTTGTATAAAAAGCACTTGCCAAAGTCACACTCTTGGTTATTGGAAGAATTGAGGGGAGGCCCTCAGTCTCCAGACCCCAAAGCCGGAATGCGGGTCTTTTCTACAAGGACGGAAAGAGGTGCCGAAAGGGCAGGCTCTGCTGCTGTAAAAGTCCTTTGGAGCTTGCTGACTGTTTCAGTTTCAGCCACACTCAGAGGTGCGCTCTTGCTGCTGCTCCCATTTTCCGCATGAAAGTTGCTAGGGCTCTTTCAGACTTTCCTTCTGAATTACTACAACACGGTTTTAGGATTATTCCTATTTCACCTGGAGGCTTTCCTTTGAATGTACAGTGTGTGTGCACACATCTGTTTACAGTTTGCTGAAATCTCAAGTGTGATTCCATAACATCTCAGTTACTTTTTCCATGGGGGATGGATGTCTCCCTCATTTTAAGCCTAAGTCAGGGCTGCCCAAGGCTTTTCACATCAGGGCACTCATAAAAATGGTATTTGCACAGTGGATGGGGCTACTTCAGATCCTGAGGTGCCTGTCTGGAGACACCAGCCTTTACGTACCCTGTCCCAGCCCAGCATCCCTGAGGACTGAGGGCATGACAAGGCCCACATGTTTTCTCTAACATTTTGTTATAAAAAGTTTCAGACATAAATAAAAGTTAAGAGAATTATATAGAGGATACCCATGTACCCACCACCTAAATTCTACCACTAAGATTTTACTTTACTTGCCCTATTACATTTGTATTTATCTATCCACCCTTTATCCAGCCATCATATTTTGTGATGTAATGCAATGTAAGTTGCAGATGCCAGCATCCTTCACCCTAAACTTTTCAGCACACATAGTACTAGTAACTAGAGCTTCAATATTTATTTTTTTAAGATGAAGCTTATGTACTGTGAGATGCACTAATCATTTTTTAACCATTTTTTAAAAATTGAATTATACTTAATTTACAATGTTGTGTTAGTTTCAGGTATACAGAAAAGAGATTCAGTTATACATATATGTGTGTATACATATTCTTTTTCAGATTCTTTTCCATTATTACAAGATATTGAGTATATTCCCTGTGCTATGTAGTAGGTCCTTGTTGTTTATCTATTTTATATATAGTAGTATGTATATGCAAACCCCAAACTTCTAATTTATCCTTCCCCCGGTCCCCATTTTCCCCTGGGTAACCATAAATTTGTTTTCTGTGTCTGTGATGAAATGCACTAATCTTAAGTGGCAAACCCATACACTCGTGTAACCCAAACCTCTATCAAGATAAAAAGCATTGCATCACCCAGGAAGTTCCCTACTGCACTTTCCAGTCCATCCCCATGCCCACCACCCCACCTCACGCCTACAGGTCAGTTTTGGATATTCTAGAGCTTCATGTAAATGGAACAATACAATATGTTATCTCTCAGCCCAGCTTTCACTCAGTGTGTTTTTGACATTCATACATGTGGTTGCATGGAACCTGTAATCCCCTTTTACTAACAAGTAAACCGCACTGCATAAATGCACCATTGTTTGTTTAACTGTTCCTCTGTTGATGGACCCTGGGCTGCTCCACTTTTCCATTCTCTCTCATGATATCTACCTCTCTGATACATTTCATGCTCCAGCACATCCATTCCTGGAAGACTGTCTGACAAGAGTGTTCTGGTATATCAAGCCCAGTTTGTCCACTGGCTTGGGCTGGGGTTTAGTTTCTCCAGGAGCAGTTTGCACACTGGTGAGCCATGCATGGGACACGATGGTGGCCTTGTCATGCCCTCAGTCCTCAGGGATGCTGGGCTGGGACAGGGTACGTAAAGGCTGGTGTCTCCAGACAGGCACCTCAGGATCTGAAGTAGCCCCATCCACTGTGCAAATACCATTTTTATGAGTGCCCTGATGTGAAAAGCCTTGGGCAGCCCTGACTTAGGCTTAAAATGAGGGAGACATCCATCCCCCATGGAAAAAGTAACTGAGATGTTATGGAATCACACTTGAGATTTCAGCAAACTGTAAACAGATGTGTGCACACACACTGTACATTCAAAGGAAAGCCTCCAGGTGAAATAGGAATAATCCTAAAACCGTGTTGTAGTAATTCAGAAGGAAAGTCTGAAAGAGCCCTAGCAACTTTCATGCGGAAAATGGGAGCAGCAGCAAGAGCGCACCTCTGAGTGTGGCTGAAACTGAAACAGTCAGCAAGCTCCAAAGGACTTTTACAGCAGCAGAGCCTGCCCTTTCGGCACCTCTTTCCGTCCTTGTAGAAAAGACCCGCATTCCGGCTTTGGGGTCTGGAGACTGAGGGCCTCCCCTCAATTCTTCCAATAACCAAGAGTGTGACTTTGGCAAGTGCTTTTTATACAAATTCCTATAAAAATGCACACCCTGCCTATTTCCAAAACAGAATTTAGAGACAACTTCAGACAAAATAATCTTTTTTTTTTCAGCATAATAATGGGATCTTCTTGATGTCCTTTGCTGTCAGAGCATACTGGTCACAGAGATCATCAGGGAACGTGGCATTTCACAGCTGCCGACGTCCAGACAGATCACCTCATCCAACACTTTTATTTCACAGATGTGAAAACCAGGGTCCAGAGAGCTACAGTTGCCTCTGAAAACTGCAGAGCTACTTTGAGCTCATGAGTCCAAATCCAAGTGTACTTGAAGATTTCCCAGGGTGGGCAGCGCCGTGCTTAGAGGTGGCTGTAGGCTCAGGAAGTCTGTAGGCAGGCTGTCTGCTGGTGACTGGGGGTTGCTCAGCCTGAGGGGTCCCAGCACCTGTGCCCACAGGCTGCTGGGCGGGGCCAGGTGCTGGTGCTAATTTGGTGCCTGGGGGTACGGGACTTGACTGTACTGTGAGTCTGTGCCTCCTACCCACGTCCTTGTGGTTCCTTCCTTGTGTTTTGCTGTAGAAGATCTTTTCTGGTAAGTTCTGGTTGTTTTCATCGTTTTATGGTTGTTCTGCAGATAATTGTGATTTTGGTGTGCCCATGAGAGGAGGTGAGCTCAAGTTGTTTCCACTCCGCCATCTTGGCCGGTCTCTCCTGAATTATGTTTTAAATAATTTGTGAGGTGGCTGAAAATCTTTCCTGGTTCTTGGAGTTGAGGTTGGAATTTGCTCTGGGCTGCTTCCCTTCTTCCTTATCCTTGGGTTGCAGAAGTAGTAGAAACTGGTGGTATGTCTATTTCTCAGGCACTGGGACCCTCTCCCTCATCTCAAGCATAAAGTTCCCATAGCCCTTTTGTCTTCAAATTTTCTTCAGTGCCTGGAAAGGTGTTTGGAACCATGGTGAAGGAAAGGGTCAGGTAGGGCATTAGCCTCTTCCTCCCATCCCCACGTGACAGTGAGGCTCTGTAAGCTGCTGCCAATTCCTGTGGCAACAAGACCCTGACTGAGGGGTGGTGGTGGGGAGAAACAGCATTTGCACCTAGTGAATGAATGGTATGGGAGTTGGGGCAGGTGACGCGGCACTGCTCCCAGGGAGGAAGTAATCTCTAACATCTCCAGCTGGATGGTGGCTCCTTTTGGAGAAGGCAAGGAAGGAGGACCAGAGCTGAGCTTCACTGGGGAAAGTGTTGAGTGCCCTCCAGCGCTCTGCTCCAACAGCCAGCCTCAGGCACCTGCTGCTGCCTTTTGGGGAGCCAGCTCTGTCTCCCAGCTATGATGTGCCATCAGCCCCACCCAGGAGGAGCTTAAAATGTCTGCAGGGTAGGTTTCATCACCCCCATTTTAGAGGTGAAGTAACAGATACCCAAATGATGAAGAGACTGGCACAAGTTGCACCGCTGGTAGTAAGTGGAAGAGCTAAGGCTCCAATCAGGCTTTTGGCCCCAACTCCAGTGCTCTCAGGTCTGTAACTCAGCATAGTCGTTTGGAAAGTTCTTCCACTTTAGTATTTGTAGGGCCTTGGACAAGACGCTTGAGGTTCTAGTAGAGATGATGTGAAGTCATATATGTGGAAGTGTTTACCACAGTGCTAGCAATAACAGGAGCTCAATAAATGGGCTAGGCATGGCAGGGTGGGAGTCCGGGAGGTAAAAACAAGAATAACACTGGGTCTTGGCCCTGAGGAAGTTAATTGTTATGAGCAGTTAGGCTCATGACCTGGTTTTGAACCATGGCTCACCGTAAAGCTGTGTCACTTTGGGAAAGTTTCTTATTCTCTCCATGCCTCAGTTTCCTCATGTGTAAAATGGGTGTAATTGCAGTAAATACTTCCAAAGGTTATTGTGGAGATTAAATGAATGAATGCATGTGAATGCTTTGGCCATGCCTGATCACAGAAGGCTTGTGATACATGGTAGTTTTAAGTACTATTATATAAATATGTAAAAATGTAAATAAAAGATTTAGGGAACAGACAACAAAAACAATGGAAGGAATGACACAAGAGAAAAATGGGAACTTTTCAAGTATGTTCTAAGGAAAAAATTCGCTGCTATGTTTGGAAACACCTGCAAGGTACAACTCATGACCAGATGGCAAATGATCTCGTTCTTAGTTGATCATGAAACAGAGTCCAGAGGATGATGCCAAATCTTTCTTTAAAAAAAAGTGCCATCTACTTATGCTATGGTTCATTCTAGGCATCTTCTGCAAGGTCAAGTCCTCTAAACTTTCCATGTTCCACCTGGAGAAAGTCTTTGGTATAGAGCATTGTGTTCTTTTCCTTTTGCTACTGTAGCAAATTAGTGCAAAGTTAGTGGCTTTAAGCAAAACAAAATTACTATTTTGTAGTTCTGGAAATCAGAAGTCTAAAATCAAGGCTGCATTTCTTCTGGAGGCTTCAGAGGAGAATCTGTTTCCTTGCATTTAACAGCTTCTAAAGCCTGCCTCCATTCTTTGACTCATGGTCCCTCCCTTCATCTTCAAAGCCAGCCATATGTAGCATCTTTCCTCTCTGACCTCCCACCGGCCTCTTATAAAGATCCTGGTGATTATACAGGGCCCACCAGGATAATCCAGGATAATCTCCATATCTCAATGTCCTTAACTTAATCACACCTGCCATATAAGGTAACATATTCACAGTGCTGGGAATTAATGTGTAGACATCTTTTGGATGCCATTATTCAGGCCTATCACAAGCATCTCCAAGCCAAACACATCTTTCCTTTGCTAAAATGGGCAAACTTGTTTAGAATAACTTGCAGGATCTATTATGCAAATTCTTCACCCCACCATGTGTAAGGAGAGGAAAAAATGCCAATGGTGAGGAGAAGTAAGAACCCTGTCCTACCACTCATCCATATAATAATTGCTGTGGGAATTCTGGTGACATCAGTAAGGGCAGTCTTTTTTTTTTTTTAATTATAAGAATGAATTTTACTATTCACCTTTATCTTGCACATCAAAATTCATTGGACGTTGCAATCGCTGCACACACATGGGAGAAGCAGTGAATGCCAGACATTTCCTTTGTTCATGTGCCAAGCTCATCGGACATCAATCACAAGACCCAAATTCAGAGATGGGAGTTTCAGGACTTCCCTGGTGGTCCAGTGGTTAAGATTCCACTGGCAGCTTCCACTGCCGTGTGGCATGGCCGAAAAAACAAAACAAAAAAATGATTGAAGTTTCAAGGATGCAAAGGTAGACCTTTCTGGTAGGGGTTACCAGAATTGCTCCTCCTCATGGATGCTGACTAAAACACTTAACCTGCTGAAACCCGGGATTGAACCAGGGACCTTTAGATCTTCAGTCTAATGCTCTCCCAACTGAGCTATTTCAGCACCTTAGGGGTGAGCTGCCTTGACACTCATTTTTCAAAACTGAGATTGTTTTCAATCCATTTTTAGAACATTTCAGACTTCGAAAGTGTTGCTCTCTCATTGTCCAATATACTTATCCACCCAAAAAGTTAGGAATGTCTTCCATGTATGGTGCTTGCATCCAGTTCCTGGTGGTGTGGGATGGTAGGAGGAGAGAGACAGAAGAGAAATGATGGGGATTCATTGGAAAGTCTCTCTGCTCCTCTGACACAGCTCAGAAAATGACAAAAAAATTTTTTTTTAAATTTCTTAGAGTCCCTTATTTTTTCTCTTCTTTTCATTCGTTCTTGAATAATATTCAAAGATTCTGAGAAATGGATTAATTTTTGTTAATGTGGAATCAGTTTTCTGTTTCCTGGTGATAATTTCAAGTGAGCTGGTTTCTTTGTTTTGTACGCTTCCATCTACTCTGTCATAGTCTTTTGGTCCAGGTGAGAAGGTCTTGGAGAGGACTGACCTGGCTGAGAAGAAACTAAGAGCAGGAATGGTAACAATTTGGGTTTAGAATTTACTATTCTTGAGCATAGCCATCCACCAAAAATAGTCTAATTTAAAAATTGTAGAAATAATGGAGTTAACAGAATAAATTTTCTGACAAAAGGAAGTAGCTTTGCCAAAGAATACAGAAAATAGGTATATTTCCTAACATACCGAAAAAAGAGGCAACTGTCACTTGGGGGTGTAGCTCAGTGGTAGAGCCCATGCTTTGCATGTATGAGGCCCCGGGTTCAATCCCCGGCACCTCCATGAGGATTTTATCTTTTTTCTCATCTCCAAGGTATTTTATACCCATACCTTCCTTCAGTCCTGTGGAATATGCTCTCCTACTTTTCCACTTTTCACTACTTTTTTTTCCCTTGCTTACATGGAAAGCAAACATGATTGGTGCAACTGCAGAAGGAATAAACAAGAGAAGAAGAAGGAAAAAAAAAGGCTTATTCCACATCCACTAATGTCACCAATTTAACCAGCTTTTTCACCTAGACTACCATTTTATGATACTACTTAAGAGAAGGAAGATCCAAAGTAAGACAGGGAAAAAAATAAAAAGAAAGAAACCTGTGTGCACTTTCTTTAGCCAGAATAACTAATCCTAAAGATACTAGCCATGGGAAAAATTAGGGTGCTGTGAGCGGGATTCCAAGCACCTCTGGAAAAACACTTTGGAATGCAAACTGAATGCCTTAGACACATTCATGAACCTTTATTACATACGTGGAATAGAACACATGAATTTGAACAAGGGCTTCTCTTTCTCTGGTAAGAGCCTGGAAAAAGACAAAATAAGGAAAGCTCCACCACCGACCTACTTTAATTTTGGAGACAAAGTGTTGTTCATCCCCTGCCATAGAGAACACTTGGCTTTCAGATAAATTCAAGTAATGGAGAGGTCTTGGCTCCTAAATAGTCAACCATCTCTTTGTTTTCTTCCCATCCCTTCCACTGAATTCTCAAAAAGTTGAGAAGCAGATGCTCAGCAGCAAGTGGGTGCCGTGGAGGCAGGAGACGTTCCCTTTCAATAAACCAGACCCCGTGGGCAGTATTTCTGCTCAAAGGTTGTCCTTTGGGGACTGGAGGAATTGACGCTGTTTCCTTTTACAGATGGCTTAAGGGATCTGCAGTTTCTGAAGAGATAAACACTTTACCTGGAAGCTGATGGCAGAAAATGAGACTTTTATTGGTCTTCTTCTAAGGAAATTTTAGGATCATAACAATAACAAGTATAAATCAAAAGAGAATGAGATCAGCCTAGGAGCAATCTCATTTCTTTGTTTTTTCACAAATACTAATAATAAACTCCTTATCTACTCGCCTTTTTTTTTTGGCTGTGCCACATGGCATCTTAGTTCCCTGGCCAGGGATCTAAGCCATGCCCCCTGCAGTGGAAGCACAGAGTCTTAACCAGTGGACCACCAGGGAAGTCCCAGTATCTACACATCTTAATGCATAACAGCTCTCACTCTATCTATTCTTCAGAGGCCTTCTACTTCTAGTTGCATAAATGTCCAAATTTGAGATTCAGAGATATCAACAGAATTCCAGATTCAGTTTACAATGTATGTAGGCAGACATCCTCAAGAGGCTATCTTGTAGGCATTTAAAATATGTCATATCCAAATCCAAACTCAACATTTCCCCTTTATTGAAGGTCAGTCTTTTTTATTGGAACTAAAAATTTTTAAATATCTTCAGAAAGGAGTAGGTCCAAAATAAATTTTATTTACCCACCAAAACACTTTTATAGCACGTGATATATGCCAGGCACTGCTCTAAGTACTTCATACATAGTCATGCAATCTGCTAACAACCTCATGAAGTACATTCTATTATCATGGCCCTCATTCTATAGACCAGGAAACTAAGACAGGACCAAGGTGAAGGGATGAGCCCAAAGGTCACACAGCTAGAAGTGTTGGCTCCTAGTGAAGTGGTATCAGATGATCGTGGACAGCAGAACCCCTGGTTCCAGTGACCTTGGGCACTCACCACCCAGGGCTTTATGTATCCTCAAACCCACAATTCTCAGAATGTCCCATCAGGGTGGCTTTTTGTATAGATGGTACAGCACAAACATGGGGAGAAGTAGTTTTCACATACTGGAATATCTTTGTCTCACCTCTGAAAAGAATAAGGGCCCCAGGAGAGAAAGGAGGAGGTACTTTTAGAATCCAAGAGCTGGGACAGATCTTAATGATTAACCTGATTATCAAGGTTACCCAAATTTCTAACCCTGGGGCAAAGCAAAGTAGCTGAGCTAGCCTGGGGGTCCAAGTGTTTTGCTTGGATCTTCTGCCTCAAGCAAGAAAACATCTTTCAAGACTCAAATTCTATGCCAGGGGATAGGGGTGGTGGTGGTGGCATGAACTGGGAGATTGGGCTTGACATGTATACACTAATATGTATAAAATAGATAACTAATAAGAACCTGCTGTATAAAAAATAAATAAAATAAAATTCAAAAAAAAACGAAAAGAGAAAAAAAGACTCAAATTCTAGCTTAAAAATTCATGAAATCTTTTCTTTAATTTTCCTATCCTTTTTTTAAAATTGAAGTATAGTTGATTTACAGTGTTGTGTTAGTTTCAGGTGTACAGCAAAGTGATTCAGTTATATATATATTCAGTTATATATATATATGTATATATATATATATATATATGCTTTTTCAGATTCTTTTCCCTTATAGGTTATTACAAAATATTGAGTACTGTTCCCTGTGCTATACAGTAGGTCCTTGTTGGTTATCTATTTTATATATTGTGGTGTGTATATGTTAATCCCAAACTCCTAATTTATTCCTCCCCCATTCTAAACCTTCAATGTTTCTCTATTAATGAACTGTTTTTCTAAAAATAATTCTTTGAATAAAACTAACAGGACATTGAGGAAAAAACTTTTTTTCTTTCGTTTCCCCCTCTCCCCAGCCTTTCCCTAACTAAAATAACATTTGTAGTATTTTTTTATCTTTATTTTGGTCTTCCCAGCACAGGAAGTGTTTTGAATCTGAGGGGAGCCCTCCCATTGTGGAGCCTCCCCCTCCCCCGACAGAGGCTGAGTTAGCAGGTAGAGTACTCGCCTGCCCAGACTCCCTCCAGCCAGGGCTTCAGCCTGAACTGGTGATCTAAGCTGTGCCAACCTGATACACTTGACAGGACTTGCACTCGGGAATCGAAGGGAAGCAGTGGCCCCTGACAACATATGTTGGCATTGGAACAGCAGTGAGGCATCACTTGGGCGTCTGCCCTCTGGGCTTGAAACCTGGTCCTCCAGACATCTCAACATTTCTGGGAGCCCACAGGTATCCAATGAGTAAATTCTTTAGCCAGAGTCTCCTATCACTTGCAACTAAACCCTTGGTAATATTTGTATTTGCAAATACTTATCAAACACCACGTGCCACGAACTGGTCTAAGAGTTTCTCATGTACAGACTCACTTCATCCTCACAGTAACCCCATGACACGGATACTATGATTATGCCCGTTTTACTGGTGAGGAGACTGAAGCATAGTAAAGAAAGCAATTTGAGGCTAAGTAATTTTTCCCAAATTATTACTTTTTAAAATATTTATGTATATATGTATGTATGTATTTATTTGGCTGTGCCAGGTCTTAGTTGGGACATGTGGGATCTTTGTTGCAGCATGTGGGATCTAGTTCCCCAACCAGGGATCAAAGCCAGACCCCCCCCGCACCTGCATTGGGAGCATGGAGTCTTAACCACTGGACCACCAGGGAAGTCCCTTTAAAAAAAAAAAATTATTTATTTGGCATTTGCTCCAAATTATAAGCAATGAAGTAACAAGGCTATGATTTGAACCAGGCTCTCTGGATCTAAATCTGAGCTCTTAATCACCACACATACTGCTTCTCTACATGTTTTAAATTTTATTTATTTATTTATTTTACTGATTACATAATAACTGCTCATCATAGAACCATTCAAACACTATAAAGAGTAGAAAAAAGAAAATAAAGCAACAGTACTGCTTATAGTAAACCATTGTCTATAGCTGTACTAGCTACTTAAGTTTAATTAAAATTAAATAAATTAAAGATTTGGTTCCTCGGTCACACTAACCACATTTCACGCGCTCAGTAGCCACATGCGTCTCTTGGCTACTGGTTTGGATAGCACAGCATGAATAGAACACGTTTCCATCATCATAGAAAGTTCTGACCGGCAGCCCTGAGTAATTTGGCCTTTTTTTCATAGTTCTCTGGGACAGTGAACAAATACATGTAATTTTATATAACTGGAGTATTTTGCATGCTGTTTTTATTGTGGGACTCTTTAGTTATTTTCTCTTATCTACGGCTTATTTTTTCTTGCTTTGACCCCTCCCCTCTCTTGTCGGGATAAGCCAGGTGGGTAGGAGACCTTCCGGGCCTTCCCCTGGGCTCTTACCCTCATGGAAAATTTCATATCACACGTAGAAGGGCTTGTAGTTGGTAAACATTTGCTTTTTTCCATTAATAAAACACCGTGGAAATACTTCTGAGTCAGCCAATCCAGTTCTTACTTATTCTTGTTAGTGGCCTTGTGGAATTCCACAGTTCAGATATAACGATATTTTGAGGTACCTTCAGCCTCTTTCCCGGGAGTAGGATGATTAGATTGAAAGGCATGTTTATGTTTAATTTTCATAGATATTACCAGCTTCTAGCCCAAAGGTGAGACTGATCCCCATTTTCTCCTGCAATGAGTGAGTATATTCTGCCTTCTCCCTTCCCCTTCTAACTCACTGCCCCCAGACACTCCACATCTTGGTCCAGCATTAGGTGCTGTCACACGTCTAGATTTTTCCAGAATTATGATTGAAAAGTGGTGTCTCTCTACAGTGGCAAACCGACCCTGGTGAGAGCAGGTGCCCAAGGTAAAAGCAATAAAAGATTGCAAACAATGTCAGTTTGCTTCTTTCCATCACCACATGTAGGCCATTCTAACAATGTCAGTGATAACGTATTCCACCCCTCAAAAATCTTTTGTTGCTGTTTGTGGGAATGTAAATTGATACAGTCACTATGGAGAACAGTATGGAGGTTCCTCAAAAAAACTAAAAGTAGAGTTGCCATATGATCCAGCAATCCCACTCCTGGGCATATATCTGGAGAAAACTCTAATTCGAAAATATACATGCAACCTTATGTTCATAGCAGCACTATTTACAATAGCCAACACCTGGAAGCAACCTGAATGTCTATTGACAGATGAATGGATAAAGATGTGGTACATATATACAATGGAATACTACTCAGCCATAAAAAAGAATGAAATAATGCCATTTGCAGCAACATGAATGGAACTAGAGATTATCATAGTAAGTGAAGTAAGTCAGAAGAAGAAAGACAAATACCATATGATATCACTTATTTGTGGAACGTAAAATATGGCACAAATGACCATATCTATGAAACAGAAACAGAAACAGACTCACAGACATAGAGAACAGACTTGTGGTTGCCAAAGGGGAGGGGGTGAGGGAGGGTGGATTGGGAGCTTGGGATTAGCAGATGCAAACTATTATATATGGAATGGATAACTAACAAGGTCCTACTGTATAGTACAGGAAACTATATTCAATATCCTGTGATAAACCATAATGGAAAAGAATATGAAAAAGAATATATATATGTATAACTGAGTCACTTTGCTGTACAACAGAAATTAACACAACATTGTAAATCAACTATAGTTCAGTAAAATAAATTTTTAAAAAATCTTTTTTTGGCCTACATTCTAAGCTATTGCTGTGGGTACTGTTGAGTTTTAATAATATATGTAAGCTTCGAGTCCCAGCTATACAACTGGCCTCCAATGCACACAAACTCAGCCACACATATTTGTTTAAAAGTGAATTATAATGTTTTTCAATAATTCTAGCTCGCTTCAGGTGTGGCTTGTGTCTCCAGTCCCTATGGTACCACACACTCGTGTTTACACTGGAGATTCATAATAAACCAGGAGAGTTGGATGTAATTTTTCTGTTTGGAGATTAAAGTACACAACAACTTTTTCAAATAGAATCAGGCTTGAATCACGTATTCTGAAGCGCCAAGCTTTATCATTGTTCCTTGAAGGTCAGTGCACAGAAACTGTGGAGAAAGCCAGGAATAATACAACAACTGCAAAAAAGTAAGGAAATAGGCAATTCCATGGAAAACAGAGTCAAATTTTGAAGAAGAACTCCAGGAAATATGACAAAAGGTGCTGGTCTTCTATTGCCAGAAGAAATCAAAAGGACAGTCTTTGAACACCTGGATAGTTTTCACCAGGAACAAGACACTCATTCTAAAGCAATGGATCAAATAATTTCAATGTTCACTATTTAATCATTTTCTCTAAATTCAGTGTAAGAGGAAAATCTTCAGGGATTTTACTAAATGTAATAGAAATTTATGATGAATCTTCTGGTGAAAACATTTCAGTGGAAATG
Organism: Leucopleurus acutus; assembly: GCF_964270905.1. NCBI lineage: Eukaryota > Metazoa > Chordata > Mammalia > Artiodactyla > Delphinidae > Leucopleurus > Leucopleurus acutus. The sequence continues at coordinate 132,378,130 of NC_139147.1, read as the reverse complement.
TTTGAGCTACAGAGACATATGAAGACTGCTGAGAACAATCCTGAAGAAACAAAGATGTGGAAAATGATGCATTTCTGACATTCATTATAAATTGAGGTTTTTATGAATCGGTTAAATTTATCTTTATGTTTAAGACTTTTTTTTTTGAGAACTAGGTGCCTCTCTTTTTATTTATTTGGTTGCACTGGGTCTCTTAGTTGCAGCAGGCAGGCTCCTTAGATGCTGGAGGTGGGCTCCTTAGTTGTGGCATACAAACTCTTAGTTGCGGCTTGCATGTGGGATCTACTTCTGTGAGCCGGGATCGAACTCGGGCCCCCTGCATTGGGAGCGCGGAGTCTTACCCACTGTGCAACCAGGGAAGTGGGTAAAAGTCCGTTTAAGACTTTTCTTAATGATTTGAATAACTTACTTCGAGTGAAAGAAAACTTTCAGAATTCGGGCTTCCCTGGTGCCGCAGTGGTTGAGAATCTGCTTGCTAATGCAGGGGACACGGGTTCGAGCCCTGGTGTGGGAGGATCCCACATGCCGCGGAGCAACTAGTCCTGTGAGCCACAACTACTGAGGCTGCGCATCTGGAGCCTGTGCTCCGCAACAAGAGGCCGCGATAGTGAGAGGCCCGCGCACCGCCATGAATAGTGGCCCCCGCTTGCCACAACTAGAGAAAGCTCTAGCAGAGAAACGAAGACCCAACACAGCAAAAATAAATAAATTAAGTAATAAACTCCTACCCCCAACATCTTCTTAAAAAAAACAACAACAAACAAACAACAAAAAAAAAACCTGTCTTCCATGAACTGTTAGTGAAGAGATAGGTAGGCAAATCTGGCTATTCTATTTAACATGAATATGCAAATTTGGACCAAATTATTGACATTTGCAAAAGTTAAGGCTCAAACACAAGAACTATAATGTTATTTCATCACTGAGATGGCATAGGTAAGTTTTTCTTTTTCAAAAATTGCATTTATATAATTTTAAAATGTTAATCATCTTTTATCCATTGTAATATAATACTTATTTAAAAATTTATTTACTGACATAATTATGCACATGCAATTCAATAATAGAAAAATTTACTGTCTTCATTTCCCTTCTGATCATTGTTATCATCAGTTTCATTTCGTAGTTATTACTGAAAATCCTTTTGCAGTAGAGAGGAGGGTAGGATGTTATAAAATGATTCAAAAGATACAAAATATTTTCAAACAGCCAGAATTGGCCTTGAATAATATCCTGATACACTGAGCTTTATAGTTGTTCCTTGAAGGTTGGTGCACAGAAATTGTGAAGCCATTGGGCACTTGGCATGATTAGCGCAAGAATGACCACAGACATCAAGCAGGAGAGGCACGACCACAAAAGGAGCCATAACTGATTGAATGAGCCATTTGCAGCTTCACTGCACCACCTCGGGTCCTTGGATCCTCATGGCTTATCTTTGAAATAAGCCCCTTTCTTTCACATGCATTTCCCTGACTGCAGAGAAGCTGAGCAGTTTTCATGTTTATTGGACAACTGACAGGCTTCTTCTATAAATTCCTCATCTGTATCCTCTCTGGGATGGTGATACTCAAGCTGTTTGCGTCTGGGACCCCTTTGAGAATATGATGAAGCTTATTATGCATCCTTTTCTGAGAAAAATACACACGTGTTAACTTGTGCAGACCTCCGCACCCAACTTCAGGGCGCTCAGAAACCTCCTCTTCCTCATTTTACAGATATAGAAATTCAGGCCGAAGACCTCAGACTAATTTGCAGCAAGTTCCATGCCCTGTGAGGCTCGGTTTTCTCATCTGCAGAATGGGAACACTCCCACTTAACCTCACAGGATTAATGGAATCGAATGAGTTAACGTCTAAACATACTAGTCTAGAAATTCCAAAATTACTGCAAGGGTTAACCTTATTTTTCTGTTTCCCCTCAGAGCCCCCCACCGCCTCCCCAGTATAAATTAGTTCCAATGTTTAAAAATTGAGCATTCTCGACTTCCGGGAAGATGGCGGAAGAGTAAGACTTGGAGATCACCTTCCTTCCCACAGATACACCAGAAATACATCTACGCGTGGAACAACTCCTACGGAGCACTTACTGAACGCTGGCAGAAGACCTCAGACCTCCCAAAAGGCAAGGAACCCCTCACGTACCTGGTTAGGGCAAAAGAAAAAAATAAACAGAGACAAAAGGATAGGGACGGGTCCTGCACCAGCGGGAGGGAGCTGTGAAGGAGGAAAAGTGTCCACACACTAGGAAGCCTCTTCGCAGGCGGAGACTGCGGGTGGCGGAGTGGGGGAGCTTCGGAGCCGCGGAGGAGAGCACAGCAACAGGGGTGCGGAGGGCAAAGCGGAGAGATTACAGCGCAGAGGATGGGGCCGACCGGCACTCACCAGCCGAGAGGCTTGTCTGCTCGCCCGACGGGGCGGGCGGGGCTGGGAGCTGAGGCTCCGGCTTCTGTGGGAGCGCCGGGAGAGGACTGAGGTTGGCGGCGTGAACACAGCCTGCAGGGCGTTAGTGCACCGCGGCTAGCCGGGAGGGAGTCCGGGGAAAATTCTGGACCAGCCGAAGAGGCAAGAGACTTTTTCTTCCCTCTTTGTTTCCTGGTGCACGAGGAGAGGGGATTAAGAACGCTGCTTAAGAGAGCTCCAGAGACGGGCGCGAGCCACGGCTAAAAGTGCGGAGCCCAGAGACAGACATGAGACGCTAAGGCTCCTGCTGGCGCCACCAAGAAGCCTGTGTGCGAACACAGGTCACTATCCACACCCCCTTCCGGGGAGCCTGTGCAGCCCGCCACTGCCAGGGTCCCGGGATCCAGGGACAACTCCCCCGGGAGAACGCACGGCGCGCCTCAGGCTAGCGACTTCACGCCGGCCTCTGCTGCCGCAGGCCCGCCCCGCACTCCGAGACCCTCCCTACCCCCGGCCTGAGTGAGCCAGAGCCTCCGAATCAGCGGCTCCTTTAACCTCGTACTGTCTGAGCAAAGAACAGACGCCCTCCGGCAACCTACACGCACAGGCAGGGCCAAATCCAAAGCTGAGCCCCTGGGAGCTGTGAGAACAAAGAAGAGAAAGGGAAATCTCTCCCAGCAGCCTCAGAAGCAGCGGATTAAAGCTCCACAATCAACTTGATGTACCCTGCCCCTGTGGAATACAGGAATAGACAACGAATCATCCCAAATTAAGGAGTGGTGTGGATGAAAGGCTCTTGGTGCTGCAGCCAGGAGTTAGTGCTGTGCCTCTGAGGTGGGAGAGCCAACTTCAGGACATTGGTCCACAAGAGGCCTCCCAGCTGCACATAATATCAAACGGCGAAAATCTCCCAGAGATCTCCATCTCAACGCCAGCACCCAGCTTCACTCAACGACCAGCAAGCTACAGTGCTGGACATCCTATACCAAACAGCTAGCAAGACAGGAACACAACTCCACCCATTAGCAGAGAGGCTGCCCAAAATTATAATAAGTCTACAGACACCCCAAAACACACCACCAGACGTGGACCCGCCCACCAGAAAGACAAGATCCAGCCTCATCCACCAGAACACAGGCACTAGTGCCCTACAACAGGAAGCCTACACAGCCCACTGAACCAACCTTAGCCACTGGGGGCAGACACCAAAAACAATGGGAACTATGAACCTGCAGCCTGCAAAAAGGAGACTCCAAACACAGTAAGATAAACAAAATGAGAAAACAGAGAAACACACAGCAGACAAAGGAGCAAGGTAAAAACCCACCAGACCTAACAAATGAAGAGGAAATAGGCTGTCTACCTGAAAAAGAATTCAGAATAATGATGGTAAACATGATCCAAAATCTTGGAAATAGAATGGAGAAAATACAAGAAATGTTTAACAAGGACGTAGAAGAACTAAAGAGCAAACAAGCAATTATGAACAACACAATAAATGAAATTAAAAATTCTCTAGATGGGATCAATAGCAGAATAACTGAGGCAGAAGAACGGATAAGTGACCTGGAAGATAAAATAGTGGAAATAGCTACTGCAGAGCAGAATAAAGAAAAAAGAATGAAAAGAACTGAGGACAGTCTCAGAGACCTCTGGGACAACATTAAACGCACCAACATTCGAATTATAGGGGTCCCAGAAGAAGAAGAGAAAAAGAAAGGGACTGAGAAAATATTTGAAGAGATTATAGTTGAAAACTTCCCTAATATGGGAAAGGAAATAGTTAATCAAGTCCAGGAAGCACAGAGAGGAAAACATATTAAAAGCAGCAAGGGAAAAACAACAAATAACACACAAGGGAATCCCCATAAGGTTAACAGCTGATCTTTCAGCAGAAACTCTGCAAGCCAGAGGGAGTGGCAGGACATATTGAAAGTGTTGAAGGAGAAAAACCTGCAACCAAGATTACTGTACCCAGCAAGGATCTCATTCAGATTTGATGGAGAAATTAAAACCATTACAGACAAGCAAAAGCTGAGAGAGTTCAGCACCACAAAACCAGCTCTACAACAACTGCTAAAGGAACTTCTCTAGGCAAGAAACACAAAAGAAGGAAAAGACCTACAATAACGAACCCAAAACAATTAAGAAAATGGGAATGGGAACACACATATCGATAATTACCTTAAATGTAAATGGACTAAATGCTCCCACCAAAAGACACAGATTGGCTGAATGGATACAAAAACAAGACGCATATATTTGCTGTCTACAAGAGACCCACTTCAGACGAAGTTTTAGCCACAGCAATCAGAGAAGAAAAGGAAATAAAAGGAATCCAAATCGGAAAAGAAGAAGTAAAGCTGTCACTCTTTGCAGATGACATGATACTATACATAGAGAATCCTAAAGATGCTACCAGAAAACTACTAGAGCTAATCAATGAATTTGGTAAAGTAGCAGGATACAAAATTAATGCACAGAAATCTCTGGCATTCCTATACTCTAAGGATGAAAAATCTGAAAGTGAAATCAAGAAAACACTCCTATTTACCATTGCAACAAAAAGAATAAAATATCTAGGAATAAACCTACCTAAGGAGACAAAAGACCTGTATGCAGAAAATTATAAGACACTGATGAAAGAAATTAAAGATGATACAAATAGATGGAGAGATATACCATGTTCTTGGATTGGAAGAATCAACATTGTGAAAATGACTCTACTACCCAAAGCAATCTACAGATTCAATGCAATCCCTATCAAACTACCACTGGCATTTTTCACAGAACTAGAACAAAAAATTTCACAATTTGTATGGAAACACAAAAGACCCCGAATGGCCAAAGCAATCTTGAGAACGAAAAACGGAGCTGGAGGAATCAGGCTTCCTGACTTCAGACTATACTACAAAGCTACAGTAATCAAGACAGTATGGTACTGGCACAAAAACAGAAATATAGATCAATGGAACAGGATAGAAAGCCCAGAGATAAACCCATGCACATATGGTCACCTTATCTTTGACAAAGGAGGCAGGAATGTACAGTGGAGAAAGGATAGCCTCTTCAATAAGTGGTGCTGGGAAAACTGAACAGCTACATGTAAGAGTATGAGATTAGATCACTCCCTAACACCATACACAAAAATAAGCTCAAAATGGATTAAAGACCTAAATGTAAGGCCAGAAACTATCAAACTCTTACAGGAAAACATAGGCAGGACACTCTATGACATAAATCACAGCAAGATCCTTTTTGACCCATCTCCTAGAGAAACTGAAATAAAAACAAAAGTAAACAAATGGGACCTAATGAAACTTAAAAGCTTTTGCGCAGCAAAGGAAACCATAAAGAAGACCAAAAGACAAACCTCAGAATGGGAGAAAATATTTGCAAATGAAGCAACTGACAAAGGATTAATCTCCAAAATTTATAAGCAGCTCATGCAGCTTAATAACAAAAAAACAAGCAACCCAATCCAAAAATGGGCAGAAGACCTTAATAGACATTTCTCCAAAGAAGATATACAGAGTGCCAACAAACACATGAAAGAATGCTCAACATCACTAATCATTAGAGAAATGCAAATCAAAACTACAATGAGATATCATCTCACACCAGTCAGAATGGCCATCATCAAAAAATCTAGAAACAATAAATGCTGGAGAGGGTGTGGAGAAAAGGGAACCCTCTTACACTGTTGGTAGGAATGTAAATTGATACAGCCACTGTGGAGAACAGTATGGAGGTTCCTTAAATAACTACAAATAGAACTACCGTATGACCCAGCAATCCCTCTACTGGGCATATACCCTGAGAAAACCATAATTCAAAAAGAGTCATGTACCAAAATGTTCATTGCAGCTCTGTTTACAACAGCCCCGAGATGGAAACAACCTAAGTGTCCATCATCGGATGAATGGATAAAGAAGATGTGGCACATATACACAATGGAATATTACTCAGCCATAAAAAGAAACGAAATTGAGCTATTTGTAATGATGTGGATAGACCTAGAGTCTGTCATACAGAGTGAAGTAAGTTAGAAAGAGAGAGAGAAATACCGTATGCTAACACATATATATGGAATTTAAGAAAAAAAAAATGTCATGAAAAACCTAGGGGTGAAACAGGAATAAAGACACAGACTTACTAGAGAATGGACTTTAGGCTATGGGGAGGGGGAAGGGTAAACGGTGACAAAGCGAGAGAGAGGCATGGACATATATACACTACCAAACGTAAGGTAGATAGCTAGTGGGAAACAGCCGCATAGCACAGGGAGATCAGCTCGGTGCTTTGTGACCGCCTGGAGGGGTGGGATAGGGAGGGTGGAGGGAGGGAGACGCAAGCGGGAAGAGATATGGGAACATATGTATATATATAACTGATTCATTTTGTTGTGAAGCTGAAACTAACATACCATTGTAAAGCAATTATACTCCAATAAAGATGTAAAAAAAAAAAATGAGCATTCTCACACTTTAATAACCTGCAGTCCCTGCTCCATCTCAGAAAACTGGAAGCTCCAGCAATACTGTCCCGTGCTAGGGAGGGGCGGGACTGGAGAAGCAGCATGCCTTGGTTAACAAGGCAACAGCAGGGGCTGCAGGTTATCCTCTGAAAGCGGGGCGGCCTCACTCACTTTACCTGCCAGGCCAGGTGGGCCCTTGGGCTGGGGAGTCCTGCCCTGGACATTTGCTATTCCTCTGCACATGCCTCCGGTCAGGTCTCAGTCAAATTAGTCACATAAAGGTGATAAGGTTTGATACTGATTGAGGTGATGCTATCTTTGTTTGGGAGATTTGCATTCTAATGGGATTTAAGGGAAAGACTGTCCTAATCCTATCACTCCCTGACCACGAAAAATCCCAGTAATTATGTGAGAACTTTTTTGCACTCTTGGCCAGGGTCTAATGGTAGAATTGTGTTGCTTTTGCCTCCAAACTATTTCGTATTCAGTCTGTTTCTATCCATCACCACTTTTGAGATGGTCAAGGCTGGATCAAGAGTTCAGTTTTGGAGATACTTATTGGAGTTGAAGGTATAAATTTGAGAGTCATTAGCTAGTAGATGGGGCTCAAAATCATGAGATTAGATGAGACCACACTAGGGAAAGGATGGTTTAGAGCCACATAGAACTGAGCTTGAATCTTTCACCACTTAGGTACTTGGGCCAATTAGGCAGCCAGTTCATGCCTCAGTGTCCTCATCTGTAAAGTGGGGTAATAATAATACCCATTGCATAGAGTTCTCAGGAAGAATTAATGTGATAATGCAGTTCTCAGGAAGAATTAATGTGATAAAGGATGTGGACTATAAATAATGAAATGCAGTCACTTATGTCAAAGGGATCTACCCTGGAGCCAGGAAGGCAGTAGGGAGGGGGAACTTAACATACCTCCACCCAGATATAATATAAACTTTTGACCCAGGCATCCACAGGCCACCTAGAACTCATTTTCTTTACTCCCTAGAAACTGCAGCTCAGCAAGCAATCTGCTGCCAACAAGTTAAGTATCTGAATGTCTGCTGGCACGCGTTGTAGTTCTGTAAAACAACCTATGTAACTTCTCTGAATGTCTCAGTCTGTTGTCTTTACAAACACCTGCTATTCTCTATTTGTAAGGCCAACTGGCCCGAGGCAGGGGAACGCAATCAGACTCACAGGCTGCATCAGATCGAAACTTTCCGGAGCACCCAGTTCCAGAAACTGACCTGGAGACTTTCCGGAGTACCCAATTCCAGGAACTGACCTGGGGACTTTCCACCCGGCCCAGCCTTCCCGCCTTTCGAGGGGCGGGACTAACGGTCCCAAGACTGATGCGACCGGCACCAGATATTGCCACGATACCCGAAAAGACCACCAAATGAGGAATACCCTGCGCCTTCCCGGATTCGCCACACCCCTTTCCCTTCTTCCCCTATAAATTCTGCCCAAACCCTCGCCCAGGCGCGACTTCTTTGGCCCCTTTCTCTCGGACCAGGGATCCTCTCCCGGGAGCGTTCCCAAATAAAGTTTGTTTAAGCTCTCCTCCGTTTCTTGGTGCCGTTCGTTCCTTACACTATTTCCCTTGGAGCACATTTGAGTTGCTATTGGAATTGGTACACCTCCCAAATTGCAATTCTTTTTTTTTTTTTAATTTTATTTTATTTGTTTGTTTATTTTTGGCTGCGTTGGGTCTTCGTTGCTGCACGCGGGCTTTCTCTAGTTGCAGCGAACGGGGGCTACTCTTCATTGCGGTGCGTGGGCTTCTCATTGCGGTGGCTTCTCTTGTTGCGGATCATGGGCTCTAGGTACGCAGGCTTCAGTAGTTGTGGCATTCGGGCTCAGTAGCTGTGGCTCGCGGGCTCTAGAGTGCAGGATCAGTAGTTGGGGCACTCAGGCTTAGTTGGTCCATGGCATGTGGGATCTTCCCATACCAGGGCTCGAACCCGTGTCCCCTGCATTGGCAGGCAGATTCTTAACCACTGTGCCACCAGGGAGGCCCCCCCAAACTGCAATTCTTACAACCCTAAAAAAACTCTTGTTTGCAGCCTTCTGTGGGTTTTTTTTTTGGTCGACAAGGACTAGCATAGCACCTGGCCCATAGTCCAGCTCTCAGTAAACACAGGCTGTGTTATCACTACAGATGAGGACACTAATTCAGAGAAATCGGTGGCTTACTCTAAGTCATCCAGTGAATAGATGGGAAATCCTCGGCTCAGAGGATGGGCTTACCCCTTCTCACAGCAGCCCTGTCCCTGTGGATCCCAGCTCAATGTCTGTAGCTCAGTTTGGGCACTGGGATTCCAGGACCTGTCCCCAAGTCCTTGTCAAAGCAGCTTCAGGGGACTTGCTGGTGGGCTGGCTGTCTGTGCTGTGGTGCTGGATTGAAGAGCTCTAGTCCCCACCTTTAGGGGCAAGAATCCACTGGTAGCTGTTGATTTCCATACCAAAAAAAAAAAAAGCCAAAAAGATACTGATTTTCATACCAAATGCCAAAATTGGGAGGTAGGGCTCTAGTTCTCACAGGTGCTACTTTCTTTGGATTGTGGGCCAAAGGCTGTCCTTGAAGTCACCAAACGCTGAGGGAACCAGAGTGAAACTTGCATTCAGCCAGGAGACGGACGACCCAAATTCCATTACATTTAGCAGATTCCTATGTTCATGGGATCTTTCCTCTTTTCCCATCTGTAGAACAGTCATATTCACACTGAGTAGATACTTGGCCTTTTAGGAGTGAAAGCTTTAATGAAAAGATTGCATATGGGGTTTTAGGAACAATCCACAAACTTTGTGGAGAAGCAAGAATGTAGATGATTGTGGGTGGGATCATTGTTGAGGACTTTCTGATGCAAATCCTAAAATTCAGAAGCCCAAAAATGGGATGATCTGCTTGTTTCAACATAGAGCTGATCTGGGAGGTATCTGTGGGCCTTTTGAAGGATGTGATGATTTCAATCATTCTGTAAAGACTGGGTAGACTTCTGGTGGGGCTGAAGACCCATGTCCAATTACCTACTATTTCTAGAGCAGTGGTTTTCAAAGTATGGCCTTTGGACCAGCAGTATCAGCACCACCTGGGAACTTCCTGAGAAGCAAATTTACCCCAGAACTATTGAATCAGCAACTCTGGAGTTCAGACCCAGCAATCTGCGTTTTAACAAAACTTCCAGGTGATTTTGATGCAGCTTAATTTGAGAACTACTGTTCTTGAGTATAACTAACTGCAAATCTGAATAAGCCTCTAAGAACACTGGAACCCAGGGCGGTAAGGAGTGTGCTGGAAACGGGGTGAGAGGCAGAGGGAAGAGGTGAAGGACTGGCAGCTTGGTGTGTAAATCTGTAAGTAGGTACTGTAGGGGGTCCCCGGGAAAGGAGAACCAGGCATGACTTTCTTGACATAAGAGAAGCCATTTTGCGATCTAAGCCTGGCCACAGTGCTTGCCCTTGAACAGGTCTCAATAATTAATGATCTTAAGGGAACAAAAGAACAAAGAAACGAAGGACTGTTATCAGGCAAGAGAGTAACAATAGCAAAGATAACAAATCAGGTAAAAAGGCTCCCAGTTCTACTTCAATGGTAAAGATTAGTCTGAAGCTCAACCACCAGATCTACTGGAACCTAAGGGATGATGATGCTGACATTTTCTGACTTCAATCAGCTAAAGCTTAGACTCTGTTGACCTTTGCACCAATTCTATGCTGAATTCTCCTCTGCTCAAGCCCTTCATGGATATGCAAACACCACCCAAGCCCCTCATGAACATGCCTGTACCCTTACCTTAAAACTTCCCCAAGTTTGCTGTTTGGGGGAGAAACTGCTTTGGGAAAGATCCCAGGTGTTCTCCTTATTTGCTGCAGGTAATAAATCCTTCCTTCTCCTGATCTTTGGCTTGGTTGTGTCTTTTGGCTCAACACCCACCAAGAGACAAACCCAGTTTTTGGGTAAGAAATCCACAGATTATAGCATTTCTTCAAGTATAATTATGCAGTCTGAACTGGGAGTCAGCCTGTTACCAAATACAAGTCCATGTGCCCAATGCACAGTGAGGCCAAACAAACCAAAACGTCAGAGTTTGGAGCAGAAAAAGGTTTATTGCAGGGCCATGCGAAGAGAATGTGTGGCTCATGCCCCCCAAAACCCTGAACTCCCCGAAGGGTTTCAGCAAAGCATTTTGAGGGCCAGGTGATGGAGGGGGGATCATAGGGTGTGTGATCAACTCCTGCATAATTCTCTGATTGGCTGATTTTGAGGTAACAGGGCAGTGTCACAGGGGTTAACATTATCAATCCTTAGGTGCCAGTAGGTCGGGGGGCTCTGTGCTCATGATCATCAAGCAGTTAATTTCTTCCTCTTGGTGGTGGTTTTTAGGATCCGAAAAACTCAGGAAATACAGCAAATACTATTATCTGGGTACTTCAGAGAAGAGCTACAACAGAGGATATGCGGGGAGGGGTCTGTCCAAGGAAAGCCCCACAGTGTCCTGCTTGGTTACAAGCCTTGTTCCACCTGTACTGGAACACGTTTATGGTTAAATTTTATCACAATTTGAAATTTCTCATGACTCAGTTGGTTCCCAAAGCTACCCACATTCCATCTGGCCCTCCTCCTTTCCAGAGGTGAGCAGATAGCTGTCTGTGATTGGTTTTCAAGAACTTCCTGCAGAGAGGTATGAGCCCCCCCTTTTTCCTTCCTCATGTGTATGCAGATTATCTTTTAACAAGGATGATTCAGATTCCCAGCATTTGGCCTCCTCCCCTCACCTCTGCTTCCCCACACTGTAACCTGCATGCTAAACAGAGCCCAAAGGGAGCACATTAAAAGTATGGAAAAGAGATGCCATAAAGGCAAGCAGGAGTCCCAAACAATCTCATCTTGCGTGTAATTGACACATTATACAATCTTAATAAAAAAATTGCAGACATCTAATTGCCTTTATGGCCAAACACGATGAGTCCAGACCCCTGAGACCCTTCAATATATTCCAAAGCCATAATGCCTAAATCTAGGACTGCAATATAACTCAGTAGTGGTAGAATATAATCAGAAAAAAATTCAGCTTCTGACATAGAGAGTTGTTAGGAGAGAGGAGCCTGTCTTAATCTGTAGGAAACAAGTTGAATTACTTGGCTGGGAATCTCTGCAGGATTGCATCCTGGGCTGTTGGTGCTCTGAAGGCTGCTTACTGGGAAGAAATTTGACTCTCCCTGAGCATTTCTGTCTGGAGGAGGGAGCCAGCTTGGCCCGTGTGCAGAGCAGCTGCAAGTGTCAGGAGACAATGTCCCCAGAAGTAACACTCAACCAATGAAAGATGGGGAATCAGTAGATAAATACACACTGTGTTCTCACTGCTTGGTTGGGACAGCTCTGAGGAGGGTCCTGCTCTACCCCCCAGGACACCTCAGTAGAAGCGAGCTCCATTTGTTATGGAATCGGGTCCCACTGCTTGCCCCTTACAAAATCAATACTCACAGATGATGGTAGAGAGGAAAGTTGCCTTTAATCAGAAAGCCAGTAATCTGGGGAGATGGTGGACACAGGGTCCCCCAAAACCACCTCTGAAGATTCTGCTCAGCCATGAAAGCTTCTAAAGGTAAACAGGGTTGCAATCTCAGTTACTCATTGAGATAGAGGGCCAGAGTCATCACTAACCCCCCCTGTGTGCAGGCTTGTGGTCTTTCTTTAGATACTATCTTCTTTACACAGTTTGTTCATGAGTTTACTGAAGGGGAAGCTGGGGAAGAGATCAGGTCATCTGTTAGTTACTTATTCTTCATTTCGACTTCTTTGTTCTACAGAAAGAACCAACACGTTAGGCAAAGTACTGTGTGGTCAAAAGATTTGAAAGGTGTGCTTCAGCCAGAGATGAGTAGATCATGGGGGTGCCTGGCTTAAGGTTAGTGTCAAGAGAAAAGGGGCCTCCTGCAGAGAACTCTTTCCTGCAAAGTGGTCTTTCCTGCCAAAAGCTGCTTACAAATCCCCACTTCTCAGAACATCATTTCATTTCTATGGGATCATGGGTTAATGTCCATCTTCTGTAACTTCTTCATGATGACACAAGGTACCATGTTCTTAGAGTGGAAGATGTTGACATGGGTCTGTAGCATCTCTTTGCTGACAGTTGTAGTTGCCCATTTTCATACATGGGCAGAACAAACTACAATTAGTTGGATGCCCACAAAGATATAGATTATTATGAGCAATAGTGTTAATCCCACTCTCCTAAGGCCAGTTCTTAGAATTGTACTAGCCATACATTCCGTACTGCTCAAGGTGGAGCAGCTTATGTCATGGCTGCAGTCTGTTCATCATGCAGTTAGCGTTTTCCCTCTGGTGGCAGTTACAGTATCTGTAAGACAACTCAGGAATATTCATCAGTCACTGAGTCTGTGACTCCATTGTCCTAATCATTAGCTGCTTTAGCCTGCTCTTTGTGACTCAGAGTGGTCTGGGAGACTTCAGCTCTTCTATAAACATGGAGGGGCCTTTTCACTTGTGAGTGTGGGCACGGGTTCTGCTCTGTTTCACAGTCACATACCATGGGAGCTGGCTTCATCACACACCCTCTGTCACATTGTTCTCTTCCCAGGCCACCTTTTTTACATATTTGCTGGAATTTTCTCAAATCAGCTCTCAAACTACTGATCCTTAAAACCTTGTCTTGGCCTCTGCTCCTGGGGGAAGCCAGATGAAAAATACTTTAGGTGGGATGCCCAATAAGGGAAAGGGACAGCTTTCATTCTTAACAGCAGAAAGCAAGCCATTACGTTCAGGTAAATGGTATTAATGAGTTCAGTCATCCATATGTTACCACACATTAATTAGGTACCTACTGTCTACCTGAAGCCAAGGGTAGATCTAGAGAGGTTGGGGCATGATTGTAAGAGGCCTGGGATACCAACCTAATGTATTTGAACCTTCTTGTATCAAGAGGAGGGAGCTATTGAAGAGTTTTGAACAAGAGGGTGATAGAGTCAGAGCTGGACAATGGGAAGCTTAATCTGTCTCCATAGTGTGAACTGGAGCTTAAGACTGGGCTAAGGAGGCATATTATAACTGCTGGAATATTTTTAGTGCATGTTTGATGAGGAAACCCGGCCTCTATGCACCAGCACTGAACTGAATCTCGGAGACAGAGTTCTGGGTGAGGCAGAAAAGAATAGCTTTATTGCTTTGATAGGCAAAGGGGGCCACAGCAGGCTAATGCCCTCAAAACTGTGTGTCTCAACCTGGGGTGGGGGTGGGGGGTTGTGAGGAGTCTTATAGTCAATAGGCAGAGTTGCTGATAGGGATCAGGGTGCGTGCAGGGTCTGCATTCCTTCAATCTAGAAATCATCTGGCATCAGGTGGTCTCATGATGGGCTTCTGTGGTTCTCAAGGCTATTGAACTGTGACCTTCTCTCTGGAATAAAGAGTGCTCCATTGAGTACTTATCATCTTCCATTTGGTGGGGGTTTTAGTTCTGCTCAAAGATAGTGTGATGTGTATCCCTTGAGGAGGAACCAGGACCCTGCCACAAGGCTGAACTATTGTTTCTTGACTGCTCCTCCCTTGTCTCTGCATACCCTCCCTTCCCTAATTAGCAACTGTTTGAATCTATCCTCTGGAACTCAGAGAAGGTCAAGGAAGCTGAATGAAGCCTATTTCCTACAAATAAGAAACAGGGGACATGGAAAGACTTTTGTGCCCAGGAGCCCCACAGGATCCTGCTTGGTTTCATGTGCTGAAAAACACTTCTCAAAAAGTTGCATACATGACTTCATAAAAATATAAAATGAACATGTCAAAGATTTTATTCCACTCATTAGGGAACCAGTAAAATGTTAAAACTAATTCAAATGAGAATTTGAAGAACAAAGCTTTACAAGAGTCAGACCAAAGAAAATGTTGAAATGAGTTTGTTCAGAGATGCAGAATTGGTTAATATCCTACAGACAATAAAGAGTAACTTTGAAGGTTATCATTTTTACAGATGGAAATCAATTGTCTTACTACCAGACAAAATCAGCATTTGTCAGGCAGCCACTGTATTGCTTTCAGGCAAAAATTATTTGCACTGCCGTCAATTTTCTGTAAGTTTGCCTCTACCCCTACAGAGCTATAAAATAGCCTGGTCCATAGAAAGCCAGTCAGAGGAACACTCCCAACATTACTCTGAAAGAATGCCCAATAATCTTGGCCTATTTTCAAGTTTAGGATAATTTTTCTTGACAGTCTCCTCTACTGGGATCGTAAGTAATCTGCAAAGTTTAAGAGGTGCAGGGAGAGCGTTAAGTAACCCTAAAGGCTTCCTCAAGTTTGCTTTTCAAATCTAGAGCCATATAGTATTGGGCAACTATGTGGATTAGGAATCTCAAATTGGACTTTATAAAGTCTCTATTATTTTCTTTCCTAGGCTTGAGGAACAAAACCCAAGACACTATGTCCACCAGATTTAACATAGAGAACCTATCAATTTGGTAAATTCCTCTCTTCTTGAGGTCCTCTCAATTTTCAACTTTCTCAGCTTCGTGGCCTTCCAGGAAGTGACCTTCCTTTCTGTCTGTGAGGCTGGGGCCGGGCAGCAGGCCAGTTTTCCTAGGAGAGCTTTGTGGGCCTTGGCTCACATACAAGGTCAAACCCTTAATAGAATGTTCATTGTATGTGACTGGGTCTAGGAATGGCTTTTAGTATACTGATGTGATAATTCTTTAATATTGCTCAGTGCACAGGAAAACCTGACATGCCTTGAAATCTTCCAGTTTCTACATCTGTGAAAGAAACTGGATAATTTTCTATTTTGACAATAGTTCTAAAAATTTACATAACTTTATTAACAATGAGCAGTAAAGATAAAAGAAAA
This sequence comes from Leucopleurus acutus, assembly GCF_964270905.1. Taxonomy (NCBI): domain Eukaryota; kingdom Metazoa; phylum Chordata; class Mammalia; order Artiodactyla; family Delphinidae; genus Leucopleurus; species Leucopleurus acutus. The sequence goes on along the minus strand of NC_139147.1, from coordinate 132,362,396 downwards.
TTTAAAAACTATTAATAACAATGATAATAATAATACATTTCAATCAACCATGATAAAGAAGAGAATAAACTAATGGTGGGGTCAGGACACACTACTGCAAAATACGTCACCTTGGCACATTGTATATTGTTGTCGAACCCAAGCTCAGTTTGTGTGCCTGACGCACAGTGAGGCCAAACCAACTGAAACGCTGGAGTTTGGAGCAGAGAAAGGTTTATTTCTGGGCCAAGCAAGGACAGTGGGCAGCTAGTCCTCAAAAAACCCCAAACTCCTAGATGGTTTGTGGGGGAAGAGTTTTTAAAGGGCAATATTTGGCGTGAGGGCTATAGGGTGTGTGACTTCCTTCTGATTGGTTGGTGGTGAGGTAACAGGGTGGTGCTCCAGGAATCTTGTGCTCAGCCTGGTGTTACCATCCTCCACCTGGGTGGGGGCTTTAGTTCTTGCAGCAGAACTCAAACACATTGTTATGTATATCCCTTGAGGAGGAACAAGGACCCTGCTTTACTCTGCACTGTTTTTTGTTTTGTTTAGTTTTGTTTGTTTTGACTGCTCCTCCTTTGCTTCTGCATCCCCTCCCTTCCCTGTCTGGAACTCAGGGAAGGTCAAGGAGGCTGAATGAAACCTGCTTCCTATGAACAAGAAGTGGGGGACATGGAAAGGATTTGTACCTGGGAGAACCCCACAGGGTCCTGCTTCGTTTCAACATGAGCTATTCTGCTCATTCTAATTATTTAAATAGCCCTATTCTACCTGCCTTTGACTGTGAGTAGATGCATTTATATAAAAATTAAGTCATAATATAAATCATATTTTGAGTAGAGAGGAAAGTGCTTCCATGTAGACCTGTGCAGCAGCCCCAGCCCCTGCACGTGTGAGACCTTCCACATCTTTGCTACTCACACAGACTAGGGAACAGCAAGAACCCCAGCAAGTTTTGGGACCGGTCCCACACACTGCATATGCTTCCAGGTGGGAACATAAATAGCAGTGACCAGGGAGTGTTGAAAGGAGAGATCTGGGAACTTGTCATTTGAAGAGACAGGACAAAGGTCCTCAGCCATTTTCTAGCAATTTCACAACCTCTACGGAAGGAAGTCAGCATAATATTTTCAGCCTGGCCTGTGCTCAGGAAAAAGAAGTGACTAACATACCAACAAGAGAATTGTGGTTTGAATTCTCTCTGAACGTACATTTATTTCTTTTATCCCAGCTACATCTGTATGCACCTTGCTGTGAAACAGTATAATTAACCACTGGGTTTCAGAGAGAGGTGATAATTTTCAGCTTATTCTCAGCTCAATTTCAGTCCAAATTTTAACTTGAAAATGTTTTTTCTTCTCCCTTTGGCAGCAGCTCTCAGAAGTGGATTTTGCTGGAAGGCTTCTATTTTCATCATTCTGATTGCTTTATTTATGTTGCAAATCACTGATTTGGTGTTTGGAAATTGCCATGTTTGGGGCAGCAAAGTTTTTAGTTAATGGATTGATGAGTTTTAAACTTGCTTATAAAATTTTTTTTTTAAAAAAAGACTTAAAGTTCCAACTCATCATGCCTTATGTTCAGGATAGCGATAAACAGTGACGTCTTGCCAGTTACCTCAACCCTTTCTTGCATGAAAAAGAGTGGGGCACGAGAGGATTGTCATGTCCCAGGTCTCAGGTGAATCCTTGGGACAGCCGCCAAGTGTGGGTTCTTGGCTTCACATAGGAAAGAATTCAAGAGCGAGCCAAAGTAAAGCGAAAGATTTATTCAGGGAGATACACACTCCATAGACAGGGTGTGGGTTATTTCAGAAGGTGAGAGAGAACCCAGGGTGTGGGGTTGTCAATTTTTATAGGGGTGGGTAATTTCATAGGCTAATGAGTGGGAGGAGTATTCCAGCTATTTTGGGGAAGGGGTGGGGATTTCCAGGAATTGGACCACCACCCACTTTTTGACCTTTTATGGTTGACCTTTGAACTGTCATGGCACCTGTGGGTGTGTCAGTTAGCGTGCTGATGTATTACAATGAGGGTATACTGAGGCTCAAGGTCTAGCAGAAGTTGACTCATCTGCCATCTTGGACCTAGTTGGTTCTAACCAGTTTATATCATGTCCTTGGGCCATATCATTCTTTAAAAGGTTGTTCCCTGACCCCTTCCTGTCTCACCTTGTTATCAGATTAAACCTGAAGGCCAGGCATCTAAGCTTCCCTCAAGAACATCTTGGTACTTGCCTTAACAACCAGGTTGGATAAACCAGTCTTTTCTCTAAACCAAGTTCTGAATACCTTGTTCTCTCAATATCTGATCTTGTTGAATGCTATGGAATGAAGTAGCCATCAAAGTTGTGTGCTGGTTTGGTTTTGCCTTGACTCAGTTATGTCACCATATCTTTATCTTCCTTAGCTCTATTTCTAATTAATGAATTAAGAAGGTTGGATTACATGGATACTAAAGTTTTTTGTTTGCTGTTGTTTTCTTTTACACAACAGAGTTCTTCAAATGAAATTTTACTTGTTATTCTGATGTATAAAATCATGTATTGGTTTCCTATTACTGTTAAACAAATCTCCCCAAAACTTAGTGGCTTAAACAAGTAATAATTTATTATGTCTCACAGTGTTACCTAGCACAGGTTCATGTGCCTGATACACTGTGAGGCCAAACAAACTGAAACATCAGAGTTTGGAGCAGTGTAAGTTGTTATTACAGGGCCATGGGGATGGGTGGCTTGTGCTCAAAAACCCTGAACTCCCTGATGGTTTTTTGGGAAAAAATTTTATAGGCAAAATTGGGGGTGAGGGCCACAGGGTGTGTGACTTTCCTCTGATTGGTCAGTGGTGAGGTAACAGGATGGTGCTCCAGAAATCTTGTGCTCAGCCTGAAGTTAACATCCTCCACCTGGGTGGAGGCTTTAGTTCCTGCAGAAGAACTCAAAGGTATCCTTATTTATATTACTTGAGGAGGAACCAGGACCTGCCCCAAGTCTGTACTATTGTTTCTTGACTGCTCCTCCCTTGTCTCTGCATTCCCTCCCTTCCCTGATTAACAACTGTTTAAATCTGTCCTTTGGAAGTCAGGGAAGGTCAAGGAGGCTAAATGAAGCCTATTTCCTGCACACGAGAAATGGGGGACACAGAAAGGAATTGCAGGGTCCTGCTTGGCTTTAACAGTTTGTGTGTGTGAAGAATTTGGGAGCAAATTGGCTGAATGGTTCTAGCTTGGTGTTTATAATGAGGTTGAAGTCAGTTGTCAGCTGAAGACTTGACTGGGGCGGCACTTCTAAGGTGGATTACTCATGCATCTGGAAAGGTGATTCTGGTTCTTGGGACAGGGAGGGGGTGGGGGGGAGGGAGGTGGAGAGGGCTCAGTTATTCTTCATGGGAGCCTCTCCACAGGGCTGCTTGAGTGTTTTCACAGTACAGCAGCTCCCTTCCCACAAGACAGGTTTCTGCCCTAAGCTGGGGTAGAGTTTTTCTTCCATCCTTCCTCCAGATACATGAGTCTTTGTGCCCTGGAGACAGCAAGCTTTACTGCCGCTTCTGCAGCTGTGTAAGGCTTTTGTTTTGTAGGAGACTCTGGTTCAAGGAAGAGAGAAGGGCCTTGTGCCTGCCCCCACTCCCAGTTATTGTAGACAGTTGTAGAAGGGAAGAACAGGATCTGACTCCATGTTAGATCTGTTTCTTTTACTTTATCTTTGCTTTTTGTTGCTTTTGTTACTATAATCACTAAAAGGATGCTCTCTATAGCTATAAGCATACATAATGGCCTGCCTTGGGGAATCCTGCCCCTCTGCTTGCATGTTAAACTAAAGTGCCTTTGTTCAGCTCACAGGGAAACACCTTGACCCTGCCCACCTGTGAATGGCTGCAGAAAAGAAGAAATTAACACACACCCGCCCTCAGGCTGGCCAAGCCAGGAGATACTTTGGAAGACTTATGGCCTTTTTATTTTACTTCCTCACCCACCCTCCCCCCCCTCCCCGTTTTATGAAAGAAACTGGCATCCAGACCCCAATAAGATGGGACTCTAGGACATTAGTCTGCCATATTCTCAGATGCCCGGCTTTCTGAATAAAGTTGCTATTCTCTGCCACAACACCTTGTCTCTGATTTATTGGCCTGTCCTGTGGCAAGCAGAGTGAGCTTGGACTCAGTAACACAATAAGACCAGCTCACAGAGGTTTGCACCCCATTCCATTCTCTCCCAATTTCCCTCCAGGCTCATCAGAGCCAGAAGGCAACAGCGGGGTGTGTGTGTGTGTGTGTGTGTGTGTGTGTGTGTGTGTGTGTGTGGGGAGATGGGCTCTGTTCCAGGCTCCATACACCACCCTGATCAAACACTTTGTCATTTTCAGCTCTTTACTCTGAGAAAATCAGGGGCCACAGGTTGGGGTTGGGAGGATGGGCTCCTTGGTTGCATCCCCACACATCTGTTTTGTTTTAAGAAGGCCCACAGCCTGTGCCTGATTGACGGCAGATGCTTGCAGATACTGACCTTCCTTCAGGTCACATGATGAGCCCCCTGTTGCTTTTTCAAGTTGACTTGGGGAAAGAGTAAATGGTGGGGAGGGCTTTGGGTTTTCCAGAGTAAAAGTAAACTGCCATCTGCTGAGCACTAGCTGTGCTCCAAGTGTGTTGTGTTTGCAATCTCCTTCTTAGAGCCCCGCTGTGAGCACAAGACTGAGTGGGGAGGAAAACTTCCCTTCTTTTTTTCTAGATCCTTTGGCTGGTCTACCAGTTAAATTGACATAAAACAGATTAAGAGGGGAAAAACAAATTTAATTTCCTATGTACAGGAGCCCTATAAAAATATGAGACTCAAAGAAGTAACGAAAGCAAGAAGCTTTTGTACATTTTAGACAAAGAAATAATACATTTGTGAAGAATTGACAAGAAAAGGGGTTTGGGCTTGGGGTAGTGAACTGGTGAAGGAGTAACACGTTTGTTTATACAGGCTTCTGGGCCATGAATTCCCTATTTCTGGTGATGAGGGTGCCTTCTACCCTCCTAGCACTGGGGGGGTACTTTTCACATGGAAGATTCACCTCCTGCTTTCAGAAGATTCAGAGTGTCTTGTACTGGCTGCTTCTCAAGTACCTTTAATTCAAAATAATCAATATGCCCAAATGGCATGTTTTGGGGTGACATATTCTGAATCCCCACAACTACTATCTCAATTCTACTGGCAAGGAAACAGGCATCAAGAGGTTGCTACTTTTGCAAGGACTCTCATCTTGTAGGTGCTGGGGGTAAGTTTGAACCCCAGGTTGCCTAGTCTTCCCGCTCCAGGCTGCTGCCTTCTACTCCAGGGAAGACAGCATTCCAGGGTGGGATGAGCTTCCTGTTTGCTGTGAGAAGTGGAAAGGGCCCCGTTACAGCTGCTTTTCCTCCCTGCCTGCTCCCTGTTATGGTGGGTGGGAAAGAGGCAGGTGAGGAAGGGGTGTCTGTTTTGATGGGGGCGTGGCCAAGAGGGTCAGGCCTCTGTCCCCTTACCCGCCTACCTCCTGCCACCCAGAAGAACTAAACAGGCTCTCTTCCAGGTGGGTGTGAGGGCTGCTGTAAGGCCCTTAGGGGAAATGGTCTCGCGGGTGGACAGCTGATAAGTCTCCGTGCTTTTCTCCCGACAGGTGGGCTCCTCTGCGGACAGGTAAGACCTAGTCCATTAATGCAGGAGCATTTATGTGTACTGTGGTTGGAAGAGGGAAAAAGTTAGGTCCCGGAAGGACCCATTCATAGGCATGATTCCCTTCAGCCCTCAGCAGTCCTCTCTCTGCGTTCCCCTCCTCAGCTCTCAAAGGCTGAGCCCAAGGGGAGGGGAAGGCAGGGGAAGGCAGCTCCAGGCCCAAAGAATGCTCCATGCCCCTACACACACACGTGCACACATGTATATACACACATGCACTCTCTTTCCCAGGTGACTTGCGGTGGGACAGTGTCTCTCTATCTGATTAGTATTCTTTAAGGGACCTGGTCAGAGGACATCCAGGCTTGGCCATTGCAGAAGCAGTGGACACCGAGGTGGAGGTACCTGGCCATTTTCCAATCAATCTGACCCAGCACCACCTGGATGTGTCAAGTCCTCCAAAATCCTGGCCTCCTTAGTATTTGGGGAGACTCTTGAAGGCACATGTTTCTCCCAGTTATCGTCTCTCTGATTTCCTGTTTCTGCTGATTTCTGTATTCCATTCTGTCTCTTGTGGCCATTCCCTTCTTTTGGATGTGAACCATCCCCCCTGCAAACACCAGCCCCTGCCTCCTTTCCCTGCTGCCCCCAAGCCACTCACACTCCTGTGAAGTCTCCGCTACCGATGATTTGCAGATCACCGTAGGGTTGGGGTATCTGGGCCAGTCCGGCTTGTCTGTAAACACCAGACATCAGGGATCCCTGTTCTCAGAAGTCCCCCAGCCACAGCTGCCACCTGTGCTTTGCCCCTCACTGTCCTACCGTCCAGCTTGACCTCCACTTGTCTCCTCCTCCCACTTCTCCATGGTTCCAGCCCCTTCACTCCCTCCCTCTGGAGCTCCCAGAGGAGCTTTACATGCACAGCATTGCATTCTTCAGTTGTGCCCTAGTTTGATCCAGGGAGTGTATGGAGGATTATCTTTCCCTAAAATCAACAAACATAAATGTATAGAACCAAATACTGATCTGTATCTGTATTCTCCCTGAGGCTTCCCCTGCCTAATATTGAACTAGCAATCATCTCTTCAGCCCCTGCTAATTTGGGAAGGGCTGCATGGTGGGGACAGAGCCACGGGCATCATGGCTGTGCAGTAAAGCGCTCAGCCTCTGCGTCTCACTCAGGACAGCACATGCCTATGTCTCCTGTTACTCCTCACACAGAGCACTTTGCTCTGACGCTTCTGGTCCCCAAATGTCTGGGCATTTCCCTTCACCAAGAGATTCTCTGTGACCAGCTGGGTACCCCACAATTCAGTTCAAGTCTGACTTGGAGTTAGCACAGACCCCGCAGGTTAGGGGCTCAGTTCCACAAGACTGTCCCCTGAATGTTAGATGCCGATCACAAGCAGTAGGTTCCCAGGTGACCCACATCTTCTGTCCAAACTGCCTACAAATCAGAGGTTCCCACAACCCCTTCCCTGGATTCCATCATTTGCTAGAACAGCTCACAGAACTCAGGGAAAATGCTCATGTTTACTAGTTTCTTATATAATGAAGGATATGATAAAGGATGCAGAGGAATGGCCAGGTGGAGAGATACATAAGACAAGGTCTGGAAGAGCCCCAGGTGCAGGAAATTCAGTCCCCGTGGAGCTGAGGTGTGTTGGGGCCCAAATATGTCTCAATAGTGTATTGATTGTTTTGAATTAAAGTTATTTAAGAAACAGCTGATATGAGAGCGACTTTTACCCTCTTCTCTGTCTGCTGAGAGCAGGAAACAAATCTCCCACATGAAAGGCATCCTCCCCATTCCAGGAGGTAGAGAGACATCCAGAGGCAGGGAACCCAGGGCCGAGAAGCTCATATAAACAAACCTTGTTACTTCTTTACTAATTAAGCACCCAAACCTAAGTTTCTTTGTCCTTTCAAATTTACTGTTTCTTTGCCTAAAAAGTATAAATGCTGCCTGCTTTGGCCACTTCCTAGGTGCCATTTGTATGTGATCTCTGTGCTCACTATTTAAACTGTTTCTTATCTGCCTGTTGATCTGTCTTGTGTTAATTTCATTATTAGTCCAGCCACAAGCACCCAGGAGAGGTAGAGGGAAAATTACCCCTTCCACCACAGGTGTGCCAACCCCCTGGTACCTGGATGTGTTTGCTAACCTAGAAATCCCCTATTGGGATTTTTATGGAACCTTGTCACATAGCCATGATCGATTAGGAACTCTGTTTCCAGCCCCCTCCCCTCTTTGTAGAATGAGGGGAGGGGCTGAAAGTTCCAAGCTTCTAATCATGGCTTGGTCTTTCCTGTGACCAGCCTTCATCAAAGAGCACACCGAGTCATCTCATTTGAACAAAAGATGTTCTTGTCCCCCAGGAAATTCCAAGGGATTTAGGAACCAGTATTAGGAACCAGGATCAAAGACAATATTAGAACTAAAGATTTTCCCAGCATCCCTTTTTACAAGGATTTTAGGAGCTCTGTGTTAGAATCTTGGGGCAGAGACCAATACATGTATTTCTTATTATCTCACACTCTGGACACAGAGAGACCCAGATTTGAATCTTAGCTCCACGACTTACTGGTTTTGTGACCTTGGGCAAGTTATTCAATCTCTCTGAACCTCAACTTTCTCATCTGTAAAATGGAGATGTTAATGACAACCACTTTGTAGGGTTCCCAGGAAGATTAAATGGGAAAATACATATAAATCTTAGTGTTTGCTGCTTCATGCACCCTCATTAGAGAATTTTTTAATGTGAATCACTGTGTGAAGTTGAATGGACAAGGAGGTTCTTGCCAAAGGGAGAATTATAATAATGTTATTAGCATATGCCATTCCCTCTGCCAGGCCCTCTACATGCATTGGCTCAATTAATCCACACAATAACTGTCTAAATGCTACCAAACAAAAGTTCGTGTGCACATTAACACACAGTGAGGCCAAACAATACTGAAATGTCAGAGTTTGGAACAGAGAAAGTTTATTACAGGGCCATGCAAGGAGATGAGTGGCTCATGCCCCCCAAACCCTGAACTCCCTGAAGGGTTTCAACAACCATTTTTAAAGGCAAGGAAAGGGTGAAACATGGTTGGTTGTTACAAACTTCTTGGTGTTGGAATCGTTCGTTCTTGCACCACATAGGTCAGGTCATAAGGTTCCTGTAAACCTCCAACAGGACAAATGTTATTCTCTGTTCTGCAACTTTTTACCTCTATATGAACAGACTCTTAAATGTCAGAGCATTGAGAATGTGCTATCCTATATATTTCAGGCTATAGGCAATATTCTTTTACAAAAGGTAAAGAGCCAGCATGATTAAGCACAGGCAACAGAGCACAAAGTTTAAAGTAAAAGGAACAGATCTAAATCCCACTCCTGGGCATATACCCAGAGAAAACTATAATTCAAAAAGATACATGCACCTGTATGTTCATAGCGACACTATTCACAATAGCCAAGACATGAAAACAACCTAAATGTCCATCAACAAGTGAACGGATAAAGAAGATGTGGTATAGATATATACAGTGGAATACTACTCAGCCATAAAAAAGAATGAAATAATGTCATTTGCAGCAACATGGATGAAGCTAGAGATGATCATGCTAAGTGAAGTAGGTCAGAAAGAGAAAGACAAATACCATATGATATCACTTATATGTGAAATCTAAAATATGACACAAATGAACGTATCTATGAAACAAAAAACAGTCACAAATATAGAGAACAGACCTGTGGTTGCCAAGGGGGAGGGGTGGTGGGGGAGGGATGGACTGGGAGTTTGGGGTTAGTAGATGCATACTAGCATATATAGGATGGGTAAACAACAAGGTCCTACTGTATAGCACAGGGAACTATATTCAATATCCTGTGATAAACCATAATGGAAAAGAATACGAAAAAGAATATATTCAGTTATATATTGATATAACTGAAGTACTTTGCTGTACAGCAGAAATTAAACACAACATTGTAAATCAACTGTATTTCAATAAAATTAAAGAAAAAAAATGAACAGATCTAATATGGAGTCAGGTTTGTTCTTCCCTATTACACAAAGGAGAAACTGTTGTCTGTCTTTCATAGATGTGAAAATTTAAGTCCTTTCCTGAAGGCCACATAGCTGGGAAGCATGAAGATTCAAACGGGGTTGACTCTGAAGCCCATGCCCTTACTCTGCTGTATTTTCTCCACTGGTCTTTCCACATAGATGCTTAGAGCCAGGAAGGACTTTGAGAGACTGTGGAGTGTATTGCAGATTGGGTTCTCCAGAAGCAGAGACTGAGATGCAGTTTGGGGCACAGGATGTTTACTACAGATCAACACCCGTAGAAGGTGGGGGAGGAGGCAGATGAATTGGGGTGCATGTCTGACAGAGTCATGGCCAGCCTGGCCCCTGGAACCCCTGGGGCATTCTGACATCAGAACATCAGAGTGTTTCTTTTGTGTGTGTGTGTTTCCATTCACTTTATTGAATTAAAACCAACTCATCCTCTAGGAAGTAAAAAGTATGAGTTCACTGGCCAAAAGTTGCATGAAAAATTTGGCATTTCATTTTTTTTTAAATTTAATTTAATTTTTTATACAGCAGGTTCTTAATAGCTATCTATTTTATACATATTAGTGTATACATGTCAATCAAAATCTCCCAATTCGTCCCACCACCACCACCACCCCCCGCCACTTTCCTCCCTTGGTGTCTATATGTTTGTTCTCTACATGTGTCTCTATTTCTGCCCTGCAAACTGGTTCATCTGTACCATTTTTCTAGGTTCCACATATATGTGTTAATATACGATATTTGTTTTTCTCTTTCTGACTTCACTCTGTATGACAGTCTCTAGATCCATCCACATCTCTACAAATGACCCAATTTCGTTCCTTTTTATGGCTGAGTAATATTCCATTATATATATGTACCACATCTGCTTTATCCATCGGCCTGTTGATGGGCATTTAGGTTGCTTCCATGACCTGGCTATTGTAAATAGTGCTGCAATGAACATTGGGGTGCATGTGTCTTTCTGAATTATGTTTTTCTCTGGGTATATGCCCAGTACTGGGATTGCTGGGTCACATGGTAAATCTAGTTTTAGTTTTTTAAGGAACCTCCATACTGTTCTCCATAGTGGCTGTACCAATTTACATTCCCACCAACAGTGCAAGAGGGTTCCCTTTTCTCCACACCCCCTCCAGCATTTGTTGTTTGTAGATATTCTGATGATGCCCATTCTAACTGGTGTGAGGTGATACCTCATTGTAGTTTTGATTTGCATTTCTCTAATAATTAATGATGTTGAGCAGCTTTTCATGTGCTTCTTGGCCATCTGTATGTCTTCTTTGGAGAAATGTCTATTTAGGTCTTCTGCCCATTTTTGGATTGGGTTTGTTTGTTTTTTTAATATTGAGCTGCATGAGGTGTTTATATATTTTGGAGATTAATCCTTCATCCATTAATCCATTTGCAAATATTTTCTCCCATTCTGAGGGTTGTCTTCTCGTCTTGTTTGTAGTTTTCTTTGCTTTGCAAAAGCTTTTAAGTTTCATTAGGTTCCATTTGTTTACTTTGGTTTTTATTTCCATCACTCTAGGAGGTGGATCAAAAAAAATCTTGCTGTAATTTATGTCAAAGAGTGTTCATCCTATGTTTTCCTCTAAGAATTTTATAGTGTCTGGTCTTACATTTAGGTCTTTAATCCATTTTGAGTTTATTTTTTGTATGGTGTTAAGGAGTGTTCTAATTTCATTCTTGTACATGTAGCTGTCCAGTTTTCCCAGCACCACTTATTGAAGAGACTGTCTTTTCTCCATTGTATAACCTTGCCTTCTTTGTCATAGATTAGTTGACCATAGGTGTGTTGGTTTACCTCTGGCTTTCTATCCTGTTCTGTTTTTGTGTCAGTACCATATTGTTTTGATTACTGTAGTTTTGTAGTATAGTCTGAGGTCTGGGAGTCTGATTCCTTCCGCTCCGTTTTTTTCCCTCAAGTCTGCTTTTGCTATTCGGGGTCTTTAGTGTCTGCATACAAATTTTAAGATTTCTTGTTCTAGTTCTGTAAAACATGCCACTGGTAATTTGATAGGGATTGCATTGAATCTGTAGATTGCTTTGGGTAGTATAGTCATTTTTACAATATTGATTCTTCCAATCTAAGAACATGGTATATCTCTCTATCTGTTTGTGTCATCTTTGATTTCTTTCATCAGTGTCTTATAGTTTTCTGAGTACAGGTCTTTTACCTCATTAGGTAGGTTTATTCCTAGCAGAATTACTTCTGATCCAACCAATGTTGCCCCAGGATGGAGGTCAGTACTAAGGGGGATGTGTCAGTTAGGGCCTGTATTTGCTAAGTATCAGAGACCACCCTGACCCCACAAGACAAAAGAGGGACTGGATTTTTCTCTCACAGGAAGGAAACCTGGCCATCTCCATCTCTATACTACACTTCATGATATGATCAGGGAGACTTTCATCTTTTTTAGTGCCCCATCTTCAAAGTGCCCTCAAGTTCTAAGATGGTTGCTGAAGTTCCAGCTATTACATCCACATTCAGAGAGGAAGTAAAGGAACCAGGGAGGGGTAAAAAACTGAAACCTCCCCCCACCCAACCCAAATTCATATGTAGAACCTAATGCCCAACCTAATAGTATTAGGAGGTTGGGACTTTGGGAGGTGTTTAGTGCCCTTATAAAAGAGACCCCAGAGAGCTAGATTGCTCCTTTCCCACCATGTGAGGGCACAGCACAGAGACACTGTCTATGAACCGGAAAGAGGGTCCTCACCAGATGCAATCTGCTCTGCCTGGGTCTTGGACTTCCCAGCCTCCAGAATTGTGAGAAACAAATTTTGGTTTATAAGCCCCATGGTTTATGGTATTTTGTTATAGCCACCCGAATGGACTACGACAAAGTAAGGTGGAATACTGTTCAGCTTTAAAGGAATGGAATTCTGATACATGCTACAACATAGATAAAACTTTAAAACATGCTCAGTAAAATAAGCCAGACACAAAAGGACAAATACTATGTAATTCCAGTTATATGAGGTCCCTAGAGTCATCAAATTCAGAGAGTAGGTTGATGGTGGCCAGTGTCTGTAGAGAGAGGGGACCAGGAGTGACTGCTTAATGGGGTCTTATTTGGAAGGGATGCACAGGTTTTGGAACTAGATTGAGGTGGTTGTTGCACAGTATCATGAATGTACTTAATGCCATTGATGTGTTCACTTTAAAATGTTTAATTTTGTCATGTGAATTTCACCGTATTAAGAAAAGATTTTTGAGACAAATAAAAAAATCCAAAAACCCACAATGAGATACCACTATGCACTTATTAGAATGGTTCAACATAGAAAGACTGGCCACACCAAGTACTGGTGAGAGCATGGAGGAACTTGAACCTCAGACTAGCTGGTGGGAATACACAAACGCTTTGGAAATCAAGTTGGCAGTTTCTTAAATAGTTAGACATACATTTACCACATGACTGGTATGTCATATGGTATGACTGGAATGGTATGTCATGGTATGACAGGTATGTCACATGACTGGAGACAGAGAGTAGAATAGTGGTTACCAGGGGGCAGGGGAGGGTGGGGAAGGTGTTTAATGGGGACAGAGTTTCAGTTTGAGATGATGAAAAAGTTCTGGGTTGAATAGTGGTGATGGTAACACTACAATATGAATATACTTAATGCCACTGAATTGTACACTTAAAATGGCGAAAATGGTAACTTTTATGTTCATGTATCCTTTATTGCAATTTAAAAAAGCACCTCACCATCAATGACTGCTGCTTACACTCTTGTGATCACTGTCAGTTGCAAGTGAAGCTGGGAAATGTAGACTTTTGGATTGTATGTTTTTGTACCCCAAATAAAATTAGGGTGCTGTGAGAAAAAAGGGGTGTTGAGGAGGGTTCCAGTGGTCTCTGACATGTAGAACAAAAGTTAGAAGCACCTTTGCTGTCCTCACTGACTTGTACACAGATGTGCCCATGAACTTGGTCCATCTGTTTTCATTATACACACGTCAAAATCCTCTAAAGGTATAATTTTTAAAAAAATTTATTTTATTGAGTATTGTTGATTTACAATACTTTGTTAGTTTCTGGTGTACAGCAAAGTGACTCAGTTATACATATACATACATTCTTCATATTTCTTCCATTATGGTTTATCACAGGGTATTGAATATAGCTCCCTGTGCTATACAGTAGGACCTTGCTATTTATCCATCGTATGTATAGCAGGTTGCATCTGCTAACCCCAGACTCCCAATTCTTCCTTCCCCCACCCTCTGGTCAACCACACGTCTGTTCTCTATGTCTGTGATTCTGTTTCTGTTTCACAGATAAGTTCATTTGTGTCATATTTTAGATTCCTCATATAAGTGATATCATGGTATTTGTCTTGGTCTGACCTACTTCACTTAGTATGATAATCATCTCTACGTCCATCCATGTTGCTGCAAATGGCATTATTTCATTCTTTTTTTATGGCTGAGTAGTATATCATTGTATATATGTACCATATCTTCTTTATCCATTCATCTGTCGATGGACATTTAGGTTTTTTCCATGTTTTGGCTATTGTAAATAGTGATGCAATGAACATTGTGGTGCATGTATCTTTTCAAATTAGAGTTTTCTCTGGATATATGCCCAGGAGTGGGCTTGCAGGATCATACAGTAACTCTATTTTAAGTTTTTTAAGGAAAATATTTTTTTAAATGTGTCTAATCGAATCTTGTTATTTGCAGTCATGATATTCTATAAAGCTGCCATGGACACTAGATTTGTGAACATGGAACCACTGCTCCCAGGGGAAATACAGGGTTAGGGTCCTGGTCTTCTGGTCATGGTGTTTTTGTCAACCGATGGATACATACCTTGTTTAATGTGTGTTTCTGTTTAAAGACACCTTTTAATATATTTGGTTGATTCATTGATATTGAATTCATGGCCAATAGCACTAGAACTTACGCCTGAATGAAGCTTATTTAACACGTGTATTTTCTCCGTAAGACTCATCACAGCCTTCTGCACTTAGGACCCTAGACAGCACTTCTGTACTAGGCTCGGAAAAGAGCAAAATCACCAACACAAAGTGCAAAAATGTATAAACATAGCACTAAATAAAACTCAGAAAGGACCGTTGTTTACAGGAAGAGCTGAAGCAAGGAGGCTTCAGCCTCCCAGACCTCGGCTTGGAACATGGTGGCAGGGTCTCAAGGTTTTTCCTCCTCTGTGTCTGCAAATGACCCCAGGCCCACAAGTTATTGATTTTCCATTTACAGAGGAAGTTTAGTATGTAGGTGAATTCATAAATCCATGAATAATGAGAATCAACTGTATAAAGTCAGAGTTTTCACTTTTGCCACTTGGATTTAACATCACTAATGAACACTATTTATCCAAATGAGCGTAATTTTGCTTCGGTGCTGGCTACCAATTTTCATTCCCCTCCTCCTCATCCCTTTTCCCTACAATGTCTGGGCCTTGACTGCAGGTGAGTATTGCAGATGATGAGGGTTATGAGGAACATAAAAACAGGGAGAGGTGATTGGTAACCTTCTCAAAGTGGGTGGTCAGGTGCAAGCTCTCAGAACTTGAGAATCTAGTCCTCTGATTGTAGTTTTCTAAAACCAAAGAAAAACAATGTGGAAGAAGGAAATACTCTGAAATCCCAACAGTGGGTGGGTGCATTTAGAGAGATGGGTGTATGATTTTTTTCCCCTTCTATTCTGTTTTACAAATTCTCTGTAAAATGCTTATATATTTTAATTATGAAAAGTAAATATTATGAGAAAGAAGTATTTGTTTAAGAGATCCCAGACTCCCCTTGGGCACAGCATAACTCACACTCACCAAAAGGGATTTGTTTTTTTGCCATTCACACTAGTCTGGGGAAGGGGTAGGTCTGAGAGGCTAGAAACATTTTTATTCATTGAACGTTTTGGTTCTTCAGCCCCTGTTGGACAACACTGGGGTTAGGTGAACTCAGGAAAGGAAGGGGCTTTCTGCAAATGGTTTCAGCCCCTGGTGCTTCCAGCCCCTTCTAAACCAACAGCCTTCAGTAGCATCAGCTTACCCTGGGCCTTCCTCTCCTGCCAGCCCCAGGCTCCTCTGTTTGCCAAACTGAACACTGGAAGTTTGCACAGGCCATGACATTTCAAGAAAGGTCACCTCCCTGAAGGCTTTCCCTGTAAATTTTTCTATTCCAAAAATGGTTTCCCCCCGCCCCCAAGAAATGCTGGTTTGTAGCTGAGGGCTTCATGGTTCATCTGAAGTCATGAACTTTCTGCCTCTTTTTGGGTAGTGACCCTCATTGCCCAAGTGGACAGCTCAAGAGCAGAAACACGGGCAGACACCTTGCTGCTCCACACGTATTTCTTTGTCTTTCTGAGTCTGGTGCCCACTCTGTGCTCCCGGCAGGCTGCTCACCAGCTCGCTGGCAGGAGAGGGAGAGGTGGGACCTCCTTATACTAGTTTCCTGGGGAGGCTGTGACAAACTATCACAATCTCAATGGCTTAGAGATAAATGTAGTCCTCCAGTTCTCAGGGGTGGGGGCGGGCAGAGGTCTGAATCAAGGTGCTGGCAGGTTGGGCTTCCTCTGGAGGCTCCAGGAGAGAATCCATTCCTGGTCTCTTCCAAGCTCCTGTGGCTGTCGGTGTTCTGGCCATGTGGCTGTATCCTCCGTCGTCACTCTGCTTCTCCTCTTTGCCTGTCTTCTCTTTGCCTCCCTCCAGGGAGGATGCATGAGCTTGCATTTAGGGTTCACTCCCATAATCCAGGACAATCTCCCCATCTCAAAATCCTGAACTTCATCACTTCTGCAGAGTTCTGTTTTGCCACATAAGGTAACTTTCACAGGTTCCAGGGATTAGAACATGTGTATCTTTTGGGGGGCCGTTTTCAGTCTACCACAATCCCCAAGAAAGAATGCTTTCCTACTGCCATGTGGGGGCATTGACACTAGATGCTCTGAGACTGTGGCTTGAGCAGAAATGTTTCCTTTATTAATACTGGAGATGTGTTTTGGGAAAGAGGCAGGAGATTGCGGAGCTCGAAAGGAGAAGAATGGCCCAAAATAAGAGAAGAGCTGTTCCACATCACAGGAGAGCTGGGAGTAGGGGCTGAAAGCCAGACGAGGCAGAGGGTTTGTGCGTCAGGAGGTGGGGCGAGTCCACACCCGTCTAGCGTTGTGGGCGTGACAACAACTGGGGGATATCCAGAGACCCGACCGCTACGGGGTTCTCTGCCCTGCATGCAACGGCAGCACTAGGCTACTTGGTAGTGCTTTTCAATGAAATGAACCTCTTTCTAAAATATTGTAAAAGGGCTTATGAATGCGATGGTCCAGAACCTGGGGGATGAGGAGTAAGAGGTCATGCTCCCAAAAGGAATTTGTTTCTTTCTACCCCAGAGACGTGACATGCCACTTTCTTCCACTGGAAGCCAGTGCTTCTGAAGATGACCCCTCACTTCTGATCCCCTTTCCTCCATGTTTTCTCCCCCAGGACATCTCAGTTCTGTCTCAAACTCCTCTTCCCTTCCCTATATGTTGCCCGGCTTAAATCGCCCCCGGGGGAATCGCCTACCCGGTGTGTCCCGCAGCCTGAGAGCATGCGTGAGCATCTGCAGTGGCCCTGCTCCTGAGCCTAACATGAGGCAGCTCAGCTGATGCTGTGAGTCTCTTCGGCCTCGTCCAGTGGCTGAGGCCAGGCCTGGGTGAGGTGAAAAGCTTGGCTTTGCATCCGTGAGATCCATGCATCTGAGGTAAGGCTTGTGAGCTAGAAGAACAGGAAATGGTGGTCCGAGAAGAGGGTGTACGGAATCAGAAATTATGAGATCCATTCCACAATTATATCTGGAGTGGCCACTGTGTGCCAGGAGAATTCTGTGATTACCCAAGTAATTACCCTAGTAATCTCACCTAGAAGGAGGAAGGAATAGACCAAGGCTGGTGCTGGGAAAGCAGCAGCGGTCACTCAGCCAGGATAGGGGACTTGGTCACTTTGTGGGTTGGACAATGATCACAATTTGTCTGTGTTCATACGTGATTGTAGGGTGGTCTTTTTTGGTCTCCATCCATTAGCATCACAGAATGGCCACCTCTGATGCTGATGGTCTGTGCAAGTGTTATATTCCACAAGAGGACCACAGCCCAGCAGAGAGCACCAAGCCAGCTCCCAGGTGTCAAGGACAGCTTTTCTTTTTTTCACCCTACACAACTGACCAGGCATGAAGAGCAAGAAAACTCCAGCTTTCAGTAAATTGGCCATGTAGGTATAACATCCAGGAGAAACAAAAAAGGCAGGGTTACCAAATTCCCCATCTCCCAGCAGCAGACATACTATGACTTTTGAAGACTAATTAAAATTTCATGCCAAAACCATTTAAATGCAAGAGCAATGAAAACATTTGAGCTTCAGTTAGGTACAGTCTAAAGACACATAGTCCCAGAATCTGACCTACTTTAAGCATGCGATAATCTTTGGGGGGATTCTTTCGTGGATGCTAAATAATTTACTACGAAATTCCATTACATTTGCTGTGATTTTTAAAAAATGACAACACAGTTTCTATTTTCATGACCTTGAATATACTGTGTTTTCTCTTCCCCATGTTATAGTTGTTTTAGTAGACAAACGTCTCTGGAATAAATGTATGGTTCCCAAATTCATACTATTCAGGAGAAAATCAAATAATAAAATGTTGATGCTGGAAGGAAGCTACCAGGGTCCCAACCAACACAAGGGCCCCAGCTAGAGGGGAAGCATGATCGCTGACCCTGGGTCAACCGGACAATGAGACAATTCCCCCTCAGTCCTGAGAAAGTCAGCTCTGGGTGGTCAGAGACATTTTCTATCTGGTTTTCTGCTGGATTCCCCAGGGTCCAGCATGGTGCTTAATGAATCGTAGGTCCTCAATAAATGAATAAGTTACTTTTTTGGATAAATAGAGACATAAAACACATTTCTGGAAAGTCAGTGCTATGGAGGTGTAGGAGTCACCAGATTCTGTTATTCAAAATATGGTCTGTGGACCAGCAGTGTCAGTGTCACCTGGGATTTTGTTAGAAGTGCAGAATCTCAGGCTCCACCCAGACCCACTGAATCAGAATCTGCATTTTTAACAAGATCCCTGGATGACTGACAGGCATGTTGAAGTTTGAGATGTGCCGCCCTAGACATCACCCGGCCAGCGTTTCTCAACCTCAGCTGGCTGGCTACTGCTGGGGGGAGCTCTTAATACATATGGATATTTCGGTCCCATTTCCAGAGAATCTGATGTGTGGTCAAGGTTGAAGATCACTGGTGGTAGCCCAGTATCCTGTGTGACCTCAAGTCAGTTACTTAGCTTTTCCAGGCCCAATTTTCTTATCTGGAAAATGTCAACGCCCTCCAGCCAAAGACCATCAGGAGTACATTGTAGTTGAAAGTGGATTTAATGACCTGTGGCAATGCTGGAAATAGCCATCCAATGGAGCCTCGAGGCTTTTCAGAAAGGGGCGGTTAGGAGGGGGCTGTTGCAGGATTTGAACTTGTGTTAGGTGATTTGGGAGAGAATTCAAAGGCAGGTGGTTTTGCTCTGACTGGGTGCTGTGAGCAGGAACAATTCTGCTAAACCTTAATAATTTTTATCCCTCAGAGGTGAGAGAAACAAAACAGAATAAAAGCTGTAATTGGTGAAGAAGTCACTTGTATTAGATGGGAGTTGGGGCGTTTGGTCATTTTTATGGTCTGGACTGTGTTCTTGCTCTGTTTGTGCTCAGACACAATTTCAGTGATCATGTTTTTGTCCTGCACCATCACAGAGTAGATTTGTTGGCTGTTGGCATGTATGAGATTGTCTGTGTCCAACATGTAATAGATATAAAAATTATTTATTTATTTAAAAATCTTTGGCTGTGTTGGGTCTTCATTGCTGTGCACGGCTTTCTCTAGCTATGGTGAACGGGGTGCGTGGGCTTCTCATTGTCATGGCTTCTCTTGTTGTGGACCACGACATTTAGGCATGCAGGCTTCAGTAGTTCTGGCACATGGGCTCACTAGTTGTGGCTTGTGGGCTCTAGAGCTCAGGCTCAGTAGTTGCGGTGCGTGGGCTTAGTTGCTCTGCGGCATGTGAGATCTTCCCAGGGTGCGAACACAGGGTGCGAACCTGTGGCAGGCAGATTCTTAACCACTGGGCCACCAGGGAAGCCCCTATAAAAATTATTAATGAAATGTGTTATTCTTTTTTTTTTGGTACTGTGTCTTAAAATTCTAGTGTGTGTTTTATGTTTACATTATATCTCAATTTAGACACATTTCAAGTTTTCAAGAGTCACATGTAGCCAGTACTTTGGAAAGTACAACCTTAGAGAACTGTTTTTAAGATTAAATTAGGTAACTGAGTAATTAGCCCTAGGCCTGGCTCAATAAATCTCAGCAATTATTGTCATCACTGATGCAATAATGGCAGAAATGATAGGCACCTTATCTAGGATAAGGCTGGAATGAATCTTCCAGAAACAGCAAAGTATTAATTAATGCCTAGAAGAGTCTGGAGAGACCTTTGTGCTACCAGGGTGTAATGGTTCCATAAATACCCATTAGATTAAACTTGTTAATTGTGTTGCTCAAATCTTCTATGTCCTTGTTGATTTTAGTCTGCTTCTTTTATCAGTTTATTTTAACATACCCGATAAAGATACGTTAACATTTTCTACTCTAATCATTGATTTGTGATTTTTTCCCTTGAAATTTTATTTTTATATGCTTTATATATTTTGAAGTTAAATTGTTAGGAGCATACCATTTCATGATATAGCAATCCATTCTTATTTCCTTTTGGCCTGTTTTTATTTTGTCATTTCCTACCATGTTGAATGAAATTTATAATTTTAGTCATCTCTTTGAGCATCCTAAAGACATTAATTTTAAGATCTTTGTTGAACTGTTTATAACTTTCAAGTGGAGAGAATTCATTCTGATTGTTGGTTGTTTTGGCTCTTTCTTAGCGTTTGATTTCTTTTTATGGTAAAAACAACATTTTGAAAAAGAATTTTGTTTTTGAATGGGAGATATTTTATTTACCCATAAAAATGTATTTTCTTTTTCTCTTTTTGCCTCATTGCTCATCTGTCTTCATCTGATGGTTTTTTAGTTGCTTCTACCTGGCTCCTGGACCCTTAGTCCAGAAGGATTTCAAAAGATCCTGATCTCTGGTAATAACGAAGACTTTGCAAATCCAGTTACTGAGCCAGCAGGAACTTGGTTTATCTCTGGGTAATAACATTTATTAATTGATTGATTGGCTCAGTTTGGATTTTACTCTAAAAAAAACAGAAATCATTGCAGGGTTATAAACAGAAAGGGCAATATATATATATATATATATATATATTTTTTTTTTTTAAATAGAAATATAGTTGATATATAATGTCATAATAATTTCAGGTGTATAGCCTAGTGTTTCAGTATTTTTACAGATTATAATCCATTAAACGTTATTATAAGATAATGGCTATATCTGTTTATATATTAAAAATAAATAAAATAGCTTATCTATTTTATACCTAGTAGTTTTTATCTCTTAATCCCATACCCCTAAATTGCCCCTCCACACTACCCTCTCCCCTCTGGTAACCACTAGTTTGCTTTCTATAACTGTAAGTCTGTTTCTGTTTTGCATATACATTCATTTGTATTATTTTTTAGATTCGACCATATAAATATCATACAGTATTTGTCTTTCTCTGACTTATTTCACTAAGCATAATATTTTCTATGTCCAGCCACATTGCTGAAAATATAATTTTTTATGGCTGAGTAATATTCCATTGTGTGTGTGTGTGTGTGTGTGTATGTGTGTGTGTGTGTGCTTAGGCCAGTAAGTGACATAGACAAAAGTTTTTTTTTTCCCCTTGTCTTTATTTGGTGAGGATATTGGGATGGTGTAGCCCTTCCTCTGGCTTTGGTCTCCCCTCTTTAATCAAGCATTTTGGCCCCTTTAACTCCACTGCCACAATTTTTTTTCTCACCCATGTCTTAAGAGGCTTGTGCTTCAGTTTGTTCTCTGCTTTACATAGTTTTCCTTTTCTGGTTTACTTGTTGTGGAGCCTGGCTATGTCTATTTACATATCTTGTCCATCACTGTTAGGTTTTGGAGCAGAGGGGGTGCAAAAAATTGTGATCTCATTTTACTTTGCGGACGAGAGGTCCCAACTTGCCATTTTTATGACTCTTTGTTATGTATTCCTATGAGTGTGTAAGCTCTTTGGGGCTTTGAGGGACACATCTTGGTCTCCCAAGAATAACATTTTTGTCCAGGACATGGGAGAGGCTCCTCTATAAATGTGGGTTTAAGTAAGTATGTAGACTTGCTAAGTGCCAACCTTCTCTTGCAGCCCCATGTCTCGAGAATCTATCATCATAGTTTTTTTTTAAATACTTCTCCTCAGAGAGATAATATATGCTCGTTTATTTCTTATCTTACAGATATGACTTTCTTCAGTTCTATACTTGTGCATTAAAAAAAAAGACCAAGCCAGTCTCAAATGAAAGCCTCACCAACCTAAAAGCTTACATAAATGGTTGAAGAAGGGAAATTAGTAAGTAGGCTGTGTAATCCTCTTCCTCTCCAACTCCTATATTTCCTTTCAAGCCTCACCTCAAGTTTCCTGGAGATCTTTCCTAATCAACCTCTCTGCCAATCCTTCTCCGACTTAGCATTTCTTGCACAGCGACTGTATCATTCTGTTGTGTGTAGTCCTATGGTGATTTAGAATAGCTTGTTTCATTTGTGAAAGTTCTGAGGCCAATTTTGAAGTAGTTTTTCTTGGTCCCATTTCATTACAAATGCAATTTCATTGCATTCCTCATTTTCTATTCCTACACTTTCATACATGACTTTCTCTCAACCACAATTAATAAAAAATTTTTTTAATTCAATTTATAATTGAGGCATAGTATGTATATGTACACAAATTTTAAGCAAACAACTCAATAAATGTTTACATATAAACATACAGTCACGTAGCCATTACTGAGATCCAGGTATAAAAATGTCTCCAATACCACACCTGACTCCTGTGAGCCCCACCCACTCAGTACCTCTATAGTAGTTTTGTCTACCTTTTTTATTTTATTTTATTTTCTTAATTATTTATTTGGCTGTGTCAGGTCTTGGTTGTGGCACGCAGGATCTTTGTTGCGGCATGAGGGATCTTTCGTTCCATGCCAAAGCGCACAGGCTCAGTAGTTGCAGCACATGGGCTCTCTAGTTGTGGCACGCAGGCTCTAGAGCTTGCAGGCTCAGTAGTTGCGGCGCGCAGGCTTAGTTGCCCCGCAGAATGTGGGATCTTAATTCCCCAACCAGGGATCAAACCCACATCCCCTGCATTGGAAGGCAGATTCTTAACCACTGGACCACCAGAGAAGTCCCAGTTTTGCCTATTCTTGAACTTTATATAAATGGGACCATAACTGTGTGTATTCGTTTTTCTTTTCTTTTAGTATTTTTAAATTGTGGACATATATATATGTTTTTATAAATTTATTTTATTTTATTTTTATTTTTGGCTGCATTGGGTCTTCATTGCTTCACATGGGCTTTCTCTAGTTGCACTGAGTGGGGGCTACTCTTCATTGCAGTGCACAGGCTTCTCACTGTGGTGGCTTCTCTTGTTGTGGAACATGGGCTCTAGGCACATGGGCTTCAGTAGTTGTGGTGTGCAGGCTCAGTAGTTGTGGTTCGTGGGCTCTACAGCACAGGCTCAGCAGTTGTGGCGCACAGGCTTAGTTGCTCTGTGGCATGTGGGATCTTCCTCGACCAGGGATCGAAACCATGTCCCCTGCATTGGCAGGCAGATTCTTAACCACTGTGCCACCAGGGAAGTCCCAACTGTGTGTATTCTTAAAACAAAACCAAAAACAACAAAAAACCACTTTTTATTTGGAAATAATTTCAAAGTTACAGAGAAGTTGCAATAATAGTTCAAAGAACATCCATGTACCTTTTACCTAGATTCACCTATTGCTAACATTTTGCACCCATTTGCTTTATTATCTATCTACCTATTTTATATAAATATTTTCTCCTGAGTCTTTTCCTGAACTTTTGAGAGTAAGTTGCACTCCCTGTGACTCTTTTCCTCTGGATACTTCAGTGTGCATGTTCTAGAAATAAGAATTTCTCTTACATAACCACAGTAGGGTTGTCAATTTAAGTAAATTTAACATTGATACAATACTTTAATCTAAAGTTCATGTCCCAGGGGAGGGATAAATTAGGAGTTTGGGATTAACATATACATACTACTGTATATAAAATAGACAACCAACAAGGACCTACTGTATAGCATAGGGAACTATACTCAATATTTTGTAATAACCTATGGGGAGAAGAATCTGGAAAAGAATATACATATATATAGATATATAGATATGTATAATTGAATCACTTTGCTGTACACCTGAAACTAACAACATTGTAAATCAACAATACTTCAATAAAAAAATATATAAAGTCCATGTTCCAATTTTAGCAATAATGTACTTCCTAGCGTCCCTCCCCACCTCCAATACAGGATCTAGTTTAGGATCAGGTATTACATTTGGTTGTCATGTCTCTTTAATCTCTTTTAATCTGGTATCTATACCCAGTCTTTTTTTTGGTATGCATTTGACATTTTTTGAAAGTGTTCATTCCCTTTTTCTTTGGGCGGAATTGCCTGACATTCCTTAATGACTAAATTCAGATTATACATTCCAGTTGGGATATGATAGAAGTGATATTTTGTCTCAAAGTATTATATCTGGTTTCATGATATTCATCTGTCCCATATTGGTGCTATTAATTTTGATCACCTGGTAATTACTGTATAGTTAGTGTTTTCCCCTTTTAACTAGTAAGAAATCCATGGGAAGACACTTTATTTTTTTTCCATTATGATTTGTCACAGGATATGGAATACAGTTCCTGTGCTATACAGTAGGACCTTGTTGTTATCCATTCTATATATAATAGTTTGCATCTGCTAACCCCTAACTCCCAATTCGTCTCCCTGCCCTCCCAGCAACCAAAAGTCTGTTCTCTATGTCTATGAGTCTGTTTCTGTTTCATAGGTAAGTTCATTTGGGTCATACTTTAGATTCCACATATAAGTGATATGATGTTTGTCTTTCTCTGTCTGACTCACTTCGCTTAGTATGATAATCTCCAGGTCCATTCCATGTTGATGCAAATGGCATTATATCATTCTTTATATGGCTAATATTCCAGTGTGTGTGTGTGTGTGTGTGTGTGTGTGATGTGTGTGTGTGTGTGTATATATATATATATATATATATATATACCACATCTTTATCCATTCATCTGTTGATGGACATTTAGGTTGCTTCCATGTGTGGGGAGATACTTTAATACCATGCAAATATCCTGTTTACCATCAAAATCTGTCCCTCCCTCCCCCTTGTTTTAGTATCCACTGATGATTCTTGTCTGTACCATGATGGCTGCAGAACAATGATTTTCCAACTCTAGCACCCCTTCCACATTTGTCAGCTGGGCAGCCAACATTCCATTGAAAGCCATTGTCCTCCCTTCTCTCCCACTTATTTATATGTATTATTGTATGGAGTTATGGATTCCTGTGTTTCAAATATCTTGAAATTTAAAAACTGACTACTTGTAAAAGCATCTTTCTGTACTTGTTCTATTGTTTTTTTAGATCTACTTATTCGTGTGCCAGTACCACATGGGCTTTGTTCATTCTTTAAGCAGTGTTTATGGTTTAGAGTTTGGAAAGATAAATCTTTCCCCATTTACTTATTATCTTTAGAATTTCTTTTGAGATTTCCTCTATCTTATTATTCTGGATGAATTTGAGAACCATTTTTACAGAATTATACCCTCATGCGTATTTTCTGTTCACTGCCTTCCCTCAACTCTGGAGGGAGTATGATGGAACGGCCCTGGAATTTTAGGTACAATTTAGAAATAACAGGCAATTTTATGAAATGTAGTCTTTTCACCAGGAACAAGTCTGCCCTCCATTTATTCAAGTTTTAATCTGACCATTAACATCTAGAAGCATAGGGTACATAAATGTGTGATTTGCCCTGTGGGCCTCTCAAATGGTTTCAGACCTTTACAAGAATGTCACTATGGTACTTGGAGTCAACCAAGAGAAAGGCAAATAGAATAACCAAGGAAATTGAAAGACAGAAAAAAAAAAAGAAGATGCTCTAGTATGTTCATTTCATTCACTTACCAAATAAGCCTTCTGGAGGTTCTGCCTGTCACCTGCCGAGCACTATGCTGGTCAGCAGGACGCAGAGGGGAAGCCAGACCAGAGGAAAGAATAAGGTCAAATGAATAGAAGGAAAAACAAAATCATCAATATGCTCATTCCATTCTCTTCTCATGTGTGCCTCTTGGAGGCCTTCCCATGCCACCTGTGAAACCTGCCCCTGGGAGTTCACAGAAGACTAAAGCTGATGTCTAATGAAGTAGGCAAGGAATGATCGAGAATCTTCCTATCAAATTTCTAAACTTTTGACCACCATGCAGCCTCTTAGAGCTTGAAGAAAGGGGTTTTTAGGATAGCTAATAGGAAGTCCTGCTTAACACAGCAGGTAGTAAAGTGCTGGCTGGACAATTACTAGTAGTTTGATAATGAGTTTTGATTAAATGTAATATGATTAATTCATCATGTGTTAACTTACAGCCTAGGGGACTGCACACGCATGGGGCAGAAAGAAGAAAGGAGAGTTTATATGTATATCGGACCTTTGCTTTTTTACATTTTATTGAGAAAAATATAACTTAAAATCTGGAAACTTTTCCTGAGAGCTTCACTCTTTACCTCCTGCACCAGGGGACAGAGCTGCCTAGTGCAGACACTTCCAGTGGTGTCACTTGGCAGCATTTAGATCCCAGTTTTCTGGGCTCCACAATTAAGATCATGGGCTCCACTGTCAATGACAGTGAATGGGTCTAAGAAGTGCTCATCAAGTCTCTTTAGCTTTTATCAGCTTCTCAGCACCGTTTAGGAGACTGTCAGCTCCTGGGACGTGGCCCAAATCACTTGCCATGCTGTCAGGCCATGCCTGAGCCCCCAGAGCAAGCATTGTGCCCCTGCTGGGAGAGCAGCCACTGTCACCACCCTGCAGTGATTCCAGGCTTGGGCCCTCCCTGTGGTTTAGGAGATGCTTTCAGGCCATAGCTCATTTCTCCCTCCTCTTCTCCCTTCGTCCTTCCTTCCATCCCTTCCCTCCATCCCCTCCACAGGTATCTGGGAAACACTTCTTCAAGTGTTCTCCTAACTCCTGAATTTAAGTCTTTAGTAAACAAGAATTTAACAATTATTTATTATGTCCCTCTTGTTCTGGATAAATGGAAGGGAATAAATTCCTTTCCGTATTTAAGTAAATTAAAGTGGAACTCAAGACTCACAGTTAAGTTTCAAATCTGCCACTCAGAAAATCCTCCAGGGGACCTCCTTCCCTTCCTACCTCCCCGCTTTCCTTCCTTCCCTGTGAGAGGTGGTGTGACTTATTATAAAAGCACATACACTGTAGGACCATATATACCTGGAAATACAGACCTAAATATTCTTTGCAGGCAACACAGATAGGAAAGATGGAGTGAGGAGAGATGATTACACCAGAAATGAGACTAAGAATAGTTGGTTCACTTTTACTTTGCTTTCAAGGAGGCAGGTAGGATTAAATACCTTTCTTTACTGAGTCAATGAATCATACTCTTTTTCAGAGGAAAGACAGCTCTTCCTGACATTACTCCCTGAGAGGATTGAGTTGTGCAGCCCCTGGTATAAGGAACATGGACAGTGTCCTCAGCAGTAAGGGCTGTGACAACACCAGCCCTCTCTTGCCCTCACAGAAATGGTTTACTGGAGACAGACACAGCTATGGTGTCAATGTTAATACCATTCCCCTCCTGCCAGCCGAATCACCACCTCCTACCAGGCAGGCCATGTGGAGTCAGCCTCCTTCCTCCCTTGCCATGTTACAGCCCACTCTTCCCAGGGCTGTGGACTGGTCCTGATGAAGATACTTGAACCCATCCAATACCCACAAGCTAGAGTCATATGTGCTTTTGCATTCCTTCCTGCTTTCCACATAATGGCCTAATAATTTTACCCAGGGCATTAGCTCTTCTCTGAGATCCTGGGAATTCCAAGATGGTATTAAGGGTCCTTGCTTGGCTCACTGGGGTGACAAATCCAGTCTTAGGAGTGGAGACAGAAAAGGGAAATAAGGGAAGGGTGAGCATTGACCCCTCAGGAACTTGTTAAAGGAAAGAAAAACAGCGATATCCTCAGTTGGAAGCAGGGGAGGAATTACTGGTAAGTGGAGGAGGAAGCCTGTGCACACCTCTCAGGGAGAGCCCAGCTACTCTTGTCTTAAATAGAGGAGATTTTGAACACATGTAACTTGGTACAGTCTTTCTGAGGGGCAATTAGGTATTCCATATCCTTTGATCCAGTCATTTCCTTTCCAGTAATTTACTTAAGAATAATTAATGATGTCCACAAAGGTTTAGCTATAAAGATGCCCATCATAGCCTGTTTCCAACTGAAAAACCAAACCCCCTAAACTTTAAGACACTGAAGGATATATTACCAACGGAAAAAGACTATGAAACAGCATGTACAGTATAATCCTATAGAAACATACACATGCATAGGCACAGAAGTTCTAGAAGATGTTAACAGTCTTAGTAACTCTACAAGGTGGGATCATGAAGTGTTTTTCTTTTTTTTCAAAACTTATATAATAAACAAATATTACTTTTATAATACAGTTTATTTTTAAGTTTTAAAAATCAGTTACTCCTTTTCTTTCATGTTCTCTTAAAATCCAACTGGATGATTGACCCATAATGATTTTTCCCTAATTTTTATTTATTCAGTCAGTGGGTTCTCTGAATGTCTCTCTAATTTAAGTGAGACTAGGAAACATCCCTGGCTCAATGTAGAATCAACAAACAAACAGTTCAGGAGGTAACAAAGAGGAATCACGCCCCCTCACTGTGGCCAGACCAATAATTAAACACAGAGATGAGCAAATAAGAAATGGTGGGATCTCCATGCCTGGGAGCACCAAGGTCCTAAAAAGCTCAGGCACTTTTCTGACTGATGGTGAAATAGAAGGGTCACTAGACAATGTCTCAAAGTTGGCATGATCGTTGACCTTCTGTGTTTGATAATTAGGTCAACCTAACTTACCACATAAATAGAAGAAATGACTAATCCACAGACATTCTTCATAGGCCTCCCATCCATGAAGAGGCACAGAGTCCAAGAGTGACTACCTGTCTTGTCCAATGCTCCTTCCCACCTCATTAGATGGAGAGAAAATTGAGACAACGTCCTTAAAAAGATGCAAGAGTTCACTATTCTATTACATTTTGAATCAATGCTTATTTTTAAAGAAGTTGGTTCAGCAGTTTTAGCTGGTATGACTTCTTTGATATTCTGGAAACTGAGGATTTTTTTAAGTCTCCTACTGTTTTACTGCCTAAATCTATTTGCAAGTCTAATCAATATCTACTAGTCATGCTTAAGACCCTTGCTCAGGTTAAAACAATAACTATGGAGTTGTCCAACAGGGTAATATAACTATTTAGACTTGTAACGTGGAGTGAAGGGCAGATGTTTTCATCCTTACTTTCTATTCACCACTATTAGCACCTGACCCCTCAAATACATACTTGGTCCTCTTGCTCTGGATGGGAAGCTAAGTTAGCCCTGCCAATAGAGCAGTTTCACTTGGTTGTAAATACAAGTGACATCAACCAGAGCTCCCCAGTCTGGTGGTAGGTGATCCCACACCCAAGGCCAGCCCTTCCTCTCACACTCACTCCCATCCAGTTCTCATCAGTCCTGGCTCTGGCAAACCAGTCTTCTTTCCATTCCCTTCCCATCTCAGGTGATGGGAGAAGAGGTGAGAAGTGGTGAATTTAAGGGACATGACACCCACCTTTTCTTCTGCAGACTTGGGAGAAACTGCCTCCCAGAAAAGTTGTCTAAACCACATCTACAGATGTGCCCTGGGGAAGGGGGCTCCTGTTTCCCCACAGCTGAAGAGAGGGTTCTCTACCAGAACAGTTAGGAAGCTGGGGCCCTGCCCAGAATGTGTGACCAGGAGTCCAGAGGGGCACGACCTTCAGTTCTCACCCAGCTTGGCCATTCACTGGATATTTGACTTGGAGATGTCACATAATCTCTGAGTTGCAATTTCCTCATCTGTAGAGATGATAACCAACTGACTCACAGGGTGGTTGAGGATTAAATGAGAGACTGTGGGTAAAATGTCTGACAGTTGGGGGGGTTTCAATAACTGTCATGAGGTTATTACCTTAAAGTCCTGAGGGAGAGGGGCCCTGATGAGGCCTGAGAGGGGGACTCAATGATCAGTAAGTCAGCTTCACCCCCACTAGAGACCCTACAGCTCCACAGCAGCTTCTCTAGGTTCTTCTAAAGCATTCAGCCAGGAGAAGAACAGTCTTCATCTATCCCAATTTGCATCCAAAGAAACTAAGTTAATAGATAAAGTTTTCTCCACTTTCCATTTTTCCTCTCAGTAGTTTTCCCTAAACCTCTGATACTTGCTGCACGTGCAGGACAAGTGAAAAAAATACAATTGCAAATATTACAACAACAATAACAAACTTTGAAAACTTCAGAGGAGCTAAAATTGAGTTTGTTTCACTTGTGATCTTATCATGGAGATACTAAAGCAACATATTTCTAAGGCAACTTAGAGCAATTTTTAATACATGTTTGTACATGAGGCTAAATCACAGTTCATAATAGAGGAAACCAAATATATCAATCTTTTAGGGAGATCTTCAAAGATAATTCTGACTCCCAAGTTGTTGTAGAGAGGACACAGGAAAGTCAGGGACCCAATTTTGGTAAAAGGTCTGCCAGCCACTTGTTTGGTGAGAACTGACCAAGTCCCAGGCCTCTCATTCTGCCCATTTCCTCAGTGATCACACAGGCTGATTACTTCTTCTTTTTTTTTTTTTTTTTTTTTTGGCCATTGCAGCATGAGGGATCTTAATTCCCCAATCAGGGATCAAACCCTTGCCCCCTGCAGTGGAATCACAGAGTCTTACGCACTGGACTGCCAGGGAAGTCCCAGGCTGATTACATCTAACATTTGTGTAGTTTTACAAGATGTGAAGCATTTTCCCAGGGGGCACTCTCACAAGGACATAAAAACACTTTATAATATAAAGTAGTACTATGCACATATACACATTATTATTATTACAATTTAATAAAATTTTCTCCCATGTGAATTGCTCTAGGGAGGTTCCCAAATAACTGACCCAGGTGCCCTACATGACTTGCCCATCTGTACACCATGCTGTTTCAGGCCAGTGGTTCTGAACCTTCACTGAGCTTTAAGAAACACTGACATCTGGGAACCAGCTACAGAGATTCTGAGGATACTGGACTTAGGTTTTAAAAGCAACCTGCGTGGTTCTAAGTTGCAGCCAAGGTTAACAAGCACTGTGTCAGGTGAGGGTAAAACTTGCCTTTGTAAACCATGGTGAGAATTTCCTGTGTTTGACGTAGTTTGGATGGACCTCCTCATAAACTCACATCTCAATGGCTCCTGGGCCACAGAATCTTGAGCCTCTCTCTTTATGGGAAATGGTATTTAACAAAGGGCTTTGGGTCATTAAATCACAATATTCTTCCCATGGCAAAGGCATCCTCGTGGTTACTGACTAGAGAAAGGAACCATGTAAGCAAGGAAGAGATGCTGCCGGTTCTAATTTTCCAGGTTGAAAAAAGTCTAGAGTTTTTATAGAATAGATCTTTTCCTTATTTACTTTCTTTTCATCAGTTCTTTTTTCTTTGCCTACTTCCTCTGCTTTGACTCATGTTTTCCTAAATATCCATGTCCTCTGTGGATACTGTAACCTCAGTTGTGTCCCTTACGGTGACATTTTAGCAGCAGGCTGGCTGTTATTGGCAGCTGGTAAAACTCTCTGTTGGAGGAGGGAATGGGCCCCCTCCTTACAATCACCAGTACTCCTTTGTGAGGTAAAGCATCACGTTCATTGTTTCTACAGTTAGCAGAAAAAAAAGGACAGTCAGCCAACAGTTCTTTTGTCATCTTTGCTTCATCATCTCAACATACCATTTTAGATAAGGACATTTATGTTGGATGCCCAATGAATTTTATTATTCATTCTGACAGAGTCCCATTAATATCTTTGTTAGGACTTTTGTGATGCAGTTACTTCCTTCTCAAATAAAGCAAATTCAATGCAGTGCCGAACTTGATGGATATCTTATCCTTTCTCTTTAAAAACAACAACAAATTTTCTAAATGCCCTGACACATACTCGATGCTCATAAAAAGTCTGCTTTAAGAGAATCAAGATCACAACTGTCACTTTCACTCTTCCTGTCAAATGTCAGGAAGGAAAAATTAGGCATCTCCCATGCCAAAAAGATTCTTTGGCAAGCAGAGTTAAAGTCACTTAACTGCTTTTATGGTGTTATGGGTTGCATTCATTGAGATTAATTTGGCTCATCTAACTTGAGCAGGTCACCTCATTAATCTAAAAAGAATGAAAAACAATGCATGGCAGGGACTGCTGTAAGTTCTTTGGAAACAACATTTAAAAGCAGAAAAGCAAATAATGGGATGGAGGCTGGCAACCATGCACACGCAGGACTCTGGCTGTTTTCCGGAGGGGAGGATGACACTTTAATTGGGTCCTCTCACTTCAGGGAATCCTGGGCAGTCGCTAGAGGCAGGATGTTGATGGCAGCTGTCTTGTACTGCATGCTTTGTTGTTTCTGGGGCTCAGTTCCCACTAGTCCTCAGGAATTATGACTGGAAGCTGGCAGATGTGACTTTATAGCAGATACAGCAATAACACTGGAAACTGAAGGAGAAATGTCTCTCGTTACAATGAAGTCAACTTGATAGAAAATTTCTGAAAGCAGGGGAAACTTCTTCCATCATTAGTCAAGTAACTCTTCTGTGAAGAACCAGTTCCTGTACAGAAGACAGGTAGCCACCAAGTGACATGTGATAAGGAAGCTCCTAAAGACGTTTGCCCAAGGGGGCCTCATAGCACGAGACCTACTTCTGTCTGTCCGTATTTACATGCTCTGGGGACAACATTTCAGTAACACTGGTATCAGCAATGTGCCCCACATCATCACAAGAACACTCTATTATGAAACAATTTATAGAAGCAAGATAAGCACCACCAGCCCATTCTCCTGCCATACTTCCTGCAAGAGTAGGGGGAACTTCCAAAGCAGTGACCTTCAGCCAATGTGGGCACTAATGGGCATTTTTTTTTAAAGTGTATTTTATTGTATAGTTGATTTACAATGTTGTGTTAATTTCTGCTGTACAAAAACATGATTCATATCTATCTATCTATATATCTATCTATCTATCTATCTATCTATATATATATATACTCTTTTCCATTATGGTTTATCACAGGGTAATGAATGTAGTTCCTTGTGCTATACTGTAGGACCTTGTTGTTTAACCATTCTGTATATACTAGTTTGCATCTGCTAATCCCAAACTCCCAATCCAGCCCTCCCATGCCGCTCCTCTCCCTTGGCAACCACAGTCTGTTCTCTATGTCTGTGAGTCTGTTTCTGTTTCGTAGATAAGTTCATTTGTGTTACATTTTAGATTCCACGTATAAGTGATATCATGTGATATTTGTTTTTCTGCCTGATTTACTTCACTTAGTATGATAATCTCTAGGTCCATCCATGTTGCTGCAAATGGCATTATTTCATTCTTTTTTATGGCTGAGTAATAGTCCAGTGTGTGTGTGTGTGTGTGTGTGTGTGTGTGTGTGTGTGTGTGTATGTGTGTATAAAACATATTCTTTATCCATTCATCTGTTGATGGATATTTAGGTTGTTTCCATATCTTGGCTATTGTGAATAGTGCTAAAGCAGGTATGTCTTGACCAGTTGGCCTTACTGAGGCCTACAGAATTTATATGAGGCCCAATATTTACCTATTTTATAACTAATAGCTAATACCAACTAAGACTGGAAGAAATGTCTAAACTGAATGAAGTTTGATTACAAAAATTTCCTCATTTCAAGACAAAATCTAAAACAGTGGATCAAGTTCAAGCCCATTTGAACTCCATGCCTTTCCATCTGCCAACACAGCTCAGGAGTCAGCCACTAGTATTGCATGGGCTCCAAACAGAAAGGTGAGTGACCCATGTCCAGACCATGTACTGCTTATCCATTGTAGGCAGAGTTCCATTTTCCTCGGGTTGAATATTTGATGACAAGAGCTGGAGCCAGAAAGTGACCTAAGATTCTTAGCAAATCACAGGTGTTTTGCTTAGTGTCTGTTGGACCAGGCAGACTTTGGCTTTTGTACCCTGTAAGCATAGAGAAGGCATCCTCCTTTCCCACCTGGCTCAGTAGAAGTCAGGTCACTTCTTCTGGGCCACTGAAAAAGTTTGCGGGAACGGGGTCCTGATCCTCTTCAAAAATAGGGAGCTGTACAAGGTGCTGGTGGTGGGGAGCGGGGGTGAAGTGGATTGTCTGCTCCCTGTCTGGCTCTCAGTGACAGGCCTCACACTTGTGATACTAAAAGGTGATCAGAAAATTTCTCCTTCACACTCAAATGCAGACACACAGTCCATCTGCAGATGTAATGGGAAAGAAACTTTGTATTGTATTATAAGTTAATCACTAAAGGGATGTTGCCTATAAGCTTAAATTATACATAATGGCCCATCTTTGGGAACCCTGCCTCCCAGGTAATGAGCATTAAGCTAAAATACCTTTGCTTAGGGTACCCTGTTGGAGAGAGGAAAGACTTGTTGGACTTTCACTCAATTTGTGAACTGGTTTGTTTGCTTCTTTGGATGCTAGCATTTATATGTGCCATTTGTGTTTTGTCTGGAATTTCTGTCTTTAAAAATGAGGAATGTTTTAAATATCCCTTAAAGAAAGCCCTCTGAGGTAGGTTGTGGTTAAGTGATCTGATTACAGCCATGAACCCACGAGTGAGAAGAAGATAATATTTTACTGTAAAAATGTGTGGCCACTGTACCTGTCCGGATCTCCACAGGGGGTTTAGTCAGGGTTATCTTGGGACCCTGTGCACCATGCACTGCTACCCTTGCTGTGTTAATTACATCATTTATGGTCTCCTGTGTCATTGTATATGTAAAACTCCAAGACCAAACTTGAGGGTTTATTTAGGATTTACTGTTTGTCCTCTGAGTTTTTCACTTCATTTTGTTTGGTATTGTTTCTTCATTTACAGTCAAATCAATTTTGTGATATTTAAAACTTTTACTGATGTCAAATGGAGAAAAGGAATGGGGGGGGGGAATGGCCTGTCTGTGGGACATTCCTAGGGAGAAGAGAAAAAGATTCCACTTGGTTCCTAAAATCGCCAAAACCCTCAGCCCAGAATTCTCCCTGTTTGGTTGATGCCAAGGCAAAAAGTCATCCTTTAAAGGTTAGAGATGATCAATTACTATTTATGGCTATTCTGTGAAGAAGCAGGGAAGAATGATGAAATCCTTTATGAGCAAGCATTTGTGCTATTATATCAAGGAAAATAAGAAAAGGAAGAGAATGAGAGTGAGAATATGTTGCTTCATATCTTAACTCCTCCATTCTTTTTTAATAGCTGAGTAATATTCTACTGTGTGTGTGTGTGTTTGTGTGTGTGTGTATATATATATAACACATCTTTATCCATTCACCTGTCAATGGACGCTTAGGTTGCTTCCATGTCTTGGCTATTGTAAATAGTGCTGCAGTGAACATTGGGGTGCATGTATCTTTTCGAATTAGAGTTTTGTCCAGATATATGCCAAGGAGTGGGATTGCAGCACCATTTGCAGCACCATGGATGGACCTAGAGATTATCATACTAAGTGAAGTAAGTCAGGGAAAGACAAATATCATATGATATCACTTATATGTGGAATCCAAGAAGAAATGATACAAATGAACTTATATTCAAAACAGAAATAGACCCAAAGACATAGAAAACAAACTTATGGTCACCAAAAGGGAAAGGAGGGGGAGGGATAAATTAGGAGTTTGGGATTAACATATACACACTACTATATACAAAATAGATAAACAACAAGGTTCTACTGTATAGCACAGGGAAGTATACTCAATATTTTCTGATAACCTATAAGAGAAAAGAATCTGAAAAAGAATATATATATATATGTATATACAGTATAACTGAATCACTTTGCTATACACCTGAAAGTAACAAAACACTGTAAATCAACTATATTTCAGACTTCCCTGGTGGTGCAGTGGTTAAGAATTCACCTGCCAATGCAGGGAACATGGGTTCAAGCCCTGGTCTGGGAAGATCCCACATGCCACGGAGCAACTAAGCCTGTGCGCCACAACTACTGAGCCTGCACTCTAGAGCCCGTGAGCCACAACTACTGAGCCCGTGTGCCACAACTACTGAAGCCTGTGCGACTAGACCCTGTGCTCTGCAACAAGAGAAGCCACCGCAATGAGAAGCCCACACACCACCATGAAGAGTTGCCCCTGCTCTCCGCAACTAGAGAAAAGCCTGTGTGCAGCAATGAAGACCCAAAGCAGCCAAATAAATAAATAAATACAATTTTAAAAAATCTATTATACTTCAATTTAAAAGGTCTAATTCTGGGGGGAAGATAAAAAACCTTAACTCCTCCAGCTGTTATGCCAATATATCCACCCCTTCCACTACTTTCCCTTCCTATCCAACCCCAATTCCTGACACTGGGGCTCAGAACTGCCCCTCCTTATAGGGATCAATTAGAAAATCCTGTGTTAGTTCCTGGGGCACAGGGATTTGGTCTAGTACCGCCATCTAAGACCTGACAGGGCACCCAGTTTGGGCCCCTCCCAGGGCAGGGCAATTTCCCTTACACCTTTATCTCATGTGGGGACTAAATGCAAATGATCAGTCAGCTGTGTTTCTCAGACTTTAACTGGAAAGATTGCAACCCTCCTTCATAAGGAGGGTCCTCTATAACTGAAGCCCACTTGGTATCACCCACAGCTGAACTAAAATGGGACCCCGATGAGGGAGGAATGCCCTTATTTATAATACTACTTATTAGTGCATCTGGGCAGGGCTTTGAAAAGGGGAACCAAAGCAAAATAGTTCAAACCAAATTCAAGAAATTCAGCAAAAAAACAAATCCCTCTGAATTTTTGGAAAAGATGTATCAAGCCTACAGACATTATACTAATGTAGATCCTGAGGCCCCTGAAAATATTAGAAGGATAAATTTGATCTATTTTGGGCAAAGTGTCTCAGATTTTGGGAGGAAGTTGTGAAGATTAGATGGTGCATTTGGAATGAATCCTTCTCAATGGGTAGATGTTGTTTTTAAAGTGTTCAACAGGGAACAGCAACAGAAGAATGAAGATGTAAAACAAAATGCCACTTTTTTGGCACTGGATTCCTGAAAGGGGAGTAACTGGAAGAGAGGTAAGCCCCTACTGGGGGAGAAACAATGAGCTTTCACCCTTAAGTTTTTCTTCAGAACAGCTTGACATCAGAGTTCCACGAGAACACTCTTTAACCCTACAGATGGTGTTCATGAAAACCCCAGGAGACAGAGCTCTCGTCCCCCTGCCCCCCATCCCAGGTCTATGAAAAGGTAAGACCAGAGTGTGTGCTAACAGCACCTCAGGGAAGGCCAAAAACACATGGCCAATAGACATCCCCTTAAAAAGGGACGCTGGGACACCTAACCTAAAGCAATATCCTCTGAGGCAAGAGGATCACTTCTCTCACAGACTGACTTGTCAAAATACCATCCAGTATATTCAGAAAAGGACAAAGAGAGGGTCGAGGAGTAGGGTTTCACTTGGATTGCACCTTGCCTGGCTGGAAATGTAGTGCACAATTGTTTTAATTCCTGAGGTGATCTTGGACCCTGTGCTGCAGCACATTCATATTAGTACCCATTACGGGAGAGATGCCACCTTACAATGGATTCAAATATATATAATGGGGCCTAACCTATAGAAGACCATACAGCGAGTCACTCAGAATTGCATGATTTGTGCTAAAAACAACCCAAAGACTGCTGTTGGACCTTCCCAGATTGGGGCCCAACACAAAGGAATCTGTGCCACCAACAACTGGACACAAATGCCTTGAGCTACAGGAAATTTCAGATACCTGCTAGTGTTTGTGGACACTTTTTTTCAGGATGGGTGGAAGCAATCCCACCTGGACAGAAAAAGTCTCTGAAGAGGAGTGCCTGAGTCTTGGACAAACTGAAAGCTGAATATGAGTGTGGTACCACCATCGATATCTCCCTGTGGGAATTCAAGACCATAAGTACTACATGACTATTACTGATGCCTCAGGACACAGAGACTTTATCAAAAACATGCTTCCAGGTACATCCCAGTCTGACCATGATGTCCTCATTGTTGCTGCTGATGCTGGTGGATTTGAAGCAGGTATCTCCAAGAACGGGCAGACCCATGAGCATGCCCTTCTGGCTTACACTCTTGGTGTGAAACAAGTAAGTGTTGCTGTTAAATGGATTCCACTGAGCCACCCTACAGCCAGAAGATGTATGAGTAAATTGTTAAGGAAGTCAGCACTTACATTAAGAAAATTGGCTACAACCCCAACACGGGAGCATTGGTGCCAATTTCTGGCTGGAATGGTGACAACATGCTGGAGCCAAGTGCTAACATGCCTTGGTTCAAGGGATGGAAATTCACCCAAAAGATGGCAATGCCAGTGGAACCATGCTGCTCTGGATTGCATCCTGCCACCAACTCATCCAACTGACTAGTCTTTCAGTCTGCCCCTCCAGGACATCTAAAAAATTGGTGGTATTGGTACTGTCCCTGTGGGTTGAGTGGAGACTGTTTTCAAACCTATCGTGGTGGTCACCTTTGCTCCAGTCAATGTTACAACTGAAGTAAAGTCTGTTGAAATGTACCATGAAGCTTTTGTGAAGGCCTTTCTGGGGACAGTGTGGGCTTCAATGTCAAGAATATGTCTGTCAAAGATGTTTGTTGTGGCCATGTGGCTGGTGACAGAAAAATTGACCCACCGATGGAAGCAGCTGGCTTCATACCTCAAGTGATTATCTTGAACCATCCAGGCCAAATCAGTGCTAGATATGAACCTGTCCTGGACTGTCACACAGCTCACATTGCTTGCAAGTTTGCTGAGCTGAAGACTGATCATTATTCTGGGAAAAAGCTGGAAGATGGGCCCAAGTTCGTTTTTATTTTATATTTGTTATTTTTTAAATTTTTGGCTGCACTGGGGCTTCGTTGCTGCGTGCAGGCTTTCTCTAGTTGCAGCGAGTGGGGGCTACTCTTCACTGCAGTGCACAGGCTTCTCATTGTGGTGGCTTCTCTTGTTGCAGAGCACGGGCTCTAGATGTGCAGGCTTCAGTAGTTGCAGTGTATGGGCTCAAGTTGTGGCGTACAGGCTTAGTTGCTCTGTGGCATGTGGGATCTTCCCAGACCAGGGATTGAACCCATGTCCCCTGCACTGGCAGGTGGATTCTTAACCACTGTGCCACCAGGGAAGTCCTGGCACCAAATTTTTGATCTGGTGATGCTGCTATTGTTGATACGGTTCCTAGCAAGACCTCATGTGTTGAGAGTTTCTCTATCCTCCTCTGGGTTTTTTACTGTTCATGGCATGAGACAGACAGTTGCTGTGTCATTAAAGTGGTGGAAAAGAAGGCAGCTAGAGCTGGCAAGGTCACCAAGTCTGTCCAGAAAACTCAGAGGCTAAATGAATATTACCTCCAATACCTGCCACCCCAGTCTTAATCAGTGGTGGAATAATGGTCTCAGAACTCTTCGTAAAAAGACTGATTAATGATAACAATGAATTGTATAAACTTCAGAAGGAAAGGAGACTGTTTTGTCCACCACTGGTTTTGTGTGTGGCAGTTTAAAATTACTAGTTTTTAAAATCAGTACTTTAAAAATTATTTTATTTTGTATTGGAGTATAGCTGATTTACAATGTTGTGTTACTTTCAGGTGTACAGCAAAGTGATTCAGTTACATATATTCTTTTTCAGATTCTTTTCCCATATAGGTTATTATAGAATACTGAGTTCCCTGTGCTATACAGTAGGTCCTTGTTGATTATCTATTTTATATATACTAGTGTGTATATGATAATCCCAAACTCCTAATTATCCCTCCCCCTCAACCTTTCCCCTTTGGTTTTTTAAGTCTGTGTTTCTGTTTTGTAAATGAGTTCATTAAAATCAGTACTTTTTAATCAGTTAAAGCCCTCAAGGAAATTATCCCGATTTGTTTTAAGGCATTGGAACTACATTAATCCCAGAGACCACAATCAACAGGAAAAACTGAGAAAATGAATACTAACTTAACTTGGGATAAAGCCTTGTCAGTTGCCCTGCTATGGATTAGTGGCTCCCAGAAGCAGGCTTAAATTAAGCCCCTTTGAAATACTGTATTGTAGTTCATTCTAGGTGTCTGCCCAGGCAGGAGAATCTATAAATGCTCTGAAAGACCTAGCAGTTGCCAGTTATGCTAAAACTTTGGGCATTATACTAAACCCTATTCTTGAGTTTGACTCCAACAGGTCTGCCTATTGAACTTAAGTAAATGGTAATTTCATTATGGCCGGAGAGGGGTCAACCTATTTAATTTTTTCCAAATAAACAGCACAGGAACTTAGTATATGTATTGGGAACTGGAACTGAACCCCAACCCCAAGTTCAATTACAAATTAGACAACAAAGTGCTAAGGAGTTTCATCAGGTTCAAATGGTTGTAGATAAAAAAGGAAAGAGGATTTTACTGCTAAAGATTCATTGTCCCTGTTCAGCAGGAAGTAGCCAGAGCAGTCTTTGTCCCTTTCCCCACAAGACTGTAGAATGGACATTGGCAATGGGGAATTGTAATAGGGAAGAACCTTTGTATTCTATTACAAGTTAATCACTAAAGGGATGTTGCCTACAAGCTTAAAGTATATGCACTTCCCATCTCTGGGAACCCTGCCTCCCAGGTAATGAGCATTAAGCTAATATACCTTTGTTTAGCTCACAGGAAACATCTGGACCAGGCCCACCTGTGAATTAACACATCCCCTCCGGAGGCTGGCTGGAACCAGGAAATGTTTGACTTTACTCCCTCTGATTTTATTATATAAGAAACTTGAATTATATAAGAAACTTGAAACTGGAACCAGGAAATGTTTGACTTTACTCCCTCTGATTTTATTATATAAGAAACTTGAATTCAGACAAGATGGTTCTTTGGGATATGAGTCCACCATCTTCTTGGTCTGCTGGCTTTCCTTGCCCCAACAGCTTGTCTCTTGATTTACTGGCCTGTAGTGGGGTGAGCAGCACAAGCTTGGACTTGGTAACACAAACTCTAGAGGAAGATGGTGATAGGTCTGGGGCAGGCTCTCTAGTGGAGAGGACTCCCTGCCTTCTTCAAAACACCATATGTCCTGGCTCCCCTTCTGTCATCTGGCTACTTTCAGATATGATTCCTTTCCTGCACTGTGTAAAGCATCCTTGCTGAGTAATGATTCCCCCCATCAATGGCTTCTGGGCAATTAAACAGTTTTTCATGCAGAAGAGGTTGGGGACTCCTGATACAAACCTCTGCAAATACCTTATTCAGAAACAAGAGTTTATGTTCTCCCAGCAATAACTGTTCATTTGTTTTGCATGGTAACAGCTGCTTCCCATAACTTCAGCAACCTTGACATACCTATAAGTTCACTAAAATCTTTTGGTCAAATGCAGCTAATTAAAGCAGAATTGATGCATACGGTATTCAGAATTTCAAAGTTAAATACACATAAATAGTCCCTAATCATAGTATGGGGCAAACCTAACTAATGGGTACCATTTTAAGTTTTGGTTATTCTTGAATTTACACATTCATATCAATTTTAGAATCAGTTTCAACAGTTCTATGGTAAGTCCTGTTTGAGATTTTAAAAATATGATTGCTGAATTCTTTACAATATTGAATCTTTTCATTCACAACTTAAAAAATGGAGAGGACTATCTTGGTTATCTTTTATGTCCTTCAATAACATCTTATCTTCTCCCATAAGACCTTAGAATATTTGTCAGGCTTTTTTTCCTCAGTAATCTTTTAAAAAATTGCTGTTGTGGATGGTATCCACTTTCCTCCCATAGAATTTCCCAATATTGCTATTATATGTTTGTATATTGATGCTGTATTCAGTCACCAGAACCATTAAAGTCACAAGTCTTTAATTAAAAGAGATGAAGTATAAATGAAAACTTTAAAAGAGATGTGGCTACAGTTGGATTTAAAATTAAAAATAAGAAAGGCAAAGTTGGCCGGAAAATACTGTTAGGTTTTTGTGTGATTTCCTGATAACTAATGGATTTGTTATTAAAAGGTCTAACACTGTGGTTATTAAGTCTCTTGGGTGGCCATGTGAATCAAGTCTCAGAAGATACCTGGAGTTTAAAAAGTTAGACTCTGTGGATCCTCAGGAATCTGGTCCAGAGGAAATCCAGTAGTTAAATGAGGTCTGCTTATACTTAACATTTTTAAGTTTAATTATCCGTTATAAGTAGCCATTAGTAAACATTTTCATTCCATACAATGAAGAGAAACCCAGGAGCTATTAACATTTTGAGTAATAAGTGATTAATAAGTTTGTTGAGGGACTTTCCTGGTGGCACAGTGGTTAAGAATCTGCCTGCCAAGCAAAGGAAACCATAAACAAGACCAAAAGACAACCCTCAGAATGGGAGAAAATATTTGCAAATGAAGCAACTGACAAAGGATTAATCTCCAAAATTTATAAGCAGCTCATGCAGCTCAATAATAAAAAAACAAACAACTCAATCCAAAAATGGGCAGAAGACCTAAATAGACATTTCTCCAAAGAAGATATACAGACTGCCAACAAACACATGAAAGAATGCTCAACATCACTAATCATTAGAGAAATGCAAATCAAAAGTACAATGAGATATCATCTCATACCAGTCAGAATGGCCATCATCAAAAAATCTAGAAACAATAAATGCTGGAGAGGGTGTGGAGAAAAGGGAACCCTCTTGCACTGTTGGTGGGAATGTAAATTGATACAGCCACTGTGGAGAACAATATGGAGGTTCCTTAAAAAACTACAAATAGAACTACCATATGACCCAGCAATCCCACTACTGGGCATATACCCTGAGAAAACCATAATTCAAAGAGTCATGCACCACAATGTTCATTGCAGCTCTATTTACAACAGCCCCGAGATGGAAACAACCTAAGTGTCCATCATCGGATGAATGGATAAAGAAGATGTGGCACATATATACAATGGAATATTACTCAGCCATAAAAAGGAACGAAATTGAGCTATTTGTAATGAGGTGGATAGACCTAGAGTCCGTCATACAGAGTGAAGTTAAGTCAGAAAGAGAGAGACAAATACTGTATGCTAACACATATATACGGAATTTAAGAAAAAAAAATGTCATGAAGAACCTAGGGGTAAAACAGGAATAAAGACACAGACCTACTAGAGAATGGACTTGAGGATATGGGGAGGGGGAAGGGTAAGCTGTGACAAAGTGAGAGAGAGGCATGGACATATATACACTACCAAACGTAAGGTAGATAGCTAGTGGGAAGCAGCCCCATAGTACAGGGAGATCAGCTCGGTGCTTTGTGACCACCTGGAGGGGTGGGACAGGGAGGGTGGGAGGGAGGGAGACGCAAGCGGGAAGAGATATGGGAACATATGTATATATATATAACTGATTCATTTTGTTGTAAAGCAGAAACTAACACACCATTGTAAAGCAATTATACTCCAATAAAGATGTTAAAAAAAAAAAAAAAGAATCTGCCTGCCAATGCGGGAGACACGGGTTCAAGCCCTGGTCTGGGAAGATCCCACATGCCACAGAGCAACTAAGCCCATGTACCGCAATTACTGAGCCTGCACTCTAGAACCTGCATGCCAAACTACTGAAGCCTGCGCGCCTAGAGCCCATTCTCCGCAACAAGAGAAGCCACAGCAATAAGAAGCCCGCTCACCACAACAAAGAGTAGCCCCGCTTGCTGCAACCAGAGAAAGCCCGTGTGCCACAATGGAGACTCAACTCAGACAAAAATAAATAAATTAAAAAAAAAAAAAAGTTTGTTGAACGTACACCCAGGCCATTTCAAATCCCTTTTGGAAGGCATCAAGGAAAAATAATTACAGGACTTCCCCAGTGGTCCAGTGGTTAAGACTCTGAGCTTCCACTGCAGGGGGCAGACTGGATCCCTTGTCAGGGAACTAAGATCCTGCATGCTGCAGGGCATGGCTGAAAAAAAAGGAAAAATAATTACACCTGTCTTATAGTTGAGTGATCTAACTAAAAAATAACTATACCTCCCAACA
Organism: Leucopleurus acutus; assembly: GCF_964270905.1. Classification (NCBI taxonomy): domain Eukaryota; kingdom Metazoa; phylum Chordata; class Mammalia; order Artiodactyla; family Delphinidae; genus Leucopleurus; species Leucopleurus acutus. The sequence continues at coordinate 132,318,336 of NC_139147.1, read as the reverse complement.
GAAGTGTAAATAAGACCCATAATTTATGATCTTATTGTGTCAGGCCTTTAACTATGACATAAACATTTCTATAATCTAGATAAAAATCTCAATTCCTTTTTCTTTTTAGGACTCAGGAAATAGTTTCTTTTACCTAAATAGGTAATACCATAGTCCCCATATGATTTGACACTGTTCCACAACCACCCTTTCACAAAACAGACAAGTCTTTAGTAAAAGAAGCTAAATTTATAAACATTTAAGATAACTTGAGAAATACATAGTAAAAAAAGGACAAAGCCCACAAATTACAAAGATTTTACTAATATGCAAACTGCCGGTCCATCTAAATTTGGCATATTCAATCTACTTAACCGGTTTGCTTAATGTGGTAATTTTTTAAATGAAATTCAGTTGGAGGATGAATGATAAATTTATGCCCTTGACAAAGATAACCAGTGTGGTATGTTGTTACTAAGAAAAGAAAACATAATTCCTGGTTATATTATTGTTCTGGCTCATCAGAATTCACAGGACATGTGGGAGTCTGTCATGTCCAGGTCAGGCAAACGTAATAGAAGGTGCCCCAGGATGACACAAATCTTCATCAAACAAATCTTCTGGTAGCTCCTCTTCATCTCCATCAGGGAAATATGTTGGGAATGGTAGATTTTTACAGAAATCCTTATATGCAGGCAATTTAGAATCTTTGATCTGGGGGGAGGAAGCAAAGGTCTTATTAATAAGTGATACCAATTAAGTTATTTAAAGATAGTCTGGTTTACTTATTCATAATCAAAGAACAGCTCTTCCTTTTTCTTTGTTTTTTGTTCTTTAATTTTCTAATGTGAATAACACAGCTGTTATACACTGAGTTCCTTTTACTTTATATATGTATTTTTATTCCAATAAACTAATTCAATGACAGAAATATAACCTTCCTCAAGTTAATCAGCTATCTCATGAGATTAAAATTACTGATTATATTTTATCCATAAACAGAACTGCCCAACAGAATAAATTATATTCTACAATTACTACATAAATATCAATTATACCCAAATTGATTTTTCAAATATAAATAACTGATATAAACTATATACCTAAAAGGTATTACTATCTACATCTCAATTATTAATTTTATTATCTACTTACATTTTTATTATTCTATATTCTACCATAAATTTTTTGAGCTTGGGTTAAAAAATATAAAATTTACCTAGTACTTTTGTTAGCCTTAATTCTAAGAGCACATAACCCAAAATATCAAGTTTTGTTAAGGAAATTAGCTTGTATTTAACAAGTAGTGTTCTCTTTGAGAAGCTAAGGACAGAATAGTATTTAACAGAAACAATAATAAACCCAGAAGTCTTGTAAACAGCTGTATTAGCTCTTTATATTCTAAAAATATTCTAATTACATTTGTAAATTCATTAACTGAGGAATAGTACAGATATTGATATGATCTAAAATGTTGGGTTATATTTTTGGAAAACACTGGGTTCTTTAAAGCTTCTGACTCATTCTACAGCCTTCATTCAGAGAGAAGTAAAAAAACAATTACACGTAATTACACAAACAGATTAAGATAAGGCATACTCATTTTGGCAATAAGAAATGAATAATATGGTTGAAGTAAGTACACAGCTGCTAGGAATAGCTAAGTACAGAAAAACACCTATATTAATTTTTCTCATTAAAATTGTTCCAAGAAATTATCAGTAAGTTGCCCAGAAGAAAATATACTTGTTTAACCTTTTTTTCCAATCCACTAATCTTGAGGTGAACTTTAACTTGGGGAAAAAAAGGTCAAATTCTTACCAATTCAATTGTCTCAGAATTTGTAACTGAAAATAAAACCCAAGCAGATGAACAACAAAACGAACAACAAAACTTTCTGTGCAAATTTGATAACTGTGAAAATTTAGTTATAAATTGCCTAAATGGTGAATTCTCAGGTACTTTCAAATTTTTATAGATTATACCCAAGAAACAGCAAGGTGATTCAGTTATACATATATACATATTCTTTTACATATTCTTTCCCATTATAGGTTATCAGAAGATATTGAGTATAGTTCCCTTTGCTATACAGTAGGTCTTTGTTGGTTATCTGTTTTATATATAGTACTTTGTATCTGCTAGTCCCAAACTCCTAATTTATCCCTCCGTCACCCCTTTCCCCTTTGGTAACTATAAGTTTGTTTTCTATGTTTGTGAGTCTATTTCTGTTTTGTAAATAAGTTCACTTGTATCATTTTTTAGATTCCACATATAAGCGATATCGTATAGTATCTTTTATCTGGCTTTCTTCACTTAATATGATAATCTGTAGTCCATCCATGTTGCTGCAAATGGCATTATTTCCTTTTTTTATGGCTGAGTAGTATTTCATTGTATAAATGTACCATGGCTTCTTTATCCATTCCTCTGTCGATGGACATTTAGGTTGTTTCCATCTCTTGGCTACTGTAAATAGGGCTGCGATGAACATTGGGGTGCATGTATCTTTTTAAATTATCGTTTCCTCTAGATATATACCCAGGAGTGGGATCGCTGGACCATATGGTAACTCTGCTTTTAGTTTTAAAAAGTCTCCATACTGTTTTCCATAGTAGCTGCACCAATTCACATTCCCACCAACAGGGTAGGAGGGCTCCCTTTTCTCCACACCTACTCCAGCACTTAGTATTGGTAGACATTTTGATGATGGCCATTCTGACTGGTGTGAGGTGATACCTCATTATAGTTTTTTCTGATTTGCATTTCCCTATTAATTAGCGACGTTGGGCATTATTTTTCATATGCCTTTTGGCCACATGTACGTCTTCTTCCAAGAAATGTCTACTTAGACATTAAATGTCTTTTGCCCGTTTTTTGATTTGGTTGTTTGGTTTTTTTTGATAGTGAGCTGTATGAGCTGTTTGTACATTTGGAAATTAATCTCTTGTTGGTAGCATCGTTTTGCAAATATTTTCTCCCATCCTGCAGGTTGTCTTTCCATTTTATGGTTTCCTTTTCTGTGCAAAGGCATTTAAATTTAATTAGATCCCATTTGTTTATTTTTGTTTTTATTTCCATTACTCTAGGATATGGATCAAAAAAGATATTGCTGCAATTTATGTCAAAGAGTGTTCTGCCTGTTTATTCCTCTAGGAGTTTTATAGTATCTGGTCTTATATTTAGGTCTTTAATCCAGTTTGAATTTATTTTTGTATTTGGTGCTAGAGAACGTTTTAACCTTGTACACAGAGCTGTCCAGTTTTACCAGCATTACATATTGAAAAGACTGCCTTTTCTCTATTGTATATTCTTGCCTCCTTTGATGTAGACTGACCATATGTGTGCACAGCTTTGTTTTTGGGATTTCTATCTAGTTCCATTGATCTACATGTCTGTTTTTGTGCCAGTACCATACTGTTTTGCTTACTGTAGCTCTGTAGTCAGGGAGCCTGATTCCTCTAGCTCCATTCTTCCTTCTTACGATTGCTTTGGCTGTTTGGGGTCCTTTGTGTTTCCATACAAATTTTAAAATTTCTTGTTCTACTTCTGTGAAAAATGCCATTGGAAATTTGATAGGAAATGTACTGAATCTCTAGATTGCCTTGGATAGTATGGTCATTTTAACAATATAGATTCTTCCAATCCAAGAACATCATATACCTTTCCATCTGTTTGTGTCTTCTTTAATTTCCTTCATCAGCATCTCATAATGTTCAGAGTACAGGTTTTTTTGCCTCCTTAGGTAGGTTTGTTCCTAAGTATTTTATTGTTTTTGATGTCATTGTAAATGGGATTGTTTCCTTTACTTTCTGATTTTTGTTGTTAGTGTATAAAGTGCAACAGACTTCTATGTATTAATTTGTACCCTGCAACTTTACAGAATTCATTGATGAGCTCTAGTAGTTTTCTGATAGCATCTTCATGATTTTCTATGTATAGTATCACATCATCTGCAAAAGTGACAATTACTTCTTTTCCAATCTGGATTCCTTTTATTTCTTTTTCTTCTCTGATTGCTGTGGCTAGGAATTACAAAACTATGTTGAATAAAAGTGGCAAAAGTGGGCAATTGTCTTGTGCCTGATCTTAGAGGAAATGCTTTCAACTTTTTGCTGTTGATTATGATGTTAGCTGTGGGCTCATCACATATGGCCTTTATTATACTGAGGTAGGTTGCCTCTATGCCCACTTTCTGGAGTTTTTTTTTATCATAAATGGATGTTGAATTTTGTCAAAAGCTTTTTCTGCATCTATTGAGATGACCATATAATTTTATGCTTCAACTTGTTAATGTGGTGTATCACACTAATTGATTTGCAGATACTGAAAATTCATTATACCCCTGTGATAAATCCCACTTGATCATGGTGTATGATCCTTTTAATATATTGTTGGATTCGGTTGGCTAGATTTTCTTTTTTATTTGGTTTGATTTTGTTGAGGATTTTTGCATCTATGATCATCAATGATATTGGCCTGTACTTTTCTTTTTTTGTGATATCTTTGGTTTTGGTATCAAGGTGATGGTGGCCTCATAGAATGAGTTAAGTGTTCCTTCCTCTGCAATTTTTTGAAATCATTTCAGAAGGATAGGTGTTAACTCTTCTCTAAATGTTTGGTAGAATTTGCCTGAAGCCATCTGGTCCTGGACTTTTGTTTGTTGGGAGTTTTAAAATTACTGATTCAATTCCAGTACTGGTAACTCCTCTGTTCATATTTTCTATTTCTTCCTGGTTCAGTCTTGAGAGATCGCACGTTTTTAAGAATTTGTCCATTTCTTCAGGGTTGTCCATTTTATGGCTATATAGTTGCTCGTAGCAGCCTCTTATGATCCTTTGTACTTCTGTGGTATTGGCTGTAACTTCTGCTTTGTCGTTTCTGATTTTACTGATTTGGGCCCTCCTTTTTTTCCATAATGAGCCTGGCTAAAGATTTACCAATTTTATCTTTTCAAAGAATCAGCTTTTATTTCATTGATCTTTTCTACTGATTTTTTTAAAGTGTCTATTTCATTTATTTCTGCTCTGATCTTCATGATTTCTTTCTTTCTGCTAACTTTAGGTTTCAACTGTTCTTTCTCTAGTTGCTTTAGGTGTAAGGTTATGTTGTTTATTTGATATTTTTCTTGTTTCCTGAGGTAAGATTGTACTGCTATAGACTTCCCTCTTAGAACTGCTTTTGCTGTGTCCAATAGGTTTTGGATCATTGTGTTTTCGTTTTCATGATTTTCTAAGTATTTTTTGATTTACTCTTTGATTTTTTTCAGTGATCCATTGGTTGTTTAGTGGCATACTGTTTAACTTCCACGTGTTTGTGTTTTTTGCAGGTTTTTTTCTTGTGGCTGTTTTCTTTTCTTTTTCTTGGGCTGCATCGGGCGGCCTGTGGGATACTAGTTCCCTGACAAGGGATTAAACATGCACCCTTGGCAGTGAAAGCACGGAGTCCTAACCACTGGACCACCAGGGAATTCCCTGGTTGTCTTCTAAACTCACAGAGTTGTGGTCTGAAAAGATGCTTGATTCAATTTCAATTTTCTTAAATTTACTACAGCTTGCTTTGTGGCCCAACATATGATCAATCCTGGAGAATGTTCCATGTGCACTTGAAATGTGTATTCTGCTTTCAGATGGAAGGTTCTATACATATCAATTGAGCCCATCTGGTCATTAAATGTGTCATTTAAGGCTTGTGTTTCCCTTAGTGATTTTCTGTCTGGACGATCTGTCCATTGATTTAAGTGGGGCATTAAAGTCCCCCATTATTATTACTGTCAATTTCTACTTTTATGTCTATTAACATCTGCCTTATATGTTGAGGTATTCCTATGTTGGGTGCATATATATTTACAATTGTTATATCTCTTCTTGGATTGATCCCTTGATCATTATGTGGTGTCCTTCTCTCTTGTAACCGTCTTTATTTTAAAGTCTATTTTGTCTGATATGAGTATTCCTACTCCAGCTTTCTTTTGATTTGCATTTGCAATGGAATATCTTTTTCCATCCCCTTACTTTGTGTGTCTCTAGATCTGAAGTGGGTCTCTTGTAGACAGCACATATACGGGTCTAGTTTTTGTATCTATTTAGCCAGTCTATGCCTTCTGATTGGAGTATTTGATCCGCTTACATTTAAGGTAATTATCAATATACATGTTCTTATTGCCATTTTGTTATTGGATTTCTGTAGATCTTTTGTCCCTTTCTTCTTAGTTCTCTGCTCTTGTGATTTGATGACTATCTGTGTTACGTTTGGATTCCTTTTTCTTTATTGTGTGTATATGTATTACAGATTTTTGGTTTGTGGTTACTATGTTTTAGTATAGCAGTGTGTGTGTGTATATATATAAATACATATGATTGTTTTAAGTTGCTGATCTCATTTCAACTGCATTTTAAATACCCCACATTTGTACTCTCCTCCCTTCATGATTACTGTTTTTGATCTATTTCTTTTTTTCCTTTAATTAATTAATTATTTTGGGGGGCTGTGTTGGGTCTTTGTTGCTGTGCACAGCCTTTCTCCAGTTGCAGCGAGTAAGAGCTACTCTTGGTTGCAGTGCATGGGCTTCTCATTGTGGTGGCTTCTCTTGTTGTGGAGCACGGGTTCTAGGCACATGGGCTCTAGAGCACAGGCTCAGTAGTTGTGGTGCACGGACTTAGTTGCTCCACGGCATGTGGGATCTTCCTGGACCAGGGCTTGAACCCGTGTCCCTTGTACTGACAGGCAGATTCTTAAACCACTGTACCACCAGGGAGGTCCCTGATATCATATTTCACATCTAATTGTTTTGTGTATCCCTTAACTGTGTATTGTGGATACAGATGATTTTACTGCTTTTGTCTTTTAACCTCCCTACTAGTTTGTGTGTGGACAATTTACCTTTATCATGTTTGCCTTTACCAGTGAGCTTTTCCATTTCATAATTTTCTTGTTTCTAGTTGCAGCCTTTTCTTTTCCCCTTAGAAAAGTTCCCTTAGCATTTGTTGTAAAACTGGTTTGGTGGTGCTGAATTCTTTTATCTTTTGCTTGTCTAAAGTTTTTGATTTCTCCATCAAATCTGAATGAGGACCTTGCTGGGTATTCTTGGTTGTAGATTTTTTCATCACTTTAAATACATCATGCCATTCCCTTCTGGCCTACAGAGTTTCTGCTCAAAAATCAGCTGACCATCTTATGGGAGTTCCCTTGTACATTATTTATACCTTTTCCCTTGCTGCTTTTCATATTTTCTCTATCTTTAAGTATTGTCAATTTGATTACTATGTGTCTTGGTGTGTTTCTCTTTGGGTTAATCCTCTATGGGACTCTGCGCTTCCTGGACTTGGGTGATTGTTTCCTTCCCCAGGTTAGGGAAGTTTTCAGTTATTATCTCTTCAAGTATTTTCTCAGGCCCTTTCTCTCTCCTTTTTCTAGAATCCCTACAATGGGAATGTTAGTGTGCCTGATGTTGTCCCAAAGTTCTCTTAAACTGTCCTAATTTCTTCTCATTCTTTTTTATTCTGTTACACGGCAGTGATTTCTACTACTATGTCTTCCAGTTCACTGCTCTATTCTTCTGCCTCATTTATTCTGCTACTGGTTCTTTCTAGTGTATTTTTCATTTCAGTTATTATATTCATCTCTGTTTGGTTGCTCTTTATATTTTCTGACTTTGTTAAAAACTTCTAATTTCTTGCTCTGTGCATTCATTCTTTTCCCAAATTCCTGGATCATCTTTACAATCATTACTCTGAACTCCTCGAGTACACTGCCTACCTCCACTTCACTTCGCTGTTCTTCAGGGATTTTATCTTGTTCCTTCATCTGAAACATATTCCTCTGCCGCCTCAGTCTGTCTAAATTTCTACTTGTATTTTTATGTGTGTGGTAGGTTAATTACATTTCTCAACCTTGGAGAAGTGGGATGTCCTGTATGTCCCAGCAGTACACCTCCCTCTCATCCCTGAAGGATCAGGGACCAGTCTGCAAACCCAGTTCCACAGACTGTGTGATCGTAGTTTTCTTGCTTCTGGTGTCTGCCCCTGGCTGGATGGGGCTGCTCTAGAGGCTTGTGCAGGCTTCCTGACAGGAGGGGCTGGTGCCAGCCCACTGGTTGGTGGAGCTGATTCCTCACCCTCTGGTAGGCAGGGCCGTGTCAAAGGGTGTGTCCAAAGATGGCTGTGGGCTCAGGAAGTCTTTAGGCAGCCTGTCTGCTGACAGATGCAGCTGTGTTCCTGCCCACTTGGTTGTTTGCTTGAGGTGTCCCAGCACTGGAGCCTACAGGCTGTTGGGTGGGGCCAGGTTTTGGTGCTAATGACCCAAGCAAGATGTCAGCCTCCAGCAAGAGTTCATGAAGATGAATACTGCCTAATACATCTGCCACTGGTTTTTATGTCCTAAGGGTGAGCCACAGCTGCCCCCTACCTTCCCAGGAGACCCTCCAAGACCAGCAGGTAGGTCTGGCACAGGCTCCTATGAAATTACTGCTTTTGCCCAGGTTCCAGGTGCATGAGATTCTGCATGTGCCCTTTATGAGTGAGGTCTCTGCTTCCCCCAGTCCTGTGGAGCTCCTGCTATCAAGTCCCACTGGCCTTCAAAGCCAAATGCTCTGGGAGCTCCTCTTCCTGATGCCAGGCCCCCAGCTGGGGAGCCTGACGTCAGGCTCAGAACTCTCACTCCTGTGGGAGAAGTTCTGTGATATGATCATTCTCCACTTTTTGTGTCACCAGGTAGTAAAGGATTTGATTACATCACAAGTGCACCCCTCCTATAATCTCATTGTGGTTTCTTTTGTATATTATGTAGAATATCTTTTTTGGTAGGTTCCAGCTTTTTCTTTAATTGATGATTGTTCAGCAGTTAGTTGTGATTTTGGTGTGCTCATAAGAGAAGGTGGGCTCAAGGTCCCTCTTCTCCACCATCTTGTCCCGAATTTGCTGGTACATGTTTTTGTGCACTGAATCTTATCCCTGGCTTTATTATTTCCCCGCCTTCAGGACTCCCTCTCATTCTTTTTATATTTATGTATATCGGCAAACCAGTTCAAACACTTTTTAGGAAAGCTGGAGGTAGGACACACACACAAAAAACAGGCAAATCTGAAAATAAACTTAAATTATAAATTAGGATATAGGGACAAGCAAACACAAATATTACAGTACACTATGCTGTAAATAACAGTTCTTTAGGCTCTCTTAATACATTTAGTGAATCCAAAGAACAAAAAGCTTACATTAATTAAACAGGTTGGTTATCCCTAAGCCTATCTTACTAACTTTAGAATGAATGACAGGCAGCCCTGTACTCCGTACTCTAATGGAGCCAAAAGCTCCTGTGCAGTGAGTGGGTGCCAATAAGGCTGCCTGTCCAGCAGGACGAGCCTCAACCTCCAATGGCAAGGGGCTTATTCACCTGCTATGGGATCACTGGGAAGAATGGACAAAGTGGGGTGACTGTTTTCAGCAGATTTACCAAACTTTTGGCATTTAAAACATAAGCCCACAAAAAACTCCCCCAAACCCACACCTTAATGTTTGGGACAGACATTTAAGGTTATAAAAGACAGTTAAAAGGCACTATATTTCAAAGATTTTTTTTCAAGATGAGTTCTTTTATCAAAATCTGTTTGTTGGAAATATATTCACCTAGTGTGTTAACAGTTCAAAGTGTCTAGACATTTCTCTGATGGTATAGTTTCTCAAAATGTATTTGGACTCCTCTTTTGGAATTGCCTTCAGTGTACCTTCTGAATATCTTCAGTATAGCAAGCCACCATCCATTAAATGGATTGAGTTTCTGGAGGCAATCTTTATTGAAGTGGGTGGAAAAATCTGAGTAATAAGTGTTGTTGATTATAATCTATTTATAACAGCCAGATCAGAACCCTGCACATATGGTTTTTCAAGGCAGTTCACCTGTTCATCCCTGCTGGAGTCAAGGAAGATGCTGAGGTGAACCTGAGGAGTCACAGCAACAGTGAGGCTCAGCTGGAAGCCAGCCTAGAACTGTATACAGCAAATGGGGAGAAAAGGAGGATTTGACAATGTTTAAAACTTCATCTGCTATCCAGTATAATTTATTATGAAAAATGATCATTTTCCTTTTTTCTTTTTTATTAGGTTGTTATATTTATACAATGTAATAAATCTGGAGGTAAGAATACACTGAATTATGAGGCCAAAATGTTAGGAAAAGCACAATGACAATGTGCTGGCTTCAAGTACCTGTTATGTACATGACTTGGGTCACCAGGGGCCTGAAAACTTACTTAAACCTAAAAAACTGCAAACTTAAAAAAAAAAAAAAAAGACCAAAAAATCTTGCAAGAATTAATCAAATGCATTTTTTCTTTAAAAACAAAAATGAGAATACTCTAGTCAAAAAAGTGAAGAGTTCCAGAAAGGGAATTTTAATTACTGTAAGACTGAAACAAATATTGTACTTTATGCTAGTAACGGAACCTACTTTAAGAAATGAAAAGAAGGGGCTTCCCTGGTGGCGCAGTGGTTGAGAGTCCGCCTGCCAATGCAGGGGACACAGGTTCGTGCCCCGGTCTGGGAGGATCCCACATGCTGTGGGGCAGCTGGGCCCGTGGGCCATGGCCGCTGAGCCTGCGCGTCCAGAGCCTGTGCTCCGCAGCGGGAGAGGCCACAGCAGTGAGAAGCCCGTGTACCACAAAAAAAAAAAAAAAAAGAATACATAGAAAAAGACAGGTTTTTTGAAAAATCTGAGGGTTAAGTTTCAGCCTATTTTTGTTGTTATTGTTGGAAGAGTAATGAAGAATCTATTTTGGGGAACTGCTGATATCACTTCAACTACAAATTTATTTTCAGAATGGAAGATTCAAAATTCAAAAGTGATGTCTCATTTTGTATTATGTTGACTTAAATCCCACGTTGAATATTTATTTTGTATTTTATTTGATGGAACTAAATCTCTGAGAGCTTAAGAACGTTTTTTCAAGTCTATCTTGTATAACATGTTTTCTTCTCTTCATGTTTTGAACATAAAAATGTATTTTTAAGGAAAACAGAGCAATGCTAGTAATAATAATAATAATAAATCTTTCCTTAAAATGTCCACCTCAAACCACCTTTCTTGTTGATTCTCATTTCTCATTTTATTTCCACCACATATACTTCTGGTTCCCATGTCAAAGTACTCTTAAAAAATGAAAAAGTTATTTTTTGGAAGGATAGAGATATATTGATATTTTTGCAAGTAGTTTTGCTAATATCCTTTTGTATTTCTAAAGAACCTCTTACTGGACCTACCCTTTGTGCAGGTTCATGGTTTTAGAGACATAGGCTATAGGTTATTTTGTGCAATTTTCTCACTCAGGTGCTACTAAAAAGCAGAAAAAATAGCAAAGAACATGTCGAGAAACAGCTACTTATTTTCAAGACACATTTATGGGTGAGAGGAGAACTTATGGCACACATCCACATCTCTGAACAAGGGAAAATAAAGAGAGTTATACATACCTTTACTAAGCAATTTTTGTGTCCAGGTACAGAGCCATTTACATAGATTATATTGTGCTTTGTGTTTATTCTCCACACCTGAAGTGGAAATAAAATCAAACCTTAAGAGTTAAAAATATTAGAATATACTTATATCAATACAAACAAAAGCTGAGGCTATAAGTAGCCTGTAAAGAAATAATCATGTTAGCACCTCAAAATATTGAATGAGAATAAAAATTTCAAATCCTATGGATGACTTGTACTGTAATACTACAACAGATATGTCTCATGTAAGTGGTAGAAAACTCTCATTTTAAGTATAAATGTGACTGAACGATCAAGACTACTTCGATATTTCAATATTCTCCTGGCACCATCAAGAATAACACATGACAGTTCAATTTTATTTTATTCTTAGTTAACATGAGCTTGCTGCAACTAGAAACTGGGAAGCCGCAACCTCTCTGGGTCTAATTTTTTAAAAAGTGTGCTGAGCAGATGGCCTTCAAACAGATCTTCATGTGGGAAAAACATTTACACAAATGAGAGAACAGTCAAGAAATGGTACTGAGAAAGTATTTGGGGGTAAAATCAAGTTTGACCCATAGCTCACGGCTAAATGTTAAATACTAGGGCAACTGAAATCTCTCTCCTGTCACACATATGCATACATGAAAAGAAAATGCACAAAGACAGATACAAATAGTTGTCTATGGCAAGTATAAATGTAACAGAAGAGGGAAAAAAAAACCCCTTAGATTTAATTATATAAAATTTTAAAAACTTCTGCTGGTTAAAATTTATAAATAAAATACATCTAGAATAGAGAATGAAAGAATATGTACCAAAATGTTACCAGTGGTTGTCTTTGGGGGTTGTTCTTTTGAATGACCTATTTTCTTTTTTGTACTTTCTATACTTTTCACACATATAGACAGATTAGTTGTTTTAATAAAAATATAATTACATGGCACCTATTATGTACAACTCATTTTCATTTAGATATTACATATGTTCCTCAAGTTAGCAGACAGTGAATTTAACTCCCTGCCCCTTTTAAATATATAATTATTTTACAAAAATGGATATATACCACATGCTTTTTTAGTACTCTATTTTCCTATTTTGTCTTCCTCTCTCCTATTCCTCACCCACATCCACCCACACATTTGACATTTAATCGAAAGCAATATGATATATAACCATCTACTCTTCTCTGTGCTTACATGGCATGGTGACATATACATGTAGGGAGTTTCTGTTTACTCTTTTATAAAAGTATTATACGTAATGCTCTGAATCTCTATTTTTTCATGCAACAACACTTTGTGGAAATCTTCCAGGTCAAATAGTAGACAATTAACTTTTTCTTTTTAATGAGTGCATTTTCCATGGCTTGCATGTTAAATGAACATATATGACAACTCCAACACACACACACACAGTACACGTTTCCCCCACCCCTCAATAATTGTAAAACCTATTAGAACCACCATACGCAGACACACGTTAAATATGTATGCTGGTGCGTTTGCCTTTAGGCACTAATTTAACCACTCCTATAAAAAGCGACTCCAGAAACTTACTTTCAGTCCAAATGCTGTCCTATCTATGTTCCCCAATTGTCCAGGCATTTTAGTTCCAGGCCAGACTCTGGCAACATCCTAAAGGAGAGAAACAAAAGTAGCACTTTTAAGCAGTATTCTCAATTTCAAACAGTACCAATCAAACCAAAATGCAAATAAAATATGTCATTAAAATGTTTTATTTTTTCCTCCATTTTGCTAGCCCCCAGTAAAGAACTAAACATGGATTTAGTCACATTTACCCCTAGAGAATTCCCTTTCTAAATTAGATTAGAACAAAAAAATATAGACTAAGAACATATTTAGGAGAAAAATTCAGTAACAAGAGAGCAGCAACTGAGCCAATAATGGCTGAGAAGGACATAAAAACATGTCACACCACCATTCAAAGAAAAAATGGACTGCCTAGCCTGTTTTCACAAATCTTCTGTATTAACTGACTTGGACTCCATCCAGTCCACAGCTGCTGGAATGGTCCTACTCTCCCACCCTGGCTTTTGCCTGTTACTATCCTTCTGCAAAGTGACTAAAGGAGAGAGTTAGTTACCACCAATAGTGAGAAACTTGGCTTCCATTATCAATATATTCACTTATCTGGTCAATCCTATAATTCACAGAAAATTATCTCAGAATGGCTAACTAACACTCAACACATGCACATAGTACATTTTAAATTTAGACTCTGGGTATACAGCCAACAACTATGTGTTCACAAGTTACTTGAGTTATTAGTCCACTCTAGTCCCCCACTTTAGTGAGGTTCTGTTACTCATTTGAAATAGTTATGTTCATTTCCTAATTATATTCCATTATGGATTCCCCCCCATTTTTATTTTACTTTGAATTTGTAAAACATTAACATGGTTCCAAAGGAAAAAGTATTAACAAAAAAGTATATCTAGTTAAGTGCCACTCCTGCCACTCCTGAGCCCTTCCATACTCTTCCCAGCCAAGAGTAAGAATCCCCCAGGCTCTTTATGGTACACCTCTGGGAGAGATATTCAGTAGGACTAAATTAGCAGTACAAATCTCCTTCTCTCCTTCCTATGCTCTTATTGTCTATTTCTCCATTTTTTCTCTATTACTTTCCCCTTCATCATTATATTGCCCTTGACAACTTTTCCCAATGGTCTCTTCTAAGGCAAAAACAAATCTGTGAAGGAACCAGTGCGGGAAGATGGCAGGGCATTCTGATCCCTGCTCACTTACAGCTGACTTCAGAGTGTAGGATGGGAGACAGAGATGGGAAAGAAAGTAGGCAGACAAGTACTGAGAACACTGGCCGTAAGTACGTAGGATATAACCAAATGATTCAAGTCTGGCTCTGGAAAGTAAGGCCAGGACTCATAAATGTGTGACTTATTAGGACCCATCTGGAGTAAGATTCAAATAATGTGACTTGATCCCAAGGACAGACTAAAGCACCATATACACAAAAGCTGAATCTTTAGTACTAAAAAGAGGATCACTAAGTTATACTTACACCAGTTGAAATAGCTCCAGGCCTTCTGTGGGTTTTTGTTTGACCGTGAGTAGCTGGCTGGCCTTTAAATCCCCATCTTTTCATGACGCCTTGGAAACCTTTACCAATACTGAACAAGATAAACATTAGAATTTACATAATGAACAGAGGATAAAATACCCCCAACTGTATACTTTGATAGTACCTTAGAGTTTTTAGCTACGTTCCTTATCCAAATAACTGGAAAAGGCCAAAGAAGCAAAACTACAAATGAACATGCCTTTATCTCTGTCCTGGTTTGCACCCCTTCCTGGAGTCTCATTCTACATAAAATGATTAGTTCAAGATTGTGAGACAACAGCAAGCTAAGCAGTTCTATCATCCTAATCCTATGACACAACACAGTAAAAGTGGGACATTTTATAAGTTCAAAGTACTTGTAAGCAATGCAGCAGGCCACCATTAAGACCCCCACCTCCTGTAAAGCAACTATACTCCAATAAAAATTAAAAACAAAAAAAAACCCTGAAAAAACCCACCTCCTGGTACACATGCCCCTGTGCGATCAATCACCTCCCCTTGAGTCTGTGTGGACCTAGCAACTCACCTCTTAAGGAATAAACTATGGCAGAAGAGATGAGATGTCACCTCTGACTCTTGGTTACAAAGACACTGGCTCCCATCTCTGCACTCTCGGTTCTGAAGGAAGCCAGCTGCTATCCTACGGAGAGTTATGCAGCAAAGACCTCTCTAGCCAACAACTGTGGACCTGACGCTCACCAGTGGCCATGTTAATGAGTTTGTAGGCACTTCTTCCCAAGTTGAACCCTGAGATGACCACGGCCTTGACTGTTGCCTCGGCTGCAGCTTCGTGAGAGACCCTGAGCCAGAGGCACCCAGCTAAGCTGTACTGGGAGTTACGACCACAGAAACTGTGGGGTAATAAATGTTTGTTGTTTTAGGCTGTTGTATTTTAGGGTAATGTGCTAGGCAGCAATATACAATAGAACACAAAATAAAACAGTAATAATGCTCTAAATGCTGAACAACTTTAGAAGATGGATCTTGGTTTCAAGGTTTGAATCAGAAGCCAATGGAGAAATAAAATCAGAGAAAAAATCTAATATTTCAATTTTTAAACAAAACCATTCTATTTTCAAATTCTGCTAACTAGAGAAACATTATGCAGTGTAGGTAGAAACGACACTAAGGTTCAAGCAGCATTAGAGTTTATCTCTGTCAAATATATCAGGACAAATGATACAAGGAAAGGGCTAGAATGAATTGTAAGACTCTACCAGCCTTAGTTTTATAGACTCTTAAGATGAACACTTTTTTCACCTTTCATTAGATAATATGTCAACATATTTTTCATGCTGTGTTCCCTTAATTTAATAAAGCTAGCTATTATTAAATAAATAGTGCCCAGTTCAGGACATTTACAAAAAGGACCAATAACAAAAGATTTTGAAAACTATGTAATTTCCACAAGGACTTTGCTATGCATTTAACAAAGAATTATCAGAGAGTAATGGATTGAAGTAAGCCCACATGACTAAGATGGTTTGTTTTAGATAAATCAAGAAACCAGCATAAAAATAATACGAATATGTATAGAATATAACAGTCGAATAGTATCATATCACATGTCAAAAATTATTTGTATATGAATAATTTAAATGTAGCTTTTTTCACATTAATCAACTGAACACATCACATTGAGTACACTGACCAGCACACCTTGTTTTATTATGCTCCGCAGATACAGTGGTTTTTACAGTTTGAAAGGTTTGTGGCAACCTTGTGTGATCAGATAATGATTAGCACTTTTTGGCCATGAAGTTGTTTTTTTTTTTAAATTTTTATTGGAGTATAGTTGCTTTACAATGTTGTGTTAGTTTCTGCTGTACAGCAAAGTAAATCAGATATACATATACATATATCCACTCTTTTTAAAATTTCTTTCCCATTTAGGTCACCACCTACTCAAGAGCATTGAGTAGAGTTCCCTGTGCTATACAGTAGGTTCTTATTAGTTATCTATTATATATATAGTAGTGTATATATGTCAGTCCTAAACTCCCAATTCATCCCACCCTACCCTTCCCCCCTTGGTAACCGCAAGTTTGTTTTCTACATCTGTGACTCTATTTCTGCTTTGCAAACAAGTTCATCTGTACCATTTTTCTAGATTCCACATATAAGTGATATTATACGATATATGTCTTTCTCTTTCTGACTTACTTCACTCTGTATGACAATCTCTAGGTCCATCCATGTCGCTGAAAATGGCATTATATTTTGTTCATTTTTAAGCCATGAAGTATTTTTAAATTAAGGCACATACATTGTTTTTTTAGATATAATGCTATTGTACAGGCTACAGTACAGTGTTAAACATAACTTCTATATGCAGTAGGAAACCAAAAGCTTGACTCGCTTTACTGCCATTGTCTGGAACCAAACTGCAGTATCTCCGAGGCGTGCCTGTACATAATTGATTTTTTGCCTCCAAAATTCAAAATAATGCTTATGCTTGATCAAAGAGCTAAAACAGAAATTTAACATATATTCATTGAAAAGTCACTATAAACTTTGCAAGGTTAACATCTAAGAAGGCAAACTATGATAATCAAATATTTTACTGAAATTTTGCTTCAGAAACTTAACAAATATTTCTACTTAACGCTGAATTTTAGAATATATTGATATTTGAAAAATAAATGCTTTGCAATTTAAAAATAAAAAAGAAGTACCTAAAGAGTCATTTGAACTTATGATATTGTTGGGCAAATAACATTTTTAAAAATTTTTTATAAATTTATTTATTTTATTTTTGGCTGCACTGGGTCTTCGTTGCTGCACGTGGGCTTTCTCCAGTTGTGGCGAGTGGGGGCTACTCTTCGTAGTGGTGCATAGGCTTCTCATTGTGGTGGCTTCTCTTGTTGCAGAGCATGGTCTCTAGGTGCGCGGGCTTCAGTTGTTTTACAGCGCAGGCTCAACAGTTGTGGTGCATAGATCAGGGCTCGAACCCATGCCCCCTTCATTGGCAGGTGGATTCTTAACCAATGCACCACCAGGGAAGCCCTGGCAAATAACACTTTAAAGAAAACAAGGGAACGGACTGGCAATGCCAAATCTAAAATGAGCATGTTTTCAAAATACGGCATTCTAACACTGGTCATTCTTGGTAGAAAGTTTGCTGGTAACTTGAGTTCTCAAACTGATTCATCTCCTGCTTAAAGAGAGAGCATGCATGTGTGCACCAGTAAAAAACACTCCAGGTAAATTATAGGAGATAATTCAGCTCATTTTACCAGCAAACGATTACAAAATCAAAGTGGTATCCTGAAACTGCTAATTACTGTCAGCCAATTACAGACTGTTTTTCAATCTAGTTCTAGAACACATCATGTTGTTATACTGTGTACAACAGGAGCCTCTTCAATAAATAACATTTAAACAAAAGGGTAAGACACACATGATGTGACAAATCACTGGCTGAATTGAGACTACGGAGAACAGAGGGCACCTGTTGCTCCACGGAGGGGGCACAGGTGTCTATTCTGTTGTTTCTCTCAGTTGTCGCCCAACTGGAGAACAAAAACAAAACAAAAAGCAAGATATGAATGAATCTACACTTAGCAAACCCATGCAGAGTTCAAACATAAGGTTTTCACAAGTCACATAAAATAATACCTTCACTTTACTAAATAGGATATAAAACACATAACGTACTTTATCTCTCCCACCTCTTTTCTGCTGCAGTTTTTAATGACAGCAGAAAAAAACAAATAAAGGAAAATTCAAATCAGCTAAGAACACAATGTTAGAAGTTCCAAATTTAGTGAAACATATCTGAAAATTAGGAAAACATAAAAAATTTATTTTATTTAGAGCATTCATACTTGCTAAAACCAAAACTTCCTCAAAAAATCTCAGAGATGCGATTTAAATTTAGGCTTTATTGCCCTTGTTTCTGGGTATATTTCCTCACTATACTTTAAGTTCATGAAGTGCAAGGATTGTGCAGCATCTAACCCTAGTGCCCTACCTAGAGAACTCAGACTAATTTTGTTACTAGCTATAACTGTGTCTTAGGAAGAGAGATGATTATTTCCTTTATTTTGTCCTGTAGTTTCCAAATGCTGTATAATGGGCTTGTTTTTTTATAAAAGTTTATGAAGATTATATTAAGAAAAGGCAAGGAGAGGCTTAAAGGTTTGACTGTAAGAATCTTGCAGAATAGAATGCATAATTTAGTGTTTCCAACTGCATTCTATAAATCTCTAGAGTATACTATGAATTTCATTTCCCTGTCACATTGACAAATGCCTAAATGTCTACCAGCAGACACAAAGTTTTTAATACAAACCCATCATGTATTTCCCCACTTTGTGGGAAACTGCCTTTGACTGCACGGTTCTGGATACACTTGTATATGCGGATAAAACAAAATGTCCATGAGGTGAGGAGTGCTCTCGAGTCCATCCATTCTGAGTCCTCAAGGAAATTCCTTCAAAATTCTCATCACTGAGTTTTGCCTTTGCCACTGAAGATCCCTGTAAATGCTGGGAGTCAATTTCTACTCAACTCAGTGTTGTTGTCTAAACCTATTCCATCAGTGATATAAAACAGCTCCTGAGCACACAGGTAAGTCATGGTGGAATCTTCCAGTTGCTTTGTGTCCCATCACATACAGTTAAAAGCTGGCATGGAAGATCTGTATGGCTGTTACTCTCCAGGATGAATTTGTGACAGCATGACCTGAACTGCAGGTATTCTGTTTATGTCTAAAAACTATAAAGCTCCCATCAATATCTGGGAACATTTTTACCAACAACTGACCGCTAAGAGTGGACCGCTTACAGCTTTCTGACATCAAATCTAGCTCATTCAATAGTACGAAGAGCCAAATGTGCAGTGATTTCTTTGAGTCCTCTTACAGAGGGAGCATTTTCCAACTGTTCTAAGTAAACCCAGAACACGACGTTTGCTGTCCTGAGTTCAGTCTGCTCTTCTCAAAGAAGAAAACTCAAAAACTCAAATAATTCTGCAATATCATGGAAAGACACAACAGTTTTATGAGTATTACTTCTTCATTAATATAGAAAACAGTGAGTTATGTCACTTGGAAAACTGAGGGATTATTTTTTGGAAACAGATTTTTAGAATTGAAAGGAAACTTAGAATATGTGGAATCTAAAAAAGAAATGATACAAGTGAACATTTACAAAACAGAAACAGACTCACAGACCTAGAACACAAATTTATGGTTACCAGAGAGGAAAAGGGTGGGGAGGGATAAATTAGCCATTTGGGATTAGCAGACAAAAACTACAAAATATAAAATAAATAACCAACAAGGACCTACTGTATAGCTCAGGGAACTATATTCAATATCCTGTAATAAACCATAATGGAAAAGAACATGATAAAGGATATGTAATGTATAACTCAATCACTTTGCTGTACACCTGAAACTAACACGATATTGTAAATCAACTATACTTAAGAAAACAAAAACCTACATTAAAAAAAAAAAAAAGGAACCTTAGAAACCATTTACTCCTAAACCCTTATGTTAAAGATAATGAAATCCACATCCAGAGAGGTTAAGCCACTTGCCCAAGGTCAAATGCCTGGTAAATGAAAGTATCTGGTCATGCTTTTAACCCAGGTCATACTGCCTCTTGAGAAATAGAGTAAAGCAAAAATAAAGTAGCATATCAGAGACGCATGGAGTTATTTCAAGGGCATCCTCATTACACTGTATATTCCTGATGTAGCAGGTATTATGTATTCTTAAAATTACCTAGAGTGTTGGGTTTTTTTTTGTTTTTTGTTTTTTTGTGGTACGCGGGCCTCTCTCTCACTGTTGTGGCCTCTCCCGTTGGGGAGCACAGGCTCCAGACGCGCAGGCTCAGCGGCTATGGCTCACGGGCCCAGCTGCTCCATGGCACGTGGGATCTTCCTGGACCGGGGCACGAACCCGTGTCCCCTGCACCGGCAGGCGGACTCTCAACCACTGCGCCACCAGGGAAGCCCACCTAGAGTGTTTTGTAAAGCTACTACTTTGCTATACAAAACAGTCTAAAGTAAGAGGCAACAATTTGATGTATTAGAAAATACCACAATCTAATTCCTAATGACTTAATGTTGTTAATTCATTTAAAAAGATATTTCCTATTGAGGAAAACAGATTTTTCCTTTAAAATTTTGAAACAAATGAAAAAACAGTAATATCACCAATAGCAATAGCAGCCAATAGTCCTGAGCATTCACTATGTCCCAGATCTTGAGCTAAGAGCCTTCTGTGCATTATCTCATTCAGTCTTTACAACATGGTTATGAGGTAGGTGCTGTAATTAGTCTTGTGTTAAACATGAGGCGACTGAGAGGTTAAGAAAGCTGTTTAGGTCACAGAGCTGCTGAGAAGTAGATCCATGCTTTCCCTAGACCACCGCTGATGAGACACTCATTTTGACTTGACTGAAGAGGGATTATTTTTTAGAGACTACTTCCCTCTACAGTTTACTCATTTTGAAAACTGTATGCTTAAAAATTTACTGCTTTGAATAACTAGTAAATAAAGTAACTTATTAAAAATGAAATAAAATTGCAAATGTGCAGGGCTGGAGAGCAATTGTTCCCTGAAGGCAGCATTTACCTTGCTTTCCCTCCGAGTTCCCAGCAAACACCCACCAGTCAGAATAACAAGCTAGTGGGGAAGGCTTCCGACCATGTGCAGGCAACCTTCTCTGAACAGTGTGCAGGACTGCTCACACAGCCCAGAGTCTTTGCTTTGTTAAGAACCTACCTGGCTTTTTAATCACCTTAAGGCTCTGATGGACAATATTTCTGTACACATTTTGATATTTTAATGAAAGAACCCAAATTAACTCTCCCCAACTCCTTTCAGTTTTACTACCACGGATAACATTATCAAAGTAAGCACCTATTTTTCTATTTTGAGGCCAAAGGGTAATGAGGATTTAAAGCATACTGTTAACTTCAAAAATAGTAAGATTACGCCAGAAATTGCTATTAAAGTAATATGATTGTGCCTGAAAATATATGGGTTGTTTTCATTAGCCCAGACTCATAGACAGCGTTTTAGATTATCTTTCACTCAGAAAGAAGTAGCTGAATGAGCTGTTTTCTGATTTCAATCTGGGATTCAAGAAATTACTTCAGGCTTGCCACTGTCATGAATTCAAAGTTCAGTAAGACACCTGGCAGGAAAGTGCCCCCATGCCCACCGTTATGGATGCATCACCACCTGTGTCCTTCAAGCCCTTTGAGACAGGGACCTAACATTTTCTCCTAAACACTGCAGAATGCATTTTTACAGTTTTATTTTTATCTTACTTTAATTCTTCTCTGATTTCGTTCCCTAAAAAAAGAAAAACTCTACAAGTTAAAATAAGCACTGCTAGGATTCAACAGAAAACAATGGACTAAACATCCTATGTTGAGGGTAGAATCAACAGTCATACTTTATCTCACCCACTCTTTATATATTATCTAGAGAGGTTTCCTCCTCAAAACTGAGAAAGAAAGGGAAAATGTTAGGCCCCCAAACCCATCATCTATTAGAAGTTATGGTGGAATATAATTACAGAATAAGAATATAATCTTTAAAAGGGTCCTAGTATAGGAAGTGGGTAGTGGTGGTGGTGTGGGGAACGTATCAATATATGTGCTACACTTTAAATTTTATTTAGAATAAATTATATAAAACTGACATATTTCAAAGATTGGGCCTTATTACCTATTTATAGCATAATGAAAACTGTGAAAAATTATTCTGCTAGAATGGTTTTATGTATTAGATGTAAAGATCTTTCCCATATAATCTAAATTTGTATACTCAGACCTTTTAGATAAAAAACTATTTCTGGTTTAAAAGTAAAAATTAAAAAGAACTCTAGTAAATATATATTCACCTCACACTCTAATGCAACAATGGTAAATTTACTTATTTATATAGAAAATTGTATCCAAATTCAGCACAGGTAAATACAATGTATCTTTCAGTGTAAGCAGATTTCCCAATGCAATCATTAAAAGAGGAACATTTTAAAAATTTAAGGAAGCCTTCAAGAGGGTGCTACTGTTAGTTACTAGTCACTAAAAGGAAAATGTCTGCAGACAATTTCATTCTTGAAGTAGAAAGATTCTATTAACACTGTATTTTCTTAAATTAGTACTTTTCCATTTTAATTTTTCTTATTTAGTTAGTTATTTCTAAAGTATATTTAATCCAGCAATTAAAACTGAAGGTATAAGGTAAAAAACTTGAAATATAAGTATAGATTTAACCATTAAATATCACTATTACAACATGAGAAAAATGAACAATTTCAATTAAGAAAAAAGTCTCAAACAAATTCATCTCTAATGGAAAGGAGATGATGAAGCCAGTTACTAAGGAGACCAGTTTTCAGTTTCATGCTAACTAAAATGTGGGTAATACAAAGGCCTGCTTTTACTGACAATATTATTTGAAACTGGATTAATTAGACTTGCCTGCTTTAAAACAGATGTTCATGTTATAATTTGAGTAGAATTGAGAAAAGGCAGGCACTGGGACTCTGTGCTGGGTAAAGGAGCAGCAGGAAAAGAAGGTCCACCGGTGAGTTCCTGACTATTCTCCAGTCCAGTGATTCTCAGAGTGTGGTCCCTGGACTAGCAACATCCACACAACCTGGGAACTTGTTAGAAATGCAAATTCTCAGGTACTACCCCAGATCTAATGAATCTGAAGATTGGTAGGGGAGTGGAGGTAGGGGAGATTGTGAAGCCCACTGAAGTGTGGGAAATGATGCTCCAGGCTGTGAACCCATGTCCCTCACCTGACCTAACCATGTCACTGCACCATTTTTTCTCTAGTGTTTGCACCTGTAACAGGATTAATAATAAAGACAATGGAGCCCAGAAGTTTCAAAATTTTAAAACAGGGGCTGAAAATGGAGGACAAGGTAGAAAATCTCTGGCTGTAAGTAAGCCACAGCAAGAGACTGCAAGAACTCAGAGCCTATGTCCAAAAGATAATGGTTCTATTTACAGTTAACAAGGAAAAAAAAACATTCTCATTGGCTGCGAGGGCTAAAACACAAGCGGGGGGAACTGTCCAAAAAATGAGAAGCATCAGGGAAAGGATGTAAAAGAATTTAAAAAGGAAAAAGAAAAGCAAGCAAATTCATGTGTGCGTGCACGTACACATGCACAGGAAAGTCAACAGCAGAGACAGCTTCCACCAGGACTGGGTGTAGCTGAGACCTAATAAGCCTGCATCCAGGAGGAATCCAAAACATCTCCACATGAGGACAGAGCTCTGTAAATTCGGAAGCACTTACAAGCATCCTGAGGCCGTAATAACATGCCAGCTCCAAGAGCTGCAGCCATTGGCAACATTTAGCGAAAGGTCAAAGTCTGTTTCATTTTGATCTCAAGTAATACCCCGAAAAGGTACGCACACCAGAGTACAGTGCACATGCTACACAAAGTCAAACAGAAAACGGTACTGCAACCCACACAACAATGAGGGTTTTCTCAAATGCAGGCACCCCTTTTCCAGAGTTGAATGTCAACTACTCTAAATCCCAGGGTTAGTTACTCTCCCAGCTCTCATCAGCCATCTAGTCCTGAGGCTGGCACATGGCTGTACACACTCTTGTTTTCTAGGTACATGATCTTAAAACACAAAACAAAACCAACACACTCTCCTTCCACTTTACACTCACAAGGAGAAGCCTGAAGTTTTAAAAATAGCTTTTAGGAAGCCAAGGAAACCCAACAGTAGCATATGAAATGAAAGCATCTAGTGAACACAGGCACTGAAAGGTTAGGCTCCAACCCAAGCTAGTCACAAACACTGCCACAGAGCATCTGCTAACAAAGGAATCCGACTTTGCAGGGCTTCCTGAATATCTCATTTACCCTGTAAAATATGTAATGGAATGCACACATTATTAACTGTGTGTAAATTAACAAATTACCGTGAGGCATTTTATCATACGTAATAATTCAGGCATTTAAAAAGTAAAACCATCTGATTCACAACACACACGTCTCCCCAATTACTCAAACCAAAGCTTTACAGCTCCAATATTTTGACTTCTTCATAAGGGTAGGCAGGACAAACGTTTCCAAAAGACCAGTAATTTCAGACGCCCCAGCAAGTAGGAATGAGTTCGCAACAATCAGGAAGCAGGGAGAAAAAGAGGAAGGTTCACAGTCTCTTTAAAGAGGCCCCACTTTCCTCTACTCCACCGTCAACCTAGCCCACTCCACTTCGAAATAGCTAATCAAAAGTTAAGGCCCCTGGGCTTCCCTGGTGGCACAGTGGTTGAGAATCTGCCTGCCAATGCAGGGGACATGGGTTCAAGCCCTGGTCTGGGAAGATCCCACATGCCGTGGAGCAACTAGGCCTGTGAGCCACAACTACTGAGCCTGCGCGCCTGGAGCCTGTGCTCCACAACAAGAGAGGCCGCGATAGTGAGGCCCGCACACGGCGATGAAGAGTGGCCCCCGCTTGCCGCAACTAGAGAAAGCCCTCGCACAGAAACGAAGACCCAACACAGCCAAAAATAAATAAATATTAAAAAGTTAAGGCCCCTAGGACCTGTGTGCAATGGCCTGTATTTAAAAGTAGGCAGTAATAATGTGGAAGTGAAGAAATATCTGACCGCATTTAAGAAACTGATGCTGGATTTATCTGGTTTCCTTGGATATAAGAAGCTGCTCTGTCTCAGTCACTGTGATTCTAAGGTTAACCCAGAGCACCACTGGGCCACTGTTCATTTTCAAAGAGTTCTCAGTCAGAATATTCCAAAAACAAAACAGGCACATAAATCAGTGAAACTACCATCTATGCTGATAGAACAAGAAACAAGAATGGACAAGAGCTGGGAAATTGCCTGGTGGTCCAGTGGTTAGGAATGGGCACTTTCACTGCCGTGGGCCGGGGTTTGATCTCTGGTTGGGGAACTAAGATCCTGCAAGCCACATAGACAAGAGCGGATATCTGGAGTTAAGCTTAGCTTAGATCATGTGGATTCTAACAACTGATACTGAACAATTTATTTCTATTTTTTTTAATTTTAATTTTTTTATTTTTGGCTGAGTTGGGTCTTCATTGCTGCGTGCCAGCTTTCTCTAGTTGCAGCTAGTGGGGGCTACTCTTCATCACAGTGCGTGGGCTTCTCATTGCAGTGCCTTCTCTTGTGGCAGAGCATGGGCTCTAGGTGCGCAGGCTTCAGTAGTTGTGGCACACAGGCTTAGTAGTTGTGGCTCGCGGGCTCTAAAGCACAGGCTCGGTAGTTGCGGCGCACGGGCTTAGTTGCTCCACAGCATGTGGGATCTTCCTAGACCAGGGCTCGAACCCGTATCCCCTGAATTGGCAGGTGGATTCTTAACCATTGAGCCACGAGGGAAGTCCCTGAACAATTTCTCCTTTTTTTTTTAACTTGTTTATTAGAGTATAATTGCTTTACAATGGCGTGTTAGTTTCTGCTTTATAACAAAGTGAATCAGTTATACATATACATATGTTCCCATATCTCTTCCCTCTTGTGTCTCCCTTCCTATCCCACCCCTCCAGGTGGTCACAAAGCACCGAGCTGATCTCCCTGTGCTATGCAGCTGCTTCCCACTAGCTATCTACCTTACATTTGGTAGTGTATATATGTCCATGCCACTCTCTCACTTTGCCACAGCTTACCCTTCCCCCTCCCCATATCCTCAAGTCCTTTCTCTAGTAGGTCTGTGTCTTTATTCCTATCTTACCCCTAGGTTCTTCATGACATTTTTTTTTCTTAAATTCCATATATATGTGTTAGCATACAGTATTTGTCTTTCTCTTTCTGACTTACTTCACTCTGTATGACAGACTCCAGGTCTATCCACCTCATTACAAATAGCTCAATTTCATTTCTTTTTATGGCTGGGTAATATTCCACTGTATATATGTGCCACATCTTCTTTATCCATTCATCCGATGATGGACACTTAGGTTGTTTCCATCTCTGGGCTACTGTAAATAGAGCTGCAATGAACATTTTGGTACATGACTCTTTTTGAATTATGGTTTTCTCAGGGTATATGCCCAGTAGTGGGATTGCTGGGTCATATGGTAGTTCTATTTGTAGTTTTTTAAGGAACCTCCATACTGTTCTCCACAGTGGCTGTATCAATTTACATTCCCACCAACAGTGCAAGAGGGTTCCCTTTTCTCCACACCCTCTCCAGCATTTATTGTTTCTAGATTTTTTGATGATGGCCATTCTGACTGGTGTGAGATGATATCTCATTGTACTTTTGATTTGCATTTCTCTAATGATTAATGATGTTGAGCATTCTTTCATGTGTTTGTTGGCAGTCTGTATATCTTCTTTGGAGAAATGTCTATTTAGGTCTTCTGCCCATTTTTGGATTGGGTTGTTTGTTTTTTTGTTATTGAGCTGCATGAGTTGCTTATAAATTTTGGAGATTAATCCTTTGTCAGTTGCTTCATTTGCAAATATTTTCTCCCATTCTGAGGGTTGTCTTTTGGTCTTGTTTATGGTTTCCTTTGCTGCGCAGAAGCTTTGAAGTTTCATTAGGTCCCATTTGTTTATTTTTGTTTTTATTTCCATTTCTCTAGGAGGTGGGTCAAAAAGGATCTTGCTGTGATTTATGTCATAGAGTGTTCTGCCTATGTTTTCCTCTAAGAGTTTGATAGTTTCTGGCCTTACATTTAGGTCTTTAATCCATTTTGAGCTTATTTTTGTGTATGGTGTTAGGGAGTGATCTAATCTCATACTTTTACATGTACCTGTCCAGTTTTCCCAGCACCACTTATTGAAGAGGCTGTCCTTTCTCCACTGTACATTCCTGCCTCCTTTTATCAAAGATAAGGTGACCATATGTGCATGGCCTGAACAATTTCTATATAAACATATTTAAAGGCTTGGTGACTTCATTCCATAGTGAGATAATCTCAACTGATTTTTGAAAAAATACTTCTGTAAGATTTAAAGTTTCCTGGAGATTATCTAGCCAGTACTGGGCTTATCTTAACAGACGGTAAGATATTAAAAAAAAACTACAGTACCCCAAATACCACCACCCAACATAAGTATGATTCAAAGTCAGCATTTCTGTTAGAGTGAAAATTAAGTGTTAATTTCTACCAAATTTGAACCCTTGTTTACACATGACAAAATATTTTGCTTTTATGGAAGAGGTCTCTTCTAGTGCTAAGAGATGATGCCATGCTGTTGAAGACGCCTAAGGTGTAATCCTATTTCTTCTTTCAGCTCATGATAGGATTTTAACACAGTTCCACAAACGCTTTATACAGTTAGTTACCTTAGGGGAACCTTAAGCACAACTATCGCAAATAGTGCAAGATGTTTGTAATCTAACTGCTTCCCTTATCTTTCACCAACAAACCAAATGCCGCCTTTGGTCTTCAAACAGATGTGGGCCCAGCTCACAAGGAACATGAGTTCCTTGTGGGAACTCAGTAATGGACCTTTCTCTTAATCCCATCTCAAGAAGCACACATCTCAGTTTAAAAGCAGTAACCCAAAGTGAACTCTTCACATACAGCTAATTCGGTGCAATTTAAAAACCAGTACCATCAGTAACATTAAGGATTAGAGTTATGAATGAGAATAATGGTTACTTATCCTTTATTCACTGACTTTGAAAGGCTGCACTTCTTTCACTCACTCTGCTGTTTTTTAATATACAAAGAAAACAAAAGGAAAAAACCTGTTACGTGGACCTACGTTTTGGCCGTGACATCCACATACTGTCCTGGGCGAAAGTGAGCAGCATAAAGAGGAGTGCCTTTATGAAAAGAAAACAAAAAATCAGTATGAAATCAGCCCAAAAACAACTTCATTAAACGTAAACTACATACAGGAAGCCTTCTAGCTATCAGATTTCAAAATGTCAGGAGAGTCTCTTCTGCAATTTTAATTATTAGAAATGTCAACAATAAAATAATAAAACTGCTCAACAAATGTATTTTAATGGACTGTATGTAGGCTGAAGTATGGGGCACGTGGTGCTGGAGTGGCCAACAGCCCACGGCCACTGGTGCGCTTGTGCCTTCACAGAGGCTGAAACAGGCAACTCCTGTGACAACACTGTTCCTGCTGGTAAATACATGAGATTCTTGGTTGTTTCTGTGAATAACAATATGTTAAGATGTATTTCCTATTTCAAATAAGGAAAATAAAAATAAGAGAATGACTCAAAAAGCACTGGGGCTGGATCAAGTCTTTTTTTTTTTTTCCTATTGGAGACAAGTTATCCCAAAATAGGAATCAACATTAACATCATCCAGTAAAAGACTTTTCTTTTAAAGCTGGAACCAATGTAGTAGAGAATGTAATCAAAAGCTATTTTTGTTTGTTTAAAACAGGGAGTAAAGTGCTGTAGGTTTAGTGTCCTTAAGGTAGGACCCAACGTGGATTTATATGGGCAGAGAAAAACCTTCATTTAAGAAAAAATAGGGGAGATTAAAAAGTGACCGAATTTCTACGAGGTTGAATGACCTGAACTGCTGATATTTGACCATTTTTCACCCCCACACACAAAAAATATCATATGGTTTGTGCTACAGCCAAAGTTAATGTGGACTTAATTTTTATACTTGTTAGTTTAATTCCATGTACTTTACCTCAAAGATGAAAAACTTGCACTTCAAAAAATACCTTCAATTCTAAGTTATATCAAGGCTGACTCTACTGCCCCTATTAATAAGGCCTATTGCAATTGTATTCTACTTCAAGAAATTCAGTTCAGGTATTAAAATATCAAATCTTAAAACATCCTTCTACAGTCTACTTGTTAGAGAACTCAAGTTCAAGAGATAGGGAGCTTTTCTGAAGTCCAAAGACATCAAAATGCCATTAACTATATGAACCAATATAATCATAGTGCCAAATCTTACTTTTTCAAGGTGCTATGGTCAGTCATTTTCCTGTTTCAGGCTACATTTTCTCAAATTATCCTATCTCAGTGAGGGTCTATTCTTCACTTAATAAAATGCCAGCCTACAAACAGTGAACTTCACATTTTAAAAGTTCGTTTATTTATTTGGAGTGGCTTTTCCAAATGTGAAACTCTCCGTACATTAAAAACAAAAGTGTTCCTCCCTCTTTCATGGAAAACAAAGAATTCTCTACAGTTCTTTCCACTTAAAAAAGAAAAAGACTTGTTTGTCCCTAGTGATTAAATCAGTTACAGTTCTATATTTAAAAATAAATGTTTGGGACTTTGTATTGTGAATTCAGCTTTATTGAAAGGGCTTACATTAAACAAATCACATATTTGGGTATTTTTACCTCCCTCTTCTCCCCGACCTCAGATTACCTGGCTTAATTACAGCATTATCTGTTACATTAAAGATTTTAACTTTCTGTTTTGGTGGCAATCCAAGTTCTCGGTAAAATTCCAATATAGATGTAGATTTCTAGAGGAAAAGCAGCACATATAAGTAACACATTAATTACAAAAAGTGGAATTTAATGCCTAGAGATCTAAACTAAGTTACTAACACTCCAGGAAAACAAATTAAAGAGCACTCTGCTTCCCCAATGAACAAAAGAGTACTCTATAGCCCTTAATTAAGGGAGGTGAGATTTTCATCCATCACACTCAGAATTGGCATAGCATAGCTCATATAAAGAACTGGCATAGTGTAGCTCAAAGTATACGGGGAAAGACTTTTGTTCCACAGGAAAAGAAATACAGTCATGCTCATATTTGGATTTTTTTTTTTTCTTTTGCGGTACGCGGGCCTCTCACTGCCGTGGCCTCTTCCGCTGCAAAGCACAGGCTCTGGACACGCAGGCTCCGGACATGCAGGCTCAGCAGCCATGGCCCACGGGCCCAGCTGCTCTGCGGCATGTGGGATCTTCCCGGACCGGGGCACGAACCCGTGTCCATTGCATCGGCAGGCGGGCTCCCAACCACTGCGCCACCAGGGAAGTCCTCATATTTGGATTTTGACTGGAGACAGTCTGTATCAAGAACCCCAATCTTGGGAAATTTGACTCTAATTTCCCTGCTGTGTCCAAGCAGCTGGGAGGAAACATGACAAGTCACATTCAAATGTACAATCAGACTTCACAGTGAGTGCCAGTGTGGTCTGGCCAACCCACATTCCCCTGTTAAATCCCTCTCACTCCCCAAGGCAGCTCCGCCACAACCTCTTAAAACCTCCAGCATTCTCCCCTCCTTCTCCCTGCTTTGAGCTGATAATGTTGCTTCTTATTGCACTGAAAAAAACAGAAGAATCGAGAGCCCTTCCCCAAGCTTTTACCACCAAATCAATCATCACCCTCCCACCCCACTCCAGGTGCACAAGAGGCACATGGGAAGCTTTCAGAGAACACCAAGGCCAAGGCCTCAGCTTGGAGGCTGTAACTTCACCGGTCTAAGAGGGCATCCAGGTGTCAGTGTATTTTCAGCACTCCATATGGTTCTGATGTGAATCTGGGGCTGGGAACCACAATAACAGATGAACTGTCCATGTTCTTACTAAAGCCAAATCCTTCACTGTGTACTGACTCCTACCTCCTCTCACCTACTCAGTGGCTTTACTCCTGAAACTGTCCCCACCATCTTCTTAATCAACAATTTCCCCCTTTCCACTCGAACTTTCCTAGCAGCATAAAAGAATCACAATAACTCACATTAAAACACAAACCTTTCCTTGGCCACATTATCTCCTCCAGCTATCTTTCTGTGCCTGCCCACGACAAGGCTTTCATCAGGGGCTTCCAGCCCCTCGTACTCAATGGGACGTGCTGGTCAAAATCACCAAATGCCCTG
Source organism: Leucopleurus acutus (assembly GCF_964270905.1). NCBI lineage: Eukaryota > Metazoa > Chordata > Mammalia > Artiodactyla > Delphinidae > Leucopleurus > Leucopleurus acutus. The sequence continues at coordinate 132,287,023 of NC_139147.1, read as the reverse complement.
GTCACCATGAGCACTGCTTGGCACAGGGAGCTGCTCTCTCCTTGGAAGGCCTCCACTCCACTTCCAGCTACTACTCCCTGGTTCTTTCACAGGCTAATGACCCACTTTTCTAACATCCACCCCAAATTCTACTCTGAACTACAAATTTTTCTGCCCAATTGCCAAGTCAACATTTCACTTTGATGTCACACAACAACTCAAGTTTAACACGTCTAAACTTGAACTCAACACGCTCCTGCCCCGCCACGCCTGCTCTCCTCGTCTTTCCAATCTCAATAAACAGCAGCTCCATACTTCTGTTTAGACCAAAAATTCTATGGTCATCTACAACTCTTCTCTTTCTCACATCCCATGTCCATCCATCAGCCATTCCTGTAGCCTCTATTTAAACACATAGCCCACATCAGCCACTTCTCACCCCGACCCCAGCCAGCCGTATATCGTCTGGATTATTTCAGTAGCTTCCTACCACGTCTCCAACTTCTATACTCCTGACGCCCTGGTATGTTCTCCATTCACAGGCTGGCATGATCCTTCTAAACTCAAGTTACATTAGTCTCCACGATGGCCTGCATCTTGTGCAGAAGAATCGAGTCCTAAGTCCTCACCATGGTTTCCAAGGTTCTACACCACCTACTCTCCTCCCAGCTTGCCCTGCCTCGGGGACAATGTGCTCCTTACCAGTCTAAGAACTCACTAAACAACAGCCTCAGGTCCTTTGCACATACTGGTCCCCCTGCCTGGAATGCCATTCTGCCAGATTTTTTTCCCTTTACCTTTTCCTCTCCATAGTCTTATGCTATTTACAACTGCAGAAAATGTCTGCCTCACTATTATAGGTACACAGAATAACGACCTGACTTACACACATCATGGAAAGATCATCACAATAAGTTTAGTGAGCATCCATCATCTCATATAGATAAAAAATTAAAGGAAACGAAAACAAATTTTTTCTTTGTGATGAAAACTCTTAGGATTTACTCTTAACTTTCACATATAATGTACAGCAGTGTTAATTATATTTATCATGTTGTACATATATCCCTAGTATTTATTTACCTTATAACTGGAAATTTGTACCTTTTGACTGCCTTCATCCAATTCCCCCTCCTCCATCACCTGCCTCTGGTAACCACAAAACTGAAATCTTTTTCTATGAATTTGTTTGTTGAAGTATAATTGACCTATAACACTGTGAGCTCCTGGTGCAAAACAAAGTGATGCAATATTTCTATTACACAATGATCACTATAAGTCTAGTTACCACCTGTCACATACAAAGATATTACGTAGTTACTGACTATATTCCCCACACTGTATATTTCATACCCATGACTCATTTATTTTGCAACTGGAAGTCTGTACCTCTTAACCTCCCTCACTTATGTCTCTCCTCACGCCTCTGCCAGATTTCTGTATAATGCTCTGTATAATGCTCTCTCACTTCTGTATATATATATATAATGTACTTCTGTATATATATATATAATGTATATATATATATAATGCTCTCTCATTTCTGTATAATGCTCTCTCACTTCATTCAGGTCTTCACCCAAATATCAACTTACCTTTCCTGATTATTCTACCTAAAATAGCACCACTTTCTGTCTCTTGCAATGCCCTTAGCACACTTTATTAATCTTCAAAGCACTTCCCTCCATCTGTCACAATACACATTTTTTAATTGTTTATCTTCTGTGCAATAGCTTCCCTGTCTCACCCCCAAGCCCACCAAAATGTAAGCTTCTAGAGAGCAGAGACTGTAGTGGCTGCTCCATCCCCAGCTCCTCGCAGGTCCTACTGTCTGCTCTTCCCTCCACCCCTGCTTTTTCGTTCTGCTATTGTAAATATCCTTGAATAGAAAATATCCTTGAATAGAAAACTTTATGGACAACTTATTTCCTTACCATAATGTCCTGTTGTCTTTTTTTCTGTTTTAATTCTTAACTCTTGATATAGATACTGTAAGACTTACCAAAAAAGCTGTACCACTTCCTGATGTGAAGAGCCTCTTTCATGAGAATATAAGCAATAATATTTATCTTCCTGCTGTTCCCTCTCCCTCTGCTTCCCCTCTGATCCTAAATGAAGCACCTGCAGGACCCCAATGAGCCACAGTACTCTACGTATGCTTACCTGTGCCTGCCCAGGCCAGTCTGTTGGCCTATATTCTCCCCCCGCTATGTACTTCCAAAGCTCACTGAAAGTCTGTTAAATACATGTCTAGTCCCAGGTCCAGTGATAAGCCACACTTATCTGAAGAACATGTATTTGAATATGCAGCAAACTTCAGGTACTTGCTAATTTCAGTTTGAAATAAGAACTGTGCCCCTTTATAACTTACTGAGTAGGCTGTCCTCAGCTGACATGAAATTGGGTGGCATTGGCCTATAAGCAGAGAACTTTAGTGTTTGGATCAGTCCGCAGCCCCCCAAGAATCTCCCTGGAGCCCCCCAGTGGGACTGTGCAACAAATAGTGAACAGCTCTGCTCCGGATGTCCACAGAATATTGTTCTCTACCTCACAGAGTCCCCTCGGGAAGCTATCCTTTCTTCCAACAGTGATAACATACATTCACTCCAGTCATTCTTTATGGTTTCACTTCCCATATGCTGAAATCTAAGACTGATATTCAACATCGCTTTTACCAAGGCCCCTGCTTTTCATCCTCAGTCATACTCACTTCTTCCACAAAAGCAAACACAAAAGTTCATTTAAAAATGTGGCTCCTTGAAAAAGAAATAAAAAGAAATCCAGACTGAAAGGGAAGAAATAAAACTATCACTGTTTGCAGATGACATGATACTATATATGGAAAATCTTAAAAGATGCCATCAAAAAAACCATTAGAATAAATGAATTCAGTAAAGTGGCAGGATACAAAATTAATATATAGAAACCTGTTGTTTTTCTATGCACTAACAATGAACTATCAGAAAGAGAAATTTAGAAAACAATCCCACTTGCAATTGCAAATTATCAAAAAAATAAAATACCTAGGAATAAATCTAACCAAGGAGGTAAAAGACACTTGGACAACTAAAAGACACTGATGAAAGAAAGTGAAGATGACACAGAGAAATGGAAAGATATACCATGCTAATGGACTGGAAGAATTAATACTGTTAAAATAGTCATACTACTCAAGGCAATGTAAAGATTCAATGCAATCCCTATCAAAATACCAATGACATTGTTCACAGAACCAAAACAAAAAATCCTAAAATTTGTATGGAAACACAAAAGACCCAGAATAGACAAAACAATTTTGAGAAAGAAGAACAAAGCTGGAGGTATCATGCTCCCTGATTTCAAACTATATCACAATGCTACAGTAATCAAAGCAGTATGGTACTGGCACAAAAAGAGACACACAGATCAATAGAACAGAAGAGAGAGCCCAGAAATAAACCCACACTTAAATGGTCAACTAATCTATGACAAAAGAGGCAAGAAAATACAATGGGGAAAAGACAGCCTCTTCAATAAATGTTGTTGGGAAAACTGGAAAGCTACATGCAGAAGAATCAAACTGGACCGCTTTCTCATATCATATACAAAAATAAACTCAAAATGGATTAAAGACTTAAATGTAATAAGACCTGAAACCATAAAACTCCTAGAAGAAAACATAGGTAGTACAATCTTTGACCTAGATCTTGGTAAAATTTTTTTGGATGTCTCCTCACGCAAGGGAAACAAAAGCAAAAATAAATAAATGAAACTACATCAAACTAAAAAGTGAAGGAAACTATTAAGACAAAAAGACCACCTACTGAATGGAAGAAGATATCCACAAAAGATATAGCTGATAAGGGGTCAAAATCCAAAATATACAAGGAATTCATACAATTTGACAGCAAAAGAAACCCAACAACTCAATTAACAAATAAGCAGAAGACAAGAATAGACATTTTTCCAAAGACATACAAATGACCAAGACACTTGAAAAAACATTCTCAACATCACTAATCATCAGGGAAATGCACATAAACCACAATGAGATATTGCCTCCCACCTGTCAGAATGGCTATTATCAAAAAGACAAGAAACAACAAGTTTTGGAGAGGATGCAGAGAAAAGGGAACCCTTGCACACGGTTGGCAGATATGTAAATTGGTGCAGCCACTACAGAAAACAGTATGGAGGTTGCTCAAAAATTAAAAATAGAAATACCATATAATTTAGTTACTCTATTTCTGGGTATTCTTCCAAAGAAAACAAAAACACTAATACGAAAACATATATGCACATCTATGTTCATCACAGTGTTATTTACAATAGCTAAGATATGAAAGTGACCTAAGTATCCAATGCTAGATGAATGGATAAAGATGTGTATATATGTGTACACACACACACACACACACACACACACACACACACACACACACACACAAAATGGAATATTACTCAGCCATAAAAAAAAGAAATCTTGCCTGCAACAACATGGATGGGTCTAGAAGATATTATGCAAAGTGAAATAAGTCAGATGGAGAAAGATAAACACCATGTGATTTCACTTATATGTGGAATCTAAAAAACAAATGAACAAAGGTAACAAAACAGAAACAGACTCATAGATACAGCGAACAAACAGGTGGTTGTCAGAGGAGGATGGGGTAGACGGGATGAGTAAAATAAGTGAGGGAGGTTAAGAGGTAAACTTCCAGTTACAAAATAAATGAGTCAGGAGGATGAAATGTACAGCATGGGGAATATAGTCAATAATATTGTAATAACTTTGTATGGTGACAGATGGTAACTGTGAGGATCATTTTGTAACGTACAGAAATACTGAATCACTATGTTGTGTATCTGGAACTAACAGTGTTTTAGGTCAATTAAACTTCAATAAAAATTTTAAAAATGTGGATCCTTAAAATTATTTTCCTGATGTACTGGATTCAGATTTATTAAATTTTAGAACAGGCTTCAATTTTATTTTTGACCTTCACATATTCCACCTGGTAACTTAAAAACATTATTTTATTAATATTGGTTTATAAGTATTCCAGGAGGCTTATGAGAAAAATCCTGTATTTTTTTTAGTAATACAAAATGGACAAGATAAACATCTTGACTAAGTAACTATAGACTGAGACATAAAAAGGACAAAGGTAATACATACTTCCTGATTATCTTCCAATTTCACTAAAAGTGAATAATTTTTTTCTTTTAAAATCAAAATATCATAAAACTAATTGGGTATCTGCCCTGAGAAAAACCAGATGTTCAAGTTGAGTTGAGTCAACAGCAGTGTAACAAAGGGCTTTTTTTCCTCTAACTTCCAAATAAATGATTTCAAAAGGCAATTTAAAAGACTGACAGCAGAGTCACACTTGGATAATCCTATCTATGAGGTTGCATTTTTTTCCTCCCTCTTCAGAGTTCTCTGCAATTATCCTCCTCACAATCAAAATGCTCTGCTCCTAAGATGAATTGATTTAACCAACTTTAAGGCCACCTAGCTTCCTTATTCAAAAACACTATGTACCACATCAGTTTTTATTTATTATAAGGTACACAAATAGCAAAAGCAAAGCAGTCTAGTTTCTTGGAGGCATAAATTCTTTACAGATTAAAAAAAAAATAACATTCTAGCCCTATTAAAAATAAAACTGATTCAATCAACTCATTTTAGAATGCTTAACTATTTAATATTACCTATTCATAGGTGTCTCTTCTCTCTCTCAAACCCTCTATAATCAATCTACCTGCAGTTTCCCTGAGGGTTACAATGTGCAAGAGAAAGTTTGTATACCTTTAGTTTCAAAAATCTTTTTCCTTTCTGAACCAAAATGCTTTACTTTTAAAGAATTCTAGACCTTCATTTTCACATCCTATTCTGATGAAAAGTCATTCAAAGACAAAACTTTTTTCTTAATATTATAATACATGACCTCTGGTCCTAGAAAAATAATATCTTGAAGAATAAAAGGGCCTCTGTAGCACTTCTATACCAGAGTAGTGAACAGTCTTAAAAGTTTATGTCAGATAAGTGGTTAAAATTCACCACAGTATAAGAATACAGCATCCAAATCACCCTGCTGTGCTATATATTCACTGGTGAGATAAAGCTTAAGGTATGAAAACCAGAGTCTCAAATATCAAAGTAGAAATAAAAGTACTATCGTTTCTGTAATAGTTTAGTTATTATGTTATTTATTTATTTTTTTGCGGTACGTGGGCCTCTCATTGTTGTGGCCTCTCCCGTTGCGGAGCACAGGCTCCAGACGTGCAGGCTCAGCGGCCATGGCTCACAGGCCCAGCCACTCCGCAGCATGTGGGATCTTCCCGGACCGGGGCACGAACCCGTATCCCCTGCATCGGCAGGTGCACTCTCAACCACTGCGCCTCAAGGGAAGCCCTAGTTATTATGTTAATAAGACTTCATCAATAAGATTATCTTTATCACTAAGTAAAATAGAATAAATTGAGCTGACAAGTTCATTTTTGGAGGGGAACTTTTGTTTTTTCTTAAAAACTAAAATATTTGAGAACCAACGTGAGACTTAGAACTGGGAGAGAAGTCACAGACCATCAAGTCCAATTCCTTGTCTTCATGGGTAAGAAAATGGCTGTTCAAAAAGGTGGAGTGAAGGAGCTACTGGCAGCCATGGAAGAACTCAGCTCTTTTGATCTCAGGTCCACTCATTTCCCACTATCGCACAGTCCCAAGGAAGTAATGTTCACAAATCCGCTGGAGCAGAATGGATTATCCCAACAGGACACCTGACTTACAAATACCAAGGCTGTAGAGTCATAAATTTACAAAATTGGTAATGAAATAAAGATGACAGTCCTAACAAAACACAGAAATACAATCAATTAGAAAACAGAGGTGTCTATCAAACTGAAGAACTGTTCACATGATTCACAGGAAGTTGGGCAGATATTTACACACTTAAAAATTCAAACATTTGGCATTTTTAAAAAATGTTTCCCAAAATATCACATTGTGCTTTTAATTACTGTGGTATTATCTGAACCCTGTAATTATTAGGCAATAATCTGTCAGGAATAGCAGATATTACTATGAAGGCTTAATGAAAAATAAACTAACTATACTACCATAATATGCAAAAATAGCTAAGTCCTCTAATACTTACGAGATAGGCCTATTAAACCATAGGACTCCAATCAGCGCCAATTTGCTGATCAGTATATACTGATAGGACAATTCCACCTGGACTTTCTAAAACACTTCAAACACGTCTTTCCTCCAAAGCAACCCTTTCCTTGTCCCTGTCCCAAGTCATGGCATGAGCACTGACCTGCTGGGTTCTCTTCCCACAGGCTCACACTCACCTGGTCTTTTATAACCCCTGCCTCTTCCAAGCCCAATGCAACTGCTCTGGGGCAAAAGACTTTTATCAACTCTCCCTGAGGGCTTAAAACAACCTCCTAAACGTACTCCCTGCACCTGGCATCTTCTAATTTAGTTAACCATGATAACAATTTGACCACTGCCCTGGTTAAAGAATTCAGAAAGTTCCTCAAAGTTTACAAGATGAGGTCTAAACTTGTTAGCCCTCCATCCTGACAACCCCACCTGTCACACCTTTATCACATTCTCCCCGACTGCACACTAAGATCCAGACACATGGCCCTTCTCTTACCAAGCACCAATGCTCTTCCATGCATCTGCTTCTGCAGAGCCCACTCTGCCTGGCATGCCTTTAGCACCCACCCTCCTTTCTGATCTTCTCCCTGTGAAACTTCCTAGAATTCCCACAAGCAGAGTTGGCTAATGTGCTTGTTGCATTTATAGTACTGTGTTGAGATAGTCAATTTATTAGTCCACCTTCCCTATGTATTCCCAAAGGGTGGATATCAAGACACAATTAACAAAGTAAGGCTTTCAGAGTCTAACTGTCACTCTACCTCTTATTGGTGGGTGTCCCTGAGGGAGTTACTTAACTTCGTTATCTTTAGAGTCTGAAAGAGTAAGTTAATAAACGTAAAAGACTTAATGCCTACATACCCAGCATGTAATAAGTGCTCAAAAGTTAACTATGACAAGGAAATAGGAGGCAATCGATAAACACTTGTTAGTTTTGACAGCTGCACAGAACAGGTTGTCTCCTAACTTTCATTCATGTTCATTTCATAAATAATTTATAATGGAAAAATGTTAATCTAGAGACAAGCAACATTTTAGTAAACCTAAAGATGTTTTAGCAGCCATTAGTGAAAACCATCACCATTTCTAGAAAGGCATTCTCTGCTTTTAGTCATCCCCAAACCCCCCAAAATACTAATTGTGCAGATTTTTTTCACATTTAAACTACAAACTCAGCATTCTATTAGTATTCTACTTGGGAAATACACTTTATTCAGAAAAATCTGATGTGACTTCATACACAGCTTTCTTCCCAATACTGAAAACTTCTAATATATGAAAAATTAATCCTCACATGCTGTTGGAGTCAAGAGTTGAGACAATTTAGAAAAAAAATGAAAATAAACATAAAACAACCACAAAATAATCAAATAGCTACCATCTTTTGAGTGTCTGTTACATGCCAGGCACATGTGAAAAGTCTCACATAATACTGGTACCAAACCTCTTATTAGGTAAGTAGTATTTTTATCCACATTTTACATCTGGGCAAATACTGAAGCTTAGAAGGTGAAGTTACTTGTTCCAGACAGTGAAGGGAGGTACTGGAGCAAACTCAAAGTCTCCCAGACTCCTGGGGTCAGTAGCTCTATCAGACTGCCTCCCCCCAAATCCACAGTTCACCTCCTGGACAAGTCTGTGGCTATGGGATATCCTCAAAACTTAAAAGAATTCAGAATCTCAAAGAATTCAGGTCTAAAACTAATGAAAGGCACTATTCTAGGAATAAAAGTGCACCCTTACATGGAAACGTGATACAGTTTTTCCTCCTACAGTCAGGGCTGCCATTTTTCCATTATGATTTTCCTTTGGAGTATATTTTAGGACGTGACAGTCTCGTACCTAAAAAAACAAACATAAAAATATTAAGTATGTGCCAGGACACATGCTAACATTACATACCAGCCACACTGAGGCCCATCCAATCCATCTTATCTCACCATACCAACCACACTCTTAAAAAAACACTGCCAAATACTGAATATAAGGCAAACAGAAAAGTGCATAAATCACAAATATACAACAAAATGAGTATTTATAAAGAAAATATGCATGTAACCACTACGCATGTCAAAAATCCCCCAAACCTCTGTGTCTCTTCCCAATTCCCCCATCATACCCATTCCTCCTCCCCACCCTTTTTACCCCTAGAGCAGTGGCTCTCAAAGTGTGGTCCCCAGGCAAGCAGCATCAGTCACCTGGGAACTCTGTGAAAACGCAGGTTCTCAGGCCTCAGCCAAGACCTACTAAATCAGAACCTGTGTTTTATAAGCCCTCCAGGTGATTCTGAGGTAAAGTCTGAGAAGAACTGTCCTAGAAATAACCACCTCTCTTGACATTTATGGTAATCATTTAACTTTTCATTATAATTACTACCTTTGAAAGTATTGTTTAATCCTATAGTTCAGTGCTGCCTGTTGAACCTTTATGTAAATGGAGTCAGACCACAAATACTCCTCCATACTTTCCTGCTTTCACTCAAGATTCTATAGGTAAGGTTCTCCCATACTGTTGTGTGCGGCTCTATTCTGTCCATTTTCACTGTCACCCAGCACTCCATCATGTAAATACACCATGATTTATTTACCCATTCTACCATGATGGACATGGGAGTTATTTCTACTTTTGGAGTATTAAGAGTAATGCTGCTATAAATCATCTGTTCACATTTTCTAGTAACACTCAGGAGTGGAACTGGGAGACCACTGGTTCACGTACCTCAACTTTTCCATAATACTAAACTATTTCCTGAAGCAGCCTGTACCAATTTACAATCTCACCCATCATTCCTAAAAGCTCCCAAAGTTCTGTAGAGTTCCAGAAACTATAATCCTTTCCTTGATCATTCAGAGTCAGTAAAAACTTACTAAGGGCTTACAGGCCACCTGTGTCTGTCAGCACTGGAAGCACTTACATGCATGAGGTCTCATTTTACTCCCCATCTCCTCCCTAAACGCTTGTCTAAGGCCTGACTCCAATATGAACTGAGGTGTTCAAAGTGATCTGGGCAATAAAGGTCTCAACTTTATCAGTGATCTTTTTATAATAATGATAAAGACAATAACAGCTAACATTTATTGGACATTTAATATTGTTTTAAATTTTAAGTGCTTGACATTTAGAATCTTGTGCAAGCCTCACAATAACCCTTTGAGGGAGATCATAGTGATTTCTTCTACAGAATAAAATTATTCTTTTACAGATAAGACACAGTGTTCCAAGGAACACAGCTAGAAAATGGCAGAACCAACATTTGAGGTATTCTGGTTCCAGGGCCTATATTCTTAAGCATTAGAGCTTAACCTTATCTCAGAGAACAAAATGCTACTTCCCCAGACAAAAGTGTTACATTCTGAGTTAGTAAAGAGATCAAAATTACAATTTTGAATTGAAAGAACTCCATAAATGAAAATAAGATGGGACTGAGATTTTTTCTGATTATGAATTAAACTAGTAGATCTGTAAGAAGCTAGGTTACAATTTTTTTTTAAATTAATTGCCCCAGTTATCCCAATGCCAGTATAAAGAAAGCCACCACTCAGGCATGAGTGAGAACATTCACTGACACCATCAGAAGTAAAGCTCTTTTACAGTATCTATGCTCGACTTAACCTCTTCTTCACCACACAGTCAAATGTTTCAGGATACAAATATTGCCCATTTAGGTTTGCACAAATAGATCTCAGCACACACATAGATTTGTTACATCTTCTGTTTCTTACCTGAAGTAATGTGACCACATGCTTCTGACCATCTTTGGTCCATAAGGGCATCATGCCTAACTTCATTGCAATAAGGCCTACTCTAGAGGAACCTGGCAATTAAAAACAAATCAATACTCACACAGACTTTTCAACATTTGTCAACACGATACAATGGTATTTCCTAAATTTTGCTTTCATGTAAGGAGCAAGCAGATAAGAAACATGCTGATATATTCATACAGTAAAATACAACTGTTCCTTACAGATACAAATGCCTTCAGCCAAACCTGACATAATATACTGGTACTCAATAAATCTCTGTAAAATAAAAAATATAAGAAAACTGTACAAAATAAAGAAAATAGTTAAACTGATATATTCTGGTATTTAAAATAGTGGTATTAATAGAGGGCATGATAAATCCATCATTATGCTTTGCTTTCCTAATATCAATTCATATCCAACCTCATTAATTAGGGAACATCTACTTCTCAAATTCTAAGAAGTTAGCTGGAGTTACTGAGATGACACAAGTGGTCATTTTGCTAAAATATGTCAGCATCCACCATGACACTTAGATTTGTTGCATAAATTGATAAAGTTGCTCCACTAAGAATTCTAGCCATTAAACAATTCAACAGCCACAATAACCCCCAACCAACGACAACTCCATGAACAGGAAAGGCCTTATGCTTTTTGGTCTGGCCACACATGGATTTAGCACTCTACCAGGCACACAGAGCTGATTCTGGGGTTATGCTTGGCAGGCGTGGAGTGGCAGAATACCCCAGCTACAAACGTCTGTGTGATACATTACAGTTTAGATCACACTCTTCCAGCTTTTCTTCCCTGATTTATTTTATATTATTTTTCATCTGAAGAAAACAAGAAAACGTTTGCAGAACAATTCTCTTTTCACCTACAAAGCAGTTTCTTGAGGAAGTCTTGATGATCATCAGACAGTCACTAACAGTAGACTAGGATGCTGGAAATATACTTGCAAAGCAAACCACAATGAAATAGACACACTTAAGACATGAAAAATAAATTAAAGAGATGATAAATTGATTCAGAAGTCACTATGATTTTAAACGTGCCAGTCAGACAGTAATTAGGTGATGAGAACACAACATATACAAAATAACCACCTGGTTCCCAAGGATGTATAGGCCACGGCTCATCTTTCAGAGGACAGAGTTTACTTGCTAATTGGGCTTTATTTTCATCAGAGACCAACTGCTTAACAAAGGGAATATTTTCTTCAGAAAGATGCTCATCCCACCAAGTACCACTCTTGCCATGGAGACTTCTAACCAAAAGCCAGATGTCTGTTCTGTAAAAATAAAAATTAGAAAACAAAGCACAATTCAAAAGGTTCCCCACTTAATGTACAGAAGGAAGGTCACATGAGTTGGAAAGTGTAGTCAGGGCCTTTGGAAAGGGTTTGGATTCTGTTCTAGTTTTTTCCCTGACATTCCTCATGATAATAATAGGGCTCATATTTCAACTGTTAATAGTTACCCTGGAGGAAAAGTTCTTCCTCTTCTCCTCTGGGATAAACAGATTTCTAACAGAGTAGTCCTATGTAGACAAGAGAAGCCACAGGTCCACTAGAACATGTACGTTAACAGTTTACATCCAGTAGAGGTGACAAAATGTGGGGTTACTGATCTTTCTCTGATAAACCCCTGTAATGACATGGCCTTGGCTCAGAGTGGTGAAGAAACTGGGTGTGCAAATTCTAAAATCCATAAAAGACATGACCTGTGACTAGCTGAACACACCAAGAGATACCTTACGGGACGGAGGTCAGGAAAGAGATGTGTAATTCTTGCCAGGAGGGTCGGAAAAGAAGTAAATCTTCCTGCGATCTATCTCTTTTGTAGGCATGTAGATACATCCAGGCTAGAGTCCCAATTTTTCATTTATTAGTTAAGTGACCTTGGGCAAATCACTTTTCTCTAAGCTTCCCTTTTACCTGCAAAGCGGAATAATGATAGGACAGGAAAATGATGGTATCTGTAAAACGGATGATAGCAGCTCTAAGGTGAGGCTACATGACGTAAGGAGCCTAATGTTCCTAAAAGAACATTTATTACACAGTAAACGCTCATTAATTGGCAGATAATATTATTGCTGTTGGTAATGCTTGTTTTAATGCTCATCAGCATTAAAAAGCAAAAAAACCCACACCTCCAATCCTTCAAAGGGCACGTCCTTAGAGCAATGATTCTTACTCTTCAGGCCTGGACGGAACCCCCTCCTACCCCACGCCGGGCCAGGCCACAGCCCGAGGCCACAGGTGCAGGCACCACGCCGCACCCTCGTCTGTCCTCTGCACCCACCTGTTCTCCGAGCCCCGGGCAGCGCCCAGGCCGCCCGCGCCGCGGTCCAGCACCCGGGCGCCGGTCCGAGCCAGCAGCCTCCAACCGGGCATGACTAGGCCGGAAGGGCGCAACCTCTTCACCTCCGGGCGCCCCGCCGCTCCGCTTTCAGGGCGTCCCAGCGCCGGCGACCCAGTCCGCAGATCACTCACGAACCGTCCAACCGGCCGCCCCCCCACTGCCCTTTCGGACGAAGAGCTGGAGGAGCCACTTCCGGTCCGTTCGCAAAGCGCGCCGGTGCCGAGGTGAGCCCCGGGAACTAGAGTTCCGCCTCCTGAATAGTCCTACGTCGGGATCGAGTCGGCTGGGGAGGGTGGGGTCTGACTGACTCGGCTCTCCAGGGGTGGAAAAAAAAAGGATGCTCGGAGTTTAAACTTTAGGAGAATGAGGCGAACTAGGGACAGTCTTCCTAAGGAAACGAAATCACTTCTAAGTAATGTCTGTTGTGGGGCAGCTCATTGTACTAAGCAGCGCTTGATAATCTTACATTGGCTTACGTTCAAAACAGCCCTGAAGGGAGGTTGTTATTTTTATATTATAAATGAGGGCACACAGACTTAGAGTTTTGGTGCTGGTCCAAAATAGCACATCCAGCAGATGGGCAGAGTAAGCACTGAAACAGGGTTGGAATGTACTAGTAGAATATGGCCAAGTTGATGATGTGTGACTTCCAGGGGTGAATCATAAAAGGTATTGCTACTGTGTCTTGGGCTCTTGGACGGCTCCCTATGGGGAAAGCCAGCGGTCATGTTCTGCAGACACTCAAACAGCCCTGTGGAGAGGCCCATGTGAAGAGGAACCAATTTTCCAGCTAGGAGTGAACCACCTAGGAAGGGGATCCTCCAGTCCCAGGCAACCTTTCAGATGATTGCAATTCATGAAAAACTTTGAGCCTGAACCACCCAGCCAAGGAACTCATGGGCTCCTGACCAGAAGAAACTGCCACAGAGAATAAATGATTACTCTCATTTTGAGTCACTAAATAGATACCTAATACACCTTAAGTGCAAATAAACCTAATCACCATGGATGTATCTTGGGCATTCATTCTATTACTCCAAAAGTTTGTTTCCTTCTTGGTCAAATGTGTGTTTTTAGAAATTCAGAAATAAAAACTTAAAAGTTTAGCTATTTCAAGACCCTCTTTTATTCAAGATCTGGCTACCCTAGCTTAAAAAGTCCAGGCAATGGTCAATTCCTGGTAACTACTTGGACTGTTCTCTAAAAATAAAAATTAGAAAACAAAGCACAGTTTCTAAATGTTTGCTTTGTTTTCTCATCTTAGCCTGGCTTCCCAGTTATTTGAGAATAGCCCTTTATTGAACAAGCATGTCTTGAGGTGTGCTGTATGCAAGAAGCTGGGAATAAAAAGACTTGCCTATTACTGCCAGTGGCTAGCATTTCTTGTGCATATAGTATGCTATTATATGTGCTGAGTATTGTGGAAGCCCATTAGTCAGAGACCACCAGGGGCACGCCCAAACTCAAACAAGGTTAAGTTTAATTAGCTTGCTGCAGCAAGAGAGAGCATACACCTGAGGATGTCTCTATACAAACGAGTTATAAGATTTAGACTTATGCTGGGTGGCATCAGGAAAACAGGGACTTATTTTGGAATGGATGCTATCAAGGACAATTCAGCATTTGGGCGTCTCAATACTTTTGTTCTGGAGGAACAAAGGAAAAAGTGAGACTGGGGATGATGATGGTGAGGGAGCAGAAATCACTCAGATGAAGGAACTGTTAGTCATTTTGTAGCTGAGGTGTGACCTTGGTTGTGTTCTGTTAGAAGTGTTGTGTTGACATTCCATTATAAATTAAACACCGCAGTCTGATTCCTAACAGGATTCATGTTGACTTTTTCAGTGTATTTCCTCACTTGATCTTTATGATAACCCCATGTGATAATACTATAATTATCTCCATTTTACAATTGAGAAAATAAACACAGAGAGATTACACAAGTTCACTCAACTAGTAAGGGCCAAGATTTAAATCTCAGCAGTGTGCCCACAGAGCCTGTGCTCTCAGCCATTCTGTTTCTTTGATTCTGTAAGACAAATGTGTTATTACTCTTCTGTTGGAATTACTCTGTCACTAAGAGGAAAATTGGTAAGTGATCCTATCACACACTGTGGTCTGTGAGGCCTGAGGACTCAGCCATTCAGTCTAACTTTGCCCCTAGTGCCAAAACTCTCCTGGTCCATAATGGCAACCTTGAGTCAATGAAATCCTTAGCAGACGCTACTGCTGAACCGAATCAAAGCAAAACATGCTTTGTCTGCTGTCACACAGCACACATCTCCTGATTGCCAGCTGGGTCTGGGAGGTATCATCTTACTTGATTTAGTCACTATGGAGTGCTGCTAATTCACAAGGACCAGTCCAGTTCTCAAGCGACTCAACCGGGTCTCCTTTAGGGAGCTGAGCTCAAGCTTCCCAGCATTTCTAATGTCATCCTTCAGAGACCTCCCTGGACCCTGGGACACTGATATCAGCCTCTCTGGGACTTCCGTTTCTCACTGGAACAAAGATAGCCCCCATTATCTCCCTTTAGTGCTACCATTCTGTAATCCTTGTTCCTCTAATTCAGACCAAAGCTGTTGTAATAAATGTTCACTTCTGAATTTCCAAAGCCATGGCCAACAAAAGAGAACCATCTTAGAAGGAGTAAGTTTCAAGCCAAGGATTTCTTGGAAAGTATCTTTTTCATGTGTTCCCGCCTTTAGGCCCTTCAATTAGTTCTCACACTGTTTGTGATATGTCCTGTTTGGTTGGCTGCTTGCAGAATGATACATTTTTCATTGCTGATTAGTTTATATTTTACATTCCTTTATGCTATCTCTTAGCTCATAACATGCCTTATATTTGAAATTAAAAATTGATTTGAGTTTAGACTTCTAATTAAATTACCCTTGGCTTTCTTCCATTTTTCTAAAGTTGTGAGAATTTAGCATATTCTAAAATTGATAGAGACTTTATGAAAGTTTGTTGAGCATTAGATGGGGAATAGATAAAATGAACTTTAGGAAATTTTGAACTTTGAGATCCCATTGCTAATTAGAATAGAAAACTTAAATGGCCATATTGCAGAATCAGTGAGAAGACGAATTCTGCCTCAATGTCCTCCAGTAAGACTAAATAACAATGTTCAATTTCAGTATAAAGCTTTTAAAAACATAGTTTTTTATTTATAAATCCTAATTCTCCCACAGATTTTAGGGTTCCAAGAGCTGATCAGCATGGAAGCACATTTGTCTTGAAGCCTAAAAAGGAAGAAGAAAAAGAGGAGGAGGAGGAGGGGGAAGAAGCAGCAGAAGCAGCAGCAGTGTGACCATGTGGTGATGTGGGTTACAGTTTCCCAGCAGTCCGTCCTTATACTCAGAATGGTTCTGAAACTTAATGTAATTAAACCCATATACCTTTCTTTACAGTTCTCTGATGGCTGAACAAAAATGTTGGGGGCAGACAGTGGAGCATCACACACCCAAGGACAAGATGCTTTCAGTCAAGGGCAGCTCCTTCCCCCTGGTCTTCTCCAGGTGCTGTGTAGTTTTGATGGCTGAAGTGTAGCTCTAGACCAGTGAATACTCTTGTTATCTGGAGCCATGGTCGTGGTCCTGTCTGAGCTCAGAATATACAGAGTCTTGAGAAATTCTAGGGAATGAGTTCATTTGGGATTTTGATTATAGTTGGAAAGGGTCCCAGAAGGATGAGACATAACCAACACTTAAATTGTGCTAAGTGGCAAGCACTGTTCTAAGTGCTTTCCAACTCACTCCTCACCTATGAAGTATGTACTATTATTCTCATCCTCATTTACAGATATGGAAATTGAGGCACAGGGAAGATAAGCAGCTCATCCAAGGTCACAAACCATAAGTTTATCAAGTAAGCCATGGAGCCAGGAGCTGAACCCAGGCAGGCTGACTCCAGAGTCCAGTGCTTTACTGCTCTGTTGCACTGCCTCTCACCCAAGAGAAGAAAAATGTGCATCTGAAGGGTAACAGTTGAATTATTCCTTGAGGGGAGAGTATGAGTCCCCAGGAGCAGAATACAGAGAGGACAACCTAGGAAGAAAATGTAGTTCCAGTTACTATTGCTGAGTAATAAATCACTGCAAACTTTTTGGCATAGAATAACCACTATTTAATTTTTTGTATGCTTCCTGTTGGTTGAGAATTCAGAAAGGGCACTGTGGGGACAGCTTGTTTCTGCTTCATGTTCCACTGAGATGACTCAAAGACCAGGGGTGATGTCAGCTGTGGGGCTGAAATCATTTGAAGGCGCCTTCACTTCATGTCTGGTGTTCGATGCTGCCTGTCAGTCAGGACCTCAACTAGGCTGTTCTCTGGAACACCTATATGTGGTCCCTCCATGTGGCTGCTTGGGGTTCCTCACAACATGAGGGTTGGATCCCAAGAGCAAGCATCCCAAGAGAACCAGATATAAGCTGTGTTACCTTTTATGACCTAACCTCAGAAATCACATGTCATTACTTCGCTTCAGACACAGCTGGCCCAGGTTCAAGGAATAGAGACCCATGCCTCAATGTGAGCATTGAGTCACATTGTCACATGGGATGGGAGACAGGGTTACCACCATCTTTAAAAAGTATAGTCTGCCACAAACACCATGAGTGTGTCCATGTGAAAGGATAGAATTGCATCTAGGCAGTTGCAGGGATTGATCAATTGCTGATTGACCAATACTGTGACAGGTCTCCCTTGTGAAAATGTTTCAGATTATGTCTGGCTGGAAAGAAAATAAGATTTATTCCAGATTTTATTCTGCTTCCTAGTGCAAC
The DNA here is from genome assembly GCF_964270905.1 of Leucopleurus acutus. NCBI lineage: Eukaryota > Metazoa > Chordata > Mammalia > Artiodactyla > Delphinidae > Leucopleurus > Leucopleurus acutus. The sequence continues at coordinate 132,268,996 of NC_139147.1, read as the reverse complement.
TTTTTGGTAAATATCTAGTATTTAGTATTTCCTCTATTTGGAGAGACAAAGGCCAGGCTTGAAGGACTGTGGGTGTCCAGGAAGACTTGAATATGACCCAGCATGAACAGCATGTTCTGGGACAGAAGAGGAGATTGACCATCAAACAGGCTGAGCCACTGACCCTAAATGCCCTTCAGTTGGTGCCTGTGCCCCCTAGTTGCAAGGACTGGGCAGCTGAGGTGAGTCCAGGAGGGGTGGCCAGCTGCAGGGGTAGGGAGGGCACTGCCAAGCTGCTCAGGGGTCAGGTAGTGACAGCGGTTCCTCCCCCTGTGGTATTTAGACTCCAACCAGGCCTAGCAGGATTGTCATGGCAACTCGCCTGTCTGCACCACTGAGCTGAGACAGGATTCCCTTAGTAACTGAGGAGCCCAGAAGATGATGCTTAAAATAATCTTTTATGCCCAGGCAGAAATGCCTTTGCAGTTTTAACCATGAAACATCATGGGGCATGACTTTCACTTCCACTTTATTTCAAAATGGAACAAAATGGCTTTTAAAAGCAGGAATTTCCACCATGGGCCAAACGCTGTCTTTGCTCCACAAAGTATGCATCCCGCTGAAACCAATGAGCATCACACCCAAGTTACTGAGAGGAAACACTGGTCACTATTATATAAATTACCTTCAAATAGGGCAAGCCATCTCTGGCTGAAATCACTGGGCTTCATCTAATCTCTTTTGTATTTCCTATTGAAGTCCCAGCAAGTCTCTCAGTGGGGCAAATAGTTATGCTTGGCAAGAGTTTAACACTTGGGCCGTTTAGCCTGACAGTTTCTTGCATCTGATGCCCTCCCCACTCACACCACCTCTCCAATCTTTCCTCATCTCCAAGGCCTACCTCCCCACTGAGGACTCCCTCATCATCACTAGACCTGCCTGTTAATTCCTCTCTCTTAGCACTTACTGCATATATTACATTCTTGTACGGTATTATTCTCTTTTATTATAAGTAGTGAGGAGGCTTAAGTTTATAAGCCATGCGTTCTTGACAAGATTGCAAACTCTTTCAAGGCAGGGTAATATTAATGTATTTCCTCAGTTCTCCCAGAAATCCTACATTTATGATAAGAGCTCCAGGGGAATTCCCTGGTGGTCCAGTGGTTAGGATTCCACATTTTCACTGCCAAGGGCGTGGGTTCAATCCCTGGTCAGGGAACTAAGGATCCTGCAAGCCATGTGTTACCCACCCCCACGAAAAAGAAATATATATATATGTATAATATATATGTTTTATATATATATATATATAAATATAAAAAATAAGAGCTCCAGAAACACTTGAAAATTTTTTGTTTGTTTGTTTTTGTTTTTTGCGGTACACAGGCCTCTCACTGCTGTGGCCTCTCCCGCCGCAGAGCACAGGCTCCGGACGCGCAGGCCCAGCGGCCATGGCTCACGGGCCAAGCCGCTCCACAGCACGCGGGATCCTCCCGGACCGGGGCACAAACCCGTGTCCCCTGCATCGGCAGGCGGACTCTCAACAACTGCGCCACCAGGGAAGCCCTGGAAACACTTGAAAATTTTAGTGGTGATGGTGGCACAACTTGGTGAATATACTAAAAACCACTGAGATGTACACTTTGAAAGGGAGGATTTGAGGTATGTGAATTATACGTCAGTAAAAAATATATGAATCTGATGTGAAATATCAAGAGTAGTCAGAATTATCACACCAACAGAAGTCGAGGCAAACCCAGAACCATAGCTTGGGTGAAAGGGCCTGAACTTGGGTTACCAAATGACTAACAAGAGCAAAAGACTCTGTTTTGCTCACCAACATGCTCCTTTTGCCTCATCCACCAACATCAGGAGCAAAGGACTTGATCTACTCATATAATAGCTAGGAGCAGACTTTTTTTAGAAGTGGGGAAGTCTGGGTTCAGATCCTGTGTCTGCTACTATTTCCATGCACCTGGGGGGAATCACTTAGTTTCTCTGAGCGTCCTCATCTATATATTAAAAAAACCCTCTTAAGGAAACAGTACAGAGGAAATGAAATGATGCATGCAAAGTGCTTAACACAGTAGTTGGCACATAGTAAGAACTAAAAAAAGTGTCGACTACTATCACTATTAATAATATTTACATTCACTTTCTGTTAGATATTGTAATAATTGTGAAAAATCTTGACTTATCCTTTCCTAACTTTCTCATTGGTATTTTGTACATGAACAAGTTCATCTTGATGCAGTCATGCAAGTTTCCTAACAGGTGTTAGGCCATCTCTTTGTCATTGTTTTGCCTCTAGTGTCCTTTATCTCCATGTTTTCTGATCTCCTTCCAATACTACAGAAATACAGCATATGAAAGAATAGTGTTTTCATTGTTTAAAAACATCACCATTATCACCACCATCATCATCATTGTCACCATCATTTTATCATCACCAGCACCACCACCATCATCATCAGCTTTATCACCATCACCACCACCTTCTTCATCAGCTTTATCATCACCATCACCATCATCATCTTTATCATCCTCATCATCACACTACCATCAAGGAGACTGGGCTCCTTTCTGGACAAGGTATAATATGCTAAGCCTACTCTTCTCTCTTCCTTCTGTTTCTTTCTTTACCCTTGGAATCCACACTCTACAGTCAAGGAGCAGTGCAGAGAATGCCAGGTGTGGGTAGGCAAACTTTGCCTTAAAGTTTCCTTCAAGTGAATAGTCATTATGGGAACAGTAATTTGTCTGAGAGAATATGAGTTTTCTGGAAAAAGAACCACTGCTATATCATACCAGTAGTAATGGTAGTAATGAAAAGCCTCATAATAATTTTTTGAGCCACTTATATAGTGTTGGGTGTAATGGTAAATGTTTTGCAAATATTATTATTTAATCCCCACAACAGTTTATTAGGAAAGTATTGTGGCTGGAGAGGTTAGATAAATTTTGCAAGATGGATACTTAGTAAACATCCATAGGAAAGGCATGTACCTAGTCCAGCCTGCTTTAGAACCCAGGTCTCCTAATTCCCATTCTATTTTTCCACTTCTCATGATGCTGAGCCCTTGGGTTTACTGTTTTGGGTGACTGAAAGCAGAAGTTATTTATAAAACATCTCCTTGCTTAAGTTATGACCAGTAGAAAAGGGGGGAAATGATCTTTAAAGTGAAATATCAGCTAGATTGGAACTGTCTAAATGTAAAATGTCATTCTGAGGCAAGGCCTTCTGCGAAAGGGAGTTTGGGACTTGGTCAGACAACAAAATAAAATATATCAGAAATTGATTCTTGGGGAAATTGACTTTGCCACTGAAATCTGGCTCTTCCTCCCATGAGCACAGGGAAGCATCCCAGGACCGGAAATTGGAGGTCTCAGGCAGCAGAAAGATGCTGGTCCTGATGGACGCTTTCTTGGACTCTAAAGCAGAGTGGCTTTTCTTCAGGAGGAAAAAGACACTAGCCCATGGACAAGGAGCCATTCTCCTTGAAACTTTCTCAGTTTTTCCCCTTAAACTTCTAGCAAGTTTAGAGAACACCTTAATTAGAATGTCCCTCCTGCTTCCAAGAATGTGAGAAAGATTTGATTTTAATCTCTCCTTTGTTTCTGAATTATTCCAAATCCTGAAATGAAAAACGTAATGGGTCTTCATATGGGAAATAATAAGAAGTGGTAGATATAGAATTTTAAGAAGGAACAGGGTGGGTTTCCCTCAGGCAGAAGAGAGGAGGACTTTCCTTTTGCCCTTTACCTGCAATGGCAACTCAGATGATTTGATCCATTCCAGAAACAAATTGCCTGTATCTCCTCTGTCTCTTTTCCATCTCACACAAGGAAAAATTGGTGAATGGGCAACATGTTTGTTTCATTCAATGAACATGCAAGGACTTTCTACGTTCCAAATCCCACCTGCTATCTCTACCCTAAATCCTACAGGGAAATCAAAGATGAGCTTGTTCTCCAAAGTCCTAAGGTGGAAGACTTACAACCAAATATTAGTAGATGAGTAATTTGTATTAATTTAGATAGTTCTCAGCCCCACAAGGGTTCAGTGACCAGAAAGAAGTGAGGGGAACGGGTTCCCTTCATAGCTGGTGAGAGAAGGAACAGCCATGCAGCACCACCTCTCTCCACCCCTGCCCTGCCATGTTTCCTCTCTGCCCAAGGTCAAGCTACATTAGTCAAAAATCTCTGGCTGTGAGCAACAGAAGTCCAGCTTCAACTAGATTAAGCGAAAAGATAACTACAGGCTTTGGTGGTGGCGAATTCCAGGGGTGAGGCTGGATCCAGAGCCTGGCTAAGGTTATCAGGATGCTGCCTTCCCTTTTCCCTTTTTACCTCTTCATTCTGCACTGGCCTCATTCCCATGAGGCACCAGCGAAGTCTTCCCCCACCTGCAGGTTCATGTCCTCACAGGGCAGCAACGTCAGGGCACAGTTACTCTCTCCTGGGAGCTCCAGCAAAAGTCCTGAGTTTGGATTTTCTGGCCTGGCTGAGGTCACATGTTTATCCGTGATCTAGCCACTGTGACAATGGTCATCAAATGCTACAGTTTTGTGCATTTTTCATCGTACTTATTATTTTTTTAGCCATCTTTTTGTCTTCCAGGCTATACACCTTGCCCATTATGCTACAAATAATGACTTAGAGACTGCTTATTATATGCCACACAATTGAGCTCAACATTTTAAAGATATTATCTCCTGAAGTCCTCACAAGGACCCCAAGAGGCAGATAGTATCATTTCCATTTTGCAGATGAGAAATCTGAGGGTCAGAGAAGGTAACTAAATTTATGTTCTCTAGGAAACATATTTGTGCCTGACACCAAAACTCTTGCTCATAACCATGTTGAGTCAGCCTTCTTCAAGAGCGTAGGACCAGCTTGTTAACTACTCTTGCTAGAATGGATAAATGCACATTCTAGAATGAACTGAGACCTGCAGGATGGCAGCTCAGCTAAGTTCATTCTGATCCTGAGGCTATTAAATAAAGAGACATAAACAGAACGTGATGGTAATTTCTTGACTGTGGCTATATTTAATGATATTTTTAATCACTTTCAATTCATTTGATTCATATTTAACTCTAAACGAATTTGATTATGAAATTATTTTCTTAGCCTAATCCAGTCCCTGTGGGTGTACATATTTTTCATATCCCACACTCCAGTCCACCTGGGTTTGACATTTGGTGCTCTGATTGCTTTCCATAATGCAGGGATTGTGGTCCCAGTGGATCCCAGCTGGTTGCCAACGATTTACCTGTGGATTGTTAATGAATGCAGGAGGTACTCCTTAACATTTTATGTCATTTAGAAAAATCATTCAATATGCAAGAGGGAAGAAAAGATCTTTCTTTTGAAATACACCATGCCTTTTAATCACCTGTAAAAGAAATTCCTTTCTTAGAAATCTCACCTGGCCATCAGGATGGGGCAATAATGAGGGAAATCCTGTCTGTTCACCTTAGAGGGAACCCTGCCAACATTCAGCTCTGTTTTCAATTTTACAAAGTGAAAGCTAATGAATATATGTGCACATATGTACATAGATGTATAAAAGAACAGGGCACTCCATACTATAAGAAACCAATGTATGTTTGAATCTATTTTATTTTTCTTTCAGAAGTTTCTGGGCAAGACTAGAGAAATGATTCATAATGCCTGAACTTGAAGCTGTGTTTACGTTCTGGAGAAAAGTATTCTTTGTTCTATTAGCAAGGCTGCAGTTTTAGGGCCCTTTTATGTTCTCAGGAGCCACAGAAACAGGCAGGAATGGAATGGCTGACTGGTGTTCCTTTGTGAATCCACAATGGGCTTTTAAAATTAGAAACCACTGTAAGTTTCATCAAATTGGAAACACATACAAAACCTCAGTGTTCTTGGGTAAACGTCAGAATTATATTATCTGCCCTAAAAATCCCAAAAAGTCAAGGTCCCAAGCAGTTACAAATCCCAACATTTATTTGTGATGCTCTGCTTATGTGTAAATGGTAGAAACACGTTTAAAGTCACAACATGAAGAAGGCTTAGATGCATTTTGACTCTAAAGAAGAAAGAAGAATGGAATTTGGGGGATAAATGTGTGCTGTATTGGCAAATGTGAAATTCTTGTAAATATTTTAAGGTGTTTTTTTTTCTTAGGAGTTATGAGATGAATGGTGCATCTTATAATCCACAAGTTCTTAGAGCAAATACGGCATCCCCTTTTAAATGCATCTCCATCACATTAAAAATGTTCTTTGTTCAGTTCAAACATTCAGGAAAGCTTTGTTGAGCACTACTGTGTGCTCTTGGCTGTACTTTGGGGAATTAAGCATGGGGACTGTGTCCATGGTGGTGGTGGTGATGGGTGGGGGGAGGTGGGGTGGAGTATGATTGAGAGAAGATGCAGCAGCCCAGAAATGTGCTAATGTGGAAGGAGGGTGATTAGCAGAAGAACCTGGAGCCACATCCAAGGTGAGAAGTGAGGGTGGGTCCAAGAGGAAACCTGGTGAATGACTGGACTGTCTGCTCATCAAATAAGCTGGGGTATGTATTGGGTTTTTTTTTCTAAAATTGAGGTGAAATTCATGTAAGATAACATACATAAGATAAAATTAGTCATTTTGAAGTGAGCAATTCAATGACAGTTCATACATTAACAGTGTTGTGAACCTCTATTTCTAGTTCCCAAACATTTTCATCCCTCTATTCTGTTGGTGTTTTTAATGAAAGGCAGGAGAAGTTTTGGAAACATCTGGATTATGTAATTGTATCACATCAACCTTAAGATACGGGTCACATTCTCTTATAAGTTTGTTGTACTTCATCCTGTTGGTCTGGAAATCTTTGTGTTAAACAGTGACTTGTGGTGGAATGGAAGTTAATGCACCAGAATCTGATTTGTGTGTGGCAGCTGCATTTCTCAGAAGACTGTGGGGAGGTCTGTCATTGACCAGAAGGGCACCTCCTCTTACTGGTTTAACCCTGCATGCTCTGATATTGTATCTGTACAATAAGACCGAAGGACTCAGCTTTCTGGGAGAAACTCAGGTCCTAGTTGGAGGGACTTCTGACATAAATATGCACAGATGAAAAGGGAAATGATAAGAGGAATACCAATACTTGGCCTGTCTTGGTTTGGGGGTGGGTGCTTCTGAGAGCAGTTGTCGCCTGAGCTGAGACCTTAAAGATAAGCAGAAACCAACAGAGTGAAGAGGTGGGTTGGGGGAAGCTTCAACAAATGCAGTGTGAAGAGGTTGTCAAATAGCAGCGGGGTGGCCAAGGGGGGCGGTGAAAGTGGGCAAGGATCAGATGGGAAAGTCAGGTATATGTTATGTTCAAGGTCACTTTAAAGTGACCTTTTTTTTATTCTGAAGTTTGTGGGGAGCCACTGGTGGATTTTAGGCAGGGTAGTGAGAGGCTTAGATTATAACCATCACTCTGGCAACGGTATGGAGAACAGATCTGAGGAAGACAATGTAGATTAGGAAAACCATTTAGGAGGCTCTTTCATATCCCAGACAAGAGATGATGAAGACTTAAACTAAGTCAGGGCAGTGGCTGTAAAAAGAAGGATAAAAATGATGCTGACAATTATAATAGAAAGTGTTACAATGTGTTAAGTACTTGTCATATGCCAGGTGTCATGGGTGTTGTGCTGTGAAACCCAGATCTCCCCTTCAGGACTGAAGGACTTATTCACTCCAAAAGACCCCTCTTCTTTTTTTTTTTTTAACATCTTCATTGGAGTATAATTGCTTTACAATGGTGTGTTAAGTTTCTGCTTTATAACAAAGTGAATCAGTTATACATATACATATGTTCCAAAATCTCTTCCCTCTTACATCTCCCTCCCTCCCACCCTCCCTATCCCACCCCTCTAGGTGGTCACAAAGCACCAAGCTGATCTCCCTGTGCTATGCAGCTGCTTCCCACTAGCTATTTTGCATTTGATAGTGTATATATGTCCATGCCACTCTCTCACTTTGTCACAGCTTACCCTTCCCCCTCCCCATATCCTCAAGTCCATTCTCTAGTAGGTCTGTGTCTTTATTCCCGTCTTACCCCTAGGTTCTTCATGACCTTTTTTTTCCCTTAGATTCCATATATATGTGTTAGCATACGGTATTTATTTTCCTCTTTCTGACTTACTTCACTCTGTATGACAGACTCTAGGTCCATCCACCTCACTACAAATAACTCAATTTCATTTCTTTTTATAGCTGAGTAATATTCCATTGTATATATGTGCCACATCTTCTTTATCCATTCATCCGATGATGGACACTTAGGTTGCTTCCATCTCCTGGCTATTGTAAATAGAGCTGCAATGAACATTTTGGTACATGACTCTTTTTTAATTATGGTTTTCTTAGGGTATATGCCCAGTAGTCACCCCTCTTCTTGAGGCAGCTTACATCACTGGCTGGTCTATGAGGGGGTATAAAGGCGTGGCCACCTTGTCCCAACTCGGGGTAACTTGGAAGGACTATGTTGCAACCCAACATCTCCTCTGCCCAGTAATACCGCCTTCCCTCTCTTTCCACAGCTCATAATCCCAAGAATATTCCCTTAATAATGTTCTCTTAATAATCTACCTGCACAATAATCTCAGTCTTAGAGTTTGCTTCTTGGGAAACCCAACCTGCAACCCTAGACAGGGTTACACACATTATCTCACATCCTCAAGGAAACCTGTCAAAGTAGAAATTATTCTCCCCATTCCACAGATGGGAAAGTTGAGGATCAGGGATATCATACAACTCTGAAGTAGCAAAGATTGGATTTGTATCCAGGTTGTTCTGGCTGGAAAATACTAGGTATTTCCACTGAACTGTGCTCAGTAGGAGGGCAGAGTGTCTAGATGTATTGAGAAAGTAGAATTTTTTCTGGACCGATTTGAAGGTCAGTCTCATGTAGGGGGCAGGGAGGAGGAGGAGGTTGAGAATGGTTGGCAGGCTTGCTGTTTCTTCTCACGTGTCCCCACCTCTTTCCCTGCACCACTCTTCTTTCAATATTTAAGAGCATCTTCATGAGAAAGTCCTTAAATCTTGTGTGTCTTAATGTTAAGGCATGCACGGTATGTCTAACAGGATTCCAAAGTCCTAGAATCAGAGAGCAGCTCTGGGCTGGGAGCTCCTCTGGACGCAGAGACCATGTATCCTCTGCTTCCTTCACTCCTAACTCCCCCCTACATCCTCATCCCCACCCCCAAGCTTAGTGCAGGTTGGTATTTAGCAAGTTCTGGAAAGACTGAAGAAACAAGATATTCAAACAGATTTAGAGGATACTCTCCTGGGCAGCGATTTGGAATCAGCAGGTATTTTTACCGTCACTCCTTGGCCTTGTCTGTATTCTCCTTCTGTCTCCGTGGGCAACCTTTATACATATATATATATATATATATATATATATATATATATATATATTTTTTTTTTTTTTTTGCGGTACATGGGCCTCTCATTGTTGTGGTCTCTCCCGTTGCGGAGCACAGGCTCCGGACACACAGCCTCAGTGGCCATGGCTCACGGGCCCAGCCGCTCCGCGGCATGTGGGATCCTCCCGGACTGGGGCATGAACCCGTGTCCCCTGCATCGGCAGGCAGACTCTCAACCACTGCGCCACCAGGGAAGCCCTTTTTACATTTCTTGAACACTCCATGTTTCCTTTTAGAATCATCTGGCATTTTCCTGCATTCCCTCTGGGTAGGCAGAATGGCCACTCAAACATGTCCAAGCCCTAATCCCTGGAAGCTATAAACATGTTATGTTCCATGACATTAGGGATGTTGCAGATGTCATTAAGGTTACAGATCTTTGGATAGTAAGTCCTGGATCACCTGGGTGGTTCAATGTGATCACATGAACCTTGAAGGCAGAGAACTTTCTCTTGCTGGAGTCAGAGAGATGCTGCAGAAGTAAGGGAGAGTCAATGTCTGAGAGGTGCTTGACCCATCAGTGCTGGAGGGGCCGTATGGAAAGCCATATGGAGGCCTCTAGGAGTAAAGACCACTCCCACCCAACCTCCCAGCTGACAGCCAATGAGGAAACAGGACCTCAGCCTGAGGGAGCTGGGAAGCAGATTCTTTCCCAGGGCATTCCGCAAGGAATGCAGTCCCGATGACATCTTGATTTCAGCCTTATGAGGCTGAGAGGACCCAGCTGAGTCTCCCTAGACTTCTGACTTCAGGGAACTGTGCAGTAATAAATGTGTGCTGTTTTAAGCCATGGAGCTTGTGGTAATTTATTACGGAGAAATAGCGAAACAAACAATAGACCTCTTGTCAGGAGGTCTAGAGCAAGCAGTTCTCCAAGTGTGGTTCCCGAAGGTCCCTGAGACCCTTTCAGGAAGCCTGTGAGGTGAAAACATTTTTTTACGATAACACTAAGATGTTATTTGCCTTTTTCACGTTGTCGACATTTGCACCAATAGTGCAAAAGCATCAGTGGGGAAAACTGCTCGTGTCTTGGCTCACATCAAGGTGGCATCGCTTTACCAGTGGTCATTCTATTTTCACCAGCACAACCTTGCAGGAAAGAACATGCAGTTTCTCTTAAGGATGGTCTTAAGAAGCAGAAAAATTATTAGTTTTATTAAATCTCGACCCTTGAGCCCATGTCTTTTTCATATGCTGGGTGATCAAATCAAAGCACCAGAAAGCCCCTCTACCTCGAAGAAAAGCACATGTGCCCTTTCCCCACATGGAACACCAGTTTTACTCAACAAAAGGCTGATACAGAAATTGGAGTTATTCACACATGGGTATTCGGGAGATATTTTCTCGAAAATGAATGAAGTGAGCCTGCCACTCCAAGAAGAACAACTGACAGTACATGTTTCCAATGATAGCATTTGAGCTTTCTAGCAAAGAATAGAATTTTGGAAAACCTGAGTCTGCCACTGGAATTTGACAGATTCTCAATACTTAGACTGTCTGATGAGATCAGCTGTGATATTATACAGCAGAAGAATGTGATTTTATTTATGCTGTAAACTGTGGAAGTATTTGGCACATGTGAATAACTGAGTGGGTCATCATTTTCTGAATGACCAATGCATGATGTTGCAGAATCATGCATGGGTAAAGGAACTATGGAAAATGCCAGGAAGCATTTATTGATATGCTTCCATATTCCAAATTGCAACTAACCTTCAAGAAACTACCATTGGTTGAATTTTGTCATGGTAAAAAGAATTAGCACAATTATCTTAAAAATATTCCTCCTCTTACCAACTACATAACCACGTAAGACTAGATTTTCTTCACTGTACTTCAACCAAGACATCATTTCACAACAGGTTGAATGCAGAAGCAGATATAAGAATTCAGCTGGCTTTTGTTAAGCAAGGCACAATGCAGCTTGTCTCACTGACTTTTTTTTGGTTTTGAAAATATAGGTTTTTCTAAAAATATTCTTATGTTAATATATAATTTGACATAAATGAATTAATAAATATATTATAGTTTCAGTTTCAATTTAAAATACAGCAAATATCAATAGATGTAAACCACAGAAATAAAATCTCTTTGGGGTCCTCAGGAATTATCTACTGAGGCCTGTTGGAGGGCAGGCCACACATGCATATAACTCAGTGGTTCCGAATTTGCACTCCAGCGCCAATGGGAACCCAGAGGTATTTTTCATTTGATGCAGACACTTTAGCCCTTTTAGTGTTTAAAACGATTGTTGAATCGTTTTGAATGAGTTTTTTCTATTTACAAATTGGCAGATTTTATGTGAAATATCACATTTTTCAATGGTCTTGAAAAACTGAACGGTCTGGCTGTACTGGGGCCATGGTCCTGCCTGGCCCCTGGAGCTGGGTGGAACAGCCCTCCTCTGCACACTTACCTTCCAGTTTTCCTCCATCCTCACCACACCCCTTTCTTTATATCCCTCCCTTTAAACCTGTTCCTCCTCAGTTGTTCATATGGTGTCTCGGCTCCTGGAAGCATCTGTGTTTGAAGTGTCTCATCCATGTGGTCTCCTTGGTAGCAAGAAGCTGGGAAGACCTAGGTGTGCCTTGAGACTCTTCCACTGCTCCCAGCGGGATGTTATACATCACAAGATGCCAAAAGCCCACGAAAAGAAGATGAGATCACCAGATGAGACAGAGATTTCTGAAACGGAGGCAAAGGCCATATTTTAAGGCTCATTCCCTCAAATATCTTAATAATCTGCTGCTGAATATGGCAAGTAGATGGGTAAGGTGCCAGAAGGGTAGCTGAAATGGGAATTATAAAATGAGTTTGTGCTCAAGAGCTAGAGTATCTGGTTCAAATCCTGGCTATGTCTTTTGATAGCTGTATGACCTTGGGTTAGTCACCCAAACTCTGTGTGTTTAAGTTCCTTATCTGCAAAATGAGACATAATATTGTCTACTTTCTGGGGCTGTTGGGAGAATTAAATGAGGTAGCCTGTGACAAGCACTTAGAACAGTGGCTGGTACAGTGACTGTTAGTTATTATTTTTATTAGTCTTTTGAGCTGGGCTTGAGTCGCCATGAAAATGGAAGTCGGCTGCCTTAAGGTTCTGACAGAAAACCTGGACTCTGTCCTTAGCACCCTATCTCCCAGACCCCAGGCATCCTGGCATGAATGTAGTGGATCCCAACAGATATTTGAGAATGACATGGTGTCTCATTTTGATTGACAGCCACAGCCACTCAATCCACACCTGTTAAATCTACAGTGGATTTGGCAGGAGACCTAAATAGACATTTCTCCAAGGAAGACACGAAGATCGCCAACAGGCACATGAAAAAATGCACAACATCACTAATCATTAGAGAAATGCAAATCAAAACTACAATGAGGTATCACCTCATTCTGGTCAGAATGGCCATCATCAAAAAGTCTACAAACAATAAGTGCTGGAGAGGATGTGGAGAAAAGATGAACCCTCCTACACTGTTGGTGGGAATGGAAATTGGTGCAGCCACTATGGAGAACAGTGTGGAGGTTCCTCAATAAACTACAAATAGAATTACCATATGATCCAACAATCCCAATCCTGGGCATATATCCAGAGAAAACCATTAAAACCGTTGAAAGATACATACACACCAATTTCATTGCAGCACTATTTACGATAGCCAAATCATGGAAGCAACCTAAGTGTCCATCAACAGACGAATGGATAAAGAAGATGTGGTACATATATACACAATGGAATATTACTCAGCCATAGAAAGGAATGAAATAATGCCATTTTCAGCAACACGGATGGACCTAGAGATTATCATACTAAGTAAAGTAAGCCAGACAAAGAGAAATATCATATGATATCGCTTATATGTGGAATCTAAAATATGATACAAATGAACTTATTTACAAAATGCAAATAGACTCACAGACATAGAAAACAAACTTCTGGTCACCAAAGGGGAAAGGGGGGCATGGAGGGATAAATTAGGAGGTTGGGATTAACAGATACACAGTATTATATATAAAATAACCATGTTCTTGGATTGGAAGAATCAACATTGTGAAAATGACTCTACTACCCAAAGCAATCTACAGATTCAATGCAATCCCTATCAAACTTCTTCTGGCATTTTTCACAGAACGAGAACAAAAAAATTCACAATTTGTATGGAAACACAAAATACCCCGAATAGCCAAAGCAATCTTGAGAACAAAAAATGGAGCTGGAGGAATCAGGCTCCCTGACTTCAGACTATACTACAAAGCTACAGTAATCAAGACAGTATGGTATTGGCACAAAAACAAAAATATAGATAAATGGAATAAGATAGAAAACCAAGAGATAAACCCATGCACATATGGTCACCTTATCATTGATAAAGGAGGCAGGAATATACAGTGGAAAAGGACAGCCTCTTCAATAAGTGGTGCTGGGAAAACTGGACAGGTACATGTAAAAGTATGAGATTAGAACACTCCCTAACACCATCCACAAAAATAAGCTCAAAATGGATTAAAGACCTAAATGTAAGGCCAGAAACTATCAAACTCTTAGAGGAAAACATAGGCAGAACACTCTATGACATAAATCACAGCAATATCTTTTTCAACCCATCTCCTAGAGAAATGGAAATAAAAACAAAAATAAACAAATGGGACCTAATGAAACTTAACAGCTTTTGCACAGCAAAGGAAATCATAAACAAGACCAAAAGACAACCCTCAGAATGGGAGAAAATATTTGCAAATGAAGCAACTGACAAAGGATTAATCTCCAAAATCTACAAGCAGCTAATGCAGCTCAATAACAAAAAATCAAACAACCCAATCCAAAAATGGGCAGAACACCTAAATAGACATTTCTCCGAAGAAGATAAACAGATTGCCAACTAACACATGAAAGAATGCTCAACATCATTAATCATTAGAGAAATGCAAATCAAAACTACAATGATATGTCAGCTCACACTGGTCAGAATGGCCATCATCAAAAAATCTAGAAACAATAAATGCTGGAGAGGGGGTGGAGAAAAGGGAACACTCTTGCATTGCTGGTGGGAATGTGAATTGGTACAGACACTATGGAGAACAGTATGGATATTCCTTAAAAAACTAAAAATAGAACTACCATATGACCAGAAATCCCACTACTGGGCATATACCCTGAGAAAACCATAATTCAAAAAGAGTCATGTACCAAAATGTTCACTGCAGCTCTATTTACAATAGCTAGGAGATGGAAGCAACCTAAGTGTCCATCATCGGAGGAATGGATAAAGAAGATGTGGCACATATATACAATGGAATATTACTCAGCCATAAAAAGAAATGAAATTGAGTTATTTGTAGTGAGGTGGATGGACCTAGAGTCTGTCATACAGAGTGAAGTAGGTCAGAAAGAGAAAGACAAATACCGTATACTAACACATATATATGGAATCTAAGGAAAAAAAAATGTCATGAAGAACCTATGGGTAAGATGGGAATAAAGACACAGACCTACTAGAGAATGGACTTGATGATATGGGGAGAGGGAAGGGTAAGCTGTGACAAAGTGAGAGAGTGGCATGTACATATATACACTACCAAACATAAAATAGATAGCTAGTGGGAAGCAGCCGCATAGCACAGGGATATCAGCTCAGTGCTTTGTGACCACCTAGAGGGGTGGGATAGGGAGGGTGGGAGGGAGGGAGACGCAAGAGGGAAGAGATATGGGAACATATGTATATGTATAACTGATTCACTTTGTTATAAAGCAGAAACTAACACACCATTGTAAAGCAATTATACTCCAATAAATATGTAAAAAAATAAAATAAAATAAAATAGATAACCAACAAGTACCTACTGTACAGCACAGGGGACTATACTCAATTTCCTGTAATAAACCATAATGGAAAAGAACATGAAAAAGGATATGTGTATATATATATATATATATATATATATAAAACTCACTTTGCTGTACACCTAAAACTACCACAACATTGTAAATCAACTATACTTCAATAAAAATGTTAAAAAAAATTTAAAAATCTACAGTGGATTTGATGTTGATCATGAAGCACATTAACAAGTGTATTCATTCATTCTTTCACACATTCACTTATTTGAGTAGTATTCCATTTATTCATTAAGCATCTATCTATTGAATAGTTATCTATTCATTACACATATTGCTTACTATGTTCCTGGCACATAGACATTGAAGCTCATGTCCTTGTTTTGGGTTAGAAACAACCACCAGCTATTTCTGGCGAACAGGGTCTAAGTATTTTAATTCCTTGTCTGTTAAAAACCATGATCCACATGTTTCTATGGGACTGTGAAAGAGCTATTCCTAACCTGAGGCCAAGTCACTTACATGAACACTGTTCAGAAATTGCCTTGAAAAGAGAAACAAGACTATAAGTCTTAGAAAAAATTCCGTTAAGTACCAAATTTATTCATAAAATACATGGCTATTTGCTGTTGACAAGTTTCCACTGTCATGGGTCTATTGAAGACACTTTGAGGTCATTCCTAGGGAGTGACATAAACATGGGGCCTGAACTGGCATCATCTGGGACTCAGAGCTCTAGGATCTTGGGCCCATGCACACCTATTGCATCACAGTCAAAATTTAAACAAGATTCTCTGGTGATTTGTATACACAGGGAAGTCTGAGAGGTGCTGGATTGGGTGCCCCAGACCCACTTCAGGAAGACCACTTCTAGGTGGATAAGCCCCTTTTTCAGTGGAGGGACCATTCTCAGCAGGGAGGAATTATGGCCGACAACTGCAAAAACAGCATGTTTTTTTTTTTTTTATTTTAAACATGCAAAATACAGTCCATGCATCTGCCATTTTAAAAAGTCTCTCATCCTGTAGCAGATAAAACCAAATATGTTTTGGCTATCAACATTCAAGAAATGTTTCAAAATGCTTTACAGTGTAAAGATAATAAGAAATTTAGCAAAATTTCAACAAACCTGTATAAAAAACAGATACAGACAACATTTTATATCAAGGCGACATGCTGTAATGTAAAGAGTAAGTTATAATTATCTGTGTTTCTTTGTAAAAAGTCTTTAACAATACAAGGGCTTAGCAGATCCAGGCCTCAGGGCTACACATGCAAAAAAAATTGTTAGTTAGTTAAAAATCACCAAAACGTGCTATTTTTAAATGTGTACCTTTGTGTCTTTTTAAGTACAGGATAATAGAAGTATTAAGTATCAGCAGGAATAGTATTCAAGGACTCTGTAAAAGTGTGTAGACTTCATGGAGCCAGTGTCCGGGAAGAGTCATACATTTCTGATGAACATTTTGGCTTAATCCCTTTGCCATTGTAATAGTCCACGACTTGGTTTGGGACTTCAGCCAACACGCTCTTTGCCAGGGCAGCTGGAGATGCCTGCAGGGAAGAAGAAATCACAGTGACTTTGGCGCCTGGCCAAGGAAATCTGACCCAAATCAGCCTAAAAGACTTAAGTCCTGCTCTAAGCAGCTGGTCCCATTCATTCATTCATTCATTCATCATTCATTCTGTACTTGTCAGTGTCTACTCCAAGCAAGAGTTGTCAGATTGTTGGAAAATGAAACTTTAATTTCATAATTACATTTTTTCATGTCTGTTTCAAAATATAAAACTATTCATATCTGAGGATGGGTGAACACTGGATGGCAGAAAGAATTGCCTTGCAGTTTTGTGTCTGATTTACATTCAAATCCATACACCTATTTATGTTCCAGGCACTATGCGAGCGTTTATAGGGTCTATGATTCTTGCCATTAGGAAGTTACAGTCATGTGAGGGGAGCGTGGTGGGGCCGAAATTAACCCTCCTATCAGGCAGAACATGATACATCCCACAGACCAGCAGATCACATCAATGGGAGCTTGTTAGAAATGTAAAATCTTAGACCCATCCCAGAGCTAATGAATCAGAATCTGCATTTTAACTCGATGCCTAGGTGATTCCTGTGCATATTGAAATTTGAGAAGCACTGCTCTAGGGAGTCACAGACACTGTGTGACCAGAGCACAAAAAACTAAGACTAAGGCATCTTGGAGGAAATCACAGCAGGCTTCCAAGAAGAGATGGCATTTACATTGGGTATATTTTGAAACAGGGAGAAGGAAAGGATTGGCATTTGATCATTCTAGGGACTGTGAGTCATCTGATGGGGCTCTAAAGGAAGTGCATGTGTGTGTGTGTGTGTGTGTGTGTGTGTGTGTGTGTGTGTGTGTGTGTGTGTTAGGGATGCAGGATTGGTGGGGCATTCAGTTGGAAAATGAGCTTGTGGCCAGGTGATGGAGAGTCTTGAATACTGTGCTAATTTATGTAGCCTTTCTTATATCAGCATTATGGACTCACTGCAGGCCTTGGGGCAGAGAAAGGTAGAGGTTGATATTCTGCATGGACTCTGGACTCATGCAGAGCTGGGCCTGACCTCTGACCCTGGCACTCACTACTAACTCCCCAGCCACTGGGCAAATAAGATTGCCTGAACCTCATTGTTAGCAATTACTGAAGAGGTTGAAAATTTGAAGCAGAGAGAAATGTTTGAGGTCCCTCTGGAAAAGTCCTGAAGGAAAAGGGGCTGGACTAAATGCCAGATGACCAGGTTTCTAGCTCTTTCCTTCCTCTGTGGCTTGTCACTCAGCCATTCAACTTTGCTAAGCCCCGATATTCTGAGACAAGAAAGGAAAGAACAGGAATTCATTCTATCTCAGAGTTTTTAGGAGGCTCAAAATGTAAGAGACACGTACCTTAAAAACAATCTGAAAACACAGTGAGGAGTGTTTCTAAAGCGACTGCTCACATTTTGAAGGTGCCATAGTATGTTGGACATTGGTATCCATGAATGCTCTTTTATTTTATAAATAACTGCTCAGGGTCATGTGTTAGATCATGGCCCACTTTTACACTGGGGAAGACACAATAGTCATTTCCTCCCTTTTCTCTCTGGTCATTGCTCACACAAAGTTTAGAAAGATAAAGACTTGACTTCCCAGTCTCCCTGGCATCTAGGGATGGCCATGTGATCCAATTTCATTGTTTGAGACCCAAGTGGGAGTTTCCTGGGGGGTGTTTCTTGGAGCTCTTTAACAGACATCACTGGCTCTGTTTCTCTTTCTTCTTCCTTTTTTCCTTGAACTAGAATATGATTCCTAGAGCTATGGCAACCATTTTATCATTGTGAGGGAATAACAAAAAGAATCTCTTAAGTGCTGGTCCTGACACTATTGAATCATTGAAAAAAACTAATGTCAGCAGCCACCAGCCCCTAACATCTAGCTACACGAGAAAAGTATATCTGTACTTATATAATCCAGGGTTTCTCAATTTTGGCACTATTGCAATTTTGATATATTGGATATATTTGATAATTCTTTGTGTGGGGACTGCCCTCTGCATCATAGGATGCTTACTAGCATCCCTGGCCTTTACCCACTGGATGCAAGTAGCCATCAAAAATGTCTCCAGACATTGCCAAATGTCCCCTGGGGAGAAAAATCATCCTTGGTTAAGAACCACTCATGTAATCCACTGTGAGATGGATTTGCTGTTATTTGAAGACAAAAATATTCCTGAACAGTATGTCAAGCAGAACTTGCTCAGATGATAAAAGTATTCTGTAGTTACACTGTCCAATGTGGTAGTCACCAGACACGTGCTGTCACTGAGCCCTTGCAATGTAGTTAGTGTGACTAAAAACTGATTTTTAAATTTAATTTTAATGAATTTAAATGTAAATAACAACATGTGGCTCTTTGCTACTGTGTTGGACGGCACAGTTCCCAATGATACTCCCGCCCTTTGCATATCTGTGCTGGTGGTTCTGGGGAGCAGAGAGGGCCTGGAGGTCCATTAACTTGGGATAAGGCAGAAAAAAATATGAAAGTAGCTGGCAAGAACAGTAATAAAAGTCACATTTATTAATTACCTACAGGCACCAGGCGCTGTGCTGAGCGTTATATAAGCCCCACCTCTAATTTTCCAATGTGTGTGTTATTTGCCCCATTTTACAGATGAAAGTCTGTGACACAGAGAGGTTAAGTAACTTGCCCCAAGCCACACAGCTCAGAGCCTCTGCCCTGTCCGAAGCTCTGAGTTACCATGCAGAGCAGAAAAAGAGAGGCGATTCATGGGTTCCTGGCTATATGAAATGATATCAGTGCCTCACCTTGAGTTTTATTTATGGTTTATTGAATTCAGGATAGATTAGTTTGGATAATGAAATGGTTCTCAGAATCTAATTTGAAATTCAGGAAGCTAAGGCGGGTGCTAAACTCCTGGTACTCTGCTCTAGTGGACCACAGGGAGCTGGGAGCCTGGAGCAGCGGGGCAGTGAGTACGCCCCCTTCCTCGCCCTGATCAGGCACTTCCTTGTTGCGGGTGCCCCTCACCTCCCTGCCCACTCCACAAGGTCTGTCCTCCTTATGTCCCAGCTCCAGCCGCTTCTCTGAAGTTTTGTAGCCACAGGGTGGCCCACCTCAATCGCCCACAGATCGCTTGGTGTGAGTTTTCTGTGGATACCTGTGTCCCAACCGGGCAGTTCTCCAGTAAATTCCTGGAGGCTGGGCCCCATGGTTCCTCCTCTCACTGTGGTGCCAGTGCTAGCACACAGCAGGCACTCTGCGGGTGTGTGAAGGAGAGCAGGGGCGGGGTGGAGGCTGCAACAGTGCATGGCCCCGTGGCGTGTGTGTGTGTGTGTGTGTGTGTGTGTGTGTGTGTGTGTGTGTGTGTGTGTGTCTGTAGGGGGCGGGAGAGGGTGGTTTGGAGAAGCTCTTGGAGCCCTCTTCACTCAGGCAACGCTGTGGGTGGTGGTCAGTCCTGTGGTACTTCTTTCAAGCTGACAAGACGGGGTGGGACATCACAGTCCGGAAGAACACCCTCCCCCAATCTTGGGCACCATGTGAGCAAGTGGTTTCAATGATGAACACAACTGTGGGTGATTCAGCTCCAGCACACCCCAACTTGAAGAGGATGCCCCACCTTGCTGTCCTGTGCAGACAACTTGGGGGCTTGGAAACCTCCCCTTGGGTAAGTTGAAGATGGGCTACGGTAGCAGAGTTGCCCTCTGTGAGTCACCCAGGCTCACTGCCCACACACTTGTGGGAGCTTTCACTGGGGCATGGAACAAAAGAACACAGGGGGCTGTCTGTGACACAGTGGGGGAGGCTCTGCAGGGCTCTTCAGGGCCACGGCCATCCCAGAGGGAAACTGTATGAATCAGAAAAGTTTTTTTTTTTTAAACCCTGTGGGTCATGAACCAGTTTTGATTCTGCCTTAGCAAACTTATTTCAGCATTTTTCCCTATTGACCACAAACAACTGTTTAATATCATCCTTTAAACTAACTTTATTATCTTGCTGTTTCCCTCATTAATGAATTGAATAAATCTTTGATGCTGCTTACTGTACATTTATACAGGATTTAAGTTTCTATCATTTTGAAAATATACTTTGCCAAGGCAAACACAGACCTCTGCCAGGGCACATGGCTTGACAAGGAGAACCAAGGCTGAATTTCAGCTCTTTGCTACTTCAGCCAGGCAACCTTGAGCAGGGAACAACCTGCCCAACTGTACATGGCAGTCCTGGGTACACTGGAGACCCTAAATTCTGTGGATGAGGCCGAGCTCCAATGAAATGTTGGCCACATAGTTAGCATGACTGACTCAGGTTATACTTCTTTCTCCAGCAAGCCAAGCTCTACATGTCCTGGGTGGGAATCGGCCTGGCCCAGGCAGGGACAGCTGGCATTGCTTCACTACGAACACTGGTGGAAAAATGGGGGGGGGGGCTTCTGCTCTCCCAGGGGAAGCCCCTGAGATATACGTACGTGTTTGAAGTTCCTGAAGGGCACGAACTGGACGATGTCGCGAAGGACGGGCTCTCCCTTAGGCGACCTCAGAATCCCGTCGTCACCGTCCAGCATCTGCATGTCACTGAAGTCTGCGTTGCCCACTCCCACGATGATGACCGACATGGGGAGGTGGGAGGCATGGACGATGGCCTCCCTCGTGTCGGCCATGTCTGTGATGACCCCGTCGGTCAGGATCAGCAGGATGAAGTATTGCTGCCATCGGTGGGACACCAGGAGACGATGGGGATGGAGAGGTGGGAGAGACAAGGACAAAGCCAGTTACACACTCCGGCGGCTCCGGTGCATACTGACCACAGCAAATGACAACTGACTTTTCCTGAGTGCCCGTGTTGACAACCCTAAACACTGAAGACTTAGGATGAATGGAGCTTAAAGGCAGGCACAGTAATTGCAGGTTAATTCTAATAATCACCTTAGTGATGGTTACAAAGCACAGGGTGTAGACAGAGCAGCAGAAGAGTCAGGGGAGCTGGCTTCAAAGCCTCTTGCTCTGAGATGCTGGGAATTTTCCCTTAACTCCTCTGGGTCTCAGCCTCTTCATCTCTCAAATGAGGGGTGGGGCTAGATCATTCATACGGTCCTCTTCAGCTTGGAGATTTGCAAGAGTCTAAAGCCGAGCTGCCTAATATTTACAATAGCCACCAGCTCCATGTAACTATGGTGCCCTTGAAATGTGGTGAAAGCAATGGAGAAACAGAAATTTTCATTTTATTTCATTTGAATGAATTTAAATTTAACTTTAAAAAGTGGATACCCGATTGAGTTATTGGAAATCTTTTAAGTACGTTTGTAACAACTATAAATAAGTGAATCCACTTTCTCAATTATCAACTTATAAAATCTATATAAGGATCAAGTATTTTCCATGGTAATTTAGCATCCAAACTGAGATGACGTGAGTATAAAATACACACTGGATTTTGAAGACTTAGTACAAAAAAAAAAGAATGTATAATATTTTATTAATAATTTTTATATGGAATACCTCTTAAGATGATAATGTTTTAGTTATACTGGGTTAAATAAAATATATTATTAAAATTAATTTCCCTGCTTCTATTCACTTTTTAAAATGTGGCTACTGGAGAATTTAAAATCTCTGCATGCCTCTCACTGTATTTCTAGTGGATGGCGCTGTGCTAAAGCCCTGCTAGAAAAGGCAAGGGTCACAGTCTCTCCCTCTGAAGGCTGTGGGCCCTGGGCTAATGAGTGGCCTGCAGGTGGCTGCCCTTCTCCAAGGATGTGGGCAGAAGACTCTTCCTGCTCTAAGTCCTGGTTGGACAGGATGGTGGGTGACTCATCTGAGATGGAGATTGGAGAGAAGGCTCCATGCTCATCAGCACAGGAAGGGCTTGGGAAGGGTTACGGGGTCTGGAGAGGGAAGGCCCAGTGGAGGACATCACTGTCCTTAGTCGTTAGAGGCATCATGACAGCCTCTCAGGTGAGAGGGGAGGGAAGGAGGTCACTGAGATGCTGCTCATGCCAAACCCAAAAGAATTTCTAATGTAATCTTTGCAATATGTTCTACATCTACAGGGAATAAATGTGGGATGATGAAACCATTCCAAGTTGTCACATTTCAAAGGTGAAAGGCTAGTAGAATAATCACATGTTGAAAACATCTGTTTTTGAGATTCACACTTAGAAAGCTGCATATAGGCTGGCAGTGCTAAAGAGTTCCCATTTTTCTCTGTGAGTCTGAAAAAAATGTTTTTAAACAAAACAACTCAGTCAAAAATGCAATTAGAGAGAAGAGAAATTCACACTATGATGAAGACAGTCACATGTCCTGAATGCTTTCCATACAGTTTAATACAAAGACTAATTCTGGGGCTTCCCTGGTGGTGCAGTGGTTAAGAATTTGCCTGCCATTGCAGGGGACATAGATTCGAGCCCTGGCCTGGGAAGATCCCACATGCTGCAGAGCAACTAAGCCCGTGCACCACAACTACTGAGCCTGAGCTCTAGAGCCTGCAAGCCACAACTACTGAGCCCACATGCCACAACTATTGAAGCCTAGAGCCTGTGCTCTGCAACGAGAAGCCACGACAATGAGAAGCCTGAGCACCTCAACGAAGAGTAGCCCCCGCTCACCGCAACTAGAGAAAGCCCGTGCACAGCAATGAAGACCCAATGCAGACAAAAACAAACAAACAAACAAATATATATATATATATATATATATATATGACTAATTCTGTTCCATGTCCACTAACTACCCACCCCTAGTTCTAGTTGATCAATTTTCAAATTCATTCGAATTGTCAATTTTCATCCATACCTATGCTTTTTAAGTCTTATACATTCACAGAGACGGTGGCCTGGGAATTTGGAGGAAGGTTTCAGTAGGGTGAAGTGATTGAGAAGCTAGGGAGTTGCAAGGAGAAGGCACAGAAGGAGGCAGCTTGGTGGCCTGGGGCTGGAGGGAAGCAGTGTAGGAAACCAGAAATGACTCTTCCCAGGGTGTGCCTTAGAGGCCATGGCAGGTGCCACACCTGGATGGAGACTCATCCTGATTCCTGATCAGGTGGGCTCGTGAGTGAATCACACTTCTGTGCCCTCATTGTCCACTCCCCACCCTCCCCTAACTCCTGTCTGATTCGACCTTCATGGTCCAGGGCACGGATCTCCCCTACCTGCCCCCTATAATACCCACAGGAGCAAACAACCTGACAGTCACACGACCACATCAAGAAAGTTTAGAGTTGTTGTGGTCTAGAGCGGACGTTGGTAAAATATTTTCTGTAAAGGGGCTATAATACATACTTTAGGCTCTGTGGGCCATAATGATGTCTGTGGCAATGACATAACTCTGCCTGTTAGAATGAAAACAGCCATAGACAGTGCTTAATAGGAATGTTCATGGCTGTGTTCCGTTAAAACTTTACTGATGGACACAAGTTTGAATGTCATATAACTTTTGTGTGCCATGAAATATTATTCTCCTTTTGATTTTTTTCAACCATTTAAAAATGTAAAAGCCATTCTTACCTAGCAAGCCACTGAAAAACAGGTTGCAGAATGTGGCTGGCTTTTCATGTAGAGCAGGGGTTCTTAACCTAGACTTGCGGACTGTTGAGTTGAAAGAATTCAGGCAGTCTGTGCAGCTGGGGTAAATTAAAGTTTTATTTTCACTAACCTCTAACTAAAACTTATCATTTTTTTCAATTCTAAATATAATTAACAAATAAAATTAGTTTTAACTGTACTTGTGACTGAGTCACTAATAGAAATCACAGAATACGTTCCTGTTATCTTACAGTGTTTGCAAATATCTCAACGTGTCATTTACATTCAACACTACTTAGAAATTACAGAATTATTAGGCCAGCCACAAATTCTCATAATTTAATTTTATTACTATATTTATAATTCTTCTATGTAACATTTAAAGATACTTTGCTAACTGCATTTCAATATAATTGGTTTATTTTATAACATATGTTTTATTTTGTGCATTTAAAGGCCCTTCTGAGGAGGGGTCCATGGGTTCACCAGCTGCTAATGGTGTCCATGGAACAAAAATGGTTAAGAAGCTCTGGTCTGAAGAGACTGTCAAGATTCTAGAACCTGATCCTTCCAGGTTTAATCTAGCTAAAGGTAATAGGCTGCAGACTGTTGGATCAAAACCCTGATGGAAATTTCCAATAAAGGTCGCAGTAACATTTGCTTCCAAAGTCAGGCTAGGAAAGTGCTCATGGGTGAAATATTATAGTCTTTGAATGTACTTGAGGTCCTGCTTACATAAGGAGAGGACATTTTTTTCTTTCTAGAAGAGTTCCACAAAACTGAGGAGAAAATCCTATAGCCACAGACTTCCTGGCACCACTTGCCTACAAGGTTCAAGGTTAGGACCCTTAGCAATCAGTGATAACAAGGGGCCCTAGACCACACACTGTTCAAAAGATAATGGAAACCTCTGGGGGAAAGCATCAGTGTTCCTGGCCTATAGGAGTGAGTTATTTGGGGAGATATGGATTAGACGCTTCCAGTACTGTTTCCTGACCTGTCCTTTCAGAGCAGACACATCTGTCCCTGGAGGAGTGAGTAATAGCCAAAACCTCATGCTGGTTTGTATTAGTCCAGAACTCAGACCTATGTCAGATTCTCTTTACTCCTGTGAGTCCTGGTACCCCAGGGAGGCTGAGATGGTTCAAACTGGGTTCCGGGGAGCCCTAGGGATGCCTTGGATGCTCTTGGGGATAAAGGGAGTCAAGGAGAATAGACAAGTTTGGACCCCATCCTTCAGCCCATATTTAGAAAAAATAGTCTGTTTTCTTAAAATCTATTTTATGTGTTTGGTTTCTGAGCAAGGTATTATTTGAAGTATTTGAATTTGAAGTCTTGGTGATTAAAAAAAAGGTTAAAAATAAAATTAAATACTGATCCTGTCCAACCTTATGCCTAAATCTTGCATCTGAGAGGATTCTGATTTGCTTCAAGGCCTCTGTGGGTTTGGCAAGATGGAGATGCTATTGACTTTGACAAACATGGTCTTCACAGGGGTGTTGGGGAGCAAAGTTTGGGTGGTACAGGTGGAAGGGTCAATGGGAGGAGAGATGGAGGCAGTGAATATGGGCAGTTCTTTCAATGAATTTTGCTGTAAAAGAGAGTAAAATGAGGGACAGTACCTAAAGGGTAAAGTGTTGAGAGAGTGTTTTGAACCTAAACAAGAGATATTGTAACATGCTTTATTTGCTAATAGGAATGAGTCTTCAGTAGAAAGGGAAAAATAGGTGATGAGGTGAGAAAGGGAATATAAGTATGAAGTCAGTGTCCCTAATAGTTGGGAGGTGTGTGCTGCAGTGCACAGAGCAGAGGTCGCCATGAGACGGGAGTGTGGTCCAGCCCATCCTAACACAAGAGAAGCTGAGAACACAGGCACAGGTCAGATGAGCTCACACAAGAAGGTAAGGGAGCAGCATATCATATTCTTCATGAAAATTCAGTGTCTTGGAACCCAGGATAAAATCACAGAGAAAATTTCAGACATTAGCAATATTCTGTTAAATCTGAGAAAATGCCATACAGCTAAAAAAGGACATAGGACATAATGACGGTATTGAAAAATGATGCATAGAAAAGCTATTACAGCAATATATTTAAGTCTAATATATTAGGGGAAAAAAACAAACTCTATTTGGCCTTGTAACCTTGGTTTGCATTTTTCTTAAGAAAACCACTAATAGGACCTGAAATAAACCTTCACTGTGATGTTGTGTGTTACTTCACTTGACTACCAGGCGGAAGAATAACCCATTGTTTTACTTCACTTCCATCTGTAGTCTGGGTACACTGGAAAGCAAGCTTAGTTTTGGACAGTTTTTTTCCTTCCTAGGAACTGAAGGTGAGTATGAGTTTTATGAGGATGACCTACACTCCAGTGAATATAGTGGCTTTCCCTGTTGAAGGCCTTCTGTGTTCAGGTAACATTGCAGACATTTGAGTTATGTCATCTCTAAGCCTCATGTTAATCCAGCAGAGATAGGCATGATTATCCCTATTTTTCAGGTGAGGAGACTGAGGACAGGGGGAAGGTTAAGTCACTTCTTCAAACTCACACAGGTAGAAATGCAAATTTATTGTCAGATTGGGATGGGTGCTATGGCCAGTATCCAGGTGAGGATGGGTAAATGCCCATTAGCAGGTAGACCACCTCTCTCCTTACCGATGCCTCCTTAGTGTTGGTCTCCTCTGATGCTGACTTGGCGACCTTCTGGATGATGGGAGCGATGTTGGTGGGGCCATAGAGCTGGAGTTTGGGAAGGCAGCTCTGGTAGGCTTCCACAACTCCTTGAATCCCTGAGGTGGAATTGGCAAAGATCAATAGCTAAATAGTCCCCCTAAATATATTTATAATCAAACACACACACACACACACACACACACACACACACACACACACACACACACACAAATGAAGCATTAACTTCCCCCAAATAGTCCTTATCAATAGCACATCTATGTTCTTAAGATAAAAAAGAAAATACCACATCTGGGCTGGTATCTCTGCCTCCACTCCCACTAAAATAATTTTCTTTATTCATTTTACTTATTTTTTTTTGAAATTGACTTGGGAAGAATTTATTAATGAATGATTGTGTTTGCTACAGAATACAAACAAGCTTTTTATGACAAAGAGAATATTCTAGACCCATTAAAAAAATGTCAGTTACAAACTTATGTATTCCCAAATCTTTTTCTACACTTTCAAAAATAAGGGATTCATATTGGGAATATTTTGCAACCCTACAACTTAAAATTCAGAGAGAAATCATTTTGGTCTGAAATCATTCTCTTTAAAGGTTCAAGTCAAAAGCAATCATTTCCACCAATGTCTCCCTTATGTCTCACCTTACACAATAGATTTCATTAGATCCTCCTATTGTAATGAAGCCAACATTGTACCTATTTTACAGGTAAGAAACTGAGGCTCAGAGAGGTTTGCTGCAGACTCAGGATTCACACCCAGGTGTGTCTGGCTCTAAGGGCCATGCTCACAGCTTTAACATCCCTCTCATTTTCATACCATCCTGTTGACTCTAGTATAACCACCCCGGGCCACCTATGTGAGGATGTGTACCCACAACCGTCTCTCCAAATGTTAAAGTCCTTGTGGGTAGGAATTGTGACTTTCTTTCTCATGAGCTCGAGGCAGGTCGGGCACATGGCAGCTGCTCCCCAAATGTGTGATGAATGAGCAAGATGACGGTCACAGTCATCTGCTGGGCACTGTAGTACAGGTGAGTGACGTCCATCACCATGGGCACCCCTCATTTAAGGGAGTCTTCCATCCAAGAGATCATGATGGGTGGGCTCTGCTGGAAGAGG
The DNA here is from genome assembly GCF_964270905.1 of Leucopleurus acutus. NCBI lineage: Eukaryota > Metazoa > Chordata > Mammalia > Artiodactyla > Delphinidae > Leucopleurus > Leucopleurus acutus. The sequence continues at coordinate 132,240,881 of NC_139147.1, read as the reverse complement.
CAGCCCTGCTAGTGTAGCTCCTCCCAGCGTAAGTCTTGGCTGCACACTGAATGTTCTAACCACGATCCCAGAGAGACAGTCCCATTATCTATGATTTTTGTTCAAATGGTCCTCTCTGTGTCTGTGCCTGTGTTACCTCTCTCTTCCCCTGTTTCATCTCATCCTCCTGCACCCCTTTCTACCCTGAAACAGCACACTGGTCCTGTTTTAAGCCAGAGAGACCCACAAAGCCCCTCCTGTGATTTTTTTCCCTCCACATCCTGCCAACCAGATTTTGGGCATCTTGGATGAGCAAGTTGTGCTCTGTTCTGCCTTTATACACATGCATGTAACAAAATGTGTATGAAAATGACTGAAAATGCTTCATTCTCTTTGTCCTGCCCCAAAGTCTGCCATTCTAAAGACAGGTGCCAAATCATTACATAGCCTGGTTTTGAAGTTAAGTGATGCTGAACAGAAGCTCTTTATCTCTTTTGGTTTTTGAGGTTTTGCCTAAGATAAGCAAGTCTGAGTTCTCTTCCAAAAATACCAGGCAGGTGAATTCTAAGATGTGAAATGGGTTAACACTGGATATATCCTTCATTCTGCTTTGATGGAAAACCATTCTTACAGTTGAAGAGAGGGAATGGTTTGAGATGAGGGAAGCCTAAACTATAATAAACTTGGCGTGAGGGATGATGAGAGGGAATAAGGGCAGAATGGAGATCTGGTCTCATAGGTTGTTGCGTGCAGACCCGGGGATATTGATATCATGTTCTTGGACAGTTAGTGCCAAATATGTGAAAGAAACTGCGGGATGTTCTACACCCCCACAGGATCTGAATTAATCCTGTTCAGTCCCTTCCTCCTCTATAGGAAGGAGGAGAGACACAGACATTTCCACCAGCCCACTGCAAAAATGTCTTACCATTTTCATAGCAACAGGTGTACTTGGCTCTATTTATTATTTAGAAATCAGGAAAAATGATTCTAGGATATAATTTATCATCATAGTCATAATCATTATTTTGTGGAACGTCTTGGGAAATTTCTAGCTGGAAATAACATAATACAGACCAAAGCCTTTGAGAAGGCTCTTTCTGGCACAAAACCATGAAGTGACTTGTTTGAAGTTGCTGAGGGCATATCCTTTGCCAACATGAAAGTGTCACATGATCTCCACGCTTCCCCCTTTCCTTATTACTTCACAGAGAGGAAGTTGTACAAAATAAATACTTGATGACACCTTGGAAAGCAGAAGGAGGGGTACCTCATCACTGCCCATCACGTGACCCTTCCCTCAATTTTTTTTGTTTTTTGGGTGTTTTTGGCCAGAAGAATCCAGAATTGGAATCAATATTCTTGCTCTAAGCTCAAGACCTCTTCTGCATTCTGTCTTTTCCAGCTCTTACTTCTCTGCTCTGTTATGGCCTTCAGAGTAGCGTGTTTATTTGGGTCCAGGGAGCCTACTTCTCCTCTGTGGACAATCATCACTGACATACTGCATCAGGAGAGAGAAACTAAAATGGGAAAAGTATGAAGGGAAGGGCTGTGAAACACTGACTTCCTTTCACGTTGTGATTTACCTGCACATTCTGGGTTGTCTTCATTAAAGTTGATTGCGAAGTCGTGAGATACCTGGACACCAATTAAAATTTACAAAAGGAAGAAAGGAGAATGACAACATTAATCCAGTAAGGAGGCACTGGGGCTTAGAGTTTGCCAACAGATGCTCATTACATTCATTATGTGTCAAGCAGTGGGAACCATTTTAAGCCTTTACACAATCACTCTGAGATGGAGGGTGGATTCTAAGCTCCCTGTGGAGTTGAGGTGACAGGGAGATTTTCTAGAATCAGATAAATGCTGGCAGGAGGGGGAGAATAAAGCATACGAAAAAAAAATCCAAGAAAATATTTCATAAAAATGTAACTCCAAATAGCTTCCGGATAGAAGTGGCCACAGACCAGAGGCTTAGATTTGGTTGAGTTCTATTTGGAGCCAGTGATTAAAAAATGATAACTCAATAACCTAAGCTGTCTGCTTGACATGGCCATGGTTACAAAGGCTCCAGCAAAGCTGTTGACATTTAAGACTCATTCTAACATAATATACAGAGCTGCCAGGCAGGAGGATTTTCACATACATACAGGTAAAAATAGACTCTTGCTTCTGGAAAAGTAATAAAGAAATAATTCCAACACAAATTCCTCTACCTGGCAGGACATATGTACGAGGTCAAATAATATGTGGTTTACTTTTTTCTTTCTAAAACCTGATAAAATAAGAGGGGTGTCCTGGCATCTATACATTTTTATTGGGTCACTTGGAATTTTACTGAGACTTCTATTTCAAAGGCTATTTCCCACAGGACTGACTCTCTGGGGCCTAGAAAATAGGTCATTGTGTTAAAAGACCCCTCTTTTCTCAGCGGGGGTCAGAGCTGTTGCTGTTGGTGCCTCGCTCACACTCCTTTGCCCTTGACTTTTCCAGGCAACTCAGCCGACTGCCAATCATCCCGCCTGCTTTATTTACCTTAAGTTTTTCTTGGGCTTCCAGAGCCTGCTTTGCCTGCCCAAGTGACAGGTTAAAAATGGTGGGGAATTAATGTCCCCTGGGAGTAATGTCCCCGGGGAGTAGCTCTTCATCATGGGCTGATGGGAGGTGGTGTGTCAATATCCCAGGTCTCTTACCCCTTGGGGTCTGTGTGCGCTCTGCATTGTCTCCCGGGATTCAGCTCTGGCTGTCCATGCTGGTAATGGCTTGTTAGTAAACCCTATGTTGATTTCTCCCCATTTCCCCACTCTCTACTGAGGTTTCCTCCACCTCTCAAATAAACTACTTGCCTCCCTACTTAAATCCCTGTCACAAGGTCCCAGGAGAGCACAAACTAAGGCGGAGGTACTTGTGGCTCAGTTTCAATGCAAACTGAGATTTTATCCTCAAGAAGTAAGTCATGGTAACTTTGTAAACACTCTGGGGGGCACCTGAGTTGCTGAGACCATCAGGGCCTGTCTGGGGCAGAGGGGAGATGAGGCATGGAAAAGGGTATCTGAATGGCTTTGGGGGAGCAGAGTGAGAATACGTAAGGGGTGCCTGTTAGGGCAGCAGGAATAAGTTAGCTGCCAGTCAGAGTGGAGCCAGGGGATCAGGACTTTAGCAAACAGCACGAAGAAGAAGTTGCTTCAGGAGGGCGACCAGGCAGATGTCAGGGATGAGGACAGAAAGGCCTGGAGCCAGGTATGCTGCACACCTCTGTCCTCAGCCCCACTGGGTCAAGCTGAGACTGGAAGGCTGTCTGGGGGGATGTGAGGAGAACACTCAAGCATCTCAGGGCAGCTGGACTGGTGGTTGTCCAGGTGCATTCCAGGCTCGAGGCTCAGCACCTCTGTGAGGAAGGTGGGCACCCACCTGCCCACATTCTGGAACTGATACTCCGTCTGAAGGGGACTGCATCTCCTGAGCTCTGGCTAATACTTTTATGTGTAATCTTTGAATTTTAGTGTTATCAGGCCTTTCAGTTTTTCCAGAGAAGCCAGAAATCTGACATTTTATATGAAATTGTCTAATTCTTAAAAAAAACTGTGTGTCAAATAGAATATGGTCTAATGTCTACAGGCCACCAGTCAACAGATCTTGTTCTATATTCTTCCCCCACCATGTACTGATTTCCGACAAATGCTTCTAGAATTCTGTAGCATGGTCAGCAGGAAGGCCAGTGTGGGCTACAAAGCAAACAAGGAGGAGGACAGGTCAGGGAGACAGGCTACTCCATCATCTCTCACTCCAGCAGGAAAAGGGAGGTGAACTCCCTCTTTCACTGAAGGCCCTTGGTCTGACGGCTCTGGGGTGGAAGCAAAAGTTGGCATCTGCCTCCTGCTGTTCAGCTCAGACAAGGTCAGTAAAAGAGAAATTGATGACTGGGCGGTATTGCTTGCACTTAGCTGGGACCTCAGAGGCTTCCTGAGGCCGCAGTAGGAGCCTTGTTCCTCTCCAAGGTTCTCCCACCTGGAAGGCTGAGTCCCCTGTGGAGAGTATCCCACAGGGCCATCTGGTATACCATAGGAGAATGCCTCAGTTCCACTGCAGCACAAATCTCTCCACGTACAGTCTCTGCCTTCTTTGTGAGAAATTGGCATCGAGACCAAATAGGATTCCAGTGTCTTTACATGAGCCTTTCAACTCCAGAGTCTCTGAGCCCGAGCAGCGCTTTCTTCAGGATTTTTCTGTGTCTCCCACAAAAGACTGGTGCTTAGGGACTTGGGATGAGGGAGTCTGTGGACCTCACTGTCATGGACTTTCACTGTCAACATGGTCAATAGGGTCTTTCTCCAGGGGAGATCTGAATACATGGGTTCTGAGCCACTGGAGATCAACTTCCGAGTGTTTTCACCATCTCTGACTATGTCTGTAAGAAGCTAAACAATGGAACACTTCATTTGAAAATGACTCTGAGAAGGCCAATCCAGAATACCAGGAGATTGGCTGTCTCAAAACAGAGGCTCTGAGGAGCTAATCTCACTGGTTCTGAAGACCACTTCTGCTTCTTTGGGCCCTTACATAATTATATCAAAGGTCGAAAGAGTGAGACTCCTGTGAGGGAAACCCAACTCATCCTTTGTTTATAGCAAAACACTCACTCACCGTGTACTCTGGGGGTATCCTGGCACCGAACCCAAAGGCTGGGAACATTTTGTCACTGAAATTAAAAAAAAGAAGTTGCTACATTTGTCCATTTAATGAGGAAGAAAAACACGAACTTGCATTACTTTGTGAGAATAGGTCACTATGCCAAATACTGACTACCCATGCTTCTTGATTACCTGTGGTAACAGGGGATAGCAATAGTGTGAGCAACTAAAATCAAGAAATAATCCCCAAAGTTCATCACTTTACTGCTTTCCTTTACTATAGGTGAGACGATGGGCAGGAGAAGAATAAACATTGATTGGCACTACAATATGCCAGATATGATGCTAGGCCATGTACATACTTAGTTAATTTTCACACAATGTTTGAAGGTCCACCTACTTATTATTCTTGTTTTACTGATGAATAAACTGAGTCTCAGAAAGGCTAAGAAAATGACCTAAGGTGTTTACCAGTGAGCACTGTGTGATTCCAAAGCCCATGCCTTTTCTATTATACCATCATGACTTACTGATTATGTACAGCATTAAATGCGATTTCCTCTTGCACTTCCCATAACTGGGTCTCCTGACCAGATCACAAATAAGACTCTTCTTAAGCAAAATTTGTGCTGTCAGGGGATTGTTGCAGTGGGGCTCTGGGGTATTGCTCTTGGAAGAAGGCATGCCCCCCTCAGGCTATCTACCTTTTACTTTCTCTCCCATTAAAAACACAACTGAGGGCTTCCCTGGTGGCGCAGTGGTTGTGAGTCCGCCTGCCAATGCAGGGGACCGGGTTCGTGCCCCGGTCTGGGAAGATCCCACATGCCATGGAGCGGCTGGGCCCGCTGGCCATGGCCGCTGAGGCTGTGCGTCCGGAGGCTGTGCTCCACAACGGGAGAGGCCACAACAGTGAGAGGCCCGTGTACCGCAAAAAAAAACAAAACAAACAAACAAAAAAACACAACTGAGATTTGTTCTTGGAACAGTTCCTCCATTTCACAGTTCTTGCAGAGCCAGCCAAAGAGAAAAGGAAATTCAGATAAGGGCTCACTGTCCCAGAATGTCTCTGGATGCAAAAGGGGAGTCCCAAGCTGAGAAGTCAAAGGATCAAAGCCAGACCATCACCCATCACTATCTAACTGATTTAGAGGTCATCAGTAGCCAATGATGGCTTTGATGGAACTTCACCAAAATATAGCCCATTTGACCAAATTTGGGGCAGGGGTTGGGAGATACAGGGAAACCAGAATTCTCTGAAATCAACCTCTAAATTTGCCAGAAAATCACCAGTTCCTTCTTTACCTTTCTATTGTGTAGATATGGGCTTCATGGGGCATTGCACCTATCAGGTATTAGAAAAGTTATTAATGATGATAAATAGAAAATCATAAAATCTTATAAAGGATTAACCACAGCTCTGAGAAAAAAATACTTCTGGTCCTTGGAAATATTGAAATACTTTGTCTCAGAAATTCCTTCTTAGCCAAGACAAGGGTGAGCAGATGTGGGGAGGAATCAGCAAAGGAGATTTTAGAGGTACTTTCTAGTTAAGTCTGGAAGAAAACTGTTCTGGGTGGAGGATGGGTCCTGCTTCTTCCAACTCGGATGGCTCAGAAGTCAAAACAGAGAAACCTAGAAGGCTCCACATTTTTTAATTTCTTTGATAAGTTTAGGAGGGGTGAGATTTAATATTCCACCCATTTCTAATCACAAAACCAGTGTTCCAGATGTAATGATATTCCTTTTAACCCTTCAAGCCACCCTTGTGGATTTAAGCTTGCTGAGCATGATGCACTGTTATATAACCGAGTTTCAAGAGTACGGAGGTAGGGAAAATGCCTCACCTACAAGGGGAATAATTAATGAATCAGGATGGTCTCAGTTCTCTGAAGTCACAAAGACTCTAATAAACATACTAAAGAAACAAATTCAAGCCTAAGCACAATAGATTTAAGCATTCATTTTCCCTGATTAGAAATAGAACTAGGAAGAGAGGAGTCTTATTATGCAAGAGGCAAGGGAAGGCAAGCTGAGCACACAAGCAAGCATCAGCATGCCAACACATCAGGGAACTTAAGATAGGATTCAGCAGCACTGAGTAAAGGGGTCATTTAGCAATTATTGAGGACTTGATTGGTAGAAACTTCCAACCTGGAAAATTCAGGGCAGATCACCACATTGCTGAAGGCAGTATTTCTTACTATTGGAATAAAATAGTATAAAATACTATCTAAGAGCCCAGAGTCTTCAGTGGCAGTGAGCTTGACGTCTTGAACTTCTTAGGGAAAGAACTTGATCAGATGACCTGCAGATGGAAGATGCATTTTTACCCTCCCTGGTAAGGAAAAGTGGGCTAAAGCAAGAGATTAATAAAAGAAAAGACAAATGACTGTGTCCATAAGGAAATGGAGATGAACTCAGAGCAAAATAGCATTTCAGAACAACTAGACATTTAATGAAGGCTGTTCTCTAAAGCAGTGGTCTTAAAGCTAGGGTACATGGACATGCAAAGCCCTTCGAGGGATATGAGAGCATGGCTTCTTTGTTTTTAAGGGAAATCAGTATTCAGTTCCTCTACCTCCCCATCTATTCTTTACTGAAATTCATCTTCTGGGAACATCTCTGATGGAAATACCTGCTCCTGATTCACACCTCCCCTCTCCCAATTAACCTCTGCTCACCCACTAGGAATCTCAGCCACCATGGTGAGTTGCTCCCGAGTGTAAAAGCTCCACAGCAGAAAATAAAGAGACACTTCCTGATGTGAACGACTCACTAGCAAACAAATCCTTTTGTAAGTCAGATAGTTTTGCTCATTTTTGCTTCAAAAAAATTGTAGGAAGTGCTGATGTCAGGTGGTAGATCATTAAAAATACCTTTTGATGATAGATATGTAATTTTTTGATATAAAATTTAGAATTGAAAGAATTACATAATACTCGTAGGCAAACTCTTTCCATTACCATGGACTTATAAAAACAAGCTTTCTTAGTATTTACATTGATAAAAACAAAAAATTGGATTAGTATTGATGCTAGATTTTCCCATTCTGGTCATAGGTAGCAGTCATCCACAGATATGTAAGCTAATTGGGAAAATAACCTACTATCTGTTTCACTAAGATTTTTTCATTTCTATTTTTTATAGGCAATAATCAGGTGTGGAACTTTCACAAATATTTATGATCAATTACACACTAATAAGGATTATAATAAGAACTAAACCAGAAGATATTTTTAAATACTTTGAATCTTTTCATTACAGTAAATTTTAGAGATTGGAAACTTAAAAATTTATATTCATATTTTAGTTAAAGATGTGTGATACAGTGATCAATAAAGGAATTTCAAACCAAATTTTTAAAGATACATTGGAATGAAGTTCTATGGGGGAAGGGAATGTAAATATGAGCTCATGAAAAAGAAGAAACAAAATTCTCAGCTCAAACTGATGAAATTGTTCGCGCATTTTTTAAATGGACGATGGTAGGTATCAAATAGCTATGGCATTTAGATTCTGCTGGATGCATTTGCAAGAGTTAGGTAAGAGTTTTATTTTTAAATGTCCATATTTACATTACACTAGAATTTTCATTCTTTGTCACTATCTAAACTCTTGATGGAAAATGTTAGATTTCAATGCAAAAGTGTGTGAGGGCTATATGTTTTAACACTCTTTTTACGAGTATGTGAGCCAAAAAATTTTAAAGGTCATTAGTCCAAAATGACTTTTAAGTCTGACACTATAGTCCTTTTCCCTTTTGTGTAAGAGTATTAAAGAAAATAGCCTCTATCACTTATCAAGTATGTACAAAAGGCAAAACTTTTGTATCTAATCCTTACAACCACTCTGCAGGGGAAGTTAGATAAATCTTTCATTTGCAGTCAAGGAAACAAGGCCCAGTATAACATCAGGAGAATAAAGAGAGCCGAGCTGGGATCTGAACCCAGGCCCCCCTGTCACCAGGACCCTGTTGACTCTGCCCTTCATAGGAGGTTGGTCTGGTCTAATGATTCAGAATAATGTGCTAATATCAACAAATAACAGAATTAGCAGAACTCACCACCCCCAGGAGGCCCTCCTTGACTGTCAATCTCTCTTCTCACAAAGGATAGAGTTAATCCTTCCTTCCTCATGCGTCCCCATCCTTACATAGGCCATGTAGGGCTGTGATTCATTTATGTGCCTTTCTCTCCCATGAGACTGTGACCGACGTGAGGGGAAACCATGCTTATTAATCTCTCTGTGCCTTTACAGCACTGCATGAGGGGCCTGGCACCCAGCAGGTCCTCAGCTGCTCCATCTCACCTATCTCTCCCAATTTAACTCTGGGTCTCAATCCTGGATGCCCATTGGAATTAAAAATCCTGATCCTCAGGATGTGCACCAGACTAATTAAATCAGGGTGTCTGGGGGTAGGGCCCAGGTACCAGCTTGTTTTAAGGCTTCCTGAGTGGTTCCAATGTGGAGCCAAGGTTGAGAACAATGGATTAGTGTTGGCAGAGTGGAAAAGGTAGCGCTGTAATGTGACCCTGCCTTCCGACTTCTAACCCAACCTTCTGCACTCAAACATGCCTGTGTCAGTTCTAACCTTGCCTCTGCACTGCTCTGAGCACACCTCAGAGGAGACGCCTGCCTCAGTGGTTTCCAGTACCCCTGCATTATTCTGGGGTGGCCAAGCCTATTAAACATCAGTCTGTATTTGCGAGCAATGTACCGTATTTATACTCTCTTGGTAGCAGCTAGACCAGCCTTTCTATGAGGGACATGGCACGTGGTCAGAGACTCACATCTCTGCTGAGCCCAAGGAGTGGATACCATCTTGGACTTGAGCAGCCTAAAGAGACCAGGTTGTTCGTAGGAGCTGGGGAAGGGCTACAACCAACCGGGAACAGATGAGCTTGTGAGCGCACGCTCTTGGGGAGCTGGAGGAGAGAGAGGGCAGGGGTCTCTCTCTCAGAGGTGCATAGAAAATGGGCTGGCAGGGCTGCCTTCCAGGCTCAGGACCTGAGTCTGGTCTCCCCTCAAGGCCACCCTGAGAACTCCGAGCTTCACGCGTCTCTCAAGCTGTTCAGCTTCACGGATCAGCTCATCCTGACCCGTGAACAGTGACTGTACAAGGCAGGAAGAAAACCCTTGGCTGTCAGAGGCTGGGAGGAATTTCCAAGCCTCTTGGGGATTAAAAACCTCCCTGTTGCTGCAGGAGGGGGAATGGCGCCTTCTGTCAGTTTTTATTGAAGTGTTTCTTTTTGAGCAACAACCTCACTGACTTTGATGCAAGAATAAATTAATTCCAAAACCCCAACTTGAAACGTCCTGACTTCCTGTCTATTGTCTTTCCACCCACACAGAGGAGAAGCAGTGGAACCTTGTCAGTTTTCCAGAAGCCATTAGTGTGCCCATTTCAATGCTGAGGTGCCTTTTTTATATGAAAAATATAAAAGCTCCACTGAGCTGAAGAAACCTGTTTTTCTTGGCCAGTTGGGGCTGACAACTTTGGTATTTTATTTTTAAATTTTTAAAAGAATCATTTGCGATGATTCTTCATGTAACCCCAAAAGTGTCATCTCTTACTTTTAGAATGAATCTGTATTTTTGAGGGAATACAAAATCCTCCCCAGGCTTTGTCTGGCTCACGTTATAAAGGGATAACAGCTCTAAAAGATGTGCAGGTCCCTCTGACTGTTGTATCTGCATCTTTCATGCAAGGTAATCAGGAAACAGAAGTTCTGCAGCTTGTCCAGTAAATCTGCTGCAGAACCGCAGCAAGGGCTCTGGGTGTCAGCATCTTAATTTCTGGCCAGCTCACCAAATCTCCTCTTTGGAATTCATTATTACACTGCCTTGTGCCTTGCAGAGTCAACTTTATTACTAAGCAGCTATTGTGTTGTATTAAGTGCTTTTACCTACTTTACCTCTTTTATGAGAATTTCAACATTCAAAAGTTATTAAGAATCCAGAAGATGTTCCCTCTCTTCCTTCTTCTCTCATATGGACACATGTGTGCGTATGTGTGTGTGTGTGTGTGTGTGTGTGTGTGTGTGTGTGTGTGTGTGTATGTGAGAGTGAGAGAGAGAGAAAGGAGAGAATTACTGTTTTGTTGTTTTGGGGATGTTTGGAGAAGTTTCTGACAGTGAGGATGCAATATGCCCATCTTTTCCCTCCTTGGTAGAAGTCTCCATATGACACGAGCCTCTCTAAGAACCTCCCCGAATTGGGGCCTAAAGAAATCAGAGCTGAGATTCAAGCTGTCTTCACAGACAATATTTCAAGGTTAAGTACAAGTATCATTTCAACAAGGTAATTAAAAATGTTATTATTGCCCTCTGTTCCAAATGTGGAAAAGAGGAAGTGTTAGCAGGGGCCTTGTGTTTAGAGTTGTCTGATTTGACTGTACCTGTTCATTCATCCCCAACTGGCCACACACCCATCTGAGTTATTGGTGATGAACAGTATGAATCCAGAGACTCGCCAGTGGGAAGTCCACTGCTGGAAGCTTTCCTATTACCTGTCCTTTTGGTTTCTCTGCACTTTCTGGTCACTAGGTTGTGTCACTCCCTGTGGTGCCTGGGTATCAGGTTATCATGGTTTATAACCAATTATGAGACTAGAAAGAACAGAAATCAGGCTATTCCATGAAATCTCCCTGAAACCGGAGGACAGAGTCACTTTCTTTATTTTTCTGGTTTAATAGGTCAATTAGTTGCTGCTCATTACTAACTAGCCCTATATTACAATCATACCAGGCTGTCAACTGAGATTTACCCATATTTATATTTACACTGGTTCTACTTCAAAGAGCCTTCTTGATCAAACATGTGAACAACTTCACCTCAATCTGGAAATACTGGAAAGGCAGAATAAATTCAGTTCAATGTAATTTATGTAAATCATTTCTTACAGGGAATTCTCTTGGTGGGCAAGGTCAATATTCATTATCAAGTAAAAATAAATGTAATACTGATCTGATCTCAAAATCGTGTTTTCTATACAGACTTACAAACACATACACACACTGTCGTGGGCACACACACATCTTCTGTTAAAGTTACCAACAGCTTTTGAGGTCCATGCAACCCCACTATTACGAGCTTACACTGTGGAATGAGCTGGATCTGGGTTTAAATCCTGCCCCTGGGTGTGGAGCAGAGCACAGATCACTTCACCTCCCTGCACAGTTTTCCTCTTCTGTTAAACAACACCCATGACAGAATGTTTAATGTGAGGATCAGATAGAATAGTGTCTAATAAACCAGTGCTTCCCAAACTCCAAAGTGCACATGAATCATCTGGGAATCTTGTCACAATGCAGATGCTGATTCAAATTCTCAAGTGGGACTTGATGAAGTTCCTAGGTGATGTTATGCTGCTGGTCCATGCACCAAACTTTGAGTAGCAAGGCACATACTGAAACTATAAAAGGGAAACCAAAATCGCTATCCCGTGGTCCTGCCAGCCAAGTAAGAGAAGAAAGCTAAGAAAGGATTGTTTTGGTGGTCAGTGTAGGCTTGGCATGAACTCAGTTTCTCTAGGTGTGGAGAGGATAACACATTTGGGACAAAGCTTTATTCTGTCCTCTCATGAGCCTCAGCATAACTTCATTTCCATTCTTTGGCCCAGGGTCAGGCAAGGGCCACAGGAACCCACAGAGATGGGGAGTCTCATACCTGTCATAGTCTTGGCAAATCTCCCCCACAGCTACCAAGGCCTTCAGGTACTCATTGGGCTGGTAGGGGTGGATGTAGTGCAGGGAACAGCTGTTCCTGGGGTCCCCATTCGAAGCCGTGAAATCTATAGCTACCTGGAAGAGAAGATAGGCAAATGGGTGGATTTGATTTAAAATGAACATATTTCATAGGAATTGTGATTAGCCCTGAGAGAGACACAGCTGGTGTGTGTGTGGGGGGGGAAGCAGTATGTTACACACCTGCCAGTAAGCAGAGTTAGAGAAGAAATTCATCAGCTTTAAAAACTAGTTATTCAAATAATGGAGAGGATGTGGAGAAAAGGGAACCCTCCTGCACTGTTGGTGGGAATGTAAATTGGTGCACCCAGTATGGAAAACAGTATGGAGGTTCCTCAAAAAACTCAAAATTGAATTACCATATGACCTAGCAGTCCCACTCCTGGACATATATCCAGACAAACTCTATTCTAAAAAGATACATACACCCCTATGTTCATAGCAGCACTATTCACCATAGCCAAGACGTGGAAACAACCTAAATGTCCATCCGCAGATGAATGGATAAAGAAGATGTGGTACATATATACAATGGAATACTATTCAACCATAAAAACAAATGAAATAATGCCATTTGCAGCAACATGGATGCAACTAGAGATGATCATACTAAGTGAAGTAAGTCAGAAAGAGAAAAACAAATACCATAGGATATCACTTACATGTGGAATCTAAAATATGACACAAATGAACTTATCTATGAAACAGACTCATAGACATAGAGAACAGACCTGTGGTTGCCAAGGGTGAAGGGGTGTCAGGGAGGGATGGAGTGGGAGTTTAGGTTTAGTAGATGTAAACTATTATATATAGGATAGATCAACAACAAGGTCCTATTGTATAGCACAGGGAACTATATTCAATATCTTGTGATAAATCATAATGGAAAAGAATATATAAAAATAATGTATATATATATGTATAACTGGGTCACTTTGCTGTACAGCAGAAATTACACAACATTGTGAATCAACTATACTTCAGTAAAAAAAACTAGTTATTAATTTGGTTGAGGCCATTTCTATAGTCTTCAACCTCCCTCTCCCCTATGCCCTCTTTTCTCCTTGTCCAAAACAGAACTTGAGATTGACGTCCAGGTTAGAAAACCCAGAATCTGATCCACGACGTCACCAGGCAGCAAGGGTAAGGGTGGAATATTGTAATTCACTAAGAAGAGTCCTTAGTGCTCTCCGGGGAGGACGATTCCATCTCTGAGACCTAGCTAAACTCCCTCAAAACTAAATTCTGTGTTAAAGATGTGGTCTGTATAACAAAGCCACTATTTTCATGAGTGACCAGTTGCAGAGAGAGATGCTGAAGTGGTTATAATAAAATTTCTGCCAGAAGCAGCTCTGTGTAAGGCTCATTCATGTAAAAACCCACCCACAACAGAGAAGATGCCTGAAGTCTACAGCATTGTCAGTGGCAAGTAGAGAAAAGAAACCTCTGTCTGGCCACCTAGTGGGCATTATCTTTGAACTTAAGTTTTTCCTGACCCCCTACATCATCATCATCTAAATAAAAGTTGACCCACAGGACAATTTTTTAAAAAATTTTGGCTGTGTTGGGTCTTTGTTGCAGTGTGCAGGCTTCTCTCTAGTTGTGGCGTGTGGGCTCCAGAGCGCATGAGCTAGTAGTTGTGGTGTGCAGGCTTGGTTGCCCTGAGGCATGTGGGATCTTAGTTCTCCATCAGGGATGGAACCTGTATCCCCTGCATTGGAAGGTGGATTCTTAACCACTGGACAACCAGGGAAGTCCCACACAGGACACTTCTTAACAACAACAACAAAATTCTTTAACCTGGGGGTGGTGCTAAAATGGGAAGGTGTATTCTTCTGATTTCTAATATCATCACCAATTCAATGAAAGTTAACCTAGCAAACACCTCTCCAAAGAAATGCTTAATCTTGGAGGTGGAGAGTGGGGAGAGAGGGATTAAAATGAAAGGAGTTGTAGGGAAAGAAAGGAATGTTCATGGTGCACCCAGCTCAACAGAATCCATTCACTGGCTGACTGATGATAGAAAGGCTCTATTTTCTCTTATGATCTTGTGAATGACAAATGCTATTTGCATAACATTTGACAAAATTCCATTATAACAAACCACTGGAATATCTCATTGGATTTAAGGTGGGATGCTAGTTCTGGAAGGACAGAGGAAAGGGGCTATGTGCTCTGTGTCTGCTTCTGAAAGACCAGACTCAGTAACATTGATGGAAAAAAAATGTCACCTCATCTTATATTGTAAGCCTGCAATCAAATCAAAGTAACTGGAAGAGAAAAAGCATTGACTAACAGTAATTCACTAACAACCTCTCTTTTGTCCCTTTGTAAAGTTATTCTTTCATCACTGAATTTTCCCCTTTTCTTCCTCACCCCTCCACAGGACTATGTTGAAAATAAATTTAAGCAGGATTCAAATTCTATTTTCAGAACCTCCAGATGTTTTCAATAAGGGAGTACAAACTGATAAAACGCTAATATAATACTAAGTGTTTCAAAAAAGGTCATATGAGTATTCCCCCAATGCTTAGATGCCCTTACTTTGGACAAAAAAGGGAGGAAGGGAGGGGTAACCTCTGTTGAAACCCTACTGTGTGTCAGACACCTGTACTGGCAGCTTTACAGGCATTGTGTTATTTCATTCTCATAAAAACTCTGGGAGGTAGAGATTATTATTCCTTTTTATTGATGAATCTGATGCTCAAAGGTGATGAAGGTCACAAAGTCATAGGGGATGGAGCTGGGTTTAAACCCAAGTCTATATGGTTCCAAAGACTCTGCTCCTTCATCATATCATTATATACCCAAGAGAATGAGTAAGTCTGTGACTGGGATGTCCAGACATCTCGTGGGCATGTTTTATTCTTATGAAGGATGAGGAGATTTGGCCTGGAGGTAGGGATATTAACCAGGAGGCAACTACAGTAATTTAGGAGAGAAGAAATACCTTGAATGAACAACACTTTATGACCAAAGCAACTGCAAAAGGTAGGAAAACAGCAACTAAAGTGTGTGTATATGTGTGTGTGTGTGCGTGTGTGTGTATGAAGAACAGTGGGAGTTAATTTCTTCTGTACAGCAAAGTGACTCAGTTATACATATATTTTTTTTCATATATTTTCCATTGTGGTTTGTCACAGGATATTGAAAATATAGTTCTCTGTGTTATACAGTAGGACCTTGTTATATATCCATTCTATATATAATAATAGTTTGCCTCTGCTAATCCCAGACTCCCATTCCTCCCCTCCCTTACCCCCCCACCTATGTCTGTGAGTGTTTTTGTTTTGCAGATATGTTGATTTGTATTGTATTTTAGATTCCACATATAAGTGATATCATACAGTATAATCAAGTATACTTCAATAAAATAAAAAAAACAGAATGGATAAACAACAAAGTCCTACTGTAGAGCACAGGGAACTATATTCAATATCCTATGGTAAACCATAATGGAAAAAAATGTGAAAAAGAAAGTATGTATATGTATAACTGAATCACTTTATTATGTAGCAAAAATTAATACAACATTGCAAATCAACTACACTTCACTAAAAACATTAAAAGAAAAAAAAACATTTAAAAAGAAAAAAAACTGAAACAGTGGGAGAATGGGTTACTGAGGACGACTGGGGGTGACCTAAAAGGACCAGTGAAATCCAGTATCTTCTGAGATAGATTTCATCCTGAAGGTGAAAGCCAAGCCACTGAAGAAAAGAGAGGAAGACAACATGAACTGTGGTGAAAAGCTAGTTGAGGCGGCAGGAGTGGTGCTGGAGAGCCTACATGCATTTTGTGAACGAGAAGGAGGTGTAAAGCATTCCAGATCTCACCCATGGGGCCCCAACCAGACAGAGGTCCAGATACATGCAGACAATCCCTGGAAAACTTCTCCAAGGAGGACACTCGAGAGGTACCTGAGAGACAGTGTTTGGAGAAATCAAACATCTCAGGGACTCTTGGATGTACTAAGCTCCAACACACACCCACCATTCTCTGCCTTTTTGTTCTGATGAGACACACTTAAGAGATCATGGCACCTCACATGTGTACATAGTGTTTAGAAGGTAAAAATAGTGCTGGGAAGGCTAGAAGTAAAGCCACCTCTTTCTCTTCCACTGAGGAAAGCACTTTAGAGCTGTAGAAAATTCTAGAGGATGCAAGGATGTTATTATGGAGACAACCTTGATTCTGCTCTGATTTATTAATATCATTGCAAGTATTGTAAATCACTGGCAGGTTTAATATTTTATTATTAATAATGAGTACCTGTGGCTCCCCTCACTTGTGTTTATGATTCCCCTCTTCATGGAGCATCCCAATCTACCAGTGTTTCTTAACACTGCAACTGGCAACCTGTACCATGTGTTGATTACCTGATTGGCAAGGGTATCCTGTGATGACAAAAAATATGCTGGTGTCTTGATGTAAAACCAGAGAATGAAATCAGATAATATAAAGAACAGAGGGAAAAACCTCCATAAAGAAAAATGGCAACTCAAGCAACATAATTGAACATCTTGTCTTCCCAGGCATAGGCAAGATACTCCAAGCATGCAGGCACCAAGTGGCAGCATCTGAGCCCAGGTGTATCACCTGGATGAGTACCTGTGGTATGGGGAGAAGTGGATGTAACATCTGGATGAGCTTAACAGATTTTGGCAACAATCTATACTAAAATTTTTAAAAAATCATAGGGCTGGGATTAGGGTAAAGTAAGAGAGGTGACTAGGGCGTAAGCTCAGGAAGGCACTCATCTGAGCTGACCCTACACTTGCATGATCTGAGAGTGATGCCTCCTTAAATTTTGCATCCTAGGTGCCTCTCTTTCTTCACTCTGGTCCCAGTGCTGGTATATCTTTTCATTTCTATCAACTCTTCATCCTCAGGCTTGGAATAATTCCCTTACGCTTAACAAACTAGGGTGGGGCAGAGATGGTGGTGAGAAGAGGATTGTGATTGAAGATATTAAGCATAGAAAACAAATAGGATTCGGTGACTGATTGTGAAGTTGGATGCCAGGTAGGGAAAGGAAGCGGCCAGATCTCCTTGGGGATGGAGGAGATTATGTAGTGGGACAACCTGAAGTTCAAGGTTAGAAGGCGGTATTGTGCTGCCTGTTCCTGGTGGTCCTGTAGGGACATACAAACATGCCCAATGGAAACTGCTTTTTTTCTGCAGGCAGGCCTCTAGGGTTTCCACTCTTCCCATGGGGATGGCCCCCATGTTTGTGACAACCCCAGAGGCTATTCCAGCTCAGAAGATGCTGATGTAACTTTGGGGAAGGGTGTGAACTTAAAAATTACCTGATGAAAAAGGAAATAAACCAATGACCTTTATCACCTACTACTTTCTGTAATTCCCACTGCTCATAAAAACATTTTATCATTTGACTAGACAGTAAATGGACAGTCTCAGGTACAAGGCAGCTAAAAGATTTTTTTTCTTTCCTGGCAACTGATGGTTTCTGGTCTCCTTGATGAGGCTGGAGATAAAATCTCTGTCTTCAGGAGGTGGCCTTCTACTAAGAATTCTCTGCGCTCTTTAAGTTAGCATGAGTGCAAAGAGAACAGAGAGAAAGGTTAGGTTTATTTTAAAAAGCAACAGGGAGGCCGTGAAAGATGGGATTAAGTTGAGAAATAAAAGCAAGAAAATGACCGAAAAATGCCAGTTTGCGGAGGAGGCTCCCGGCTCCTGGCTTCCTTAATGTGGCGGGCTTGCAGAGCTGCCGTTTTCATCTTCTGCTATGAAGCATTCAGGAAAGCCTGCAGTTCTGCTGTGCGCTCCCATCTTCCCAGCAGGCAGCCCAGGAACAGGCCTCCTTTGTTTCCCCTTCTGCCCAGGAGGTCTCGCTCTTCATTAAGCAGAGCCATGAGCAGTTTTGCAAAACTTTGTAAAGTAAGAAAGCAAAATGCTTGCTTCCTCCATGCTGCCAAGTCCCTAGTGTGGGGAACTGCTTCCAGAAAAGGCTGGATGCTAAAGATGAGTATCCTTCCTTGGACATTTTTAGCTTCTTACCTGAAACGAGCCCAGGCCTCATATCCCTTCCCTGCCGGCGAAAAAATGCGCCCTTTGAGAACCTCCCAGATGTTTTCTGGGGAAAGCTGCTGTGAACCCATCTCTGGTTAGCTGCCCAATCTCTCTGCAACCTTTGTGATATCACCTGCTATAGGGCAGCTTTTTTTGTTTGTTTTTTAGATTTGTATACAATTTGGACCTATAAAACAAGACTTATAGGTGGAGATACTCTTTAGTCTGGACTATTTCTTAAATAATAGGTTTAATTATTGTGCTTTTCTGTTTCCTCAAAACCCTATAGCAGGCAAAGAAATAAGAACCTAGGCCAGATGGGAAAAACCCCAGAGGTCACTTGGTTCATTTCCTGGAAAGTGCAAAGCACTCTCCTCTTCATCCCAGGACTCATCCTCATTTCTCAGGGTTCTACACCAGAATCCGTCAGTGTTTAGTCTGGGATATAAAATCAGGATTTAAAACTTAAACTGAGACACAGCTTGGGCATAGGATGTCTCAAGTGTGTTAGGGTCAGAAAAGATGACATGAGAGGACCTTTAAGAGGTGCTCTTTTCTTAGGCTTCAAGGTTAATCTGGGAGAAGCCACATTCAGCTTATTATATTATATCATATTATATTATTAAAATGTAGACTATACAATCAGAGATAAAGGAAAGCAATACCCTCTTTAATTTTTTTAAGTTATTTATTTATTTTTGGCTGTGTTTAGTCTTTGTTGCTGCGCGTGGGCTTTCTCTAGTTGCCGCGAGCAGGGGCTACTCTTCCTTGTGGTGCGCGGGCTTCTCATTGCGGTGGCCTCTCTTGCTGCAGAGCACGGGCTCCAGGCACGCGGGCTTCAGCAGTTGTGGCACCCAGGCTCAGCAGCTGTGACTTGTGGGCTCTAGAGTGTAGACTCAGTAGTTGTGGCGCACGGGCCCAGTTGCTCCGCGGCATGTGGGATCTTCCCAGACCAGGGCTCGAACCCGTGTCCCCTGCATTGGCAGGCGATTCCCAACCACTGCGCCACCAGGGAAGCCCAATACCCTCTTTAATTTTAAAAAAATTACAAATAATAAAAAGGGCCAACTGAATATAATAAGAAAAAAATGACCACTCAGGATTCTACTAGTCTGGTAAGTCATATTTTTTCTTTTTAGTTATATACAATATATATATCCAAAATATTTTTAAAATTTATATATAAAACATACAATATAATTATATATAAACATTTAACATAGTTGTAATCATAGGGTAGCTTTGCTTTATGTTCTTTTTTTCTTCACTTAACACTATGACATAAACATATTCTCATGTTATTACCAATCATTATAATTACCACTTAAAATGGCTTTATCATAGTCCACCTAAATGAGAAACTGCGATTTATATAGCTATTACCTTATTGTTGGACATTTGTGTTGCTTACAACCTGTTTCTGTGAAAATTCATTTTACAATGAACATTTTTTTGCATCTGGAAAGGCAATAACTTTCAAAAGAAACATTGAATTCTTCTATCATTTCCTCTTCAAATATCTTATGGAGTCGGCCTCATCTCTGTTGTCTGTAGTTGTGTATTTTGTATATGAAATTCTGGTATCTGGTTTTCCTTTTAGCTGCTGTGCCATGTGCCAAACACATAGAACCCAATCTCTCTCCCTCAAGTCTCTGCTTCACCTCTGCTCAGGTCCTCCAAGACCACAACACGACTGTTGCTCCGGAGTCCTTACAACTTAAAGATTCACACAAGGAACAAAGGTTGTCCTCGGGGGTGCCCTTGACATCCTGAAATGGTGTGCAGAATTGGGTGTGTGCACTTTCCAGTGAGAGGATATAGATCTTGTATCAGATTTCAAATGGTCCATGTGACAAAAAAAGAGGAAGAATCATCGACTGGGGCTTTTTTTAGCATCCTTTATGTCCTTCCCTCCCTGGGGCCTTCTCTGCTTATTTCATAGCCTAAAACTCCCCTCTTCTCATCCTCAGGTTGCCACTCTCCTTTCCACCTCTTGCCTTCCCTTCACTGTCGGCCTTCTTGAACGAGTAGTCACACCCACTGTGTTCACCTCCTCATCGTATGTTACACCCCACCTCCTGGGTCTCCTGTCTCATTCTGCTGAAGTTGCTCTTCTGAAGATGATTTGTGCCTACTCATCACATGGCCCAGTCACCATTTTTCATTCTTCACCTTCTATCTTCTCTTTAGCATATGAGATTATTGCCCCGATCCTGTAACACTTCCTCCTGATCATCTGAGTAACTGCCTCCTCTGGGACCTCCCCCTCTGGCATCTCTTTACTGTTTGCCCCTCTCTCCCCTGCTGACAAATGCAGATCTTCCACAATATTCTGTCACCAGGCCCCCAGTCTTTCTGTATTTTTCTCTTTAGCCATCTCCTCCAGATGCATGTATGTGCAGTTTCCACCTCTCTCCTGAAACTGAGGTCCATACTTATAAATGCTATCTCCACTGGGATACCTGAAAATACTTCCACCACAACCATGAGGAAGTTCATCTTGTTGTCTGGCAGCTCCTGTTGATTTCCATATTTCTGTGAATGGGACTGCCATGCTTTGTCTTCAGGCACAAAAGATTTGAGTCATCCTGGACTCATCATTCTCCTGTGCCTTTTGTCTCCTCCTGTATCATAAGTCAGGGCTAGTAGACTCTCTTTCCACAGTGCCCCTTCCTACTGCTGCCCCTCTAGTTACCTCTTACTACCCATCGCCAGGACGGCTACAGTGGGTTTTAATGTCTTCTTTCAGAGTCCCTTTCATGAAGACCTCCCAGATTTACTTCCCTAAAGCATGTGCCTGATTGCTCCCGAGTCCTGCCCAAGAGTCTTCTGAACATTCCCACATCCACCTAATTACCTCAAAATTCAAGGCCCTTCAAATTCTCAATCTAAACCATTTCCCCAACAATCCCTAAATATATCCTGCATATTCACATTAACCCAAGTAAGGTTTCAGTATTTATCATTAGAATATATGGATGCATAAATATTTAAGTTCACAGGGGTGCTTTTTAAAGCAAAAACATAGTATCACATTTATTTATCCAATTTCTTCTTTTCCCTAAACCTTATCTCTTCTTGAAGATTTAGGCTTTGATCCACCACCATTCAACAGAAGTATTCTGAGCAATTTATATCCGCCTACTACCTGAAGGGAAAGGTGCTCTGCTCTTGATATTCTTAAGGTGAAACCAGGAGCTCCAGGCATCAGTGGAAGGTGCAAAAGCTTTCTTCTCACCACTGTTTGTAGTGTGTATTGGGCTGAGTCTTGACAGGAAGCAAATGGTCCACTCAAAAGGGATGATTGAGAAGAATTTAATAAAAGGACAATTCTAAAATGTTAAGGGAGGCTGAGTAGAAAGGGTCAAGAGGGGCAGTTAGTAGAACCGAGTAAGAGTAGTGTTTGCAGGGCAGGACATCTGAAGGGAACTGTGTCCTTCTGTAGAGGAATGTGGTCACTGCCAAACAGCAACCTGGGGGGTAGAGAGTGGGGAAGAAGTGCCCCAACTTCATTCTCCTCCTATTGTTTGACCTCTGGCTGCTGCCTACCATTGGTCAAATCCAACCAAAATCCATGAGCAGGAGAGCCCGGCTGATGCACCCGAAGAGGAAGGCCTCCTGGGCACAGGGGCAGGGCCGAGAAGCGTGAGGAGGGGAGGAAACATGCAGAACTGTATTCCACTGCTGGCTCCTGAAGGTCTGTCTCCAGGGAGACGGAGGCTCATCCTGGCTGAAGCTCCGGGGCCTGCTTAGGAATCTCGGGCCATCCTCTGCGCCAGTGGGAGATTTCAACTCTGGAGAGCTCAGGGGTGGGGTGACTGCAACAGAACCTCGTTCCTCCCTCCCTCTGCTCTGCCTGTCTCTACGCCAGGAAGCCCTCTTCTCATTTCTCATCCCTCTGCCACATTCCCTTCATCTTTCTAGATGGCCTCAATAAAATGATTGGGTATATAATAAATACCAAATTTATTAAGACATGTTATTTGTTATTAATAGTTTGTATTACAGCTTGCCATTTACATTAGATAGCACTGCTTGAGTAATAAGAAATTAATAATGGGAAAGCTGACTTAATTTTAGAGGAAAATGACAATGAGGTGGCTGCTATGTTTTCTTTAATAGAAAGCTCAAAATAGAACACCTAGCAACCTTCTCCTGCATCCTTGGCCTGGAGCCCTCCAGGAGGAAGGGCTTTGTTGCAGGCACTGCTGATGGTCTGGTCTCCTCGGTATTTATCTGCACATGCTCCCCCTGTTCACATGCCTTGCTCCAGACTCACTCCAGATCTCCCGCAGGTCGATCCGTGGACACTGGATGGCTGAGAAGCCGGGGCTGGGAAGGTGGTAGTGAGAACCACTGAGGTGGTCCCTTCCGGCTGGGAGCATCAGCAAAAGTGAGAAGGAGGGGAAAACAAAGCCAGGAGAGCAATCCTCCTGTCAGGTGGGCCACACGATCTCCCCTCCCCTCCCCTTCATGAGTCAGGGTGTAGAGCTGGAAACATTCTGGGGTCAAACTTCAGTTTTCCCTGGGGCCAATTCTTTGTAGCCCAACTCCAAGGGCAAAGCAAGCCCCTGAAGGTTGAATATAGAGCTGTTCAAAAGCATGGGATCTATAGAATCTAAAACAGACCCAAATTGATAGAGCTTTCCCTTGAAGAATCTATAAATAGTTTTCTGCATCATTCCTTTGCCTAAGATCATGTGACACTATCTCCTCTGTGACACTGCTGACTCCTCTACCTCCATTTGCCCAGGACAGCTGGAGGCAGGGGTGTGCGCCCACAATGCACATGTTTGCTACCTTCTAAACATGCCTGTGTGTATAAGGCGGGGGGGGGGGGAGGAGGGGGGGAAGGGGTGGGTGCTGTGTGGGTGTGTCTTTAGAGAAACTTAGACTTCAAAGAAATGACCAAAATTTATAATTAACTCCTGTAAGCATTCAGGGGCAAATGAACAATGGCCTGAGCTTAGGCAGGACATAGGTAGACCCCTCTGAGGTTATAGCAGAGGACAAGCCTCTATCTAGGGAGATGCCTTATCTCAACCCCTCGGGGAACCCCCTTCTAGTCCTTTGGGCACCACTATCCCTAGTTTCAGGAATACATTGCTCCTGTCTACTTTCTTGGGCTCAAACCAATTTCCTTGCCTTCCTCACATGACTGAGCCTGTCTAGGGAGCTAAACAGGGCTGAGTTTCAAGAGTACACTTTTGTAAGATGAGGAACAAATGCTGCACAAATTGGATTCCTCTTGTTTACATCCACGTTGATTTCCCATAGGTTTTAGCAGATCTATTCCTTGTCATCTGGGTATTCTCTTTCTGCAGGTCATGTCTGCCTAAACTTAGTAGGATTTTGAACATGAAGCCACTGAAAGCAAATTGTTCCAGGGCAGATGGACTCACAATCTTGGCCCACCCAGGCACTTAAAAAAGACCCAGTCCACCCCGACCCTCCAATCTGTATTAGGAGTGTGCAAATCCCATGGGCTCACATATTCCATGTAGGAGGTGATCCTCAATCCACTCACTCATTCTATTTTTCAACCTTGCAAGACTGGTTCCCCAATCTTTTGGAATTCTCTTTCTCATTGACTGATGAACCATTTGGATGGCTTACTCTTGGCACCGACCATTGGACATGACATGGATGCTCGTGGTCTGGCCACACGAACACAACCAAGACGTCTGCAGTTGTCCAGTGGGATGCGCAAGCACGGCTCACTTCCTTCCCACCCTTTTCACGCAGTGATGGGACCTGGCAGCCCACCCACTGCCTCCTGCCTCATGTAGTCATGGAAAGAACGGAAAGCATTAGGCTGGTTGCCCGAACCACTTGAGGTTGAATGGCAGGAATTTCCTGACATGACGCTGAAAACCATACTCACTGAGGAAAACAGAATTATGACCTCCTTGTAAAAACATGTTACTGTATGATATTTCAGCGGTGAGACGTGAGCAAAGCTGACCCAGGGTCTTAACAGACTTTTGTCTCCTCGTGCCCCACACCCAGCACCACTCCCCAACCTTACTCCTGAATAAGGACAAATATGGAAACAACTCACTGTAAACTGGATTTGGCAGCCACCCATGATGTAGTCCAAGAAAGAATGCATCTTGTGGATCTGCACAGGAGGAGGAGAGGAAACTGTATTAGGAACAGTATGATCTGTATACCTATAGATTAGAGGCCTACACTTTGGGGTTATGCTGACGTAGAGGAAAAAGCAGAGAAAGATCTGTGGGAAAAAGATGGGTCAGCTGATTTTGTTCCATGAAAGGAAAGAAAGAAAGCAATGCTGAATTTAGATGGGCCTGTGAGGGCTGCAGCCATCCATCCCCTGCTACCCTCTCTTTTGGTTTACACATGATTTTAATCAGCCTCTGCCTCTGGGGTGAGACTAATACTGTGTTTTCAAGGGTCACCACTGGTTTGAAATGAATGAAGTCTCATACTTGGCTTCAGTCTCGCTGCCCATGTCTAAGTCCCAGTTCTGGTAACATTCCTAATACCACAGTAATCAAGATGGGCAGCTTCAAGATCACAATTACCTGAGAAGGTCTTTACTGCCAGCTGCCAGCTAGTGAGATTCCTCCCATGCCATGAGCAACAAGTATTAACATTTATTGAGAACTTACTGTATGCCAAGCACTTGACATACATTACCTCATTTAATTCTTAGAACAAGCCTGTGAAGGTGATGCTATTGTTATTATTGTGCCCATTTTATAGAAGAGGAAATTGAGGCTAAGATGATGGAGGTGGAACTCAGATGATGGCGGTCTTGACAGCACAGTTCATCCTTTCAACCTCTAGGCTGGAAGTCAGCAGGGTCCCTGCTTTTTTCCCAACCCCTGGCATCTGTGTTCTCACATACCTTACTGATTTCTAGTCTTAATTTCTGCTTCATTATGATTCTGATGCTTGAGTCTTGGTGACATTCATCTACTTATTTATTTAACAAGGATTTATTAAGCCCCCACCATGCACTGGATGCTAGGGATACAGGGATGTGAGAAACAGGCATGGTACCTGCAGCCCCTGAGCTCACAATCTGGATCCTTTTACCAGGACAACTACTAGCTGATTTTTGACCCTCACTTCTCAGACTCCATCTGACGCTCAGGGCAGCTTCTCAGAGACTGACCCATAAAACCCCATGGTAGTGTTTCCAGGCACCACCTCCAGGTGGCACACATCTATTGGCAGACTTGTCTCAGGGCTGACATTTACTGGGCTCCCTGAATAGTGCCTGCTCCTGGCTTCCTTATGGCGATGCTTTGCCTGATAGTTGGGGTACCCTACTACTGTCTGTACACCAAAAAAATGAGTTCGATCGCCATGGCCTTTGAGTGCCGAACTCTTAGATCAAAACAGATATGTGCACAATCACCTTACAGAGATGGATAGTTGAACTGGCTCATCTGGATCTTCTTTTCTCCTGCTGCTATGGGCACAGGGATGGTCACAGGTCTATTCTGAATGTACCAGGATTTGGTCTGTACAGGTAGGTAAGATGACGAGAGACGACTGCCTTTGAAAGAAGAGTTTGTTACTCACAGCTCCCCAAGGGACAGGAGGAATGTCCTGCCACACAAGGGGGCCACACGGGGAAGCACTAGGTTCAGTCAGGAGGCAAGAGGAATGAGGGGAAAGCACAGGCAAAAATCTTTATCATGGTTTTTGTGGGAAGGAATGCATGAAGCAAGGTAAGGAGTTAAGCAGGTTTAGGATTCAATAGTTTGAGTAACTTACGAGGCTCTGGGTGATAGGGATGGTCTCTAATTATCTGAAACCTGGCTCTGGGCTGATACAGGGCAGGCGGAATATTGTCTTGGTGTGTGAGAGTTCAGGAAAGGGGGTGGCTGGGGGTATAGGCTCTGGATGGATTGGTCTGCATGTCAAAGACAGGCTCACAGGCAAGTTGATTGCTACCTTTAGGAATTAGGTAACTCTGGGAGGGGCAGTTCCTCCTCAGTATGCAAGGCCCCAAGATGTCAAAGCATCATAAAATACAGAAAAAAAGCCATTATTAAAACAGTGACCCCCAGATGGCCAATCATAAGCATTATCTCCTAGTTCCAGTGATTGGTTCAAGGGGTGGGCATGTAACCTAAGCCAGACCCATCAGTCTTTTCCTTTACTCTCTTGTTATGTAAGGATGAGTTCCTGCAGCTCCTGGCAGCCAGGAAAGGCCAACTCTGAGTGAAGGGACCTGATATATAGAGAGAGAAACTGGATGGCACGTAAGTCTTATGTCATGGAGTCAGACAGACGGAGACTAAAATCTCAGCTCTTAAACTTACCATGTGTGTGACAAACTGGTTACACAATCTCATTTGAAAGTAGAAATCTCAGGGTTGTGATAAGAGTAAACAGAACGTATTATAGTTATTTTCACATAGTAAGTACTCAACCAGTAGCAAAATTATTCCCAGATGGGATTTTCTGCTAAGTTAGAGCCCCTCTGGGAGGAATTTTTAGGCCCTTTAATCTTCCCCCACTGTCTTATTTTCATGGTACCTTCTCGGCATGGCGGAGGTGTCACATATAAAGCAACGAACACTGGGATAGGCACAGAATAGGTGCTTTAGAAATGTTGGTGACCCCCTCTGGGGACCTCTCTCTGGTGCTGCCCTGGGAAGACCAGGACTCTCCTATCTTTGGGGGCAGGACTGTCCTTGTGGAGGGTATGGTGGCATTGGCCTACCACAGCTCCAAGACCATCCATGCTTACAATGTATGTCCATTAATACCTTGACTTTCTGATTTTTGTTTAAAAAAGATAGTATCTCTTTGACACTCTCTCCTTCTGTCCACACAACCTTCCTCCCAGACAGCCCTAGCTTCATACCCCTGGAAGACAGGGGCTATGTATATACCTTGCACTGATTCAAAATCACAATGCCCGAGTTCTTATAATTCTTCTTCTTGGCTTTGTACTTGGGATTGATGCACTCCCACTGCACCTGAAACAAGAAAGGTTATAGCATGATTGCCAGCTCAGGAAGAAGTGGAGTCATTCGTGACGAGGCCCCTGGGCACCTGCAGATGGACCTGAGGGCTGACCCATGGTCTCTAGCTGATCCCTTCACATCTGGAGGGGCAGTAAGGAGGAGTGGTGCAGAGGGAGACTCCGACACTACTCTGCTTGGTTTGAATCCCAGCTCCTCCATTTTCCAGCTGTGTGATCTTTGGCCAATTACTTGATTCCTCTATGTCTTGCATGTCTCCTCTGTAAAATGGAGCTTGTAATTGTAGGTATCTCATAGGGTTACTGTGAGGATTGAATGATTTACCCTTGTAATACATTTAGAACAGTGCCTGACACTTATAAATGCTTGCTATTAATGGGACCAAATTAAGCAGCAGAGGGAAGGAGAGATCTGGGGACACACAGCTGAGTAACCCAAATGCTGAGTCTTAGTGTCTGGGAATTGACTTAAGAGGTAGGAAAACTGAGGGACATTGAATACTGGCTACAGGAAGCTGATGGGGATGATGATAAGTTTGCTTAACTTCACAGAGGACTAAAATAATGGATTGACACAGTCACAACGGTGGCGCATTAGATTGCCAGAGAGGCTTCTGTGAGAGGTAGAATCAGAACTGAGGAGGTAGCTGGGAGCTAAAGGGTGAACAGATCTCAACCCTTTCAGCCTACAGAAGGCTTCAGGGGACAAAGCCAACTGCACCTTGACTACTGACAAAGTCAAACATCCAAGAATCATGGAATGCTCCTGCCTACTATCCTATGGGAGTAGATCCTTGGATTTCTACTCAGAAGACAAATTTTCACACTCTGACAGTTGGAAGTATCTGAAAATGAAGCAATTTCTGAGGCAGATGTGAGTGGGTAGATTGATACAGCATTGGCGCCAATGACCCATTCCTCCCAGTGCACAATGACTCTGAGCTTAGTCAGGTGACTTGTTTTGACCGATGGGACGTTAGCAAGTGACATGAGCAGAGGCTTGACAAGCCCCGTGCACTGGGGCTTGCCCTCCTCTTGCTGCTGGGACATTTTCACCATGTATTAGCTTAAGCTGGTATCCTGGAGGATGAAAGAGCACGTGGAGAAACATTTCAGCTACCTCAGATGTGTAGGCACAAGTGCAAGAGTGAGTCCCATTTGGAACAGAGAGAAGTTTCCCAGGGGAACTCAGCCCAGATTGCCGACCTCCTGTCCTGCCTATGGTAGTAGCCTCCTAACAGATCTCCCTGTCTCACTCTCTTGTCTCTCTCTGTAACTGATTATCTACACAGTAGCCAGAGTAATCTTTAAAAAAATTAATGTAATTCTCCAGCCTAGACCCCTTTGCAGCACTGCTCAATAGAACTTTCTACAATGATGGGAATATTCCATGTCTGCACCGATCAATGTGGAAGACACTAGCCACACGAGCACTTGGAGTGTGTGTGTGTGTGTGTGTGTGTGTGTGAGAGAGAGAGAGAGAGAAAGATGGAGGAATTGAAATTTTAACTTAATTTAACTTAAACTTACTAAAATTGAAATTGAAATAGGTGTATGTAGCCAGTAGCTATTAAATTGGAGACTGTGGCTTCAGTGTGCTCTCAACACATTTATAGGAAAATTGAAACTCTTTTCTCTGAGCTATCAGAATCTGCTTTTCCTGGCCTTGGCCTCTGTTCTTGACCACATCGCATGCATGGCTCCCTCACCTTCTCTGATCCAGATACACTGGTCTCTTTCCAGATCCTTAATCACACCGAGCTCTTTCCTGACTCAGTACTTTGCAATGTTGTTCCCTCGGCCTGAAATACTGTTCCCTTGCTTGTTACATGGTTGGCTTCACTTCATCTTTAAGGGCCTTCAAGTTAAATGTCACCTTTTCAGTTGATCTCTTCTATGTTATACCTTTATAACTAAACTGGCTCAGTTTTTTATAGTATTTGGCACAATGTATAATTACATATTTTGTTTACTTGATTCATATTTATATTTTACTATGATGCACACTCATGTCACACCTAGAGCCTGACACTTAGCAGGTGCTCCTCAGTAAATATTAGTGGGGTCAATGAATAATAGAACAGTTCCCTGGGTGCAGACATGTCAGAATAGGGACTGAGTGGTTGCACCAAAACCTTTCTGGTGTCTCAGTGATACAGAAAAGTACAGTAGCATATCATCCATTTCCTCAGAGAGACTTCAAGATTCACTTCTGTTTGTTTGAAAGCATCAGACTTCAGCGTGCTTCAATTGTGATGTATGCTATAATATCCTCCTAGGATTCTAAAGATGAAGTGTTTCCCATGTTTATTGGTTTGGCTATTTCTATTTGTAAAGCAGAACAAGGCAAAACTTCGTAAAACTCTTTAGAACTCTAGTGGGTGGTATTGATAACTGTCATTGATTTATTAGCTCAACAGAGCCTGGTCTTGTACATTCAAAGAAGCAACAACGTCTCTGGATAAATTCCTAGTTATTTGGGTAGTGACTTAATTTATAGTTTAGTGTTGGTTTTCACTGTACCCCTGAAACTGCAAGCCTGCTCGTGGGTGAAGGTCTCTGTGTCTGACAAGTTTCCTGCAATGCTGGGTATGTAACAGCGTGTTAAGCAGGTTGTGGGAGCTATGCAGAAAGCTGCCCTTGACTTTTCAGGCCAAAGGGAGGTATTCAACAAATGGTCTGATTCAGATTAAGCCTCTGATTCTAAAGAATGTTAGTTTATTTCCATCCAGTCTGGTTACATCTTGACTTACATCTGAAAGGAGAAACTTGAACAGTGAGTTGGGACAATCTTCCCCAAGCAGCACTTCTGAGCAGGCCAGGCACAGGGTCTTTAGGGGAAAAAGTCTTTCTCTGCTGTCACTCCTTTTTGTTCTATGGGGACAGTGGCTCCCAGAGTTAGGATGGCAGGTAGCTTGGTTTGACTTCCTCCAGAAGCTAACGCCGAGGCAAGTATTTAAGTACAAGTAATTCATCTGGGAGGTAATACCAGGAAGGAACAATAAAAGAGTGGGGAATTGAAATAGGGAAGCAGCCAAAAAGGGGTACGTGATCCATTCAGGTAACCCTATGGGCAACCAGGGCTGCTTCCTGCTGGGGAACTCTGGGCAACTTCACAGAGCATGCCTCAGAGTTTTGCCGCCTGAAGGGCAAGAGAGCTGGGGTATTTATATCCCATCTCCCACTAGCAATTTGTTGAGGGCTGCTCCCTGAAATGTGTACAACTCCCCCGACATGTCCAGCCTGCAGTAGGCATGGGCAGAGCAGGCTCCAGCAGCCACAGAAAGCCCTCAGGCAAAGAGATTCAGGTTCTGCAGCTGACACTGGGCAGGTGAATCCTGAACAGATCAGAGAAGAAGCTACATGGTCAGGGTCCAGACGACAGCAACTGACCAATAGATGTATATATGTATCCATCAGAGTATGGGTGTCTGAGAGATACAAAGAGGAGGTGTAGGCTTCTGTGTGATGCAATGAAATCCCTATGTGCCCCTGTGGTATGTGGTAGTGTTTGGGTTTATGTCTTGGTATCAAGAGTGTAAGAGTGAAATGGTGAGACTAAATGAAAATCTGGTGCCCAAAATAAAAATTTGGAGTAATCAAATAATTTGCCCAAAGCATTAAATGTGTAATTAATGCCACCAGGTCATGGAAATGTAGATCTAGAAAGAATACTGCAACATGATAATAACATCAGCACATATTTTGGAAGTTCCAGACACCCTGCCAAATGCGTATCATGATTTATCTCATTTAATCTTCACTGAATGCTACCGGGTAAGTACCATTATCACCTTCATTTATTTTAGGTGAGAAAGCTGAGGTGCACAGAGATTAAGTCACTTGTCCAAGGCTACACAGCCAAAGGAAACTAGAAACTTTCTCATCTGACTTCTCCATTTTGCCAGTGGAGAAACTGTACCACCTTGGAGCAGGGTCCTGTCCAAGGTCACAACCAATTGCTATGAGCTGGGTTGGCACTAGAACCCAGATTTCAGTTCCCACCATGCTCCCTCCTGGCCATGTTTAATCATGTATTAATGTCTCACCTCTAGCTGCTCGGTGTATAGCTGGGTGCTAAGGAGGCATTGCAAGAGGCGAGTCTGGGGGAAATGCCATGAGGGGCTTACCACGTACCTGTTTTCCTTCCATTACTCCTCTCATCTCCTTGAATGTTGAGGTGAATTCTCCAATAAAGTCATGTTTGCCATTGGAGTCCCAGTCCCATACTATGCACTGCAAGAGAAAATAAGTATTTTTTTTAACTTAAGAATTCATCCACAGCAGCTAAAGGCAATGCAAACTTTATGAGGAAGACCTGATGAAGGACAGTTGGTCTGGATCAAAAGTCTAGGATGACAGCATGTGGGAAGAGGTATCCCTTTGGTTTCCATTGGTTTTACTTAGCCTTTTTGTCATGACTTTCAAGCAGCCCTGTGATGCAACAGTGACTAATAATTTGCCGATTTTTCAGGTAAGGCCAGTAAGACCAAAAGGAGATAAGTCACTTGCTAAAGGGACTATCCAGTGAATGAGAAACCTGGGATTTGAAGGCAGGTATCCTGACTCTAATTCCAGTGTTCTTTTTCCCACAGAAGAGAGCCTCTGTGGTTTATAGCTGGAATCAGGTGCCTGAGTCCATGCCTGTAGCTTCCACAGTGGCAGCTTATGTTTAATGATTTGATCATATGAATCACATTTTATTATTTTTTTCTGAAGGCAAAAGAGTGATGCTAAGAAAAACAAGTCAGAGGGCAAAAAGTGAGAGCTTTAATTGTACCCACATGAAAAATAGGTGAAAAACAGTGAGAGGTGAGTTACACTGGTAAAAAGCAGGCGTCCATCACACCTAAGATGCGACCTTCCAACAAGAGGGCTCCATCTAACACCACTAAGGCTAACTTCTGGGCTTGCAAGTAACACTTTGCAGTGTGATGCAGATTAAATCAGTAGCCATCCCTCTGCTTGGTCACACATCTTTAGATGAAGAGGGAGTCACCATTTTTTCTGGGGTGGAGGTTGGACTAGGGTTTCAAGCACTTCAGATATCGCTTCTACATCTTAAACCAGGGATCTGCAGCCAGGAACCCCAGAAGTCAGATAAGATTGAGGCAGCAAGGAGACATTTACTCAGAGGTTTTCCCTGGAATATTGGGATTCAAGGGGCAGCCTAGTTCTTTCTTGGGATGAAGACCTCAGTGGCCAGTCCTGCCTGGAAAACCTGGTTTGTAAATCTATTTTCTGACCTGTGGGATACCACACAGACCTAAAATGAAATATGCCCCGAATGAAACATAATCTCCCCCCAAACTTATTCCTACTCATTTATTTTCTGTCACAGTGGATTGTATCAACATCCACCCAGTGGGAAACATCACTCAGGATGTGCACTGTGAACATCACACTGTCAAAGACTTGTCTACTGATCTCAGTTACTCACAACAGGGTTTTTTCTCTCTATTTGCCAGCCCCTCCTTACTGACCCTGACACTCACACAGTCATTACCTGGAGCCAGAAGCAAAAGAAAGCTTGACTGGCCTGGGCACAGAAAGAGAAGGAAGTGTGTTTCTGGGACCTTGCCTCTCAGGCTTTTAACTGTGCGCAGTAGTGAACACAGCCCTGGGACATCTGAGTCTGACACTTACTCAGTCTTCTATCTTGGGGGGAAGCAGATAAAAAGGCAAAGGGGCCAAAAGAGTCTTTTCAACACTCCCTTGTGTTTTACTGTGTTTCTTTTAATCTGTCCGTTAGAATATAGGAAAAGCAAGAGGGAATGTACGTAGTACTTTGGTTTGTCACCAAATCTCAAGCAAAACCACCTATCTGCCTTCTCTTAGATTTCCCGTCATGCTTTGGTTAGTTACTGCCCTCCTTCCACCTGCCACCATAACACTCAGGACGTTTGCTCTCTCTGGGGCAGAATTCCCCTGGGCTGGATGATGAGTCAGGCCCAACAGGGTTCCAGGCCTGGCCTCCTGGGGGGCAGGCACTGCTGTTTACATGGGCCCTGCTTCTTCAATTGGTGGCATTTCTCATCATGCCAGTTGCAGAATCCTGTTTCGACCTTTCTCAGAAAGGTCCCAGAGGAAAGAAGACACAGTGAGGCAGGAAAATAAACCATGGTCTTTCTCTCCCTGCCATGAAGCTGGCTCATGACAGCTTTGATACAGCTGACAGAGGAACATGTCATGGTGAAAAGTAAACAGATCAACTGCCCTGCAGAAAAGCTGAGACAGAGGCAGGTTCTTGGTGTGAATCAATAAGGAAACTTTGACAGATTGGTGACAGAGTGGCAGCTCAAAACTGTCTACAAGTCAGGAGGCCTTCCACATTCCCACAGCTCACAGTATAGTTTAGGTATATCATCTTAAAATGTCTGAGCTCGACAGATGGTCTTGTCAACTCCCTCATTTTAAGAGAAGGAAATTAATGGAAGAGAAAGGAAGTGACTCCTGCAAGTTTACCCAGTGCAGACGAAAGTCCAGGTTTCCTGCCTACCTAATTCCCCCCGCCAACCACAAAACAGCAAATTATAATAATTACAACATATATAGTGCTTACTATGTACCAGAAACTGTTCTGAACACTTTACATATGTAAATTCACTTAATACCCAGAATAATTTTTCATTATGCTCATTTTACAGATGAGGAAACTGAGACACAGAGAGGTAAAGTAACTTTTCCAACACCACACAGTTAACAATAGGTAATCTTTGAACTAAAAGAAGTTAAACTTTGGAGCTTGTCCTAAATGATCATCTCTTATGAACCCAGGCCATTTGTGTTTATGGTCTCTAATCCTGTATGATAACCCTGAAATGACAATATTATTATTCACAGGTATCAGTCACAGGCTTAGAGAGGTCAAGTGACTTGACTAGACATCTAGAAAGTGACAAAAATGGATTTTATTTATTTTTCTTGTCTAATTGCTCTGACTAGGACTGTCAGCACTATGTTGAAAAGAAGTGGCAAGAGAGGGCATTCTTTTCTTATTCCTAATCTTAGAGAAAAAGCTTTAACATTTTCACCATTGAGTAATATATTAGCTGTGGACTTGTCATATATGGCCTTTATTATGTTGAGGTAATTCCTAGTTTGTTGAGCATTTTTATCATGAAAAAGTGTTGAATTTTGTCAACACAGAATTGCTAAAGCAATCTTGAGAAAAAGAACAAAGCTGAAGACATCACTTCAAAATATATTACAAAGCCACAGGAATTAAAACATCATGGTACTCCCAT
The DNA here is from genome assembly GCF_964270905.1 of Leucopleurus acutus. Taxonomy (NCBI): domain Eukaryota; kingdom Metazoa; phylum Chordata; class Mammalia; order Artiodactyla; family Delphinidae; genus Leucopleurus; species Leucopleurus acutus. Next base: position 132,206,276 of record NC_139147.1, on the reverse strand, counting down.
AAAGACAGATCTATAGGCCAATGGAACAGAATACATAGCCCAGAAATAACCATACATATATGGTCAATTGATATTTGACAAGGGTGCCAAGAATACACAATGGGGAAAAGGGAGTCTCTTCAACAAATGATGTTGGGAAAACTGAATATCCACACTCAAAAAAATGAAATTGGATCCCTACCTTACACCATACACAAAAATCAACTCAAAATGCATAGAAGACTTAAACATAAGACTTGAAACTGTAAAAGAGTTAGAAAAAAAACACAGGGAAAATATTCTTGACATTCATCTTGGCGATGATTTCTTGGATATGATACTAAAAGCACAAGCAACAAATGCAAAAATAGACAAGTGGGACTATATCAAACTCCTACAGGAGCTATAAAAATCTGCTGCACAGCAAAGGAAACCATCAATAAAATGAAAAGGCATCCTACAGAATGGGAGAAAATATTTGCAAACTGTATATCTGATAAGGGATTAATTTCCAAAATGTATAAGGAACTCTTACAACTCAATAGCAAAAAAAACCCCAATAACCTGATTAAAAAATGGTCAAAGGACTTGAACAGATGTTTCTCCAAAAAAGATATACAAATGGCTAACAGGTATATGAAAAGATGCTCAACATCATTAATTATCAGGAAATGAAAAATCAAAATGACAATGAGATATCACCTCATATCTATTAGGATGACAATTATTAAAAAAACACAAAAGATAACAATTGTTGGCAAAGATATGGAGAAATTGGAGCCCTTGTAACCGTTGGTGGGAATATAAAACAGTGCAGCAGCTATGGAAAACAGTATAGTGGTTTCTCAAAAAATTAAAAATAGAACTACTATATGATCCAGCAATCTCATTTTTGGGTATACATCCACAGAACTGAAGTCAGGATATCGAAGAGATATCTTCATTCCCATGTTAACTTCAGCAGCATTATTCACAATAGCCAAGATATGAAAATAACCCAAGTGTATGACTAAAGAAAATGTGGTATATACATACAATAGAATATTATTCAGCCTTAAAGAAGAAAATCTTGCCATTTGTGACTTGGATGGACATTATGCTAACTGAAATAAGCCAGTCACTGATGGACAACTAGTGCCTGATTCCACTTTTATGAGGCATCTATAACAGTCAAACTCATAGAGGCAGAGAATACAATAGAGGTTGCTGAGGGGTGGAGGCATTGGGGTCTTGTTGTTCAATGGGTGTAAGGTTTCAGTCACGCAAGATGAGTAAGTTCTAGAGACCTGCTGTACAACATTGTGCCTATAGTTTGTAATATGGTGTTGTGCACTTCAAAACTTGTTAATAGTGTAGATCTCATGTTATGTGTTTTTATCGCAAAACAAGTCAAAAGGACATAAGGAAATGTTGGAACGTGTGGAATCTGTTACCTTGATTCTGGTGATGGTTTCACAGGTTCAAACTCATATGCATATGAAGTTGCATATGTTTGCATATGTCCAAACTCATCAAATTATATGCATTAAATATGTACAGTTCTTTATGTATCAATTAAATAAAGCTGTTAAGAAATCTAAAAGTAAAGGAGATTTCCTTAATAATCTGGGTAGGTCTGACACAATCCATTGAAAGCCTTAAGAGCAGAATGAGGCTTCCCTGAAGAAGGAGAAATTTTGCCTTTGGGCCATAACTTAACTTCAGTTAGCCTGAGAGTTCCAGCCTGCCTTTCCTGAGGGTATGCTCTAGGGATTTCAGACTTGTCCAGCCAGCCCGCACAACAGCATAAGCTAATTCCTTGCAATAAATCTCTTAATGTCTATCTTCCACTGGTTCTGTTTCTCCAGTTAACCCTGGCTGACGCACCTTCCCTAATCTTCTCCCTTGGCATTCATACCTTCATATTAAGAAGTGAGTTTTCAGTGACCATCGGTCTTCTCATACTGATATGCCAAAGTTTATTGAGCACTTACTTTGTCCCAGACATTGTTCTAAGCCCTTGACATGCTCTGATAGTTAATCTTCACAGCAACCCCATCAGTGGGACACTATTATTGTTACCTCCACGTTACAGATGAGGAAACTGAGACACAGAGAGGTGAATGATCTCCTGCTATTATGGAATATTTTGGGTTTTAAAGTACAATTGGCTTTAACATCAGAGTTCTCGGGATTTGAATGTGATCCAGGTCCTGGAAGGCCAGGGTGAGCTACCCAAACTGTGGTTATAAAATTATATAACTGCGGTTCATCACTGCAGAATTCTCATGTTTAAAGGAAATCTGTTCTTCCCTTGCCTTTTAAATTTTTATATATGTTTTAACATTGTAACCTGTCATTTGTTCAGGTGAAGTAGGGTTCACTGTCCACTTTCTCTTGGCTCCTTGGTTACACCACCCCCAAAGCTTCCATTGCAATCTGTTTACATCTGCTTTAACGTGTCTCCAGCTACGTGGTCACCACGTACTTGAGTACTCAGCTTTCTATCAGGGTTTAGCACAGTTCTTGGGCACAAGTAAGAACTCAGATAAATCTGTGATGAGTTCATGAAAAAGGTCTTTCTCCTTAAGTTGAGTGGATGGCAGTCCTCAGATTGGCCCTGTTTCCACACTGCAAAGGGAAGGTACTGCAATCAACTGGTTAATTTTTATTAAAGGAGATGATCAAACTCGGTAATATGTTTTGTTGGTGGTAGATATAGGCACAGGCAAAGGATTGTCTGCATGGGATTATGGACACGGTTTAATTGTTGTAGACACAGGGGCCAGGGCCTGGGAAGCAGCAGGCCGAGTTCTGTCCTTGCTCTGCAGATAGCACTGTGAGACCTTAGGGTGTCTTCTCAGTATCTCTGTGCTTCAGTTTCCTTCTCTATGAAATGGGTGTCTGGGGAATGGGAGCTGGAGTGAGTGCTCTCTGAGGTCCTTTCAGATCCAGAATTCCCTAGTTACATGGCATTGCATCTTTATTCCTTTTTCAACTTTATGTTCCAAAGTCTGAGATAATTATATTAAAGTCATAAAATTCTTAATTATTTATCAATACCTGATAATGTAACACTACTCCCTTTCTTTTCTTTTCTTTTTAATTAATTTTTATTGGAGCATAGTTGCTTTACAATGTGTTAGTTTCTACTGTACAGCAAAGTGAATCAGCTATACATATACATGTATCTCCTCTTTTTTTGGATTTCCTTCCCATTTAGGTCATCACAGAGCATTGAGTAGAGTTCCCTAAGTATACATAGGCTCTAATTAGTTATTTATTTTATACATAGTATCAATAATGTATATATGTCAATCCTAATATCCCAATTCATCCCACCCACCCCTTCCCTCCTTGGTGTCCATACATTTGTTTTCTATGTCTCTATTTCTGCTTTGCCAATAAGATCACCTATACCATTTTTCTAGATTCCACATATATGTGTTAATATATGATATTTGTTTTTCTCTTTCTGACTTATTTCACCCCGTATGACAGTCTCTAGGTCCATCCATGTCTCTACAAATGACCCAATTTCATTCCTTTTTACAGCTGAGTAATATTCCATTGTGTATATGTACCATATCCTCTTTATCCATTCCTCTGTTGATGGACATTTAGGTTGCTTCTATGTCCTGGCTATTGTAAATAGTGCTGCAATGAACGTTGGGATGCCTGTGTCTTTTTGAATTATGGTTCTCTCTGGGTATATGCCCAGTAGTGCAATTGTTGGGTCATATGGTAGTTGTATTTTTAGTTTTTTAAGTAACCTCCATACTGTTCTCCATAGTGGCTGTATCAATTTACGTTCCCACCAACAGTGCAAGAGTGTTCCCTTTTCTCTACACCCTCTCCAGCGTTTATTGTTTGTAGATTTTTTAACGATGGCCATTTTGACTGGTGTGAGGTGATACCTCATTGTAGTTTTGATTTGCATTTCTCTAATAATTAATGATGTTGCATTTCTATTCACTACTCTCCCTGTTAAAGGAGATAATAATAGTGATTTGCATTTCTCTAACAATTAGTGATGTTGTTTAATCTTTTCATGCGTTTGTTGGCCATCTGTATGTCTTCCTTGGAGAAATGTCTATTTAGGCCTTCTACCCATTTTTTGATTGGGTTGTTTGTTTTTTGATATGGAGCTGCATGAGCTGTTTGTATATTTTGGAGATTAATCCTTTGTCAGTTGCTTCATTTGCAAATATTTTCTCCCATTCTGAGGGTTGTCTTTTCTATGGTCACCTAATCTATGACAAAGGAGGCAAGACTATACAATGAAGAAAAGATAGCCTCTTAAATAAGTGGTGCTGGGAAAACTGTTCAGCTACATGTAAAAGAATGAAATTAGAACACTCCCTAACACTATACACAAAAAATAAACTCAAAATGGATTAAAGACCTGAATGTCAGGCAAGACACTATAAAACTCTTAGAAGAAATATAGGCAGAACACTCTTTGACATAAAACGTGAGATCTGTTTTGACCCACCTCCTAGAGTAACAAAAATGAAAGCAAAAATAAACAAATGGGACATAATTAAGCTTAAAGGCTTTTTGCACAGCAAAGGAAACCATAAACAAGACAAAAAGACAATTTCCTTTGTTTTCTTTCACTAGGTATATTTATATCCCTTGGACAACTGAAAGTCAGTTGTTCATCTTCTCATGGTGATTCTCACAAGAGCACCATGAGATGGCAGGTCCATTTTCACAGATGGTGATCCTAAAATTCAATAGAGCAACTGAAGGTGGCTTATTCCCAAGCACAGAGCTAGCAAGAGTTAAATTAGGCTGTGGACCTGGATTTATTTCTCTATACTCAGGACCCTTTTCATTATACCACATAGCTTCATAACATACTCATGCCATGTGCCTTTTCAATGGCAGGCCATTTTTCTTTTTCTTTTTTTTTAACTAACCAACTAAATCATGGATATCTGACCTCTCCCAGGGAAGAATATCCTTATATACATCTTTAACGGTCTTTTTGATAATAAGCACTCTAAGATTACCCAGAATGATTAATCTAGGTGGGGCCTTACTGAGCTCATTTAAAGGTAGAATTTTAAATTGAAACCATCAAAATTAAATGCTAACAGAATAAGTAACATAGGAACCAAACTGTGTTCTAACATCACTTAGTCTAGACCAGTCTCCTAACTGCAGCTTTTGGGAAATCAGGCAATCTGATTGCTATCATTTTAAGGAGTTTTAGGCAAATACATAAAATTATATTTCAGGATAGCTATGATTAGGGATTTGGGACAATTTCATTCATAATTTAGTACTCGGAATGGCTTCTTTTTTGTTAAAATTTAATGACAACCCTTAACACAAAATCGGTTTAATGGTTTACACAGGACTGTAAACATCTAAAAAAGAGTATTAAATGTATATTTGCTTATCTGGTGGTTGTGACTTGAGCACAGGCAGACCTTGGTAGAGTGTGTCCATGGGAAGAGGGTCCATGCCCCTTTGATTATTTTCTCATCACTTGATTGCTTTTACTCACTGCAGACTTGGCAATAACCTTCAGACATCACAGCAGCTAGTTGGATGGGAATTAAAAGTAGCTCCCCCATTTGTAACATGAACACTCTGATTTGGACCTCTGAGGTTTGGCAGAGCAGGATGCCACAGGGAGTGAAGACAGAAATCTTCACAGTAGAGCAGAGACGAAGCTGGACCCTGAGAGATGGGCATATGCAGCATCCAGATGGAGGGGAGAGTTTCTCAAATAAACAAAATGTAGGTACAGCTCTAGAAATGGTGGGCAGGGCTGGGGCCTCAGCCATGTGCATCTCTGGCAGTCATCTTTGCTGTGCTGGTGGGCAGGACTAGCAGACATCTGTCTGTATGAGAGCCTGAGTATCTTCTGGGAACTCAACCTAAGGTGAGGAGAGAGTGGGGCAACAAGATGGGCCCAAGAACAAAGAACCACATCTTAGAGGAGTGGGGCAAGGCTGAGTAGAGTCTGGTGACAAATGCTCAGAATTTTCCACAGGTCTAACCCCTATGGATTCATGTCTGAGTTCTGGGGAGGGAGCTGTAAGTAGAAAAGTAGCTTGAAAGAAAAGTTTTCACAAAATAGCAGGGTCTTATGTAGGTCAGGAGAACAGAGGGGTTAGATGCACTAAGAGGCCCAGATTTAAGCATCCTGAGGGCTCAGTGTTTCTCCATGAAGGAGAGGTGTTGCTCGGGGCTGAGGGCAGAAGGGGTGGGTGCTCTGTGCTCATCCTGGGGGTGCACCACCTTCATCATCAGCGCCCTATGTCCAGACTGGTAGGGCTCCTTCTAATCCTGAAACTCAGACCAGGTGCTCAGTGGGAGAAGCATCCCAAAGCACGAGTTCCCCTTGCAGACTTGGGTCAGCGCCATTTACCTCACTCTGCTCCTTACATCTTTTTTTTTTCTAAATGATGGGGACTTTTTATTGTAAAAGGCAAACTGAAGTTTATTGAACGTTTGTTCCTATATGCCTAATAATATGTTTTTTTTCATTTAATCAACTTTGTTGAAGTATAAATCATATACACAATAAAATTTCATGATATTACCCACAAGCTTCTGGCTTGGGTGATGCAGTGTACCATTCACCTGGGTAGCAATCACAGGAAGAATAGGCTTGAGGCCCAAGGGATAGTTTAGTATTTGGTCATGTCAAATGTTGAATCCCACATTCTTGACCTCTAATAAACACTGTGAATCTCCCGACTCATGACAGGTAATCATTGTTTCTTCTAGAAAAATTCCTGTGTCTTTATTCCTAAATGAGCCATGCTGCTCGTGGTTTATTGATTGCTGTAATTTGATGCCTGGAGGCAAACTCCATTGGTCCCTGAGGAGGAAAAGGTGCTTGAAGACCGGAAAAGAACAGATGACTCGATTCGTATGGCTTAATCAATCTGAAAACCACAAAATGGCAACGTGGGTCTCGCAGCAGCCAGAAGGGAGCCCCAGTGCAGCCAGGCAGCTTGATTACAGTGTGTTTCCGACATAAGCTCATTTACTTGCTTCTCTTGTTTAATTATTGCCCATGGAACCATCATAGGTGTTCAAGACTTGGAGGTTTTAAAACAAGGGAACAAAACAAATCCTAAAAGCATAGAGAAATGAGCCATTCCTAACCAATCGCATGAAATAATTTATGGAAAACAGATTTGTTGCTGCCATGCCCAAGCCAATTCTGGGAGTTTAAACTGGACTAATCCTCTATCCACAGACAGTATAAAATAACTGAGGCATTCCAGTCAGAGTCACAAACATTGTTCTGGATCCTCCTGCCTCATCACTACCACTGACTGGTCCCTGCTCCGTTCCCGTGTTTACAATGTTTCTTTGGCTTGCTGGGGCATCCAGGTTATCCTTTGGGCACCAGGGGACCTTGCATGCTCATGCTCTTCAGGGCCTGGCTACCCTCTCACTCATGTCTCTTGTGGGCAGACATCACTTCTGACCCTGGTCGGGATCCTGAGTCTTCATCCAGGAACTGGCTTCTGACTGAAGTCTTGTGTAGATTTACCCCAGCCACCCTTGAAACCAAGCTTCCGGTAGTCCAATACTTTTTATTAATTTCATTTAGTTCCTTGTGATGGGGTCCCTCTGTCACTCAGCCTTTCTACATACAACCAGCCCTTCCTGGTCAATCTATACCTCCCTGAGCTATGCTGCCTACTTAGCGAGTGTGAGGAAGAGTCTACAGTTCCTACATGAAACAAGAAAACCAAACAACTGTACTAAGTTGTTAGCCTAAAATTGCTACTGGTGAAACTCTCCTTGTCAGAGAGAATAATTTCTCCTCTTCTAAACAATAATTATTATAGACAGACTTTTGAGTCGAACACTTTCCTGCGAGATAGGAGGGCTTGGTTCTGAGTCATCCAGGAAGATACCCTATTCTTTTCATCTAGATGGAGTCAGACACACATTTTCAAGATGGACAAGCAGAGAGCTGAGATTTTGACAGTATAAAGCAGGGGCACTGACCTAGCTTATCAGACTTATTACCCAAGTAATTGAACCTTTCTTCTCATTCCATTTCTATCACTGTACAGAGCAATAGCTTTATTTGTCTCTGGGGAGATGACACAAACCTTCTTTACCCATGGATGGGTGTAAACCCATCCACTCACTGATAGGAAGGCCCTCCTAGTAACAGGCTCATCAATAACTATTTTAAAAGGCAGCAAAAGTAGTGGAAAATAATTAGAATTTTTTTCTGGCTTTCATAATAGTCAATGTATTTTCAATGGTGGTTTATGATAAATGGACCCGAGTTTCCATCTAAATTGCATTCTCCACATCAAGGTTATCATTTTAAAGGGCAGAAATCAAAATCAATATGGTAGCAAAGCATTTTAAAAGTTAATTTCATAGAGCACCATGTTTATGGGAGGTTAATGGGGTATTAATAAAAAATAAAAAAGGGCTGAATTCTCAAATAAGCTTGGGTTACCCTGAGATAATAGAAGTTAAACAGTTTTCTCTATTGCAGACTTTGAAATGCCAACGTGAGGCCAACCAGCCACCAAGGGCACAAAATTTAATGAGGCATTTGTTCTTAGGGCACCACAAGCACAGGGTTGCCACTTGTGTAAAGCTGAGAGTGACAGCTTCCTTAAATTTTGTGCCAATACTCCTTTTGCCTTCCCCTACTCCAGGTCCTGCTAATGTGTATTGTGAATAATTTCCAAGATTAGGGCATAATACACAGTATATAATACACAGCTTACTTGGTCAAGGAACTTGGCTGTGTATTTGTAGAGTGAGTAGAAAAGAAGGATGCCCTAGGCAGGTGGACAGTACATTCTGGAGAAGTTGTGCTTGGATGCAAATTCTTTCTCTTGAACCCATCTTATTTTTCTGTTTTGGCAAGTTTTATGGTGAGCTCACATTTTCCTTAAGCTCTGTGTCAGTGATACAAAAATCCCTGTTTCCTTATGATCAGCATTTATCAGGGGATTTTTTAAAAAACTACAAAATAAAATATGTTTGTCCCTCCTTTATTGATGGATTCATTGCCTGTATCAGTATGAATGATGCCTTGGCAAAAATGGGAGCAGAATAGCCCATTATGCTAAGGGATATAAATTATCTTTGATGGAGAAGATCCCTGTTCATCAATACTGATGTAGCTGTGTCATCAATTTAATAGCTGAACACTCAGGACCATTAAACCTAGCACTGTTTGCCATACCATTATTTATAATAGTGCCCAAGAGTAACATGTAATTAACTACATGACTGACTGACAAAGCAAACTGCAGGGTGATCAATCATATTGTATAAACACTTGTCACCAGGCTACATGCGGGATGAGAAGGTTGACTTGTGATGTTTCAGTGCTACGCTGTCTAGACTGTTGCTCTGGGCTGGTGTGAGGCCCACCACTGATGGGGACTTTATTCTCAGATCCAGATTTAAAGTTGGTGGCTGTACCTTGATATTCAGTCTCATCTTGCCATCTAGCTTGATCTTTGGGAGGGTGACCAATATGAAGAATCTGTCAGTTCCTCTTTATCTAGAATGGTTTCCTCTTTTTAGGTCCCCCCAGACTCATGATTTTTTCCTTTGCCTAGTCCCTACTTTCACTAAGTTTTCCTACTGCCACTTGCCTTTAAAGCAATCAATTTCCCCTCTTCTTCAGGTTTCCCCTCACTACAGCTATTTTGTAACTTGTCCTCCTCTTTGAGCTGATCAGGAATGACTTCACCACAAGCAAGGGGAGATGAGGCATGGTCAGATTTTCCCTCTCATGCAGGGACTGTTTTGTAAAGTTTACTGTCAGCCCACAGGGTTAGCCTTCTACCTGTGACAGCTACTTGTAACTTCAGAAACTCCAGGTCCCATGTGGCCAAGAGGAAGACTGAGACTGTTATGGAGATTCATTCCAGAGAGAAAAATTGCTGATGGAAAGATATGCCTCCCCCATCAGCATGAGTTTCTTCTGTGTGAATACTGAGGCTAATATGCAAGAGGCTAACACAGCTGCCTGTAGAACTTGGACCCTGTTCTTAGGTGGGGTCTTCCCTGAAATGGGGAGGCATTATTTCAAGTATCAACACAGAGGAAGAGTAAGGTCCTTAGGGTGGAGAAAGAGAGAATTCTGTACCTCTGTCTTGGTATCTCTTTCTCAGGTCTAGACCAGGACGCCAGATACCTGGCACAGGCATAGTCATTCCCCCACTACTTCCTGCCCATCCTCTTATCTTTGCCCATTGCAGACATCACCAGTCAATCATACTTTCATCACTTAGACTCCTCCTCAATCCAACATCCCAGGCAGTCATTATTTATTGTTCAGAGATGGAATATAAGATTCAAACCTGTTTCCTACTGTCAGTCTCAAGTCTGATGAGTCAGGATGCATGTTTGTAGGGTGAGTGCTAGGAGGAAAAGAACTACGTGAATGTCACTGCCTTACCCATTGGGGCAGGGAAGGGATATAAGCCCTGAAGAGTGAGCATTATCTTATAAACCACATCATTTTCACTTAAGAGTACTCCCTGGGTTTACTTTCTATTTGTTCTTACCTGTCTGTTAGCAACATTTGGTTTGAGTAATTTGGCTTTGTCATAGCTAGACCTCACAGCACTCAGAGGAGAACCATATGTCCATGGTTGGGTCAGAGTTAAGTGGGAAGCAGGTTACCTTGAGACTGCTAATTAATAAACACTCCTAGGAAGCCTAGGTCCCATAGTTCAGCTGCTTTTTCTTACTCTGAGATTCTTCCTCCTACTGACAACTTTAGTGATCCTGAGTGCTCCATTTTATTTTAAAAGGTAGCTTTCATTTTTGCCACCTTGCCAAGACTGTCAAGAATCATAATGAGGCAGCAAAAAATTATTTCATTCACAGAAATTACCATCCCATCCACTTTCTTCCCACCTCTCCTAGTCACAAAGTCATGTGTTTTCCATGACAAGTCCTTCTAATTTTATGTCACTAAAGCCACATATTCAGGTAGCAAATCTCAAAGTTTCCTGATGACTCAAGCCCCAACATCCCATGGATATAATATTGATGATGATGATTTCCCTGGTATGAGTTTCTAAGAGAGCCACAGGAAACTTGTCTTCTTATCCTTCTGTCCTTACTTAGAAGCTTAAATTTTTTTAACATCTTTATTGGAGTATAATTGCTTTACAATGTTGTGTTAGTTTCTGCTGTATAACAAAGTGGATCAGCTATACATATACATATATATCCCCATATCCCCTCCCTCTTGTGTCTCCCTTCCACCCTCCCTATCCCACTCCTCTAGGTGGCCACAAAGCACCTAGCTGATCTCTCTGTGCTATGCAGCTGAGAAGCTTAACCTTTAAGATGCTCTCTGGAGCTTTGATCTATGAAGAGCTGAACAAATTGGCAAACATGGAGTTTGTAATATCTTATTTTTCATATTTCCAACAGTTACCTTGGCAAGCAGGTATGTGCTCTATAAACCTAAATACTGACTTGACATATGGATCAAAAGAGAGTTTGTTAGCAACCTGCAGGCAGCTGCTCTTGGAGGATTCAGCTTGGCATGTAATCTAATTCAGCTGAAAGATGTGGACATATAATAACTACTACACAGACCATCATTCTCCTCTGTGTCTCTCTGGTCATATACAAATCATTCATTTGGCAGGTTCTTTGTAATTCCACTAATTAAGGGAAAACTATTGGTCTTTTTGGCCCTAAGTCAGGATTCTACAAAATTTTTCTTCAAAACCCAAACATCATCCCAACCAAAAGCAGGGGGTAGAATTAAGGTAGAGATTTAATATTTATTTTTAAACTTTTAATTGGCATTTGACCTGGTGGCTGGCCTGGCATTTGTTGGGATTCACCTCAGCCCAGCAAGGAGAAACATGAATCCACTTTTGTTCAAGCAAGTTGTCTTTGGGATTTTATTGGTTTCATAACCCAGGTAAGTGGGTAAGAGTAACTCAAAGGGCAGAGGAAGAAAAGACAGAGAGGCTTACCGTGAAGGTACTGAATCCATTCTGTGCACATCTATACTACTGTTTCAACCATTACCTCATTCATTCAACCCAACAACATTCTCCCAACACATTCTCTGCAGGCTGCCAGGAAACACGCAATATACAAAATGAGTTTAAAAATGTGGTCACTGCCCTCAAGGAGCTTGCTATCTAGTAGGGAAGATAAACATATATTGGAAGTAACCTAAAACCAGAGCAAAGTTGTCTGGCAATTTATTAGGAACTGTAGAGAAAGGTTTGAGTGAAAGCAAAAAAGGAGCATCATCTGTTGTGTATCCTCATTGCACGGGAGAACAGGGACAGAGTCTTATTTGTCTTTGTAACTTGTGCCAGGGAAAAAGTAGGTGTTCAATAAATGCTTGATGAATGCAGCTGAGAGAAAACATGGAAAATTCTTAGAGGAAGTCCTTTTTGAAGCAGAACTGGAAGGAAACATGGAGTTTAGGTTAACAAAGAGGAAGGAGGAGGAAATACTATGTAGGAAACTGAAGGAGCTTAGACATGGTGAGGGGCAGCCTGCTGGAGCAGAAGGGAAGGACAGAGAATAGAGAAAGAGAACAAACGTACATTGATGACATTCATCCGTAGTCTGGGCTTCCTCCCAGATCTGACCCCAGTCAGAAGTACTTAGAGAAATAATACACGCTCTTGTTCCTAACCAAGTGATGGGGATACTGCTTTGTTCTTATGGAAATAGAGTCTTCCTGGGGTCTTCTGAAGCTCACAAAAGTCTTAGTTCAGCCTTCTTAAACTTTAGTATACACAAGAATCTTTTGGAAGACTTGTTAAAATACAGATTTCTGGGCCCCATCAGCAAACTTTCTGATTCAGGAGATTTGGGGTAAGGCGTGAGGATTTGTACTTCTAACAAGTCCTCTGGTGATGCTAGTTCTGTGACCACAGTTTGAGAACCACTGTCTTAGATAAATATACAGTTACCTTCCCTCATATTAACACCATTTCCCAAGACATGGAGAGAATCAAATGCCATAAGATGGTTGTGATGATCAGAGATTTTAAAAATGTCTGCTGAAGGTGGCTGTTTCAAAGATGCTTGGTTTCAGGTGATATAAGATTTCTGCATTAATTTCCAATTTATAAATGACTATAACTCTGGAAGGTCTCACTGTTAACTGGATGTTGAGAACTCAGAACAACAAAGTTGTAAATAGTGTTTAGGTCTCCAGCTCACCACAAAAGCCCAGGTCACCTTAAATATATCTAATGCACTCAGTTGTGCAATAGATAACCACAGAAAATAACACCACGGCCATACCACTAGTTAAATCAAACACAACCTTGAACATGTGTGCTTCACTCTGTCCAACAGATGATACTTAGAAGTTATATGGCAACTATATTTTGATAAGTTTATTTTAGTACATTAGGAACTTCACTAATTGAATGATCTTTAACCAAAGAGGAGCATGGAATAAAAATAATGAAATGGTGCATAAAGGAGTTCTTAAAACCTTTGTGCTTTTTAAGTTGGATTTTCTTTTAATATATCACAGTTACTTGTAGGAAAGAAGATTTGGTTCAGATAGGCATCTCAGCCCATTATGGCACTGACTTTGAATGTGTTACTGGAGGCTGGGCTTCAGAACATCTGCTCCTTGCACATCCCTCTTCTGAGGGTTTCTGTCCACACAACCTGCCACAATGGTGACTCTTGCCTGTGCTCCCCTAAAGTGGGCACTTTGTCTAAGGACAGCCCACCTGTAGGTTGGCCAGGAGTCTATGAGATGACCTGGTGTGGAAGTTTTGTTCATCATGGACAACGGGAACTAATTAGACCAATCAGAACTTGAGACAGAGAGAAAGAATGAAGCAGCTGGTTTTGGGAATAGTAGCTGAAGGACACAGGGAGACTAGCCAAGTTGCCACAATGGTAGAGCATGAGAATAGATATTTGTGAACCCCTGTTGCTTAGGAGGTTGACCAAATGACCCAGTCACTTGTGCTGCTCTGAATTCTGAATGATTTATTGAGTCAAACTACTTAGTAAGCTCTGTGAGACCTGGTGGTTTAGCAGTTCCCAGAATCCTGAGGCCGTAGCAAAACCCCCATATCTTCTTCCTTTTTTTCAGGTGAGTTCTTACATAACTCACCCAAACTAAAGGCCATCAAAATTCCTTTTAACAAAAATAGCCTAACCAACATAAACTCCTATGGAAATCCCCTAGTGACAGATTAGCTGAAGAATTGGGATAGTATTTCTCTCCTCTCCCTCCTGATCACTCCCAACTGATGGATTAGGAAGTTAAAATCCTCATACCTTTGAATTCATCAGAACTGAAGGCACATCAAAATGCAAGGAGTTAAGGAACAGACAGTACATAAAAGAGAAAGGAAGAATGGGAGTCAGCAGATCAGTCCTTCATTTGTGTTGACAAACGAAGGTTCAAAGTCTCTGATGAGCTGCATCTATAAATAATTAGCTCTTCCAGTCTCTGTGAGGCTTTGGCCAATTGGTACAGGCCCACTAGGGATAATAAGGGCTAGAAATGCTGCCAACAAGCTCAGCTATAACACGAGCCAGAGGACAATGTGCTTCAGATACTCACGCTGCACTCATGTGATGTAGATTTATAGGGTCTAAGCACTGTTCTGAGGAGTGTTGGTATTCTTAGATTCATTAAATGGGAACTTATTCACCATGCCTTGTCTCAAGCATGTCACTAACATCTTAGTATCTTAGTTCAATAGTAATTTGGGGATCATTTCAGTAGGACTCTCTAATTTTAAGGATAAGAAAACTGAGGGTGAACTTCACAAAATTTATTCATGATACTATTGATTTTAAAGTCTTGCTCTTAGCTCAGAGGCAGTAAAAACTTCATCTTACTGACCTATTCAGTCACTTATTTTGTGGAGCCATTTATAATGCTCCCCAGACTCACTTTCCCACACCAGCAGCTATGCCTGTAAGTTTTAAAATAGCCATCACATATCTTGTCTCATTTGATCCTCTCAACAGCCCTTTGAGATGGGCATATATGTATCATTTCCATTTTACAGGTGAAGAGGCTAAAGCTCAGAAAGGCTAGGCCACTTTTTGGAAACCCAGATTCTCTGATGTCTAATCCAGATGTCTTTCCAATGAATAACATGTTTGAAAACAATTTGTAAACTAAAATTTGAAATAGAAGCACTAGTCTTCATCATAACCCTCACCTTAATTTCCATGCCATATTCCCTGGAATATAGCAAAGGTCCATCCTTAAGGACAGTGTCTTATTCGTACCTTTGGTTCTCTGAACACTTTGCAATTACAACAATTTTCCACAAATTAACTCAGAATCTCCACTGGATTATAAACAGAATCCTTTAGAATGCTGGTAACTTTAAAAAATTCCCACCCCCAAAACATTCTGACCATTTTATTCAGAGGCTTCTGTTTGACACCAACATTAACCTACCACCACCCAAACCATTAATTCATTCATTCACCATTTCTTGGGCAACTACTATGTGCAAGACATTGTGTTAAAGGCTAAAGATATACAGATGAAAAGGTGGGTACCTGTTTTCCCATGAGCATATAATTTAGTGTGTGTAGGGAGGTGAGGTACTAGGCAGAGAAGGGGGAAATAGGAAAGACAGGCAAACACACCAACAAATGACATATCTTTACTATATTAGAGATGAGGACAGGATACTGTAAAACCACAGAAGAAGGTTCTAAGTCAGAAGGAGGGGTCAGGGAAGGCATTTTGGAGGAGATGATATGCATCTCAGGAACTTTCCCTCTGTAATGACCACCTGCCCTTCTGAATCTACAGGAGAGCTCTTGGTGCCAGTCAAGATGGCTACAAATGGAGATTGGTTCAAGATGGTAGAGTGGAAGGACGTGATCTCACTCCCTCTTGCAAGAACACCAGAATCACAACTAACTGCTGAACAATCATTGGCAGGAAGACACTGGAATTCACCAAAAAAGATACCCCACATCCAAAGACAAAGGAGAAGCCACAATGAGACGGTAGGAGGGGCGTCATCACAATAAAATCAAATCGCATAACTGCTGGGTGGGTGACTCACAAACTGGAGAACACTTATACCACAGAAGTCCACCCACTGGAGTGAAGGTTCTGAGCCCAACATCAGGCTTCCCAATATGGGGACCCGGCAATGGGAGGAAGAATTCCTAGAGAATCAGACTTTGAAGGCTAGCGGGATTTGATTGCAGGACTTCAACACGACTGGGGGAAACAGAGATTCCACTCTTGGAGGGCACACACAAAGTAGTGTGTGCATTGGGATCCACGGGAAGGAGCAGTGACCCCATAGGAGACTGAAGCAGACGTACCTGCTAGTGTTGGAGGGTCTCCTGCAGAGACAGGAGGTGGCTGTGTCTCACCGTGAGGACAGAAACACTGGCAGCAGAAGTTCTGAGAAGTACTCCTTGGTGTGAGGCCTCCCAGAGTCCACCATTAGCCCCAACAAAGAGCCAGGTAGGCTCCAGTGCTGGGTCGCCTCAGGCCAAACAAACAACAAGGAGGGAATCCAGCTCCACCCATCAGCAGTCAAGCAGATTAAAGTTTCACTGAGCTCTGCCCACCAGAGCAACAGTCAGCTCTACACACCACCAGTCCCTCCCATCAGGAAGCTTGCACAAGTCTCTTAGATAGCCTCATCCACCAGAGGACAGAAAAGAGAAGCAAGAAGAACTACAGTCCTGCAGCCTGTGGAACAAAAACCACATTCACAGAAAGTAAGACAAAATGAAAAGGCAGAGGGCTAAGTACCAGATGAAAGAACAAGATAAAACCCCAGAAAAACAACTAAATGAAGTGTAGATAGGCAACCTTCCAGAAAAAGAATTCAGAATAATGATAGTGAAGATGATCAAGGACCTCAGAAAAAGAATGAAGGCAAAAATGGAGAAGATGTAAGAAATGTTTAACAAAGACCTAGAAGAATTAAAGAACAAACACCTAAAAGTATTAAAAACCAAACAAACAGAGATGAACAATACAATAACTGAAATGAAAAAGACACTAGAACGAATCAATAGCAAAATATGGATAAGTGTATTCTGAGGCAGAAGAATGGATAACTGACCTGGAAGACAGAATGGTGGAATTCACTGCCATGGAACAAATAAAGAGAAAAGAATGAAAAGAAATGAAGACAGCCTAAGAGACTTCTGGGACAACATTAAATGCAACAACATTCGCATTATAGGGGTCCCAGAAGGAGAAGAGAGAGAGAAAAGACCCAAAAATATTTGAAGAGATTATAGTCCAAAACTTCCCTAACATGGGAACGGAAATAGCCACCCAAGTCCAGGAAGCGCAGAGAGTCCTAGGCAGGATAAACCCAAGGAGAAACATGCCAAGACACATAGTAATCAAATTGATAAAAATTAAAGACAAAGAAAAATTATTGAAAGCAACAAGGGAAAAATGACAAATAATATAAAAGGGAACTCCCATAAGGTTAACAGCTGATTTCTCAGTGGAAATTCTACAAGCCAGAAGGGAGTGGCATGATATATTTAAAGTGATAAAAGAGAAGAACCTACAACCAAGATTACTCTACCAAACAAGGATCTCTTTCAGATTCAATGGAGAAATCAAAATCTTTACAGACAAGCAAAAGCTAAGAGAATTCAGCACCACCAAACCAGTTCTACAACAAATGCTAAAGGAACTTCCCTAAGTGGGAAACACAAGAGAAGAAAAAGACCTACAAAACAAACCCAAAACAATTAAGAAAATGGTAATAGGAACATTCATATTGATAATTACCTTAAATGTGAATGGATTAAATGCTCTAACCAAAAGACACAGGCTTGCTGAATGGATACAAAACCAAAACACATATATATGCTTTCTACAAGAGACCCACTTCAGACCTAGGGACACATACAGACTGGAAGTGAGGGGATGGAAAAAGATGTTCCATGAAAATGGAAATCAAAAGAAAGCTGGAGTAGCAATACTCATAACAGATAAAATAGACGTTAAAATAAAGAATGTTACAAGAGACAAGGAAGGAAACTAAATAATGATGAAGGGATCAATCCAAGAAGAAGATTTAACAATTATAAATATATATGCACCTAACATAGGAACACCTCAATACATAAGGCAACTGCTAACAGCTATAAAACAGGAAATAGACAATAACACAATAATAGTGGGGGAATTTAACACTTCACTTACACCAATGGACTGATCACTGAAACAGAAACTTAATAAGGAAACAGAAGCTTTAAATGACACAATAGACCAGATAGATTTAATTGATATTTATAGGACGTTCCATCCAAAAACAGCAGATTATACTTCTCAAGTGTGCATGGAACATTCTCCAGGATAGATCACATTTTGGGTCACAAAACAAGCCTCAGGAAATTTAAGAAAATTGAAATCATATCAAGCATGTTTTCTGAAGACAACACTATAAGATTAGAAATCAATTACGGGGAAAACAAAACGTAAAAAACACAAACACATGAAAGCTAAACAATACATTACTAAATAACCAAGTGATCACTTAAGAAATCAAAGACAAAATAAAAAAATACCTAGGGCTTCCCAGGTGGCATAGTGGTTGAGAGTCTGCCTGCCGATTTAGGGGACACGGGTTCATGCCCCGGTCCGGGAAGATCCCACATGCCACGGAGCGGCTAGGCCCGTGAGCCATGGCCACTGAGCCTGTGCGTCTGGAGCCTGTGCTCTGCAATGGGAGAGGCCACACCAGTGAGAGGCCCACGTAACCGCAAAAAAAACCCAAAAAAACAAAAACCTAGAGACAAATGACAATGAAAACACCATGACACAAAAGCTATGGCATGCATCAAAAGCAGTTCTAAGAGGGAAGTTTATCGCAATACAAGCCTACAACAAGAAACAAGAAAAATCTCAAATAAACAATCTAACCTTACACCTAAAGGAACTAGAGACAGAAGGACAAACAAAACCCAAAGTTGGTAGAAGGAAAGAAATCATAAAGATCGGAGCGGAAATAAATGAAATAGAAACAAAGAAAACAATAGCAAAAATCAATAAAACTAAAAGCTGGTTCTTTGAGAAGACAAACGAAATTGATAAACAATTAGCCAGCCTCATCAAGAAAAAGGAGGAGAGGATTCAAATCAATAAAATTAGAAATGAAAAAGGAGAAGTTACAAAGGATACCTCAGAAATACAAAGCATCCTAAGAGACTACTACAAGCAACTGTATGCCAAAAAAATGGTCAAACTGGAAGAAATGTACAAATTCTTAGAAAGGTATAACCTTCCAAGACTGAACCAGGAAGAAATAGAAAATATGAACAGACCAATCACAGATAATGAATTTGAAACTGTGATTAAAAATCTGCCAACAGACAAAATCCCAGGACCAGATGGTTTCCAGGTGAATTCTATCAAACTTTTACAGAAGAGCTAACACCCATCCTTCTGAAATTCTTCCAAAAACTTGCAGAAGAAGGAACACTCCCAAACACATTCTATGAGGCCACCATCACCCTGATGCTAAAACCAGACAAAGATACTACAAAAAAAGAAAATTACAGACAAATATCACTGATGAACACAGATGCATAAATCCTCAACAAAATACTAGCAAACGGAATCCAACAACAAATTAAAAGGATCATACACCATGATCAAGTGGGATTTATCCCAGGGATGCAATGATTCTTCAATATATGCAAATCAATCAATGTGATACACCATATTCACAAATTGAAGAATAAAAACCATATGGTCATCTCAATAGATGCAGAAAAAGCCTTTGACAAAATTCAACACCCATTTATGATAAAAACTCTCCAGAAAGTGGGCATAGAGGGAACCTACCTGAACATAATAAAGGCCATATATGCCAAACCCACAGCAAACATCATTCTCGATGGTGAAAAACTGAAAGCATTTCCTCTAAGATCAGGAACAAGACAAGGATATCCACCCTCGTCACTATTTTTCTATGTAGTTTTGGAAGTCCTAGCCATGGCAATCAGAGAAGAGAAAGAAATAAAAGGAATACAAATTGGAAAAGAAGAAGTAAAACTGTCACTGTTTGCAGATGACATGATACTCTACATAGAGAATCCTGAAGATGCTGCCAGAAAACTACTAGAGCTAATCAATGAATTTGGTAAAGTTGCAGGATACAAAATTAATGCACAGAAGTCTCTTGCATTCCTATACACTAATCATGAAAAATCTGAACGAGAAATTAAGGAAACACTCCCATTTACCACTGCAACAAAAAGAATAAAATACCTAGGAATAAACCTACCTAGGGAGACAAAAGACATGTATGCAAAAAACTATAAGACACTGATGAAAAGAATTAAATATGATACCAACAGATGGAGAGATGTACCATGTTCTTGGACTGGAAGAAACAATATTGTGAAAATGACTATACTACCCAAAGCAATCTACAGATTCAATGCAATCCCTATCATTTTTTATGGAACTAGAACAAAAAATCTTAAAATTTGTATGCAGACACTAAAGACCCCGAATAGCAAAAGCAGACTTGAGGGAAAAAAATGGAGATGGAGGAATCAGGCTACCTGACTTCAGACTATACTACAAAGCTACAGTAATTAAGACAGTATGATAGTGGCACAAAAACAGATATATACATCAATGGATCAGGATAGAAAGCCCAGAGATAAAGCCATGCACCTGTGGTCAACTAATCTATGACAAAGGAGGCAAGGATATACAATGGAGAAAAGACAGTCTCTTCAATAAGTGGTGCTGGGAAAACTGGATAGCTACATGTAAAAGAACGAAATTAGAACACTCCCTTACACCATACACAAAAATAAACTCAAAATGGATTAAAGACCTAAATGTAAGACCAGGCAATATAAAATTCTTAGAGGAAAACATAGGAAGAATACTCTTTGACATAAATCACAGCATGATTTTTACTGATCCACCTCCTA
This sequence comes from Leucopleurus acutus, assembly GCF_964270905.1. Taxonomy (NCBI): domain Eukaryota; kingdom Metazoa; phylum Chordata; class Mammalia; order Artiodactyla; family Delphinidae; genus Leucopleurus; species Leucopleurus acutus. The sequence goes on along the minus strand of NC_139147.1, from coordinate 132,185,399 downwards.
GAGAAATGGAAATAAAAACAAAAATAAACAAATAAGACATAATGAAACTTAAAAGCTTTTGCAAAGCAAAGAAAACTACAAACAAGATGAGAAGACCACCCTCAGAATGGGAGAAAATATTTGCAAATGAATCAATGGACAAAGGATTAACCTCCAAAATATATAAACAGCTCATGCAGCTCAATATTAAAAAAAAAAAACAACCCAATCCAAAAATGGGCAGAAGACCTAAATAGACATTTCTCCAAAGAAGACATAGAGATGGCTAAGACATGAAAGCTGCTCAACGTCACTAATTATTAGAGAAATGCAAATCAAAACTACAATGAGGTATCACCTCACACCAGTGAGAATGGGCATCATCAGAAAATCTACAAACAACAAATGCTGGAGAGGGTGTGGAGAAAAGGGAACCCTCTTGCACTTTTGGTGGGAATGTAAATTGATGCAGCCACTATGGAGAACAGTACGGAGGTTCCTTAAAAAACTAAAAATAGAATTACCAGATCACCTAGCAATCCCACTACTGGGCATATACCCAGAGAAAACCATATTTCAAAAAGACACATGCAGGGAGGAGCTTCAAGATGTTGGAGGAGTAAGATGTGGAGATCACCTTCCTCCCCACAAATACATTAGAAATACATCTACATGTGGAATAACCCCTACAGAACACCTACTGAACACTGGCAGAAGACCTCAGACCTCTCAAAAGGCAAGAAACACCTCACGTACCTGGGTAGGGCAAAAGAAAAAACAGAGAAGAATAGGGACGGGACCTGCACCAGTGGGAGGGAGCTTTGAAGGAGGAAAGGTTTCCACACACTAGGAAGGCCCTTCATGGGTGGAGACTGTGGGTGGCGGAGGGGGGAAGCTTCAGAGCCATGGAGGAGAGCGCAGCAACAGGGGTATGGAGGGCAAAGTGGAGAGATTCCCACAAAGAGGATTGGTGCCTACCAGCACTCACCAAACCGAGAGGCTTCTCTGCTCACCCGCCGTGACGGGTGGGGGCTGGGAGTGAGGCTCGGGCTTCGGTCGGATTCCAGGGAGAGGACTGCTGTTGGTTGCGAGAACACAGCCTGAAGGGAATAGTGCTCTACAGCTAGCCGGGAGGGAGTCCGGGAAAGTCTGGAGCTGCCGAAGAGGCAAGAGATGTTTTCTTCCCTCTTTGTTTCCTGGTGCGCGAGGAGAGCTGATTAAGAGCGCCACTTAAAGGAGCTCCAGAGATGGGTGCGAGCCGGGGCTATCAGCGTGGACCCCAGAGACGGGCATGAGATGCTAAGGCTGCTGCTGCAGCCACCAAGTAGCCTGTGTGCAAGCACAGGTGACTATCCACACCACCCCTCCTGGGAGCCTGTGCAGCCCACTACTGCCAGGGTCCCATGATCCAGGGACAACTTCCCCGAGAGAACGCACGGCGTGCCTCAGACTGGTGCAACGTCACGCCGGCCTCTGCGGCCGCAGGTTCGACCCGCATCAGTATCCCTTCCTTCCCCCGGCCTGAAAGAGCCAGAGCACCTGAATCAGTTGCTCCTTTAACACTATCTTGTCTGAGCGAAGAACAGACACCCTCAGGCGACCTACACGCAGAGGTGGGTCCAAATCCAAAGCTGAACTCCAGGAGCTGTGCAAACAAAGAAAGGAAAAGGAAATTTCTCCAAGCAGCCTCAGGGGCAGCGGATTAAATCTCCACAATCAACTTGATGTACCCTGCATCTGTGGAATACCTGAATAGACAGCGAATCATCGCAAACTGAGGAGGTAGATTTTGGTAGCAACAATATATATATATTTTTTCCACTTTTTCTTTTTTTGTGAGTGTATGTGTATGCTTCTGTGTGTGATTTTGTCTGTATAACTTTGCTTTTACCATTTGTCCTAGGGTTCTGTCTGTCCGTTGTTGTTGTTTTTTTTTTTTACTTAAAAAATTTTTTCCTTCATAATTATTTTTTGTTTTTATAACTTTATTTTATATTATTTTATTTTACTTTATTATATTTTATTTTATCTTCTTTCATTCTTTCTTTTTTTTCCTCCCGTTTTTCTGAGCCATGTGGAGGACAGGCTCTTGGTGCTCCAGCGAGGCATCAGGGCTGTGCCACTGAGGTGGGAGAGCCAAGTTTAGGACACTTGTCCACAAGAGACCTCCCAACTCCATGTAATATCAAATGGTGAAAATCTCCCAGAGATCTGCATCTCAATGCCAAAACTCAGCTCCACTCAATGACCTGCAAGCTACAGTGCAGGACACCCTATGCCAAACAACTAGCAGACAGGGACAAAACCCCATCCATTAGCACATAGGCTGCCTAAAACCATAATAAGGCCACAGACACCTCAAAACACACCACCAGACGTGGACCTTCCCAACAGAAAGACAAGATCCAGCCTCATCCACCAGAACACAGGCACTAGTCCCCTCCACCAGGAAGCCTGCACAATCCACTGAACCAACCTTAGCCACTGGGGACAGACACCAAAAACAATGGAAACTATGAACCTGCAGCCTGCAAAAATGAGACCCCAAACACAGTAAGTTAAGCAAAATGAGAAGACAGAGAAACACACAGCAGATGAAGGAGAAAGATAAAAACTCACCAGATCTAAAAAATGAGGAGGAAATAGGCAGTCTACCAGAAAAAGAATTCAGAATAATGATAGTAAAGATGATTCAAAAACTTGGAAATAGAATGGAAAAATATAAGAAATGTTTAACAAAGACCTAGAAGAACTAAAGAGCAAACAAACTATGATGAACAACACAATAAATGAAATTAAAAATTCTCTAGAAGGGATCAATAGCAAAATAACTGAGGCAGAAGAACAGATAAGTGACCTGGAAGATAAAATAGTGGAATACTTACTGCAGAGCAGAATAAAGAAAAAAGAATAAAAAGAATTGAGGACAGTCTCAGAGACCTCTGGGACAACATTAAACAAACCAACATTCGAAATATAGGGGTCCCAGAAGAAGAGAAAAATAAAAGGACTGAGAAAATATTTGAAGAGATTATAATAGAAAGTTTCCTTAATATGGGAAAGGAAATAGTTAATCAAGTCCAGGAAGCACAGAGAGTCCCATACAGGATAAATCCAAGGAGAAACATGCCAAGACACATATTAATCAAACTATCAAAAATTAAATACAAAGAACAAATATTAAAAGCAGCAAGGGAAAAACAACAAATAATACATAAGCAAATACCCATAAGGTTAAGAGCTGATGTTTCAGCAGAAACTCTGCAAGCCAGAAGGGAGTGGCAGGACATATTTAAAGTGATGAAGGAGAAAAACCTACAGCCGAGATTACTCTACCCAGCAAGGATTTCATTCAGATTTGATGGAGAAATTAAAAGCTTTAGAGACAAGCAAAAGCTAAGAGAATTCAGCACCAGCAAACCAGCTTTACAACAAATGCTAAAGGAACCTCTATAGGCAGGAAACACAAGAGAAGGAAAAGACCTACAATAATAAACCCAAAACAATTAAGAAAATGGGAATAGGAGCATACATATCTATAATTACCTTAAACGTGAATGGATTAAATGCTCCAACCAAGACTGACTGAATATATACAAAAACAAGACCAGTATATAGGCTGTCTACAAGAGACCCACTTCAGACCTAGGGACACATACAGACTGAAAGTGAGGGGATAGAAAAAGATATTCCATGCAAATGGAAATCAAAAGAAAGCTGCAGTAGCAATTCTCATATCAGACAAAACAGACTTTAAAACAAAGACTATTACAAGAGACAAAGAAGGACACTACATAATGATCAAGTGATCAATCCAAGAAGAAGATATAACAATTGTAAATATTTATGCACCCAACAGCGAAGCACTTCAATACATAAGGCAAATACTAACAGCCATAAAAGGGGAAATCGACAGTAACACAATCATAGTAGGTGACTAAACACCCCACTTTTACCAATGGACAGATCATCCAAAATGAAAATAAATAAGGAAACAGAAGCTTTAAATGATACATTAAACAAGATGGACTTAATTGCTATGTATAGGACATTCCATCTGAAAACAACAGAATACACATTCTTCTCAAGTGCTCATGGAACAGTCTCCAGGATAGATCATATCTTGGGTCACAAATCAAGCCTTGGTAAATTTAAGAAAATTGAAATCATATCAAGTATCTTTTCCGACCACAACGTTATGAGACTAGATATCAATTACAGGAAAAAATCTGTAGGAAATACAAACACATGGAGGCTAAACAACACAGTACTTAATAACAAGGAGATCACTGAAGGAATCAAAGAGGAAATCAAAAAATACCTAGAAACAAATGACAATGAAAACACGATGCAAAACCTATGGGATGCAGGAAAAGCAGTTCTAAAAGGGAAGTTTATAGCTATACAAGCCTACCTTAAGGAACAAGAAACATCTCAAATAAACCACCTAACCTTACACCAAAAGCAAGTAGAGAAAGAAGAACAAAAAAAAAAGAAACAACCTAAAATTAGCAGAAGGAAAGAAATCATAAAAATCAGATCCAAAATAAATGAAAAAGAAATGAAGGCAATGATAGTCAAGACCAATAAAACGAAAAGCTGGTTCTTTGAGAAGATAAACAAAACTGATAAACCATTAGCCAGACTTATCAAGAAAAAAAGGAAGAAGACTCAAATCAATAGAATTAGAAATGAAAAAGGAGAAGTAACAACGGACACTGCAGAAATACAAAGAATCATGAGAGATTACTACAAGCAACTGTATGGCAATAAAATGGACAAACTGGAAGAAATGGACAAATTTTTAGAATGCACAACTTTCTGAAACTGAACCAGGAAGAAATAGAATATATAAACAGACCAATCACAAGCCCTGAAATTGAAAGTGTGATTTAAAATCTTCCAGTAAACAAAAGCACAGGACCAGATGGCTTCACAGGAGAATTCTATCAAACATTTAGAGAAGAGCTAACACCTATCCTTCTCAAACTCTTCCAAAATACAGCACAGGGAGGAACACTCCCAAACTCATTCTACAAGGCCACCATCACTCTGACACCAAAACCAAAGATGTCACAAAGAAAGAAAACTACAGGCCAATATCACTGACAAACATAGATGGAAAAATCCTCAACAAAATACTAGCAAACAGAATCCAACAACACATTAAAAGGTTCATACACTATGATTAAGTGGGGTTTATCCAGGAATGCAAGGATTCTTCAATATACGCAAATCAATCAATGTGATACACCATATTAACAAACTGAAGGAGAAAAACCATATGATCATCTCAATAGATGCAGAGAAAGCTTTTGACAAAATTCAACACTCACTTACGATAAAAATACTCCAGAAAGTAGGCATAGAGGGAACTTTCCTCAACATAATAAAGGCCATATATGACAAACCCACAGCCAACATTGTCCTCAATGGTGAAAAACTGAAAATATTTCCACTAAGATCAGGAACAAGACAGGTTGCCCATTCTCACCACTATTATTCAACATAGTTTTGGAAGTTTTAGCCATAGCAATCAGAGAAGAAAAATAAATTAAAGGAATACAAATTGGAAAAGAAGAAGTAAAGCTGTCACGGTTTGCAGATGACATGATACTATACATAGAGAATCCTAAAGATGCTACCAGAAAACTACTAGCGCTAATCAATGAATTTGGTAAAGTTGCAGGATACAAAATTAATGCACAGAAATCTCTTGTGTTCCTATACACTAATGATGATAAATCTGAAAGTGAAATTAAGAAAACACTCCCATTTACCATTGCAGCAAAAAGAATAAAATATCTAGGAATAAACCTACCTAAGAAGACAAAAGACCTGTATGCAGAAAATTATAAGACACTGATGAAAGAAATTAAAGGTGATACAGGTAGATGGAGAGATAGACCATGTTCTTGGATTGGAAGCATCAACATTGTGAAAATGACTCTATTACCCAAAGCAATCTACAGATTCAATGCAATCTCTATCAAACTATCACTGGCATTTTCCACAGAAGTAGAACAAAAAATTTCACAATTTGTATGGAAACACAAAAGATCCCAAATAGCCAAAGCAATCTTGAGAAAGACAAACGGAGCTGGAGGAATCAGGCTCCCTGACTTTGGACTATACTACAAAGCTACAGTAATCAAGACAGTATGGTACTGGCACAAAAACAGAAATATTGATCAATGGAACAGGATAGAAAGCCCAGAGGTAAACCCACGCACATACGGTCAGCTTATCTTTGATAAAGGATAAAGAATATACAGTGGAGAAGAGACAGCCTCTTTAATATGTGGTGCTGGGAAAACTTGACAGCTACATGTAAAAGAATGAAATTAGAACACTCCCTAACACCATACACAAAAATAAACTCAAAACGAATTAAAGACCTAAATGTAAGGCCAGACACCATCAAACTCTTAGAGTAAAACATAGGCCGAACATTGTATGACATATATCACACCAAGATCCTTTTTGACCCACCTCCTAGAGAAATGGACATAAAAACAAAAATAAATGGGACTTAATGAAACTTAAAAGCTTTTGCACAGCAAAGGAAACCATAAACAAGACGAAAAGACAACCCTCAGAATGGGAGAAAATATTTGCAAATGAAGCAACTGACAAAGGATTAATCTCCAAACCATACAAGCAACTCATGCCGATCAATATCCAAAAGGCAACAACCCAATCCAAAAATGGGCAGAAGACCTAAATAGACAGTTCTCCAAATAAGATATACTGATTGCCAACAAACACATGAAATAATGCCCAACATCATTAATCATTAGAGAAATGCAAATCAAAACTACAATGAGATATCATCTAACACCGGTCAGAATGCCCATCATCAAAAAGTCTACAAACATTAAATGCTGGAGAGGGTGTGGAGAAAAGGGAACCCTGTTGCACTGTTTGCGGGAATGTAAATTGATACAGCCACTATGGAGAACAGTATGGAGTTTCCTTAAAAAAACTAAAAATATAACTACCATACGACCCAGCAATCCCACTACTTGGCATATACCCTGAGAAAACCATAATTCAAAAAGAGTTATGTACCAAAATGTTCATTGCATTTCTATTTTCAATAGCCAGGACATGGAAGCAACCTAAGTGTCCATCAACAGATGAATGGCTTAAGAAGATGTGGCACATATATACAATGGAATATTACTGCGTCAGAAAAAGGAACGAAACTGAGTTATTTGTAGTTAGGTGGATGGACCTAGAGACTGTCATATAGAGTGAAGTAAGTCAGAAAGAGAAAAACAAATACCGTATGCTAACACATATATGTGGAGTCTAAAAAAAGAAAAAAAAAAGGTCAGAGGAACCTGGGGCAAGATGGGAATAAAGATTGAGACCTTCTAGAGACTGGACTTGAAGATACAGGAAGGGGGAAGGGTAAGCTGCGACAAAGTGAGAGAGTGGCATGGACATATATGCAGTACCAAATATAAAATAGATAGCTAGTTGGAATGAGCCGCATAGCACAGGGAGATTAGCTTGGTGCTTTGTGACCACCCAGAGGGGCGGATAGGGAGGGTGGGAGGGAGGGAGATGCAAGAGGGAAGAGACATGGGGACATATGTATATGTATAACTGATTCACTTTTTTATAAAGCAGAAACTAACACACCATTGTAAAGCATTATACTCTAATAAATATGTTAAATAAAATAAGACACATGCCCCCCAATGTTCATTGCAGCACTATTTACAATAGCCAGGTCATGCAAGCAACTTAAATGTCCATCGACATACCAATGGATAAAGAAGGTGTGGTACATATATATAATGGAATATTACTCAGCCATAAAAAGGAATGAAATTGGGTTATTTGTAGAAACGTGGATGGATCTAGAGACTGTCATACAGAGTGAGGTAAGTCAGAAAGAGAAAAACAAATATTGTATATTAACATATATGTGAAACCTAGAGAAATAGTACAGATGAACTGGTTTGCAGGGCAGAATTAGACACAGATGTAGAGAACAAATGTATGGACACCAAGGGGGGAAAGTGGCGTGGTGGTGGTGGTGGTGTGATGAACGGGGAGGTTGGGATTGACATATATACACTAACGTATAAAATGGATAACTAATAAGAACCTGCAGTATAAAAAATAAATAAAATAAAATTCTAAAATTCAAAAAAAAAAAAAAAAACAGATGGCTTCAGATTGCAGAGAATGCTTCTTTCTCTATCTGTATTCTGCTATCCCAAATCAGTGGAACTTCTATGGCAAAATGGAAATATCAAGAAGGAATAATGAAACCTTGCTGACATCTAAGCCTCAAGTTATATTAAGCTAGGGCACAGACTTTCTAAAAAGTGTCTTATCCAAGGATCCACTTTACAAGTAAGCAGAGACTCAGTGAAATTAAGTGAGTATTCCAAAGACAGGCAGTCATTGCTTGGGATAACTGAAACCCAAGTCTCCTGAGCACAGCTGCCCCCTCCCTCAATATGTTTCCCTTTAAATTAGAAATAGGTTCTTTTGTCTTTGTTTTCTGTGTGCACTGAGAGGCCAAAAGGAATAAGGCTGGGCTTCGTACAGTCGTGAGCGGTTTAGTTTCACAGTAATTTGAGAGGATAAGGATATTTATTGTCTTACATAAATATAGAGAAGGCCTGTCTAATAGGATTTGAAGGAGCATGCCCCAAAGATCCCTCTGCCCCTAAAATATTTATCTCTCAGGGGCCAGAGTGTCCATCATAAGTGGGGCAAAGCTGGATGTCAGAGACTTCTGGGAAGAAAGCACAGTCTATCATTGCAACCTTAGAGTTCATTACTTTATCAACTATGAGCAGCTTTGTCACCACCAAAACTGTAAGGGAACTGAGACATCACTTTGGAGTTGGGTATAGTCCCAAGCCCCCGCAATGGCATACAGGACCCATACAGGACACAACGTGTCCCAACATCAATTCCTTAGTTAAATCTCCCAGCACCTTCCCCCTTGCTCATTCTGCCCCATATATGGTGTCCTCCTATCCCTCCTCAAATTTGTCTGGAATGTGCTTGTCTCATGGACTTTGTGCTCATGTTTGCTCGCCCTAACACACATGTCTCACAGATTGTGACATGGTGTGCTCCCTTCCCTCCTGGTTTGTGCTAACCTGTCACCTCTTTTGAGGCCTTCTCTGACCATCCTAATGACAACTGTTTTCTTCTCTGCTCCTCATATTTCTCTTGCCTATTTAATTTTTCTCCATAAGACTTATCACCATCTGACATGCCATATATTCTGCCATATATTATTTGTTTTCTGTCTATCTTCCTTACTAGAATTCAAAGACCATGAGGGCAGGATTTTTTGGGTCTGTTAACTGCTGTATCCTCAGAGCTTATAAAAATGCCTGGATTTAGTATGTGCCCAACAAAAATATGTTGATGGAAGGAAGCAAGAAGGAGAGAAAGAAGGAAAGAAAAGGAAGAAAGGCATGTTCACTTTCATGTGGTAAGAGAGTTTGATGAGGGAGACCTGCAGCACATTTTATGGAGCAATTGGTTTCCACCTGCCCTCTCTCCAAGACTCCTCAGTAAAAAGGAGCTCAGTTTGATTTTTCCCCCATCTCCCATTTCCTTTACTCATTTGTGGTAGTCATGTTAATGATGAGCAGAAAGTCTACAAGGGTGATGGAGAGCCAAAAGAAGGAGAAATGTAGAAAAGGAGGGAGAGCAAAGGGAAAGAACATGAGTCTTGTGAGAAGAGTATTGAATATAATTCATGGTTTCAAGAGGCATCTCCACCACTCACTAGCTGTGTGACTTTACACAAGTCATTTCCTTTCCCCAGGCCTCATGGTAAAACTTGTGCAGGGCACTTTGCTGCTACTTTCCATTTCAGCGCCTGTCAGCTTTTACTCATTGAACTTGAACATGACCTCAGAATACCACTCAACATGACAGTCCAGGTCTCACAACTGAAATAACACCACTACCACATTTGGCTTAGACTGTCTCTCAGGTGATTTCCAGTTTAGCTTATTATGCTTTAAATTTTGGAAAGGGGGGTGTGGAGAATGAGATAGTGGCTCCATGTTCATGGAGTGGAGTAAGAAAATCTGAGGGAAAAAAGAATTAAAATGAGGTCAGTTGGGATGGTGGGGAGGATTCCTAAGCATTCTATGGACAGCTTGGTGGTATTCCAAGCTACTAACAATTAAATGTATTGTGCGTGTGCTTTCAGGAGATGGCTGATAGACAGGAAGTTGCTACAGCGCGATGAACCTCAAAATAGAGTACATCTGAATCACCTAAGGCTTTTAAAGCACAGATCTCTGGACCTCATTCTCAGAATTTCTCACTCAGCAGATCTGGGGTGGAGCCCAAGAATTTCCATTTCTTACAAGTGCTCAGGTGATGCTGCTGGTCTAGAGGCCACACTTTGACACTTTGCTATAGTGTCAGGAGTGGGAAGTATAGAGAGAAAGAGATGTAAATGGTTTGGGCAAAAATTCCTCAAAAAACTAAAAACAGAACTACCATATGACCCAGCAATTCCACTCCTGGATATATATTGAGAAAAAACAAAAACACTAATTCAAAAACATACATGCACCTCAATGTACAATAGCCAAGGTACGGAAGCAACCTAAGTGTCCATCAACAGATGAATGGATAAAGAAGATATGGTATATATATATATATACAATGGAATCCTACTCAACCATAAAAAAGAATTAAATTTTGCCATTTGCAACAACATGGATGGACTTGGAGTGTATTATGTTAAATGAAATAAGTCAGACAGAGAAAGACAAATACTGTATGATATCACTTATATGTGGAATGTAAAAAATACAACAAACTAGTGAATATAACAAAAAAGAAGCAGACTCACAATTACGGAGAACAAACTAGTGGTTACCAGTGGGGAGAATGGAGGGGCAACATAGGAGTAGGGGATTAATAGGTATAAACTACTATAAGAGCATGATCATCACTCTGCACCCACTGCCATCATCTTAAGAAGAAAAAGAGGATTGAGACTTGAGACAAGTGGTAAAGAGAGAGAATAAAATAGGGTATCAGTCACAATATACTCCCAAGATTCTTTGGAAGACTAAAATAGCCAAAAATAAAATGGGGATGATAATTAAAATCGAGCTGATTCCACAGCACGTGCTAAACGTATATATCACAATAGCATGTAGCCTGTGGCATGTGACACATATTCCTGCTGCAGGGAGACATGAGACTTTGAGACTGGTGAAGAAACTCTCTAGCCAGCAGGGGCCCCTGTCTAGGGTAATAAAACTGTCATGATTCTTTCTCTTGTATAATAAAAGTCAAGCACTTCCTGGAGGCACTTCCTAGAACTGTGAAGTTGGTTGACACAGCTGTGGGGGAAGATTAGCTTTCTTTGGGTGCTGTGAAGAAAGGAGGACCTTTGTGGACATTTCCTTGTGGACGAGAGGAAGCTGTGTGGCAGGGAGGCCTCTGAAAGCCCATGTAATTACACAAAAAAGTTGATGAGTGGGTAGGTAGGGAAGGTCCTGGCAGAAAGATTAACCAAGTGTTGCTGGTTGGTATTTTATGGCATGTGCAGTCAGTCAACACCCGCCAGGTATGAAAACCACAATATGGCAGGTACTATGGGGAGAGGCATGAAGGGCAGGGAGAGAAGATAATTCACAATCTGTGTACAGTGAAAAGTGCAGACAATTCTATTAAATTCTCCAAACAACCTATAAACTCTTCATTGTACAGGTTCCGGGAATCTAAGTAACTTGTCCAAGTTCACCAGCTTGAAAAATATTAAAGAAGTGTGAAAAAGTGTGCATGATTTCTCAGCCCGGCTTAGAAATGTGTCTTGCCCATTCTTGCCAGATAATAGAATTGCTTGGCCCCTTCAAATTCCAAGGCCCCTGCGAGACTTAGAATCAGAATTTCTAAGTGGGGTGCCTGGGATGTTTTATACACATCCTAGGCGGTTCGTAGGATCAGGTCATTTTGGGGAATCTTGCAATGTAAATATCACACTGTCTTGACGAGTAGCATGAGATTGGAGAGGAAGGGGATGGCGTAGAGAGAGATTAAGGAGGTAGAATTAAGTCACTTGACAATGACTACAGGAAAATAAAGTCTCCAGTCCCTGATCATCACTTTCTGTCCAGAGTTCTGTGGGCTTTAAACCCCTGCCTCACAATCACATCCTCCTCTAACCACGACAAAAGCAGCAATTGGCCCTGCGGCCACATTCCCTTGGGTGTGAGCCGCCAAAGAGAGCTTCAGCCAGAGCATATCAGCATGCAGCTCTACTCATCTGGAGATGATTTTCATAATACTCATATGTGGAAAGAAATGTAAAAGGGTTTCTGGGAGAGCAGCCAACTATCATGTCTCTGTTTTCAGAACACAAAAATTACTGTAATTGGTTGATTTAAAAAATAATGATGATGATGTATTGTAATGAGATGACTTAAAGAGAGAGTTTCTTGGAGCAAGAAATTATGTTAGTTTTAAAAGGTTTTTAAATAGACCAAATTGTACCAGGATAAATCCTTTTCATTTTAGCACAGCAGGCAATTTTCCCTGAGCCCTGGGGTCCAGAGTTACCGGCTACCTGAAGGTCAGATTAACATTTGCTAATTTTTTGGCCTTCAGTGAAGATACCACCTATGATAGGCAAAATAATGGTTCTTCAAAGATGTCCACATCCTAATCTCTAGAACCTGTGAATATGTTACTTTATAAGGCAGTAGGGACTTTGCAGATGTGATTAAATTAAGAATCTTGAGATAGGAAGATCACCCTGGATTATCCAGGTGGGACCAATGTAACCTAAAGGGTCCTTATAAAAGGGAGGCAAGAAGGTCAGAACCAAAGAAGTGGTGATGGAAGCAGAGGTCAGAGTGATTGATTGCTGGAAAGAGGTCATGAGCCAAGGAATGCAGGCAGCCTCCAGAAGCTTGAAAATGCAAGGAAGTTGATTCTCCCCTTGAGCATCCGTAAGGAATGCAGCTCTCCTGACACTTATTTTAGCCTATAGAGAGACTCATTTTGGATTTCAGATCCCCAGAACTGTAAGATAATAAATTTGTGTTGTGTTAAGCCACCAAGTTTGTAGTAATTTGTTACAGAAGAAATAGGAAATTAATACACCATCACTGAGTGACTTTTGTCTGTTATTTCCATGTTGACTAGGAAGGCTCTTGAAGCCAAGAGGGACCCTTAGGAAAAGCCAGCATAGGGGTCAAATTAAGACCTAAGTTCAAAGTCTATGGTGTTGACTCTGACTTGGAACCACCATTGGGCAAAAAGCCCTAATTTCCTCCCTTGACTACAAGATCCATGGAGTATTTATTCATTATGAATACTAGTAACGGTGCCCCATCTCAATGTTTTTCCTATGGCCATCTGCTCTTACATCTCCTGATGCTGCCACTTCAGGTGTCCCCTAGGCCATTATCCCTTAGAATTGTAGTGCTCATGGCCAGCTTCAGAGAATCTTCCCCTTTGACCGTTTCAGCCTGCAAATCTCATTCTGAGGAAATTAAAATAAATGTTTGCTAGAAACGAGGCCATTTGTGCCTGGGTATCTCATTCCAATGTGTCCTTTCCTAATTATAATCAACTGGCTCCCTTGGCTGAGACCTATGTTTCATGACTCTGTAACTCAGAGAAAGTTTCTTATATGTAGTCATCAGCCCTGATTTTGGTTTTTGTCTTCAGCCTGGTTTCACCCCTCTCAGGAACCTTCTTTAACTTCACTTCCTTACTACAATTTTGGTCTTAGGTGTGCAGTTAATCCCCTACTGCAAAGGGAATGTCACATGCTATACTATACTAGGAAGAGTGGCAGCTTGATTTTGTTCAGTTTGTCAATAACTTAGAATATCTGAGCACCCCACACATGACCTTAAGATTGTTGTGCTATGACATGTATCATTAATTCTTGTCATAAAGTGTGCCTCATGTAAAAGTTTTGAAGATCACCTCCTACTCCAATGTGCATGAGGAGATGTCATCTGACAGCCCATAGCTGAGAGAGACACACCAAAGCAGAGTAGAAAATCAGTATGAAACAGTCTAGGAGCTAACAATGCATCCTGGAGAACTTGTTTGATATATGGGTACCTAGTTCCAGTAATTAAAATGGCAAAGCCTGCCCATGGGAAAAGGAGTATGTCATCCTGTATGCATAAGCACAGCATGAAACAGTCCTGTAATATAAAGGATGGGGGCATAATTGGCAGGAAAGGTGGGCACTTGATAGGGCACGTCACAAATGACTGTCCTCTGCACAGCGGTGGGGGGGGGGAGATGCCCTGCAAGGCTCATACTGAAACCAGAGTTGTGTGTCCACAGGGATTTACCTCTGTCCCCAGTGCTGAAGGTGCTGATCTCAGAACACAATGTCATTACAGTAAAGGTGGAGTTGATTCTGCACCACTGCTTGGGACTGTTGCTTGGTAGCCATATCTAGGGTCATCTATAAGAGATGAAGGTATTTTCCAAGCTCTCTTTAAACCTGGACCACATGCTATAGTTCATAGAGGACAACAGGTACAAGGTAAAGGAGGGGTCAGTTAATGGGAGACTACAAAGGGTTCATGTGATAATTCTCTGTCTGCAATGTCTACAGTTTCCTATTTCTACCCTTTTGTGACACACAATTCTATTTTTATATCAGCTTTCTATGTCACTAAGCTCCATTGTAGTGATATACTCAAACTAAAAAAAAACCTAAAGTTTTATTTTTATTCAATAAGATAGATGGGGCATGCTGAAATGAAGCCCATCATTGGATGAGTTTTGTTCAGGTTATGAAAAATTGTAAGGCTCCGGTGGATAAACCATTTTACAAATGTTGCTCTCCCCCAGTTCTGCATGTATAATTCTGGGCCACTGTGGTCTCCTCTTTCTGGGCACAGGGCTTTTGGCAGTCACTGTCCCAGGAAAGTTCCCCAAATCATTCTTCTCAAGAACTGTCATTCTTGCCCAAGCTTGACTTCCTTACTCCTGGAAGATACTTTCCTTATTTCCACTCACAGTCCTTCTTCTTGTAATAGATTTCTGCCTTAACAAAAAGCTAATACAAGATGCTGAGTTGAGTCAAGGCCCTTATTACTTAAATTATGGGGTGAATCAGTGTATCTGTGGTAGTCACAGGCACATTAGAAATGCATACCCTCAGGTCCCATCCCAGACCTACTGAACTAAAACCTGCATTTAAAAAAGATTCCCGAGTGATTTGTATGCACATTAAAGTTTGAGAAGCACTGGTTTAGGGTATCAGTTGGCTGAATTAGAAGAGTCAGTTTTCAATATCCTAAATCTGTTTGCTGGGTTTATGTATTCATTCAATAGTTACTCTATATTAGGCATGTCCCTAGGTTCTGTGGATAAAAGGTAAAGAGGATACAGTTCCTTTTCTTTCTATTTGTCATGGCATTTGTTCACCACATTGCCATGCCATTTAGCTCTGACAGGTCTTCCCCTTTCTCACCATTCTTCTTAATTTTGAATGCCTGACTTGGCTCTATTCTCTGTTACATGTGTTTTCCTAAACTTTTCCTGATAATTTGGCTGTTTTCTTTTGTGCTGCCATGAATCCATCCGGATATTCTGATTATAATTTGAGACATCTTTCTGACCATCAATTTCTGGCTTATTTACCAAGTTTCCTGAGACTCTTTTCCCTGTGGCCATGTCCCCTTGTTACATATGCCTTTGGAACATAGCTTTCTCATTTTAACTATGGAACGCATACTATCCTAGCTGCTGCTGAGATCTGTGTACAGGTTCTAGGAATTTAGGCTGTCCCTAGAGACTTCCAGCAACATACCATAGGGAGAAGTAACCTGCCCTTGACAGGAAAACAAGTCCTTATTTTCCAACTACACAAGGTAGATCCTTCTTCTAGAAGCTTCTTTTTGTCCCTTCCCCAATTTAAGTGTTTCTTTTCAATATCAGAGTAATGAGCCACAGTTGGAATAGCAAATGGGTCTAGTTTTTAGACAGCCTGTTAACTTTCCGTATTCTTTTCATTCCCTATTATTGCTGACAGAACTTACTATACATTCAATTCAACCCCAAATACAAGTAGATTCAATTAAGTTGAGAGAGCTGGACTGGTACCTACAGATCTTAATTTGGAGTAATTGTTTTAGGTGAGCATCATTTGTGCTTTTGACGCTCTTCAACGGAATGACATTTCACTGTAGATTGGCCCTATTTAAACATGCTCTTTCCCCCTACATTCATATAGCACTTTACTGGGTTTCTATTATCTCATTTGATGATACAAAAACTGTGCGGTCTCATGGGGGTGTATCATATCCTATTTTCAGATAAGGATCTCATAGTTAGCAGGTTAAGTGAATTCACTATACCTTTGGCAGAATTGACTCAAACACAAGTCGACCCAAGGCTGGTGCTCTCTGTCTACAGTGCCTGATGCTCCCCTAGTGGGGACAGAGGATGGCCATTTTGATGCCCAACAACCCAGAGGCCAAAAGTGGACTCTGCACAAATCCCAGCCTTATGTCTTGGGCCCAATAGGCTTACGACCTTCCAGAAATCCTCAAATGGGTTTC
This sequence comes from Leucopleurus acutus, assembly GCF_964270905.1. NCBI lineage: Eukaryota > Metazoa > Chordata > Mammalia > Artiodactyla > Delphinidae > Leucopleurus > Leucopleurus acutus. The sequence continues at coordinate 132,168,858 of NC_139147.1, read as the reverse complement.
CCAGTTTTTGCATCTTCTGGATAAAATCTGAATGGATCAGACAGAAAGGAATATAAAAAATATTTCCTCTGCAATTTCAGTTTCAGCCTCAGGAATAACTAACTACACTTCTTCCTTTATTTTTCTTCTTCTCTCATGATCTGACTATCCCAATTCTCACCCTGTCCTCAACTGAAGTAAGGTCCCAGAAATGTTATTAATTAAAATCTTTCTAGCAATGAGCCACACGTGTTCAAGCAGAAATGATGGTCATTTGCAGAGTTTCATAGTCACCCTCTTACCCCAAGTATCTTAAGCAATCTCCAGTTAAACCCAGAAACCAACCTGTCTAGCTGCATCCCCATGGGGCATGGTCATGTTTCTTCTTTTCCTGCTCAGTCTCTTCCTTAGCCTCTTAAGGTTGCTTTATGACTGCAGCTGCCATTGGCATCCAGAATGATGCCTCCATCAAGGAAAGTGGCCCTCAAAGTTCTCAAAGCTCCAAGATGTGGGAGGCCCAGCACCCAGAGGGCTGGGTTTTACAGAAGTGAAGAGAGAGACCCTCTGCTTGCACCCTGCATCATTACCTGGACCCTAAACCTGCACTTCCTGTACACGGAAGCTCATAAAGATGCTCATGAAACAGTGTCTTTAGCTTTCAGTCTCCCCCTGTGCAAACAGGGCTACATCCTAGCCATAAAAAGAAATGAAATTGAGTTATTTGTAGTGAGGTGGATGGACCTAGAGTCTGTCATACAGAGTGAAGTAAGTCAGAAAGAGAAAAGCAAATACCATATGCTAACACATATATATGGAATCTAAAAAAAAAAAAAAAGGTTCTGAAGAACCTAGGGGCAAGACAGGAATAAAGACACAGACGTAGAGAATGGACCTGAGGACACAGGGAGGGGGAAGGGTAAGCTGGGACGAAGTGAGAGAGTGGCATGGCCTTATATATACTACCAAATGTAAAATAGATAGCTAGTGGGAAGCAGCCACATAGCATAGGGAGATCAGCAAGAGGGAGGAGATATGGGGATATATGTATATGTATATCTGATTCACTTTGTTATAAAGCAGAAACTAACACACCATTGTAAAGCAATTATACTCCAATAAAGATGTTTAAAAAAAAAAAAAAGAAGAAGCCAGACCAGGGTAATGCTGTCCCATCCATCTTAGTTTTCACTGGTTGAAGGAAGCATCATTATTTTTGGTTTCAATATGAAACTAAAAAACATCCACGAAGAGGAGTTTAATAGGAAATTATTTCTGCATGTTGGAACTCAAGGGTCACCCTCTGAGAGTAAGAGCAGGTGAGGAAAAAAAAAAAAGTCTACCCTGCAGGAAGAGATGGCAGGAAAATTTACATATCTCAATATTGACACTGGTTAAAAGGAGGAAAAGAAAAATCTCTTCTGAGAATTTGAGCCAAAGCTGGTATTCATTCAGGGCCATGATCTGAAATCACACTACTGGAGCAGTGCAAAAAAGCCTCAAACAGAGAATTTAATTTAAAGGAGCCTCAAGTTGATCATTCCTCAAATGTGTGGAAGGAACAAATGAAAATACTTTCTAAAAGAATTCAACTGGTACTTGTGTTGTCCAATATGGTGGTCACTAGTCACATGTGGCTATTTAAATTTAAAACAATGAAAATTAAATAAAATTAAAAATTCAGTTATTCTATTGCATGAGCTGCATTTCAAGTGTTCAAAAGCCATAGTTGGCTAGTGGAGGCCATATTGGACAGAACAGACCAACAGCATTTCAACATTTCCAACATAACAAAGTGTTCTTTTGAACGGCACTGACCAACAGAAACAGTAACAAGCCATTGATTGTATGATGTGGTCTGATTCCTGAGACAAGAATTTGAGAAAAATGTGTGTCTTAAGACTCAGTGAAATACAGTAGATGCAGAAGTGGAAAGATGAATGAAAGCTTCGCTTTGAGGAATTGGCAGATGTGAAAATCAGTTTGCCTCAGAATCACTTGGAACTGAGTCATGACATGAAGTTCCAAATCATGGAGAATTCCTCTTCAGCCTTCTGAGTTTCTAGAGCAGTCAGGAGCCACTTGGGCTGAGAGCTCATAGTGTGTGACTGATGGGAATTAGCACAAAATCTCATTACTTGGATGACCTTCCAGGGCCCTTAGTTCTGTGAAAATTAGAATTGAATGCCAAATGACATATTTTCAGGTAGCTTTTCCCCCACAATATAGCTACCTTTGACCTTTTGAAACTCAATTAATTTTATAAAGTTACTGTGCAATCATTATAGTAATATAATCATTTTATGAGTCCCAAGAGAAGACATCAGTGGGAGACTCCAGAGTAAAAGGTTTTAAGGAGTGAATGTCCACCTCTCTAGATTTTTCCCAATCTCCATCCTTTGACATCTCTTTGAGGATTTTTGATTTTGACTGAGAGGTTGAAATAGAGGAGTTTTATGTGAAGAAAATATGTGGAGCTACAGTAGATCTAGTACATGGGACCACTGTTTCAGGCTTGCACAATTCCAAAACTGTAGAAAGACTTCATACAGAATTCAGCTTAACAAGAGAATACTTAAATTAATGAGAAATTTCTTTGTGATTCTGTATATTTTTAAATTGCTACCTGGTTCTCTCCCAGTACACTTTATCACCTCATACAGAAAAACTCAAGTTATTAACACATTTCTTTTTCTTCAGTTCATAATAAGGGATAATTGAAATATGGTTCCCATCTTAAAGTGTGTTTAAATGAAAGAACTGCCTCATCTGATACTAAATAGTACCTGGAGTGTGATAAGGCACTGAAGCAGCAGGTTTGTATGTGAGTGTAGGGTGTGTAGGAGGAGAGAAGTTTGAAATGATGGAATAGTTGTGGAAGGAGATCTTATATTTATTGAGTGCCTACTACGTGCCAGTTCTGAGCTGGTGCTCTACATACCTTGTTTACATTATCTCATGCAACTCTGTGATATAGGTTATTATCTTCATCTTATGAGTGAGGAAACTAAAACCCAGAGAGGCTAAATAGCTTGCTCAAGGTCACTCAATGACCTTTTGCCAACACCACTCTGCTAAAACTGCTCTTGTCAAAGTGGGGGTCTTTTCAATGACCCCACGATGAAAAATCCAATGGTCAATTTTCAGTCCTCACTTTTCTTGATCAGTATTTGACATAGTTGATCACTTCTGCTCCTTAATAGACTTTCTAGACATGGCTTCTAGTGTATGATACTCTCTTGGTTTCCTTCCAGTGTCACTGGACATACACCCTCCAATTCCTTACACCCTCCAGTTCCTTTGATTGTTTATTATCTCCTTGAACTCCTAGGAAGGAGTGCCCAGAGCTGAGTCTCTGAGTAGCTTCTCTTCTCCAGCTACTCTTATGCCCTCATGCCCCAGCGTCAGGTTTTTATCAACCTTGGCACTGTTGACATCTGGGCCAGATAATTCCTTGTTATGATGGGACAATCCTCTGCATTACGGGATGTTTAGCAGCATCCCTGACCTCTAATAATTACATGCCAGTAGCAACCATCCCAGTCACTCCCAGTTGAGAACCATCACCCTAGGTATTCTCATCTACTTTTATGGTTTTAAAAACCACCAGCAAGCCAAAAATACCCAAGTTTATATCCCAAGTTTGTATCTTCAGTTCAGACTTTTCCTCTGCCTCCTTGACCTCTCCATTTGGGTGTCTAACACAAACTCTCCATTTGAGTCTTTGCCCCCAAGTCTGCTCCACCTATAGTCCCACCCATCTCAGCTGCTTAGGCAAGACTTCTCTCTCTCCTACATTCAATCCTTTAGGAAATCCTGTTGGTTTTACTTTGAAAATACATCCATAATCCAATTGTATCTCATCACTTTCACTAATACCTTCCTGATCCCAGGCATCATCTCTTGCCTAAATGGTCACAATAGCTTCCTAATTGGTCGTTTGCTCCCACGCTTCCCCTTTCTAATTCCATTCACCTCCCCACCCTCATTCCCACCATGCCATAGGAGTCCCTTCCATGTAGAGGAAACATACTCTTCTCAAGCATACATGAAACCTTTATGAAATTGACCTCTGGCTCAAAAAAGTCAAAGAATCAGTATAAGACAGACCATGTTCTGTGATTACTACTAAGTTAAAAATCGATTTTAAAACACAACTACAGGGCTTCCCTGGTGGCGCAGTGGTTGAGAGTCCACCTGCCGATGCAGGGGACACGGGTTCGTGCCCCGGTCCGGGAAGATCCCACATGCCACGGAGCGGCTGGGCCCGTGAGCCATGGCCGCTAAGCCTGCGCGTCCGGAGCCTGTGCTCCGCAATGGGAAAGGCCACAACAGTGAGAGGCCCGCGTACCGCAAAAAAACCCCCCCCAAAAAAACAAAACAAACAAACAAAAAAAACACAACTACATCTCCATATATCTAATTTTAAAAAAAACACAATGGAATATTACTCAGCCATAAAAGGGGTGAAATTGGGTCATTTGTAGAGACATGGAGGGAACTAGAGACTGTCAAAAAGAGTGAAGTAAGTCAGAAAGAGAAAAATATATTGTATATTAACGTATATATGTGGAATCTGAAAAAATTGGTATAGACGATCTCATTTACAAAGCAGAAACAGAGACACAGACGTAGAGAACAAATGTATGGATACTAAGGGAGAAAGGGGTGGGTGGGGTGAATTGGGAGATTGGGATTGACATATATACACTATTGATACTATGTATAAAATAGATAACTAACGAGAACCCACTGTATAGCACAGGGAACTCTACTCAGTGCTCTGTGGTGCCCTAAATGAGAAGGAAATCAAAAAAAGAGGGGATATATGTATATGTATAGCTGATTCACTTTGCTGTACAGTATAAACAAACACAATATTGTAAAGCAGCTATACTCCAATAAAAAAATAATGCATGAAAAAGGAAATAATAATGGAAACTGAAAATAACTTGAAACTAGGTAACAGTGAAGATACTAAATATCAGGATTTGTATAATGTGCTTAAAGTGAACCTTCAATTAAAATTTAAAGGCTTATATATATTTATATTAGTGATGAAGAAAGGTTAAATATTGATAAGACAAATGTTCAACTTAAATAAATTTTTAAAATAACAGAATAAACTGAAAGAAAGTAGAAAGAAGGACAAAAATTTGCAGATGATTTTAGCTCAAACTCTACCCCACCACATGTCATATTTCTTTGGTAACATTATTTTTAAAAGATGCAGAAAATTCTGTTATGCAGATTGTTCTATTGTAAATATTACCTTTCATCTTATGATGAGCATTTCATTTTAAAATATAAAACCCATAATGATTTCCATAGAATAATCTTTTAAAAATAGAACTGTGAGGTTAAAAAATGTGTACATGCTTAACATCCTAGATATATTTGGAGATTGTTATGGTTAGCCATATTCATCTCAATTAATGTTGGAGATTATACCACAATCTTGGTACATTGAATAACAACCTACTTCCCCTGTTATTAATCTTGCACATTGTGTGATGTAACAATGCAACCCCAGAGGGCAGACAGCAGAAGCAAGAAGGACTACAATCTTGCAGCCTGTGGAACAAAAACCACATTCATAGAAAGATAGACAAGATGAAAAGGCAGATGGCTATGACCAAATGAAGGAACAAGATAAAACCCCAGAAAAACAACTAAATGAAGTGGAGATAGGCAACCTTCAGGAAAAAGAATTCAGAATAATGGTAGTGAAGACGATCCAAGACCTTGGATAAAGAATGGAGGCAGGGCTTCCCTGGTGGCACAGTGGTTGAGAGTCCACCTGCCGATGGGGGGGACATGGGTTCGTGTCCCAGTCCGGGAAGATCCCACATGCCACGGAGTGGCTGGGCCCATGAGCCATGGCTGCTGAGCCTGCTCATCTGGAGCCTGTGCTCTGCAACAGGAGAGGCCACAAGAGTGAGAGGCCCGTGTACCGCAAAAAAAAAAAAAAAAAAAGAAAGAAAAAGGATGGAGGCAAAGATCAGGAAGATGCAAGAAATGTTTAACAAAGATCTAGAAGAATTAAAGAACAAACAAACAGAGATGAACAATAAAATAACTGAAATGAAAAGTACACTAGAAGGAATCAATAGCAGAATAACTGAGGCAGAAAAATCGATAAGTGACCTGGAAGACAGAATGGTGGGATTCACTGCTGTAGAACAGAATAAAGAGAAAACAATGAAAAGAAATCAAGACAGCCTAAGAGACCTCTGGGACAATATTAAAGGCAACAACATTTGCATTATATGGGTCCCAGAAGGAGTAGAGAGAGAGAAAGGACTCAAGAAAATATTTGAAGAGATTATAGTTGAAAACATCCCTAACATGGGAAAGGAAATAGCCACCCAAGTATAGGAAGTGCAAAGAGTCCCATACAGGATAAACCCAAGGAGAAACATGCTGAGACACACAGTAATCAAATGGGCAAAAATTGAAGACAAAGAAAAATTATTGAAAGCAGCAAGGTAAAAACAACAAATAAATACAAGGGAACTCCAATAAGGTTAACTGCTGATTTCTTAGCAGAAACTCTACAAGCCAGAAGGGAGTGGCATGATATACTTAAAGTGATGAAAGGGAAGAGCCAAGATTACTCTACTTGGCAAGGATCTCATTCAGATTCGATGGAGAAATCAAAAGCTTTACAGACAAGCAAAAGCTAAGAGAATTCGGCACCATCAAACCAGCTCTACAACAAACGCTAAAGGAACGTCCCTAAGTGGGAAACACAAGAGAAGAAAAGGACCTACAAAACAAACCCAAAACACTTAAGAAAATGGTAATAGGAACATTCATATCAATAATTACCTTAAATGTGAATGGATTAAATGCTCTAACCAAAAGACACAGGCTTGCTGAATGGATACAAAAACAAGACCCATATATACTCTCCCTACAAGAGACCCACGTCAGACGTAGGGACACATACAGACTGAAAGTGAGGGGATGGAAAAAGATATTCCATGCAAATGGAAATCAAAAGAAAGCTGGAGTAGCAATACTGATATCAGATAAAATGGACGTTAAAATAAAGAATGTTACAAGAGACAAGGAAGGACACTACATAATGATCAAGGGATCAATCCAAGAAGAAGATTTAACAATTATAAATATATATGCACCCAACATAGGAGCACCTCAATAGATAAGGCAACTGCTAACAGCTATAAAAGGGGAAATTGACAACAACACAATAATAGTGGGGGACATTAACACCTCACTTACGCCAATGGACAGATCATTGAAACAGACACTTAATAAGGAAACACAAGCTTCAAATGACACAATAGACCAGATAGATTTAATTGATATTTATAGGACATTCCATCCAAAAATAGCAGATTACACTTTCTTCTCAAGGGCGCACAGAACATTCTCCAGGATACATCACATCTTGGTTAACAAATCAAGCCTCAGGAAATTTAAGAAAATTGAAATCATATCAAGCATCTTTTATGACCACAACACTATGAGATTAGAAATGAATTACAGGGGAAAAAAAGTAAAAAAAAAAACACATGGAGGTTAAACAATACGTTACTAACTAAGCAAGAGATCACTGAAGAAATCAAAGAAGAAATTAAAAACTACCTAGAGACAAATGACAATGAAAACACGATGATCCAAAAACTATGGGATGCAGCAAAAGGAGTTCTAAGAGGGAAGTTTATAGCTATACAAGCCTACGTCAAGAAACAAGAAAAATCTCAAATAAACAATTTAACCTTATACTTAATGGAACTAGAGAAAGAAGAACAAACAAAACCCAAAGTTAGCAGAAGGAAATCAATCATAAAGATCAGAGCAGAAATAAATGAAATAGAAACAAAGAAAACAATAGCAAAGGTCAATAAAACTAAAAGCTGGTTCTTTGAGAAGATAAACAAAATTGATAAACCATCAGGCAGACTCATCAACAAAAAGAGGGAGAGGACTCAAATCAATAAAATTAGAAATGAAAAAGGAGAAGTTACAAAGGACACCTCAGAAATACAAAGCATCCTAAGAGACTACTACAAGCAATTGTATGCCAAAAAAATGGTCAAACTGGAAGAAATGGACAAAGTCTTAGAAAGGTATAACCTTGCAAGACTGAACCAGGAAGAAATAGAAAATATGAACAGACTAATCACAAGTAATGAAATTGAAACTGTGATTAAATATCTTCCAACAAACAAAAGTCCAGGACCAGATGGCTTCACAGGTGAATTCTATCAAACATTTAGGGAAGAGCTAACACCCATCCTTCTCAAAATCTTCCAGAAAACTGCAGAGCAAGGAATACTCCCAAACTCATTCTATGAGGTTACCATCACCCTGATGCCAAAACCAGACAAAGTTACTACAAAAAAAGAAAATTACAAACCAATATCACTGATGAATATAGATGCAAAAATCCTCAACAAAATACTAGCAAACAGAATCCAACAACACATTAAAAGGATCATACACCATGATCAAGTGGGATTTATCCTTGGGATGCAAGGATTCTTCAATATATGCAAATCAATCAATGTGATACACCATTTTAACAAACTGAAGAATAAAAACCATATGATTATCTCAATAGATGCAGAAAAAGCTTTTCACAAAATTCAACAGCATTTATGATAAAAGCTCTCCAGAAAGTGGGCCTAGAGGGAAACTACCTCAGCACAATAAAGGTCATATATGACAAAACCACAGCAAACGTCATTCTCGATGGTGAAAAACTGAAAGCATTTCCCCTAAGATCAGAAACAAGACAAGGATATCCACTCTCACCACTATTATTCAATGTAGTTTTGGAAATCCTAGCCATGGCAATCAGAGAAGAAAAAGAAATAAAAGGAATACAAATTGGAAAAGAAGTAAAACTGTCACTGTTTGCAGATGACATGATACTCTACACAAAGAATCCTGAAGATGCTGTCAGAAAACTACTAGAGCTAATCAATGAATTTGGTAAAGTTGCAGGATACTAAATTAATGCACAGAAATCTCTTGCATTCCTATACACTAATCATGAAAAATCTGAAAGAGAAATTAAGGAAATACTCCCATTTATGACTGCAACAAAAAGAATAAAATACCTAGGAATAAACTTACCTAAGGAGACAAAAGACCTGTATGCAGAAAACTATAATAAGACACTGATGAAAGAAATTAAAGATGATACCAACAGATGAAGAGATATACCATGTTCTTGGATTGGAAGAATCAATATTGTGAAAATGACTGTACTACCCAAAGCAATCTACAGATTCAATACAATCCCTATCAAATTACCAATGGCATTTTTTACGGAACTAGAACAAAAAATATTAAAATTTGTATAGAAACACAAAACACACCGAATAGCCAAAGCTGTCTTGAGGGAAAAAAGCAGAGTTGGAGAAATCAGACTCCCTGATTTCAGACTATACTACAAAGCCACAGTAATCAAGACAATATGGTACTGGAACAAAAACAGAAATATAGATCAATGGAGCAAGATAGAAAGCCCAGAGATAAACCCATGCACCTATAACCAACTAATCTATGACAAAGGAGGCAAGGATATTCAATGGAGAAAAGACAGTCTCTTCAACAAGAAGTGCTGGGAAAACTGGACAGCTACATGTAAAAGAATGAAATTAGAACACTCCCTAACACCATACACAAAAATAAACTCAAAATGGAATAAAGACCGAAATATAAGACCAGACACTATAAAGCTCTTAGAGGAAAACATAGGAAGAACACACTTTGACATAAATTACAGCAACATCTTTTTTGATCCACCTCCTAGAGTAATGGAAATAAAAATAAACAAATGGCACCTAATGAAACTTAAAAGCTTTTCCACAGCAAAGGAAACCATAAACAAGAGGAAAAGACAACCTTCAAAATGGGAGAAAATATTTGCAAACAAATCAACGGACAAAGGATTAAACTCCAAAATATATAAACAGCTCATGCAACTCAATATTAAAAGAACAAACAACCCAATCCAAAAATGGGAAGAAGAACTAAATAGACATTTCTCCAAAGAAGACATACAGATGTCCATGAAACACATGAAAAGCTGCTCAACATCACTAATTATTAGAGAAATTCAAATCAAAACTACAATGAGGTATCACCTCACACCAGTTAGAATTGGCATCATCAAAATCTACAAACAACAAGTGCTGGAGGGGGTGTGGAGAAAAGGGAATCCTCTTGCACTTTTGGTGGGAATGTAAATTGATACAGCCCCTATGGAGAACAGTATGGAGGTTCCTTCAAAAACTAAAAATAGAATTACCATATGACCCAGCAGTCCCACTACTGGACATATACCCAGAGAAAACCATAATTCAAAAAGACACATGCACCCCAATGTTCATTGCAGCACTATTTACAATAGCCAGGTCATGGAAACAACCTAAATGCTTATCGACAGATGATTGGATAAAGAAGTTGTGTTACATATATACAATGGAATATTACTCAGCCATGAAAAGGAACGAGGGGCTTCCCTGGTGGCGCAGTGGTTGAGAGTCCGCCTGCCGATGTGGGGGACATGGGTTCGTGTCCCGGTCCGGGAAGATCCCGCATGCTGCGGATTGGCTGGGCCCGTGAGCCATGGCCGCTGAGTCTGCGCGTCCAGAGCCTGTGCTCCAAAACGGGAGAGGCCACAACAGTGAAGAGGCCCGCATACCACACAAAAAAAAAAAGAACGAAATTGGGTCATTTGTAGAGACGTGGATGGCTCTAGAGACTGTCATACAGAGTGAAGTAAGTCAGAAAGAGAAAAAGAAATATCGTATATTAATGCATAAATGTGGAACCTAGAAAAATGGTACAGATGAATCTGTTTGCAGGGCAGAAATTGAGACACAGATGTAGAGAACAAACGTATGGAAACCAAGGGGGGAAAGTGGCGGGGGTTGGGAGTGGTAACAAAAAAGGAAAAAAACAACAAAAAAACAATAATGCATCCTCCCTACCAACAGGTATGTTTATCCCTCAGATACTGGAAACACATCCAATAGTCTCCTGAACTTTCCATACTCCGAACATCCACTAACTCAGTAAGTTTAGAAGACACGAATGCCAAGGTTAGCAAATGTTTTGCCAAAGCCTTATCCATAGGAAATGTAGATTAGAAAGAGTGATTCACTTTGGATAATTTCCCCAGGTAGAGCTGTCAGAATCAATGAAGAAAGTAAATAATCAAACTCACCTATTATCACAATCCAATTTGTCTGAACTTCAGCCAGCAAAGCAATTCTAGGGACAATTAAACCTGGGTCTCCAATGAAGGGGCCAGGTCAATAATTATAGTCAATTATTTCACAGTCAGTCTTTTTCTGCTCATCTCCATTCTTGAGGTGAATGTTTCAGATTGGGTAAATATGATTACTTCTACCTGAAACCTACTCTGACCTCCAGGATTGTTGTTCTTGAGCCTGACAATATCTTATAACTGGAAGGGAGATGAGAGGATAGGAAGATTATGTGGATGCAACGTCCTTTCTGAACAGATGTGAGAAACTTAAGTTTAAAGAATCTCTAGCTATGTTTTAAGAGAGACTATTCCTTGTTTTTTTAATCATTATTTTGTAAACTGAAATCGTCCTAAGTGTAAAATGAAGGGAGCGGGCATTGTTCCTCTTGGCCAAGAAAATTACTGGACACTTAAAAACATCTGGCACCATCAACTTGACAATACATCAAATATTACTCAGATTCAGTCACATATGAACTTCTAAACTTCAAATTCTTTTATTGAGAGTTTATTCTTTTGCAAAACCTGATAATCACAACTTTTTAATGGGTGACATCACTCAGGATCAAAAGTGAATTCAAATTTTTGGAACAATTTTTGTATGGTTTCTGTTGAAGAACTGTTATTGCACATTCTATGATTTCTTTCAAAGTTGGATCCAGCAACCTTTTGCCATTTAAAATAGACATCAAAGAAGTGAAGTTATAAAAAGTCTCAGAAACCCATTGGTCCTAGAATTATTCAACCCCATCATGAATGGAAGGCTCCTAACTTTGTCTAACTATATTAATAAACGATTAGACATAATCACTTTTGGATTGACCCTAAAAGCTGTCCACTTACTTAAGAAAAGACTGTCTTAGATTATCAATTTGTCAATTTTCTAAATAATCTAATTATACATGTCTACTCACTACCCTACTGGACAACACTGACACTGAACACAGAATAGAACAGCCCAGAAAGTCCTACTGGACAGTGCTAGCTGAGACACATTTATCTGATATCCTGCATAAAGAGTAAATAGGAAAACCATAATTCGAAAAGATACATGTATTCCAATGTTCATTGCAGCACTATTTACAACAGCCAAGACATGGAAGCAACCTAAATGTCCATTGACAGATGAATGGATAAAGAAGATATAATATAATGGAATATTACTCAGCCATAAAAAGAATGAAACAATGCCATTTGCAGCAACATGGATGGACCTAGAGATTATCATAATAAGTGAAGTAAGCCAGACAGAGAAAGATAAATATCACATGATATTGCTTATATGTGGAATCTAAAAAAAATGATACAATGAACTTATTTCCAAAACAGAAAAAGATGCACAGACATGAAAACAAACTTATCAGTTACCAAGGGGAAAAGGGGGTGGTGGGAGGGAAAAATTAGGAGATTGGGATTAACATATACACACTACTATATATAAAATAGACAACCAACATGGACCTACAGTGTAGCACAGGGAACTATACTCGATATTTTGTAACAACCTATAAGGGAAAGGAATCTGAAGAATATATACATGTGTGTATGTAAAACTGAATTGCTGTGTTGTACATCTGAAACTAACAAGATATTTTAAATCAACTATACTTCAATTTAAAAAAAAAAGAGTAAATAGCACTTAGGCTGAGTAGTAAACTCAAATGTCTTCAGAGACCAGGAAGGTAAAATAGGTGGGTAGAGCAACACAGTGTAACACTAGAGAGCGATTTAATATCTCTGTTGAATTGGACAGTGCAGAGGACATGTTCTATTCAGAGAAATAACTGCTTGCATCTAGCAGTGTCTACCCTGGATCCTGATTTTTTTTTTTATTGTTAAACATATTTTTAATTCAAAGACTGTAAAGCAAGAAATTAATTTTCTCAGAAGCCAGATCTGGTTTTTTTTTTTAACTGGGTTTTAAACAATCTTACTGATGTATAACTGACATTCAATAAACTGCACCTATTTAAAGTATACGATTTTATGACTTTTGACAAATATACAATATAAATTCATGGAAAGCTTACCACATTCAAGATAATGAATTTGTCTATCTCCCCAGATATTTCCCTGTGAAATTTTTGTAGTCCCTCCTTTACCTCCCTTCCCAGGGGACAACTGATTTGCTTTCTGTCACTATAGATTAGTTTGCACTTTCTGGAATTTTATCCATCTTAAAACATAAATATGTACCCTTTTTTGGTCTGATATCTTTCTTTTTCTTTTTTTTTTTTTAACATTTTTATTGGAGTATAATTGCTTTACAATGGTATGTTAGTTTCAGCTTCACAATAAAATGAATCAGTTATATATATACATATATTCCCATATCTCTTCCCGCTTGCGTCTCCCTCCCTCCCACCCTCCCTATCCCACCCCTCCAGGCGGTCACAAAGCACCGAGCTGATCTCCCTGTGCTATGCGGCTGCTTCCCACTAGCTATCTACCTTACGTTTGGTAGTGTATATATGTCCATGCCTCTTTATCGCTTTGTCACCGTTTACCCTTCCCCCTCCCCATAGCCTCAAGTCCATTCTCTAGTAAGTCTGTGTCTTTATTCCTGTTTCACCCCCAGGTTTTTCATGACATTTTTTTTTTAAATTCCATATATATGTGTTAGCATACGGTATTTGTCTCTCTCTTTCTGACTTACTTCACTCTGTATGACAGACTCTAGGTCTATCCACCTCATTACAAATAGCTCAATTTCGTCTCTTTTTATGGCTGAGTAATATTCCATTGTATATATGTGCCACATCTTCTTTATCCATTCATCCGATGATGGACACTTAGGTTGTTTCCATCTCTGGGCTATTGTAAATAGAGCTGCAATGAACATTTTGGAACATGACTCTTTTTGAATTATGGTTTTCTCAGGGTATATGCCCAGTAGTGGGATTGCTGGGTCATATGGTTGTTCTATTTGTAGCTTTTTAAGGAACCTCCATACTGTTCTCCACAGTGGCTGTATCAATTTACATTCCCACCAACAGTGTAAGAGGGTTCCCTTTTCTCCACACCCTCTCCAGCATTTATTGTTTGTAGATTTTTTGATGATGGCCATTCTGACTGGTGTGAGATGATATCTCATTGTAGTTTTGATTTGCATTTCTCTCATGATTAGTGATGTTGAGCATTCTTTCATGTGTTTGTTGGCAGTCTGTATATCTTCTTTGGAGAAATGTCTATTTAGGTCTTCTGCCCATTTTTGGATTGGGTTGTTTGTTTTTTTGTTATTAAGCTGCATGAGCTGCTTATAAATTTTGGAGATCAATCCTTTGTCAGTTGCTTCATTTGCAAATATTTTCTCCCATTCTGAGGGTTGTCTTTTGGTCTTCTTTATGGTTTCCTTTGCTGCGCAAAAGCTTTTAAGTTTCATTAGGTCCCATTTGTTTACTCTTGTTTTTATTTCCATTTCTCTAGGAGGTGGGTCAAAAAGGACCTTGCTGTGATTTATGTCATAGAGTGTTCTGCCTATGTTTTCCTCTAAGAGTTTGATAGTTTCTGGCCTTACATTTAGGTCTTTAATCCATTTTGAGCTTATTTTTGTGTACGGTGTTAGGGAGTGATCTAATTTCATACTTTTACATGTAGCTGTCCAGTTTTCCCAGCACCACTTATTGAATAGGCTGTCCTTTCTCCACTGTACATTTCTGCCTCCTTTGTCAAAGATAAGGTGACCATATGTGCGTGGGTTTATCTCTGGGCTTTCTATCCTGTTCCATTGATCTATCTTTCTGTTTTTGTGCCAGTACCATACCGTCTTGATAACTGTAGCTTTGTAGTATAGTCTGAAGTCTGGGAGCCTGATTCCTCCAGTTCCTTCTTTCGTTCTCAAGATTGCTTTGGCTATTCGGGGTCTTTTGTGTTTCCATACAAATTGCAAAATTTTTTGTTCTAGTTCTGTGAAAAATGCCAGTGGTAGTTTGATAGGGATTGCATTGAATCTATAGATTGCTTTCGGTAGTAGAGTCATTTTCACAATGTTGATTCTTCCAATCCAAGAACATGGTATATCTCTCCATCTATTTGTATCATCTTTAATTTCTTTCATCAGTGTCTTATAATTTTCTGCATACAGATCTTTTGTCTCCTTAGGTAGGTTTATTCCTAGATATTTTATTCTTTTTGTTGCAATGGTAAATGGGAGTGTTTTCTTGATTTCACTTTCAGATTTTTCATCATTAGTATATAGGAATGCCAGAGATTTCTGTGCATTAATTTTGTATCCTGCCACTTTACCAAATTCATTGATTAGCTCTAGTAGTTTTCTGGTAGCATCTTTAGGGTTCTCTATGTATAGGATCATGTCATCTGCAAACAGTGACAGCTTTACTTCTTCTTTTCCGATTTGGATTCCTTTTATTTCCTTTTCTTCTCTGATTGCTGTGGCTAAAACTTCCAAAACTATGTTGAATAAGAGTGGTGAGAGTGGGCAACCTTGTCTTGTTCCTGATCTTAGTGGAAATGCTTTCAGTTTTTCACCATTGAGGATGATGTTTGCTGTGGGCTTGTCATATATGGCCTTTATTATGTTGAGGAAAGTTCCCTCTATGCCTACTTTCTGCAGGGTTTTTATCATAAATGGGTGTTGAATTTTGTCAAAAGCTTTCTCTGCATCTATTGAGATGATCATATGGTTTTTCTCCTTCAGGTTGTTAATATGGTTTATCACATTGATAGATTTGCGTATATTGAAGAATCCTTGCATTCCTGGAATAAACCCCACTTGATCATGGTGTATGATCTTTTTAATGTGCTGTTGGATTCTGTTTGCTAGTATTTTGTTGAGGATTTTTGCATCTATGTTCATCAGTGATATTGGCCTGTAGTTTTCTTTCTTTGTGACATCCTTGTCTGGTTTTGGTATCAAGGTGATGGTGGCCTCGTAGAAGGAGTTTGGGAGTGTTCCTCCCTCTGCTATATTTTGGAAGAGTTTGAGAAGGATAGGTGTTAGCTCTTCTCTAAATGTTTGATAGAATTCGCCTGTGAAGCCATCTGGTCCTGGGCTTTTCTTTGTTGGAAGATTTTTAATCACAGTTTCAATTTCAGTGCTTGTGATTGGTCTGTTCATATTTTCTATTTCTTCCTGATTCAGTCTTGGCAGGTTGTGCCTTTCTAAGAATTTGTCCATTTCTTCCAGATTGTCCATTTTATTGGCATAGAGTTGCTTGTAGTAATCTCTCATGATCTCTTTTATTTCTGCAGTGTCAGTTGTTACCTCTCCTTTTTCATTTCTAATTCTATTGATTTGGGTCTTCTCCCTTTTTTTCTTGATGAGTCTGGCTAGTGGTTTATCTATTTTGTTTATCTTCTCAAAGAACCAGCTTTTAGTTTTATTGATCTTTGCTATTGTTTCCTTCATTTCTTTTTCATTTATTTCTGATCTGATTTTTATGATTTCTTTCCTTCTGCTAGCTTTGGGGTTTTTTTGTTCTTCTTTCTCTAATTGCTTGAGGTGCAAGGTTAGGTTGTTTATTCGAGATGCTTCCTGCTTCTTAAGGTGGGCTTGTATTGCTATAAACTTCCCCCTTAGAACTGCTTTTGCTGCATCCCACAGGTTTTGGGTCGTTGTGTCTCCATTGTCATTTGTTTCTAGGTATTTTTTGATTTCCTCTTTGATTTCTTCAGTGATATATTCATTATTAAGTAGTGTATTGTTTAGCCTCCATGTGTTTGTATTTTTTACAGATCTTTTCCTGTAATTGATATCTAGTCTCATGGCGTTGTGGTCAGAAAAGATACTTGATACAATTTCAATTTTCTTAAATTTACCAAGGCTTGATTTGTGACCCAAGATATGATCTATCCTGGAGAATGTTCCATGAGCACTTGAGAAAAATGTGTATTCTGTTGTTTTTGGATGGAATGTCCTATAAATATCAATTAACTCCATCTCGTTTAATGTATCATTTAAAGCTTGTGTTTCCTTATTTATTTTCATTTTGGATGATCTGTCCATTGGTGAAAGTGGGGTGTTAAAGTCCCCTACTATGAATGTGTTACTGTCGATTTCCCCTTTTATGGTTGTCAGTATTTGCCTTATGTATTGAGGTGCACCTATGTTGGGTGCATAAATATTTACAATTGTTATATCTTCCTCTTGGATTGATCCCTTGATCATTATGTAGTGTCCTTCTTTGTCTCTTCTAATAGTCTTTGTTTTAAAGTCTATTTTGTCTGATATGAGAATTGCTACTCCAGCTTTCTTTTGGTTTCCACTTGCATGAAATACCTTTTTCCATCCCCTTACTTTCAGTCTGTATGTGTCTCTAGGTCTGAAGTGGGTCTCTTGTAGACAGCAAATATATGGGTCTTGTTTTTGTATCCATTCAGCCAATCTGTGTCTTTTGGTGGGAGCATTTAGTCCATTTACATTTAAGGTAATTATCGATATGTGTGTTCCTATTCCCATTTTCTTCATTGTTTTGGGTTTGTTATTGTAGGTCCTTTCCTTCTTTTGTGTTTCTTGCCTAGAGAAGTTCCTTTAGCAGTTGTTGTAGAGGTGGTTTGGTGGTGCTGAACTCTCTCAGCTTTTGCTTGTCTGTAAAGGTTTTAATTTCTCCATCAAATCTGAATGAGATCCTTGCTGGGTAGAGTAATCTTGGTTGCAGGTTTTTCTCCTTCAACACTTTCAATATGTCCTGCCACTCCCTTCTGGCTTGCAGAGTTTCTGCTGAAAGATCAGCTGTTAACCTTATGGGGATTCCCTTGTGTGTTATTTGTTGTTTTTCCCTTGCTGCTTTTAATATGTTTTCTTTGTATTTAATTTTTGACAGTTTGATTAATATGTGTCTTGGCGTATTTCTCCTTGGATTTATCCTGTATGGGACTCTGTGCTTCCTGGACTTGATTAACTGTTTCCTTTCCCATATTAGGGAAGTTTTCAACTATAATCTCTTCAAATATTTTCTCAGTCCCTTTCTTTTTCTCTTCTTCTTCTGGAACCCCTATAATTCGAATGTTGGTGCGTTTAATGTTGTCCCAGAGGTCTCTGAGACTGTCCTCAGTTCTTTTCATTCTTTTTTCTTTATTCTGCTCTGCAGTAGTTATTTCCACTATTTTATCTTCCAGGTCACTTATCCGTTCTTCTGCCTCAGTTATTCTGCTATTGATCCCATCTAGAGTACTTTTAATTTCATTTATTGTGTTGTTCATCGTTGCTTGTTTCATCTTTAGTTCTTCTAGGTCCTTGTTAACTGATTCTTGCAATTTGTCCATTCTATTGTCCATTCTATCTCCAAGATTTCGGATCAACCTTACTATCATTATTCTGAATTCTTTTTCAGGTAGACTGCCTATTTCCTCTTCATTTGTTAGGTCTGGTGGGTTTTTATCTTGCTCCTTCATCTGCTGTGTGTTTTTCTGTCTTTTCATTTTGCTTATCTTACTGTGTTTGGGGTCTCCTTTTTTTTTTTTTTTTTTTTGCAGGCTGAAGGTTCGTAGTTCCTGTTGTTTTTTGAGTCTGTCCCCAGTGGCTAAGGTTGGTTCAGTGGGTTGTGTAGGCTTCCTGGTGGAGGGTACTAGTGCCTGTGTTCTGGTGTATGAGGCTGGATCTTGTCTTTCTGGTGGGCAGGTCCATGTCTGGTGGTGTGTTTTGGGGTGTCTGTAGACTTATTATGATTTTGGGCAGCCTCTCTGCTAATGGGTGGGGTTGTGTTCCTGTCTTTCTAGTTGTTTGGCATAGGATGTCCAGCACTGTAGCTTGCTGGTCGTTGAGTGAAGCTGGGTGCTGGCGTTGAGATGGAGATCTCTTGGAGATTTTTGCTGTTTGATATTATGTGCAGCTGGGAGGCCTCTTGTGGACCAGTGTCCTGAAGTTGGCTCTCCCACCTCAGAGGCACAGCACTGAGTCCTGGCTGCAGCACCAAGAGCCTTTCATCCACAGGGCTCCTTAATTTGGGATGATTCGTTGTCTATTCAGGTATTCCACAGATGCAGGGTATATCAAGTTGATTGTGGAGCTTTAATCCGCTGCTTCTGAGGCTGCTGGAAGAGATTTCCCTTTCTCTTCTTTGTTCTCACAGCTCCCAGGGCCTCAGCTTTGGATTTGGCCCCGCCTGTGCGTGTAGGTCGCCGGAGGGCGTCTGTTCTTTGCTCAGACAGGACTGGGTTAAAGGAGCCGCTGATTCGGAGGCTCTGGCTCACCCAGGCCGGGGGGTAGGGAGGGTCACAGAGTGCAGGGCGGGCCTGCAGCGGCAGAGGCCGGCGTGATGCTGCAGCCTGAGGCGCGCCGTGCGCTCTCCCGGGGGAGCCGTCCCCGGATCCCGGGACCCCGGCAGCGGCGGGCTGCACAGGCTCCCCGGAAGGGCGTGTGGCTAGTGACCTGCGCTCGCACACAGGCCTCCTGGCGGCGGCAGCAGCGGCCTTAGCGTCCCATGTCCGTCTCTGGGCTCCGCACTCTTAGCCACGGCTCGCGCCCGTCTCCGGAGCTCTCCCAAGCAGCGTTCCCAATCCCCCCTCCTCGTGCACCAGGAAACAAAGAGGGACGTAAAAGTCTCTTGCCTCTTCGGCAGGTCCAGACCCCTCCCCAGACTCTCTCCCGGCCAGCCGCGGCGCACCAACGCCCTGCAGGCTGTGTTCACGCCGCCAACCTCAGTCCTCTCCCGGCGCTCCGACAAAAGCCGGAGCCTCAGCTCCCAGTCCCGCCCGCCCCGGCGGGCGAGCAGACAAGCCTCTCGGCTGGTGAGTGCCGGTCGGCCCGATCCTCTGCGCTGGAATCTCTCCGCTTTGCCCTCCACACCCCTGTTGCTGTGCTCTCCTCCGCGGCTCCCAAGCTCCCCCACTCCGCCTCCCGAAGTCTCCACCCGCGAAGGGGCTCCTAGTGTGTGGACACTTTTCCTCCTTCACAGCTCTCTCCCGCTGGTGCAGGACCCGTCCCTATTCTTTTGTCTCTGTTTAGTTTTTTCTTTTGCCCTAACCAGGTACGTGGGGGGTTCCTTGCCTTTTGGGAGGTCTGAGGTCTTCTGCCAGCGTTCAGTAGGTGCTCCGTAGGAGTTGTTCCACGCGTAGATGTATTTCTGGTGTATCTGTGGAGAGGAAGGTGATCTCCGCGTCTTACTCTTCCGCCATCTTCCTGGAACTTCGGATCCTGATTTTTTTCAGCCATGTTTGTGATCCCACAGGGCCCTGAAAACACTTCCGCTAATTTCAGTAAAACTTTGGACCTTGAAATGTATTAGTTTATCTTGTCTTTCAGGTAAAATAACAGACTTGAAATTCAAACATACCTCTGAAATCCAAACACAATTTCATGCATCAGTGGCCATTTAATGGCCTTATGTGATCAAAGTATACGATTTTAACACAGCCTGTACCATAGGTTCTCAAACTTTAGCATGCATCAGAATCACCTGCAGGGCCTGAATTTCTGCTTCTGTAGGTCTTGGGTAGAGCCTGGGATTCTGAATTTCTAACAAGTTCCCCCAGTGATGCTGGTGCTACTGGTTAGAGGATCACACTTTGAGAAATACTAGTTTAAGTATTTGCTAATCATTCTTTTCAGCTTAGGCCATTTTCCACATCCAGTTTGTAGCTCTGAGTCACATTTATGTTTATGGGAGAAGAGCTCATCCATATAGAAAGTAAAACGATTCTAGAATGAAGAGTTAGGAGACTTTGCTTCTTGTCTCAGCCTGTGGATTGAATCTGCAACTTCAAGCAAGTCATACAACCCTCTGGGCCTTAGGAGAATGGGAAAGGTCTAAGCATGATATGGACTCCAGATAAAATTAGCAGGAATATAAGAGGGGCATAATCAAGGAAAGTCAAGAAAAGTTGGGCACAATTTAAAGTTTAAATGGCTTTCTAGTAGTGGACAGAAGCAAAAAAACAGCAAACAATTTATTCTAGCTTTAGATAATCCAACAGCAGCTCAATAAAAAAACAGGTTTCAGATAAGGAGGGAAGAGATGGAAAGTGATATTGCACTAACAATTCGCCTCTGATGAACCAGGCCTGGGAATCTATTGCCAAGAGAGATGCTCGAGATACCAAACCATAATCACTGCCCGGAAGAGGAAACAGGTAAAAGCTGGAAGGCTGAAATCACCTTGGGGAAAAGTTCTCCAAACCGAAAGGACACAGATGTCTTAAATCACACTGCTGTGTTGCTATCCATCCACTGTCCATCTGTGATGTCCAAACTAAT
This sequence comes from Leucopleurus acutus, assembly GCF_964270905.1. NCBI lineage: Eukaryota > Metazoa > Chordata > Mammalia > Artiodactyla > Delphinidae > Leucopleurus > Leucopleurus acutus. Next base: position 132,147,472 of record NC_139147.1, on the reverse strand, counting down.
ACTGCACATACCTTGAGATGAAACGAGGCCTTCACCACTAAGAGCTGGAGTTATCTATGCAGACACCCTCTTGGTTACCAATTACAGATAGTATCTCCACATCTTTCCGGTTTAGCCATTTTTTCCTGGAAACCCTGACACTGTATATCGTGATGGCTGGTGCCTCAGGGAACACATGTACATTTGATTTCATTTGGTCCCTGGCCAATAAAACATCTTAATGAATGATCTATTATAACCTCTAATACAGGTAACATAGCCCATGCTTTCTGAGCACTTATTATATGCTGAACGAGTTGTTTGCACTTCTTTCTTTAATCCTGACAACAGCTCTATAAAGTAAGTACTATTTATGCCCATGATGGAGGTCGAGCGAAGTATCTCACTTAATCATAAATTAAAACAAGTCCAAAGTTTCAAGTATAGAGTCTGGATAAAGTGAACTATGAGCTGGGTTTTCATTCTTTGAAGTCTCAGCATTCAAAGCCTTTGTGGCATCTGTCTGGCTACTCTGCTAAGAAGGCATTTCTAAAATAACAGGTCCTGTAGAGCAATCCAAGTGCTTTTCAGACATTCTCATTGACTCAAAAAATGTCACTGGGAAGTGGGTGGGGGCAGACATTACCATCTTTATTTTGTAGGTGATGCAATTTAAGAACAAGAAGGTTATTTATCTGAAGTCAGTAAGGAGAGTTTCAGAATCATGAGTGGAACTCAGACCTTGACCTTGGAGAGGACTCAGGAAGCTGAAGAACCAGCCCATAAAAGACCTCTCTTTTCAACAGCTGCAGAATATCCAATTTCTAACGTAGGAGGTTACTTTGTGCAGAAAGCAATCAGAATCTCACTCTTTGTGATTGCTTAAGAACACAAACTCTGCTGCAAAAAGGTGACAAAGTATACACAGATAGAAGGAAAATAACAGAAAATCGTTCATTGTATATCAGGCTAAGATACTGAAGAGTTCAGGTTATATTTCTCTTAAAACATACAATGCCCCAAGAATTGAGTCAGGTCAAAGTGTTTTTCCCCCATCCACAGCAACATATTTCTTATTATAAAATGGAATGAAATTATCTAAATGCTTTAGATAATTTTATTGATAACTTTCACTGAAACCACCTATTCTGTGAAACAAGGAAAATTCTTCCCCTACATATTATGATAGCAGAACTCACGAGGCAGAATTCTGTGTTCAGGAAATCTCATAAAACCTCTCCCAGGTCTCCAAGGCCCAACAAATGTCACAGGGTAAATTCGGAGAGTGAGTCCTGCTGAGGACAGCTACAGTGTGTAGTATTAGGAAACCATCTCAACTCTGGGCTATTAGCATTCTTTGACATTTTCTTTGGCAATCTGGAGCAGCAGTAAATAGTCAAGTTGAAGAAGAAGAGAAATGCAAGCACGTCAGGATGAGGAAAAGGGCTGGGCAGCCAGTGATGACAGTTATCATCTCTGGGCTCCGCTGCTGCTAGGTAACATCTTTGCTACCTTGGAGATCATTGATGATACAGAACTTTGGTCCACAGATGGCACCATTCTGTCATCGGAACCACTAACCTCCAGTCTTTGGGAGCAGAGCCTCAAGGAAAAGATGGGGGAAGAGGGGCTTTCTACTCTACCCCCAGCTGTCTTAAGACTGCTGTGCAGATCCAGAGGAAACTCTGAATGGCAAAATAGCTCCCACCTACTGTCAAGATACTGCTTTGGCCAGAAAGAAAGTTCTGCCTTGCAAATGACAGCTGGAGTGAGGATGCAGCCTGAGAATGCTGGTAAGCAAACAGCAAATTAGAGTTTCCTGATTCTCATCTCTTAAACGATTCTCTTTGGAGCACATTAGATATGTCCCCAAACCTGGAGATGCTGTGAGAAATCCCAGCAAATCTGACTGCCAGGAGCCACAGCAGAGACTGCCTGTGCTAATTCCTATAGAGAGGACCAGGTTATGAGGAGGGCCCTGAGCCCCTAGAACCATGCACCTGCTGGTGGAGAAGAGAGGTGGGGAAGGGATGCAGATGATGGAAGAGAGAGAAGACTAGTTAGCAGACTCACCCTTTTCCTGCCCTCCATCATCTCCAATCCTGCCGTACCTTTTCTTTTCCCTTGTCCCATGTAATGGTCCAGGAAGCAGATTTTTGAATCTAAGAAGAGGGGTTTAGGACTTTCTGGTGGCACAGTGGTTAAGAATCCGCCTGCCAATGCAGGGGACACGGGTTCAATCCCTGGTCCACAAAGATCACACATGTTACGGAGCAACTAAGTCCCTGCACCACAACTACTGAGCCTGCACTGTACAGGCCATGTGCCACAACTACTGAGCCCGTGTGCCACAACCAGTGAAGCCCGTGTTCCCTAGAGCCCGTGCACCACAACTACTAAGCCCATGGGCCACAACTATTGAAGCCTGCGTGGTCTAGGTCCCGTGTTATGTAACTACTGAGCCCACAGGCTGCAACTACTGAAGCCCGTGCACCTAGAGCCCATGCTCTGCAACAAGAGAAGCCACCACAGTGAGAAGCCCGTGCACTGCAACGAAGAGTAGCCCCCGCTCACGGCAACTAGAGAAAGCCCGCGTGCAGCAACAAAGACCTAATGCAGCCAAGAAGAAAAAAAAGAAAAAAAAAAGAAGAGGGATCCATAGAAAGACTAATATGAAGATCCTGGAGGGGGCTGGGTTTGTAGTAGAAAAGCATGGGCTTTGGAATCAGGCTGTGGGTGTGAATCTTGGCCTTGACCTTACTAGCTACTTGATCTTGAGGCTCTGAGTAAAATGTCAATAATAATACCTACCCTGCAGGGCTGACTAGGGGAATTAAGATTACTTAAGCGAGAAATTGGAGAGGAATATTAATCCCCTGTTCCTTTCTCCTCTTCTCCACCTGATATCTAGGCCATCACTATTTCCTGTAAAATGTACTGCCTAAATAGTCTCCAAACGACTCCTTTGCTCTCTTACACTCAACGTCCCTGCACTTCAGGACGTCATTATCTCTTGTCTGGACCACAGAAGCACCTTAACTGCCTTTTTTCTTGTTCAAGTTCAGGGAGTCAGATTAACTATCAGAAATGCAAGTCTGACCATAGCTTTCATGTCACATAGCCCAGGATGGGTGTCCTATAGATTTGTTTTTCCCTGGTATTCCTGCACTTTAAAAAATATCTGTCTGCTTATACATTGAGATCAGGTTTCCTCATCACACTTTGAATGTCCTGATGGTGGAGACATTCATCTCTGTACCTCCAGAAACTAGCATGGTGCTTCACAGAGAGTAGGCCTTGTTTTTTTAATTGAAGTATAATTAATTTGCAATGTTGTGTTAGTTTCAGGTTTACAGCAAAGTGATTCAGTTATAGTACATATATATATTCTTTTTCAGATTATTTTCCTTTATAGGTTATTACAAAATATTGAGTATATTTCCCTGTGCTATACAGTTAGTCCTTTTTGGTTATCTATTTTATATATAGTAGCGTGTATATGTTAATCCCAAACCCCTAATTTATCCCTCCCTCCACCCTTTCCCTTTGGTAACCATAAGTTTGTTTTCTGTGTCTCTGGGTCTATTTCTGTTTTGTATGTAAGTTCATTTGTATCATTTTTTTTAAGATTCCACATATGAGTAATATCACATGATATTTGTCTTTATTTGGTTTATTTCACTTATGATAATCTCTAGGTCCATCCATGTTGCTGAAAATGGCAATATTTCACTCTTTTTATGGCTGAGTAATATTCCAGTGTGTGTGTGTGTGTGTGTGTGTGTGTGTGTGTGTGTGTGTGTGTGTGTGTGTGTGTGTATGTGGTGTATATATACACCACATCTACTTTATAGGTCTTGAATGGAGATTTATATATAATTGAGTGAATGATTACATATTTAATGTAATAAGGAAGCTGGCACTTAAAAGATATTCAACAAATGATTATCAGTTTCAAGGAATAAATGGTTTAAATATTTGAAATTGAGACCGTTCTGAAAATTCTGGTTTTGCTCCTTGATGACATTTCTTGGTGTGGATTGTTAAGGCTGTCTTGGTATATAGTAGGTGATCCAAGATTTGTTGACCAAATGAATGAATGGATGAATGAATGACTCCTATAGAATAAGGGCAGGTACTATTATCTCCATTTGACTAAGGAAGAAAATAAGGCTTAGAGAAGTTGCTACTAAGCTCTGGGACATGCCAAAGGAGGTCAATCACCTGGAAGTAGGTGGCAGGGCCAGAAGTAAGTGCTGGTGGTTTGCCTGCCATATCAGTTCTGCAAAAGTCCTTCCTCACCAGAACACAATGCAACCAGCTGGGAAACCAAGTGTGGAAACCAAGAATTTTTCCTACTTTGCTCTATTTTCTTAGGGTTGATTAGTGATGGATTTGCAAGGCCGGGAACATGGAAATGCAGGAAGAGCAGCTGCTAGAATAGCTATTGCCAGGTGAAAAACTGATTTGCAAAAAGCAGCAGTTGGGGGCACATTGTTCTACTTTATTAGCACATCACAGTAGAATGAAAGGGAGGTCATATCAAATTGCTTCCAAGAGCTCCAAGCTCCACTGATACCGAATCATTCAACAGTTTGAACTGTCCAGCCTAATACACAATATATTTTTTGGCCCTGATAGATGGTTCTCACATAGACTACTTCTCATGTATAACTACAGAACCCACTGTTGTCACTTAAGAGATATAGGCCATAAGATGCATCATCGCTAAAGTAAATGCATTCAGGACAGTGTGAATAGCATAAATGGAAACCCAGTAGAAAGGCTAGTTAAGGGCTGACTTCCTATTATAGGAAGCACCAGCAGGAGAGGGGAGCATCAGGTTATCTACCTCTGCTCCCTCCCTGCCATGCTGAGGTTCTGGCAGTACCTGTGTTCCTTTGTCAACACAGCTCCTGGGGGAAAGAGATGGGTTCTACAGCTTTACTCTCTGGTAACATAATTCCTTGTCTTGTCCCTTTCGACCTGGGTGGTAAAAGCTTCCTGCTATTGTTATTCCTGGGCACTTAACCATTTCTCATTTTACATCTGTAAAACAGTCCTTCATTAAATGCCCTGTCAGGATCCTGATTGGTATAGAGGAGAAAATAATTTCTCAACTTTCTCCTTAAGACAGCAGGTTGTTAGCTGTCCTAGAAAAATGTGGGAAGAAAACACACTGCCAGAGACTTAGTATTAAAACATAGTGTGGACTAGATTCCCTTAAGTAGAGGATATTTGTTGTCATTCTCTTAGCCAAATTGTTTGCAAGAGTAGGGCATCCTGATATGTGTTACTTTTTAAGACTTATCAGAGTACCTTGTACACAGTCAGTAAGCATTTCACGAGTAGAAAAGGGCATGGGGAATGTTTCCTGTTGTCTTCTGTAAGGTCATCTGGATCCAACAGAGGAAGTGAAGAGAATAACTGGCTTTATTCTCAGCTCCAAGCTGAGGGTCAAGACCCTTGCCTTTCATTTCTGACTGTGGGGCCTGTGGAAAGTTGCTTAATCTTGATGATCTCAGTTTTATTACCTCCAAATAGGTAGAAAAATACCAACACCATAAGGTAGGGATGACTAAATGACATCTTACAGGTAAAGTGCTGAGCAGAGTGCCTAGTGCTTGGTGCTCAGATTTTTGACTAGAAAATAAGGTCTGCAAAACCAAAGGGGTGCAAAGACCACCCTTTGGTGTATTCATTTTATTTTATTTTATTTTATTTATAAATTTATTTTTGGCTGCATTGGGTTTTCTTTGCTGCATGAGGGCTTTCTCTAGTTGCGGTGAGTGGGGGCTACTCTTCATTGTGGTGTACAGGCTTACTGTGATGGCTTCTCTTGTTGCAGAGCATGGGTTCTAGGCATGCAGGCTTCAATAGTTGTGGCACGTGGGCTCAGTAGTTGTGGCTCGTGAGCTCTAGAGCACAGGTTCAGTAGTTGTGGTGCATGGGCTTAGTTGCTCCACAGCCTGTGGGATCTTCCAGGACCAGGGTTTAAACCCATGTCCCCTGCATTTGGCAGGTGGGTTCTTAACCACTGTGCCACCAGGGAAATCCCTGCTATATTCATTTTATGTTGTTGTGTAACAAGTTACTACAACACAGTGGCTTAGAAGAACACACACTTGTTATCTCACGATTTCCATGGGTCAGGAATCCAGACACACCTTACCTGCATCCTTGCTCAGGCTCTCACAGGCTGAGATCTAAGTGTGGGCTGGGCTGCATTATCATCTGGATGCTGGATTAAGGAAGGATCTGCTTCCAACCTCCCTCAGGTCGTTGGCAGAATTTGTAGTTGTAGAATTCATGGCAGCTTTTTCTTGAAAGCCAGAAACAGAGAGACAGGGTCTCTGCTCCTTGAAGTCTCTGACTTCAGGGAAGGCATAGGTACTCTCTTAAAGGGCCTATAGTTAGGTCAGGTCCACCAGGATAATCTCCCTTTGAGCAATTAAATGTCAACTGATTAGGGCTCTTAATGACATCTTCACCTTTGCCATATAATGTAACATAACCACAAGAATATGTGCCACCACGTTTCATGTATCTACTGGTTAAAAGGTCACAGGTCCTGCCCACACTAAAGGGGAGGAAAATACACAAAGACATGGATACTAGGGGGTGGGAATCACCACACCATGGGTGCGTGAACAACTGGAGTGAAAGGGGAATATTAGCACTTGCACTTATATTCATTTTTATCACAGCCCTTACAATTTTATTGTTGTATAAAATTTAAAATATATATACTGTATTAGTATAAGATTAAAGGTGTATAATTAATAAAATATGTATATGTTCAAAGTGCTTTTATTGATAGAAATGCATCATAAAAAACTGTGATTTCAAGCAACAGCTCTTTCCCCTACTTTCTCTTCTCACTTTTGCTAATTATCTGTGATATCCTGTGCAAATGATTTATTCTATGACTCAGCTTTTTTATCTGCAAAAATGGGAATAATAATTCCTGCCCTGTCTACCTCCTAGATGAGGTTCTAAAGAGAAAATGTTGGGGAGCATTTGGAAATAGACACAATACATACAAAGTAGGCAGAAAATCAAAGGAGAGTTTATCATCTCTGATTTTACACTAAGAAAAGTGAGAAAGAATTGTTCAAGATGCCATCTCCTTTCTGCCTATACTTGATTTCTCCAATATATATGCAAGATCCTCCCAAGAGATTTAAAATACTATAGGGCTCTCTGGGATTTTACAAGCTTACAATAACCCTTGAGGTTCTTGTTTCCTGGCTGTTCACTGCAAGGGCACTTCACCTGAAATGTGATGGGTGATATTAAGTTTCAGGAAAGTCCTTGGTATTTCTCCTCTTCCCTCATCCTTAAATTATTGACAATGATGGATAAACAAACCTGCTATTTTGTTTTTTCCTCCTACCTTGGAGACAGCAATTGAACCCATTTTCCCATTTCCCCCAGGCAACAGAATTCGAGACATAGAGAAGGGTCTCCAGAAACCTTCAGGAGGTATCAATGGACTTTGGAGTCAACCAGACCTCGGCTCAGGTTCTGTCCTTAAGAGGTCTTGAAATTTTAGGGGTTTATTCAATTCTCTAAGCTTCAGTTTCCTTCTTTGTTAGCCCTGCAATTTTGTTGTGTGGATTAGAGGGGACAGAAGGTGGGAAAGTACCTGGCATACAGTAGGTGAACAGTAGGGGCTTAATGCTTTTTTCCCTTCTGTAAGTCCAGGTTCAAGTCATGATTTGGTTTCTAATGAGCCATGTGGTCCAGGTCCATGAGTCCTTTCTCCTCTCTGGGCCTCTATTCCACGATTCTAAGGACCCCTAGGTTCAAACCCCAGCACTGTTGCACAAGATCCCATGGGACCTGGGACAAGTCATAGAAGTGTCCTCCATGTTGTACTCCTCATTCCAGTGTCATCAATCTCAGTCCATTGATTTTAAAGAACAGTTGATTATTTCTGTGCTCACACATTTTGTAAAGAAGTTAGATGCTGCAGCTACAGTCTCAAATAATACACTCAGCTCTGTGTATAATAGGTTGTGATAAAGAATGAACAATGCATCTACAAGAGACCCATTTCAGACCTAGAGACACATACAGACTGAAAGTAAGGGGATGGAGAAAGATATTCCATGCAAATGGAAATCAAAAGAAAGCTGGAGTAGCAATTCTCATATCAGACAAAATGTACTTTAAAATAAAGACTATTAGAAGAGACAAAGAAGGACACTACATAATGATCAAGGGATCGAACAAAGAAGAGGCTATAACAATTGTAAATATTTATGCACCCAACATGGGAGCACCTCAATACATAAGGCAAATACTAACAGCCATAAAAGGGGAAATCAACAGTAACACAATCATAGTAGGGGACTTTAACACCCCACTTTCACCAATGGACAGATCATCCAAAATGAAAATAAATAAGGAAACACAAGCTTTAAATGATACATTAAACAAGATAGACTTAATTGATATTTATAGGACACTCCATCCAAAAACAACAGAATACACATTCTTCTCAAGTGCTCATGGAACATTCTCCAGGATAGATTATATCTTGGGTCATAAATCAAGCTTTGGTAAATTTAAGAAAATTGAAATTGTATCAAGTATCTTTTCCGACCACAATGCCATGAAACTAGATATCAATTACAGGAAAAGATCTGTAAAAAATATAAACACATGGAGGCTAAACAATACACTACTTAATAACGAAGTGATCACTGAAGAAATCAAACAGGAAATAAAAAAATACTTAGAAACAAATCACAATGGAGACACGACGACCCAAAACCTATGGGATGCAGGAAAACAATTTCTAACAGGGAAGTTTATAGCAATACAAGCCCACCTTAAGAAACAGGAAACATCTCGAAAAAACAACCTAACCTTGCACCTAAAGCAATTAGAGAAAGAAGAACAAAAAAACCCCCAAAGTTAGCAGAAGGAAAGTAATCATAAAGATCAGACAAGAAATAAATGAAAAAGAAATGAAGGAAACAATAGCAAAGATCAATAAAACTAAAAACTGGTTCTTTGAGAAGATAAACAAAACTGATAAACCATTAGCCAGACTCATCAAGAAAAAAAGGGAGAAGACTCAAATCAATAGAATTAGAAATGAAAAAGGAGAAGTAACAACTGACACTGCAGAAATACAAAAGATCATGAGAGATTACTACAAGCAACTCTATGCCAATAAAATGGATCCACAACCTGGAAGAAATGGACAAATTCTTAGAAATGCACAACTTGCCAAGACTGAATCAGGAAGAAATAGAAAATATGAAGAGACCAATCACAAGCACTGAAATTGAAACTGTGATTTAAAATCTTCCAACAAACAAAAGCCCAGGACCAGATGGCTTCACAGGCGAATTCTATCAAATATTTAGAGAAGAGCTAACACCTATCCTTCTCAAACTCTACCAAAATATAGCAGAGGGAGGAACACTCCCAAATTCATTCTACGAGGCCACCATCACATTGATACCAAAACCAGACAAGGATGTCACATAGAAAGAAAACTACAGGCCAATATCACTGATGAACATAGATGTAAAATTCCTCAACAAAATACTAGCAAACAGAATCCAACAGCACATTAAAAGGTTCATACACCATGATCAAGTGGGGATTATTCCAGAAATGCAAGGATTCTGCAATATACACAAATCTATCAGTGTGATAAACCATATTAACAAATTGAAGGAGAAAAACCATATGATCATCTCAATAGATGCAGAGAAAGCTTTTGACAAAATTCAACACCCATTTATGATAAAAACCCTGCAGAAAGTAGGCATAGAGGGAACTTTCCTCAACATAATGAAGGCCATAAATGACAAACCCACAGCCAACATCATCCTCAATGGTGAAAAACTGAAAGCATTTCCACTAAGATCAGGAAGAAGACAAGGTTGCCCACTCTCACCACTCTTATTCAATACAGTTTTGGAAGCTTTAGCCACAGCAATCAGAGAAGAAAAGGAAATAAAAGGAATCCAAATTGGAAAAGAAGAAGTAAAGCTGTCACTATTTGCAGAGGACATAATACTATACATAAAGAATCCTAAAGATGCTACCAGAAAACTATTAGAGCTAATCAATGAATTTGGTAAAGTTGCAGGATACAAAATTAATCCACAGAAATCTCTTGCATTCCTATACACTAATGATGAAAAATCTGAAAGTGAAATCAAGATAACACTCCCATTTACCACTGGAACAAAAAGAATAAAATATCTAGGAATAAACCTACCTAAGGAGACAAAAGACCTGTATGCAGAAAATTATAAGACACTGATGAAAGAAATTAAAGATGATACACATAGATGGAGAGATATACCATGTTCTTGGATTGGAAGAATCAACATTGTGAAAATGACTCTACTATCCAGAGCAATCTACAGATTCAATGCAATCCCTATGAAACTACCACTGGCATTTTTCACAGAATTAGAACAAAAAGCTTCATTATTTGTATGGAAACACAAAAGACCCCGAATATTCAAAGCAATCTTGAGAGCGAAAAACGGAGTTGGAGGAATCAGGCTCCCTGACTTCAGACTATAATACAAAGCTACAGTAATCAAGAGGGGTGGTACTGGCACAAAAACAGAAAGATGGATCAATGGAACAGGATAGAAAGCCCAGAGATAAACCCACGCACGTATGGTCACCTTATCTTTGATAAAGGAGGCAGGAATGTACAGTGGAGAAAGGACAGCCTCTTCAATAAGTGGTGCTGGGAAAACTGGACAGATACATGTAAAAGTATGAGATTAGATCACTCCCTGACACCATACAAAAAAAATAAGCTCAAAATGGATTAAAGACCTAAATGTAAGGCCAGAAACTATCAAACTCTTAGAGGAAAACATAGGCGGAACACTCTATGACATAAATCACAGCAAGATCCTTTCTGACCCACCTCCTAGAGAAATGGAAATAAAAACAAAAATAAACAAATGGGACTTACTGAAACTTCTAAGCTTTTGCACAGCAAAGGAAACCATAAACAAGACGAAAAGACAACCCTCAGAATGGAAGAAAATATTTGCAAATGAAGCAACTGACAAAGGATTAATTTCCAAAATTTACAAGCATCTCATGCAGCTCAATAACAACAACAAAAAAAAACCCAATCCATAAATGGGCAGATGACCTAAATAGACATTTCTCAAAAGAAGATATACAGACTGCCAAGAAACACATGAAAGAATGCTCAACATCATTAATCATTAGAGAAATGCAAATCAAAACTACAATGAGATATCATCTCACACCAGTCAGAATGGCCATCATCAAAAAATCTAGAAACAATAAATGCTGGAGAGGATGTGGAGAAAAGGGAACACTCTTGCACTGCTGGTGGGAATGTGAATTGGTACAGCCACTATGGAGAACAGTATGGAGGTTCCTTAAAAAACTACAAATAGAACTACCATATGACCCAGCAATCCCACTATTTGGCATATACCCTGAGAAAGCCAAAATTCAAAAAGAGTCATGTACCAAAATGTCCACTGCAGCTCTATTTACAATAGCCCAGAAATGGAAACAACGTAAGCGCCCATCATTGGATGAATGGATAAAGATGTGGCACATATATACAATGGAATATTACTCAGCCATAAAAATAAATGAAATTGAGCTATTTGTAATGAGGTGGATAGACCTAGAGTCTGTCATACAGAGTGAAGTAAGTCAGAAAGAGAAAGAAAAATACCATATGCTAACACATATATATGGAATTTAAGAAAAAAAATGTCATGAAGAACCTAGGGGTAAGACAGGAATAAAGACACAGACCTACTGGAGAATGGACTTGAGGATGTGGGGAGGGGGAAGGGGGAGCTGTGACGGAGCGGGGTAGAGGCATGGACATGTATACACTACCAAGCATGAGGTGGATAGCTGGTGGGAAGCAGCCGCATAGCACAGGGATATCAGCTAGGTGCTTTGTGACCGCCTGAGGGGTGGAATGGGGAGGGTGGGAGGGAGGGAGACGCAAGACGGAGGAGATGTGGCAACATGTGTATATGTATGGCTGATTCACTTTGTTGTAAAGCAGAAACTAACACACCATTGTAAAGCAATTATACCCCAATAAAGATGTTAAAAAAAATAAATAAGAAAAGAAAAAGAATGAACAATGCAGAAATGGGGTAAAAGACAAACCCATTTCAGAAAACTAACACAAGTATAGAAGGACAGTATTTCTACTTGTGTAAGTTTGTTATCACCAATCACTCTATTGCCAGGTTACTTTAAGCCTAAAATTACTTTAAGCCTTTAAGACACTGGAATTTAAGAGGAGGTAAGCCAAATTGATCTATAGTCTATTTCCTAATTTTGTATAAGGTATTCCAAATTTTACCAAAATAAGGTATGTATCCAAAAGTAATTTCTGTATACAAAACATTTTTTGGATACAAAAATAAGGTATGTTTGCCTATCACCAGGAAAACACACAGGGACTTTTAAAAATAATTACTTCAATTTTTACTTTTTCAATAGGAACTAAAAAGGACTAAGCAAATAGAGAACGTTGGCATGGATACTAAAAATTGTATGTGTATTTTAAACTGGTCTTTTCTTTTTCCTTGTTGCAAAAGTAACACATTCTTAAGGTAGAAATTTTTTTAAAATTCTTTAAAAATAGTTTTATTGCTTAGCCACTGAGAAATGTGTACTGTTAACATCATTTTGGTGTGTTTTCTTCTAATCTCATGCACATATGCACTTGCACACATGTTCAAACACACACACACACATGCCATATATTCATTGACAACACTTACATTCATGCTCCAGCAAAGCTCTGTCTTCTGAGGGTCAGACTATTGTCCTGGTTTGCCCAAGACTGATGGTTTCCTGGGATGCAGGACTTTCTGTGCTAAAACTGAGACAACCCTGGGCCAACTGCCACTGGATGACCCATACACCTTCAACTTAGCAGGTAAAAAACTGAACTCATCATTCTCACCCCAAAACTCCTGCCCCTTTGATGGTCTGGTCTTAAGGAATGGTACCATTTTCCACCCATGGGACCAAGTCAGGAGTTAGGGACTGATGCTTGAGGCATTCCTCTTCCTGTCTCTCCATCCAACAGCCAATCTGGTAACAAGTCTCATCATCCCTGTCAGGTAAGTAACCCTTACCTGGATGACTGCCCTGACTTCTAATCAGATCTCCCACTTCAAGCCTTGCTCTCCTTCAATCCAACTTCCACAAAGAGGCAGAGTATTGATCCCAAGAATTCAAGTATGACCATGTCACTCTCCTGCATAGAAACTCCAGTGCCTCCCATTGTTCTCAGGATAAAAATCCAAATTCCTTAAAGTGGCCCACAGGGTTCTGTTTACCCACCTCTAATCCATCCCTGGGGCCTCTTCCCCAACACATTAAAAGCCTGCAGCACTGGGCCTATTAATCATGAACTTCTGGGTCTTTTTACATATCTCCAAGGTCCTGACTTAGATGCTCTATTTTCACGGAAGCCTGCTCTGAAGGCTGTAAATATTTTATGTTCTTTATAATAAATTTAAGTTACATGTCAGCATAATTTTGAAGACTAGTTGACTGAAAAAGACTTACAAAACTTCCTGAGAGATCTTGTATCAGAATGTTGTCTCCTCAGTACCCTTAAGAAATATCCAACCAGGGACTATTTCCTTTGACTATTTGGTTAAAGTAGAGGTTCTCCACCTTGGGTGTACATTAGAATCACTTCGGCAACTTTTCAAAATTTCTGATGTTTTGGGCTCATACCCAGAAATTATTTAATTGGTCTGAAGTGGGATCAATACTTTTTAAAGGTCTCCAGGTGATTCCAGTATGTATCCAAGGTTGAGAACCACTGCCTTAGTCATGCCACTGTAGTGTCCCCTGGTGTTGCTACACAATTATTTTCTGCTCATCCTGAGTTTAACTATGGGCTTCCTTGCCTATTGTTACTTACAAACCTCTCTAGCAGGAGTCAGTTTTAGCAGCAATGAAGTGATATTTTGATCTCCATGCTTCTGAAATCTGTCCTGATTTCTCAATTGGAACAAACTCAGGAAGGGATGCAATGCATTTTCACCCTTAAACCCCAACAGTGAGGAAGATAGTAAAGATACAATTGACTAGAGGAGTGGTTCTCAACCGGGATAATTTTGTCCCTCAGGGTACATTTGGCAATGTTTGGAGATGGTTTTGGTTGTCACAATGGGGAGTATATTACTGGCATCTAGTTGATACAGGCTAGGGATGCTGCTAAATATACAATGCACAGGTCAGCCCCCTACAGTGAAGATTTATTTGGCTCCAAATGTCAGTAGTGTTAAAGTTGAGAATCCCTGATTGATAGATGAGATGACTCCAAAGCTTCTTTCTAGCTTTCAAATACTTGTATCAAATTGGTGAAGCCACTATATAAAACCATATGCAGGTCCCTCAAAAAACTGAAAATAGAGTTTCCATATGATCCAGTAATCTCATTACTGGGCATATATCTAGACAAAATTATAATTCAAAAAGATCAGCTCTGTGCTTTGTGACAATATAGAGGAGTGGGATGGGGAGGGTGGAAAGGAGACACAAGAGGGAGGAGATATTGGGATTTATGTATATGTATAGCTGAATCACTTTCTTATAAAGCAGAAACTAACACACCATTGTAAAGCAATTATACTCCAATAAAGATGTTTAAAAAAATACATGCATCCCTATGTTCATAGCAGAACTATTTAATATAGCCAAGACATGGAATCAACCTAAATGTCCATCAACAGATGAATGGATGAAAAAGATGTTTTATATATATATAATATATATATATATATATATTAGAATATTACTCAGCCATAAAAAAGAATGAAATAATGCCATTTGCAGCAACATGAATGGACCTAGAGATTATCATTCTAAGTGAAGTCAGACAGAGAAAGACCATATGATATCACTTATATGTGAATCTAAAATATGATACAAATGGACTGATCTATGAAACAGAAACAGACTCACAGACATAGAGAACAGACTTGTGGTTGCCAAAGGGGAGGGGGGTGGCAGAGGGGTGGATTGGGGGCTTGGGGTTAGCATATGCAAACTACTGTATATAGAATGGATAAACAACAAGGTCCTACTGTAGATCACAGGGAATTATATTCAATATCCTGTGATAAACCATAATGGAAAAGAATATGAAAAAGAATGTATATATTTGTACAACTGAATCACTTTGCTGTAGAGCAGAAATTAACAGAACATTGTAAATCAACTGTACTTCAATAAAATAAATTTAAAAAGTATTTGTGGAGGAGCTTCAAGTTGGTGGGAAACTGAGAAGTGGAGATCACCTTCCTCCCCACAAATACATCAGAAATACATCTACATGTGGAACAACCCCTACAGAACACCTACTGAAGGCTGGCAGAAGATGTCAGACCTCCCAAAAGGCAAGAAACTCCCCACCTACATGGATGCCTTCAGGAGACCTACACTCAGAGGTGAGGCCAAATCCAAAGCTGAATGCTGGGAGCTTCGCAAACAAAGTAGAGAAAGAGAAATCTCTCCCAGCAGCCTCAGGGGCAGTGGACTAAATCTCCACAATCAACTTGATGTATCCTGCATCTGTGGAATACCTGAATAGACAATGAATCATCCCAATTGAGGCAGTGGACTTTGGGATCAACAATACACATATATTTTTCCCTTTTTATCTTTTTGTGAGTGTGTATGTGTAAGATTCAGTGTGTGATTTTTGTCTGTATAGCTTTGCTTTTACCATTTGTTCTAGGGTTCTGTCTGTCTGTATTTTTTTTTTTAGGATAGTGTTTAGTGGTTGTTATAATTGGTGAATTTGTTTTTTGGTTTGGTTGCTCTCTTCTTTCTTTCTTTCCTTCTTTCTTTTTTTTATTACTTTTTAAATGTTTTATTTTAATAATTATTTTTTATTTTAATAAGTTTATTATGTTTTATTTATTTATTTATTGTCTTTCTTTCTTTCTTTTTATCTCCCTTTTATTCTGAGCTGTGCAGATGACAGGGTCTTGGTGCTCCAGCTGGGCATCAGGGCTGTGCTGCTGATGTGGGAGAGCCAAGTTCAGGATATTGGTCCACTGGAGACCTCCCAGCTCCATGTAATATCAAGTGGCGAAAATCTCCCAGATATCTCCATGTCAATGCCAAGACCCAGCTCCACTCAACGACCAGCAAGGTACAGTGCTGGACACCCTATGCCAAAGAAATAGAAAGACAGGAACACAACCACATCCATTACCAGAGAGGCTGCCTCAAATCATAATAAGGTCACAGAAACCCCAAAACACAACACCAGATGTAGATCTGCCCACCAGAAAGACTAGATCTAGCCTCATCCACCAGAACACAAGCACTACTCCCCTCCGCCAGGAAGCCTACACAACCCACTGAACCAACCTTAGTCACTGGGGGAAGACACCAAAAACAATGGGAACTATGAACATGCAGCCTATGAAAAGGAGACCCCAAACACAGTAAGTTAAGCAAAATGAGAAGACAGAGAAACATTCAACAGATGAAGGAGCAAGGTAAAAACCCACCAGACCTAACTAATGAAGAGGAAATAGGCAGTCTACCTAAA
Source organism: Leucopleurus acutus (assembly GCF_964270905.1). NCBI lineage: Eukaryota > Metazoa > Chordata > Mammalia > Artiodactyla > Delphinidae > Leucopleurus > Leucopleurus acutus. The sequence continues at coordinate 132,130,893 of NC_139147.1, read as the reverse complement.
AAGAATTCAGGATAATGATAGTAAAGATGATCCAAAATCTTGGAAAAAGAATAGACAAAATGCAAGAAACGTTTAACAAAGACCTAGAAGAACTAAAGAGGAAACAAACAGTGATGGAAAACACAATAAATGAAATTAAAAATTCTCTAGAAGGAATCAATAGCAGAATAACTGAGGCAGAAGAACGGATAAATGACCTGGAAGACACAACAGTGGAAATAACTACTGCAGAGCAGAATAAAGAAACAAGAATAAAAACAAATGAGGGGGCTTCCCTGGTGGCGCAGTGGTTGAGAGTCCGCCTGCTGATGCAGGGGACGCGGGTTCGTGCCCCGGTCCGGGAAGATCCCACATGCCGCAGAGTGGCTGGGCCCGTGAGCCATGGCCGCTGAGCCTGTGCATCCGGAGCTTGTGCTCCGCAACGGGAGAGGCTGCAGTGGTGAGAGGCCCGCATACCAAAAAAACAAACAAACAAACAAACAAACAAAAAACAAATGAGGACAGTCTCAGAGACCTCTGGGAGAACATTAAACACACCAACATTCAAATTATTGGGGTTCCAGAAGAAGAAGAGAAAAAGAAAGGGACTGAGAAAATACGTGCAGAGATTATAGTTGAAAACTTCCCTAAGTAGTTAATCAAGTCCAGGAAGTGCAGACAGTCCCATACAGGATAAATCCAAGAAGAAATATGCCAAGCCACATATTAATCAAATTGTCAAAAATTAAATACAAAGAAAAAATGTAAACAGCAAGGGAAAAAACAACATACAGGAAAATCCCCATAGGGTTAAGACCTGATTTTTCAGAAGAAACACTGCAAACCAGAAGGGTGTGGCAGGACATATCTAAAGTGATGAAAGGAAAAAAACCTACAACCAAGATTACTCTACCCAGCAAAGAACTCGTTCAGATTTCATGGAGAAATTAAAACCTTTACAGACAAGCAAAAGCTAAAAGAATTCAGCACCGCCGAACCAGCTTTACAGCAAAACCTAAAGGAACTTCTCTGGCAGGAAATACAAGAGAAGGAAAAGACCTACAATAACAAACCCAAAACAATTAAGAAAATGGTAATAGGAACATACATGTCGATAATTATGTTAAATGTAAATGGATTAAATGCTCCCACCAAAAGACACAGACTGGCTGGATGGATACAAAAATAAGACCCGTATATATGCTGGCTACAAGAGACCCACTTCAGACTTAGGGACACATACAGACTGAAAGTGAGGGGATGGAAAAAGATATTCCATGCAAATGGAAATCAAAAGAAAGCTGAAGTAGCAATTCTCATATCACACAAAATAGACTGTAAAACAAAGACTATTATAAGAGACAAAGAAGGACACTACATAATGATTAAGGTATCAATCCAAGAAGAAGATATAACAATTGTAAATATTTATGCACCCAACATGGGAGCACCTCAATACATAAGGCAAATACTAACAGCCATAAAAGGGGAAGTTGACAGTAACACAACCATAGTAGGGGACTTTAATACCCCACATTCACCAATGGACAGATGATCCAAACTAAAAATAAATAAGAAAACATGAGCTTTAAATGATACATTAAACAAGATAGACTTAATTGATATTTATAGGACATTCCATCCAAAAATAACAGATACAATTTCTTCTCAAGTGCTCATGGAACATTCTCCAGGATAGATCATATCTTGGGTCACATATCAAGCCTTGGTAAATTTAAGAAAATTGAAATCGTATCAAGTATCTTTTCCGACCACAACGTTATGAGACTAGATATCAATTACAGGAAAAAATCTGCAAGAAATACAAACACATGGAGGCTAAACAATACACTACTTAATAACCAAGAGATAACTGAGGAAATCAAAGAGGAGATCAAAAAATACCTAGAAACAAATGACAATGAAAAGACAGTGAACCGAAACCTATGGGATGCAGCAAAAGCAGTTCTAAGAGGGAACTTTATAGCAATACAATCCTACCTTAAGAAACAAGAAACATCTCAAATAAACAGCCTATCCTTACACCTAAAGCAATTACAGAAAGAAAAACAAAAATCTCCTCAAATTTAACAGACAGAAAGAAATCATAAAGATCATATCAGAAACAAATGAAAAAGAAATGAAGGAAGCAAGAGCAAAGATCAATAAAACTAAAAGCTGATTCTTTGAGAAGATAAACAAAATTGATAAACCATTAGGCAGACTTACCATGAAAAAAAGGGAGAAGACTCAAATCAATAAAATTAGAAATGAAAAAGGGGAAGTAACAACTGACACTGCAGAAATACAAAGGATCATGAAAGATTACTACATGTAACTATATGCCAATAAGATGGACAACCTGGAAGAAATCAACACATTCTTAGAAAAGTGCCACCTTCTGGGACTGAACCAGGAAGAAATAGAAAATATAAACAGATGAATCATAAGTACTGAAATTGAAACTGTGATTAAAAATCTTCCCACAAACAAAAGCTCAGGACCAGATATCTTCATAGGCGAATTATATCAAACATTTAGAGAAGAGCTAACACCTATCCTTCTCAAACTATTCCAAAATATAGCAGAGGGAGGAAAATTCCAAACTCATTCTATGAGGTCACCATCACCCTGATACCAAAATCAGACAAAGATATCTCAAAGAAAGAAAACTACAGGTCAATATCACTGATGAACATAGATGCAAAAATCCTCAACAAAATATTAGTAAACAGAATCCAGCAACACATTGAAAGGATCATACATTATGATCAAGTGACATTTATCCCAGGAATGCAAGGATTCTTCAATATACACAAATCAATCAATGTGATACACCATACTAGCAAATTGAAGAATAAAAACCATATGATCATTTCAATAGACGCAAAAAAGCTTTCGAGAAAATTCAACAGCTATTTATGATAAAAACCCTCCAGAAACTAGGTATAGAGGGAACTTACCTCAGCATAATAAAGGCCATATATGACAAACCCACAGCCAACATTGTCCTCAATGGTGAAAAACTGAAACCATTTCCACTAAGATCAGGAAGAAGACAAGGTTGCCCACTCTCACCACTATTATTCAACATTGTCTTGGAAGTTTTAGCCACAGCAATCAGAGAAGAAAAGGAAACGAAAGGCATACAAATCAGAAAAAAAGAAGTAAAGCTGTCACTGTTTACAGATGACATGATATTATACATAGAGAATCCTAAAGATGCTACCAGAATACTACTAGAGCTATTCAATGCATTTGGTAAAGTAGCAGGATACAAAATTAATACACAGAAATCTCTTGCATTCCTATACACTCATGTAAAAAAATCTGAAAGTGAAATTAAGGAAACACTCCTATTTACCATTGCAACAAAAAGAATAAAATACCTAGGAATAAAGCTACCTAAGGAGACAAAAGACCTGTATGCAGAAAACTATAAGACACTGATGAAAGACACTGATGAAAGAAATTAAAGGTGATACAAATAGATGGAGAGATATACCATGTTTTTGGATTGGAAGAATCAACATTGTGAAAATGACTCTACTACCCAAAGCCATCTACAGATTCAATGCAATCCCTATCAAATTACCAATGGCATTTTTCACAGAACTAGAATAAAATATTTCACAATTTGTTAGAAACACAAAAGACCCCAAATAGCCAAATCAATCTTTTTTATTTTTTTGCTGTACGCGGGCCTCTCACTGTTGTGGCCTCTCCCATTGCAGAGCACAGGCTCCGGATGCGCAGGCTCAGCGGCCATGGCTCATGGGCCCAGCTGCTCTGTGGCATGTGGGATCTTCCCGTACCGGGGAACGAACCCATGTCCCCTGAATCAGCAGGTGGACTCTAAACCACTGCGCCACCAGGGAAGCCCCAAAGCAATCTTGAGAAAGAAAAATGGAGCTGGATGAATCAGGCTCCCTGCCTTCAGATTATACTACAAAGCTACAGTAATCAAGACAGTATGGTACTGTTACAAACACAGAAATATAGATCAATGGAACAGGATGGAAAGCTCAGAGATAAACCCACGCACATATGGTCACCTTATATTTAATAAAGGAGACATGAATATACAATGGAGAAAAGCAGCCTCTTCAATAAGTGGTGCTGGGAAAACTGGACAGCTACCTGTAAAAGAATGAAATTAGAACACTCCCTCACATCCTACACATAAATAAACTCAAAATGGATTTTAGACCTAAATGTAAGGCCAGACAATATAAAACTCTTAGAGGAAAACATAGGCAGAACACTCTATGACATAAATCACAGCAAGGTCTTTTTTGGTCCACCTCCTAGAGTAATGTAAATAAAAACAAAAATAAAAAAATGTGACCTAATGAAACTTCGAAGCTTTTGCACTGCAAAGGAAACCATAAACAAAACGAAAAGATTACCCTAAGAATGGGAGAAATTATTTGCAAATGAAGCAACTGACAAAGGATTAATCACCAAAACATAAAAGCAACTAATGCAGCTCAATAACAAAAAAACAAGGAACCCAATCTAAAAATGGGAAGAAACCCTAAACAGACATTTCTCCAAGAAGATATACAGATTGCCAACAAAGACATGAAAGAATGCTCAACATCACTAATCATTAGAGAAATGCAAATCAAAACTACAATGAGATATCATCTCACACTGGTCAGAATGGCCCTCATCAAAAAATCTACAAACAATAAATGCTGGAGAGGGTGTGGAGAAAAGGGAACTCTCTTGCACTGTTGGTGGGAATATAAATTGATACAGCCACTATGGAGAACAGTATGGAGGTTCCTTAAAAAACTAAAAATAGAACTACCATACCACCCAGCAATCCCACCACTGGGCATATACCCTGAGAAAACCATAATTCAAAAAGAATCATGTACCACAATGTTCAGTGCAGCTCTATTTTCAATAGCCAGGATGTGGAAGCAACCTAAGTGTCCATTGACAGATGAATGGAGGAAGAAGATGTGGCACATATATACAGTGGAATATTACTTAGCCATAAAAAATGAAATTGAGTTATTTTTATTGAGGTGGATGGACCTAGAGTCTGTCATACAGAGTGATGTAAGTCAGAAAGAGAAAAACAAATACTGTATGCTAACACGTATGTGGAATCTAAAAAAAAAAAATGGTCAAGAAGAACCTATGAGCAAGATGGGAATAAAGACACAGACCTGCCATAGAATCGACTTGAGGACACAGGAAGGGAGAAGGGTAAGCTGGGACGAAGTGAGAGAGTGGCATGGACATATATACACTACCAAACATAAAATAGCTAGTGAGAAGCAGCCACATAGCATAGGGAGATCAGCTCAGTGCTTTGTGACCAACTAGAGGGGTGGGATAGGGAGGGTGGGAGGGAGGGAGACACAGGAGGGAAGAGGTATGGGGATATATGTATATGTATAGCTGATTCACTTTGTTATAAAGCAGAAACTAACACACAATTGTAAAGCAATTATACTCCAATAAAGATGTTAAAAAAAAAAGTAATTGTGTCAGTGACTAGCCATGGAAGAGTCTGAGTATTATGAGGAACTGGGGTGAATGAATAAATAACTTAGTTTTGGCAAGAGGGAAACAATAGATGCAGATACTGAGAAATTTTAAGGTGGAGATGGGTGAATTGAAGGAAAGATGTTGTTGAGGTTGTCTCTTGACTGCTTCTTCAGTATCAGTGATTCTCTGCATGTGAACTCTGGACCAGCAGCATCAGCATCCCGTGGGAACTGTGAGAAATGGAAATTCTCCAGCTCTACCCTGTACTGACTGAATCAGAAACTCTGGGGTTAGAGCCCATATATGTGTGTTTTAACAAGCCCTCCAGGAGATTCTGATGCATGCTCAAGTTTGACAACATTGTTCTAGATATGTTGACCTGTGAAAAGGTCTGTTGAGGTTTGGTACGTTGTACACCTCCAAGAGTTGGTTTCATTATTGGGAGCAGCAGGGATGAGTGAATTTTAAGAGAGTGTATGAAGAGGGCCAGCTGGTTTCCAGGGGAGATGAGCTGGAGGTAACACTTCCTGGCAAGTCCATTTAGTGATTTTACTCTTTCGTGAGATAGCTGTCATAACATATTTTAAATGAGAGTGCAACCAGCCATGCTGGATGGTCAACAATAAAATTTGGGTAGATGTTTAATTGCCAAGGGAAAGACAAGAACAAAAAGACAAGGAAATTATAGAAAACGTTCTGAGGATCAGAATATAGAAGATAGTCCTTCCTTTTTTCACCTACTCTGGGACTTAATTGAATCCTGCTTGTCTTACTCACCCTACCTCCGTCTCCTGATTTTTTCCATTGAAAATCTCACAGCTTACAGATGAGCTAGAATTTATCATTCTTAGTCCTAGACTTGGTTCTAGCTATTTCAGAGATTGTCTAAAGGAGGTAAATACCTGAGCAGGAAATATGCTGTGAAATGAGATCCTTGACATTTGGAAAATCCTTAAGGCTGCTTTCCTTCCCTTTCCTTTTCTGAGAGGAATTTAGGTCCCTTTGGCCTCCAAAAGGTATGCTGTGAGATCCAGGTGAGGCCAAGATCTTGTTTATCATCTTTGTGGCTTTCATTCCAGGCCCTCATTCTGAAGAAGTGTCTTTCCCTATTGGTTTCTCCCTCATCCAGACTCCTCCCTTCCTTTCTTTCCTTCTTGCAACCGTACAGGGCTGGTGCAAGGAAAGATGTGCTTTAATTTGAGGGAGAAAACTATTAGGAGAGAGTATGATTGTAAATGTGCTGTAGTGGGGTGTTCTCCAAGACACTGACAATGAGGAAGGGACATTTTTATAATGCATTTATCTTTGCCTTACATAAAGGTGGTACCCTAGGTCAAAAGTGATGAGGTGGCAATAATAAGTTAATCAGCAGTGTCAATATATGTGAGGGTAAGAATAAGTAGATGAGAGGAGTGTTTTTCTTGGAGACTTTAAAAGGGCAGACCAAATAGCAAAAACGTGGCAGGAAGTCTTCCAAAAGATGTCGCTAATGTAACTAGGCATGCATACACACCATCCATCCATGCATCCATGCATGTATTCATCCAACCATCCATGCATGCATGCATCCATCCATGTACCCATGCATGCATCCATCCATTAGGCATCCACTATATGCCCAGCACTGTTTTAGGAGCTGAGGATATAGAGGTGAATTAGATAGGCCAATTCTTTTCCCTTGGACTTTGGTACTTGCATTTTAGTATAGCAGACAGACAATAAACATGTAAAGAAATAAACATGATGATGACAGATGATGGTAAGTGCCATCAGAGAGATTAATGGGGTGATGAGATGGAGAGTACTTGGAGGAAGGTATGTATGAACCATGAGCTCTGGGAAGGCATCTCTGAGCAGTTGGGTTCTGAGCTGACATCTGAAATTTAACAATGTGCCAGCCATTCAGAGATGGAGAGGGAGCAAAGGAGGACAGACAGGAATTTCAGGCATGTATCACCTTCTAGAAATATGAACTAGGGGGCCAATGAGTTTAAGAAAAAATATCCATAACCTGGAAACAAGTCAAGCGTGTGACTGCAAGTCCTTTCAATGGCATACTGAAGCTTTGCTTAACAGGCCCAAGGATGATTGATTTTCCTACAAGAATGTACCATTGCATGATTTTGCTCTTTATTATTTATTAATTAAGAGCTCAGACTCTGTGAAGTTATATATGTTAAACTTACATATGATGCAATGATTTCTATCTAGTAGCAAAGATAACCCTGAAGTTTATGATTTATTGCTGTGAAGGACACTGATCAATTTTGTGTTTAGAAATCTTAGTCATGCTTAAAGAAAAAGACTGTGTAAAACCTATCTGTCTTAGAAAATAGCTTATCATCGTATTGGTTTCCTCATTCATGAATGAGTTGATTAAAATCTTTGACACATGATCATTGATAGTTGGATGGGTTATGCTTTTAACTTTTTGGAAATTATATTTTGACAAGACTCACCATGGCTGATCCCAGGGCTCTGAAGTCCAGAGATCAGCCTTAATGAGTTCATGTATTCTGCCTTTTAAAAGGTAAATATCCTATTAACTTAATCAAACTCTCCAAAGGGTCTTTGTGTCCAACTGCTGACCACAGTACAATCTCTGAAGACTCCTCATATGCCCTGGCCTTGATTTTTCCATGCTCACCAAGCAATGTTCTGATGGCTAACTCTGCTTCACAAAAGTTTAGACATCAAGGAAGGAGTATGGTGGAGCATGCTTATAGTTTTTATTAAATAAATAATAAATTATATTAAAATTTTTATAAATTCATATATTGGCCTCCTGATGTATACATCTGACTCTTACATGAGTCACTTTTTCCAGGACCCATCAAGTGTGAGTGGCTGTCTAATCAAAGAAGCTGGAGACCACAGCTGGTGGACAGGACCTGGGCTGGAGCTGTCTAGCTGAGTGGCCACGCTAGGTAACACAAGGAGGCATCTCACTTGTTTCTAACTCATTGGGTAGAGACCAGGGTAATGATCATTCTAGCTTTCTTCTCCTTATTGGGATGGCTCAAAGGCATCTGCATCCTCTGCCGTGAGTTTAAGGTCACAGGAAGGAGGGTCCTCACATGCTCCCAGGGGACAAATACTTTATTTCTTATAATGTCAGTCAGTCTGTTCTCCCCTGACAGTGGTTTCATGTGGTCCCCAGAGACAAAATCTTGGCCTTTCCGAAAACTTTTTGGAAGTCTGAGCACCTTATAGCAGCTGGGGTTTCATGAGCACCGTGGTCATGAAAATATGCTGACACCTCCCCCAGCTCCTGAGGAGGAGGGCCTGTGGGACTGTTCTGCCCAGCACCTAAGAAAGGGTCATTTCTCTTGGCCTCAAGAACTCTATAAAAGCTGTCCTTCTTCCTAAGAGAGAGCTCTCTTAACGTTTTATTTGAAAATTCTATTGAAAAGACTTTCCACAAGAAATGTCCAGGATGGCTGCAGATTGCAATACTTTTTCCAAAAAACCTACATTCCTCTTTAATGTTTAAAATGTGGGAGAGTAGCTGAATTCCCTACAGAAACGGACTCAGTACAACGGCCTCTCGGGAGGTCAACCCAATTTGTGAAAACCTTCCTATTGACAAGGCTACATTTCAAAACATTTCCAAAAGTGCAAAAATGAAAATTGAGATCTTGAGCAACATTTTCAGCTTCAATGTTAACAAAGTGGTGCAATGAACGATGAAAAGTGGCATAAATAAACCCAAACACACAAGCAAATAAGAGCAACCGGCATAAGAGAATGTCCATGTTGCCCACACACAGCATTATTCAGATGGGACAGGGAGCCCCATCGGGTTGAATTATGCCTCAATGATGCACAGAGCATCCTCATACTTTCCTTAGAACATTCCCTCCCCATCATCATTCAGCAACTTGGTCCAGCTGCCTAGTTCTCCCCAAGCATCTTCCCAGGAGCTGGTTAGCTATCTTAATTTTCAGTGCAGATGCAGGCATAGAAGGGTTAAATAATGTGAGGAAATTGCTTCTCCTCACAACAATAAATCACGATTTATTGGAATAGATGTTCTCTCTAGCAGGAAAATGTCCACCTTGGAAGACAACACGGCTCCCTCTTCACTTTACATGAGAGATCTCACCAGGGCACTGATTAGTGTTTATTTGGTTCTTTTAGTTCAGAATTTCAAAGTATTTTCCAAAGGTAATTTCCTCAAAAATCTTTTTTGAGTTAATCAGACAGAGCTTGACCAGACAGAGATTGACCATTTTCCCCAAAAAACAGTTGTACCAGATCATGCCAACTCTTCTATGCTTTTCACTCATAACGGTGCAATGAAGGACCTCCCCTGTACCCCACAAGGGTTTCTGAGAGGGAACGGGAGGAGTCTGGGCATCTGCAGAGCTGCCACACCCTCATCCCAGGCTGCAGTGAGAGCAAGAGCCATCCTAGGTGAGGTTTGCCAGGTATGGGCAGCACTCAAACGCTCGTTAGTACAGTAACGCCAAGCAGGTGTTCCACGAGGGGCAAGTTCAAAGTCACATCAAACAGGAAGGAGATTCTTTTTTCACACACTTTTTTTTTTTTTGTGGAAAAAGATACATAACATAAAGTCTACTTTTAACCATTTTAAGTGCACAGCTCTGTGGTATTAAGTACATTCACATTGCTGTGCACCCATCACCACCATCCACATCTGGAACTTTCCCATCTTCCCCACTGAAAATGTATACCCATCAAGCACTAACTTGCAAAGTTCTTTTTTTATGTAAGACCAGATTATATAGTTTCCTGGGGAGAAAAAACATAGCACTTGCTTTGACAAGGTGTTCTCTCTTCTTAGATATTGAGGAAATTAGACTTGATTCTCACTGATGAAAAGATTATCTCTGCATGGCAGTACCTACTTTTGACCTCATTTTCAGGACACCCATTCCTCCCCCTTTGGAACTTGGCAGAGGAGGACTCCCATGAGCAGTGGAGGCTTGACACATGAAGGGGTGAAATTTTCTCCTGGGATGGTGTTTATTGGAGAAGAAGGAATGTGTTCCCAGCATGGGATGAATGAAAATAGGAAGGCTTCCTGAAGAGAAAGAGAGGAGAGTGTGGGCAAGGATGACTTTGGCCACATATGGGCAGTGGGTTACTCTCTTGAACATCACAGGTACAGAATATTCCACCATCACAGAGAGTTTTACTGGATAGAGTCAGACAGACATGACTCTGGTTATGTCACTTGCAAGTTCCATGGATTTAGTCAAGTGATTTCAGTTTTCTCATCTGCAAAATGGAATATTAACAGTGTCTCCCCATGGAAGAGCCAGCTCGATAGTCACCAAAAACGACCTAAAATCCAACTAGACCACATTTCTCAGCCGCTCTTGCAATTCAGTGTGGCTGTATGACTGAGTTCTAGTCATTGAAATATAGGGAGCAATGTCAAGTGCTGTTTTCAGCTGAAACTTCTAGAGAGAACATTCTTCACATTTTTTTTTTTTTTTTGCGGTAGGTGGGCCTCTCACTCTTGTGACCTCTTCTGCTGCGGAGCACAGGCTCTGGACGCACAGGCTCAATGGCCATGGCTCATGGGCCTAGCCGCCTCGCGGCATGTGGGATCCTCCAGGACCAGGGCACAAACCCGCGTCTCCTGCATCGGCAGGCGGACTCTCAACCACTGCGCCACCAGGGAAGCTCTCTTCACATTTTCTTTAACGTCTTTATTGGAGTATAATTATTTTACATTGTTGTGTTACTTGCCGTTGTATAACAAAGTGAATCAGCTATTCGTATACATATATCCCCATATCCCCTCCCTCTTGTGTCTCCCTCCCACTCTCCCTATCTCATTCCTCTCGGTGGTCACAAAGCACCGAGCTGACCTACATGTGCTATGCAGCTGCTTCCCACTAGCTATCTATTTTATATTTGGTAGTGTATATAGGTCAATGCCACTCTCTCACTTCATCTCAGCTTACTCTTTCCCCTCACTGTGTCCTCAAGTCTATTCTCTACATCTGTGTCTTTATTCTTCCCCTGCCCCAAGATTCTTCAGAACCATTTTCTTTTAGATCACATATACATGTGTTAGCATATGGTATTTGTTTTTCTCTTTCTGACTTACTTCACTCTGTATGACAGACTCTAAGTCCATCCACCTCACTACAAAAACCTCAATTTTGTTTCCTTTTATGGCTGAGTAATAATCCATCGTATATATGTGCCACATCTCCTTTATCCATTCATCTGTTGATGGACATTTAGGTTGTTCCATGTTCTAGCTATTGTAAATAGTGCTTCAAAGAACATTGTGGTACATGACTCTTTTTGAATTATGGTTTTCTCAGTGTATATGCCCAGTGGTGGGATTACTGGGTTGTATAGTAGTTCTATTTTTAGTTTTTTAGGAACGTCCATACTACTCTCCATAGTGGCTGTATCAATTTATAATCCCAACAACAGTGCAAGAAGGTTCCCTTTTCTCCACACCTTCTCCAGCATTTATTGTTTGTAGATTTTTGGATGATGGACATTCTGACCAGTGTGAGGTGATACCATATTGTAGTTTTGATTTGCATTTCTCTAATGATTAATGATGTTGAGCATCCTTTGTGTCTGTTGGCAATCTGTATATCTTCTTTGGAGAAATGTCTATTTAGATCTTCTGCCCATTTTTGGATTGGGTTGTTTGTTTTTTTGATATGGAGATGCTTGAGCTCCTTGTATATTTTGGAGATTAATCCTTCGTCCGTTGATTCATTTGCAAATATTTTATCCCATTCTGAGGGTTGTCTTTTCGTCTTGTTTATGGTTTCCTTTGCTGTGCAAAAGCTTTTAAGTTTCATTAGGTACCAGTTGTTTATTTTTGTTTTTATTTCCATTTCTCTAGGAGGTGGGTCAAAAAGGATCTTGCTCTGATTTATGTCACAGAGTGTGTTCTGCCTATGTTTTCCTCTAAGAGTTTTATAGTGTCTGACCTTACATTTAAGTCTTTAATGCATTTTGAGTTTATTTTTGTGTATGGTGTTAGGGAGTGTTCTAATTTCATTCTTTTACAGGTAGCTGTCCAGTTTTCCCAGCACCACTTATTGAAGAGGTTGTCTTTTCTCCATTGTATATTCATGCCTCCTTTATCAAAGATAAGCTGACCATATGTGTGTGGGTTTATCTCTGGGCTTTCTATCCTGCTCCATTGATCAATATTTGTGTTTTTGTACCAGTACCATACTGTCTTGATTACTGTAGCTTTGTAGTATAGTCTGAAGTCCAGGAACCTGATTCCTCCAGCTCTGTTTTTCTTTGTCAAGATTGTTTTGGCTATTCAGAGTCTTTGGTGTTTCCATACAAATTGTGAAATTTTTTGTTCTAGTTCTGTGAAAAATGCCATTGGTATTTTGATAGGGATTGCATTGAATCTGTAGATTGCTTTGGGTAGTATAGTCATTTTCACAATATTGTTTCTTCCAGTCCAAGAACATGGTACATCTCTCCATCTGTTGGTATCACCTTTAATTTCTTTCATCAGTGTCTTTCATCAGTGTCTTATAGTTTTCTGCATAGAAGTATTTTGTCTCCCTAGGTAGGTTTATTCCTAGGTATTTTATTCTTTTTGTTGCAATGGTAAATGGGAGTGTTTCCATAATTTCTCTTTCAGATTTTTCATCATTAGTGTATAGGAATGCAAGAGATTTCTGTGCATTAATTTTGTATCCTCCAACTTTACCAGATTCATTGATTAGCTCTCATAGTTGTCTGGTGGCATTTTTAGGATCTCTAGTATAGTATCATGTCATCTGCAAACAGTGACAGTTTTACTGCTTCTTTTCCAAATTCTATTCCTTTTATTTCTTTTTCTTCTCTGACTGCTGTGGCTATGACTTCCAAAACTATGTTGAATAATAGTGAGAGTGGACATCCTTGTCTCATTCCTGATCTTAGAGGAAATGCTTTCAGTTTTTCACCTTTGAGAATGATGTTTGCTGTGTCTTTGTCTTATATGGCCTTATTATGTTGAGGTAGGTTCCCTCTATGCCCACTTTCTGGAGTGTTTTTATCATAAATGGGTGTTGAATTTTGTCAAAAGCTTTTTTCTGCATCTATTGATATGATCATACTGTTTTATTCTTCAATTTGTTAATATAGTGTATCACATTGATTGATTTGTGTATATTGAAGAATCCTTGCATCTCTGGGAAAATTCCCACATGATCGTGGTGTATGATCCTTTTAATGTGTTGTTGGATTCTGTTTGCTAGTATTTTGTTAAGGATTTTTGCACTCATATTCATCAGTGATATTGGTTTGTAATTTTCTATTTTTGTTGTATCGTTGTCTGGTTTTGGTATCAGGGAGATTGTGGCCTCATAGAATGAGTTTGGGAGTGTTCCTTCCTCTGCAATTTTTGGTAGAGTTTGAGTACGATGGGGGTTAGCTCTTCTCTAAATGTTTGATAAAATTCACCTGTGAAACCATCTGGTCCTGGACTTTCGTTTGTTGGAAGATTTTAAATCACAGTTTCTATTTCATTACTTGTGATTGGTCTATTCATATTTTCTGTTTCTTCTTGGTTCAGTCTTGCAAGGTTATACCTTTCTAAGAATTTGTCCATTTCTTCCATGTTGTCCATTTTGCCTAGAGTTGCTTGTAGTAGCCTCTTAGGATGCTTTGTATTTCTGCAGTGTCTGTTGTAACTTCTCCTTTTTCATTTCTAATTTTATTGATTTGAGTACTCTCCCTCTTTTTATAGATGAGTCTGGCTAATGGTTTATCAATTTTGTTTATCTTCTCAAAGAACCAGCTTTTAGTTTTATTGATCTTTGCTATTGTTTTCTTTGTTTCTATTTCATTTATTTCTGCTCTGATCTTTATGATTTCTTTCCTTCTGCTAACTTTGGGTTTTGTTTGTTCTTCTTTCTCTAGTTCCTTTAGGTGTAAGGTTAGATTGTTTACTTGAGATTTTTCTTGTTTCTTGAGGTAGGCTTGTATAGCTATAAACTTCCCTCTTAGAACTGCTTTTGCCATATCCCATAGTTTTTGGATCACCGTGTTTTCATTGTCATTTGTCTCTAGGTGTTTTTTGATTTCTTCTTTGATTTCTTCAGTGATATCTTGCTTATTTAGTAACGTATTGTTTAGCTTCCATGTGTCTGTGTTTTTTACATTTTTTTCCCTGTAATTCATTTCTAATCTCATAGCGGTGTGGTCAGAGAAGATGCTTGATATGATTTCAATTTTCTTAAATTTACTGAGGCTTGATTTGTGACCCAAGATGTGATCTATTATGGAGAATGTTCCATGTGCACTTAAGAAGAAAGTGTAATCTGCTGTTTTTGGATGGAATGTCCTATAAATATCAATTAAATCTATCTGGTCTATTGTGTCATTTAAAGCTTCTGTTTCCTTCTTTATTTTCATTTTGGATGATCTGTCCATTGGTGTAAGTGAGTTGTTAAAATCCCCCACTATTATTGTGTTACTGTCGATTTCCTCTTTTATAGCTGTTAGCACTTGCCTTATGTATTGAGGTGCTCCTATGTTGGGTGCATATATACTTATAATTGTTATATCTTCTTCTTGGATTGATCCCTTGGTCATCATGTAATTTACTTCCTTGTCTCTTGTAATATTCTTTACTTTAAAGTCTATTTTATCTGATATGAGTATAGCTACTCCAGCTTTCTTTTGATTTGCATGGAATATCTTTTTCCATCTCCTCACTTTCAGTCTGTACGTGTCCCTACGTCTGAAGTGGGTCTCTTGTAGACAGCATATACATGGGTCTTGTTTTTGTATCCATTCAGCAACCCTGTGTCTTTTAGTTGGGGCATTTAATCCATTCACGTTTAATGTAATTATCGATATGTATGTTCCTATGACCATTTTCTTAATTGTTTTGCGTTGGTTTTTGTAGGTTCTTTTCTTTCTCTAAGTGTTTCCTACTTAGAGAAGTTCCTTTAGCATTGTAGAGCTGGTTGGTGGTGCTGAATTCTCTTAGCTTTTGCTTGTCTGTAAAGCTTTTGAGTTTTCCATCGAATCTGAATGAGATCCTTGCTGGGTAGAGTAATGTTCATTGTAGGTTGTTCCCTTTCATCACTTTATCATGCCACTCCCTTCTGGCCTGTTTCTCAGTTTCTGCTGAGAAATCGGCTGTTAACTTTATGGGAGTTCCCTTGTATGTTGTCTGTCATTTTTCCCTTCCTGCTTTCAATAATTTTTCTTTGTCTTTAATTTTTGCCAATTTGATTACTATGTGTCTTGGTGTGTTTCTCCTTGGGTTTACCCTATATGAGACTCGCTGCGCTTCCTGGACTTGGGTGGCTATTTCCTTTCCAATGTTAGGGAAGTTTTCGACTATAATCTCTTCAAATATTTTCTATGGTCCTTTCTCTCTCTGTACTCCTTCTGGGACCCCTATAATGCGAATGTTGTTGCATTTAATGTTGTCCCGTAGGTCTGTTTGGCTGTCTTCATTTCTTTTCATTCTTTTTTCTTTAGTCTGTTCCGCAGCAGTGAATTCCACCATTCTGTCTTCCAGGTCACTTATCCATTCTTCTGCCTCAGTTATTCTGCTATTAATTCCTTCTAGTGTAGTTTTCATTTCAGTTATTGTATTGTTCACCTCTTTTCATTTGTTCTTTAATTCTTCTAGGTCTTTGTTAAACATTTCTTGCATCTTCTCAATCTTTGCCTCCATTCTTTTTCCGAGGTCCTGGATCATCTTCACTATCATTATTCTGAATTCTTTTTCTTGGAGGTTGCCTATCTCCACTTCATTTAGTTGTTTTTCTGGGGTTTTATCTTATTCCTTCATCTGGTATATAGCCCTCTGCCTTTTCATCTTGTCTATCTTTCTGTGAATATGGTTTTTGTTCCACAGGATGCAGGATTGTAGTTCTTCTTGCTTCTGCTGTCTGCCCTCTGGTGGATGAGGGTATCTCTGTATTTAATTTTTGATAGTTTGACTAATATGTGTTTTGGCATGTTTCTCCTTGGATTTATCCTGTATGAGACTCTCTGCACTTCTTGGAGTTGATCGACTATTTCCTTTCCCATATTAGGGATGTTTTCAACTATAATCTCTTCAAATATTTTCTCAGTCCCTTTGTTTTTCTCTTCTTCTTCTGGGACTCCTATAATTCAAATGTTGGTGAGTTTAATGTTGTCCCAGACGTCTCTGAGACTGTCCTCACTTATTTTCATTCTTTTTTCTTTATTCTGCTCTGTGGTAGTTATTTTCAGTGTTTTATCTTCCAGGTCTCTTATCCTTTCTTCTATCTCAGTTATTCTGCTACTGATTCCTTCTAGAGAATTTTTAATTTCATTTATTTTTTTTCATCATTTTTTGTTTGCTCTTTAGTTCTTCTAGGTCCTTGCTAAACTTTTCTTGTATTTTTTCCATTCTATTTTCAAGATTTTTGATCATCTTTACTATCATTACTCTGAATTATTTTCCAGGTAGACTGCCTATTTCCTCTTCATTTGTTTGGTCTGGTGGGTTTTTACTGTGCTCCTTCATCTGCTGCATATTTCTGTCTTCTCATTTTGCTTAACTTACTGTGTTTGATGTCTCCTTTTTGCAGGCTGCAGGTTCATAGTTCCCATTGTTTTTGTGTCTACACCCAGTGGGTAAGGTTAGTTTAGTGGGTTGTGTAGGCTTCCTGGTGGAGGGGACTGGTGCCTGTGTTCTGGTGGCTGAGGCTGGATCTTGTCTTTGTGGGGGGCAGGACCACATCTGGTGGTGTGTTTTGGGGTTTCTGTGAATTTAGTATGATTTTAGGCAGCCTCTCTGCTAATGGATGGGGTTGTTTTCCTGTCTTGCTAGTTATTTGGCATGGGGTTTCTAGCACTGGAGCTTCCTGGTCGTTGAGTGGAGCTGGGTCTTAGTGTTGAGATGGAGATATCTGGGAAAGCTCTCGCCAACTAATACCATGTGGGGACAGGAGGTCTCTGGTGATCCAATGTCCCGAGCTCGGCTCTCCCACCTTAGAGACTCAGGTCTGACACCCGGCTGGAGCAGTAAGACCCTGTTAGCCATATGGCTGCTAGTGTTGGAGGGTCTCCTGCAAAAGTGGGGGGTGGCTGTGACTCACCACAGGGATAAGTACACTGGCAGTGGAAGTCTGGGAAGTACTCCTTGGCATGAGCCTTCCCAGAGTCTGCCATTAGCCTCACTCAAACTTCTATGTAATATTGGATGTCAGACAACATTGAAGAAAAGTCTACTGTTAAATCCATTGCCTTTTACCTGTAGAGCCTTCAGTAAATTTTCTTTGATTATACAGGGCTTCAGCAAATACACCTCCTATGTACCCTAGGTCGAGGCATCAAATGAGCCTTCTTAGGGAGGTAAGAACCAGGTGGAATCTTGAAGGACAAGCCGTGGTTGGCCAGGGTGCAGCAAGCCAGAACCTGCGATGCCAAAGTTTGCATCAGAGAAAGGCTTTATTCATGAGGCAGCCAAGTGAGGAGATGGGTGAACAAATCTCAAATCCCTGTTGGCAAAGTTGACGAGCTCGAGATGTTTTTGGGATAAAGCTTGGTTGTGGGGAAAGTGGGGAAAAGTGATTGGAGATAAGAAAAAGCTGAGGCACTCCTAGTTCTATACAGGCACAACTAAGCTACCGGCTTCTTCATGGGCCACGCATCCCTCTCCACATTTTTTACCCTTTTACCTGTGGATACAAATAACAGTGAGGCTCTAAGGTATGGAGGAGCCACAAGATAGAAGCAACTTGGGTTCTGAATCACTGCACATAGGAGAGGCAGACACTGATTAGAAATCTTTAGTTCTGATTGTTATGTGAGTGAGAAACTAATATTTCATGGGGGCACTTTGTTACCACAGTATTGTATAATCTAGGATAATTATAGGGTTAAATGAAGTCACTTAAGCAGTCTCCAGCGAAGCAACTGGGAGCTGGTGGGTGAACTCGGTGAATGTTAGCTGTCCTTCAATAGTTAAGGACAAGAATGATGGAGCATGAGAGAGCTGGGTTTAAACTAAGCCTGCACTACTTCACTGTGTAATCTTCAACAATTTCCTTAAACAAAGAGTTTTGAATTCCTCATCTGTAAAAAGGGGGATAATATTAATGAAAAGGAAAAATATTAAACTTAAGAGAATATGTAGTTTTTCTCTCATTCAGAAGTTTCTCTATTCCTGCACGATTTAACAGTATTTAAGCTGGCTGTTGCTTTTCCTTGCTGCAGTACTGTATAGATTACAGATCTCAGTAGAGGCAGGCTGCTGGGCTCAGGTGCCATTTACTTAAGTGGCATTGAGAATTCCTGTGTCAGAGCTGATCCAACACAGAGACACCTTGGTGAGTTTGCAGTCCTCTGGTAATTGCAGGGCATCTAGGCTGAGTGGGATATCGAGAGTCATAAAACCAGCAACCCTCGAGTCCAGAGGACATCAAGAAAGCACTTACATTTTAACAGATCTTAACAAAGCTTCATAGGACCATAAGCCACACCCAAATTTTTCCCTTTCCATTATAAGGTAGGTAGAGAAGGAAGTAAACTTGCTTCCACCCACCTGGGAATGTCAGATTCTTTACTACAGGTGTTTCCAGCCACACTGAACATAGCAATGAACCCCTAAATTCCAAATTTCCATGTTTTGTAGCAAGAATCAGGAAATGCTGGTGTAAGCCGTGGGCTCTCTAATGATTGAAACCCTTTCTATGAATTTGGGGGAACTATGGGGCTGAACTGAGGCCACTGTCAAGGATTGAGATCTGGGGGTTGGAACTGGGGTGGGGTTTCTTCCTTTCTAAGCAGTAAGAGCCAGAGGTTTGTTAGAGAAAATCAGGATGAAACAAGTATGGAACTAAGTCCAAAGGATCTGAGGCCAAATAAGAGGTACTTAGGGGTCCAGGATTTAGGAGTCATATGGGGTTGGGAATAAAGGGGGAATGTCCAGGGCAAACTCCAAGAACACACTCCAGGAGTCCAATCTGTTTGGCAGTTGTGAGCCAGTCTGGCTCAGAGAGTAAGCAAAGACAGTGAATTTGTGGAGAAGATGGCTTGGTCACACCTGAGAAGGGAGGATGGGAATAGCTGGATAGAAGCCAAGGATGAACGAATGTTAGGATTTCATACAGGAGGAAGAGCAAATATATACACACATTAGCTTTGCAGTGAGGTGGCAGGAAAAACACTGAGCTACCTAAGAGAGGTGCCAAGAAGTCAGCTAGGTTTGCATAATCAGTGGGAAGACACTGTTTCTCCATGTGCTCTTGGCAAATGGCCTGCACAAGAATTGTTTAGGAAAACCATTAAACTGAAGATTCTGGGACCACTGGGATTCTTATTCAACAGAGCACTTTTCTGACCTGCCGGGAATCCAACTTTGGGGTGTCAGGAGGGAGCTTGTGAACATGCTGTTTTAAATCACCCAGGAAGCACTACAGAAGAAGGGAGGGCATGAAGAATGAGCAAGATATTAGGTGGGTAAAAATGCCATTTATGGTTGCTTTAGACTTGTGTCCGGGCCTCCTCTCAATTCTCATGGCCTCCTGAGTTTCATCACCTCTGCTTTGATTTTGGGGACTTGCTTCTCCTTCTTTTCTGCTATTTCCTTCTCCTGGTTCTGTCTTGCTTGTGTCCACCCCACTAAGACCTCAGCTAATAACCTGGGCCTCTCTCCAGAATAAGGCCTGGGGGCAAGTTGATACAGAAGCAACTGGTCCTCCTCACCCTAGATCCCTCTTCAAGGCAAGTGGCTTCTATCAATTATCCTTAGAGGATGTCCGATAAACTCTAGGGGAAAGTCTCCAAGTTACCTGTGCAGTTTGAGCACCAGAGAAAGGGACAGGAAATGACCTCAAGGTGCTTACATGGTATTTGTCTTGATTGTTCTGGCATGACCTTTCCCCCAGTGCTAGGCACAATTAAGGTGTTAATAATACTTGCTGGTGGTCCCTTCTCCTCTTTCTTTCTAAGATCCCCATCTGGAAGAATCTATTCTGAATACCAGCACTGTCTCCTAACAAATATGTACTGGGTATTAATAATGTGTTGATAAAAATCAAAGGAAATTATTAATACCATATTTCATAGAATCAAAGACGCTCATATTTATTTTCTTAACAACCACAAATTGATAGAAAACACTGTGTTATAATTTCATTGAGAGTGTTTTTTCCCCTTTAGTGGTATGGTGAATAGTTGATAGTTTCTCAGACTTTATGAAATATGTTACATAGAGACAAGTCTTCTTTCTGTTAAATGTTTGAATGATGATAAGCATTTTGGTTGAGTGAGAGTAATGGGATAAATCATCCTTTATCAGGATGATTTATTTTCTAAGAATACAACAAAATAGAGGCAGTACGATTCAACAAAAAGCATGAAATTTGACATTTGACTGCATGGGGTTTTGAGCCTCAGTTTCTTCATCTGTAAAATGAACACAATGGAATCTACCTCACAGTATGGTTAGAAGTAAATGAAGTTGTGATTTTGATAAGGACTCTAATATGCCATAGAAATCATGGATAATTTCATTCAATAGCTAAATATTAAATACATTTCATTAAGTAGCTACTATTAAATATTAAATATATATTTCATTAAATAGCTAACATTAAATATTAAATATATGTCATTAAACAGCTAGTATTAAATATTAAATATTAAATACATATATTTCTTTAAATAGTTAATATTAAATGTAACCCTAAATCTACTTAGGAAGTATGCAATGTCTTTTACATAGTTCAGAAGACATTTCAGCTTGTTGCAGGGTTGTCTCTTGAGTTACCGAGAAAGAATCCTCTCTGAATCCTACCATAGGTACTTAAGGCTCAGTAGATGTGGCTGAGAAAACTCTAAGCCTCTGACACCTTCACAATTACTTTAAAAAATTAACCTCTGTCAGAATTAATGGAGAAACACCAGAGCATTTTCCATCATACTGGTGAATAAGACCAGAGGATGCCCTCCATCTCTACTACTATTTAACATTGTGTTGGGAGCACTGGTACACACAAATAAAGAAAAGAAATAAGGAGAACGACTAGTTAAGTAAGTAGGGGCAAAACTATCTCTATTTCCATATGATCTATATTTTAAAAACTCCAAAAAATTAACAGAAAATTAGTATAAACAACAATAAAATTTAATCAAATAGTTATTTAAGAAAACAATTCAATAGCTTTTATGTATACAAACAATAGTTGTTAGAAGGTGTAATGGAAGAGAAAGAAAGAAACAAACAAACTAGGCATAAACTTAAAAACAAACATTCCAAACCTCTAAGAGGAACAGTAAGTGCTCCTGCAAACACAAAAGGAGACTTGAATGAACTGAAAGACGAGCCATGTTCTGGGCTGGAAAGACAATATTAGAAGAGATTTCTGCAAGAGGGAAGAGATATAGGAACATATGTATATGTATAACTGATTCACTTTGTTATAAAGCAGAAACTAACACACCATTGTAAAGCAATTATACTCCAATAAAGATGTAAAAAATAAAAAAGAAGAGATTTCCTTTGCAATCTCAATAAAAATACTATCAGTTTTTTTTTTATTCTGGTACTAGTTGCTTATAAAGCTTAATGGAAAGAACAACAAGCAAAATATCCAAGCAGACCTGAAGACCCTTAAAAATACAAAGAATACAGAAGTGAGAGAGGCTGGTTCTATCAGGTGTTAAAATGTGCTACAAAATGATTACCTGTAAGGGAAGAGAGTAAAAACTAGAGAAACAGGAATGGGAGCTAAACTTTTCTGAATATACTTTGTTTTGTAGTTTTGACTTTAGAATCATGTAAACATTTTATATAATTATAAGACAAAATTAAACTTGAAAAAATAAATTCTAAATGCTGAAAGCAAAATGAAACAAAGGAACCCAACCGTTCTATGGGTTAGAGCTTCAACTATAGAGAGGAATTGTCTCTAGACTTTAAAGTATGAGTTAGCATCTATAGAGAGATACATATCTTACAGAAAAAAAGAATTTCAAAATTTCAGAATTCATGAATTAAAAAAATTCATACCAGAAAGCAAAGAAACTATTAAGAACTCAAGAGCCAACTTGAAGTGGTTTTAACTGGTTAAACAAGGGACGATACAAGATTTCAAAGGAATAATTATAACTGAAATAGATTGAAACACTGGGATATATTTAAAAATCCATGAATTCTTAATAATAGTGAGGGACCCCATTAGTCACCTATGAAGGATGCTAGAGAAGTAACTTGTTATTCTGAAAATTGTTTGAAAAAAAGAAACAATAAAGCATTTTCCAGGCTTTCTTGTATAAATCACACCTCAGGGAACCAAACAGCTGTTAAAGCGAGCTCTTCTTTATAGAAGAACTCTAAATAACAGATAAAGAAGGAATAATAGAATTAGAAAATTACCATTTTGGAAATTCTAATGAAATAATGAATCTAGGCAATGCTCCTCAATAACTTTTAAGACCATAAAAGAGCACCATCCCTTGTAAAACGTTCTTGCTACAAAACAGCCACTGAATCTGATCAAGTCCCAACTAGCTGTTTACAGGGAACACAGAGTGGGGGAAATGTGACAGAACAAACCAGCCTGATTTCTTCAAGTAAAAGAAGTTTCTTCAAGTTTCTTTAATTAAATTGCAAGGAAAAAGAAAAAAAAAAGAGGGAGAGAGAACTAACAGATTGAAAGAGACTTCAGAGACATTTCAGTCAAATGCAATGCTTGGACCTTGTTTAGATTCCAATTTGAAAAAAAAACTATGAAGTAAATTAGATGGTCACATATGAATAGTGGCAGAACATTTGCTGGCATTAAGGAAGCTTAGATAATATTCTAGGTATAGAAATAGGTTTGTGGTTATGTTTATAGAAAGATTCCTTGTCCTTTAGAGATACACATTGCAGTATTTTCAGATGAAATGGTATGGTGTTTGGGAGAGGACCCCATAGGGACTTACATTGGCCCCAGGCCCTTTTGCCTTCATGGACCCCCCTCTCACCATAACAGATTTTGGGGATCCTAAAAATGTTATTGTTTTCTGATGTGAGAAAAAAATGGAAACATTTTATTCAACCTTACAATTTCATTTTTCCTTCTGACTTTAAAAGAAATTAAAACGTTCTTGTAGGTTCTTAAAAGTTTCATGTGTTCTGGCACTACGCTTGCTTTACCTAATGAATGAGTGAGCCCTGGTCTGAGATTGGCTTAAAAACGATCTAGTGGTAGTTGGGGGGGGCGGGGTGACAGAAAATGGGTATTGGGAGTACAGATGAAATAAAATTGGCCACAGGTTAATAATGGTTGAGGCTGTGTGATGGGTGTGGGGAGGGGGGTGGGTTATCATAACCCACTACTTTTATGGATGTTTAAAATTTTTCATAATAAATAAATTAAAGCATCAATTTCTGAAAAGTACTTATTTGAATGCTTTTAAAAAATTTTTCCCATAAAGGAGGAAAAAAATAAATAAAACCAAAAGAAAAACCTGGTTTTATTTAAACTTGGTGCTAGTGTGGACCCTTGAATAAAAGATATTTAAAGATATCAAGTCTCAGGGCTTCCCTGGTGGCGCAGTGGTTGAGACTCTGCCTGCTAATGCAGGGGACACGGGTTCGAGCCCTGGTCTGGGAGGATCCCACATGCCGCGGAGTAACTAGGCCCGTGAGCCACAACTACTGAGCCTGCACGTCTGGAGCCTGTGCTCCGCGACAATAGAGGCCGCGACAGTGAGAGGCCTGCACACCGCGATGAAGAGTGGCCCCCGCTTGCCACAACTAGAGATAGCCCTCGCACAGAAACGAAGACCCAACACACAGCAAAAATGAATTAATTAATTAATAAACTCCTACCCTCAACATCTTCTTAAAAAAATATATATATATATCAAGTCTCATTTGGGACAAAGACCTCATTATTAGAGTTTTGCCAAGACTGAGAATCTAAATGGACAGAGGGTTTTAAAATGTTTTCTTTTCTGGTCTTTTTTTTTTTTTTTTTTTGATGTGGACCATTTTTAAAGTCTTTATTGAATTTGTTACAATATTGCTTTTGTTTTATGTTTTGTTTCTTTGGCCGTGAGCCATGTGGGATCTTAGCTCCCTGACCAGGGATAAAACCCACACCCCCTGCATTGGAAGGCAGATCCTTAACCACTGGACCACCTGGGAAGTCCCCAAATTTTTTAATTTAAAAGTTCACTTTCTGGGTTTTTTTGGTGGTGAGGAGTTGCTGCCTGCCAATATGGTACCATTTTATTTCAAAGAAAGCTGAATGGGAACAACATTATGAGCATTTCTCAGTGGCCTTTGTGATGAAATAATCAATACAAATAAAGGGCAATACAGGAAGTCTCTCCAGCTTTTCAGAAAAGTTGCTTTTGGTGATTGTGAGCAGGTGAGTGATGATATTGGGTTTGTCACCTAGTGAGCTCAGCACACCTGTGTGGGGGGATTCCCCCTTCCCCCCCACTGCACCCGCCAGTGACGCGCTGCTGACCTCTTAGCACCTCCCTGCTCCTCTGTCCATTCACTCCAGAAACAGTTACTGAGTATCTGCTCTGTGCCGAGTGCTGGGCTGGATGCCTGGATACACAGGGGAAAAAACATGATTCTCACCCTGAAGGGGCAAACTGGGAAGAAAGAGTCACCTGCTGGGGAAAGAGATGGAAACGGAAATGTTCCAAACAAGTGAAGTATCTCTATGAGGTGGGTACAGAGGGCTAGAGGGCACCCATAGAAGCTAAAGAGATCAGGGAAGGTTTCTGGAAGTGGAGGGATATTGGAGAGACCTGAAGGAAAGTAGCAGATGATGATAATCCAAGAAAAGCAGAAGAATGAAGAAGGCATCAGGCAGAGAGAGGCGTGTGCCAAGCCCTGAAGGCTTGGAGAGGGCAGGGTGGGTATGAGTGCTGGGCAGAGAAAAGGTGGTGGAGGGGAGGCTGGGTGGTGAAAAGTGGTGGGGGGCACTGAGCCGCGGAAGGACTGTAATGAAGGAGCAAATATCTGTACCAGGAGTTCTCAGTGTGGACTGGGACCAGCAGCATTAGCATCACTCAGGAATTGTAGAATGCAAATTCTCAGGCTCACTCCAGACCCACCTAATCAGAAACCCTGGGGATAACACCTAACAATCTGCATTTTAACAAGCCTTCTAGGTGATTCTGATGCATTGGTCTAAATGATTTTACCCTCCAGGGGACATTTCATAATGTCTGAATACACTTTTGGCTGTAAGACTGATGGGGGTGAAGTATTACTACAAGTGTTTAGTAGCCTGGGATGCTGCTAAACATCCTACAATGCACAGGACAGGTCCCCACAACAAAGTCCAAATGTCAATGGTACAGCTGTTGAGAAATCCTGATCCTCCCTTTCTCTGTCTCTCTCTCCTTCCTTCCTTCATTCCTTTCCTTTTCCTTCCTCCCTCTCTCCCTCTCTCTCTTTCTCTCTCTCTCCTTTATTCCCACTTGTCCTCTACAGACAGCAGAGCACTCAAAAGGCCACAAAATGCTCCTTTTCTGCATTTTAATTTATTCAGTTACAGATAACCCTCCCCTTTTATCTGATAACTCACCATGACTAAGTTGACCTATGGCTAATGTAGGCATTATCTTATTTCTGCCCCAAAGGGTCCATTTATCTCCCTGGGACTGGGATGGGGTGGCTCAGAGTATAGGTGACAATCCCCAACCCAGGCCTGAAGCCGTAGGTCTTGGCAACTGTGAATATGAGCTTATACACGAGGCCCAAACAGCCAGGAGTCCTGATTTTGGCATGAAAGACAATTCCAGTGGGAGTGGAGGCTCCCACAGGAGATATTAGGGACAACTCTGAGCAGCTCCTCCAGACCACAGAAGTAAGCATGTCCACAGATAGTACAAAGTCCAAACAAAATGGTTTTAAACAAAGATGTAAAGTCACATTAAGAGTTTGGGACTAACCAATGGATAGGATTCTAAACTGATGGATGACATTGACAAATGCAAATAATTATATCCATTAGAAGAAGGTTTACAGGGCAAAAAGAGTGAGGAAAGTGTAAAGTTACAAAGACAAACATTGGCAGTGCCCATCTAACACTTTCCAGGGGAGTCGGTGCCCCCAACATGAATGTTTAGTCTGCCTAACAGACATATAATCCCATTGGGGTGGTAGGTGTCCCAGGCTTTTAAGGTCTCAAGCCATTAACCACCTCCATTATCCAGCTTCCCTGGCTCTGCTTTTAGGCTGTCACACAACCTTCTGAAAACTATCTTCCCCATGGTTTGCCCACATGGAGAAAATGCTCTGGTAAAGCTGATATGAATGTTGAGTCTGCCTGAGGGTCATGTTTCTCACTGAACATGAACCTGTTGGCCTTTTGATTTATAGCTCTGGCCTCTATTGAATTTACTCAGTCGTCCTGAGTTGGTAGAGTCACCTCTGGGACACTGACAACATGGAGCTTCTGGACTTCCAAGGTAGAGAGAGGGCCAGACGAGGGACCATAAGGAATGACTCTGGGAGTCTGCTTCAGGCACTTAGCCTATTGTCCTCCTTTGATCGTCCTGACTCTTATAATGAGTCTTTTCTTCCAACTTCTACATTCCCATGATACTCAAAAAGCCTGTGTGGTAGACTGAAAAAAGTGGCCACCATACTCTGCAGCTCCTCCCGCCAAGAGGTAGAGTCCATGTCCTATTTCCTCATCCCTGAATCTGGGATGGCTGTGTGACTGGCCAACAGAACGCAGAGGAAGTGACCTCATGTGAGTCTGAGACTGGGCCTTGAGACGTGCATGTTTTGTCCTGGCTCTTTTGGACCCTAAGGTTGCTGAGTGTGTAAGTCAAGCTAGCCTGCTGATCGATGAGAGACAAATGGCCCTGCCACCCTGATCATTCCAGATGACAGCCAGACAAATTCCAGAAGCAGAGGTGTCCTGCTCAGGTACAGCTGACTGCAAATACATGAGGAAGTCCATGCAAGACCAAGAAAAGAGCCTCCTAGATGAACTCAACTTGACAATGTACAGAATCATAAGCTAAATAAATGGCTATTGTTTTAAGCATTAAATTTTGGAGTAGTCTGTCATGCAGCGGTAGATAAGTGATAACAACAGTATTTGTTTTTTTAATAACTCCCAAATATACCCTGAACTTATTGCCACAGTTTCTCTCCTAGAGGCCATGGGATTTGCCACTTAACGTAACATGATTGAGATTTATCTCATGTTATCTCAGGAGCTTCGATGGCTCCAGCAGAAAGGAGAGCCCTTGTTTCTTCCATCAAGATGCTAAGAGATTTGGGTAAATGATACAGGAGATTTTGGGTTTGCCAACATTCACTTGAAGAGAAAGAGGAGGGGTAAATATGTAAAATTACATTTCTCAGACAGACAGATTTCTGACCTTCAGCCGGCGGTCGGGATCTCCACTGCATAGAGAATTTACTGATACTTTGAATGATTTCCAGGCTGGGCTTAAGTTATTCATCACAACCTGAGGAAAAAAAGAGAGGAGTGGTGGGTGGGAGAGTAAGTGCTTGACATTTTCACATTTCAACATAAAAACTGCTTGAGAAACACTGTGGTGCTTATGATAAGGACAATTGTCTGGAAAAGGTGCCTTAATGAAAACTTGGAGTAGTAAACCTTTCAAGGGTGCCCACTAGGTGGATCGTTATGGGCAGAACTCTTGCGGTCGCTGGCCTGGCTGTTATTTCATGAATAATGACAATAATATTGTCCAGTATGTGGATGCTGGAGATGACCCCTTCTATATCAAAAGGGGTTGGGATTAAGGAGATGGGCTGCCTCTGCCCCTGATAAAGTATTGCCAGTTCTGTAGGACTGTCAGTCCTATGGCATAAATTCTCTTCTAATGAGGTCAGCATACGTAAAGCCTATTGGTGTGTGTGTGGGGTGTGTGGCAGGACAATTCTGCTGCTGAAGAACTGAGCAGTCTTTGGTGACCTGTGACCTTGGTTAGATCAGATTGCAAGTCAGAAGTAAAGTTTCTAGAAGAAAAATCCCAGGAATACATTTATACTAGGTATGCTCGGAAGGCATAACAGGGCAGATCTTCAGGATCACAAACTAAGACTGCAATATCGTGAAACCCTTTTAAAAGCAGCTTACTAATCATGAACTTGGCTAAATCCTGCCTGAGAGTCTATTCGAGTCAAGTCTTATTCTGCCATCAGATGATTCAGTAATTCAATTTGGTTTAGCGTATGAGTATTTGCTCTGTGCCTAAGATTGTACTGTGTACTCTAGGGCAGGGGCTACCAAAGTGTGGTTCCTGGACCAGCAGGAACTTGTTAAAAATGCAAATGTCTAGATTCCACCGAGACCTACTGACAGAAACTCTCGAGGTGGGCCGTTAGGTGATTCTGATGCATGATATTTGAGAACCACTGCTCTAGGGGACATACAAACGAAGTTAAATGGAGTTCTGTCATATTGACTTTTCTTCCTATGAAGTTTTTAGTTAGCAGAGCCTTAGAATTGTAAAAAAATTAATTCTCTATCTACATAACATAATTATTTTATAAGTGATTCCCTCTTCTCCTGAATTCCTTAATATAATGATGAATTACTGATTATACTGTAGGCTCATTAGTACATTTCCTTTAATGCATTAAAAAGTAGAAAAATAATGTTCCTATGTGACTGCTTTTTGCTCTCATTCGCTGAATGAGCAAAGTGGTAGTGAGAAGAAAAGTTAGATAAAATTGTTTTGGTTAATTTAAATTTCTCACCCTTGTATAGAAATACTAAAAAGTGAAGATGTTTCATTACAACAGTTTCATAAAACTCAATAGCAGATCAAAATTTCAACTAGAAATTTCCGCTGAAATTAAAATCTCTGTGTGTGTGTGTGTGTGTGTGCGTGTGTGTGTGTGTATGCACACACACACATGTGCTTACCCAGAAAGAAAGGTATTGCCTTTTTTTTTGTATCTATTGCTTACCCAGAAAGAAAGGTATTGTATTTTTTTTTGTATCTATTGAGTAAGAAAGAGGAAAAATCAATGTTATGTTGATTGACTCATTGGAAAACTTTACAATCACAATTCTTATGAGATTCCAGGAGCCCCTCACAATGGGGTATGGGGAAGAGTTAGAGGGGAACAGGGGAGTTTACCTCTTCTTGGAGGGATGCCGTCAGGAGTGAAGAAGAAGTCTAACAATATGCCACCCCTCTTCTTTCTCCCTGCACATTCAAGTCCCCGTGCACTGGCTCGAGCAAAGTCATGAATGGGTACCACTTCTGATTCTCCCCAACATTTAGTTACTTCTCCTGAGAGAACTTTGTCCCACCAAAGGAATCTTTATGTGGGAAAAAGTTCTATTTGGTGATGGTGATGGGGTGCCACTCAGGGAAACCATCCCAGTTGCATTTGAAACTATTCCCCAGGGAATAGTTTGCGACTGTCCAAAGAATCACATTATACTATCACAGGGAGTGGACATAACTATCAATATTCAACTCCATTCATGTATTCATTCTTTAGTAGACACACTTTATTAAATGCTAACCATGTACCAGATGACATCCACAGAACTAGCCAGTCCAAGACTATTTGATTCTTGTTTGCCTTAAATATGACATGAAAAGTTCCCCTAATGCTACCTGCAACTCTGCTACTTCAGGAAAAAGGAAATGGATTTCCAGTGTAGGGTATGGGAACACAGCACTCCACTATCATCCTGAGAGAGTCACGAGAGTTCCTTCTTCCTTTACCCCACACTGTAAGCATATTTTTCTCTCAGCTCCAAGCCATTCCTCCTTATCAATGCACTTCTCACCCCCCCCCCACAGTCTCTCTTGAACTGGCTTGTATATAAAATAAAATAAAAAGTGGAGACTAGGGTTGGTTGTTAAGTGGGTGTGTGGTGGTGGGTAGTGGGGCTGGGAGAGTGAAGGATAAGGTTCGGAGTCACGTGGAGAGAATGTAGGAGGGTGAGAGGGAGATGCAGCCAGACCAAATGCCTGCTGATACAGGACAGCCATTCGTACGACAGATCTGACATCAGTCCCGTGTATGGACTTTCCCTGGGGAGGCACATTGGCTTCTCAAATTGCAGCAAAGCTCAGGGTCAAACTCAATTCAAACCTCAGCTCTACCCCTTGCTCACTGGGAAGGTGACTTGACCTCCTCAAAGTTCAGTTTCTTCAACTGTAAAATGGGGTAATAATAATCATGTCAATGCATAGTTGTGAGAAGTAAATAAAATGATGCATATGAGATCAGTCAGTCAAATGCTTGGTACCTAGTCATGTTTATTAAATATTAGCTAGTATTCATCTTTTTATTATTAATAAGTTGCTGGCTTTCTGCATTAAAGGTCAATAATGGAAAATCTGGGTGAGAAAGGGTCTCCTCTTATAACACCCACATTGAGAATAAAGAGCCCTCTTAAGGACTGGGAAGACTTCAGGTCTTGAGGTTTAGCTATAGACATTAAGAAAGGGAAGGGGTTGGGCTTCCCTGGTGGCGCAGTGGTTGAGAGTCCGCCTGCCGATGCAGGGGACACGGGTTCGTGCCCCGGTCAGGGAAGATTCCACATGCCGCAGAGCAGCTGGTCCCTTGAGCCATGGCCGCTGAGCCTGCGCGTCCGGAGCCTGTGCTCCACAATGGGAGAGGCCACAACAGTGAGAGCCCCGCGTACCGCAAAAAAAAAAAAAAGAAAGGGAAGGGGTTTCTCAAAACAGGTCAGTGTTTCATCTTAAAGAGACGAGATGGCACAGCTGAAGACGGCTCTTCTCACCTCAGTTCGGTGCACAAGCTGCTGAGTTGCATCATCATTCATTCGAAAAATTTCCAGAAATGGGTCAGACTTACTGAAGAAATCCTACAATAAATAAGCAGAAATGAGTTGCTTCCCTACCCCCTGCACAAACACATTTGATCCAGCCCTGGATAAAATACCCCTGAATTTGACCCTTCCTTGCTTTATTCTTCCTCCCTGAGACCCACCTTTGGCTAGAATGAGCTGTATCTTAACGCCGAGTCCTTTGAGAAGTAAGGATTGGTTGACTGAAATCCCAGGTAGTCTTCAAAGATCCACCCAAATGCTGGTTCTCTAAGAAGCAGTGTATCTGCTGTCTTAAACATGTTAATTCTAGTTATTGTAAAGTCTATGTCTGATGACTACAGTATCTGGATCACTGTGGGTCTGTTTTTATTATGTTTCTCCATTCTGCCTCTTGTTATGCTTGTTAATTGTTGATTAAATACTAGACACTGTGTAAAAAAAAATTATAAAGGCTATAGATGAGTCTTCAGCTTCTGGCAAGCAATTAGAATGGGGGCAGTCACCTGAATCCAATTAGGATTGAGCTCTTTAGAGCCTGGTTTCTTCAAAAGTCTTTAAAGGCCCAACCTATTTCTGATTCCTTTATTCCTTGGGTATAATCCTTAAATGGCTCTCACTCAAAAACTCACTGTTTATGAGGGCTGTTTCTTCTTGACAAGCCCTCAAGGCTCATTTCTGTTTGTGAGACTCTGAAAGACTCTGTTTACTTCCATAATCTCTTGGTTCTATAGTTATTGGTTCAGTTTCTGTCTATGCTGCTATTTGCTAATTAGTGAATGCCTTGAGGGGATAAGTCACTCCAAGGGTTGGGCTGCTTCCCTTCTCTACAACTAACCCAAGCTCTCCCTGAAGTCCTGAACTCCAGTTTTACTTCCCCAACTCCATGATACTATTAAAAGCACTGCTCAGTTTCTCTGTTTCTTAGTAGCTATTTTCTGCTAGGCTTCCCAGCTTCTCTATCCCTGGGTTTTATGAATCAGCCTTATGGAATTGCCTTAAGTGGAAAATCTGCATAGAATGTCTGAATCACCTCAATGGATTTCTCTTCTCTCCAACTTCTCTGACCCTGAATCTTGACTGCCTTAAGACCCTCAAACAGATGTCTCTTGTATCTTGTCCAGTGTTTATAGTTGTTTTCAGTGGTAGAGTAATGTAAAACAAACAGGCACTTTAATACTGGAAGCAGACCTGTCCATATCCTTCTTTTAAACTTGGCTTTTTACACTGATAGATTATAAACTCTCAGACAGGAGTAATTATATCTTATTTTCCTTTATATTTCTACCATAGCACATCTTCCATAGCATCTAGCTTTTAGTGGCACACAGTGTTTACTGAATGTATGAATGAACACATAAATGGATGAGCGAATGACAAGAAAACCAGGTACAGAATAGGAGGCTATCTCAGCAACAGCTTTGGTCATCACATTCTTACTATGTATTTCACTAGGTAATTCCCTGCCCCAGAAATCTAGACAGCAGCAAAGCAGAATAAAGTCTATAGCCATCCTAGTCTTTAGCTCGACAAAATACTCTCAGGGGATATGCTGATCATGGAGCCCTTATGCTTGATATTAAGATACAAAGAAGGATAAAACCTTTTCTCATCCCTCCAAAGGGCCATAAACATAACAAAGGGTTAAGCATTAATGAATGAATGAATGAATGAATAACAGAGAAGAGGGAAATCAATGGATTTTGACTGCATAATATGGTTGTGAGGAGGATGTTTCTAGGGAGGGAATGGAGTGAGTGAAGGTGTAAAAGAGTAAACATGGAAAGGACACACCAAGTAGCTGAATTACCCTGCAGCCTCAGGATGTGTAGGGGAGGAATCTGAGGCAGTACTGGTGGAGGTGGCTCCATGAGGTGAAGGGCCTTAAATGCACAACTGGTGTTTGCACTTACCTGAGAGGCAGTGGGGAGCCACTGAAGGATTTTGACCAGGAAAAAATAACATGGTTGGCTCTGTAGTGAAAACTTTGTAGAATACCTTAGAAGGAGGAGGGAGATGGGGATATCTGTCTTCCCTTTGGCTGTCCTCCCTACCCAACCAGGATCAAACACCCAGAGTCTGAAAAATACCCCTCTGCCCTATTTCTGAAGGTGCCTGATTGACAACACAGAGTTTGTCAGTAAGTCTGCCCTGCAAAACTTGTCTCTCCACAAAAATGGCCCCTGCTTTCCTCCCAGACACACTTCTATCTGATTGTTACCACTATGTGTAACTGAGCGGAACTTTATGGGGCCTCCCCAGGACAGGCACTTCACCCATATCCTCTGCTTTAGCTTCTCTCTGAAGTACCCAGATAACAGTATTTGAGGCACATTTCCTGAGTTGTTTTACAGATGTGAAAACCTCCCACTAAATGGAAGATGTTAACTACTTGATGACCTGGAGCCTCCTGGAGCCTAAGGACTCATAATGTTAACCCCTGTGACACCACCCTATTACCTCTCCATCAGCCAGTCAGAGAATTGTGCATGAGCTGATTACATACCCTGCAACCCCTTCCCTCCCCGGGCATTTAAAAAATGCTTTGTGGAGGGAATTCCCTGGCGTTGCAGTGGTTAGGGTTCTGAACTTTCACCACCTTTCACTGGAGAGGGTGCAGGTTCAATCCCTGGTCAGGAAACTAAGATCCTGAAAGTCAAGTGGTGTGGCCAAAAAAAAAAGCTTTGCTGAATTTTAGAGCATAAGCCACCCGTCTCCTTGCATGATGCTGCAATAAATCTTTCTCTGCTCCAAACTCCGATGTTTCAGTTTGTTTGGACTCACTGTTCATCGGGCACACGTACTTGCACTAACGTACGTATCTGCTCAAGACATTTGCCCCTCGAACCTATTTCTGTTTCAATACTCATGTTAGAGAACCAGAGCCTCCCTCCCCAATTCCTAGTGTGGGCACTTTAGCTTGTTCTGCGTGCCCTTGGGGCCCTTCTCCAGGATCCCCTGAGATAGATTGTTGGTCCCTCAGGAAATGTATATATCAATTGTACTTAAGAATTGCTCAACACACTTGAGGAATGCTATCAGTTATTTTTCTTCTTCCTTTTATTGATAATTTTAAATGTTTGCTATCGTTTTTTCAAAAAATAGAAAATATAGAAAGAAGAAAAATGTAGCCCATAATCCCACCCATAGTACCACAACTATCAATAACATTTTGATAAATTTTTTTCTAGAATCTAGACATAATTTTCTTTCTTTCTTTTAAAAAATATTTGTGGGTCTTCCCTGGTGGCTCAGTGGTTGAGAGTCTGCCTGCCGATGCAGGGGACACAGGTTCGTGCCCCGGTCCAGGAAGATCCCACATGCCATGGAGCAGCTAGGCCCGTGAGCCATGGTCGCTGAGCCTGTGCATCCGGAGCCTGTGCTCTGCAATGGGAGAGGCCACAACAGTGAGAGGCCCGTGTACCGCAAAAAAATTAAAAAAATAAAATAAATAAAAAATATTTGTAATCGTACTCTATATACACTTTAGTACCCTATTTTTTCCTCTTGGAAGTATATTGCAATGTTTTTTCTGCTTTATTTCACATGATTTTTAGGATTGGCATGGAGTTGTCAGGAGGATGTACTGTAACAGGGAAGAGCAAAATCTGACTCCATGTTGGATCTGTTTCTTTGACTTTAACCTTTGCATTTCATTGCTTTTGTTACTATAATCATACATAATGGTCTGCCTCAGGGAACCCTGCCCCTCTGCCTGAATGTTAAACTAATGGGCCTTTGTTCAGCTCACAGGGAGACAATCTGACCCTGCCCACCTATGAATGGCTGTAGAAAGGAAGAAATTCTCACATACCCTCCCCAATGCTGGTCAAGCCAGGCAAAACTAACGGCCCTTTTACTTTACTTCCTCACCTCCTCCCCATCTCTGTTCTATAAAAGAAGCTGGCATCCAAAGCCCGGTAAGATGGTTTGGGGGACACTAGTCTGCCATCTTCTTGGTCTTCCAGCTTTCCGAATAAAGTCGCTATTCCTTGCCTCAACATCTCATCTCCCGATTTATTGGTCTGTTGTGTGGCGAGCAGAGTGAGCTTGGACTTGGTAACAGTACTATAAATCAAGAAAAGAAAGATCAGGATATAATCTTTGTCTTCAAGTAAATAAAAAATCTAACATGTAGCACACTGGCTTTCAAATCCTGATTCCACCATGTACAGTCTGGGTGAGCTGGGACAGGATGTTTAATTTTTCCACGTCTCAGTTTCTTTATCCATAAATGGAGAGGGTATCACCTTTTCCTCATAGCAATGCAGAAGGATTATAGTTGCTGATACACCTAAGTGTTGAGTCCAGTGCCTGGCACATGGTCAGCACTCAGAAAGCACTACTGCTATTAATTATTACCAATAAAAGAGAGAATGCTTGAGGACACTTAGTAAAGCACTATACAAATATCAGGGATGATTACTATTTTTTTAAAATGTTAGTAAGAGCTCTTTTTTTAATATAAATTTATTTATTTTTGGCTGCATTGCATCTTCGTTGCTGCACATGGGCTTTCTCTGGGGCTACTCAGAGAAAGCAGGGGCTACTCTTCGTTGTGGTGCACAGGCTTCTCATTGCGGTGGCTTCTCTTGTTGTGGAGCACAGGCTCTAGGCACGTGGGTTTCAGTAGTTGTGGCATGCTGGCTCAGTAGTTGTGGCTCATGGGCTCTAGAGCACAAGCTCAGGAGTTGTTGTACACAGGCTTATTTGGTCCACGGCATGTGGGATCCTCCTGGACCAGGGCTTGAACCTGTGTCCCCTGCATTGGCAAGTGGATTTTTAACCCCTGTGCCATCAGGGAAGCCCCAGGGATGATTAATATTAAGAAGGCATCTGATTTCTGAAAATAAAACAACTCATAAGCAGCTCAAATACATCTAAAATGTACACTCAGAGATTCATAGTTAAAAACAACAAATCTGTGTCTAATTGTTTGGTTACTTGACCACAATCTGGAATTTTCAGCTTCCTTTGCTTGATCATCAGCATTAAGATGGCCCTTGGGACAGTTCAGTACAATGAAAATTAATGATATAGGCATTTTACTGAAGTTTTGCTATGGTAAAATGTTTTAATAACTTGGAGGCTATGTCCCTGCTCTTTTAGTCCAATATGAAAGAAATTTAGTCAGGTGAGAGGTCAGTAAGCAATCAGCAGAGGTTTGAAAGAGAAAAGGAAGCAGTGCATAGCCATGACAGTGATCATGAAAACAGAATATTGGAACTAGAAAAGATTGTTTGAATGATATGGGGTCATATCCAGATTCTATAGCTTCCTTGCCTTGCAACTTTGGGCAAATTCTTTGACCTCACTATGCATCATCTGTAGACTGGAAATAATAAGACCCATTTTTAAGAATATGGTGAGTTTGGGAGGTAATGTAGTTAGACACCTGACACCTGGTACATTGTAGATGCTCATGAATGATAATTTGCTTTCATTAATGCAGGCTGGATTAGTTTTAAGGCAGGCATACCTGAACATAGTAAAATCACAGCGCAGCACGAGAGAGTTAATGTTGCTATAGAACAGGGGTCAGCAAAGTATGGTAGGTGGCCCAAATTCAGCCCACTGCCTGTTCGTTTGGGGGTTTTTTTAGTTTTTTAAAAATTTATTTATTTACTTTTTGGCTGTGTTGAGTCTTTGTTGCTGCATGTGGGCTTTCTCTAGTTGCAGGGAGTGGGGGTTACTCTTTATTGCAGTGCATGGGCTTCTCATCGTGGTGGCTTCTCTTGTTGCAAAGCATGGGCCCTAGAGCACACAGAGTTCAGTAGTTGTGGTGTGTGGGCTCAGTAGTTGTGGCTTGCAGGCTCTAGAGCACAGACTTGGTAGTTGTAGTGCACGGGCTTAGTTGCTCTGTGGCATGTGGGATCTTCCTGGACCAAGACTTGAACCCGTGTCCCCTGCATTAGCAGGCAGATTCTTAACCACTGTGCCAGCAGGGAAGTCCCATACTGCCTGCTTTTGTGAATAAAGTTTTATTAGAACATTGCCATGCTCATTCATTTACGTATTGTCTATGGCTGTTTTCATGCTGCAAAGGCAAAGATGCATAGTTGGGACAGAGACCATACAACCTGCAAGTCTAAACTATTCACCATCTGACCTTTATAGGAAATGTTTCCCAACCTCTCCTTCAGAGACAGATTCAACTGCTTATACAGCACCCCATCGAACTAGCATCATGGCAATATTAAAAAATACAGCTTATAATGATCATGATTACATATATGAAGAGCACCACGTGAGAATCAGTTCCAACACGCTGTCGTGAATACTTTCTTAGGAAAGGGAGGAGAAAGAACACTTTGTCAGCTTGAATGTTCCAAAGGGATTACATTCATATCTCTACTTGTTAGATTAATCACCAACTAGCTGCTAATGTAATAAATGTGATTTAGGAGTTAAAAAGCCTATCTCTCCACAAAGTGAATTGCATTAACAGTAGACAAATAAGTTATTTCTTGCAAGCCTCGTCTATTTTATATGTGGCTCTCATGAAGCCTACTTCTCAGATTTCAAGGACTCTGGGTTTCCGTCCTGAATAGATAGCTGCTGGTTTCCTGGACAGCATTGGAAAGAGGAGTTTAAAATGACAGAAAATGACAAAAAAGGGACATTATCTGTCATTGTGGTTTGCAAAAGTACTATTATACTCCACAATAGCAGTTCTCAAACTTTTTGGTCTCAGGACCCTTTTACACTTAAAAATTACTGAGGACACCAAGGAGTCTTTTGTTTATGTGGATTATATCTGTCAATATTTTACCATATTATAAATTAAAACTGAGAAGTTTAAAAAATATTCATTTGTTATATCATTTTAAAAGTAGTAAAGATAAACCTATGACATCATAATAAAAAATAACATTTTAATGGAAAATAATTATATTTTCAAAATGTATAAAACTGTCAGGAGAATGATATCATTTTACATCTTTGTAAATCAATTTAATGACTGAATCAATAGAAAGCAGCCGGATTCTCATATCTGTTGTTGCATTCAATCTGTTGTGATACTAGGCATCATGTAGCTTCTGGAAAACCACTGTACACATGTGACAGAATGAGAGTGAAGAAAGAAAATAATGTCCTAGTATTACTATGAAAATGGTTTTGACCTCATGCATTCTTCTGAAAGGGTCTTGGGACCTGGGACCACACCTTGAGGACTGCTGCCTTGTAGTATATGTACCCTCACCTTCCTCTTCTCTGGCTCCCCACTTCCCCAAAATACACGGGAACATAACCAAGTTCTCCACAGCCCAAGACCAGTCCAACTTGTATTCATTAACCCTCTTCCCTGAAGAAGATTTAGATTGTAGTTAGGCAACCTGATTGAGTCCCTCTCTGTTACTGATTATCTGTGAGTGTGTGTGTGTGTGTGTGTGTGTGTGTGTGTGTG
This sequence comes from Leucopleurus acutus, assembly GCF_964270905.1. Lineage (NCBI taxonomy): Eukaryota > Metazoa > Chordata > Mammalia > Artiodactyla > Delphinidae > Leucopleurus > Leucopleurus acutus. The sequence continues at coordinate 132,092,274 of NC_139147.1, read as the reverse complement.
GCCTTTGGTAAGTCATTTCACATCTCTGAACCTCGATGTTCTCATACGTAAAAGAGAGCAATTGTATTAGGCAGAGCTTTCTACCAGAGGTATGTGGATACCTGGAGGTTACCAGAGTTACTGCAAGGGGAGTGGGGTTCCAGATCTCCATAACTATTGTCTGAATTGGATATAGTGTATTTTTCCCACATATTCATACTGCAATTTTTCAAATGTATATAGAAATTAGTTGCTCTCATAATACTAATTGGAAAATGTTTTAAATTAAGAGATTTGTTTATTTCAGTGGCTTTTAGTCATGGTCTATTTTCTCAATTAATATAAGATTAACTGTTAACATGCAGGTAGCTACACCCTCATTTAGTGCTAAAGGCTAGAAGGAGGTCCTCCTTGGGAACCTCTGGGAACGCTTTCACCAGCTGTGACATGAAATAATTGAAAGCAGCCGGATTCTCATATCTGTTGTATTCTCATATCTCATATCTTTGTATTCTCATATCTCTCATATCTATTCTGATTCTATCACAAAAATACTGTGGCAGGTTGATTTTCTACTACAACGTCCACTGTCCACACGCTTTTCTACATTATGACTCCCCCATCAAGGCATGGAGTCGCTCTCCTCCCCTCAACTCTGGGCTGCCTTATGACTCACTTGCATGACTTTGAAGCCTAGGTCAGAAAAGGCCACACAGCTTTTCCTTGCTTCTCTTGGGATGTTCTCTTTGGGAAAAGCCAGCCACAATGTAGAAAGTGTGACAAACCTAAGACCACCATGAAGACAGTCTAGCTGACCGAGCTGGTAGAGCCAAGCCTTCCAGCCATCCCATGTGCCACGCATGTGAGTAAAGCTCCTCCACCAGCTGAGTATAACTGAAGAATTGCCCAGTTGAAACCTGCCTAAATTTCTAACCTCAAAATTATGACATATAATAAAGTAGTTGTTAGTATAATTTGCCCGGTTTTGAGGTGGTTTGTGATGCAGCAATACATAACCAGGCAGCAGTGTCTTTGTGTAAGTAATCCGGCCTTGCTGAGCCTCTGTTTCCTGAAGAGGTTGTGTGAGATGATCTTCATGGTACCATCTTGCTCCTCAACTCTACAACTTTGCCCTCTCTCCACTTGAGACCATTCACCCCCCAGTCCACTGGAGCAGTGGCCTCTGTTTTGGTCTGAACAGGGTCCGCTCCCCTCTGGGTGACTGAGTCTGGGAAAGATACCACCATATTATGGAAGACCTGGGGTCTCCAGCTTCATGATATTGGGGTCTCAGCAATGAGCAATTGAGGGCCCTGGACAATCAGCACAGCTGAGGGTGGGAACAGCCATCGAGAACCACGGTAAGTGCTGCATGGGGCTCTTTCAGTTCTGTGAGCAAGCAAGCACTCATTTGAATGAAGGGAAACTGCTCAAACACCTTAGAGCCAATGTACCCACTAACAAACCCCCATAGCCCCTTGCAATATAACATAAGTCAGCTAGAGGACATGACTAAGTGGAAGGAAGCCATTATAAGCCATTAAGTGAGTAGCTTAAAACTGCAACACACTGACCCAATGGCTTATAATTGTCACCAGGAAAGATGCTACAAAGCAGTCTGGTGAGTTATTCTGAAACTTGAAGATGACGGGAGAGAAAGAGCACGGTGATCACAGGAAGTGAGGGATAAGAGCTTACACCCCACAGACATCAATGCACTCTACAGTTCCCAGCACCTCGCTCAACTAATGTCAAAAGGTAGCAGTTTGTGAAAGTGTCACACAATCCCCTCAGGACAAAAAAAATCCAAATATAATTCTTTCTTAAGAACAAAGTCTTTCTTAATTTCCCCAGGCAGAATGGATTAACCTTTTCAGGATTCTCTGATTGTGTATCATCCTCTTATGGCTCTAGTATCATTATATCACTTGTTGTTTAAATTGATGTGTCACTTAGATGGTGAATTCCAGGTTGTGCGTGTAAGAGTAGTTCAAAGTGTGCCCTTTTCCTGCCAACTGATGCATAACAAGCATACAACAAAGGTTTGGTAAATGAATGATGAACGAGTGGATAAATGAACAAATAAGAGAGTGAATTAATGAATGCATAAATGGACTGAGTACTTTTTGTAGGTGAAAATGAACTATGCCAGGATATAAACTGCTGCTTAAGGCTATGGGGAATTGCTTGAGTGCTTTAGCTTTTTTCAGCCTAATGCCTGTAGCAATTGTTTGAAAAAGCAGTCCCACATCCCCGTATCGCCTCTTCCTTAGTTGTATGCTTGGAAAATGGAGTCCTTTGTGAATACATTTATGGATATGATGTGCTTTTTGACTCAAGGATATGGTTGGAGGGAAATAATAAATATATGGTGAGGTTGGAGAGGAAACTTTTTTTTAAAGGGGTGGAGACTGTAGAACTTTTTCTGTATATACAAGATTAATACGGCCTGTGATAGGGTGGAAGTTGTGAGATACAACAGAAAGAGCACAGATGGGAGTCAGACTGACATGGGACTCAGTCCTCAGTTTTACCACCAACTAGCAGGGTATGGTGGCCATGAGCACGTGCTTTGCAGACCTCCTACTCCAGGGAGTGTAACCTACCATGGACCCCAGCTGCTGTGCTCCAAAATCCAGCCCTGCCCTCAGTCCGAGGCCAGGCTGCCTGTGGGCTGCTCCCAGCCAGTGCTGTGTGTGTAGGGGATATAAAGGCACTCATGGGAGACAAAAGACTCTCTTGCTGGCTAATTTTTGCTCTAGGACTCCTTGATGGCCTTGTGGAACCTTCCTTAGACTACATGGCATTGCAGGAGCTGCCACTTCTCTCCTGCTCTCCTTTACTTATATTCAGACTTACATTGTGGTCTGTCAGCTCTCCCAGATTTCCTCCCAATGTTCCCTACACACGCATTTCTTCTAATAAAATCCTTGCATTGTTAACCCTGTCTTGTTGTCTCTTTCTTGGACTATCTGGATAACACATGGTGTGACCTTAGACAATTACTTCATCTTTGAATCTGTTTCTTCACCAAGGTCTAAACAGGGTTAATAATACCTGTTACATGGGTGCTATAAGAATGACTAACTGTGATCATACTTGAAATGCGCTTAACCAGGTACCTGGCAAATATAGATGCTTAATAAATGTCACTTTTCTTCCCTTTCACATCTCCTCTTTTCCTTTGAAAAGTTCCTGGCACTGGGGTTAAATTGCATTTACTTATGCACATATGACCTGTGGCATTTGGGAAGAAATGAAGTCTTAGTGTAATAAAGTGGTCCTGTTTTAATTATAGTCCTTCCCACTGCTCATTAACTGCTTCTCAATTTGGGGGAAGCTTAACTTTGCAGACCTTTCTGAAATCTTTGATGTGTTTAATAATGGGAGTTGAAAGGGAAAAAATAGCTGTGAGGGAGAACCTTATTAACTTTTTGTGCTAGTTTTATTACTACCTTCGATAAAGCTGATGCCAAACACTTTACCTTGTCATCCAGTTTCCGTGCGTTGAAGGCAAGTTCAACGTAGTCATCATTGCCAGATAATTCCTCAGCAATCACCTAAAGGAAAAAGGACACATCAGGTGCAGTGGCAGTTGGACAACTAAGCCCAGGAATTCATGAACAATTTAGCTCATGTTTGATCCAAAAATCAACAAAGACTGACATTTGGCATGGAGTTTCCCACAACACAGTAAAGATGGTACAGCATCAACAGGTGTACAGGGAACTCCCTAGAACAGACCACAGAAGATAACTAGATCTCATCTGTGCTGAGCATGAGAACATGAGATATGGGGTGTAAGCTAAGGGAAGAGGTTTTGGAGGAGCAATTAGGAAGAGCTTCTTCCTTCAAAGGTCACACAGCACTGAATGGCATGTCCATATAATTATATACATTTTCTTCTTTGGGAAGTGACAAAAAAGGAGGAGCAGGCAGCAATATTTCTTCACTGTTTTGAATCACACCAACAAGGGATGGGGAATAAACTGGTCTCTACATCCTTTCCAGACCAACGATCATAAGGTCATCAAAGAAATGTTCTAATTCCACTGTTTCAAAAAGACTGTCCTAGGGCTTTGAGTGAGAGAGAGAGAGAGAGGGAGAGAGAGAGAGAGAGAATAAGGAACTATACCCTTAACTCTCAAGAACAGAGAATTTCTGACAAAGACTTTGACATAAGTGAAGAGATAATAACCTATCATCTTTTTTCATAAAATATCACTTCCCAATATTGAACAGTGACTCTCAAAACCTTGGAACAGAAACTGGTGGAAAAGAAGTGAGGATACAGGCCTGAGGAGCAGGGGCGGGAGGTTTGAGACTAAGGTGGTGTGAGAGCCATGTGGAGGACAGGATCTTGGGGCTCTAGCCAGGTGTCAGGGCTATGCGACTGAGGTGGAAGAGCCCAGTTCAGGACACTGGCCCACAAGAGACCTACCAGCTCCATGTAATATCAAATGGAAAAATCTCCCAGAGATCTCCATCTCAATGCCAAGACCCAGCTCCACTCAATGAACAGTAAGCTGCAGTGCAGGACACCCTATGCCAAAAAACTAGCAAGACAGGAACACAACCCCATCCATTAGCACAGAGGCTGCTTAAAATCAAAATAAGGCCACAGACACCCCAAGACACACTACCACACGTGGACTTGACCACCAGAAAGACAAGAACCAGCCTCATCCACCAGAACACAGGCACTAGTCCCCTCCACCAGGAAGCCTACACAACCCAATGAACCAACCTTAGCCGCTGGGGACAGACACCAAAAACAATGGAAACTATGAACCTGCAGCCTGCGAAAAGGAGATCCAAAAAACAGAAGGTTAAGGAAAATGAGAAGACAGAGAAACACACAACAGATGAAGAAGCAAGGCAAAAACCCACCAGACTTAACAAATGAAGAGGAAATAGGCAGTCTACCTGAAAAAGAATTCAGAATAATGATAGCAAAGATGATCCAAAATCTTGGAAATAGAATAGAGAATATACAAGAAACCTTTAACAAGGACCAGGAAGAACTAAAGAGTAAACAAACGGTGATGAACAACACAATAAATGAAATTTAAAATTCTCTCAAAGGGATCAATAGCAGAATAACTGAGACAGAAGAACAGAAAAGTGACCTGGAAGATAGAATAGTGGAAATAATTACTGCAGAACAGAATAAAGAAAAAAGAATGAAAGGAATTAAGGACAGCCTCAGAGACCACTAGGACAACATTAAACAAACCAACATTTGAATTATAGGGGTCCCAGAAGAAGAAGAGAAAAACAAAGGGACTGAGAAAATATTTGAAAAGATTATAGTTGAAAACTTCCCTAATATGGGAAAGGAAATAGTTAATCAAGTCCAGGAAGCATAAAGAGTCCCATACAGGATAAATCCAAGGAGAAACACACCAAGACACATATTAATCAAATTATCAAAAATTAAAGAACAAATATTAAAAGCAGCAAGGAAAAAACAACAAGTAACACATAAGGGAATCCCCATAAGGTTAACAGCTGATATTTCTGCAGAAACTCTGCAATCCAGAAGGGACTGGCAGGACATATTTAAAGTGATGAAGGAGAAAAACCTACAACCAAGATTATTCTACCCAGCAAGGATCTCATTCAGATTTGATGGAGAAACTAAAACATTTACAGACAAGCAAAAGCTAAGAGAACTCAGCACCACCAAACCAGCTTTATAAGAAATGCTAAAGGAACTTCTCTAGGCAGGAAACACAAGAGAAGGAAAAGACCTACAATAATAAACCCAAAACAGTTAAGAAAACGGTAATAGGAACATACATATCGATAATTACCTTAAATGTAAATGGATTAAATACTCCAACAAAAAGACACACACTGGCTGAATGGATACAAAAACAAGACCCGTATATATGCTGTCTACAAGAGACCCATTTTGGACCTAGGGACACATACAGACTGCAAGTGAGGGGATGGAAAAAGATATTCCATGCAAATCAAAATCAAAAGAAAGCTGGAGTAGCAATTCTCATATCAGACAAAATAGACTGTAAAACAAAGACTAGTACAAGAGACAAAGAAGGACACTACATAATGATCAAGGGATCAATCCAAGAAGATATAGCAAATGTAAATATTTATGCACCCAACATAGGAGCACCTCAATATATAAGGCAAATACTAACAGCCATAAAAGGGGAAATCAACAGTAACACACTCATTGTAGGGGACATTAACACCCCACTTTCACCAAGGGACAGATGATCCAAAATGAAAATAAATAAGGAAACACAAGCTTTAAATGATACGTTAAACAAGATGGACTTAATTGATATTTGTAGGGCACTGATCCTAAAACAAAAGAATACACATTCTTCACAAGTGCCCATGGAACATTCTCCAGGATAGATCATATCTTGGGTAAAAAATCAAGCCTTGGTAAATTTAAGAAAACTGAAATCGTATCAAGTATCTTTTATGACCTCAATGTGATGAGACTAGATATCAATTATAGGAAAAAATCTGTAAAAAATTCAAAAACATGGAGGCTAAACAATATGCTTAAATAACCAAGTGATAACTGAAGAAATCAAAGAGGAAATCAAAAAATACCTAGAAACAAATGACAATGAAAACATGATGACCCAAAACCTATGGGATGCAGCAAAAGCAATTCTAACAGGGAAGTTTAGAGCAATACAATCCTACCTTAAGAAACAAGAAACAACTGAAATAAACAACCTAACTTTATACCTAAAGCCATTAGAGAAAGAAGAACAAAAATACTCCAAAGTTAGCAGAAGAAAAGAAATCATATAGATCAGATCAGAAGTAAATGAAAAGGAAATGATGGAAATGATAGCAAAGATCAATAAAACGAAAAGCTGGTTCTTTAAGAAGATAAACAAAATTGATAAAACATTAGCCAGACTTATCAAGAAAAAAAGGAAGAAGACTCAAATCAATAGAATTAGAAATGAAAAAGGAGAAGTAACAACTGACACTGCAGAAATACAAAGGATCATGAGAGATTACTACAAGCAACTCTAGGCCAATAAAATGGAGAGCCTGGAAGAAATGGACAAATTCTTAGAAATGCACAACCTTCTGAGACAGAACCAGGGAGAAATAGAAAATATAAACAGACCGAACACAAGCACTGAAATTGAAACTGTGATTAAAAATCTTCCAACAAACAAAAGTCCAGGACCAGATGGCTTCACAGGCGAATTCTATCAAACATTTAGAGAAGAGCTAACACCTATCTTTTCTCAAACTCTTCCAAAATAGAGCAGAGAGAGGGACATTCCCAAACTCATTCTACGAGGCCACCATCACTCTGATACCAATACCAGACAAAGATATCACAAAGAAAGAAAACTACAGGCTAATATCACTCATGAACATAGATGCAAAAATCTTCAACAAAATAGTAGCAAACAGAATCCAACAGTACATTAAAAGGATCATACACTATGATCAAGTGGGGTTTATCCTAGGAATGCAAGCATTCTTCAATATACGCAAATCAATCAACGTGATACACCATATTAACAAATTGAAGGAGAAAAACCATATGATCATCTCAATAGATGCAGAGAAAGCTTTTGACAAAATTCAACTCCCCCTTATGATAAAAACCCTCCAGAAAATAGGCATAGAGGGAACTTTCCTCAACATAATAAAGGCCATATATGACAAACCCACAGCCAACATTGTCCTCAATGGTGAAAAACTGAAATTATTTCCACTAAGATCAGGAACAAGACAAGGTAGCCCACTCTTACCACTATTATTCAACATTGTTTTGGAAGTTTTAGCCACAGCAATCAGAGAAGAAAAAGAAAGAAAAGGAATCCAAATTGGAAAAGAAGAAGTAAAGCTGTCACGGTTTGCAGATGACATGATACTATACATAGAGAATCCTAAAGATGCTACCAGAAAACTACTAGAGCTAATCAATGAACTTGGTAAAGTAGCAGGATACAAAATTAGTGCACAGAAGTCTGTTGCATTCATATACACTAATGATGAAAAATCTGAAATTGAAATTAGGAAAACACTCCCATTTACCATTGCAACAAAAAAGAATAAAATATCTAGGAATAAACCTACCTAAGAAGACAAAAGACCTGTATGCAGAAAATTATAAGACACTGATGAAAGAAATTAAAGATGATACAAAGAGATGGAGAGATAGACCATGTTCTTGGATTGGAAGAATCAGCATTGTGAAATGACTCTATTACCCAAAGCAATCTACAGATTCAATTCAATCCCTATCAAACTACCACTGGCATTTTTCACAGAACTAGAACCAAAAATTTCACAATTTGTATGGAAACACAAAAGACCCCAAATAGCCAAACCAATCCTGAGAAAGAAAAACAGGGCTGGAGGAATCAACCTCCCTGACTTCAGATTATACTACAAAGCCACGGTAATCAAGACAGTATGATACTGGCACAAAAACAGAAACAGAGATCAATGGAACAGGATAGAAAGCCCACAGATAAACCCATGCACATATGGTCAACTTATCTTTGATAAAGGAGGAAAGAATATACAGTGGAGAAAAGACAGTCTCTTCAATAAGTGGTGCTGGGAAAACTGGACAGCCACATGTAAAAGAATGAAATTAGAACACTCCCTAACACCATATACAAAAATAAACTCAAAATGGATTAAAAACCTAAATGTAAGGACAGACACTATCAAACTCATAGAGGAAAATATAGGCAGAACACTCTATGACATAAATCACAGCAAGACCCTTTTTGGCCCACCTCCTAGAGAAATGGAAATAAAAACAAAAATAAACAAATGGGACTTAATGAAACTTAAAAGCTTTTGCACAGCAAAGGAAACCATAAACAAGACCAAACAACAACCCTCAGAATGGGAGAAAATATTTGCAAATGAAGCAACTGACAAAGGATTAATCACCAAAACATACAAGCAACCCATGCAGCTCAATATCAAAAAAACAAACAACCCAATCCAAAAATGGGCAGAACACCTAAATAGACATTTCTCCAAAGAAGGTATACAGATTGCCAACAAACACATGAAAGAATGCTAAGCATCATTAATCATTAGAGAAATGAAAATCAAAACTACAATGAGATATCATCTCACACCAGTCAGAATGTCCATCTTCAAAAACTCTACAAAATAAATGCTGGAGTGGGTGTGGAGAAAAGGCAACCCTCTTGTACTGTTGGTGGGAAAGAAAATTGATACAGCCACTATGGAGAACAGTATGGAGATTCCTTAAAAAACTAAAAATAGAACTACCATACAACCCAGCAATCCCACTACTGGGCATATACCCTGAGAAAACCATAATTCAAAAAGATTCATGTACCAAAATGTTCACTGCAGCTCTATTTACAATAGCCAGGACACGGAAGCCACCTAAGTGTCCATCAACAGATGAATGGATAAAGAAGATGTGGCACATATATACAATGGAGTATTACTCATCCTTAAAATGGAACAAAACTGCGTTATTTGTAGTGAGGTGGATGGACCTGGAGACTGTCATACAGAGCGAAGTAAGTCAGAAAGAGAAAAGCAAATACCGTATGCTAACACATACATATGGAATCTAAAAAGAAAATGAAGAAAAATGGTCAGAAGAACCTAGAGGCCAGATGGGAATAAAGATGCAGACCTACTAGAGGATGGACTTGAGGATATGGGGAGGGGGAGGGGGAAGTTGGGAAGGAGTGGGAGAGTGGCATGGACATATGTGCATTACCAAGCGAAGATCGATGGTTGGTGGGAGGCAGCCGCATAGCACAGGGAGATCAGCTTGGTGCTTTGTGACCACCTAGAGGGGTGGGATAGGGAGGCTGGGAGGGAGAGATATGCAAGGGGGAGTAGATATGGGGATGTATGTGTATGTATAGCTGATTCACTTTGTTATAGAGCAGAAACTGGCACACCATTGTAAAGCAATTATACGCCAATAAAGATGTTAAAAAAAAAGAAGTCAGTAGAAAAACAACAATAACAACAACAAAAATATAAGGCCCAATGTAGCTGCATATAGGTTAAACCACTGCTAAATCATGTTAGGACTTCACCATGCATTCGGAGGCCGTAATGTGTGGACACCCTTATCAAATTTGTTATGTGGAGACACTGAGCTTTAATTCAATTTTATCTCCATTCTATCTGAGATCAACTTTTCCATTATGAGTTGGGTTCATCTGTTCTGAGTACACATTGGTAGCCTCTGGAAATTTTTATTTTATGCATAATATTAAAGCTAAAAGAGTTGTCTAAAGAGGGAAGGATCCTTCCAAACGTGTGACCACCTGAAGAGTAGGGAACATGGGGCCAGATACATAGTGAAAACTGAAGAACTACTTGATAAACCAGAAATCATCATATTTACATTTTTCATTCAATTCTCTTTTGTCCCATATCATCTTAATGCCTCTTACACTCCACTTGAGCTGAGGTCTTTAACTATTTTGTGGTTACAGACACCTTTGGAAAGATGATGAAAGTTATGACCTCCATTTGCAAAGCCTAGAAAATTTTGCACATACTTTTAAGTGTTTTCCAGAAGTTATGGAAGCCATTGTTCTGATCCAAGGACACAGGATACAGAGGAGTATTTAAATATTTAAAATTAGGAAGGAGATTAAGTTTTTCTGGGCTTTGTAGAGAAAGGAAATTCCCAAGAAGTCTTAGAGAAAAGTGACAAGATGAGCTTTTGTTCACCTGTGAAAGAACCGTGGCAGATCTCACACCTGGGTTCACCATCCCAAGTCTTATCTAGGATTGTGGGCTTTGGTAGTGAGCCCGTGGGTCCATGGATTTTTAGAGCACCAATGGCATCTTTAAAGACCATTTGAACCATTTGTTCATGATTGAACATGGCAGTCAAAATTAAGCTCTGACATGACTGTGTCATTTTAAAATTTAATATTCAAGCCAACAAACTCTGCTAAGTGCTTGTGAGAATGGTCCTAACTTTCACCAGTGGAAATAAAATATTTTTGAATTTTTCCTTTAAAAAATGGCTTAAATTTTTAAAAAATGAATCAGTCACTTTCTAGTTAAAAAGGAATGTTCAGAGGAACTTAGGAGGTTTTCCTCCCGAGACAATCTGCCTTGCAATCAATTCAGATTCTCCTGGTACTTTTTTCTACCTATTACTATTATTTTTTGTCCACACAGCTAAATGGTTAGACTATCTTTCTTAAGGGTGCTAATACAAGATGCCAAAGTTTCAAATACTTTGAACATTTAATATTTTATTTATAAATACTTCCAGTATTGCCTTATAGAACACTCTGCAATGACAGAAATGTTCTGTAATCTGCACTGTTCAATATAGCAGTGGCCAGCCACATGGAACTACTGAGCACTTGATACATGGATAGTGGAAGGAATGACTATTTGCTTTTATTTAATTTTAAGTTCAAATAATCACATTGCTACCAAATAGAACAGTGCAGTTCCAAACTATTATATTAGAGAGGAGAGTTAAATGCTGGGCTCTCTAATCCTTAGGCAACAGACCAAACCTTGGACTAAATGATATTAGAGCATTTTTTTTTCTCAAGAAACTGAGAAACAGGGACAGGTAGCTTTTTTTTGGCAGGGGGCTGGAGGGGATAGGTAGCTCTGATAATTTGAAAACTCCAGGCAATTCTGTATTCTTACTGTGCTCAATAACTCCATCTTTGTCCCCTGCTAAAACCTACATTTAATTACAGAAGTGCTTAGTTGAAGTGAATGGCCTCACTTTCAAATCCTTTTTCGTACAATGGAAAGGTCAAAATTGTATTGTCAGGAAGGAGAAAGATGGAAAAAAGAAAGGGCAACTGGGACAGTTGAGCAGTTGTGGGTTCAACTCCCAACATCCAGAGGGTCAGCTTCTCACGTGGCTGGGTCGGACCAGCCAGTTCCATTTTGGGCGCCTGAGCAGGTGGCTGCTTAGGGAGGGCTCACCGTGATGGAGGATTTCCCTGCCGTGTTCCCGTGCTTCAACAAGGATTTGGACAGCTTTCTCTGGGAAACAATCTGTACAAAAGGAAACACAAGGTGGAGATACTAGTCATATACTTGCAGGTATACTCTTTAGTATTTCCCTTACAAAATTTTGCACTTACAGCTCTCCTTGAAATTATGACATCAATGTTCATTTATTTTCCAAGTTTCTTCGACAAACCTCTCCTAAATACAGGTCATTCCCTTCTTTCCTCTTATGGCTTGTGCTGTAAGTGTGAGTGTGTAAGGGATTACAGATAATTCAGTACTAATGGAGGTGGCTTAATCATTGCTGAGACATTTATATTAAAATTAGACAAAACATGTTGGATATGTACATTAACATAAAGGAGATGAAGTTTCAGAATGATCTCAAATTAGCACTAAAACCTCTGTGCAGAGTGGAGGATGGAGTGAAGGGAGGAAGGAAACTCAAGGTCTAAATATACACTTCCTGTATCGATAACGTCTAGAGTTCTATTTTTACTATATTCAATAGGAAGCAATAAAGTAAGTCATGAGGAGACTGATGCTCAGACAAGCCAAAAGGAGTAACTGGGGTCCTCTCCACTGGGAGCTATTCTCAGCAGAACCTGCCCCATCCCCTCTTGTTTTCTTTTCTGAAAGGGAAAGGTGGCAAGGCAGTGAGGCCCTGATGGGCCTGCACCCCATGATTCCCCATGATTCCCAAAGGAGACAAGGCTTAAAAGACTAAAGTGAAAGCCGTGCTCTGCTCTCGGCAGAGGGAGAGCATAGTCCTCTGCTGTGGGGCGGCAGCTTCTATCTGGATGGCCCCAGTGATCCCCGCTTCCTGGTGTTCTTGCCATTGTGTAATTCCCTCCCCTTGAGTGTTGGGTGGATCCAGTGATTTGCTTTCAATGAACAGAATACTACAAAAGTGATGGGATATCACTTCAGGGATTAGGTTCCAAAATCACTGACTTCCTTCTTGCTCATCATCTCTCATTCTCTCTCTTAGAGCCTTTGCTCTGGGGGAAGCAGGCTGCTAGGTTGTGAACAGCCCTGTAGGAGCAGCCCACATGGCCAGGAATTGATGTCCCCACTCAACAGCCAGTGAGAACCAGAGGCTAGCCAGCAGCCGCACAACAGCCTGGAGCAGGTCCTCCCACAAGGTGAGCCTTGAGATAACTGCACCTCGACAGCAGCCTTGTGAGAGACCCTGGTCCAGAGGACCCAGCCATGCTGCCCCAACCCCTGACACACAGAAGTTGTGAGATAATAAGTGTTTGTTTTTAAGCTTTCAACTTTTGCAGTAATTTTTAATGCAGCAATCGGTAAAAGTACACATAAGAAAGGGAAGGAGATCACTGTGAAGAGTGGGGACATAAACCCATTCTCTAAAATCCTTATATATTTTGTCTCTGTGTTAGAGCAATAAAAATATTAGGAGTGTGCTAATATCAAATGCAAAAAGTTCAGAGACCTTCCCTAGGCCAAGCAGATTAAAGATACTAATGTTCAGTCGGCTGTCATCTGAAGAAGGAGTGCGTCTATAAAGAATCACCAGGTGATGATGATGATGTTGATGACATCAATGAGAGCAATGGGAACTCCCATGTAAGTATACAGATCATGTGGGAGATGCCTTATTCATTCCAAAAATAATTATCTAGTCCCCAAAATATAACAGACTTGGTGCTAGGCACTAAGAATAGAGTGGTAAGCATAGTCAGATGCAATAGCTGACCTCATGGAGCTTACATTTTAGTGGGGGAGATAGTAATAAACCAAATGGTCAAACAAATATAACTTGTCACAAAGGAAACATGCACTGGCCATGATGGGGACGATGAATGGGGTGACTGAGAGTGGACCACTTATGAATCTGTGGCAGCAGTACAGGTGAGAGGTAATAGTGGCTATGGAGATGGAGAGAAAAGACTGGATTTATGAGATAGTTAGGTGTAAAATAGTCAGAATTTGGAAATGGATTGAATACAGAGAGAGTGGGAGGCATCCTAAAGTATCACTGGATCAGAGAGTTATGCCCTTCAGTGAGTTAAGAGTCACAAGAAGGGGACATTAAATTGGAAGGCAAAGAACAAAGTCTGGGGCAGAAAACAGACTGGAGTAGGTTGAAGAGGAGAGACAGAGGAAGAAAATGGACAAGAAGAAAATTCTTTCAATGAGTTTGGCTATATAGTGGGGGAGAGAGAATAGACCCTGAGGGGAAGGAGAAATTCAGTAAGTTTTTTGTCTTAGTGGTTATTTTGTTGCTAACTTTACAGCCCCACAAATTTGGTATTATTAATTTCCTTTTATAGAGGAGCAAAGTTAGACACAGGGAGTTTAAGTAACTGTCCTAAGGCCATAGAGCTAGGAGGGAGTGTGCCTGGGATTTGAACATAGGTCTGACTCCAGAAACTGATCTCCAGTTACATTATGACTGGTAAGTGAACTCCTAAAACAGGTTCAGAAAATGTGCACAGCTGGATTTGTACTACATGTGTTTGCTTTTAAGCCCTAGATCTCATGTTAGTGCTTAAGTCTCAATGTGTAATCATGGAGAAGATGGTAAAGAAATAATCAAGTTAAAGCTTAAGAATGAACTAATCTGGAGACACTGGCTTTGATTAAGTGCAGTGTAGCATAATGATTAAGAACATAGGTTTTTTATTTATAGTTGACTATCAATAAAATGACATGAAAAAATTCAGATGATAAAGGAATTGGCTTTCCTTTCCATAGTTAATTCTGAATTCTGAACTCACCTTTCCCACCCTACTCATTAAGAATGTTCCAGTGCTTTTAGTCCTATTGGCAAAATCATTATCCCACCCCCCCAATTCTCAGATTGTCACTTGTTCTAGAAAAGCTACCATTTCCTAGAATAAAGTAGACATTATTTTTTAACTTGAGATAAACCAAAACACAGGAAACACAGAAGACAAACAGCAAAAGGACATTAGAAGACTTTGTGGTTTCTCTCCAGGGGTTTTTCAGTGGGGAGTGGAAGGGAAGACACATGAATAGATGACAAAACAAGGGTCACTGATAAGCAGTAGCCAGGTCAGTATCTCTCTAAAGAAAGGTAACAGATTTATTTGGGAACATTATACCCTGTTCCCAAATAAATCTGGTCTCAGAAATACTTTGGTCCACTGTTGCTGCGTTTCATCCACATTGGTTACCTACCCCAATAACTCCAAGTGACCCCAACAACCTTGTCAGCCCTGAGATGATCCATGCATTGGGTTACCAGGTATTGGTAGACTGTCATTACAGACTGTGTCTTCCAAGATCCACATTCTCTTTCTTCAAGGAAGACCAAGGATGGTACCAGGTCTTTCTCACTCTTTTTTAGAAATGCCAACGTTTCCATTTGTAGGGTCTGAAGAGAATGCTACCACATACCACCTCCTGCCTTTTACAAATGCTAGAAAGACAAGCAATTTCCCAGGAAATATTCCTTCTTAAGAAATGGTCATATGGGTAAATAAGTGGCTAATCAAGCAGGCATTCAAACAAACATTCTACAGCCCCAGGCCTCCAACTCAGCTCCAAAGAATGAGTAATAATCAAGGTTTCAAACCTTTCATTGTAATAATGATTGATAATGAGTTGCCATTGGCATTGCCATTCTTAGGACTTCGAGCAAAAATAGTAGGATGCCCAGCTGAAGCAGCGATCTATAGAGAAAGGTCTATTTGTTGCCAATTCCCTTCTCACACAGGCTTTGTTGCAGCTGAAGCAACTGCAACATACTCAAAAACAGCCTTAGGTCATGTCAGAGGATGAGGGGTTTAGAGTGACAAGGACTTACACTTGTCCCAGCTGATACTGAGGCCAACAAATAGGCAGCATTTAACACTGGGCTAAAGGGGATGCACTTGTCAGAAGTCCTCTTATTTGATTCTTCTCACCCTACAGTGGGGTCACAGTTGCAACCCTTAGACTTCAACGGAAGGATGAAATATAGGGGGAGGAAACACTCTTATTAGCAAAGTCCAATCAGAGGGACATTAGCACCATCAAGTCCCTGATCTGCATTCACACATGGATCTGGGGAGGAAGTGCTTCTCTCCCTGTGAAGTGGGCGGTATTCTAACAGTAGGGATCCTCATTTTCAGGGAAGTCCACTGTTTCATTTAGATAAATGGGAACAAAACCAGGAGAATAAAAAACATTTTGATCAATATTTCAACAAGTGTTTGTTCATCTGGACTTGCTTACAAAGACTTTCAAAACAGTCATTTTGGGAACTAGACATTCGTCCTTCACGAGATCTCTTTTACTGAAAATATCTTCAGATTATTTCTGGAAATTGCTTTAAGACTCTATTGCAAAAACAAACATTTATTGAACATCTTTTCTGTGCCAGGCACTGTTCTGAGATAACAGTGGTGGACAGGTGAAAACATAATTACAATACTTGACATTCATACCTCTGTTAGCCAGAATTGATAATGCCCAAAGCATGTGTCAGAGAACTTTCGTTTATTAAAAGGTAAGTAAATATTGTATGAAAAAGTCTTTGTGTAGATAAGTCTGGAAATCACACGATTAGAAAAAGTTTGACATCTTTAACTGCAGGATATTAACAGAGCTTTAGTTGTGAATCACCCTGAGCACAGCCATGGAAGGAGCATTCTTTATACTTTTTTGACCCCAGAACCTTTTGTCAAGGAGAATCCCTGGTGTTCTGAAAACTAGCAATTACTACTCCCATCACTACAGGGTACAACCAAGGGCTCCTGATGACTCCTGTAGCAACAGAGGGGGACAGGTCCAGGTCCTCTCAGGCCTGACTCTTGTGGGCTCCCAACAGCCAGCATTGGCATCTCTTTGCCTACAGGTTCTTCTGGAGTCTGTGCCCACTGTCCACAGGAACAGTAAGCTGAAAGTGGGGGGGATTAACACCCTTGGGAGTGGAGTCAACCAACCGATGGGCTTTGGCACAGAAATCTCCCAGCTCCTTTAGCCCAGGGATGGGGGTAACTCTGCGGTGTTTGTTCTGCACAGAAGCTGAGTTTTCCCAGTGGATGGAGCTCCAGTTACTCCCAGTGGTGAATCCTTAGACATCAGAGCCTTTGCTTTATTGGCCACTCCCCCTTTCCTGCCACTTCTCCACTCCTTTTCTAGTGTTTCCTTCACTTTCCAAATAATCTACTTTCCAATCCTTGTCTGCTTCTGGGCGACACTACCAAAATTCAACTCTGTGTCAGATAATGCATTGAGCATTTCACATATATTATCTCATTTACTGTCATTTAATGAGCAAAATTCTCTCTTGCCCCAAGCAACTGGGATGAGGGAAGCAAGGCTTTGAGAAATTGAGTTTATCTAAGGTCACATAGCATTATGGACTGAATTGTGAACCTTCCCACCCCTCCTCCCCTTCATATCTTGAAGCTCTGACCCACAATGTGACTGTATTTGGAGACAGGGTCTATAATGGAGATAACTGAGGTTAAATGAAGTCATAAGGGTGGGACCCTAATCCAACAGGACTAGTATTCTTATAAAAAAAGGAAGATCCATCAGAAGTCTCTCTCTCTCTCTCTCTGCAATATGTACACCAGGGAAAGGGTATGTGAGGACACCATGAGAAGGTAGCTGTCTACAAGCCAGCAGGAGAGGTCTCACCACAAACTAACCCCGCTGTCACCTTGATCTTGGAATTCCAGCTTCCAGAACTATGATAAAATTGCCATTGTTTAAGACACTAGTGTGTGATATTTTGTTATGGCAGCCCTAACAGGTTAATACACATAGCTTATAAGAGTTGAAGCCAGGATTCATTCCTTCACTGAGTATCATATTTATTGAGCATCTATTATGTGCTGGGTATTGAGAATAAAATGATGGCACAAAGACAGGCACACAATTGCTCTTCCAGATGTAGTCACATAAAACCCATGTCAAATTCCAACTCTGCAAGGAGAAGTAATGTCATGCCGTGAGAGGGGGGCTCACCAGATCCAGGACGTCAGGTAAGGCATTTCTGAAGAAACTGCCCCTGACCTGAAGGCTCATGGATGATAACTGAGTAGTCAAAGAGGAGAAGGAATAGTAGGTACAAGGGGATATATGAGTATGAGGAGCAGGCTGAATATGAGGGACAGAAAAGAAGACTTTTAATTTATCCCCAGAGACCAGGTTCTTGGCCATGTTGTCCTCTGATTCACACTAGGTACTTTAGCAACGTTGGCTATGGTAGGTAAAAAATGACTCCCTAAATATATCCATACCCTAAATCGCTGAAATCTGTGTGTATTACCTTATATGGCAAAAAAACCCCAGTCTTCACAGTATAATTAATTTAAGGATCTTAAAATAGGTAATTTATCCTGGATTATTTGGGTAGACCCTAAATGTAATCTCAAGTGTCCTTATAAGAGGGAATCAGAGGGAGATATAATTTATGACATACACTCAGAAAGGATGAAAATATGAAGACAGAGCAGAGAAATACTTGAAGATGTTTGACATGACAAGGAATGGATTCTCCCCTAGAGCCTCCAGAGGGAGCACGGCCCTGCTGACACCTTGATTTCAGACTTCTGCCCCCAGAACTATGAGAGAATAAATCTGTGTTGTTTCAAGCCACCAAGTTTGTGATAATTTGTAACAGTAAACACAGGAAACTAATAGGCTGACTTAGCCCAGGTTCAAAGTTCCAGGAAAAGATGTCATGATGGCTTCAGCGATGACTGATTTTAGGGAAACCCCTACCTTCCCATTTCCCTCCCAAGACTGCTGGGCAATATTACTTCACCTGATAGAAGTCAGACCCTCTCAAGATAAATATACCTGAAGACCCTGGCCTTGACACTCTTCCTCTTTCTCCTGGTCATATCTTGCTTCCACCACTGACCGAAAGGAGCCACAATCCTATCTGAGCACAGGATAACCGCTGAGAACCTCGGCATCTTGTGTGCACTACCAATAAAGGGAAGCCTTAAAATGGTTTTAAACATCATTAAAAAATAGCCTTTAAGAGCTATGCTTTTTCTTATGCTGTTCCCTTTGCCTAGGATGACTCATACCTTCTCCCCTCAATTGGCAAATTTATTCATTTTTAAGATCTTCATTAGAAGTTTGGAATGGTTGCTGTGGTAGGAGGGATGTGAAGTCACCTGTGGGATGGAGAACTATTCCTTCTGCCCTCACGCGTGTCCTCCCCTCCTCATCCTAGCTGGTTCCCTGCAGCAGCAGCAGCAGCAGCAGCAGCAGCAGCAGCATGGCCTGGGTTGCTAGAAATGCAGGCTTTCAGGGCCCACCGCAGACCTGCTGAATCAGAATCTGCATTTTGATGAGGTTCCCAGGTGACCTGCATGTACATTAAAAGTGAGAAGCACTGAGCTAAAAAGTAAGAATTGCACTTTGACAATTTCAGTACAGTATGATCAGATTTAAAGGATTTCTAGAAAAGGGCTTTAAGATGAATCTGTTCTGCTAATTTAGACTTTCATTAAAGGTAAAGCTGTAGGAGCTAAGAAGCTTTTTCAGCCATTCGGGGGAGAGAATGGTGACACACGTGTGTACGTATGTTTTATGTAAACTCAGTCTGGTCCTCAGCTTCCCAGTGGAGACCTACAGAAGGACCAGCCTAGAGAGAATGATTCCAAGTGACAGGAGTGATGGGTAATCTGCTTCCTTGGGCTTCCTGTCTTGAGATTTCTATTAAGCAGGGTTCTAATTACTTCAAGTGTAATTACAGACTTTTACCCTTTCTCTGACTTCATTAGTAAGGGACGGAAAGAGTTTCGGAGAGAGATTTACGGACTGCCTGTGTATTAATTATGCACCTTTGCCTCCTCATCACAAATGACCTGGTCCAGAGGCTACCTCCCCACACTCAGTTAAGCTGTACCACATGGCGATCAGGAGAAAGAGAAAGAGCTGCGTCTCCAAGCAGCTGCTGCCTAGGGTAGGGCACTGTGTCAGGTCAAGGGCACAAGGCAGCTTTTCAACCATTGCCTTGGCAGGCTGTGACTCGTCTTCAGTGAGGCTGGCAACCAAACACTAATAGTCCACAGGATAGAGGAGGATGGGAGAAAGCCCCTGACCATTTTTAAGCGAAGTATGCAAATTCCAGCTTTCAGGTTGTTAGATTAGGTTAACTAGGTTGTTAACAGGTGAAGAGACCAGAAGCTCAAAGATAACTAAGGTAATAAAGCTACTGAAGAGTCATGATACTACTGCAGGAAGAGCACTTACTGTGTGCCAGCTACTGCTCTGAAGTGCCTTGTGTGTACTAATTAATTTAATTCTCATGACAGCCCTATGGAGTAAGTATTATGCCCATTTACAGATAAGAAAATGAAGTATAGAGAGTGTATTGGTTTGCTAGGGCTGCCATAACAAATTACCACAAATTTACATAAAACAACAGAACCATATTCTTTCATGGCTGCGGAGGGCAGAGTTTGAAATCAAGGCATCTGTGGGGGTCGTGCTCCCTCTGGAGGCTCTAAGGGTGATTTCCATATCTAGTCTCTTCAGTGTCTGGTGCCTGCCACTGTCCCCTGGCCTGTGGCCGCATCACTCCACCTCCTTCACAAGACCCTCTCCTGTCTGCGTCCCTCCTCTGTGGTTCCTTTATAAGGACAGTTGTCGCTGGATTTACCCCACCTGGATAATCCAGGATGAGCTCTTCATCTTGAGATCCTTAATTAGATCTGCAGAGACTTTTTGTCCAAATAAGGTCACATTCACAGATTGTGGGGCTGAGGATGTAGACATATTTTGGGGGGCCACCATTAGGTCCACTACAGAGAAGCTAGGTGACTTTCTCAAGGTTCCACAGCCAGGAAGTAACAGAGTTGAGATTTGAACCCAGTCAGTCCAGCCCAGAATCCATCCCCTCTCTGCTGCCTCCCATAAATGACAGAGGCTGGACTTGATCCTGTGCTAAACTCTGCCAGATGTATGCAGTGATTCACACTCACTCCTCGCCCTGCGGGAGCTGACCTCAGAGGGTCATTCCCTCTCCCTCAGACCACTGCAGGGGCCACTTAACTGGTCCCCTAGATTCACTCTTGCTACATAAAGTAAAGTAAGAGCCACACATGATGATAAAGAAGACGTGGTGTGTGTGTGTGTGTGTGTAAATAATGGAATATCACTTAGCCATGAAAAAAATGAAATAATGTAATTTGCAGCAACATGGAGGGACCTAGAGATTATCATACTAACTGAAGCAAGTCAGACAGAGAGAGACAAATACCATATGACATCACTTATATGTGGAATCTAAAAAACTGATACAAATGAACTTATTTACAAAACAGAAATAGACTTACAGACATAAAAAACAAACTTATGGGAGACTTCCCTGGTGGTCCAGTGGTTAAGAATCTGCCTTCCAATGTAGGGGATGCAGATTTGACCCCTGGTTTGGGAACTAAGATCCCACGTGCCACGGGGCAACTAAGCCCATGTGCTCTGGAACCTGCATGCCACAACTAGAGAGAAGCCCACGCATTGCAACGAAGAGCCCGCTCGCCTCAATGAAAGATCCCACATGCCGCAATGAAGATCCCGTGTGCCACAACTAAGACCTGACACAGCCAAATAAATTTTTTTAAAAACTTATGGTTACCGAAGGGGAAAGGGAGGGGAGGGATAAATTAGGAGTTTGAGATTAACATATACACACTACTATATATAAAATAGATAACCAACAAAGTCCTACTGTATAGCACAGGGAACTATATTCAATATCTTGCAATAATCTATAAGGGGAAAGAATCTGAAAAAGAATAGATACATAATGAATCACTTTGCTGTATAACTGAAGCTAATACAACAGTCTTAATCAACTATGTTTCAATTAAAAAATTAAAATAAATAAATTAATGAAAAGAAAAAGGTCACACATGAGGGTCCAAATGCTGAGCATCATGTAGGACCAGGCAGGGTAACCTCTCCAAGCCTCAGTTTTGTCTTCTCTGAAATGGTGATGATACTATCCACCCCACTGGTTTATCTTTTGCATAATGAGTAGCAACAAAATCCCAGCATCAGGCCCACAGAGATGCTTATGAAATGCTCCTTCCTCTTCTCTTCTCTCCTATCTAATCAATTCCCACAAAGAGATGATTATAGTCACTGATTGGCTTGGACTGGGGTTCTGGCAGTGGAGTGGAAAGAGAGGTAGAGAGTAAAGATATTTAAGACACTGAGTTGATGGGGCTTTGGGAAAGGCTGATGGGTGGGCTGTGGAGCAGAGGGAGTGAGTGAGTGGTGCAAGGGAAGGCTCCTCGGTTTTGGGTCTCTGCATCTGGGAGGACAGAGCTGTCATTCCCTGAATGGGGCAGATGGAGGCTGTGGGCAGGGAGAGCAAGAAGACATGGTGAGTTTGATGTGGGGTTGTTGAGTCTGAGGTGACTGTGGTCATCCGAGTGGAGTCAGTATCTAGATACTGTTGGATACATGAATCTGGGGCATGGAAGAGAGGCCTGAGCTGGGAGTCTCCAACATGTGGATGATAAATGGAAGGGCAGGAGCTGAGGAGGAAATATATGAAGGAAAGAAAGGAGTGGTCTGAGAGTGAGGCAACCTTCCCCGGCTGAGAACCACAGCAATGTCTTCTCACTACCTGCAGCCTCTGAACACACCCTGTGGGGGCCCAGCCTCCTCCATCCCATGGGTGAGGGCCTGAGGGATCACAGGCTGTGTCCTCCATGCTCAGGCTGGGGCTATGCTCTGTGGGGGGCAGTCAATTCAGGGCAGGGGCTGTCTTCTTTTCTCTGTGCTGATAGAGGCATCAAAAGGAAGAATATTAAAAGTGCAAGGCATACACTAACAATGAAATATCAGAAAGAGAAATTAAGGAAACAATCCCATTTACCATTGCATAAAAAGAAGAAAATATCTAGGAATAAACTTATCTAAGGGGGCAAAAGACCTGTACTCTGGAAATTATAAGACACTGATGAAAGAAATTGAACATGACACAGTTGGAAAGATATACCATGTTCTTGGATTGGAAGAATCAATATTGTTAAAATGACTATACTACCCAAGGTAATCTATATTCAATGCATTTCATGCATTTCCTATCAAATTACCAATCACATTTTTTCCCAGAACTGGAAAAAAATTTAAATATTTATGGAAACACAAAAAACACTGAATAGCCAAAACAATCTTGAGAAAAAAGAATGGAGCTTGAGAAATCACTCTCCTTGACTTCAGACTATACTACAAAGTTACAGTAATCAAAACACTATGGTACTGGCATGGAAACTGACACATAGATCAATAGAACAGGATAGAAAGCCCAGAGGTAAACCCATGCACTTATGGTCAATTAATCTACAATAAGGGAGGTGAAAATATACAGTGGAGAAAAGATAGTTTCTTCAATAAGTGGTGCTGGGAAAACTGGGCAGCTTCATGTAAAAGAATGAAATTAGAACATTCTCTAACACCATATACAAAAATAAGCTCAAAGTGGACTAAAGATCTAAATGTAAGACAGGATACAACACAACTCCTAGAGGAAAACATAGGCAGGACACTTGTTGACATAACTCGCAGCAATACTTTTTGAATCCATCTCCCAGAGTAATGGAAACAAAAGTAAAAATAAACAAATGGGACCTAATTAAACTTAAAAACTTTTGCACAGCAAAATAAACCATAAACAAGTGAAGTTAGTCAGAAAAAGAAATACTGTATGCTAACACATATATATGGAATCTTAAAAAAAGAAAAAAAAAGGTTCTGAAGAACCTAGGGGCAGGACAGGAATAAAGACACAGACGTAGAGAATGGACTTGAGGACACGGGGAGGGGAAAGGGTAAGCTGGGATGAAGTGAGAGAGTGACATGGACATATATACACTACCAAATGTAAAATAGATAGCTAGTGGGAAGCAGCTGCATAGCACAGGGAGATCAGCTTGGTGCTTTGTGACCACCTAGAGGGGTGGGATAGGTAGGATGGGAGGGAGATGCAAGAGGGAGGGGATATGGGGATATATGTATACGTATAGCTGATTCACCTTGTTATAAAGCAGAAACTAACACACCATTGTAAAGCAATTATGCTCCAATATAAAGAAGTTTAAAAATAAAAAGAAACCATAAACAAAACAAAAAGACAACCTATGGAATGGAAGAGAATATTTACAAATGATGCAAGCAACAAGGGATTAATTTCCAAAATATACAAACAGCTCATACTGCTCAATATCAAAAAATAAAACAAAACTCTAAACAACCCAATAGAATAAATGGGCAGAAGACCTAAACAAATAGATATTTCTCCAAAGAAGACATATAGATGGCTAACAGGTACATGAAAAGATGCTCAACATCACTAATTACTAGAGAAATGCAAATCAAAACTACAATGAGGTATCACTCACACCAGTCAGAATGGCAATCATTAAAAAGTCTACAAATACATGTTGGAGAGGGTTGCATTAACATGGGAAGATATATTTTTTATGTGAAAAAAGCAAGTTACAAAAAGCATGTATAAGTCACCAGATGGTTGTTTTTTAAAAAAGAACTGTATGTATATGCATACATTAAAAAAATCTAGAATAACATGCACCAGAATATTTAAAAGCTATCTGTCAATGTTGGGATGTGGGCCTCATGGTCCTCCAGCAGAGCAGAGGGAGGGGTCAAAGACCCCTCTCAAAGACCTCCAGCAGTTGTCAGAGCCCAATATCCGCTGAGTGGTCCCATTTCCACTGGGGCTGTTGTCTTGTTCTGCACCTGTACTGTCTTAGAACCTACTCACCTGATTGTGGTGTGCTCCTTCCTATCCCACTTACTCCAGGCCTGGGCCCAGGTCAAGGATCCCTGCTTGCCTGTGGCTTGATTAGTGAACTCTGGGACACAGAGATTTAAACTTCCCATCCTCATGGGCCCATGAGGGTTCTTAACTTATTGATTATTAGCACTCCAAGCCCTCTCAGGTCCTTCTGTAATCAAAAATAATGTTACAAAATGTCAGAACCACATGCAGAATAGGATGGGTGAGGCAGGCTTTATAGAGGTCATTTCCTAGTTGTCCTCTAAATCTTGTGTTGAAAGTGCTGGTGCTTGTTACCCACAGGCCAAGGCACAGAAGTGCCCAGGAGCTGCAGTGGGGACATCATCTGGGAGTCGGGAGGCCTGGGTTTAACTCCCTGACTTGAAAATGGCTTGCACTTAAGCAAGTCACTTCAAGGTTCAGGTGCTTAGCAGGAAATGTGGAAATATGGTACTTTCCCCTCAGGGGTTCTGTAAGAATGAAATGAGATGTTTGGTGCAGTTTTCAGCATAAGGTCTAGCAGTATATAAGAGCAGTCACTCTGCCCTCTGCCTAGACTGCTTTCCTGGATTTCTCTGCATGGCTCATGCCCACACTTTTTTCTGGTCTCTGCTTATAAAGGGCCTCCCAGACACTCCTATCTAAATGAGCACCTACCCCCTTCCCATCACTCTATCCCTTACCCCATTGGGATTTTCCTTCACAGGACTATCACTGTCATTATTTTATGTAGGAACAGGTAAGCTCCATGATAACAGGGCTTTGTCCCCTTTTTTCACAGCTGACGCCCCAGGGTCTAGAAGAGTGTCTGGCTTACAGTAAGTGCTCAATAAATGAACGAGTACATACATATTTATTTGAATGAGTGAATAAATGTATATTAGCTTTTTATTATCATTGCTGGCATTGATGTGTTTATTCACTGAATGAATGAATAAATGAATGAGTACATGTCAGTTATTTTTATCTGATTGTTATCCTTAACTGGTACATAAGCAATAGGTCCGTGCCCATGGAAGGGTGAGGCCTGAATACTGTAAGCTGTTCAGACTCTGTGGTCCAGGAGTATTGCAGATAAACACTCACAAATGAGGTGTCTATTTGCAGATGGCTGTCACAGGTCTTCCTGAGCTGGGAGAAAGATACAGGAGTCAATTTATCAACGTGTGGAAAAGGTCACTTCCTTCTTGACCTCATTGAGCAGTTTACAGTGATAGCACTTAGGGAGAATTACTCTCCAATTTTTCCAATCTGCAAAGGGTTGTAGAAGTGGGGGTGATACTGGCCTCAGGTAACTCAGTACCTGGGATACAACAAGGTCCCCAAATATCAGTCTCCTCCCTTCAACTGAGCACTTATAAGAAAGTCAGTAGGGGGAGATTTGTAAAGGGATATGGATCTTTTTCTTATTAGGTATATGAAACAGAATCCCAGAGATAGTGCAGCCTGGGGGTGAGGGAGGAAGAGCTTAGTGCTCTGACTCTGAATCCAAATGCCTGTTGTTGCATCTTGGCTCTGCCACTTAGGAGGTGTGGATCTTGGTCTGGTGTTGATGATGATGATAATTGTGATGATGATATTGATAGCACCAAGCTCACAAATGTCTGGCATATGATCAGCACTTGG
Source organism: Leucopleurus acutus (assembly GCF_964270905.1). Classification (NCBI taxonomy): domain Eukaryota; kingdom Metazoa; phylum Chordata; class Mammalia; order Artiodactyla; family Delphinidae; genus Leucopleurus; species Leucopleurus acutus. The sequence continues at coordinate 132,065,933 of NC_139147.1, read as the reverse complement.
TAAATGTCAGCTATGAAAATGATTTATTATCATGAAGGGACTGTAAAAAATATTGTCCTAATTAGGACACTTGAAAATGAAAGGGAACAGTGTTAATAATTAAACCATGACAACACGTGTGAACTGGGGCAAATGGAGTCTAGGTTACGGTATCCTTATGAGGGCACCTCACATGCAAAGATGAATTCCCCCTCCTTGGAAGTATTTAAGCAGAGGCCGGGAGCACCGAAAGCTGACTCCTGCACTGTGCTGGCTGAACTCAGCTGGACTTTTGTCTTTCTCCCCATTTCAAGCTTTTCATATTCCACTGGAACCCTGTCTGCAAGTTCACTGTAATATTAGTTTTCCTGGTTCGAGTGTCATTGTGGGGAGAGAGGTCTGGAGGATTTCCATTCCTTTGTTGCTGATAACTGCATTGGGAGTGTGTGCTGACCTCAGCCCCCTGGTGGGCAGACACCAGGGAAGAGTGGGTGAGCACTATAATCAGCTCACTCTGGGCCTTGCCCGACCTGCCCAGGTGGACAGAGGAGCCTCAAAGGCTCACCTGCCATCCAAAACAAAGTTAATGAATTCACACTCGGCCTCATTTTGCCCTTGAATCTGAAACCAAGACTCTTGGGAATGATTTTGTAACCCAAGCAGTTATTGTTTTTTCTCCTTTTAAACTTCATTAGTTTAATTCAAAATAAAAATATTCTCTTTCTCAAATTAGGCTTGAACTGGAGATTCTGGACTTTGGAGGAATGTCAGAACCTCTTTGCAGTTCCAGTGAAGTTTCCTTAACTTATTCGTTATTAGTGCTCCAAGCTCTCCAGGGTATCTTCTGTAATCAAAACAGTATAACAAAGGATCAGAATCGGATTACCCAAGGAAAACTTCCTCCCTGTGGGCAGTGAGGTGGGAATCAAGGCTTTACCTGCAGCATCTGCAAAGTTCTTTCTCAAAAACCTAACAGAAAGCACAGCCTCATCATCAAAAAGTTCACAAATAATAAATGCTGGAGAGGGTGTGGAGAAAAAGGAACCCTCCTACACTGTTGGTGGGAATGTAAATTGGTGCAGTCACTATGGAGAACTGTATGGAGGTCCCCTAAAAATAGAATTACCATATGATCCTGCAATCACACTCCTGGGTATATATCTGGAGAAAACTCTAATTTGAAAAGATACATGCACCTAAATGTTCATAGCAGCACTATTTACAATAGCCAAGACATGGAAGCAACCTAAATGTCCATTGAGAGATGGATGGATAAAGAAGATGTGGTACATATATACAAATGGAATACTACTCAGCTGTAAGAAAGAATGAAATAATGCCATTTGCAGCAACATGGATGATGGACCTAAAGATTATCATACTAAGTGAAGTAAACCAGAGAAAGACAAATATCATATGATATTGCTTATATGTGGAATCTAAATAAAAAAAGGTGCAAATGAACTTATTTGCAAAACAGAAATAGAGGGCTTCCCTGGTGGCGCAGTGGTTAAGAATCCACCTGCCAATGCAGGGGACGCAGGTTCAAGCCCTGGTCTGGGAAGATCCCACATGCCGTGAAGCAACTAAGCTCGTGTGCCACAACTATTGAGCCTGCGCTCTAGAGCCCATGAGCCACAACTAGTGAAGCCCGCGCACCTAGAGCCTGTGCTCCACAAGAAGAGAAGCCACCACGATGAGAAGCCCATGCACCACAACAAAGAGTAGCTCCCGCTCACTGTAACTAGAGAAAGCCCGCGGGCAGCAATGAAAACCCAACACAGCCAAAAATAAAAATAAACTAACTAACTAAATATATATATATAAACAGAAATAGACCCTCAGACATAGAAAACAAATGTATGGTTACCAAAGGGGAAAGGGGTGAGGGAAGGATAAATTAGGAGATTGGGATTAACATATACACACTACTATATATAAAATAGATAACCAACAAGGACCTATGCATAGCACAGGGCACTATACTCAATATTTTATAATAACTTATAAGGGAAAAGAATCTGAAAAAGATTATATATATATGTGTGTGTGTGTGTGTGTGTGTATACACTGAATCGTGCTATATACCTGAAGTTAACACAACATTGTAAACCAACTATACTTCAATAAAAAATATATATCTGTATATATCTACATATCTATATATAGATATATATATAAAGAAAGCACAGCCACAGCAGATACCTCACTCAAAATCATTTCTCACTAATCCCCCAAATTAGACATCTTTACATGTTTTAAAGTTCTTCAAAAGTTTAAGATCTGTACAATACTAGGTATCATATACTTCTATGTGAATATGAGTTCTTCTAAGTCAGGATGCAGGCCTGATTTTTTTTTAAAATTATGATGTTTTTACTAACATTCATAGTAACTTTTTCCTGATTATAGAGGTGATATATATTCCTTTTAGAAAATATAGAAAAACATGGAGGCGACACGAAAAATCACCCATAACCCCACACTCTACATGTCTTCATTCTTGTCATTTAAAAATATTTCCTCCTAGTCCTTTGGTCTACTAAGAAATGAGTACTTGAAGCGCTAGTAATATTTTTTCCCCACCTTTGGGAGAGAAGACCAAGAAGAGGTTAGTTTCTGATGGCTACATGTGATGTTCAGAAAATTGTATGGTAATTGGTAACTAAATTTCATAAGTTGCCAAGCTAAAAAAATGCAGTAATCTTCTCAGGTTTTAAAATAATGGCAGTAAAACATAAATATGTTTAAAAAAATATTTTTGGTAAATAAAAATATTTGGTAGAGAATTAATTTGGGGCTACTATATTATTTGGTGAATTGACTTTCTGATCATTTGACTTCAGCAAATTGGTCATTTGACATATTGAGGATTTGGTTCACAGTGTTGTAGTGTCTCATGCTTAAGGGCTGAGACAAGCCTAGGACATTTCTGTTTAAGGCACTCAGAATGCTGATAATTGAGAAGGTATAACCAGATGAGGCTGGGAATAGGCCAGGACCAGATGGTGGAGAGAGCCTGTGTTAACCCCAAGAAGACAGGATTAGGGTGGGTTTTTACAGCCAGTAGTTCTTTGTTGGGTGGAAGAGTGATTGGAATGAAGGCTGGCTGACAACAAGCAAAAGTGGTAGATCTGGTAGAGGTACCAGTAGCTGCCTTCAAACCCAGCTGGCACATGTGTCTCTCCATATGGGTAGACAGATCCAGGGTGCCCTGGCCAGGCAGGCTGAAGGCTGAGTGCCTGCACCAGCCTGCCTTAAAGAGTTGACCAGGTCAAACACCTAGAGCTGCTTTTCAGTAGTAACATGTCAGTCCTTGCAAATTCTCACCCAGTTTCAGGTCACGTGCCCTCCTCCCTTGTACACATATGGAGCTAGGAGAGGTACCATATTCCTGTGAATGTATGTGGAACAGGGCCTGTAAACACAGGCCCATTTTAATTGCCACTAAATAGATCTTTTGAAAACTATCTTTGAAATTAAGTAGACACGAGGAGTTGCTTTCCCAGGGGGCGCCTCAGTCGGGAGGTACAATCTGTGGCTGAATGACATCTATGACTGGCAGGCTCAGTTCTGGATGAGAAGAGAAGGGGTGGGGTGGGGGAGTTGAGGGGAGGTGGGCAGAGAACATCCTGCAAAGGGATGAGGATGCAGGGAGGGATGCTTTACTTTCAGAGACAAGGGGAAGGAAAGAGATGAGTGAGAATCATTAACTATTAGAATTGGAAGGAACTTGGAGGTTAATCAATACAAAACCTTCCCTCTACAGATGAGGTCACTACATCACCAAGATCCCACAGGGACTTGGTGGCAGATCCAGGCCCCAGGGCTCTTGATGCCAGTCTAGGACACCATAGAGGAGATTTAAAGGTACAAAAGGAGACTCTAGAGGAAGTAGAGGGGTTTCCCTAGTACCCAAATGCAAGAAGATTATTTGCTGGACAAAGATAGCAAAGAAAAAGGCAATAACTAATTTTCTTCTCCTTGGAGAGTTGAGGTGTGCTCACCCACAATTGCCCTGTGTGAATCCCACCTGCCTATGAGCAGAACAGTCAACATGGAAACAGCACTGCTTCCCAGGATTTCTCAGCCTGTCCATGGCAGCTGAGATGATGACATTTATTGATGACATCATTCATTACTCATGTGGCTTCTGCCTGCAGTAATTCTGCAAAGTTAGGGAAAGCTTTTCATGTGAGCAGCAGAAGGAAAATGAGTTGCCTGCTGTAATGTGTAAATTTGACTCCCCTGGGCCATCAATTTTATGCCATGAGGATACTGATGTTATGCAACAAAAAACCAACCTTGGGAATCTCACTGTGGGCTTTATATTGAGTTTGGATAGCACCCTTTGCACCATCAAAGCCCCAGTCCCCACTGATTGGGTCCATCCCAGCCTGAGACCAAATGCACGTAGGTCACTGAAAGCTTGTGGTCAGCCATCCTTTCAGGGGTCACTGTGGCTTATCTAATGCTAACATTCACCTGTGTCAGGAGAAGAACCAACAGTCTAGGTAATAGGTCCATTCAACTATATTGAGTGGATAGGAGAAACAAACTTTGGAAGTCAAGATGCTCACCAAGAATATAAACTCAAAGCCATGTGCATGGTCCTTTGTGGGACTGTAAACTTTATGAAGCAATTTTTTTTTCCTGCTCTCCAGATGTTTTTGTTGTCCTCCTTAGTATCTCTAGATAATTACCCCAAACATTTGTTCTTTTGTTATTAAAACTAGTGATACACTGTCCAAGATTCATTGGCATTCCTCCCCCAAGACTCTGTGACAGTGGTCTGACAGTGGTTCTCAAAGTGTGGCCAGCAGCATCTCCATCACCTGGGAACTCAGAGAGGCAAATTATCTGTGTTCTCACTAAATCTTCTGAATCAGAAACTCTGGGGGTGGGGTCTGTACTACATGTTTTAATAAGCCTCCACCTGGCTTTGTTAAGTTCAAGTTTGAGAACCTCTGCTCTGTGGGAAGATGGCACATGATTCTCCTCTCATGAATGAGAGTCAGAGCCCCCCAGAGAGCCTTGAAATCCTTTGAGGTGTTAAAGATTTCCCTGATCACTTATGATGACAGGAAGCAGGAATTCTTGGTTATAACAGGTATCTTCTGACCTTTGGGGGAAGAAATACCTGAAGAGCAGCCACATGACAGAGAGGAGAGGACTTCACACAGTGTAACAGTCCTCCAAGCCACGGAGGAGAGAAAATGCCTGAAAGAAAAGCAATGATGAAACCCAGGGCAACCATGAATTTGGATAATGGGTTTATGCAGCATGGTTTAGGGTGAAAAGACCAGGAGGGAACACCTTCTGGATGGTGAATTTGTAAGGTTCTTGTTTTGGGAGGTTAACACACTATTTAAGAAGCTGTGTTATATTTAAAGTGAATTCAGTGTGCAAACCTTGAGGAGAGGTAACCAAAGCTATTTTTTTCCCCAAGAGAATTCCTATGTTGCCTCTATCAGCTTCGTACAAGACAAACTTAAAAAAACACAAACTAGCAAGGTAAACTCCAACCCAGATTTGCATTAATAGCTGCTACATCATAATTTACACTAGTTAGTGATAAACTATTAGAGCAAAAGGAAAAGAGCATGAGAGGCTTAGGAGCCAAAGAGCTCTGTACTCAAGATCCAGCTCAACCCCTCATGAGCTATGTGACCTTGAGGAAGCTACCTACCTGAGCCTTATTCAGTCTCAGTATTCTCAAAAGGAAGTAGAGATAATGGTAGTGCTTAGCCTCCAGGGATGCTGTGCTGATTAAATGAGTTGAGGTCTAGTGAGTGCCCAGCCCAGTGGCTGGTAAATAAAAGTGCCTAGAGAAAAGTAGCTGCTATATTTATTATTTTTATTATTTCGGACTCACTGTCCACTGGATTGGTGCATGATGGAGTAGAAAAATATGGGGATGAATGAATGAGTTAATAAGCAGTGACAGAAAATGAAGGCATCACATTAAAGAAGGTCTGCTTGCTGTTCGAGATAGTAAGGGGTCGCATTTCTCCCTGGCATGCCCTCTGTTGGGTGCAGCAGGAACGGGGTTTAGTTCCTGGCCTTCTTTCAGCCAACAGAAACCCAAGGATGGTCTCCACAGTCACCGAAAAGGCTTACACAGCTTTCCGAGCACCCCGCATCTCTGTGATTCGCCCCCCTCATCCATCTGCTGAGAACACACAGTTTTGCCTTGAGTGCTCTTGGAGGATGTGAACCTTCATCTGGCATCACCGCTCAGTGGTAAGTCACTTGCTGTGCTGGTACCCAACGTCATGGGCAATGCCAGTTTCTAACATGCTGAGGGCTGCTATTTTCCCTTCCAAAAGGCCATGAGTCCTGCTGGTTCACATGGCAGAATGAGAATGTGACAAACTCAGACAGGTAGAGCAAGTACCTGTAGACAGTCTTGAGGAGAGAGGCTCTGAATGTGTGACTTTCTGGATGGGTTTTGGGAAGCCATTTTATATTTCCCTTTGAGCTTCAGTTGTGGAAGATAAGAATCGGAACATCTGTCCCAAATTATTTCAGAGATCTTACTTGAAACTATTTTTACTAAAAATTGCCCCATAAGAGTAAATATTATACACAAACTGAATCTTTGACTGTATAAAGCATGCAACAAACCTAAGGCAAAATTATAAGTTCAGTTATACTAATTGCCCAGGACATGGGTTCTATCATAAGGTTTTCACCCATTTTCCTTCCACATTCACTTCTGAAACAATGTTGGTCCCCACAGGTGTCTGTAGTGGTATCTCCTTAATAACAGGTTCTAGACCCTGAGTGCTCTTTCTGTGCCAGGGACCTGCTAAGCACCTTGTAAGTATTTTCTCACTTGATCGTCACACTATTTCTTTCTTTCTTTTTTTTTTAACAAACATCTTTATTGGAGTATAATTGCTTTACAATGGTGTGTTAGTTTCTGCTTTATAACAAAGTGAATCAGTTATACACATGTCCCCATATCTCTTCCCTCTTGCGTCTCCCTCCCTCCCACCATCCCTATTCTACCCCTCTAGTTGGCCAAAAAGCACCGAGCTAATCTCCCTGTGCTATGCAGCTGCTTCGCACTAGCTTTCTATTTTACGTTTAGTAGTGTATATATGTCCATGCCACTCTCTCACTTTGTCACAGCTTACCCTTCCCCCTCCCAGTATCCTCAAGCCCATTCCCTAGTAGGTCTGCATCTTTATTCCCGTCTTGCCCCTGGGTTCTTCTGACCAATTTTTTTTCTTTTTTTTTTAGATTCCATATATTTGCGTTAGCATACGGTATTTGATTTTCACTTTCTGACTTACTTCGCTCTGTATGACAGTCTCCAGGTCCATCCACCTCACTACAAATAACTCAATTTTTTTCCTTTTTATGGCTAATATTCCACTGAATATATGTGCCACATCTTCTTTATCTATTCATCTGTTGATGGACACTTAGGTTGCTTCCATGTCCTGGCTATGGTAAATAGAGCTGCAGTGAACATTTTGGTACATGAATCTTTTTGAATTATGGTTTTCTCAGGGTATATGCCAAATAGTGGGATTGCTGGATCATATGGTAGTTCTATTTTTAGTTTTTTAAGGAACATCCATACTGTTCTCCATAGTGGCTGTATCAACTTACATTCCCACCAACAGTGCAAGAGGGTTGCCTTTTCTCCACACCCACTCCAGCATTTATTGTTTGTAGATTTTTTGATGAGGGCCATTCTGACCAGTGTGAGATGATATCTCATTGTAGTTTTGATTTGCATTTCTCTAATGATTAATGATGTTGAGCATTCTTTCATGTGTTTGTTGGCAATCTGTATACCTTCTTTGGAGGAATGTCTATTTAGTTGTTCTGCCCATTTTTGGATTGGGTTGTTTGTTTTTATGATATTGAGCTGCATGTGTGGCTTGTATGATTTGGAGATGAATCCTTTGCCAGTTGCTTCATTTGCAAATATTTTCTCCCATCCTGAGGGTTGTCTTTTGGTCTTGTTTATGGTTTCCTTTGCTGTGCAAAAGCTTCGAAGTTTCATTAGGTCCCATTTGTTTATTTTTGTTTTTATTTCAGTTTCTCTAGGAGGTGGGTCAAAAAGGATCTTGCTGTGATTTACGTCATAGAGTGCTCTGCCTATGTTTTCTTCTAACAGTTTGATGGTGTCTGGCCTTACATTTAGGTCGTTAATCCATTTTGAGTTTACTTTCGTGTATGGTGTTAGGGAGTGACCTAAATTCATTCTTCTACATGTAGCTTTCCAGTTTTCTCAGCACCACTTATTGAGGAGGCTGTCTTTTATCCACTGTATATTCTTGCCTCCTTTATCAAAGATAAGTTGACCATATGTACATGGGTTTATCTCTGGGCTTTCTATGCTGTTCCATTGATCTTTATTTCTGTGTTTGTGCTAGTACCACACTGTCTTGATTACTGTAGCTTTGTAGTATAGTCTGAAGTCAGAGAGCCTGATTCCTCCAGCTCCGTTTTTCGTCCTCAAGATTGCTTTGGCTATTCATGATCTTTTGTGTTTCCATACAAATTGTGAAATTATTTTTCTAGTTCTGTGAAAACTGCCAGTGGTAGTTTGATAGGGATTGCATTGATTCTGTAGATTCCTTTGGGTAGCAGAGTCATTTTTACAATGTTTATTCTTCCAATCCAGAACATGGTATATCTCTCCATCTATTTGTATCATCTTTAATTTCTTTCATCAGTGTCTTATAATTTTCTGCATACAGGGTCCTTTGTCTCCTTAGGTAGGTTTATTCCTAGGTATTTTATTCTTTTAGTTGCAATGGTAAATGGGAGTGTTTTCTTACTTTCACTTTCAGATTTTACATCATTAGTGTATAGCAATGCAAGAGATATCTGTGCATTAATTTTCTATCCTGGTACTATATCAAATTCATTGATTAGCTCTAGTAGTTTTCTGGTAGCATCTTCAGGATTCTCTATGTATAGTATCATGTCATCTGCAAACAGTGACAGCTTTACTTCTTCTTTTCCAATTTGGATTCCTTTTCTTTCTTTTTCTTCTCTGATTGCTGTGGCTAAAACTTGCAAAACTATGTTGAACAATAGTCGTTAGAATGGGCAATCTTGTGTTGTTCCTGATCTTAGTGAAAATGCTTTCAGTTTTGCACCATTGAGAATGATGTTGGCTGTGGGTTTGTCATATATGGCCTTTATTATGTTGAGGAAAGTTCCACCTATGCCTACGTTCTGGAGGGTTTTCATCATAAGTGGGAGTTGAATTTTGTCGAAAGCTTTCTCTGCATCTACTGAGATGATCATATGGTTTTTCTCTTTCAATTTGTTAATATGGTGTATCACGTTGATTGATTTGCGTATGCTGAAAAATCCTTGCATTCCTGGGATAAACCCCACCTGATCATAGTGTATGATCCTTTTAATGTGCTGTTGGATTCTGTTTGCTACTGTTTTGTTGAGGATTTTTGCACCTATGTTCATGAGTGATATTGGCCTGTAGTTTTCTTTCCTTGTGACATCTTTGTCTGAGTGATGGTGGCCTTGTAGAATGAGTTAGGGAGTGTTCCTCCCTCTGCTCTGTTTTGGAAGAGTTTGAGAAAGATAGGTATTAGCTCTTCTCTAAATGTTTGATAGAATTCGCCTGTGAAGCCCTCTGATCCTGGGCTTTTGTTTGTTGGAAGATTTTTAATCACAGTTCCAATTTCAGTGCTTGTGATTGGTCTGTTTACTTTTTCTGTTTCTTCCTGGATCTGTCTCGGAAGGTTGTGCATTTCTAAGGTTTTGTCCATTTCTTCCAGGTTGTCCATTTTATTGGCATAGAATTGCTTGTAGTAATCTCTCATGATCCTTTGTATATCTGCAATATCACTTGTTACTTTTCCTTTTTCATTTCTAATTCTATTTATTTGAGTCTTCTACTTTTATTCCTTGATAAGTCTGGCTAATGGTTTATCAATTTTGTTTATCTTCTCAAGAACCAGCTTTAAGTTTTATTGATCTTTGCTATTGTTTCCTTCATTTCTTTTTCATTTATTTCTGATCTGATCTTTATGATTTCTTTCCTTCTGCTAACTTTGGGTTTTTCTTTGTTCTTCTGTCTCTAGTTGCTCTAGGTGTAAGATTAGGTTGTTTATTTGAGATGTTTCTTGCTTCTTTTTTTTTTTTTTAATAAATTTATTTTTGGCTGTGTTGGGTCTTCGATTCTGTGTGAGGGCTTTCTCCAGTTGTGCGAACGGGGGTCCAGTCTTCATTGCAGTGCATGAGCCTCTCACTATCATAGCCTCTTCCGTTGTGGATAACAGGCTCTAGATGCGCAGGCTCAGTGGTTGTGGCTCACGGGCCTAGCCGCTCTGCGGCATGTGGGATCTTCCTGGAACAGGGCCAGAACTGGGTCCCTTGCATTGGCAGGCAGATTCTTAACCACTGCACCACCAGGGAAGCCTCTCTTGTTTCTTGAGGTAGGATTGTACTGCTATAAACTTTCCTCTTAGAACTGCTTTTGCTGCATCCCATAGGTTTTGGGTCATTGTGTTTTCATTGTCATTTGTTTCTAGGTATTTTTTGACTTCCTCTTTGATTTCTTCAGTCATCTCTTGGTTATTAAGTACTGTGTTGTTTATCCTCACTGTGTTTGTATTTTCTACAGATTTTTTCCTGTAATTGATATGTAGTCTCATAGAGTTGTGGTCAGAAAAGATACTTGATACAATTTCAATTTTCTTAAATTTACCAAGGCTTGATTTGTGACCCGAGATATGATCTATCCTGGAGAATGTTCCATGAGCACTTGAGAAGAATGTGTATTCTGTTGTTTTCAGATGGACTGTCCTATACATAGCAATTAAGTCCATCTTGTTTAATGTATCATTTAAAGCTTGTGTTTCCTTAATTATTTTCATTTTGGATGATCTGTCCATTGGTGAAAGTGGGGTGTTTAGTCACCTACTGTGATTGTGTTACTGTTGATTTCCCCTTTTATGGCTGTTAGTACTTGCCTTATGTATTGAGGTGCTCCACTGTTGGGTGCATAAATATTTACAATTATTATATCTTCTTCTTGGATTGATCCCTTGATCATTATGTAGTGTCCTTCTTTGTCTCTTGTAATAGTCTTTGTTCTAATGTCTATTTTGTCTGATATGAGAATTGCTACTCCAGTTTTCTTTTGATTTCCATTTGCATGGAGTATCTTTTTCTATCCCCTCACTTTCAGTCTGTATGTGTCACTAGGTCTGAAGTGGGTCTCTTGTAGACAGCATATATATGGGTCTTGTTTTTGTATCCATTCAGCCAGTCTATGTCTTTTGGTTGGAGCATTTAATCCATTTACATTTAAGGTAATTATCGATATATATGTTCCTATTACCATTTTCTTAATTGTTTGGGGTTTATTATTGTAGGTCTTTTCCTTCTCTTTTGTTTCCTGCCTAGAGAAGTTCCTTTAGAATTTGTTGCAAAGCTGGTTTGATGGTGCTGAATTCTCTTAGCTTTTGCTTGTCTCTAAAGCTTTTAATTTCTCTGTGAAATCTGAATGAGATCCTTGCTGGGTAGAGTAATCTTGGTTGTAGGTTTTTATCCTTCATCACTTTAAATATGTCCTGCCACTCCCTTCTGCTTGCAGAGTTTCTGCTGAAAGATCAGCTGTTAACCTTATGGGGATTCCCTTATGTGTTACTTGTTGTTTTTCCCTTGCTGCTTTTAATATTTGTTCTTTGTATTTAATTTTTTATAGGTTGATTAATATGTGTCTCCGTGTGTTTCTACTTGGATTTATCCTGTATGGGACTCTCTATGCTTCCTGGACTTGATTTACCATTTCCTTTCCCATATTAGGGAAATTTTCAACTATAATCTTTTCAAATATTCTCAGTCCCTTTGTTTTTCTCTTCTTCTTCTGAGACCCCTATAATTCGAATGTTGGTGCGTTTAATGTTGTCCCAGGGGTCTCTGAGACTGTCCTCAATTCTTTACATTCTTTTTTCTTTATTCTGCTCTGCAGTAGTTATTTCCACTATTGTATCTTCCAGGTTACTTTCCGTTCTTCTGCTTCAGTTATTCTGCTATTGATCCCTTCGAGAGAATTTTAAATTTCATTTATTGTGTTGTTCATCACTCTTTGTTTGCTCTTTAGTTCTTCTAGGTCCTTGTTAAACGTTTCTTGTATTTTCTCCATTCTATTTCCAAGTTTTTGGATCATCATTACTATCATTATTCTGAATTCTTTTTCTAGTAGACTGCCTATTTCCTCCTCATTTTTTAGGTCTGGTGAGTTTTTATCTTGTTCCTTCATCTGCTGTGTGTTTCTCTGTCTTCTCATTTTGCTTAACTTACTGTTAAGCGTCTCCTGTTTGGGTCTCCTTTTCACAGGCTGCAGCTTCATAGTTTCCATTGTTTTTGGTGTCTGTCCCGAATGGCTAAGGTTGGTTCAGTGGGTTGTGTAGGCTTCCTGGTGGAGGGGACTAGTCCCAGTGTTCTGGTGGATGAGGCTGGATCTTGTCTTTCTGGTGGGCAGGTCCACGTCTGGTGGTGTGTTTTGAGGTGTCTGTGGCCTTATTATGATTTTAGGCAGCCTCTGTGCTAATGGATGGGGTTGTGTCCCTGTCTTGCTAGTTGTTTGGCATAAGGTGTCCTACACTGTAGCTACCTGGTCGTTTAGTGGAGCTGGTTCTTGGCATTGAGATGGAGATCTCTGGGAGATTTTCTCTGTTTGATATTATGTGGAGCTGGGAGGTCTCTTGTGGACCAGGTCCTGAACTTGGCTCTCCCACCTCAGTGGCACCATCCTGACACCTGGCTGGAGCACCAAGAGCCTGTCCTCCACATGGCTCATAATAAAAGGGAGAAAATAAAGAAAGAAAGAGAGAAGATAAAATAAAATAAAGTAAAATAAAATAAAGTTATTAAAATAAAAGATAATTATTAAGAAAGAATATTTTTTTACATAATAAAAAAATGGAGAGGCAGAACCCTAGGACAAATGGAAAAAGCAAAGCTATACAGACAAAATCACACACAGAAGCATACGCATACACACTCACAAAAAGAGAAAAAGGGGAAAAAATCATAAATGTTGCTCTCAAAGTCTACCTCCTCAATTTGGGATGATTCGTTGTCTATTCATGTATTCCACAGATGCAGGGTACATCAAGTTGATTGTGGAGATTTAATCTGCTGCTCTGGAGGCTGCTGGGAGAAATTTCCCTTTCTCTTTTTTCTTCTTACAGCTCCCAGGGTTCAGCTTTGGATTTGGACTCACTCTGCGTATAGGTTGCCTGAGGGCGTCTGTTCTTCGCTCAGACAGGACGGGGTTAAAGGAGCAGCTGATTCGGTGGCTCTGGCTCACTCAGGCTGGGGCGGAGGGAGGGTTACGGATGCGGGGCAAGCCTGTGGTGGCAGAGGCCAGCATGACCTTGCACCAGTCTGAGGCATGCCGTTCATTCTCCTGGGGAAGTTGTCCCTGGATCATGGAACCCTGGCAGTGGCGGGCTGCACAGGCTCCCAAGAGAGGAGGTGTGAACAGTGACCTGTGCTTGCTCACAGGCTTCTTGGTGGCGGCAGCAGCAGCCTTAGCTTCTCATGCCCATTTCTGGGATCCACACTGATCGCCGCGGCTCGCGCCCATCTCTGGAGCTCCTTTAAGTGGTGCTCTTAATCCCCTCTCCTCGCGCACCAGGAAACAAAGAGGCAAGAAAAAGTCTCTTGTCTCTTCGGCAGCTCCAGACATTTTCCCGGACTCCCTTCCGGCTAGCCGTGGTGCACTAGCCCCTTCACGCTGTGTTCACGTCGCCAACCCCAGTTCTCTCCCTGCGATCCGACCAAAGCCGGAGCCTCAGCTCCCAGCCCCGCCCGCCCTGGTGGGTGAGCAGACCAGCCTGTCGAGCTGGTGAGTGCCAGTTGGCACCGATCCTCTGTGCGGGAATCTCTCCGCTTTGTCCTCCGCACCCCTGTTGGTTTGCTCTCCTCCGTGGCTCCGGAGCTCCCCGCCTCCGCCACCCGCAGTCTCCGTCGCGAAAGCCCTTCCTAGTGTGTGGAAACCTTTCCTTCACAGCTCCCTCCCACTGGTGCAGGTCCTGTCCCTATACTTTTGTCTCTGTTTATTCTTTTTTCATTTGCCTACCCAGGTATGTGGGGAGTTTCTTGCCTTTTAGGAGGTCTGAGGTCTTCTGCCAGTGTTCAGTAGGTGTTCTGTAGGAGTTGTTCCAGGTGTAGATGTATTTCTGATGTATTTGTGGGGAAGAAGGTGATCTCCACATCTTACTCTTCCGCCATCTTGAAGCTCCTCCCCCATCACACTATTTATTGAGGGCAGCATTATTATATCCATTTTTCAAATGAAGAGACTGAGGTTTAAGTAGCTGCAGGAATTTGCCTCCGGACATACACCTGAGCACGGCTGAGCTGGGATATGACCCTAGTCCACCCAGCTTCATGGTGTAGCATCATGAAACAGTACCTCGGACCCGATCATGCCATTCCTACAGCTCCCACGTCCACCATCCCCTGCCCAACTGAACAGTGCAAGGAAAAGGAATCTTCTTTCATTTCTGAAGTTAGAAAATGCTGAAGAAGAAAAATGATTTTTTTTTTTTGCTTGATCATAGTAGAGAGATAAATTTGAAAAAAACAAAGGGTGCCAAAGGGTCACAACTTGTCAAACTATGGAGTGAAGAAGTCTGCTCCCCTTCACAGAGCTCTCATGACAACTGCATTTGTCTGTGTGTTACTCTACACATAGTAAAGGATTTTGATTTCAATACATCAAGTTCACACTTTCACCTAAGAAAATGAAATGTTCTTACATACTCAACAATTAAAAAAAAAACCCTTTATGAGTTGTTCATACGTGGCGTGTTCAATGAATTTTCTTCCAAAAGTAAAAATAAAACAGCCTCTTTGAAAGATCTCATCACTTTCCTGCTACCAACTACCATCTATAGGGAGTCAGCTCCCAAATCTGTGTCATCTTCAGATCCACGTGGTCAAGCCACCAAGTGGCAATCTCCTCTGGGCTCTTCCCAGACATCCTGAGCTTAAGGCATCAGCATTACATCCTACTCTCCATCCCACACCTCAGTCCAATTACCCTCAAGACAGCCAAGTCACTCCTCCAGTAACCTAAGCCAGATGCCAGTGGACCTCTCATCCCACACCCAGTCTCTAAGACTTGCTGGTTGTGCTCTTGAACAAACTCCCCTCTGCATCTCCTCTTCTCAACTTTCATCACCACTGCCCTCCTCAGCTGTTTTCTATTATTTTAACAGCCTCCTAACTGGTTTCCCTGCCTCCACATCCGTCCTCACCCATCCACCATTTACAGGAATGCCCAAGTGATCTTTCTAATACACACATCAAGTCTTGGCCCTGCCCTTGTTAAAGCCCCTCAGGGCCTTCAGTGCATCAAGTCCAAGCTCTCCAAACTTTAGTGAAAGGCTCATAAAAGCACATGGTCAGCTCCCCCTCTCCTGCCTAGTCTCTTTTATCCCTTTCCCAACTCACTTGCCCATCCCTCCATGCTGGGTTACTTAGAGTTCTCTAACGTTCTCATGCTGCTGTGCCTTGGTGTGTACCAGTCATTTTGCTTGGAGAGTCATTTCTTTTCTCTGCTTGTGAATCCCTACCCACTCTTTGAGATTCAGGTCCAGAGTGAGACACTTTTCTTATGAGACCTCTTCAATGCTTAACTTTAGGCAGAGGCAAGTCTTTCCACCATAGCCCTTGGAACACAACTCATTATAGCACTTAGTAATACGCATTTTGATGATTTATTTACTGGTCTGTGTCTCTCAGCTAATTATAAGCTCTTCTGGTGCAGGGCCCCTTTCTTTTTCATCTTTGTGCCTCTAGCACCTAGCACAGTATTTGGTGTACCTGGGGCACTCGCTAAATGCTTGTTGAAAAAACGAATAAATGAAAGAATGAAATTTATCATGTCAAAATAAAAGTTCATACTGATCTGAAATTTTCAAAATTAACTAATCAATAAATTTGAGTTGAGCACGTGTGATATATAAAGCATGATGTTGCCTTAGACACAAAGAAGTGCTGAATGTGGCCTCTGGTTTCAGAAACTTGTAATCTGGGAACCAGATAAATATAAAAATAGGTGCTAATTATAGAGAGAATTTATTTTAATGAACTGATAAAAAGGAACTTCTCAAGGCAATGTAGAATAAGCTGCATGAATGAAATGGAGATGGGTTACAGGAGCTTGGAATTTAAAGAAGTCTCTATGGTCTGGGAAAGGGGTTCTATGGAGTATGATTCAATCAGTTAGACTTCACGTTACAAGTACCAAAAAGAATTAGCCTAGGGCCTCCCTGGTGGCGCAGTGGATGAGAGTCTGCCTGCTGATGCAGGGGACACGGGTTTGTGCCCCAGTCTGGGAAGATCCCACATGCCGCGGAGTGGCTGGTCCCGTGAGCCATGGCCACTGAGCCTGGGTGTCCAGAGCCTGTGCTCCACAATGGGAAAGGCCACAGCAGTGAGAGGCCCACGTAACGCAAAAAAAAAAAAAAAAAAAAAGAATTAGCCTATAGCGGTTTAAACAGCAAAGGGAAGCTATTTTTAAAAATTAATTAATTTATTTATTTTTGGCTGTGTCATGTCTTAGTTGCGGCATGCAGGCTCAGTAGTTGCTGCACACAGGCTTAGTTGCCCCAAGGCATGTGGGATCTTAGTTCCCTGACCAGGGATCAAACTGGCATCCCCTGTATTGCAAGACAGATTCTTAACCACTGGACCACCAGGGAAGTCCAAAGGGAAGCTATTGGCTGAAATTCCCAGGACAGGCTGGCTTCAGACAAGACTCTATCTAGAGTGTAAAGAACATCACTCAATTTCTCTCTTTTTCCCCAGTAGCTCCACATTCTTCTCTTGCAGGATCCGTTTCCACCTCACAGCCCTACCCTTTCTTTCCCAGAAGGCTCCAGCAAATATATATTTACATCTCATTATACCCAATTAGTTACATACCTTCCTTGAATCAATCACTGTTGCCACAAAATTAAGACATCCTGATTGATTTAAGCCAATGAGTGGCTCTCCAAAGTGTGGGAAAGGTCAACGGCACCAGTCACATGGCCTATACTATGAGAGGGTGGTTGTCTAAGTATATGCAGGATACCCAGTAAGGCCAGCAAGTCACCTGGGGGTGAAGTAGTGTGGCTCAGGAAGCATTGCTGACTTGCTTCTCATGTCTTTTTCCCTCCCTAAGCCACAATGTCAAAAAAATTTCTCACAACAGGGGGCCTGCCCACATTATCTTTTCCTAAATAATGGCAGAAGAAAGAGCTCTGAATTAAAGATCAAGAACTCTTGACTTCTGTCTTGGCTCTGTCAAGGCACTGAATCTTTCTGTTTCTCAGTTTTTTTACTATGAAATGTGGATAATGACACCTGTCCTCCCAGTGTCATCAGGAAAGTCAAGTGAAATGGGAGTTTGAAATTAACAGATGCAAACTAGCATATGTGAGATGGATAAACAACAAGGTCCTACTGTATATCACAGGGAACTATATTCAATATCCTGTGATAAACTATAATGGAAAAGAATATGAAAAAAATGTATATATGTATAACTGAGTCACTTTGCTGTACAGCAGAAATTAACACAACATTATAAATCAACTATACTTCAAAAAAATAAATTAAAAAAAAAAGCCAGGTGACATGATCAGTTTGAAAGTCCTTTCAAAAGCATCAAAATATACTAAGGAGGCCTATTGGTAATTCACCCTCAGTGCTCACGTCTACATATTCCTCATCTTGAGAGATTAAGACGATTATGCCAATGCAGCCCTCAGTTTCTCTGTTCCCTCCACTCCAGGCCAACTGGCCATCTCTCAGTTCCTTATTACTCCATATCAACCCTGATGCTTTATACTTGAGTAATGGGAAACCTCACCCCAAAGGGCTTTGACGGCAGGACACCTTACTCCCTCCTAATGAGGAGTCCACAGGTAGGTGGGCTCCAGGTACGGGGTATCAGGACTGTCCTGCCATATCTCTTGGCTCTGACCTCCCCAAGGGCTGCTCTCATCCACAGTCTCCTGCAAGACAACTGCGGTGGTTCCAGGAATCTTCATGTGTGTCTCTTTTTCTAAGGCTAGGAAACCTTTCCAAGAAAAATTCTTATGTCTTATTGGTTAGAACTGATCACAAGCCCACCCCTAAACCAATGTCTGGCAGAGGGGGATGGGATTCATATGACTGGTGGAGATTCCTCAGGATTCACTTTTTGAGCTAAGGATAGAGCTATTTTCTACATGGCCGAATGGTGGAAAATGGTCTGAAAATGATCAGGGTCTGACAGCTGAAAGAATGAGGAGAGGGAGGAGATTGGCTACTGGGTGGGAGACAACCAGAGTCTATATAGCAGATGCTCTCAGTGACCTGCTCTTATCCCCAGGCCCTATGACCTGAGTGCACAGCACTGACTTCTGACCACTAGCACTTGTGTTTCTTTGCTTGAAAACTTCTTCTGGTCTTTCCCACCCATGCAATAAGCCAAAAATACTAGGGGATTACTATTTCCATGCTGGGAACAGCCCTCAATGACTGTTGAGAGTATATACACTCCCACATGTATAAAAGCTCCAGTTCCCTCATCCCGAGGGTGGGATCACTCTGTGGTGTTTGCTCTGCACTGGCCTCCAGAATGTCGTAGCCCAGTTACATTCCAGCTACCCATGTCCAGTAACTGGCTGGACAACACACCCTCCGAGGCTGCTCTCCTCTTCCTGCCTCACTTCTCCACTCCACCGTGGTGCTTCCTACACCTTCTTTGACTTCCTATCTCAGTGTCGGCTTCTTGGGAAGTCCAAATGAAGATACCATATGCCAAATTCCTTCCTGAATTCAGAGACTCTGTACACAGCGTTCCCATCTGCTCAGAATGTGTTTCCTCTCCCTGCTCATGCTCATGCTCCCTTCCAGTTACAGTGGAAATGTCACTTCCCTCTGGAAGCCTTGTTTGAGCCCTTGTCCACCTGAGGCCATCCTCTCATTGTTTGCTCTCCTCTTCTGTATTTCTCCTTAAGAATGGTTGTGATTTAATTAGTTGTTTTTTTAATTATTTTTTTTTTACATCTTTATCCCCAACTAGATTGTGAGCTGCTTGAGGGCAAAGACAATGCTTCTGGCCTCCCACTCTATCGTTGGCTCCTGGCACACTGCCTGGCACAAAGTAGAGGGTCAAGGACTGGCTGGATATGGGAAGATGAACCTTATGAAAGATGTAAGTTTGAGAGTCATTCACAGAGAAAAAATTATGAAAGCTTTAGATAAAAGATATTTTATTTACATGACTCTTAATGGATCTACATTTATTTCTTGGGACAGAATATAACTTTTATACATAGAAGGGATGCCCATTGTCTAAGGGAGAATCTTAGAATGGTTCCTTTATATCTATAAAACTGCCATTTTAGTCACCTTTTAATTTGATTTATACATTGCTGAATTCCATCTCAAATCCACTATTCTTTCGTTCATTCATTCATTCAATGCCTACTTATAGGACACTGTACCTGGCAAGACTCTAGAACTATCTGCTCTCGACTCTTTCCAAAAGCCATGAGAGAGACATACAATAACCATCATATAATATGTGAGGAAGAACATCCCAGGTTTTCTGTCTGCCTCCCCTCAGCTCTACTTCTGCAGTAGGCTTTTGGCTTTTACTGAAGGAGCAAGAAACAATCTTATGAAATCAATCACTATATTTGCTGGAAAAGGGTACCTGAGGGCTTGTCTATTTTGTCAGTGCTCACATGGGAGGAATTTCCTTTAGTGACAAGTGGCATGAGGCAAACAAACATGCATGCTTGCCATCTCTCTGCCAGGCAGACTCTTTCTTACTAATCCCTAAACAAGACCCTTACGTATGCATGGGATTAATTCAGGTTTTGTGAGGTTTATATAATTTGGAATCCTTCTTCGTGAAAAAAGTACAAAACTACAAATAAAAACGTGACACAGAGCTTTGGAAGGGTCCACACAAGTGAGGGGCTCTGAATTTTAAGCTGCACTGATTTCCTATTAAATCAGCATCTGACCATGATTAAGACTGGCTGGTCCTCCCGCCCCTTAGCTCTGCATGGTTACTCTGACCTCTATGCTTTTTGTTGTTTTTTTGCCTGAAAGACTTCCCTCCTCCTTCTCCTTCAATCCCCGAACCATATTTTTTCAAAGTTTGGCCCCACAATGCTTTCTCTGATTCTCCCCAGCAGAAAGCTTTCCCTTCCCTGCAGGCCCACAACCCTATGTACAGAGCCCAGGATATGTTGTCTCATGATGGCTTAGAGGGCATCATGAATGGCTCTATCTGAGGGGCATATACTGTGCCTTCTCCAATTAGTCTTGGGCACAGGGACTATTTCTTCATTTAGATTTCTCCTCAGCACCTACTCAAGTTCTGGGTACAGCAGTAAGGGAAGGGAAAAAGGAAAGGTGTAATAAAGGCAAGATGATGGGGTGTGGAGTGAGGCTCACCTGGTTGTAACTCTGCCCTCATTAGTGCAGGACCTCAGGCAAGTCGCTTACCTCTCTGAGTCTTCATTTCTCACTGACAAATGGATATAATAATGATGTTTATTTCCCATGATTGTTGTGAGGATTAAGTAAAGCATTTACTCATTCACCAAATACCTATTTAGCCCTCTCTTGGGCTATTTTTGGCACCAGAGGCTTGGAATACACATGACTCAGGGATACTCCCTGTGTGGCTGTTCCCACACAGTTGAGTTGGGAGATGGAAGGTTATGATGTATCAGGATAAGGCTATAGCAGACACTCAACCGGAGAAAAGCAGGTGTTCCATAAATAGTTGTTAAATAAATGACTGACAGAATGAATGAATTCAGAAAGCAAAAATGATCAACTTTGCAAGATAAGTAACACAATATATTTGCAGCATCATCCAGATGTAAGTATAATGTTGAATATAATGGACATGGCAGTGCATGGAACATCATGAAATGCTGCATGTTTAAAGAAAATAAAATCAACAGCAGAAAGAAAGCAAGGGTTGAATGAGAGGAGAGAGGACAAAAGGAGGTAGAAAGGCCCTCAGAAGGCAAAAAGGGAGGAAGGACACCATGGACTCACCTGGCCAAGTGTGCACTCCATGCCACCCAAGAAGTCAGCCTCCTTCAGCTCATCGTGGTTGCTGCTGATGTCGTGGACCTCAAACCGCAGGCGCTGCACCTCCTCAAAATAAAAGTCCACGGTAAACAGTTTTGAATACACTGGGTTGATGCAGGTGCGAATCACCTCTGTTCTGTCAACCTGCAGAAGAGAGAAAGAGAAAACCCATCAGGGATCAGGGCTTCGTATCATTATCCTTCATGAGGATTCATCTTACGGTGCTCTGTCTCCTTCCAAACTGTCAATGCCCTCCACCAAGTCAACAGGGTGAGCAGTTTGGATGTCTTCAAGGATGCATCTTCAGAGAATAAGCCATGTTTCAAGGAGGAAAATCATAGAATAATCTGAGCTTTGTATTTAAGGGTTTAGAGCACCTTGTATTGTTAAGTAACAGGGCAACAAGATGGATAGATTATTAGGGGCTGCCTGGAGCCTCAGGATGAGAAAGAGTCTGAGGGCACGTTTGGGTTCAGGAGAAAAGAAATCTGTATTCAATTCCTGAAGTCTGAGGGGCACAGTCAGGGCAAATGACCATGTAGAAGCCCCATTTTAGCCAACACTACTCTAGTATGAGTGTCATAGTTCATGAATCCCAGCACATTGAAGGGGAAAGGCATGAGAAGGGATATGAAGATAACTGCCTGTGGTCTCAAGTGTGCCTTTTATTGGGTTTACACATGTTGACTCAGTCATTTCAGTCCCCCGGGCCTCAGTTTCCCCATCAACCAGTGAGGGTTAGAGGATGAAAAGTCCCTTTGTGCTCTAATGTTCCAGGAGCGAAGATTTCCCAGGCCTTCTGTGGTGGTAATTCTCCATTTCTCTCTCACTTTCTGCCACACTCTGTGCCCCTGGAGGCTGACTTTTATGGACTGACTTTCCTGGGCTCCCTTGACCTCTGGGCTCTGGGTGGAGGCAGCCAGAGGGGAGACTTGGCAGGAGATCAGAAGGACATGGGTAGTGTCTCTGCCCCTCTACACACACAAGTCTGCTAGGGACTCCCATCCAAGAGGGAGCTGCCGCCAGGATCTGGTGACACAGTCCTGACCCTCAGATAGAGGGGTGGTAATGGCTTTCGGCTGCTGCCTTGCCATCCTTTGTCAGCTCCCTTACGCCTGCCCAGGCACATGCAAAGAGTCCCTGTGTGAAGAGTTTAGCTCTTTGAGTGAAACTCTGGGTATGCCATCTGTTTTCTGCTCGTACTCCCACCACTAAAGTTCTTCTCTTCCACGTCTGTCCCAAGTAAGAATACTCAACACCATTTATATTCTGTGAAGCCTTAGAGGACCAAGTTACAGATAACCCAAGATCCTACAGTATCTCTCAATGGGAGATATCCATCACTCATATTTTATAGGTCAATTGGAGCCTACATGAACTGTCAGCTTTCAAATAGATACATCATTTTGTGAATGAAAAATATTGCCTGCCATATCAGTAAACAAAGGATGCTGCAGCCGCCAAGCCATCACATTATAGCCACCCTGATGGTGAGCTCTGAGGGAACTCAGGATGGAGACAAGTGGGCTGCCGGCTGTCAAGCCCTCAGCCACTGCAGCCACCCCGACGGGGCACCCTGAGGGGATTCAGGATGGAGAGAAGCAGGATACTGGCCCCAGGTAGCTGAGGTGCATATCAAAGGAATGATTTCAGTGATCCCAGACTCTTGCATCTTCCCATACATAGAAAAGCACTAAATTTCATTAACTTGAGATATATGGTTTTCTTTAATTAAGAATAATCTTTTGATGTTCCACTACCTGGTCTTTGTTGCAAAAACTCCCATATATCCTGGCTCCCCACCTTGCTTCTTGGGAGCAGTCTCTCAGGGTTATTTGAGATGCTGTCTCCCAGGCTTGAAGTGCTCAGAATGTCCTCTGAATAAAACATAATTCTCAACTTTTAGGCTGTGCAATTTTTTTCAGTCGACAGTTTATTGGATACTTCCCAAGAGTCATTCATTAGCACAAACTGTGAAAAACATCTCCCCACTTTCATTAGAGTACAAGGAAAATTTCTCAGTAAAATGAGGGAAACCATTTTTGACCATATCATGTGTGTACATGTTATCCAGCAAAGAAAATTGGATACACTCTTGAGTTCAGGGTTTGGTCCATGTCCCTGTCCCTTCCTATGCAGGGCCCTGTGTGAGAGAGGGTTACCCTGTAAGGAACACCATCTGCTATTCCTGGCGGGATGAATGATCCAGGTTGTGAGGAGGAGAATATGGTCCTTTTATGTCCCTGTGCAAGAGACAGAAAAACCAAACCCCAGCCCACTGCTGATTAGCAGTTGACAACAAGCTACTGTACAGACCAATGGTTATTTGACTGTTCCAGTGAAGACTCAGCTTCTATTTGAGCTGAGTTTTATATCCTTTAAAATGTTCATTCTGGTGGGGAAGGATTGCATATGTTATTGGTTAACTGTGTGGGTACAAGGATTTACTGTATTGGCATAGTTTTTTTTTCAGTTTATTAAGAGATTATGCTTTTGAGTAATAGTAAAAATCAGAGGTCACAAACTGGTAGTCTGCAGTTCATACTGACCTAGAGGTGTTTTATTCATCCTACTTAAATGTAGTTTTCTCTTAATTTGCCAACAGAAAAGAGATGCTATTTCTATTGCCCTCCCTTTGGAAAAAAATCAGATTATCTGGCAACCTGGGACTACATTCATACATGGCAACCATTGGGGGCTGCCCCATTCAGATGGGCATTCATTCTCCATTCTCCAAGCTCTTCACCCTCAATGAATTCCCCCGCCTGACTTCTAGAGGCATTTTTGCAACACTTGGTCCAAATTCATAGCATCATTGAGCCATATGATGAGAGATTTAATTAGATTCATGTGGTGCCTTTTGGTAGAAGATTTTGAAATAATCCCCAAGAAGTAACTTATAGGTGGATTCTCAAGAAACAGAAAAGGTTCTTTCCTCAGGTCTAGAAGAACAGAGTCCTAGCCAGGTTTAGATGATAAGAGACAGAAGATGGAAACTCTAGTCGTTGTTTCTCTGCTTTAACCACCCCAAAGGGCGCAAATGGCTGATGTGCATCAATCCTGCTGACTTTCTTCTCACTTCTTGATTTTCAAATGCTCATCCCACATAGACATCACACCACACCTCAGGTGGACCATCCAAGGCAACACTGAATGACTTTGTTTTGTGAGGGAGAGGATTGGCTTGGAAAGAAGTTAAGTAACAAACATTTGCATTACCAAGATAGGTAATTCCAAGGATAATCTCAGGGCCATTGAGACCCTTGAGTATGGATGCTCAGGACTAGGAGGAGAATGGTGATGGGGAAATGCTCGTAACACTCGCAGATATTTCAAAACGTTCTGCATTCCCAGTCAGTATGGGAGATGCCTTCTTTTCTGGAGACTGAAGACAGGTTTAACCTGAGCAATAGAGCCTAGGATGGCTGGTGTTTCTCACTGAAAGGTGTCAAGGTCCAGGTAGTTGTTTCCAAAGGACCAGCCATTGACTGGTGCTGCTGGTTGCATCAGAATCATGGGGCAACAGTAATATTCCACTGTATATATGTACCACATCTTCTTTATCCATTCATCTGTTGATGGACATTTAGGTTGCTTCCATGACTTGGCTACTGTAAATACTGCTGCTATGAAGATTGGGGTGCATGTGATTTTTAAATTATGGTTTTCTCTGGGTATAGGTCCAGTAGTGGGATTGCTGGCTCACAGCCATAAAAAGGAATGAAATTGGGTCATTTGTAGAGACGTGGATGGACCTAGAGAGTGTCATACAGAGTGAAGTAAGTCAGAAAGAGAAAAGCAAATATCGTATAATAACGCATATATGTGGAATCTAGAAAATGGTATAGGTGATCTTATTTGCAAAGCAGAAATAGAGACACAGATGTAGACAGCAAATGTATGGATACCAAGGCGGAAAGGGGTGGGGTGTGAAGAACTGGGAGACTAAGATTGACACATGTACATTCTTTCTTTCTTTCTTTATTTGTGTAGCTATTTAAAAATTTTTTTTTCTTTTGCATTTTTAAAAAACATCTTTATTGGAGTATAATTGCTTTACAATGGTGTGTTAGTTGCTGCTTTATAGCAAAGTGAATCAGTTATACATATACATATGTTCCCATATCTCTTCCCTCTTGCATGTCCCTCCCTCCCACCCTCCCTATTCCACCCCTCTAGGTGGTCACAAAGCACCAAGCTGATCTCCCTGTGCTATGCGGCTGCTTCTCACTAGCTATCTATCTTACATTTGGTAGTATATATAAGTCCATGCCACTCTCTCACTTCATCCCAGCTTACCCTTCCCTCTCCCCATGTCCTCAAGCCCATTCTCTATGTCTGCGTCTTTATTCCTGTCCTGCCCCTAGGTTCTTCAGAACCTTTTTTTTTGAAAATTCTATATATATACATGTGTTAGCATACGGTATTTGTTTTTCTCTTTCTGACTGACTTCACTCTGTATGACAGACTGTAGGTCCATCCACCTCACTACAAATAACTCAATTTCATTTCTTTTTATGGCTCAGTAATATTCCATTGACACGTATACATTATTGATACTATGTATAAAATAGACAACTGATGGGAACATACTGCATAGCACAGGGAACTCTATTTAATGCACTGTGGTAACCTAAATGGGAGGGAAGTCTAAAAGGGAGGGGATTATCTGTATGTGTATGGCTGATTCATTTTGTTGTGCAGTGGAGGCTAACACAACATTGTAAAGCAACCACACTCCAATAAAAATTAATAATAATAAAAAAGAATCAATGGGGCAGCTTTCCTTAACACTGAGATTCCTGATCCCTATACTCCAGGTTCTGATTCAATAGGAGTAAGGGAATCCCCAAAATCTGTATTTTTAAGGGTGTTCTAGGCAATTCGAATATGGGAATATCAGAGTAAAGGAACTGAAGAGATGGAGGGTCTAGCTCTTGCTCTTGTGTGAGGTTTTTTTTTTTGTCAAGGTTTTAAAAAATCTTGCTTTCTTTCTGTTACCCAGTCTGCAAAACTGTCAACACTTCTCTCCTCTGCAGTTGTAATGACTGATACGCCAGTGTTGCTTATGGTTTGCAGAACATACTCACACACATTTTTTTATTTGGTTCTTATAGCAATCATGTGATGCAGCTTTATACTATTTTATATATGAGTAAAATCAAGGTCAGATGTCAGTACAAAGTACTGGATGACAGAGTAGGCAGTGAGCTCAGGCTTTTTGACCTCAAAGTCTGGACTATTTTTCTTTCTTTTCTTTTTTTTTTACATTCCCAGGAACACATTTTTATTTATTTATTTTAACATCTTTATTGGGGTATAATTGCTTTACAATGGTGTGTTAGTTTCTGCTTTATAACAAAGTGAATCAGTTATACATATACATATGTTCCCATATCTCTTCCCTCTTGCGTCTCCCTGCCACCCACCCTCCCTATCCCACCCCTCCAGGCGGTCACAAAGCACTGAGTCGATATCCCTGTGCCATGCGGCTGCTTCCCACTAGCTATCTACCTTACGTTTGTTAGTGTATATATGTCCATGACTCTCTCTCACCCTGTCACAGCTCACCCTTCCCCCTCCCCATATCCTCATGGACTATTTTTCTTAATTCATGTTTCTTCATGAGCATCCCTAGACAGAAAGAAAAAAATTTAGCTGGGTTATGATATGATGATAGAATCAATCATTGAATATTGCTTTGGATGAGATGCTCTTTTAAAGAATTTCATCTAAAACATTTTTCAGTAGAACAGTAAAGTTTATAATAGTTAATGCTTATGGAAGGCCTGGTGTGTCACAGGCACTCACTTTTAAAAATGCATTATTGAAGTATAATTTACATAAAATAGACCACATCTATTTAAAGTGTACCATTCAGTAAGTTTTGGTATGTGTATAGACTTGTGAAACCATCCCCACAATCAAGTAAAGGCACCCATTACCCCCTACGGTTTCTTTATGTCCCCTTGTAATTCTTCCTCTCACCCCTTCCTGCCCTTGTTCCCAAGCAACTACCAGCCTGTTCTCTGTCACCGTAATCAGTTTGTATCCTCTATAATGACATACAATTAATTGTACACACTATGTAGTCTTTTTGTCTTTATTCTTTCATTCAGTGTAATTATTTTGAGATTTATTCATTGTTTGTGCATTAACAGTTCATCTTTTTTATTTCTGAGTAATATTTCATTGATGGACTGTTTCCAGTTTGGCTGTTACACATAAAGCTTCCATGAATATTTGTGTACAAGCAATTGTATGGACATATATTTCTTCTCTCCAGGAGTGAAATAGGTATATGCTTAACTTTTAAAATTCTAATAGGTGTGTAGTGGTATCTCATTGTGGTTTTAATTTGTGTTTTCCTAATAACTAATGATGTGGAGCATCTTTTCACGTGCTTATTTGCCATCTGTCTTCTTTGGTGAAGTGTATGGTCAAATCTTCTGACAGGCACTCTCTTTTCATCCTTATGACAACACTGTGAGGTAGGTACTATTATTACTCCTTTTACTGGGAGGTAGAGAGACCCTATAACTTTCCCAATATCATACAGCTTGCAAGAGGTAGGATTTTTCATCTTTATGCTATATAGTCATGCAAATTTGAAGCTTTTTCACCTAAATCCTTTTGCTCAAAGTAATGCACAAACCAGACAACAGGCATAAGATATGGAACTGTTGGGGAAAGTCAGTGAATGAGGCTGTAGTTGTGTCTCTGGAGATCTGGTTTGTCCACTGGGCATACTGGAGATACAATGGGGGCCTTGAACACTGCCCATGGAGATTGAACTGTGTAGGGGACAAGGTCACTGTGTCATCAAAAAGAGTTCAAGACTATGCACAGAATGGCCATCTGTTCCCAGAGGCTCCCAAGGGCTGGGACTGACATAGGCAAAGGAGGTGAGGTGATTGGGAGGTGAGTGTTAAACAATGTGATGGAGAAGGTAAAGTCAGGAGCCAAAACTGATGTCAGTCATTGAATGGTCTAAGGTTTCCTAGAGAAGTACAGGCCCCTATCCCGAGGATAACAGGGCTGGAGAAGAGTGACATCGTGTGTCAGAGAGAGACGTGAAGGCCCCCAGGGCAGGCGTATAATTAGATATTATTTCAAACTGATATTCTTTAAATATTTGCTCAATATTTATTTAGTGAGGGTGAGGAGAAACTAATTTTCTCTGAATAAATAATGGATAACGTTATGATCAAAAATAAAGGATTGATTACAGACAATTTTTCAAACCATGTAACTTCCAAAGGGACATATTAAACCACATAAAATTTACATAATAAGTCACTGAGTCACCAGAATTAGCATTATTCAATTTCAGCTGCTTGTGGCTGCTGATTTCAAGTGCCTGGCCATGGGGTTGGCAGGTTTGCCCTACAGCTGCAACAAACAAGTCGCTGGCCTTAAAATCACTCAACAGGGGGACAGAGGTTGGTGCTAGTGAAATATGGCTTTTATTTTCATTGTAAGTGGATTCTCTACTTGAATAGGACTAACACTGTAACATTTTGCTGGTTATGTAAAAAGAAGTCACCTGTGGGAACCTGAGATTCCTGATGCCATTTTTGTGCTATGTCTTCATGCTTGCATCATTTCTGGCTGCCTGACTGGTGTGCCTCACAGTCGGTTCCTGCTCACCAGGTCCTAAGAGTGAAAATATGCCTGAGTATTCAGCAACCTTTGCTTCTCCTTCTCTTATTATAACATCCTGGGCTGAAGCTGATCTCTCACCTGGACACATGTGATCCTCAATGGGGGCAATACTCACTTTCACAGGGGACATGTGGAAATGTGTAGGGGCATCTGGGTTGTCACAACGATGGGGTGACATCCCTTGATGCTAAATACCCTACAATGTGGAGGTTAGTCCTAATCAACACAGAACTGAACACTCTTCAAAGCTAGTGGTGTCCCCTATTTGTCTAATCCACATTCAATCCCAGCTAAACAAATAGAGAAACTTCTCCAAGGGTCTTTGGGTCTTAGACCGTGCTAGTGGACTTACTAGCCAAGATATGAATAAAGAGTGGGATCCTTAAGAGAGAAGCTCCAGAAGACATCCCTACTTGAAGCAATCATAATAGTTGTATTATGAATAACACACTTCACAGAAGTCACCTCCCTAGGAATTTTTACCCTTGCCTAGTAAATTATTTAAATTTCTCCTGGAAAGGGGTGAGAGGAAAAATGATGTACCTTTATCATTCACCTTCTTACGTTCCTGTAGAAGGTATTTTACATGTTATTTTCAGTCCTTATCTTCATTAACTTTAAAACAAACTTTCTTTCACAATGTAACATTTCAAAAATTGGGATGCATGTTATAATCAATGACATGCCATTGTTTAACTGAAAGTATATTTTTGTTAACTGGTGATACATAAAATAGTACTTCAGTTTACCAATGACTTATCATTTTACCAATAAGTCTATTAAATATATCATCCTTATTTTGTAAATGATAAAATAAAACTTCATCAGAAAAGCAGTGGCAAAAGAAAGGATCAAGCTCAGTCTCCCAATTTCAAAATATATGCTCTTTCTACTTTATGATTTATTATGGGTTGAATTATGTCCCTCAAAGTTCATATGTTGAGTATATAAGAATGTGATATTATTTGGAGATACAGCTGTTACAGAAGTTAGAAGTAAGGATGAAGTCATACTAGAGTGAGGTGGATCCCTGATCTGATATGACCAGTGTCCTATGAATAGGGGATATTGGACACAGACATGTACACAGGGAGTTGCCATTTGGACATGAAGGAAGAGATTGGAGTGATGCACTTACAACCCATGAGACACCAAAGATGACCAGAAAACCAACAGAAGCCAGAAGAGAGGTGTGGAACAGATTCTCCCTAGTGCCCTCAGAAGGAGCAAAACCTGGCAACACCTTGATCTTGGACTTCTAGCCTCCAGAACTGTAAGACAATAAATTTCTGTCATCTAAGCCACCAGTCTGTGGTAGTTTCTTACGGCAGTCCTAGTAAACTACACATCATTCTACCTCTCTCAAGAAGCATCCAGTTTCACCTCTGAAAAGGCACTCCTCACCCACCCCATGGCAAAATCTTCAAATGCTCTATAGATTAAATTGAACGAGTGATCCAGGGTTACAAAAGTCAATCCATTGACCAGCCCCCAACACCCCTGCCTTATCTTTCTGCTATGCACTTCACTTGGCTGTCAAGGAACAGGGCCTCTTGTGCGAGCTGGGCTCTGTTTACGGAGCCCTGGGGATTAACCTACTGGAGGACCTGGAGTGAGACAGTCCTTTAACCACTGGACTCAGCCCTGGCTTGTGCTGTTCAGAGTAAACAGCAGAGCCACATCACCTCGCCCAAGAGTGGGGCTCAGAAGCGAATTAAATGAGCATCACCTAGAGGTACCTTCAGAGTTCTCAAGGGCCACAGGGATGGGTCCTGGGTCTTCTTCTTCCTTTGTTGCCCTCCTCAGCCCCTGTTGGCAGGGGTCTCAAGTATGAACCTCTGCATCCTCCTTAGGTGTTCCTCTTCCCCAACATGAGTGTCTATGTGTGGCTTAATTCCCATGGTCCAAAATTCCTATGCTGAAACCTAAGCCCCAGTGTGATGGTATTAGGAGGTGGGGCTTTGGGAAGGTGATTAAGTCATGAGGGTGGAGTGCTTACGAATGGGATTAGTGCCCTTATAAAAGAGACCCCAGAGAGCCCTCTTGCCCCTTCTGCCATGTGAGGACACAGCAAGAAGATGGCTAAGTGTTTATTAACCAGAAAGCAGGCTCTCACCAGACACTGAATCTGCCAGTGCCTTGATCTTGGACTTCCAGCCTCCGGAACTGTGAGGAATACATTTCTTCTGTTTATAAACCACCCAGTCTATAGTATTTTGTTATAGCAGCCTTAACAGACTAAGATTTTTAAACTACGTGGTTTAGAAATCTTAACGAATGCACAGTTCAGTTTGAGGACCAGTAATATTATATTACCAGCTGCTATGGCTCAGCCCCAAGGTGCATGGCGACCAGAAGGACCATGTGATCTACTCTGAGCACCCCCACCTCCTGGTCAGACTGTGTGTTGGAAAGTTTCTTCTTCCTTGGGAGCTGCCATTTTGACTGCTGCTCATCTTGTTACAGGATAGGAAGACTAAAGGAAATAACAAAGTTGTGAGTTGATTTACTAGATGGATTATCCAACTGAGCACTCCATTAACTGCCACATTCTCAAAATGTGAAATGAGAGTTAGTGAATGTGGTGATTAGTCTCCTTTGCATCTGTAGATCTTTCTGTTCTGCTCTGTTCCCCAGGAGACTGGCTGCATGAATTGCTTTATTAGGGTTTCTTTGCCAACTTGCCTCTTCAACCAATAGGAGGCATCAGTAGGAGATCAGAAAGTGGGAAGAAAGAGAGCTCAGTGTGTTTTGCTTGCCCCCTTCCTGCTCCATGCTGCAGTTTTAGGCAGTGACTATGTCCCCTCACCCCCACAGTCCTCTCCTAGTAACCCTTCCTGCAAGCCTCCAGCTCTCACTGGATTCCAGTAACACTGCCATTTCCACCTGCCCATCAAGTCCAGTGGTACCTTCCCACTGTTGCTACTCCCAGAGCATCTCATCATCCCTTGCTGATCCCTTGAATTTTGCCCACACAACTCTACCTGTGTCATTAACATTTCTTCTAGAAGAGACTTCAGAATCCCAAGGGCAGGCAAAATTGTGTCCAGTCTGGTGGCTCATGATGAATGAATTATATGGTCTTTTAAGAGTCTGAAAACTGGTTACCATCTTCATGTGGTAACTTCGTCTTAGCCTCAACATCTATTCATCAACTGTGTTCAGTAATAGATCATAAGGAACATTTACTGAACACTTAAAATGCCCCAGGCATTATTCTAACCACTTCACATGTACTGTCCCACTCAATCATCCCAATAAACCATCCCATTATCATTATTTTATACATGAGAAAACATAGGGTCAAAGGGGTTAATGTGCCCAAGGTCACTCAGCTCTAGTGATGGGGCCACTTGGGATTCCCATTAAAGCTCTTGCCTGAGACATGACCATCTCTCTTGAAGAGGACACATCTCTTCAGGTACCTTCTGCATATAATGGTTTCAAGCAGAGCCCTTCTCAACACTCAAGACTCCAAATGTTCTTTGACAGGAAAACAATCTTTATGTCTTCAGCTGGGTGACACACCCTGAAAAGGCTTTTTGATGTGACTGTGAGGGTCCAGCATGCCTCTTTCTGTCTTCACACCTTCTTTCCCCCCTTCTTTATATTTTTCTCTTCAAGTTTCTTCCAGTTAGCTCGTTCCCTTTTGGGATAGATCAGGAGAAATATGGATGCTCTAAGCAGAGAGGACATAAGAAGAGTCTAAAACATAAATGGTGTTTTCAATCCTAAATCAACTTCCTTCTACCAGACTCCAGCTGTAAGCTGGCACATGAACATCAAATGATCAGAAACTGCCTGAAAAAACTCATGCCTATCTGCTGAAGGAAGTCAGAGCCTGCCAACATGGGGGTGGGAAGGGACTGCATGACAGGTCACTCTGAGTTGTAGCTCCTGTCAGATCCTCCTCATGAGGGAGCTTGGAGGCTAATCCCACACAACTGTAAAGCAGTTTGCACTTCACTCAGATGCTGGTTATTAACAGGATGGTCCCACCACCTCATCTCTCTGTCACAGCTGTAGAGTGCTCGGGAAAGGTCGTCCAAGACTTGAGAGCCTTGACAATTTCACTCCCTCTCGTGAGAGCACTGGAATCACAACTAATTGCTGAATAATCATCGACAGGAAGACACTGGAACTCACCAAAAAAGATACCACACATTCAAAGACAAAGGAGAAGCTGCAATGAGACAGTAGGATGGGCACAAACACAATAAAATCAAATCCCATAAAGCCTGGGTGAGTGACTCACAAACTGGAGAACACTTATACCACAGAAGACCACCCACTGGAGTGAAGGTTCTGAGCCCCACGTCAGTCTTCCCAACCAGGGGGTCTGACAACAGGAGGACGAATTCCTAAAGAATCAGACTTTGCAGGCTATCAGGATTTGATTGCAGGAATTTGACAGGACTGGGGGAAACAGAGACTCCACTCTTGGAGGGCACACACAAAGCAGTGTGTGCATAGGATTCAGGGGGAAGGAGCAGTAACCCCATAGGAGACTGAACCAGACCTACCAGCTAGTGTTGGAGGGTGTCCCGCAAAGGCAAGGGTGGCTGTGGCTCATGGCAGGGGCAAGGACACTGGCAGCAGAAGTTCTGGGAAGTACTCCTTCGCATGAGCCCTCCAGAAGTCCACCATTAGCCCCACCAAAGAGCCTGTAACCTCCAGTGTTGGGTTGCCTCAGGCCAAACAACCAACAGGGAGGGAACACAGCCCCACCCATCAGCAGACAAGCAGATTAAAGTTTAATTGGGCTCTGCCCACCAGAGGAACACCCCGCTCTACCCACCACCAGTCCCTCCCATCAGGAAGCTTGCACAAGCCTCTTAGATAGCCTCATCCACCAGAGGACAGAAAAGAGAAGCAAGAAGAACTACAGTCCTGCAGCCTGTGGAACAAAAAACACATTCGCAGAAAGATAGACAAAATGAAAAGGCAGTGGATTATGTACCAGATGAAGGAACAGGATAAAACCCCAGAAAAACAATTAAATGAAGTGGAGATAGGCAATCATTCAGAAAAATAATTTGGAATAATGATAGTGAAGATGATCCAGAACCATGGAAAAAGAATGGATCAAGAAGATGCAATAAATGTTTAACAAAGACATAGAAGAATTAAAGAACAAACACCTAGATGAATTAAAGAACAAACAAACAGAGATGAATACAAAAATGGAAATGAAAAATACACTAGAAGGAATCAATACCAGAAAACTGAGGCAGAAGAATGGATAAGTGACCTGGAAGACAGAATGGCGGAATTCACTGCCGCAGAACAGAATAAAGAGAAAAGAATGAAAAGAAATGAAGACAGTCTAAGAGACCTCTGGGACATTAAACACACCAACATTCGCATTATAGGGCTTCCAGAGGAGAAGAGAGAGAGAAAGGACCCCAGAAAATATTTGAAGAGATTATAGTTGGAAACTTCCCTAATATGGGAAAGGAAATGGCCACCCAAGTCTAGGAAGCACAGAGAGTTCCAGGCAGGATAAACCCAAGGAGAAACACGCCAAGACATGGAATAATCAAATTGAAAAAAATTAAAGACAAAGAAAATTTATTAAAAGCAACAAGGGTATAATGACAAATAACATACAAGAGAATTCCCATAAGGTTAACAGCTGATTTCTCAGCAGAAACTCTACAAGCCAGAAGGGAGTGGCACAATATATCTAAAGTGATGAAAGGGAAGAACCTACAACCAAGATTACTCTACCCAGCAAGGATCTCATTCAGACTCGACTGAGAAGTCAAAAGCTTTACAGACAAGCAAAAGCTAAGAGAATTCAGCACCATCAAAGCAGCTCTACAACAAATGCTAAAGGCACTTCACTAAGTGGGAAATACAAGGTGACCTATAAAAACAAACCCAAAACAATTAAAAAAAATGGTAGGGCTTCCCTGGTGGTGCAGTGGTTGAGAGTCTGCCTGCCAATGCAGGGGACACGGATTCATGCCCCGGTCCAGGAAGATCCCACATGCCATGGAGCAGCTGGGCCCATGAGCCATGGCCGCTGAGCCTGCACATCTGGAGCCTGTGCTCCGCAACGGGAGAGGCTACAACAGTGAGAGGCCCGTGTACCGCAAAAAAAAAAAAAAGAAAGAAAGAAAATAGTAATAGGAACATACATATCAATAATTACCTTAAACGTGAGTGGATTAAATGCTCCAACCAAAAGACACAGGCTCACTGAATGGATACAGAAACAAGAACAATATATATGCTGTCTACAAGAGACCCACTTCAGACCTACGGACACATACAGACTGAGAGTGATGGGATGGAAAAAGATATTTCATGCAAATGGAAATCAAAGCTGGAGCAGCAATACACATATAAGATAAAATAGACTTTAAAATAAAGAATGTTACAAGAGAAAAGACACTACATAATGATCAAGGGATCAATCCAAGAAGAAGATATAACAATTATAAATATATATGTACCCAACATAGGAGCACCTCAATACATAAGGCAAATGCTAACAGCTATAAAAGAGGAAGATGAGAGTAACACAATAATAGTGGGGGACGTTAACACCTAACTTATACCAATGGACAGATCATCCAGACAGAAAATTAATAAGGAAACACAAGCTTTAAATGACACAATAGACCAGATATATTTAATTGATATTTATATTCCATCCAAAAACAGCAGATTATACTTTCTTCTAAGTGTACATGGAACATTCTCCAGGGTAGATCACATCTTGGGTCACAAATCAAGCCATGGTACATTTAAGAAAACTGAAATCATATCAAGCATCTTATCTGACCACAATGCTATGAGATTAGAAATCAATTACAGGGGAAAAAACGTAAAAAACACAAACACATGGAGGCTAAACAATACATTACTAAATAACCAAGAGATCACTGAAGAAACCAAAGGGGAAATCAAAAAATACATAGAGAAAATTGACAACAAAAACACCACAATCCAAAAGCTATGGGATTCAGCAAAAGCAGTTCTAAGAGGAAAGTTTATAGCAATACAATCGTACCTCAAGAAACAAGAAAAATCTCAATCTCAAATAAACAATTTAATCTTACATCTAAAATAAATAGAGAAAGAAGAACAAACAAAACCCGAAGTTAGTAGAATGGAAGACATCATAAAGATCAGAGCAGAAATAAATGAAATAGAAACAAAGAAAATAATAGCAGAGATCAATAAAACTAAAAGCTGGTTCTTTGAGAAGATAAACAAAATTGATAAGCCGATAGCCAGACTCACCAAGAAAAAGAGGGAGAGGACTGAAATCAATAAAATTAGAAGTGAAAAAGGAGAAGTTACAACGGACACCACAGAAATATAAAGAGATGACTACAAGCAACTCTATGCCAGTAAAATGGACAACGTGGAAGAAATGGACAAATCCTTAGAAAGGTATAACCTTCCAAGACTGAACTAGGAAGAAGTAGAAATTATGAACAGACCAATCACAAGTAATGAAATTGAAACTGTGATAAAAATCTTCCAACAAATAAAAGTCCAGGATCAGATGGCTTTACAGGTGAATTCTATCAAATATTTAGAGAAGAGCTGACGCTCATCCTTCTCAAACTCTTCCAAAAATTTTCAGAGGAAAGAACACTCCCAAAGTAATTCTACGAGGCCACCATCACCCTGATACCAAAACCAGACAAATATACTACAAAAAAAGAAAATTACAGACCAATATCACTGATGAATATAGATGCAAAAATCCACAACAAAATACTAGCAATCCGAATCCAACAATACATTAAAAGGTTCATGCACCATGATCAAGTGGGATTTATTCCAGGGATGCAAGGATTCTTCAATATACACAAATCAATCAATGTGATACACCCTATTAACAAATTGAAGAATAAAAAACATATGATCAACTCAATAGATGCAGAAAAAGCTTTTGACAAAATTCAACACTCATTGATGATAAAAACTCTCCAGAAACTGGGCATAGAGGGAATCTACTTCAACATAATAAAGGCCATATACGACAAACCCACAGCAAATATCATTCTCAATAGTGAAAAACTGAAAACATTTCCTCTAAGATCAGGAACAAGACAAGGTTGACCACTCTCACCACTATTATTCAACATAGTTTTGGAAGTCCTAGCCACGGCAATCAGAGAAGAAAAAGAAATAAAAAGAATCCAAATTGGAAAAGAAGAAGTAAAACTGTCACTGTTGGCAGATGACATAGATAATGCTAAAGATGCCACCAGAAAACTACTAGAGCTAATTAATGAATTTGGTAAAGTTGCAGGATACAAAATTAATGCACAGAAATTTTTTGCATTCCCATACATTAACAACAAAAGATCAGAAAGAGAAATTAAGGAAACAATCCCATTCACCATTGAAACAAAAAGAATAAAACACCTAGGAATAAACCTACCTAAGGACGTAAAAGATCTGTACTCAGAAAACTATGACAATGATGAAAGAAATCAAAGCTGACACAAACAGATGGAGAGATATAGCATGTTCTTGGATTGGAAGAATCAATATTGTAAAATGACTATTCTACCCAAAGCAGTCTACAGATTCAATGTAATCCCTATCAAATTACCAATGGCATTTTTTACAGTACTAGAACAAAAAATTTCACAATTTGTATGGAAGCACAAGAGACCCCAAACAGCAAAAGCAATCTTGAGGGGAAAAAAATGGAGATAGAGGAATCATACTCCCTGACTTCAGACTATACTACAAAGCTACAGTAATCAAGACAATATGGTACTGGTACAAAAACAGAAATATAGATCAATGGAGTGGGATAGAAAGCCCAGAGGTAAACCCAAGCACCTATTGTCAACTAATTTATGACAAAGGAGGCAAGGATATACAATGGAGAAAAGCCAGTCTCTTCAATAAGTGGTGCTGGGAAAACTGGACAGCTCCATGTAAAAGAATGAAATTAGAATACTCCCTAGCACCATACACAAAAATAAACTCAAAATGGATTAAAGACCTAAATGTAAGACCAGAGAGTATAAAAGTATTAGAGGAAAGCATAGGAAGAAAACTCTTTGACATAAATCACAGCAAGACCTTCTTTGACCCACCTCCTAGAGTAATGGGTATAAAAACAAAAATGAACAAACGGGACCTAATGAAACTTAAAAGCTTTTACACAACAAAGGAAACTATAAAGACGAAAAGACAGCCCTCAGAATGGGAGAAAATATTTGCAAATGAATCAATGGACAAAGGATTAATCTCCACAATACATAAACATCTCATGCAGCTCAATATTAAAAAAAAAAATCAAAAAATAGGCAGAAGATCTAAATAGACATTCTCCAAAGAAGACATACAGGTGGCCATCAGGCACATGAAAAGCTGCTCAACATCACTAATAATTAGAGAAATGCAAATCAAAACTACAATGAGGTATCACCTCACACTGGTTAGAATGAGCATCATCAGAAAATCTACAAACAATAAATGCTGGAGAGGGTGTGGAGAAAAGGGAACCCTCTTGCACTGTTGGTGGGAATGTAAATTGATACAGCTACTATGGAGAACAGTATGGATATTACTTAGAAGACTAAAAATACAACTACCATATGACCCAGCAATCCCACTACTGGGCATATAGTGAGAGAAAAACATAATTAAAAAGACACATGTACCCCAATATCCATTGCAACACTATTTACAATAGCTATGTCATGGAAGCAACTTAAATGCCCATCGACAGATGAATGGATAAAGATGTGGTACATATATACAATGGAATATTACTCAGCCATAAAAAGGAACGAAATTGGGTCATTTGTAGAGATGTGGATGGACCCAGAGACTGTCATACAGAGTGAAGTAAGCCAGAAAGAGAAAAACAAATATTTTACATTAATGCATATATGTGGAATCTAGAAAAATGGTACAGACGAACTGGTTTGCAAGGCAGAAATAGAGACACAGATGTAGAGAACAAAAGTATGGACACCAAGGGGGGAAAGTGGTGGTTGGGGGGTGGTGGGATGAATTCAGAGATTGGGATTGACATATATATATTAATATGTTTAAAAGAGATAACTAATAAGAACCTGCTGTATAGAAAAAAATAAGTAAAATTAAAAAAAAAAGACTGGAAAATCTTAGTTTTCTTATTAGTTGATGTTTGAAATAGTGAAAAGAAACTCATCTGCAGGATGCTCCATACACATCCCAAGTCCAACCCAGCACACCAGCCAGCTGAGTGTGAAGGTGGGCTCGCAAGGCTGCCTCACTCTCCTCACAACAGGTGCCCACGTGCATGGATGAAGCCATGGGGATGGTCCCGTAGCTTGAGGTCAACCTCCCAGCTTCCAGTTCCCCTTCCCCTGACTCCTTTAGAATAACCAACATCCAGTCTGCTTACAAGTCAATTCACAACTGCCCAGATTGTGAATTAGTCACATGATCCAAGTGGATCTTCTCCAAATGTCATTGGACAGGGAGGAGCACAGCAGCCTATGCCTGGGGCTCTTCCCCACAGTGCTCCCTCATTCAGTGGGGGTGCTCACCTCTCCTTGACACTTGGCTTTTCCCAGAAAGTAGATGTTGTTTGTGGTGATAAGCTCAGATCTTAGCGTTCATCCAGTCTGGGAATGACGGCAGCCTCCATGCTGCCTCTCGGTTAAGAGTGGTTGGTGGGAACAGGGTATTGCAAAGGTGCCTGACACCACCTCTGTATTTATGGGGAAAATGATCACTTAGCAATGTCTGCCCCGGGTGTAGGAGGGGCAGGATTGGCTCAGGTGTCACTTGTGTGTCTTTCTTCTTCTACTCTGGTGATTCAACTTGTAACAGAGGAAACTGAGACCCACAGGTATTAAGATAACATTCTCAAACTCCTGAAGCTACAGACTGACAGTAGAGATGTGGATAAGCTAGGTTCTCTGCCTTCTGGCTTAGTGCACGGACTCCCCACACCAAACTGCTTATTCCACAATCGCCTACACAGCTACACAGGTGCTTACAGGACCCAGGGCCCAGCGTTTCAGCTTCGAAGTTCAAATCAAACATCCACATATTCAGCCTTTCTTTTTGTGGTTTTGTTAACGAGAGCTAATCCCCCACAACATTGGAAACAAAATTCTAAAAACAAAGTTCCCTAAAGGGGGCAATACTATGGAATCAGGCCATGCCAGGAAATGGGATCTTAGGAAATGGGCTAGTCTATGTGCCTCCCAACACAAGCATCAGTCAGAGGGGACCTCACAGCCAGGCAGATCAGGATGCTCGGCTAACAGAGCAGTGCACAGTCAGACATCCTGCCTGTCCCCCGAAAGGGATGATCAGTGCTTTACAGCAGCATCCCTGAAGCATGCTCTGCAATATTCTAGCTCAACAAGCAGCTCCTGGAAATAAAGCATATGCAGTCAAAGGAGTTTTGGAAGCCCTGCCCACTGTACCTTTTTCTTAGAAAGCTGTCATGCATAGTATAGTACATTACAGACCCCTGAAGGGTTCTGCAGCAATAAGTGTGTTAGCTTGTCTAAAATTTTCCAAATGTATTTAAGTCTCCTTTTCCCTCTCACAAAATACATATATTAATATCCATCAAAACACACTTGAAGGAGTTTGCACTAAAGTGTTAAGAAAATAGATATCTTTTATTTTCTCTAAGAGCAAAGAAGTTAAAACACAAGTGGGATGCATTGATTTAAGTACTCCACACCTGGCACAGTGCCAAACACAAACTGCTCGTTCAGTGTTTATTTACTAAATTAATGACACATGATAAGCCTCTGAGTGTGTTCAATGTTTTGCACAATTTCCATGGGCCCTCCCTCTCATCTTCCCTGACTTTTCTCTTGACCATCTTTTCTCCCTGATCTCCTCATTAAAATGTTGAGCTTCTACCTGAAGCCAAACCCAAGTTACCATAAATTCTTATCACCAAGAAACTCTAGCTCAGAAGCTAGAAGACAGTGGGAGAGAGAGAGAGAGAGCTGAGTTTCTTCTCAGCCTGGGGTGGATCCAGACATGTGCCACAGGCCCCCTGCCTTCTCACCATAGTCAATTTAGACCAAACAGCTTTGTTTAGCCACAGACCACAGTCCTCGCCTGGTGACAAGTCTGGGGAATGCCCGTCTGTCAGTCCAGCCACACACCTGGGTTCTCCTTCCACTGGGGGCCAACAACCAGCACCCCTTACTTTTGCCTCATGTCCACATATTTCACTTTTCATTTTACCACTCCCTGAAAGACTTCCTTTAGAAACCAAGGAATTGAAAACTTTTCACTATATTTGCTAATTAAAAAGTTGAAGCTGCTTACACAGGGCTGAGAGAGAACATGGTAGATGGACACTCCGAGTGTAGGAGGCCCATTCTCCTCACCGGGCCCTGATTGTCTGGGCCCAAGTCTAGCAGGCTGGGGTGGCAGGCTGAGCTCTGGAATGTTCTAGGCTACTGTAGATGATGGCAACTCTGGCATCACCCCAAAAGTTTCCAGTTACTCCACATACCAAAAAGCTCTCCAAATGTATATATATTTTTCCTCCTATTCCTCTTTATTTTCTTGTGAGAAGGACTGGTAATCAGAAAAGTAATCTCAACGGATTTTTCAATTTACTTCCAACCACTTGGGAAGACGGATTCTTTATGGCAATTACCCGAAGACTGTCACAAGATAACGTTTTTATTAGAAGAGGTAAAAATCCTTCTCTGTCTTTCTTTTTATCTTTCCCGTTCTCAAACTTCTACTTCCTCTGTCTTTTACATTTTTTTAATAGGGATTTTTTTTTACATCTTTATTGGAGTATAATTGCTTTACAATGGTGTGTTAGTTTCTGCTTTATAACACAGTGAATCAGCTATACATATACATATGTCCCCATATCTCTTCCCTCTTGCATCTCCCTCACTCCCACCCTCCCTATCCCACCCCTCTAGGTGGTCACAAAGCACCAAGGTGATCTCCCTGTGTTATGCAGCTGCTTCCCACTAGCTATCTATTTTACATTTGGTAGTGTATATATGTCCATGCCACTCTCTCCCTTTGTCCCAGCTTACCCTTCCCCCTCCCCGTATCCTCACTTCCTCTGTCT
Source organism: Leucopleurus acutus (assembly GCF_964270905.1). Classification (NCBI taxonomy): domain Eukaryota; kingdom Metazoa; phylum Chordata; class Mammalia; order Artiodactyla; family Delphinidae; genus Leucopleurus; species Leucopleurus acutus. The sequence continues at coordinate 132,024,115 of NC_139147.1, read as the reverse complement.
TTAAATAAGCATGTACATACAGCACACAAGGCTTCTTTACGAAGCATATGTCTCTTTTAGAGGCATCTCCCACTGATGCTGTGACGCTCCTCTTACTCATTTGTCAGTAATTCTGTTGACACTGAAGAGCTTACATTGCTGGGTCCTTCATTAGGTACAAGCATTATTAGGACTGGGGCCATATTTCTAAGTGGTGAAATTTCCCACCACACTCTCATCATCATCAGCATCATTCAAATGATCATCAGTGATTACAATTTGAAGGCCTACTTATAAGCATAGGGTTAGATACTCTCATGATTACAGTTGGCCCTTGAACAACACAGGTTTGAACTGAATGGGTCCACTTATATGTGGATTTTTGCAACAAGTATATTGGAAAATGTCTTGGAGATCTGTGACAATTGAAAAACTTGCAAACTGTATAGCCTAGAAATATCGACAAATATAAGTAAAAGTTAGGTATGTCATTAATGCATAAAATATATGTAGATTCTAGTCTATTTTATCATTTATCACCATAAAACATACACAAATCTAGTCTAAAAAGTTAAAATTTATCAAAACAAGCACACAAACACTTACAGACCATACATGGTGCCATTTGCAGTTGAGAGAAATGTAAATAACTGTAAAGATGCAGTATTAAATCACACCTGCAGAAAATTAACTGTAGTACATACTGTGCTACTGTAATAATTTGTAGTCGTCTCCTGTTGCTATTGTGATGAGCTCAAGTGTTGTGAGTATCCACTTAAGATGCCATGTTATGCTAATCATCTCTAAGTGAGCAGTTTTTTTCAAGTAAATAGGATATGGCAGTAAAAAGTGATCTCTTGCAGTTCTTGAGTATTTTTCATCATGTTTAAGTTCAATGCCATAAACCTTGGCACCTATGGGACCCACATGAAGTGCTACTGGTGAGGCTTGCAGTGCTCCCAAGAAGCAGAGAAAGTCATGACGTTACAAGAAAAAGTTCAGTTGCTTGATATGTACCCTAGATTGAGGTCTGCAGCTGTGGTTACCACCACTTCAAGGTGAAAGAATCCAGCGTAAGGACCATTGTAAAAAAAGAAAAGGAAATTTGTGAAGCCATCGCTTCAGCTATACTAGCAGCTGCACTTTTTGTGAAATGCCTTTTATTTTGACTTGGAAAAGCAGCTTTTGTGTTGGTGCAGGACTGCTTTAAGAAAGGCATATCTATACACTCTAATATGATTCGAGATAAAGCAAAATCATTATATGACAACTTAAAGCAAAAGGAAGGTGAAGGATCTACAGCTGGAGAATTTAAAGCCAGCAAACGATGGTTTGATAATTTTAGAAAGAGCCTTGGCTTAAAATATGTCAACATGACAGGAGGAGATTCTGCCGACCAAGAAGCAGCAGATAAGTTCCCAGACACCATTAAGAAAATCACTGAGGAGAAAGATATCTGAAGATGTCATCATTGTTATTAAAAAGCCATCAGGCCCGAAACAGTAAATTCCTTCTGGAGAAAACTGTGTCCAGATGTTGTGCATGACTTCAAAAGATTTATGACAGAGCCAATCAAAGGAAATCATGAAAGAGAATGTGGATATGGCAAAAAAAGAGGGGGGGGTGTGAAGGGTTTCAAGTTACAGATCTTCAAGGGCTGATGGACACCACACCAGAGGGATCAATAGAAGACAACTTGTTGGAGATGAGTGCTTCCAAGCCAGGGCCAGAGGATGAGGAAGACATAGAAGAAACAGTGCCAGGAAACAAGCTGACATCAGACTATCCAGCAGAAGGGTTCCAATCATTCAAGACTGCTTTTGATTACTTTTACAACATGGATCCTTCTATAATATGGGTGCTGAAAGTAAAGCAAATGATGGAAGGATTATGGTATACAAACATTTTCAGAGAAATGAAAAAGTAGAAAAGTCAGAAACTATGATGTATTTCCATAAGTTTACACTCAGTGTGACTGCTTCTCCTGCCTCCCCTCCACCTCCTCCATCTCTGCCACCCAAGACAGAAAGACCAATCCTCCTCCTCTTCCTCAGTTCACTCAGTGTGGAGACATGAGTTGAAGAGCTTTATGATGATCCACTTCCACTTAATGAATACTAAATAATCATCATGCCATACGGTTAATAAACTTATCTTCTGGGAGTATGTATGTGTCTTCGTGTGAAAATCTAATAACTGTACAGCAAGAACTGTGTAAACATTTTTGTATCATCATCATTGCCTAAGTGTTTACTGTGTAGAACATTGTGTGCAAGACTTGTATTGAAGTGGATAGCCTATCCTTACGTAGGCATAAGGTGAGTAATATGGAATATAAAGTTAATAATGTATTAGTTTTCTTACTGTTTTATAACTTTGCTTTCAAAGAATTACATTACTGTGCAGTATGCCTGTCTCTCTCTCTCTTCCTCTCTCATAGTTGGAGAAACTGCATATCAGCCTATCATCACAGGTAGGCAATTTTTTAAAAAGTAATAATGTTTCCAGTACTGTATTATGAATATGACTGCAATACTTTATGCCACAGACATTTTACAACAATTCATTCCTTAGTGTATAGGCTAGGTTACCATGAAGCAATCATACTGCTGCTTCTCTGTTATCAATGAATGATTCGTTATACCTGTAAAAAAATATGAATTTCTTTTTCACATTATCTTTTCATTTTTGATGTCTAGTGTTAGTAATACATACAACAGCTACAGTCTTTTATATTGTATGACTATATAGATATAAGTACTGACAGATGATTCATCTTGTAAACAGATGACATAAGCTTACAGTATTGATAAATACAGTACTTTAAATGTATTTTCTCTCCTTTATAATTTTCTTAATAACATTTTCTTTTCTCTAGCTTGCTTTATTATAACAATACAGTATATAATACAATATAAACAGTGTTAATTGACTGTTCATGTTATTGGGAAGGCTTTTGGTCAACAGTAGGCTATTAGCAGTTAAGTTTTGGTCAAAAGTTATATGTGAATTTTTGACTGCATGAGGGGGTCGGCACACCTAACCCCCAAGTTGTTCAAGGGTCAACTGTATAAAGAAGCAGCAAATCAACAATAGCTGGAGTGCTTTGACTGCTCATCATGGGTTCTGTGCTAAGTTCCTAATGCTCATTCTCTCTTTAAACCTACACAACACCCTTCTATGTCGGCCCCTTGCTCAATAGGTGAGAAAACCTAATTCAGAATATATTGCTTTCTTGTAACAGCATCAGTGATTTCAGTGCCTAACTTTGGTCCCTGGAGGACTGCTTTTTTCTTCTACTAGCAACCCAAACCTTCTTTTCTTGTGTCTTACTTATTTGCAGACCCTTCCAATTAGCACTTTGTATTCATTTCCATGCATCCTCTCATTCACTCAGTGAAGATTTAATGAGTGCCTGTGATTTTTTCAGCACGGAGCTAGGCCCTAGGGATTCAGCATTAAACGAGTTATATACCATACCTCCCAAAGTCAAGACTTCAATTTATAATACAGATGTCCTACTCATAGCCCCATCCATTCTGTGGAAAGGACATTTTGTGTGGCAGTGGCTATTGGCAACACTCGGGGGTGCCCTGAAGTGGAGGCTTTCCTAACCCAGCTCAGAGAAAGAGACAGAAAACAAATTCTCATAAGTGACATCTTTAAATGTGCAATAGGTGTGACAAATACAAGTGTCTCTTTGTCAGCTCTGTAGGCCCATTTTACATAGTTTATCTGATCTGGCAGTTATTCTGGGAGCTTGGCTGAGTGTTTTTTGTATTTGTACATTAAGACAGCAGGCTTTCAGGAATTAACAGGCCAAGGACAAAATGAAGCAGATCTTGGCTCCATAAAGAGAGGACCTTTACTTACAATCAGAAAAACCTGAAGGAGTAAGACGCCACCTTAGCAGGAATAAGGAAGAGATTTAAGCAACAGATGTGAGGGGTTGCGGGGGGAGGAATAGACTAATTCTGAAGGTTTCTTCCAGCTCTGGAATTCTTTTTTTAAAAAAAATAAATTTATTTATTTATGGCTGCATTGGGACTTTGTCGCTGTGCATGGACTTTCTCTAGTTGTGGTGAGCGGGGGCTACTCTTCGTTGCAGTGCGTAGGCTACTCATTGCTGTGGTTTCTCTTGTTGCAGAGCACGGGCTCTAGGTGTGTGGGCTTCCGTATTTGTGGCACGCAGGCTCAGTAATTGTGGCTCGTGGGCTCTGGAGCACAGGCTCAGTAGCTGTGGCGCATGGGCTTAGTTGCTCCGCGGCACGTGGGATCTTCCCGGACCAGGGCTTGAACCTGTGTCCTCTGCCTTGGCAGATGGATTCTCAACTACTGTGCCACCATGGAAGCCCCCAGTTTTGGAATTCTAAGTCTATCCCTGAATCCAAATATGGATTTTTTAAAAACTGGCTTTGATAGCCAGAGAATGGATAGTTTTAATTACCTAGTGGATAATTTAGTGGTTATGGGTTCTCTATGGCTCATTTCCAGCTCCCTGATTTTGCTTGATCCAATGTGAGCCCTCTTTTTCTTGGTCTAGCAAATATGCACAAACATAAAACAGAATGTGTGTATTAATCATGACATTTTGTTTTCTATATATTTTATGCTTTGACATCTTGGTCCTTGCTGACCCTGGAGGGACCATCCTTGTCAGGGCTGGCCAATTCTGAGAGAGTAAGAAACCTGGAGGGCGCCCTTTCATATGCAAACCAACCAAGCCAGAGCCTAACCCCTACCCCCATCACCTCCTTTATCCAGCTCTTTCACTCTCTACCATGACTCTCCTGCCCTGATCATGCCAGAGCCAGGTATCAGACAACTAGGGACATCCCTTATTCACTGGAGCTCACTGAAATTATTCAAACCAGCCAATCCTAAACCTGCTTACCCTGCCTAGCCCATTATTTCCCATGAAAACCACAATATAGGCTGCTGCCTGTGTTTCCTTTGCTCCCTCTGCCTCCTGACTGAGCCCTATGCTGCCCCGTGTGCCCTGTGTGTCACAAGGTATCTCCCATTTCTAGAAAAATGTGAGTACAGACTCTCTCCTTTACAGCAATCATTTTGTATCTGCATGTCTTACCATGCATGATTGAAATAATTCTTAAAGTATCCTTCAGGTACCCTTAAAACAATGTAGCTATAGGAAGGTAGACAGTTTGATAAAGAAGGAACAACTAAAATGGAAATTTAGAGATGACTTCATGGATTTAAGTCGCTTTGCTCTAGCCTCTGTGGTCAATAAAGGAAACAAGCTGACATTTATTGAGCACCTACTGCATGTTACTGTACTTACATTATATGACTTACGTCTATCTGTAGAGCCAGTTGGATCCTTGAGACAACAACATATGCTAGACTTGGTGGATGGAAAATCATGTTTATAAACAAGTGATATGGGTACAGGATGAGACATACAAGGTATGAAACTCAGTCTGTCCCCTGTGGCTTGAGATGGAGCTGGCTTGTGACTGATGGACCAAGTGTTTCCGGGCCCTGGTCTCAGGCAGAAACTCTTCATCTATTCATAGCTAAATGCCTTAGCTCAGCCCTACAAGTGGCTTAAGTTTTTGATTGCTTTTATTTTCCCTCTACATAGGTCTCTAGATCATCTAATCTAACCTCATCGTTTTAAATAAAATTGGTAAACTGATGGCTCCCAAATTGGTATCTCAAGCCTAGATGTCCTTCTTCCCTGACCATCACACATCGAATTGCGTTGTCCCCAGTCCGCCTCAGCACAGTGGCACAGAGGTTCTGCCCAAGTGAGGAGGCAAGCCTTAAGGAAGAAAGCTCCGCCTGAGGCGGCTGACTTTACTGGAAACAAAGCCTGGAGAAGTTCTGTCTAAATGCCTTGATGTCAAAAACCATGGAGATCTTGGTAGAGAGCAATTACGAGAGGGCTAGTAGTCACAATAGTAGCAACAAGCTACCTGGCAGAACAGCCATAAATTTAACAGCGAGAACCAGGGAAAAGGACAGACAAGAAAAATCCTTCTGGGGGTCAGGAAGGCTATGGGCATTCCCTAGGTTGCACCTACTCAGGAACAGTCAGAGCAGAACACAGGGCAAACTCTAAAGCATCTTCCCAGCACACCTAATCCATCAGCAAAACACAGGGGCCTTAGTAGCTCCAGGGGATTAAGCACAAATTTAGACAAAGCTAGCTGAATGTTAAGCTCCTCTGACCCAGGATGACTCTGAGGAAGCCAGGCTTTCAAAATAAAATCACATTTACCCCTGATGGTCTGAGAAACTGTGCATACCCAAGGCTGAGCACTCTCAGGACACACTGGAGAGATAGCCTCAGAGCAACTGCCCTGTGGTTGAATAGGAGGCAAAACTGAAGCTTCTTGAACTCTATAGACAGTCTCTAAGCCCCACTTAACATTTTGTAGGCTTTTCAAACTTTGCGTGTCAAAACTGAGTTCCTGATAACTACTCCTGATTTTTCTAAGAAAAATAAGAAAACAATTTTACCAAATTGATGAGGGGAAAAGAATGGCAACCTTAACATAAAATGTGAGCAAAAATAAGGAACGTGAACAAAAGGAAATAAAAATGTAAAACAAATAATAAACATAATAAGATGGAAGAAACAAAATACAGCACAATAGTCAATGAATAAATGTAAATAGACTGATTTCTCCCATTAAAATACAAAGACCATCTTACTGGCTTAAAAAGAAACCCAGTTAATTGCAGTTTACAAGAAGCACAGCTAGAGAAAATAATAAAGATTAAACACAAGGAATGAATTCAGTAAAATAAAAATCTAAAGAAAGCAGGATTGGTGCTATTAATAGCAAATAAGATGGACAGGGTAAACAGGTGCCGTGTAATTATAAGTTGCACAATTTGTGAAAAATGTATGTGTCATAAACCTGAATGCACACACACACACATAAAGATCATCTATATATGAAACAAAACCTATGCAAGAGAATGCTGCAGAAATGCAATTACCATTGGACATTTCAATATACATATCTCAGAAAGGACTGACTTATTAGATAAACAATAAAAAAGGCCATAGAGGTATTGGCTGGTACAAAAAACCAGACACTTGGTACTCATCTTAAGAAACTAGAAGGACAATAAAATAAATCAGAAGAAACTAGGAGAAGGAATTAATAAAGATAGGAGCTTATAACAACAAAATAAAAGATAAGGAAACAGATATTAGAAAGGATAAACAAATTTGGGAGGTGGTTCTTTGAAAAATAATGTAAAATAAAACAGACCAACACCTAGCAGTCTGATTATAGATAAAAAAGAAAGAACAATCACAGATTCAGGAAGGACTAAAAGAATATTTAATATTAAATATTTCCAAGGGGAAATTATTTTACAGCAAAATATAAATTACCCAAACCTATCCAAGAAGATATGGAAAACTTGAATAGACCAACAACTGTAGACAAGCTCATGAGGGTGATTAGAGATCTGACATTGAAAAGGGCGCTAGGACCAGATGGGTTCACAGCTGAGATTTAGCTAATTTTACAAAATAATTACGATGTTACTTCAATTTTTCCAGGCCATAGAAAAAGCTAGACAGCTCCCCAATTAATTTCGTGGAACAAGCATAAATTTCATACCAAAACCTGGTAAGGAATAGTAGGAAAATAGAAAAGTATATACCAACCTCATTTGGAATATAGATATGAAAATTCTAAATAAAACATTGGCAAAAGAATCCAGCAGTGTATACAAAAATACATTATGACCATATAGTTTATTCCTGTGATGCAAATGAAGTATCGAGAATTTTATCAATATAATTAATTATATCAATACATCAAAGGGGGAAACCATGTTATCAGATCTATAGACGCTGAAAATAATGCTACTAAGTGAAACAGGAATGGCTGGAAACTACTTAAAAAACCAGAAGCAAATCAAATCTAGATAGAATAAATAAATAATAAAAGCTATTTAGCAACATCTATTTTAAAAAATTAATTTGATTATGCCCTTCAGCACAACAATTCTATACCTGAGAATGTAACCCTTAGAAATAAAACCACTGGGTATGTGAGAAAATATGAACAAAATTGTGGATTGTAGAGCTGTTTTGGGGCCGGATAAACTGGAAACATGATGAATGCCCATTAACAAGAGCATGGGTGGATAAACTGTGGTTCATCCACACCATGGGATATCATGCAGTCATTTGAAAGAATGAATTGTCAACTGACTTGGTACTTTTTATTTAAAAATGCAAGACACAAGAAACAATATATAATGTGTCTCCATCATGTAAATCGATGACTAGTATCCATATCAGTGTGTTTATCAATATGGCGTTTAAGATTACATGAACAAAGAGAAAAATCTAAAAGGTTATATTCTAAGTTGTTTATATTAGCGTGAGAATATACATTGAAAGACTGAGGAAGATGATGGTGAAATCAAGCAAAAAAGTACAAGAAAAAGAGAGACTGCTCTTAAAAGGTGAAGATAGGCTCATGTATTTATATAAAATTATATATACATTTTTTGTGTATGAGTATTCTGTATTTGAAAAAAGTTTATAAATTTTAAAAATACCTAAATCACCTGCAAAATACAGATGTAATATCTTTCAGTATGTCCAAAACAATTAACTTTTCTGCCTGTGTTGGAATAGATTCTGATTCTTTGTATGAGGGTAAGTCGTATTAGTTGACTTACATTTGCAGGCCATGTTGCGTTAAAAATATGGAACTTTGGGACTTCCCTGGTGGTGCAGTGGTTGGGACTCCGTGCTCCCAGTGCAGGTGGCCCGGGTTCAATCCCTGGTCAGGGTACTGGATCCCGCATGCATGCTGCAACTGAGAGTTTGCATGCCACAACTAAGGAGCTGGCGAGATGCAACTGAGGAGCCTGCCGGCCACATCTAAGACCCAGCACAACCAAATAAATAATAAAATAAATAAAATTTTAAAAATATGGAACTTTGAACACAAGAATAGCTTTTAGCAGCAAGAGACTGTACAGTAGTCCCCTCTTACATGTGGCTTTGCTTTCCACAATTTCAGTTACCCACTGTCAACTGTGGTCCAAAAATATTAAATGGAAAATTCCAGAAATAAACAATTCATCAGTTTTAAGTTGCATGCTTTATGCCATTCTGAGCAGGGTGATGAAATCTCATGCCATCCTGCTCCATTCCACTTGGGATCCCCAAACATTGACATCATCTGCTCCTGACATCCAGCCCTCAACTCATGGCTCCATAATGTAGGATCACCCTAAGCTTGTGATCCTCTTTGTGACATACTGGCAGAATTTCAATAGTAGTCTAAAGCTATGTCACAATGCCTATGCCATTCACCTTACTTCAGCTCCTGAAGTAGGCATTTTATCATCGCACATCATCACAAGAGGAGGGGTGAGTACAGTACAGTAAGATATTTTGAGAAAGAGAAAGACCACATTCACATAACTGATTATACTATATTGTTATAACTTCTATTTTATTATCAGTTACTGTTGTTAATCTTTTAAATCTCTATAAACCTCTAATTTATAAGTTAAATTTTATCATAGGTATGTATGTATAGGAAAAAACATAGTATATATTGGGTTCAGTACTATCTGTAGTTTCAGGCATCCACTGGGGGTCCTGGAACATAGGCCCCACGAAAAAGAGGGGGCTACTATAGTTGAATTTGTATAAGCTAGGCACTCCTGTGACATGAAGCTATGAGCTCGGGCTATAAACTGTGTACACCATGTCACCCAGGGCATTACAGTGAGCTCATGGGCAACACTGGATATTTTCAAGAGAAGGACAGGGATATTTGATATCTTGCACCCTTGAAGTAGTTTACATTTTCAACATTAGATCGTGATATCCTTGTGAAACTAGGTTTTTGGCAGTTGCCAAAATGTGGAAGAGGAAATGAGAGTGGCATGGTCCAATAGCATTTCAAGTTCTGAAAATATGTGCAGTGCGCAACAGGCACACATATTCCGTTATCGAGTAACTATGATTACTAAAGGGTACAATTTTGAATATTTTTTCTTTCGATTCATGTGTATTATTTTTCAAATGCCTTGTTCTGTTGTTTGGACCTAACTACTTAATAAATGGAACTGGTAAGTATTTCTTTCATCCTAGATACTCTGTAAGAAAATTACTGAGCCACTAAAAGAGCTGTTGAGAGCATCACCTGCTACAGGATGATACAGCTGAAGCTACGGCAACTCAAACCTCTACAGGGAGGGGATAATGGTTGCAACTACTACGGAAATCACTCTATGGGCCTGGGATGGATGACCATTACATGAATGCAATAAAGCCTTTCCTCCTTTTGTAAGTTTGCAAAAAAAAATTTTTTAATGCTAAATGTGCTGCCACTGACTTTACTCATATTTACCCCAAAGAGTTAATTGCTATTCCATCCACTGCCTCCATTACAACCTGCAGGGAGGAAAGAATACAAAACAATTACAAATTGATTACTGTTACATTGGGTTTTCACAGCCATAAATCTGAGCACTGCCTTTCCAGGAGACACAGTAAGTTTGACAAGTTTCTTAATATTCAGAAACCAGGTGTCAGATCTCTTCTGAGTTTGCACATTCTAGTGTTTGATTACTTCCTTTGTGTGTTTTGTAATGGGATTTGTTAAATACAAAGGCTGCATGTCTACCTTATTATATATCATTATTAAATAAATCATATTGGGATCATCTGTCCCCTTACATTAGGCATTCTTATTCTGGAGATTGTCAACTTGTTAGTATTGTGAAGCGTTTTCTGGGAGACTCCGCGAACCAATTTTGAAAAGCAAAACTTCCCTGGTACGGCCCAAAGGAATCTTGACAGTGTGCTTCCATAAATTCTCTATTCCCTCCTGAGAGAAGGTGAGTAAACTCATCTAAGTCCTCCTGATCCAATAATCATCCTACCACCAAGAACACATCCAAGGACCAAGTATGTGCCAAGTGTCATGCTAGGGTTTTCTGTCATGATAAGGCTTTCTCTCTTTATAGGGACAGGGGGCAAAAAATTCCAAAAAGCTTTGGTGTCCGAAACATTTTGATATCTCTTTGGCCAAACACAAGAAGTGTTGACACATATTGGTAATTAGACCCGCAAATATTCATTAGTGCTAAAGTAAAAATGACCTCATAAAATTAACAGCTGTATATTTCCCCTGCTCGGTCTTCCCTTATCAGATGCTGACAAAAAGCTAGGTTTTTCTCAAGGGTGTTTCTTCTTAGCTAAGGTTTCAATTTTCACCTCATAAATTCTAAACCTTCATGTCCACCAGACCCACACAGGAACCCAGGAGGAAGATTTCACTATCCAGAGCCAAACACTGGGAGTACCATTATAGGGTAGAGCTTATGCTACTGTGCTGCTACCCTGTTATCCCAAAGGGCCTTCACATAGAAGGTTAAATTCCATTATCATCCATCCATGCTGTGCCTTGGGGTGGAAATGATGAGTGGAGGACGGCAGCTGGCTGGCTCACCTTTGACCAGGAGATGGCAGGAGTGGGTCACCTCCTTAAGGCAGATCCTTAAGGGGCCCCTTGTGGGACTGGGCCATCAGTTACAGTTCTTTGGGATTTAGCAAAGGGCTTAAGTTGGAGACCCAGAATTGAGGGCTGAAGTGTGTCTAACTCAGAGAGAGAACCAAGCAGGTTGGGACACCAGCGAGATTGTAGTCAGATGACAGGAACAGCAGAAAGTGGACGGAGCCAAACAAGAAGGAAGGAACAAGTCAGGAAACAGAGTCAGCGCAGGTCACTGGGTGGTAAGCAACAGCTCAGATGGACGCTAAAAACTGCTGAGCTTGGCAGGGCATGGAGCAACAAGTTGGCTTTGGAGCCACAGGCTGAGGCTCCCATTTCTAGATCAGGGAAGGTGTGACATCCCATGTTCCTCTGTCAGGGTGGGCTCTCACCAGAATCCTCACGAGAAAGACAGCTGACTTAAGGGAGCTAGTCACCAAAAGCCAAGAGATCTGAGTTCTTGAAAACTTCTTCCATTATCTTATTTACTGTGGCCAAGCCAAGGTTTACCAATTCCTTCTCTGTCCCCAAAGCTCAACCTCTAATTTATAAAGTGAGGGTCCTAATATTTATCTAATGGTAGCACCAACCTGCCATTCAAACTAGTGATTGGACAGAGGGCTACTGGCCCAAGCGAGAAAGAAACTGGATTCGAATGCAAAGAAGTCATCTTACAAGAAAAAAATAAGAGAGGTGGGGGAGAAAAATACAGAGCTACGATCAGGTACTGACAAGCTATGTTACCTGCTTCATCATTGCTAAAATAATGGATAGAAGATTGCATAAGGGCTTAAGGAATGTTTATAGGTTTCTAAAGACATCTGCAGGGCTTTTCTTTAAGGAATGATTAGCATTAATGAGAAAACTTCAGCACCATCCCTCCTACAAATGGGAATAAATCTATAAGGCACCTTGCTAGGTATTCTGAAGGCTGCACTCTAATGTACCTTAGGTGCTGTGGCTTGCAGATAGTTGTCAATATTATGGCTTTGTCAGGTGTCCATTTTACAGGAACGGCCTCAAGCAGCTTTGCCACTTCTGAAATAGTACTTCCTTCATTACAAAGAACACGCCCTGGTCACTGTGACCTGCTACAATACCCATGAATGAAATGTATGACAATGAAGCCCATCTAAGTTATGACTATAGGATTTTGTCTGACTTAAGGGAGGAAATTATGAGCCTGACATTTTTTCAGACCTTTTTGTGTGTTTATAGAACTTAATCCTCATAACTTCCCTGTAAAGTGGGAATCCTCTCCATTATTGTACAGATGAGGGAAAAGAGGCTCAGAGAGGGTTTATAACTGGCTCAAGGATGCCTAGCTGTTAAGTTGCAGATTTGAATCTAACCCTTTTCTTAAAGTGAATTGTTTGTTAACAAACACAAAGAAAAACCAAAAAACTGTTGTCTGTTCGTTTTCACTAATCAAACCCAGGTTCCCATGTGATATGTGTCTAAATTTCACTTCAGGTGGCCTAAATCTCGCCCCAAATGTAGCAGAAAGCCCGCACTTTTCCCCATTTCCATCCCCCAAATCACTGAGTCACCCTCGAGGTGCAGGGTGCATGTCCATTTGCATATTCCATGGCATGGGACAAATCCTTTTACCCTTGAGGATGATTTACCAACCAAAGCTTTGGAAGCTCACATTTATACTCCATGAGATACTTCATTCCCAGTGAATGAAGGGCAATTTGAAAACGTGGTTAACAGCAGCCCTTCTTCATCAAATGAGGCTACCAGTCCTGTCCATTCTCATGTTTTTGGGTGGTGACTGGGCCAAAGGGACAGCAGATCATATGGGGGTACAAACTTGGGCAAAGCAAAAGAAGGAGATTCAGGGTGACTACTTCATTTTCTTGGAAGTTAGCCAAGACTCCCTGTGGGAAGAGACACACTTTCCTTGTTGAATAGATGCCCAGGTAAGTCCATTTTGGGGTAGAATCTGAGCCTTCAGGACCAGAATGAGGATAAAACTGTTTAGCCTGAGACTTGGGGTAGGATTTGCTTTTTCCTCCAAAGAGGGAGGAGCCAGTAAAGGAGAGGGAGACAGGGAAAAGGGTGTAGGGCCAAGAAAACGAGGCAAGGGCTCATTTTCCACATTTCCCAGCCTCATTTCTAATCAGGTTACCAAAGTCACAAAACACTTGAAAAAAGGAACAAAAAATCATGAAATGCCTGGGCATATTGTCTCTAGTGACAGATTGGTGCTACAGGAAAAACCTGGTGGTCATGGAGGCAGAGTCCACAAAGAAGTAGGGTTCTGAGAGGATTATCTACTGGTGGGGTCAGCAGGTGGCTTCCACAGGCCATGAAAATCTCGGGTCAAGTTCAACCAGATGCCCAAGGCAGCTAACAGGTGCATTAGCACCTGTACAACTGTGTTCTTGCTTTCTCATTCCATTTGCCTCTCTGAGGACCCTGGGACTCTCACCACCCCACAATGATGTCTTGAGTTAAATTTCATCACTGTGAAGAAGAGGAAGCAAAAAGAGATGCAGAAATGGAAGCAGGTAGGATGTCTGGACATTTCTCAAAAAACAAAACAAAGCAAAAAAAAACCAAACAAAAAAAACAAAAACAAAGCCCACCAAACCATGATTCTCCAGCTGAGAGGAGATGAAACTCTGCATTAGCATTGCTTTAATGCTCAAATGAACAAATTAGGAGACCTTTTTTGAGTGGAAATAAATGACTGAATTGCTATTTATAGACAATCAATTAGGGAGAAAATGATAGCACTCAAATGAGGTTTCTCTCCTCAGTGAAATATACATAGTGACCCATACTGATGCCAATTTTGTTAAGGGTCTTTCTAGCAACTTTGATGTTCCTTCAAAAGGAACCCCATTTTAAAAATAAATGACTCCTGTCCCTTCTATTAAATCCTCACTTTCCCTCTGTGGTTAAGCTCAATTATCAGAGCGAAGCTTTTAGTTGGCTTGAAGTTGCCTGTTTCTTCCATATGTCAGAAGATTAAGTGGTGCCCAAGAAGACAGTGTCTAAATCTATTTTATGGTCTTTCTGAAATCCATTTAAGTGTACCCGGTGGTCACTCAAACTAATATCTACTAATTATTCACCAGGCTCTCTACTAAATACTTTATATACCTGAACTCATTTAATCCTTAAAAGAGCTCCAGAATGAAGGTAGTGTTATTCCCATTTGGTAGATGAGGAAACTTAGGATCACAGTAGTTAACCTACCTCAGGTTTATCCCCTTCCCTTCCCCCACTTCTTTCCTTCTTCCTTCCCTCATTCCTTTCTTCCTTCCTTCCTTCCTCCTTCCCTCCTTCCCTCCCTTCCTTCCTTTCTATAACTATTTATAGAGTCCCTACTATATGTCACACACTATTCTAGTTGATGAAGATACAACAGGAAGCACAACAGAAAAAGTCCTTGGACACATGGAATTTATACCCAAGTGAGGGTTACAGACAACAAGCTAAATACATAAGATATAAAATATATTAAGTGATTATGCTGTCATAGAGAAAAATAAAGCAAGAATGGGTGTAGAAAGCATTGGGGGATTGCAGTTTTAAATAAGATAGACTGAGAAGAACTTACTGAGATGTGGTGGTTAAAGAGAGTATGGATTCTTTGCTGCTTCTCTTATTAAAAGAAGGAAGCTATGCTAATTTACAACCTTTCTCTAGAATCTGGGCTGTTCAGTGTCTACTTTAACAGCATTTGGTAGAAGTTATGCTGTGCCTAGTTGCTGCATCAGCTTCCAGAGGACTGGCAGCCTCCACTTTGGTCCTTTTTTTGCTCTGAGCTGCTATGCAAGATCTGCTACTACTTTAAGGGTGCCATGCTGTGAGGAAGCCCAAGCTATGCACAGCAAGCAACATGACATGGGAGAGAGACAGTGAGAGAGAGGGAGAGCCAACCATCCCCAAGCTGTTCCTATCTTCTCCTGTACAAGTCATCCCACCTGAGGCCTCAGACTCTGGGGTTCATAAACAAGTTTCCTCTCTGTGTTCTGTCTTGTTTCCTGACCCACAGAATCGTAATATGTAACAGTAATTAATCATTGTTATTTAAACCACTAATTTGGGGGGCTGTTTCTTACATAGTAATTGATAACCAGAACAAAGGTGACTTTTGGGTAATGACACAAAGAGGGTTAGGGAGCAAGCTCTTTTAGAAAGAGCATTCTAGGCAGAGGGAACAGACTTTCAAAGGACCTAAATGGACCTGGAGGGCTCAACAAATGGCAAGGAGGCCACTGTGGCTGCAGCAGACTGAGTGAAGGGGAGAGTAAAATTACATCAAGTTAGAAAGATGTATGACTCTGCAGGCCAGTCACTGTAAACACTTTGACTCTGAGTGAGATGGGCAGAGACACTGGAGTGCTGGAATGGGGGAAAGATATATATATATAGATATATATATATAGATATATATATGCTTAATTATTATTCCTTAATAGTTTGTAAGCCAAAAGTGGGTATACACTATTGAGCAAAACCAACATAGACACTGCCCTCGTTGACTTAAAAATCCCAGCAGTCAAGTGACAGAGCCAGATATGATCAGGGCTGCACGTCTCAACCAAAGGCTGTGTCTTTCATCACTGCACCATGTCTGGTCAAATCAAAGACTGATAAGCTTCTCCACCACATTTCATTCTCAGCTAAAGTTCAGTACCTTAAGATTTTTTTACTTAGGACAAACAAGGAATGACGTACTTTTGTTACTCAAGTTGAGAATTAATACTGAATAATATTAATATGTAGGAAAAAAAGAAACCAGAGGAGAAACTATTTATCAGCTAGAGTTCAACCAGTTTTTACCACCATGTAAGGCATCATTGTTAAAGCTACAACTGCTCAAGGTAAAGATTTGTAATGGCTGGATCTGACTGCCAATTCTACCTCAAAATCTCTGTGTGAGCTTGAGAGAGTTGCTTCGCTACTCTGGGTCTCTCATATCTCACCAGTACAATGAGGAGTATTTTCCAAATGTGCTTTATGAAACATTAGCTGAAAAGATATTTTTTAAAAGAAATTATGTCTGTTTGTGTGTTATCTGTGTGTATGTGTGGGTGGGTGGGAGGGCGGGCCAAGTCAGCTGGAAAATTCTGTATATTATATCCCCTTCTTGAAGATCCATAATACTAACCAGCAAATTGAAGACCCTAATAAGGTCTGCAGTATAGCTGGGGACTGACTGCAATTAACTAAATCACCTGTGGCCTTTGTGGACCTGGATGATGCATTTCACATCTGCCAGGCTAGGATATGTACCTACCTTATCTCACTGCTGTGGGCTGAGGTTAAATCATTTGTCATGAATTAGCATGTCTAGTCTGTAATTGACGTTCGATGTATGTCAGTTACAGTCTTGTCTCATCCCTTCTCTTTCTGATCTTATTTAAAACACACAATTTTCTAGGTCTTTGCTTCTTGAATAACAAACAAGAGTGAATAATATACGCTCTGAACATTGTAAATGACAGGCGCTCATTAACAGTCACTCTATCTGTGTGGTGTGTCAGGTATGGAGATTAGTCAATCACCTCATATGCCCAAGAGCTTCAACCCCCCTCTTCAAACTTCTTTCCAGAGCAACTTAAGAAGGACAGTATGATGACATGCATGTTCTAACTTTTTATCCCATGGATTAAGTTAATAGTCAGGCATGTGACCTGAAACGGGTAAGCAGAAATGAAGAGAGCTGACATCCAAACAATCTTAAACAAGAACTAGGTAACCACTCCTTAGAATACAAAATGTGATAAACATAGTTTAATTCCTTTTGGTGGGAAAACTCAGGTAATAACAAAAAAAATATCAACTGTTTTCCCCCTATTTTAGGTATACATTATTATTTTCCTTGATCAAGTTACAGTGGGAAAAAGCTTATGGTCTTTTTGATATTACAATTCAACTTGTACATGTCAAGGCAGGAAAAAAAGTCACACACAGAAGTGACTGAACAAGTCTCATTGAAATTCCAATGGAGAAGGAGATAAGGCAGGAAAGAATGAATATACCACAAAATGTTTTTTTTCTTTTCAGAAAATAAAACTACCTTTTCTACCCAGGACATGAGCATCTAGAATCTCCTTAAATTCAATAATGTATGTTCCCTAAAGAAATTCTCAGTTGTGCATGTGTCCTTAATTATGATAAAGCAGCCAGTGTTTGATTCTCTTGCACAATGAGTTTTTCCTCTTTAATCTGGACAAGTAATAAAGTATCATGGTAAACTTGATTTAACAACTGACTTAATACCTGAGATAACACAAACCACAGCTATCATATCAAGCAGGCTTTGTCAGACTCGGCTGATCTGAAGCCCACCCTCTGAAGTCCCCATTGTGATAAGCCTGCCCAGTGCTCACTGTGGGCACACGAAGATGTAATAAATTGGGTTGTTATTCCTCCAATTCTTCCACTTATTTCTGGAGCTGTCTCTTTGTAATTTAGCTCAAGTTAATGATAACCCTAAATGCAATATTACCAGTTATCATTTCTCACTTTAAAATAGCACGTAAATGGTGAATGTTCTCTGCTTTAGATAGAGTCCTAGGCCAGCTAATGAGGAGATTATGATGAGCAGAACAGAGAGGCCACAGGAGACCGTGCCCCTGGCTCTCTGGTCAGTTCATGTTTACCTTCCAGATTTCACCTGTCTCAGGCAGGCAAAGAATCTAAAGGACATTGGTTGCTAGCATCAGGGAAGAAATCACACTCTCCTGCTCATGGGATATACTTTTTGGAGGAAAAGTTAGCAATACATAACAAAAGCCTTAACTAGGTATGTGTTCTTCGATCAAGCAATGTACTATTCAGGAGTTTATCTTAAGAAATGTTCATCAGAGCATTTTCTGTATCAGAAGAAAAAAGAAAACAACTGAAATGTCCAATGATATAGTTTGGTGAATTAATTATGGCACACCCAACATTGTTTCCAGCAAACAAACACATAGTGTGCCAGACTCTTTAAGTATTACAAGTTTTAATTTATTTAATTTCTAAAACAACCCTATAAGGCAGTAGTATTATGATCTCTTTTTCACAAGTGAGTAAACGGACTCACAAGGATGTAAATAACCTACTCAAGGTTACATGGATCCTAAGTGGCTAACCTGGCACTTGAACCCAGCATTTGGGCACCATGGTCTACATACTTAATCTCCATTTACACTGCCTCACAACAATGAGATAATATTCCATCATCACAACTGGTGTTAGGGAGACGTTATTTCATGGAAAAGTGTTAGAATATGTGAGTGAGTGAAAAAAAAAAACAGGTTACAAAATATGTTGAACAGTGTGACCCAGTTTTCACAGAAAAAAAGAAGAGTATATTTATAGAAAGAAAGAAACTTAAAGGTCTTTTATTGACAGTGGTTACTTTGGGGTAGCATCTTTAGATGCTTCTGAAAATTTCTTTTTGCCTATCTCTTAGTTCTAATCATTGTTACACAGACTATGTATTTAAATGTTAAGCCTCCTTAGAAATTGAAATTTAAGTACAAGAAATAATAGTATAATTAAGTTATAGTATATAAATTTTGAATCATAAAACAATGTTAGCCATATTGTGGTGAAAACAGTACAGTCATATTGCTGCTCGCAATATAAATTGTTACAACCCTCTATAGAAAGTAAGCTGGCAATGAAAATCAAGAGCATGAAAATGTTCATTTCCTGTTAACCCTGTGGTCCCACTTGTGGAAATTATCTTATGATCACAATTCAGAAGAAGAAAACTGCCATATGCACATAGTAAGAAATACAAAACTGAAATATTTGATTTATAAGTCCACTGATAGAACCCTGAGAGGCTGGCAGGCTACCAGGGTTCCTATTTGCACATCTTCCCAGTGGGCTTATGAGGGAGGACGTTGACCAGACCTATTGAAGGGCTCTATGTGGTTGAACAAAATCTCCTGTCAAAAAGTCCCAGTTGGGGGGCTTCCCTGGTGGCGCAGTGGTTGAGAATCTTACTTCCAATGCAGGGAACACGGGTTCGAGCCCTGGTCTGGGAGGATCCCACATGCCGCGGAGCAACTGGGCCCATGAGCCACAACTACTGAGCCTGCACATCTGGAGCCTGTGCTCCACAACAGGAGAGGCTGCGACAGTGAGAGGCCCGCACACCCTGATGAAGAGTGGCCCCTGCTCGCCGCAACCAGAGAAAGCCCTCGCACAGAAACGAAGACCCAACGCAGCCAAATAAATAAATAAAACGAATTTATTAAAAAAAAAAAAAAAAGTCCTGGTGGGGCTTCCCTGGTGGCGCAGTGGTTGAGAGTCCGCCTGCCGATGCAGGGGACACGGGTTCGTGCTCCGGTAAGGGAGGATCCCACGTGCCGCGGAGCGGCTGGGCCCATGAGCCATGGCCGCTGAGCCTGCGCATCCGGAGCCTGTGCTCTGCAACGGGAGAGGCCCCAACAGTGAGAGCCCCGCGTACAGCAAAAAAAAAAAAAAATTCCTGGTGTCACTAAAGCCAGGAAACCCACCTGGAAAAAGCACAGACTAGACTTAAATCCAGGAATGCCACTGGGTTGTGGGAGAGATGGCCTTTGGAGTATGGTGCCCGGTGCTATCACCAGTCTGGATTTCAGGGACATGGTCAGGCTTCTGCCAGGAGGGCCCATTTGGGATCCCAAAAGCACTGATGCATAAAGGGCCTCTTCTGCTTGAGAACTAAGATATCACACTTTTCTCTGTCTGATAAATAATACTGGGAGCAAGTGTTTTTCCTTTTTCTGTGCTAAACACAGTACTGGGAACCCACACAAGTGACTTGATTAATTACTCTGGGAAGTACTTGCATTGAGAAGATGACAACATGAACAATACGAGAGCTTGTTGATGAAGATTAGCAGCTGGCTTATTCGGAGTTGTTTTAGGTGATCCCCTGACTGCGCCCACCAACCAGACGCCCATAAAGTCTCTCCAACCATGACCAGTTCCCTGTCTTTCAGGACCTGCCTTGAATCAGGGAGCTGAGACCCTAAAACCTTTTAAACATCCTCCCCTCCCCTCCCCCCACCTAAGAAACTCCTAAGACTATCCAGGTGGCCTTGTCCTTCACTGCAGGAAGTCTAACAAACTCCGCTTTCCTGACCAGCAGGTTTTCAGGGTCTTTTGCAGACTCCTCTCAGGTCCACTCAGGTCAAGGAACAGGAGGAGAAACTGGAAGCAAGAGGGATGTATGAGATGGGGGCAAACCCTGGAGCCCTGAGAAGGATGAACTACAGCACCAGGAAGGCAGAAAAAGAAGAGGAACTACAAGGAAAAGCATTGAAGACCCTAGGATGGAGAGACTGCATCAACTCACAGACTGCTGGAACCAAATGATG
Source organism: Leucopleurus acutus (assembly GCF_964270905.1). Lineage (NCBI taxonomy): Eukaryota > Metazoa > Chordata > Mammalia > Artiodactyla > Delphinidae > Leucopleurus > Leucopleurus acutus. Next base: position 132,003,288 of record NC_139147.1, on the reverse strand, counting down.
CAAGGAAGAGAGAAGAGAATGGAGCAGACCTGGCACCAGCAGCTTCGGGGCAGCCACAGACAGTGTGAACCCTTGTGTGGGCTTGTGACACAAGGGGAGGGAGGGACCTGGCAGGCTTGGGCTTCAGAGTTGATTTGTTGGGGATCAGAATTAGACTCCCAGGAATGCTACTGATCTCTCTGTGGTTTGGGGGTGACCTCTGGCTCCAGACTGCCTGCATCCGGACCCTGGCCCTGCCACTTGCTAGTTGTGTGATGTTGGGTTAGTTGCTTGATGTCATCCAATTGTTCTAAGCCTCAATCTTCTCATCTGTAAAGTGAAATGACAAACAATACCTAACTTGATGGGGTTGCTTTGAGGATAAGTAAGGGGGCTGGCACAGTATCTTATTTGGTAAGCACTGGAGAAGTGTTAGCATTTACTTATTAGTACTTCATTATCATTATCCCCTTAGTGGAATTCTTCTAAATTCGGAATAAGAAAAAATTGGGACACTTAGTGAATCGTTAAGGTATTATATATAATAGGAACAATTTTCGAAATAAGTAGTGGGGTGCTTGTAAATTGGCCATATATGCCAATTTTCATGGTGTTAAGATTCCCACCATGGCCAATTCCAAGCCACCAATTTGAAGTCTCTGAACCCAGGGTAGAGATGAGATATGCAGGATGGGCCCCCAAGGGCTGGCTCAAGCACACCTCACCACTGGAGAGAGGCTTAAATATCTGCCAAAGAAGAATGGTCAGAAGGATGTCCCTTGATAACATAATATAATGCTGTAAAAATTAGAATTATGATGCCTAGATACAGCCCTACAAAATGCTTATTATAATAAAAAGTCTAGATTCAAAATCATATCCGTAATGAAATGGTACCTCACAGGCTTCCTTGATTCTAAGATGCACAGTTTTCAGAGTTTTGCTGATTTTCTGTACTCATGACACAGCTTACAATCCCCATTTAATGTTGTTTCATTTATTTGGTGTTGTTCTGAAATGCAGTTAATACATCAGTGATGCACTTCATAAGCTATGTTGCTCTAGAATCAACAGTAAATGGCAGATAAATTGATGCCAACATTGGGATGGGGACAGGAAAAGAGTAAAGCAAAGTGAACACGGTTTGATTTGTTGTTGAAGCAATGCTGTAAGGGAATTTTTCCTTCCATTTGGATGAGTGTTAATATTGTATACATAATAAATCATAACAAAATTTTAAAATAGAGTCTGAACCTGGGCATAAACACATGTGTGCAAGAAAGGGGAAAAGCCCATCCCCCCTCCCTCCCTCCCTCCCTCCCTCCCTCCCTCCCTCCCTCCCTTCCTTCCTTCCTTCCTTCCTTCCTTCCTTCCATCTTTGGTCTGTAGCTTATCTAAGACATCTGATTATGGGATAATAAAGGCACAAAGTGTGGAAAGTGCTAGGGGTGTGTGTGTGTGTGTGTGTGTGTGTGTGTGTGTGTCTGTGTGTGTGGTGTGCATGTGTATCGTATTTAGATATTTATTAAAAAACCTCCATCACTTCTCAGCATGGTTTACCCTCTACCCAGGAGTGATAAACCACATTGAGACATATATTTAGAGCTGGCTCTTTAAAGAAAGTTGAAGAAAACCAGTTCAGATTGTTCAAAAAAAAAAAAGGACTCAGTAATGAAGGGCTGGACCCATCTGAGTCCAGTGAGTGGCATTTTTTTTTTTTACAAAGAGCCCAGTTGGCTCTCTTCAGCTTGGCTGGGGCTCTAATGGGGGCTGGGGAGTAGTCGTGACCCCTTTCTCCTTTAGGCAAGAAGAGACTACTGTTCATACTCTGCCGGACTTGAGAGGAAAAAAAAATCACAGCTACAATTTTTCCCTCTGCTACTTCAGTGAATATTTCTTCAAAACAAGAGCTTCAGATCCAATCTGCCTATCAAAAGGATAACTGAGCTAGAAGGATATTTTTTCAATTCCCCAAATCCCCTCTCCCAAACACCCACACTCAGATTTCACAGGTTTTAGGAGAAACATGTTTTGAGTGTTTGTATCCAGAAAGTCATGTACCCTTATCAAACCGAGCCTACACCCTATTATTTTATTTGGAAACCAAGTCTCCAGTTTGTGGATGTTTTGGGTCTTAGGCTTTTCTGTTCTCTTGCTTTATTTGTCCTACCAGGTCTGGTTAAGGGAAAGACAGGGAAAGAAAGGTAGTTCACTGCAGCTATTGGCCAGGATATCTGGAATTCCAAAGCTCGGTGGAAGAGGAGACTATGACTTGTGATTGTCATCAAGCTTAAGCCAGTTTGCATGTATTGGAAATTTCAGTGTTTCTGTAGAAAACCAAAGGCTGGCTTTGAGGATGTTTGTACCCACTTATTCTAGAACCCAATCCTGACTTCTGGTGGCTTGTACAGGTCACTAAGAATGCCCAGAAAGAGAGATTCCGTAAGAACCCAGGAGTTTCAATTCCTAGTTTTGCAAGGAGAGATGGAAATGAAAACAGACCACTAGATAGGCTAAGCTGGATTCAGGAGAGACTTGAAAAAAAAAAATACTACCACAAATGTAATATCCTGAGCCCAGAATGAGTCCATCCATCAGGATAGAAATTGAATCAGAAATCTTCCTTTGTGTAAATGCCCTTCGTGGTGATCTGTACTTTCCACTCAGTGCTGTGGAATCTCTCAATAGAATCTCTCAATTTTAAGAAATTGAAGCACTTTTAGGACCTTGAACTGGCTGAGACTCAGCTAACATTATGTGCAAAACCCACTTTAATCAGAAGGGTCCAGAGGGAAGTTAGCTGAACAACTTCGTCTTATGCAGAGTGGGGAATAGCTCTCTCTGATCAGCTGTTGAAAGGCCTGGGAAAAACAGAATTGCTTTCCTTCTGCTGTCGAGGATGATTTTGCCTTGCTTTTTATCCTCTGCATCATGAATTCAATGTCACACTTCCCTGTAGTGTAGCCATATTGGACATGAATACTGAATGAATCTCCTGGAAAGAAACTAGAGCCCCAAACTAGACCAGTAAGAAAAAAAGGCTACCTGTACCCCTCTCAAAGCAATTTGCTTAGTCGAGGGAAATTCTAAGTTCCCTATAGCTTGAATATGCTACCAAAAGACATTCTGAATATTTCGTAGTCCAGAGGACTGGCACAGCAAATCGTTATTATATTTAGGTATATGCTGGTGTGCGTGTGTGGATTTTCATCAAATACCAACAAATCTTGACCTCACCCAATCTGTGTTGGTAGAGATTCCCACATTCTGTTGCCCATGGAATTTTCCAGTGCCCATGGAATCCCTAGAGTTAGACGAGGTGAAGTTTGGCTCAGTGACCCTCTTCTGGAAGGTGGCAAACTGAGGGATAGGTTTCGGGGTGCTCTACAATCAATTTGCTACACAGTGAAAACAGAGAAACATGACTGGTGGGTGTCTCCCTCAGGGTTGTGGGAAGATGTGAAGAAAATTCAAGTGCCAGGTTCTCTTTGTCTGACAAACCACAAGACGTGGGTGTCTGTAAATGAGGATGCACACTTGTATGAAGAATATATACATATTAAATCTAACATTTACTTTTGTAGATGATATAGCTGACAGTTGATTGGTCTGTGCTGAAAAAGAAACATTCAAGTTTTTCTTACAATAAATTAGTAAGAAGCTTAGATGTGAATTATGTCCAGAAAGGAATGGTTACCTGAGACACCCTCCCCCCTCTCCAAGCCACAATGATGATGACACCTGTTTGGGAGTGGGGGATAATAGCCTGCTGTCAACAAGTGGTTATGAGACAGCTGGCAGGAAACACAGGGCAGACAAGTCTGTTTAAGAAGCCTGTTTCTTCATTCTTATCTGCTCCCTTCCTCCTGCTGTTCCTTCCTGAATGACCAGTTTGGCTGGTCTAGGATTTAGAGTCAGCAGGGGCCATCGATTGGCCACAAATAATGGGAGGAAGTGGGTTCTCCCCCTTCTCTAGTAACTGAACTATGAATAATGATTTTTGTTCCTTATCTTTTAAACAGACCTCTGTAAAAGTTGAATAATTAAAACTGAATTATGATGTGAGCTTTGCTTATTTCCCCTTATCCACATTTTTTTTTCCAAATAGGGCCAAAGATAACCTTCAATTTATTCTCAGAGGTTAATTATTCTTGGTCTGGGCCCCAAAACAATCAGTTTGCGTAGTTCATGATGCATTTACTCTTAACAACAAAGCATGAACCTCAAGCCTTTGAATGATTTCAAGATACTCATTTCTAAAGATGTTTAAAAAAAAAAGATACTCCATTTCTAAATGTATGTGGGTTTTTTTGTTTATTTATTTTCATAGCATAAAACATGTTCTGAGCACTGACCTAGCTACCATGTGGATTCACAAGCTGTTGTTGGGTTTTAGGTTTGTGTTAGTGTATTACACATGTGAAGGGATTTTAAATGGGGCTTCTCCTGTTACCCTGGAATTACTTCCATCTAAGGACACAAATGTCAAATCCCTCATATTTTAAAGTGCGGAATAAATTGAAAGCCAAACACCCCTCTGAGATGACCAAACCTATAACCATCAGTGCCTCCAATCGAAGCTTATGATTAGAGAGGAAGGGAGGGAGAGCCAAGAAGGGCTGGATTTGTTCTGATTGGCTGATGGTGTGTGTGATGACTGCCCTCTTCCCCCTCAAGAGGAGGTAAAGCTTCATTCTGCAAATTCAGGGGAGTCCTTGCAGGAGAACTCTCCTCAGAGACTGGTAGGGCTGGCAAGAAGGGGATCCTTGGTTGGGCACCTGCTTATGCAGTGGGCTTGCTAATATTTCCTTGATGTCTACCTGAGCAGTAAAAGAAGAGAGTTGGCGAGGAAGGCAAGAGCATTAATGAATCTACCACTTGGTGTGGCAAAGATGGGTGATCTTTCTGTTGGTCAAGTGACCGTCCTGGAAGGCAGGCTGCATTGAGCTGTCTTGCATGTATCCCACTCTTGAGGGCCAACACTTGGAGGAGGCTCCAGGAGTCCCAGGAAACTATGGGATAACACTCTAGATACAAGAGTGAAGAGAGATGGGGTCCTCTGCCCAGTGCTGTGATCACCTGCTGGTATTTAGGCCTAGAAGAGCAATTTATGAAGCTGATATCCTGAGATTTCTGCCACCTTGGAACCAGCTTAGGCTGTGTCCCTTTTACCAAAGTTCTCACTTTGGAAAACCTCCCTGACCTACTTATCTGAGTTATATGTCATGATTGGACCCCTGAATCTAAACTGCTGAAGACTTCACAACACTCACAAGCCATTTACTGGAGTTGTATGCCCGCAAAATATGGAGAAATCACATATTTTTTCAGAAATTGGATATTTCATTTTATTCACCAAATCGGAACACATGAAAATCTATTTATGAAGGTAATGGCTAACCCACACACCTATGGTCAATTAATCTTCAACAAAAGAGGCAAGAATTGGAAAAAGACAGTCTCTTCAGCAAGTGCTGCTGGGAAAGTTGGACAGCTTCATGTAAATCAGTGAAGTTAGAACACACCCTCACACCATGCACAAAAATAAACTCAAAATGGCTTAAAGACTTAAACATCAGACATGACACCATGAAACTCCTAGAAGATAGCATAGGCAAAACATTCTCTGACATAAATCGTACCAATGTTTTCTTAGGTAAGTCTCCTAAGGCAATAGAAATAAAACCAAAAATAAACAAATGGGACCTAATCAAACTTACAAGCTTTTGCACAGCAAAGGAAACCATAAAAAAAATGAAAAAACCTACAAAATGGGAGAAAATATTTGCAAATGATGTGACAGACAAAGGCTTAATCTCTGAAATATACAAACAGCTCATTCAACTCAACAACAAAAAAACAAACAACCCAATCAAATAAATGGACAGAAGACCTTAATAGACATTTCTCCAAAGAAGACATACAGATGGCCAGTAGGCACATGAAAAGATGTTCAACATCACTAATTATTAGAGAAATGCAAATCAAAACTAAAATGAGGTATTACCTCATACTGGTCAGAATGGCCATCATTAAAAAGTCTACAAATAAAAATCCTGGAGAGGGTGTGGAGAAAAGGGAGCCCTCCTACACTGTTGGTAGGAATGTAAGTTAGTAGAGCCACTGTGAAAAACAGTATGCAGGTTCCTCAGAAAACTAAAAATAGAATTACCATATGATCCAGCAATCCCATTCCTGAGCATATACGCAGACAAAACTATAATTCAAAAAGATACATGCACCCCTACGTTCAGAGCAGCAGTGTTCAAAATAGCCAAAACTTGGAAACAACTGAAATGTCCAATGATAGATGAATGGATAAAGAAGATATAGTATATATATACAATGGAATACTCCTCAGCCATAATAAAGAATGAAATGATGCTATTTGCAGCAACATGGATGCAACTAGAGATTATCATACTAAGTGAACTAAGTCCGAAAGAGAAAGACAAATACCATATGATATCACTTACATGTGGAATCTAAAATACGGCACAAATGAACTATCTACAAAAGAGAAATAGACATAGAGAACAGACTTGTGGTCATCACAGGACAGGGATGGACTGGGAGCTTGGTGTTGGTAGATGCAAACTATTACATTTAAAATGGATAAACAACAAGGTCCTAATGTAGGGCACAGGGAACTATACTCAATATCCTCTGATAAACCATAACAGAAAAGAATATAAAAAAGAATGTCTGTCTGTGTATAACTGAGTCACTTTGCTATACAGCAGGGATTGGCACAACATTGTAAATCAATTCAAAAAAAAAAAAGGTGAAAATAATGCCTAAATGTAATGTCTGGTGACCATCATAGTCTTCATCTTGACTACAATTCCTTATTTCTATATGTTTATTTGTTAAAGTTTTGCCCCTACCAAGTTGTAAGCCCCATGAAAACAAGAAGAATTTCTGATCCTTTAATGCTACGTCCTCAGTGTCTAGTGCAGAATCTGCCACAAGTTGTAAGCCCCATGAAAACAAGAAGCATTTCTGATCCTTTAATGCTATGTTCTCAGTGTCTAGTGCAGAATCTGCCACATAATAGATGTTCAATAAATATTTGTTGAAGAAACAATAGACTTTTAAAATGTCACTAATGAACATATCCAAGTTATAAGGCATTTATTTATTTATTTATACCATAAAGACATCTGGGTTTGGAATTCATACTGATTTTTCAAAATTCCCATTCTGAAGAGGTTGATGCTATCTGAAGATGGTTTCCTGTGCTCCTGAATCCATCTCAGATGCCTGCTGCACAGTTCGGGGTTAGCGCCAGGTTTAACTTTCTTTCCAGCTCACACATTTCCAGATTCCTGCCCCTGAGTCTACATTTAGTTCAACTAGTTTTGTTGCTGTTGTTGTTGTTTGTGGTACGCGGGCCTCTCACCGATGTGGCCTCTCCCGCCGCGGAGCACAGGCTCCAGATGCGCAGGCTCAGCAGCCATGGCTCACGGGCCCAGCCGCTCCGCGGCACGTGGGATCCTCCCGGACAGGGGCACAAACCCACGTCCCCTGCATCGGCAGGCAGATTCTCAACCACTGCGCCACCAGGGAAGCCCTAGTTCAACTAGTTTTAAGAGTGTTATGATCCTTTCCTGAACTGTCACCAGCATCCTTCACAACATCCTTCACATCCTTCACAATCAGTAAGCAAATGACCAAAAAACAGATGGAGTGAGACCACAAGGAAGCTCCTGAAAGGAGGTGTCCCAGGAGTTTAGCACATTTCTTGTCCCAGAGCAGGCTCCTCATTCTACCATAGGAGTTGGGCCACGAGGGGTGGCAACATTACAGGACTGGTGAAACCATCTTCACTGTAATGTAGAGGAAAGGATTGATGGTGCAAACAAGGCTGAGTGGCCCGTACCTACATCACACTAAGAACAGTGCCCGGTGCAGAGCAGGTCCCCAACAAAGGTATGTTACATGAACAGATGGGATAAGTGCTAACTGGCATTTGCAAGGAACTACAGAATGAGACCTCAAGAGTTTTGCCACACTCCCACTGCTAGGTGTATATCCTGACAAAACTCTACATGCACCCCTATGTTCATAGAAGCACTATTCACAATAGCCAAGACATGGAAGCAACCTAAATGTCCATCGATAGATGCATGGATAAAGAAGATGTGGCACATATATACAATGGAATACGACTCAGCCATAAAAAGATTGGCATAATGCCATTTGCAGCAACATGGATGGACCTAGAGATGATTATACTAAGTGGAGTAAGTCAGAAAGAGAAAGACAAATATCATATGATATCACTTATATGTAGAATCTAAAATATGACACAAATGAACTTATTTACAAAACAGAAACAGATTCACAGACATAGAAAACAGACTTATGGTTACCAATGGGGAAAGGGGAGGAGGAATAAATTAGGAGTTTGGGATTAGCAGATATAAACTATTATATATAGAATGGATAAACAACAAAGTCCTATTGTATAGCACAGAGAACTATATTCAACATCTTGCAGTAATGGAAAAGAATCTGAAAAATAATATATATATATGTATAACTGAATCACTTTGCTGTACAGCAGAAACTAACTTGCAGAAACTAACTAACTTAACATTGTAAATCAACTATACTTTTTTTTTTATACTTAAAAAAAAAAGAGTCTTGCCACTAAGTGTGGTTACAGAAGCTCTGTTGGGGAGTGTCCACGGGATGTGTGAGCTATGAGGTGGCATCACCATGCTAGTCACGTGCAAGGGAATTCCCTGACAGCATCAGAATCACTACATGCATCTCCTCCCCTAGCAGGCTTATCAGACAGTCGCAGATGCAAGAAGCCATAAGTTTTCCCTTGAAACAAATTATTGATGTGAAGTCACCTAGTCTTTCTATTCAGATTTGTGAAACAGATGGCTTGGTAACGCCCTGTCAGTGGAAAGGAATGAGCTCAGTGGGAAGGGATGCTGAACAACCCTAGACCTTACTACATGTGATTCAATATCAGCACAGTTCTTCCACTGTATTCCTGTGGAATTTTGTTCCTTTTGAGAACGTGTAATTTGAGATGTAATTTGTAGGCTCATTGTGAATATATTTGGGGCCACCAGTGAGCTCTGTCTACTGAAGGCCGGCCGCCCCTCGACTGTGCTATCTTATACACCACTAACAGACACACCTGGGAGACAGAGGGCCACCCTGAGGTGGAACATGATTGGTCAAAACCCCAAATGGTAACTTCATTTTCTTTGATCAGTGATTAATCTAGAGGTGAGTCTCTATCTAGTTTCAGCCAAAAATACAGCAAGAGAAGTCTGCTGAGTAGCCTCTGCTCTATGCTTTTACCCTTAAAAAAAGAGAAAGAAGCAGAGAGAAAGAACCTCTTTTCTTCTTGTGGACACAGAAGAGTGAGGGCATAATGTCTGAGCTATGGCCACCATCTTACCATCATGCAGAACCAGCCTGAATGTGAAGCCAACATGTTCTGCATGGAGCAGAAAAAGAAGGAAAGATCCTGGGTTTGTAGGACATTAATTATTAATAATAATTAATAAATAGCTGAGTATTCTGTTGTAGTCAAAGAGTATTCTAGCTGGAAGAGTGACAGAGATGAGATTTAAACTCAGGCCGGACTGAGCACAAAGCTCAAAATCACTGAGGAGTGGGATCTGGAGGCCCCTGGGAAGGCTTCTCCTTGTGCCTCAGGGGCTGCTGGCAAGAACGAGGGGGGCTACACTAGAGAGACCCCCCACTGCCCCTCCTTCCACCTCACCCTTTAACACCTAGAGGTTCAGAGTTAGACATTGTTCTTAGAAGTTTCCCCTGATTAAAAATAATGGAAAACCATGGCACCACCCTATGCTGCCTCTTTGAAGACGGATTTTTTCTTCAAGCCAACTCTAAACTGGTGGTTTTCTTTTGCTTAAGAGGACTACTCTTAAAATCACAGTCTAAAGTTTGCTTCAGTGATTTTGGCTGAGAAGGGATGGGGCAGAAAGGAAGGAAAGATGAAATCCAAAGGCAATTCAGAAATCATCCCTTAACTGAATTGGTCTAACTTCTTTCTTATCTAGATCTCTCTTCCGCTGGGCTATTTAATAGCTAAAGTTAGCTTGTTTTCTATCCTAGCTGTCCCCCCTTTTTCTTTTCCCATTTTTATTTTTCACCTGTTAGGGAATGCCCTGATGAGGAGTGAAAAGGCCATGGGTCCTACAGGAGAGAGAAGAGAGAGGGGAAGATACTCAGGGTCGTAAGGCAGTAAATTCTTTCTGCACTGTGGAAACAGCTCAGAACACAAGTTCTTTAAAACCTCTGATTGCTCCTGAGACAGATTTTAGTGATCATTTTCTTTTGTTCCAGAAGGTTAACCATCTTTAGTGGGGGAGAATTTTAGTTCATACAAAATAAATATCTAAAGAATGCTAGAGAAAGAGATGGGGGGGAGGGGCAAAGTGAGGCAGTGTTCCAATCACCTCTTCCATCAGTTTAAATGCCACTGGATACACACCTTTGGAAGGCTCGAACCTGAATTCTCTAGGTTCGGGCCTAGATGCAGGTATAAGTGAGAGATGGGCATGATGCCTAAAGCCCTGACTCTCCAGGTTCTGTTTTCTCTGGATAAGGGCTCCTGATGGCAACTTGCACAGGGCCAGAGACCAATTTGGAAAAATATCTAAAAATGTTCGAGGTGGAAAACAATGAGAGTTCAGGGCTCTCCATTTTCTTTTTCCTCTTTATTTGTCTCAATCCATAATCTCAGATTTCAGAACTATAATGTAAGGGAAACAGTGCAAATGTTATGGCTTCACTGTGCTTGGGAGAAGGTCAGACTGTGCTGATGAGGGGTCTTTGTGGGCAACCTGCATCATGAAAGTAAGTGTGTAATAAATGCAGCAGCCCGGACCGGCTGCAGGGCTCCCTCGGCCTCCACGCACAACGTGACCCAGGAGTAGATAACTGTGAGGCAGCAGACAAATGCTGGCCACACTTCTCGGCTCTGGTCCCAGCAGCCTCCTACAGGGTGGAGTATCCTTCTTCCTGCTTGACTTTTCTCTCCTCCTTAGCTTACTGCGGAGCATCCTTCTGACCTGGTCACTGCCTCAGTCCCAACCCAACTTCTCACTAGCTTTGCAATAAGCTTCCCAAACCAACCAAGCATCTTAGGTGATCAGATGTCAGCCTCTTCATGTATTTGTCATGGCCTGATACCAATATAGGTGATTCCACCTCCTCCAATAAAACTGTTTCCCTTCTCATAAGTCAGGAACGCAAGGCTCAGAGATTTTAAGACATTTTCCTATTTTCACTTATAGCAAGTGGCAGGCCAGTATTCCAACTGGGGGACTCGATTCTTTTCACCACCTCAGGACCTTCCAAAGCCCTGGTCAGAGGATTCCAGAAAGCAGAGCCTGCAAAAGGAGAGGGAGGAGGCTGATAGCTCATGGCCGAACATTTTTCAACTTAGCATCCTGCTGCCTCCCACCAGAGATGAGGAGAGAATGTAATGCTGGGAACTTTCAGACAAAACCATTCCAGTCAGCTTCAAATTGAGGCACTGAAGCCAAGCAAGGGAGATAGCCCCAGAGATAAAGCAGATGCCAATTTAGGGAAAGCGCTGCACAAAAGCACTCAGACTAGAAGCAATCAGCATCTCCAAAAGCCAACTCAGTTTACACAAAACACTGAAAATGGGGCCACCTCGCCTAACACACTGCTTTATCACATCTTGCCGGACAATGGCCTTTCATTTATCAGGAGCTGACAGCTGATTAAAGGACTATCTTTAGGGAGAAAGGAACTTCTCTCCTCATCCTCCACCTGCTACACACAGATTTAAGGAGAAGTACATTGTACTTAATAAATAGAAGTACATTGAAGTAAGTGCATAGATTGAATTAAAGAGTGACAGGGTAATTCTTTGAGTTTTATATCAGTTACTTATACACCTGGCATGTTGGTCAGAGGCTGCTGAGTTTTTATACTTTCTAGCTGGAAAGGTCATGTTCCCCCATCCTCAGAGCACAGCCATTGGACCACACCTTGCCAGCAGACTTGCCTCGTCCAACATGCGTTCTAAAATATATACATTAATCTTCCTGAAAGAGGGACTCATCTTACAATAAACGTGTCTCTTTAATGAGGAAGTGCTTCTTTTTATTCCCTGGGAGGTTGTGTGGTTAGGTGCTTTCCCTTGCAAGAACTTGAGCCTGACCTCTCTCAGTACTCACAAAGCAGGAGGAGTTTTCAGCATACCCTGCTCTAGGGGAACACCCAGAACTGTAGAAACGAAGACAGAAAAAAATATGAGGTGTGTTTACCTTTGAGTTTTTAACCACAGTTTGGACCAGAGATGACAGCACTTCAAGATTTTTTTTGTTTTTAGTTTCAAGAGCCCAATCATTTCAAATAACAAAAGCAAATCTCATTATAAATAGTAGAATTGGAAGAAACAGCTGAAGAGCAGGAAGACCTCCCCAGAGGGTAGATGAGGACTATTTCATGGGAGGATGGATCACACTGGAGAAAGAGGTCGAGAGGGACGCAGGAGCAGACTCCTGGGCTCACTGCTCATCAGGAGGCACGGGGACTGCCCTACATGGCTGTCTAATTTATAGCAGCCATCGAGACTCAATATGCACCCCAGGACTTTATGCAATCCCATTGGTCCCATCCTTTATGGGCAATACTCTTCCACATTCCGAGAGAATCTTAAGCTCCCCCAAGACCTAGAGTGGTGGATGGGCATGTAGAGAGGAGGTGAGGGTATAGAATGGAAAGCATCTGGCATCCATCCTTGGGCAAGATTGAAGGAACCATGCAGAGACCTTATCCTGAGCAGGCCTGGAGGCAAAATGCACCCCTTTATTAAGGCTGCTATGTAATGAGGATGTGTTGGGGGAATTTCATAGCTCTGCCTTCAGGAAGGGGATTCACACTGGTTCTGTATGACTCTGGCCCAGTGTCAAAACCAAGTCTCCCAGCAGGACTGGGTTTTGCTCTCCAGTGACTACGTTCCTTCATGCACAGGGTCCTGCCTTGCCCTCCGGGTTAGAGTGTGGCTGACCTCCAACAACAGGCTTATCCTGGGGACCAAAGACAGATCTCACAAGGCTCCCTCTACTCCTACATCCTTCCTTTAGGGAATATGCACTGCTTTGTGCTAGAGCTCCCTGGGGACAGCGGCTTGCCTGATGCACTGCCTGAACACCCACTGCCCCACTCCCCAACACACCCCTCCCAGAGGTGTATGTCTAGTTCAGATCTTGTGAGATGCAGCCTGTTCTATACAGAGTGTGGGTTTGGAGTAAGGCTCAAATCCTGTCACTTACAACAATGTGATATTGGGCAAGTCATATAACCTCCTTGAAACTCAGTTTCCTTACCTGGAAGTGGGGATTATAATCACTGCCACCAGGAAGTACATGTAAAGTGTAGTTTGAGGGCGTAATAGAGAATACAGAATAGAGGATACATAAATGGCAGATATACCTTCTCCCTCCACAGTCAGCCTCCCTGTTCCAATTCCAAGTGTGATGGATCAGAAGGCACCTGTGACACAGCATGCTGGGAAAATCCTCAGCATGGCCAGACCCTATGGATAGCAACTACAGATAGTTTCCCTACCTGTCTTATCTCCCCTCTTGGGAGTTGGGGAGGATGGGCTGGCAGCTTATTGACCTGGAGGGGCATACAAAACCAGGGCCCAGGGATGAGCACCAAGGAGAGAAGATAAGCCTGCCATCAGGTCCAGGGGCGTGTGTGTGAACCAGGATTGAGAGGCACAACCTGAGGTCAAACAGATGAACGGAGGCTGGGAGAGCGGGAGAGGAGAGGCCATGGCTTTTGCCATGGTGAGAACCAGTTTGCTCAGGGACCCCCTAACAGTTGCATGAGTGAGACCAACTGAATGTTTCTCTGAGGTAGAGGACAGGAGGGAACAAATTTCCCTCTGAATCAATCTGTCCCTGCCTGTCGGTAAACTCAGGTGGGGATAAAATGAAATTGGGTCTAACTTTGGCCCCACTCCTACCAAGAAGTCAAACAAAGTTCCTGAGTAAGCAGCAAAGACAAGGAACATTTCCCCCAGTTGTTACATCAATTGCCTGGATAAAGCTGGAAGCAGACAATTTTCAGGAACAAATAGGCTAAAAGAGCAGAAAACCTGTTGGAAGAGACATTTCTGTCCTACCTTCCATAAAGATGAGGACATCATAAATCTGGACCCCATCTTTTGTTTATTGGAGTTAAAGCTTCCAGCTATATCCTAGTCATTTGAATATCTAAAATGAAGAAAGCAATGCATAATAAATATGCAGGGGCCATTCAGAATCTTAATGGCAGAGCAAAGTACAGTGTCCTTCTAAATAAAAGACTGAAAAATTAAATTTAAAATGTATATAGCTAAGATATGCAGAGGAGTCCAAAGTCAAGTTGAAGTCAAAGAACACTTCCTGAAGTGAGGATACACAAGTAGAAATTCATGCACGTTCTCTTCTAATATTTCCCTACTGGGTCACAACTGGCTCAAAAATCAACTTTCTAGGTCTATATGCCAAATGAAACTGTTAGTAAATGCACCATCTTAAAAAAATGTCCAGGCTTCCAACTTAAGCCAGGAGACCTGGTTAAAAATTTAGCCCTTTCAAACATTAACAACCTGTTCCATTGGGTAAAGGCTTCATCTTTTTAATCTCATTCCCTCATCACACAGAAGGACCTGACCATGCATGCCAGAACACAGTTCCCAGAGTTTTGTGAAGCAGAGATAGGTTTTTCTTTTTCTTTTTAATTAATTTTTATTGGAGTATAGTTGCTTTACAACGTTGTGTTAGTTTCTACTGTACAGCAAAATGAATCAGCTATACATATATTCCAACATTTTTGTATTTCCTTCCCATTTAGGTTACCACAGAGCATTGAGTAGAGTTCCCTGTGCTATACAGTATGTTCTAATTTGTTTTCTATTTTATACATAGTGTCAATAGTGTATGTGTCAATCCCAATATCCCAATTCCCCCCTCCCCCAGCTTAGTATCCATATGTTTGTTCTCTACATCTGTGTCTCTATTTCTGCTTTGCAAAGAAGATCATCTATACCATTTTCTAGATTCCACATATATGCGTTAATATACGATATTTGTTTTTCTCTTTCTGACTTACTTAATTCTGTATGACAAACTCTAGGTTCATCCACCTCACTAAAAATAACTCAATTTCGTTTCTTTCTATGGCTGAGTAATATTCCATTGTATATATGTGCCACATCTTCTTTATCCATTCATCTGTCAATGGACATTTAGGTTGCTTCCATGACCTGGCTATTGTAAATAGTGCTGCAATGAACATTGGGGAACATGTGTCCTTTGGAATTATGGTTTTCTCAGGGTATATGCCCAGTAGTGGAATTGCAGGGTCATAGGGTTGTTCTATTTTTTAATTTTTAAGGACCCTCCATACTGTTCTCTGTAGTGGCTGTATCAATTTACATTCCCACCAACAGTGCAGGAGGGTTCCTTTCTCACCACACCCTCTGCAGCATTTATTGTTTCTAGATTTTTTGACAATGGCCATTCTGACCAGTGTGAGGTAATACCTCATCGTATTTTTTTTTTGGCTCTTAACTATGTTTATTTTAAGCCAAGTAACAACAACAGCAGCATGAATAAAAACAGCTAAAGCTTACTAAGTGCCAGGCCATTTAATTTATTTATTTTATTTATTTTATTTTTGGCTGCATTGGGTTTTCATTGCTGAGTGCGGCCTTTCTCTAGTTGCAGCAAGCAGGGGCTACTCTTCGTTGTGGTGCGTGGGCTTCTCACTGCGGTGGCTTCTCTTATTGCAGAGCATGGGATCTAGATGCGTGGGCTTCAGTAGTTGTGGCACGTGGGCTCAGTAGTTATGGCTTGTGAGCTCTACTCATCGTACTTTTGATTTGCAATTCTCTAATAATTAGTGATGTTGAGCATCTGTTCATGTGCCTGTTGGCCATATGTATGTCTTCTTTGGAGAAATGTCTATTTAGGTCTTCCGTCCATTTTTTGATTGGTTTCTCTTTTGATATTGAGCTGCATGAGCTGCTTGTATATTTTGGAGATTGATTCTTTGTCAGTTGCTTCATTTGCAAATATTTTCTCCCATTCTGAGGGTTGTCTTTTTGTCTTCTTTATGGTTTCCTTGGCTGTGAAAAAGCTTTTAAGTCCCATTTGTTTATTTTTGTTTTTATTTTGATTAGGAGGTGTGTCAAAGAAGGTCTTGCTGCAATTTATGTCAAAGAGTGTTCTGCCTATGTTTTCCTCTAAGAGTGTTATAGTGTCTGGCCTGACATTCAGGTCTTTAATCCATTTTCACTTTATTTTTGTGTGTGGTTCTAGGGAGTGTTCTTAGTTTCATTCTTTTACAGGTAGCTGTCCAGTTTTCCCAACACCACTTATTGAAGAGACTGTTTTTCCTCCATTGTATTGATATATTCTTGCCTCCTTTGTCAAAGATTAGGTGACCATAGGCATATGGGTTTATCTCTGGGCTTTCCATCCTATTCCATTGATCTATATTTGTATTTTTGAGCCAGGGCCATACTGTCAATTACTGTAGCTTTGTAGTATAGTGTGAAGTCAGGGAGTCTGATTCCTCCAGCTCCATTTTTCTTTCTCAAGATTGCTTTGGCTATTCAGGGTCTTTTGTATTTCCATACAAATTGTAAATTTTTTTGTTCTAATTCTGTGAAAAAATGCCATTGGTAATTTGATAGGATTGCACTGAATCTGTAGATTGCTTTGGGTAGTATAGTCATTTTCACAATGTTGATTCTTCCAATCCAAGAACATGGTACATCTTTCCATCTGTTTGTATTGTCTTTGATGTCTTTCATCAGTATCTTATATGTTTCTGCATACAGGTCTTTTGCCTCCTTAGGCAGGTTTATTCCTAGGCATTTTATGTTTTCTCTTGCAATGATAAATAGGATTGTATCCTTAATTTCTCTTTCTGAACTTTAGTTGTTAGCATATAGGAATGTAAGAGATTTCTGTGTATTAATTTTGTATCCTGCAACTATACTAAATTCATTGATTCACTCTAGTAGTTTTCTGGTAGCATCGTTAGGGCTTTCTATGTATAGTATCATGTCATCTGCAAACAGTGACAGTTTTACTTCTTCTTTTCTGATTTGGATTCCTTTTATTTCTTTTTCTTCTCTGACTGCCGTGGCTAGGACTTCCAAAACTATGTTTAATAGTAGTGGTGAGAGTGGGCAACCTTGTCTTACTCCTGATCTTAGAGGAAATGCTTTCAGTTTTTCACCATTGAGAATAATGTTTGCTGTGGATTTGTCATATACGGTCTTTATTATGTTGAAGTAGGTTCTCTCTATGCCCACTTTCTGAAGAGTGTTGAATAAATGGGTGTTGAATTTTGTTGAAAGCTTTTTCTGCATCTATTTTGTCTAAAGCTTTTTCTGCACCTATTGAGATGATTGTATGATTTTTATTCTTCAATTTTTTAATATGGTATATCATATTGATTTGTGGATATTGAAGAATCCTTGCATCCCTGGGATAAATCCCACTTAATCATGGTGTATGATCCTTTTAATGTGTTGTTGGATTCGGTTTGTTAGTATTTTGTTGAGGATTTTTGCATCTATGTTCATCAGTGATATTGGCCTGTAATTTTCTTTTTTGTGATGTCTTTGTCTGGTTTTGGTGTCAGGATGATGGTGGCCTCATAGAATGAGTTTGGAAGTGTTCCATCCTCTGCAATATTTTGGAAGAGTTTGAGAAGGATAGGTGTTAGTGCTTCTCTAAATGTTTGATAGAATTAGCCTGTGAAGCCATCTGGTCCTGGACTTTTGCTGGTTGTAAGATATTTAATCACAGTTTCAATTTCATTATTTGTGATTGGCCTGTTCATATTTTCCATTTCTTCCTGGTTCAGTCTTGGAAAGTTGTACTTTTCTAAGATATTGTCCGTTTTTTCGTGGTTGTCCATTTTATTGGCATACAGTTGCTTGTAGTCTCCTATGATCCTTTGTATTTCTGTGGTGTCAGTTGTAACTTCTCCTCTTTCATTTCTAATTTTATTGAGTCCTCTTCCTTTTTTTTCTTGATGAGTCTGGCTAAAGGTTTATCAATTTTATTTACCTTCTCAGAGAACCAGATTTTAGTTTCATTGATCTTTGCTATTGTTCTCTTCATTTCTATTTCATTTATTCCTGCTCTGATCTTTATGATTTCTTTCCTTCTACTAAATTTGAGTTTTGTTTATTCTTCTTTCTCTAGTTACTTTAGGTATTAGGTTAGGTTGTTTATTTGAGATTTTTCTTGTTTCTTGAGGTAGGATTGTATTGCTGTAAAACTCCCTCTTAGAACTGCTTTTGCTGAATCCTAAAGATTTGTGTCATCGTATTTTTGTTGTCATTTGTTTCTATGTATTTTTTGATTTCCTCTTTAATTTCTTCAGTGATCTCATGGCTATTTAGTAGCATATTGTTTAGCCTTCATGTGTTTGTATTTTTTACAGTTTTTTTCCTGTAATTGATTTCTAATCTCATAGTGTTGTGGTTGGAAAAAATGCTTGATACGATTTTAATTTTCTTAAATTTACCCAGGCTTGATTTGTGATACAAGATGTGATCCTTCCTGGAGAATGTTCTGTGAGCACTGGAGAAAAAAATGTATTCTGCCACTTTTGGGTGGAATGTCCTATAAATATCAAATAAGTCTATTTGGTCTATGGTGTCATTTTAAGCTTGTGTTTCCTTATTTATTTTCTGTCTGGATGATCTGTTCATTGGTGAAAGTGGGTTGTTAAAAGTCCCCCACTATTCAGCAACAAGAGAGGCCATGATAGTGAGAGGCCCCTGCACCATGATGAAGAGTGGCCCCCACTTGCCACAACTAGAGAAAGCCCACACACAGAAACGAAGACCCAACACAGCAAAAATAAATTAATTAATTAATAAACTCCTACCACCAACATCTTCTTAAAAAAAAAAAGTCCCCCACTATTATAATTTTACTGTCGATTTCCCCTTTTATGGCTGTTAGCATTTGCCTTATGTATTGAGGTGCTCCTATGTTGGGTGCATAAATATTTATAACTGTTATATCTTCTTCTTGGATTGATCCCTTGATCATTATGTAGTGTCCTTCCTTTCTCTTGTAATAGTCTTTATTTTAAAGTCTATCTTGTCTGATATGAGTATTGCTACTCCAGCTTTCTTTTGATTTCCATTTGCATGGAATATCTTTTTCCATCCCCTCAATTTCAGTCTGTATATGTCCCTAGGTCTGAAGTGGGTCTCTTGTAGACAGCATATATATGGGTCTTCTTTTTGTATCCATTCAGCTAGTCTGTGTCTTTTGATTGGAGCATTTAATCCATTTATATTTAAGGTAATTATCGATATGTATGTTCCTATTCCCATTTTCTTAATTGTTTTGGGTTTGTTCTTGTAGGTCTTTTCCTCCTCTTGTGTTTCCTGCATAGAGAAGTAGCTTTATTTGTTGTAAAGCTGTTTTGGTGGTGCTGAATTCTCTTAGCTTTTGCTTGTCTGTAAAGCTTTCAATTTCTCCATTGATTCTGAATGAGATCCTTGCTGGGTACAGTAATCTTGGTTGTACGGTTTTCCCTTTCATCACTTCAAATATATCCTGCCACTCCCTTCTGGCCTCAGAGTTTCTGCTGAAGAATCAGCTGATAACCTTATGAGAGTTCCCTTGTACGTTATTTGTTGCTTTTCCCTTGTTGCTTTTAATATTTTTTCTATGTGTTTACTTTTTGTTAGTTTGATTAATATGTGTCTTGGTGTGTTTCTCCTGGGGTTTATCCTGTATGGGACTCTCTGTTCTTCCTGGACTTGATTGATTGACTATTTCCTTTCCCATGTTAGGGAAGCTTTCAACTATAATCTATTCAAATATTTTCTCAGGCCCTTTCCCTTTCTCTTCTTCTTCTGGGACCCCTATAATTTGAAAGTTGGTGCATTTAATGTTGTCCCAGAGGTCTCTGAGACTGTCCTCATTTCTTTTCATTCTTTTTTCCTTATGTCCA
The DNA here is from genome assembly GCF_964270905.1 of Leucopleurus acutus. NCBI lineage: Eukaryota > Metazoa > Chordata > Mammalia > Artiodactyla > Delphinidae > Leucopleurus > Leucopleurus acutus. The sequence continues at coordinate 131,983,278 of NC_139147.1, read as the reverse complement.
ACAGTCTATCTTCCAGGTCACTTATCCATTCTTCTGCCTCAGTTTTTCTGCTACTGATTCCTTCTAGTGTATTTTTCATTTTGGTTATTGTGTTGATTATTTGTTCTTTCATTCTTCTAGGTCTTTGTTAAATATTTCTTGTATCTTCTCAATCCCTGCCTCCATTCTATTTCTGAGATCTTGGATCATCTTTATTATCATTATTCTGAATTCTTTGTGAGGTAGCTTGTTTATTTCCTCTTCATGTATTTGGTCTTGTGGCATTTTACTTTTTTCTGCAACATATTTCTCTGTTGTCTCATTTTGTCTATTCTACTGTGTTTATGGTCTCCTTTCCACAGGCTGCAGGGTCGTAGTTCCTCTTGCTTCCATTGTCTGCCCCCTGGTGAATGAGGTTGGTCCAGGGGCTTGTGCAGGCTTCCTAGTGGGAGGGACTGGTGCCTGCACTCTGGTGGGTGAAGTTGAGTCTTTTCCCTCTGAAGGGCAGGGCCACGTCAGGTGGTGTGTTTTGGGGTCTCTTTGAACTTAGTATGACTCTAGGCAGCCTGTCTGCTGATGGGTGGGGCTGTGTTCCTGTCTTGCTGCTAGTTTGCCATGAGGTGTCCAGCACCGGGGCCTGCAGGCAGTTGTGTGGGGCCTGGTCTTGGTGATATGGATACTTGCGGGAACATGCATGCCAATTAATATTCCCTGGGCCAGGGAATTCTCTGGTGGTCCAGCATCCTGGACTTGGCACACCCACCCCAGAGGCCCAGGCCTGACCCCTGGCCAGGGAATCAAGTGCCTGCAAGATACACAGTGTACCAGAGAATAAAGAAAAGAAACAGACAAACAAAACCCAAGACAAATAGTAAAAGCCATAACAAATAAACAGCAGCAACAACAACACAACACACACACACACACACAAAGAAAAAAAATAAAACAAGAGAACAAATAAATAAAATAATTTAAAAAATAAGAACAGTCAATAAGGACTAAACTAACAGAAACAAAAATATGAAAAATAAAACAAAAACAGAAAACAAACAACAAAAATGCAAAGAAAACATAAAATATATACAAAAACAGTCACAAAAAAGAAAATAAAGAACAAAAACAAGAAAAAACCACAACAAAAACATAAAGTAAAAAGATTAAAATATATATTTAAAAAATTAAAATTAAAAATAAAAGATAAAAAAATAAAAGCAACAACACCAACAACTGAACAAAATGAAACAAAGAAAGAACAACAGTAATAAGAATATTTTCCTGTGGTCTCCTCTGTCACAGTTTCCTTGCCCCCACAGTGAGCTAGAGCCAATCCCTGACTCCCCAGGAAGCCCTCCAATACCTCTAGTTAGGCCTCTGGACCTGCTGCGGGCACTGTGGGAGAAGCTCAGACTCTGACCTGGCCCAACTCCTGTACACTCTTGCCCCCAAAATCCACTGCTGCAAAGTCTAGACTGGTCTCAATTGTGGGAACATTTATTACCTATTTAGGTATTCCACAGATGCAGGGTTTACCAGGCTGATCTTGGGGATTTAATCCACAGCTTATGCAGCTGCAAGGAAAGATTTCCATTCCTCTTCCATAGTCGCACTGTCCCTCGGGCTCAGCTTTGGTTTCGACCCCATCTGTGTGTGTGCATCGCCCTCAGGCGTCTGTTCCTTGCCCAGGCAAGAGGGAGTGAAAGCAGCAGCTGCTTGGGGCACACTTACTCATACAGGCTGGGGGGTGGTAGGGCGGCCACAACTGGGGTGTGTGCAAGTTGCCTGTGGTGGCGGGACCAGCGGGTAGTTGGAATGGACTGTGATGCACTTGCTCTGGAGGGCATCCCTCCAAGTGCCCACAGAGGCAGGAGCTGGCATGTGGGGGCAGTGGCGGCCCCACCCCCTGTGTGCCTCTCAACAATGGTGCCTCGCTTTCTAGGCAGACCACAATTCCTCTAGGGGCATTCCCGGCCATGCATCCCCTCCCTCCCATCCCCTCTGCTGTATCCGCACAGCCAACAGTACTTGTCTCCCCTGATCTGTTCTCCAAACGCCACGTTTTAGCCTCAGACCCTGCCAGCATTGGTGAGCTCTTGTCCCAGTCAGGGGCACCCAGGGGTGATTCTCAAGGAGGCTTTGGGATGGGCGGTGCCCTGGAGCCCATGTGGGCAGAGGAGACCCCAGCCCAAGGGGCAGGTGGGCCCACTCAGATGGGAGCCCCTCCCAGTGCCTGCAGAAGCTGAAGAAGCTGGAGGTTGGGGAAAGGGGTTCTAATGGCAGCTCCACCCCTTGCACACCATTCAACGACACCTTGCTTCTTATGGTGTCCTGGGCTTTTTCTGTAGACCTTCCTGGTTGTGGAGCTCCTTACTCCTGTCCCTTCAGGTTGTCTTTTCACAGCCAACAGTTGTCCCTTCCCTGGGTCCGTGTTCCAAACCCCACTTTCCAGCACCCAAACCCCCTTTGCAACAGGCGACTCACAACTCAGGCTGGAATGCACAGGGCTGTGATGTAGACCATGCAAACAGTTCTTACATTGTCTTGCCTTCCACAGACCACATGCTGCATTCTCCTTTGATTCTCCAAAGGTCCTTTTCTGTCCCAGTTGATTTCCCCCTTGCGAGGGAGTTTTTCTGTGTGCAGGGACCTCCCCTCACCTTCAGCTTCCTGCCAGCTTTGCTGGTCTCTTTTTTGACTCCTCTTTTCTTTTTTTCTCCTTTCTTTTGTCCTACCCGGTTGTGAGGGGATTTTTCTTGTCCTTTTAGGTGTCCGAAGTCTTCTGCTAATGTTCAGCAGGTGCTCTAGGAGAACTATTCCATTTGTAGATGTATTCTTGATGCACTTGTGAGGAGTGATGAATTCTGTGTCCTCCTATTCCGCCATCTTGACTCCTCCCACAAGCAATTTCAGAGAAGGTTTTTCGAATCTTTACCTCCAAGTGCCTGCCACTGATCCTGGCACAGAGAGGGTGTCAGTAGTTACTGTCTGTTAAATGACTGAGTAAATGAATAAATGAGGATATGAGATAATTGATATGGAAATACTTTGAAATAGTTAAATGACTTAAAAATACCCTGTTTCTCTCCAGGATAGGGACAGTGGGAGGGAGATGCAAGAGGGAGGGGATATGGGGATATAAGTATGCATATAGCTGATTCACTTTGTTATACAGCAGAAACTAACACACCATTTTAAAGTAATTATACTCCAATAAAGATGTTTTAAAAAAGACACTGTTTCTGCAGTTCTTCATTTCTCCCCTTCAGTAATCAGGCCTCCTCTGATTACTCTATTTATTATTCTCTTAAGCATCTTCAAAATTGTTAATAGATGAGTACATCAAACCAAGGAGATCAAACTTTGTAGTACGTAAAGGGAAGTATCAATTTGGCCAATTCTGAAGATAACAGTTTCTAAAATTCATAATAAATATATAATATCTCAGTGAAAAGAGACATCCAACACAAAAGAGTTTCATACACTATTACTGTCTCCTCTCTTTTCAAACAGATTTAATGTTCCCTAACATGTCATATCTTGCAAATACTTCATAATTATATTGAAATATTTAATAATTTAGTCTACACCCTCCCGATATTTGATGCACTTTGAACACATCTGAATAATTTCAGTTTCATTTATCTCATTTAGTTAAAATACACACATATACGCACACACATAGTTCACGGTTCCTAGTTATTTTGAAAAGATTAATTTTATTCCAAAAAGGTCCTACATGGTTTTTGAAATTAGGCAATTAGATTGTGAAAGAGCTGGCAGCTGGGGAACCAGAGATTCTAGGTCTCCTTGGTAGGGAATGATGAGTAGAAATGTAGATCTCTTAGTATTTCATGCACTGCTGACATTTTCTCTAGAAAGAAAGAGTATAGCCTCTAGAATTTATCTGAAGCTGTGTGGGCCCACCTGAAGGAAGTCTGGAGATGTGGTGAGTTATCACTCACCAGGGTGGCCTTAACCAGCCTCCCACCCTTTGGAGGGACAATTCTGAGGTGCATGCTACACAATTCCTCATAAAATCCTTAGTATGAGTGGGCCCCAGCTGCCCATCCTAGAAGCACCTTTATTGTCTTTTCTTTCTTCCCTGTCTCCTTCTCCCCATTCCTTCATGCCTGCTTCCTGGCATCTCTTTCCAAATAAAATACCTATGTTCGAATCTCTGTCTTAGGCTTTATTTTGTGGGGGAACCCAAACTAAGACGGAATTAATTACTGATGTATCTGGTCCAGGGTAATAAAAACATGAAACTTAGTTACTAATCACCTACTCTATACCCATCAGTGCATTTGGCCATTCCACATGAAGATTACATAAAGAGCTTGGGCTTTGGAGACAAAATGACCTGTGTGTAAATCCTGGTTGTATCTCTCACATCTTTGTGCTTTCTTGCAGTCTTAGTGCTTGCATGTGTAAAATGGAGATAATAAGAGGCTTCTTTGAGGATTAAATAGCGGATATAAAGGATCTAAAGTGGCCTTGTTCCATAAACCCGGCTCCTTTGCTTAAGTTATTTAAACTTTCTAACTCTGGGAAGTAGATATTCCTCATTTTACAGTAGAGTAAACTGAGGCTCAGGTAGATTAACTAACTTAACTCTCCCCCTCAGACACTCCCTTCCAGGTCTACCCACCTCTTTGCTGGCCTTAGACATACCAGCTGCAGTTCTGTCTCCAAGGCTTTCTTTGTTCTCACAACCTAGAACTTCTTCTCTCTGATACTGCTTGGCTAACTCCCTCACCTCCTTCATGTCTCTGATTACTTTTCACCATCCCCATCCCCAGGTCTCCTTAGTTACTCTATTTATCACAGTCCTCCTGCCCATAGCTCCTTCAGTCTCCAGGGCTTTTGTTTCCACTCTTATTTTTGCCTTATTGCTTCTCCCTCTAAGCTCCCTGCATATTTTAAAACTACTTTTAAAGTTTATTTCAGACTGTGCTATCATCTCCAGGTCTTTGAGTACAGAATTGACAGTTTGTTACATCTGCCAACTCTCTCTCATGGTGGTTTATTTGTAATTTGATTTGTAATTTTTATTGTGAGCTCATCTTCCCAGGAGTTGTGTTCCTTGAGAGTCTGGGTTCTCTGTGCTTAGAGTTGTCCTTAAGGGTTGGATTTTATGCTTGCATCTGCCAAGACCCTAAGAGAGCCACAAGGTATAGACTCCTTGTGCACTGATGGAATTTTACATATTCAGAACTGTGGTAATACTCCCAGGTGATTCTATTTCTATCTGTGACTTAAGGTAAAAGACCATCTTTCTTGATGCTTCTCCAGGTTTCTTTTATCCATTCTCCAATCTGAGTAATTCCCATGTCTATACAGGGGCTTAGGTGCAAGGCCCCAGGACACATATGGGAGATTAAACACCAGCTCTCCAGGACTTAGGGCTGATGGTCAGGTCTTACAGCTTTATGAGCAGGTCATCAGCAATTGTGCCAAATGCTCTGGTTTTGTTCCCTTTCCTTTCTGCCACCTGGGATTGCCTTGTCTTACTTCCAAGCTTAGATGTGTTTATTTTAAACTTCTGTAATTTCACCTAGTATTTCTTTGTGTTTCTATGTCAGGTCAGTTTGCCAGGGTGACCAGAAGTCTTCCCATATGTAGTCCCTTATCAAAAATAAAACATCCTTTAGACAATGTGGAAATTCATGTCAGAAACCTAGAAGATAACAACACTGATAGTAACAACTGACATGTGTAAAGTTTTTACTTTGTGACATACAATGCCTGGGACTTTATAGTGCATTACCTCATTGAGTCATCCAAACAACTCTATGAGATAAACACCATTATGCCCATTTTAGGGAAGGAGAAACTGAGGTTAGAGTAACTTTCCAAGAATATCACACAGCTCATTAGTGGCTGACATGCCTGCAACAAAGTAGTGCTTAGGCTGCTCAGGTTCCTGCACTGAGTCCACCGCTTAAAATGTGCATGACTTTGGGCAGGTACTTACACTTTCTAAGGAAAATGAGGGTGATAATAATGTTTGATGTGAAGATTAAGTGAGGCTATCCTTAGAAATTGCCTATTGCACTGCCTGGCACATGGGATACTCTGTAAATGTTAGTGCTATCACACAGTGCCCATTTAGAAATCATATTTGTTTTGTGCAGGGAAAGTGAATATCCTCTCTGTGGACATGAGGTGATGATGCTATGCTTCTTTCATCAGATCCTAAGAAGTTAGCACCAGCACACGCTTCTGATTGCCAGGTGGTTCCCTGTACACCTTCTGTGAACACATCAGTTATTACCAGCTCGAACTTCTACCTGTCTCTTTGTATCTTCACACATTTTAAATTTATATTACTTGCTAACTGATGCACTCATTTCCTGGCACACTGAATTCATTTGTAAGGTTTCTCCTGCATCTCCAGAACTAAGTTTCTGTGGGTGCCTTGGAAGGTTTGATTAGCCCCCCTTGGTCCAGGACAATACTCGAGGGAAGGAGGGGGCATCTCAGGTTAGGTTCTCCAGAAGCAGATGTTGAAGTGGATTTGGGGGTACAAGAGGTTTATTAGGGATTAATACCTGTGAGAGGAAAGGGAGAAAGCAGGATTTGGCAGAGGGAGAAGATGAATGGCAATGCAGGGCTGATAAAGTCTTGACCAACTCGTGGGGAGCCTTGGAGCAAATACTCCTTGTCAGCATCTCCCTGCATTAGGCCCACATGGTGAGGCATTTACACCCAGCCTGACTTAGGCACCAGATGCCTTGGAAAGGGCATGTCCTTGGATGAGGTGTTCTTCTGCACCCAGGCGACCCTGAAGGCTTTGACAGTTGGAGGTTCTCTGATGACCAACCGTCCCCAGCACTGGGCATGAATCTTCCTTGAAGGGGGTGTGGGTGGTGAATCTCTGCATCTTCCACAGGGGATATTGAAACTAGACCTAAGATTTCACCAATATCCTAAAGAAAACCTTTAAGCCTTGACCAAAATGGTCACCCATATTCTTCCTTCTGTCTTGTGCAGGAGTTAATTCAACAGCTTGAACTTCCCCACTTAGTTACAAGTTCCTGGAGAGCAGAAGCTGGGAATTATGCATTTGAAGACCCCACAGCACATAGCCTCCCCCTTTTATATAATGAGGGGAGAGCAGATGTTCTTAAATAAAAAACTAGGGGAGGATTGTACCAAGGACCACCAGAAAGAAAAGGACTGCTCAGTAGATCACTTTTGAACAATTGTTTAATTGAGAAAAAGAAAAGATTAATTAACACCTACATCATACCATGTACCCAAATTAATGGCAAATGTATTAAAGTTTTAACTATAAAAACTGAAACCATAAGTGTAAGAAAACATAGGTAAATATGATTCTGATTTTGAGGTATTCAAATTTTAGAACCAAAGAAACCACAAAGTAAATTCAGAGTTTGCTTATATAATTTTAAACTTCCATATGTAAAAAGAAGAAAAACATTTTAAAGACAAATTAACAGGACTTCCCTGGTGGTGCAGTGGTTAAGAATCCATCTGCCAATGCAGGGGACACGGGTTCGAGCACTGGTCCGGGAAGATCCCACATGCCACAGAGCAACTAAGCCCGTGTGCCACAACTACAGAAGCCCGCACGCCTAGAGCCTGTGCTTGGTAACAAGAGAAGCCACCGCAATGAGAAGCCCGCACACCACAACGAAGAGTAACCCCTGCTCTCTGCAACTAGAGAAAGCCTGCACACAGCAACGAAGACCCAACACAGCCAAAAATTAATTAATTAATTAAAAAACCCACAAGTTAACAATTTGGAAAATATCTGTAACAGATTAAGTCTTCTTTTTAATAAGTAAATAGTTCAGACAAGTTGATTAGAATATTAAATATATCCTAATGGAAAAAGCAAATGATATGAAAGTACTTTTCCAAAAAGAAGAAAAACAAATGACGAAGAAATATATAGAAAACATCTAGCCACTTTAATAATCAAACGATTGCAATTTTAAAACTGAAGGGAAAGTTTTTCATCTATCCAACTGACAAATTTTGAAAAGATAATACTGTAGACAAAGATTGGGGAGATGAGATTTACATATAGATTTGGGGGAAGAATAAATTTATACCACCTTTGTTGAGGACATTTTCTCCATGTGCATAAAAATCTGTGATCCAACCATTCTATTTTTAAGAATTTTCTGTAAAATTATCTAAGATGTAAACACTGATAAATATCCAACAATAGAGGAATCAGGATAAAATAAATTATGGTTTATCCACTTACTGTGAAATTATTAAAAAGCACATAATTGAATAATATTTAATGAAATTAGAAAGTGCTTAATGTTAAGCTGAAAAAAGTCACAGACAACAATGTGAGTCTAAATTCACTTATAAATATATTTATTTATACACATACACATACATACTAGATGCACAGAAATTAGCACTGATTATGTCAGGAAGGCAGAATGATGATGATTTCTTATTCATTTATTCCTGTTTTCAAATTTTTTACACTGCATATTTCAAAGAACTCAACCAAATGCACACATGCACACACATATACTTTTAAATAAGAAGCTAATAACAGAGGAAGTTCGGTCTGCTTCTGCCCTTTCACCAGCCACCCATCTTCAGCTACTCACCCTACATTCTTAAAGAAATGATACCTTAATTCTCTCAGCATCCTCAATCAAAACACTTGAGATGATTGTCCAGTTCTGAGAGTGTGCAAATTGCTGTGGAGTGTAATAGACATGAGCTTTGGAGTTGCACATGTTTGAATCTGAATCTCAGACCAGCCAATTACCAGCTGTGTGTCTTGGGCAACTCCCTTATACTCTCTGAGACTTACTTACCTTCTTTGCAAAACTGGGTTACATGGTTATAAATATCCACCCAATATTAATGTGGCAAGAACAGGATGGGAATAATGGTTCAAAGTGCAAACTCAGGAGTCAGACTGCCTTGCTTCAAATCCCAGCTCTGTTACCTGCTAGCTGTGGGACCAGGCCAAGTTATTTAACCTTTATGAAATGTGGTGGCTGCCTATTTAATGGGAGATAATGAGTGTCCACTTTACAGGGTTTTAGGAGAAGAATATGGGTTAGAGCCTTCCTGGTACATGGCACATACTAAGCCAGTGCTTTCCACAATTATTCAATGAGGCATCAAACATAAAACGCCATTAAAGAGATGCAATTCACTTAATTCAGAAACTGAGTATCTACTATGTGCCAAGTCCTTCTAAGGAATCTATGATATCAGAATATATAACCTTTGCTTTTGGGAAAATCATGATTTTGAGAAGGAGGCATGTACAGAAAGAAAAAAAAATCCCCAATAGAATAAAGTAAATTGGTCTGTCATACAGAGTGAAGTTAAGTCAGAAAGAGAAAAATAAATACTGTATATTAACACATATATATGGAATCTAGAAAAATGGTACTGATGAACCTAGTGGCAGGGCAGGAATAGAGACGCAGATGTAGAGAATGGACTTGTGGACATGGGGAGAAGGGGAGGCTGGGATAAACTGAGGGAGTAGCACTGACATATATACACTACCATGTGTACAATAGATAGCTAGTGGGAAGCTGCTGTATAGCACAGGGAGAACAGCTCGGTGCTTTGTGATGACCTGGGCTGGGGAGGGTGGGAGGGACGTTCAAGAGGGAGGGGATATGGGGATATATGTATACATATAGCTGATTCACTTTGTTGTACAGCATAAACTAACACATTGTAAAACAATTATAATCCAACAAAAATGTAAAAAAAAAACAAAGTAAATCAGGTTGGAGCTCTGAATAGGGCACCCTAGGAGCACAAAAAGAGGTCTTTCATCTCTCTAGTCCAGGAGTTCAGAGAAGGAGGTGATACTGAGCTGAAGCTTGATGCACACAGTAGACATCCAACCCATGTCCATTTCTTCCTCTATTCCATTCTCCTTCTAATCACCTCCCCTTGTCAAATCCTTAAGGGGAGACTGGGTGACAAGAAACAGGAGAGGGGATAAGGGAGGGCCATGCTTACTTTTCTTCCAGCTTAGTTTCCTATGCCCACGCCCACTGCAGGCAGCCAGCAGTACACTATGAACTTGCACTCATGTCTGACATGCTTTTGCCATTTCCAGGTCCTTTCTCCTACTCTTACCAGATGTGGGAGTTCTGTATTTCCCCTCCACGGGTTGGGTTCACCTTCAATGAAAGGCTATGCTAACCCCTCTGCTCACAAAACAGTAAATACCCATGTCTTACTGTCACAGAGTTTTAAGAACACAGGACATCTGAAAATTAACTAAGCCCCTTAGCCAACACCCAGCCTCCCCAGGGGTACTTCTTTGTTCTGCAGGCCAAATGGTACCTGTCTGGATACCCCCTACCCCAACACAGCCGATTTTGTTTGCCAGTCACTCCATGATTTCTTCTAATTGGCACCTTCCTTAGGAATCTAATTTAGAAGTTCAAATCTCTCCAATGCAGGTCAAGAATGGGCCATGTCTGGGGAGAGCTAGTTGGAAAGACCAGCTGCTATATCTGGCTAGAAATTCTGTCGTTCTTCTCTCCACCTTGCTGATTCCTGCTTGTCTTCTGGGGCTCAGCTATGGCATCACCCCTTCTGAACCCTACTCTCTGACTCTGCTTCCTGGCTCAGTTAGGTGCCGTCAGCAACAGCACCAACCCCACTGGTAATATTTAGAATAATTCTCTTTCCCACTTTAAACCATGTATTGTTCTGAGGGAGGTTACTATACATTTTACCTATAGACCAGTGCCAGCATGGTGGTGACTGGCATTTAATAGGTGTCCAATCAATGTTTGATGAGTGAATAATGAATGAGTGAATGAAAAAATGAACTTCCCAGACAAATCAGGTATATAACTTAATGTAAAGATAATAGAGCAAATACTGGGCAGAAATACATCCTTTCAGACCCCCTCTTGGACTGTGTCTCCCAGGGCTTCACAGAGGACCACCTTAGTCATGTAGAGATGAGCATACAGCTCACTGCCCTCAGTAAAAGACCTCCAAACTCTCTTCTTGTTTCATATTTCTACCACATAAGGAATATATAATTGTCACAGGTTTTTAAATGCAGATAAATAAAGAGCCCAGCCACTGACAATATTTTTAAAATGAAATTCTTTCCAAGACCAGAATGCTAGGAGGTATTTCTCGTGGGACTTATATGGCAGCACAGAGGAAACAAAATTCTCAATCAGAATTATACAGAAAATAAGGTACAATGGTTCACATGCCTAGTTCTCTCTCAGCAAACACCAATAAAATACAACTCACTGATGGTAAATATTTGAGGTGCTAGAGGTTTTTTAAAATATATATTTTCATGGTAGTGATGGACACACAAGTGTGAATGTACTTAATGTCACAGAATCGTACACTTGAAGACAGTTGAAATGGTAAATTTTATGTTATGTACATCTATCTATCTATCTAATCTATCTATCTATCATCTATCTATCTATCTATCTATCTATCTATCTATCTATCTACCTACCTACCTACCTATCTATATCCTCCCAATGGTCACTTTGAAATTATCCTGAGCTAAGACTGCAACACCAGGGCTCAGTGGCCAGAGAGTGGCCATTTAGAATGGGGATTTGTGTCCTTGGCCTAAGAGGAACCTAAACAGCCCATAAGAAGATCCATCACACGCTCTAAAAGTCATCTTCTAGCTTTGTGCTTAGATGCTTCCTGAAAGAATTTTGAAAAGCTGTGAATCCATTTAAACACTTCTAAGCTGGCATCTGAAATATTTCATTCCTGGCTTTAATAGCATATAACATTCAGCATATTTTAATTCTGCCATCTTAAAACTGCTTGAACTCTAAAGAGCGGAAATTTGATGCCATAGTGATTTAATGCTATTATCTACCGAAAAAATACTTAGACAAACTCTTCATTAATAAATTTTATAAACTTCCTTTTCTCCCTTCAAACTGCATTTCCATTTTATTTTCCTCACAGAATTTTATCCCAAAGAAATATAATTTTATACTTTAAAATGTTTTATTCATTGGTCTCTCATACCTCTTTGTGACAAAAATATGTCTATAAATGTAAATCTTTTTAAAAAGTTTTCTGTAATGCTGTTAAAGATTTTAATTTGGATTGAGTTATCATTACAGTTATGAGTATAGGATTGATCAAAACAATGAAATATTCTCTAAATTTTGATAATTATTAGAGTTAAAATTATAATTCAAAATGCATCTCTAATGAGATGAATGGCTATTTCTCCTATAATTACTTCATGTATTAATGAATTAATATAACCAATCTCTAGAATAAATCAGATTCATCTTCCATTGCATTCCTATTTTTCATTTTTATAAATGCTTAGAACTGAGAGACTTTTTCTTGTAAATAAATGGACATGAATGGAAGTTTTGTAATAGAGGTGCCATTCAATTTTTGTACCCCTTCCAAGTTGTATGTCAAAATCGTAGTGATTTATCATCAAAGTTATTTTTAATTATCTAGCAACTGACATGTCAATTAGTCCACCTTCAATTTTGTAGAAAGCAAAGAATCGGAAAACCTGACTTGCAGAAAGATTTGTTGATTACCCAGTCAGGACGGTCATCCGTTTTCTCAATAACTACACTAATATTCAAATGACCCCTTGTTTAGAACTTAGGAGGCTTTTGTAAACCACAGGGCAATGTACCATAGAAAGAGCCCAGCAGCAAGTTTCTTTATTTGATAGAGTAGGAGAAGGGTGAGTTCCTAGGCAGTTCAATTCTTAAGAAACAGTACAGATGGAACTGGAAGATCTGTAATTAAGCCCTTATACTCTTTGGAAAATCTTCATGTTTACCTAAGGGGGTGTGCCTCTCCAGGTATGAAGAATGCTGCTCTAAGTCAACCAATCAACAGACCATACAAGATCGGGAAAGGAGGCGAGTTACTGATGTGCTTGTGGAATGGAGAAATTCATCAAGAGTGTCTGGGAAGGTACCATGCCCCATCCCCCATGGCCACTGGGTGCTCTGGAACCATGATGGAGGCAGGTTTCACCCCTCCAGAGCTGCCTGCCATCACCAAGCCAAGTTTCTCCAGTGATTTCGTTGTTTTCTCTAACAAAAGGACTGATTGTCACCATTAAGTGAACAACTTCACTGGTGTTAAAGTTGTCAGAAGGCATCATTAAGTTATTTAAGATATTTCACTATAGTCACAAAACTGGCAGCTTTCTCCTTGAATCAGAATTAAAGGGAACTAGGAACTGAAAGTATCCCCCTCTCTCTTGGCAGGAGAACCAGCCTGGGATGAGGGGCAGGATAGGAACAGGACACAGTGATTCATCTTCAGAGTTGCCTCTGGACCAAGGTTGTCGTCACTGAAAAGTTTATTCCTGCCCACACCCGCATACCATCTCATATGAGATGGGAAACACCATTGATATACCATACAAACTCATAATTTTCTATGCATAGTCTGTATCTCACCCCTAAATTCCTGTTGTGAATAAACAGCTGCTAACCAGACATCTACATTTGGAAATCAACATGTAGCCTCAACACAACTCGCCAGGATGGAAGTTTTCATTCCATTCCCTCACCCTCAAAAAAAAAAAAAAAAGCTTCTCCTCAGGGTGCCCTATTTCTATAAATGACACCACAATACACTGAATTCCTCAAATAAAAAATCTGTCGGTCATTCATCTTTTCCCATACCCCCAAATCCAATCCATCAGAAAATAAATACTTTAGGAAATGTGAAGGACTACAGCTCCATGCTTCCCCTCTCCATCCACTTTTCCCTCCAGTAGACCAAGGCTCCACGGACATTGGCCATGGACTTCCAAGAGTTTCCCTCATACTTATCCCTTTTAATTCATTCTCTACACAGGAGCAAGAATGACATTTAAACATGGAAATCATATCATGTCATTTCCCTGCTTAAAATCCTTTGTGGTTTTTTACTGTTCTTAAAATAAAATCCAAATTTCTAGAAGACCCTATAAGGCTCCACAGTAGAGACTTTTCACCTCTGACTGGAACCACCCGGAGACCTAAAATAACCACAGGAGCAGCAACAGCCACAACAACGACAACAAAAATCAAACGCCAATGCCCCACCCTAGACTAACTGAATACGAATTGCTGCAGGTAGAGCGCCTGCATTTTTGATATGTGGTGGGAGTTGACAACAATTGCCCAACATGATATGACTTCTGTCTACTGCTCTGACCATTTCTTCCATTGTGATCTCCCTCACTCACAAAAATCCGAACATACTGATCTAGTTCTCTTTTTGAACACACCAAATTTGTGCCTGCCCCAGGATCTTTGCACTTGCTGTTTCCTCTCTCTGGAAGGCTTTACTCCAAGAGTTTCACATTGGCTGGCTCCCTCTCACCATTCAGAAATCTGCTCAAATATCACCTCTTCAAAAGGAGAGAGTCACAGAGAACTGGGCAACAGATTGTAAACCTCCATGTCTGTGTACCTGAGATCAAAGTCTTCATATCAGGAGTTACCACCGTGCATTCCTCCATCACTCCCATACCGTGTGCCCTGTTTCTATGAGCTCATTGCCACTGGCTGCCCTCCTGTTTCCTTGCCTGTGGTGCACAGCCACCCTGAGATGGCTGTCAACATGCCAAGGATTATCAGGCTCTCAACATGCCAAGCAAGCAGGGGCCACCTCTGATTGCCTCTGAGGAATGACACTTCTCACTGGGGATGTATCCTGACACACAGACACTTACAATCATCCTTTAGTGACCTTTCCCAAGAAAATACTTATGGAAAATCCAGTTCAATTTCGGAAACTACTTTTTCAGAGATGCAGCTGACTTGGGTGTAAAACTCTCAGGAGTAGAATGAGTTTCAACTTAGATGCCCAAGCACAATTTGGCCATAAAGGGATCTCCCTGTAGTCCACCAATTTCAGTATCTTAATAGGACTTACACTGACAAAGAGCACGACATCTTTCAAAGAACTTGTACAGATGTTCTTCCTTATGGTATCACAAAAACCTGAGAGTAAGTCTGGTACCAGAGTTCCTGCATCCAAATGTGTAGTCTGCACTCTGCTAAGGTGGGCCTGGTCAAGGGGGTGAATAGGGAATGAAATCCAGCCCCTCTCCAAGCCCATCCTGGAAAGTCAGTGCAGGGGAAAGGGTGTTTTTCTCAAATTCAACCACCGGGGGCAGGGGGCATCTTTCTCATATCTGCAAAGGTACCATATGTGGCAGAAGTAGACCTGGCAGTGCTATTATTTTTGCTTGCTGCTTATTGTTTTATTTTGCATATGGCAACTCTATTATTCAGCGGTGAAGTACCCTGTCCCAGCAGAAATTCAGTGAATCAAAAATCTGCTAGTGAGTTGCCAAAAAGTCTAGAGCTCTTTCCAGGATCACCTGGAAATATGTTTACTATTACTTTGGGATGGTCCCTGGTTTGTAGCCAATGCCTAAAGGGAAGCAGCATGTTCCAAGATTCCAGAGTGAGAGGCATAATCATCAAAGCTCAGAGCAGTACACTGATGATAGCCTCCAATTCCACGGGAATCATTTAAATTCTCAGGGCTCCTCCTCCTCCCTAGGAGATTGAGGGGGTGAACTCAGTACCAAATTAAGTTCCTTTGGGCTCTCACAACTTTGGCTTGAGGAAGCAGCAGAGCTTTTTCTATCTAGAGAACTTTCTTTATTCTTGCACCACAGCTGTCCAAGCTTACTTGAATCAAAGCTATTTTGTGAGAAAATTTCTGCCACATTAAGCCATTTTGGAATCATCTTCAGCCTCATTAACTATTTAAGGGGGTTAGTTTGGTCACCACCAATCTCCCTGTTTATCAAACTTGCTTAATTGAATCCCTAACTCGGATGAAGTCAGGTGTCCCATCCCTGACTATTCAGACACATTCATCTATTCTGGATCTGCTCCCTCAGGTCAAGAGCACAAACCACCCTATAGCTTTCTGCTGAGACACATGTTTCCCAAGCTTCGTCCCTGCAGTCTTTGAAGGAAGGATGCAAAATACATTTTCTCTAAGTCAGTTCAAACTAGAGTAACTCATTGCCACACATCTATCCTCCTCTTCCTCCCCCGCTCCCCCACCCTTCTCTCCAGACACTCCATCAGTACATGGATTTAACCTCATTTGCTGCTCTCTAGGGAGAATGCATTCACCCACAAGCTTCTCAAGGTGCTTCCTGGCACAAAAAGCTGAAAATGTCATCGCATTTGCAAATGAACAGAAACCTCCCACTCAAAGAGCATCAGTGCCACTGCAGTTCACAGAAGCAGACCACAGGAGCCTTCTTCTCCATGCCACTGCTTTGTTGTTAGAATAATACACATATATTCTTTTCCTCTAATGGTGTTGGGCAAGTTTTACTTTCTTTGTGAACATAACAGCTCTGTTCTTCCAACCAGAAGACTGACCAGTCTTTCTTTGGAACGGGGCCGAATGGTTCCTACTCACTCCAGATGGCACTGGTCAGCTCGAGTCTCTGACAGGTATTTACTTAAGCTTCATTCACTCCACACTGTATGACTACACTCTGCAGGTCACAGTGGCTCTGGTTTTCTTAAACTACAGAAATCTGAATTCTGGATTGAAACGCTGGCCACATCAACACCATCTTCTCGTCATTCTCATTTGTCAAGGAGAGTTGGGCTGAAAGTAGGATACTTTGTAGCCCTTATCATGTGCAATGACCTGTTTTCTTGGATTTAGTATTTCCTGAGCAAGTATCCCCAAACTAGCAAGGGGAGGGTTCTGAGGAAGACAGCGCAGAACACATCCAACTCACTGGGGATCTATCTGCCCATGATTTCGCGAGCATGAATGAATCATGATGTGGCTGGCTTCATGCCGGTGGCTAATCAAGACTACTGGTTTATTCCGTCACAGAGGTTCCTCCCAAAGTGCAGCCAAAGGTTAGACTGTATTACAAACTTGGCAAACGATCACCCTAGAGGGGTCTAACTCTCAGGACAGCTATTATATGTTTTTGTTCTAGTCTGTAGGAACCAGGAACATGGAAATGAGTGGGCTCTATTACAAACCTTATTAATACCTCAGAGTCAATGGCTATAGAAAGTGGGGTAAGTATTTTACTTGCATTAGGAATGGCAATATTTGTGTCAGTGATGTTCTGAGATAGATTGACTGCCCTGTTCAGATACAGCACATCAATGCCTCTTACATCAAAACTCCCTGAATGAGCCATGTCAAGGCTTACCCAGAAGTGCACTGGTTGAGCAAAACTGTCCAGTGAATGGACATGAGACCTCAGATGTTCTGCCATTGAACCAATGACATAATTATGAGAAGAGCGCTCCTCAAAGGCCTCAGTCACAGGCTTCTGACAACTAAGATGGATCTATGGACATGTACACAATAATTCACTGAATCACCACCAAAGACCTACTCTGTTTCATGAATTGTGTAATATAATGGAACGATAACTAGGGTATAGTTTCCACCCTCAGGAACATCACAATGTAAGGGAGTTAGACACATAAACAGATACTTAATAAATACAGTAAACAAATACAGATTAAATAGTCTAAGTATGAAGTTAAGGATATCCACAGAGTGATATAAAAATTCACACCTAATAGCATCATCTAACCTGACTCATGAAGGGTGGTAGGAAGATCCCTCCTAGAAGAGATGACCCTTGAGCTGAGTGTGAGGTGGGAGTTTCGTGAGGTAGTTGGGAGTCCAAGGAAGAAGTTTTTCAACCTTCCAATTTTCTTTCAACTAGGCAAGAGTTTAGAAGAAAGAAAGCAGTTACCTCTTACTCTCTTCTCAGCCTGATCAAATAATTAGCTGAATTGGGACATTTATTTACTTTTTATTTTTTTAAAGATTTATTTATTTATTTATTTATTTATTTATTTATTTATGCTGTGCTGGGTCTTAGTTGTGGCATGTGGGATCTTCGTTGCAGCTTGCAGGATCTTTTAGTTGTGGCCTGTGGACTTCTTAGTTGTTGCATGCAGGCTTCCTGGTTGTGGCATGCAAACTCATAGTTGCAGTGTGCATGTGGGATCTAGTTCCCCGAGCAGAGATCAAACCTGGGTCCCCTGCATTGGGAGCACATAGTCCTACCCACTGGACCACCAGGGAAGTCCCAGAATTGGGACATGTAAATATGCATTAGGTGGTAGAAAATTGGTAATACTTTGTTAATATGGCATTAATACTACTGACATCATAGCTTGACTTTCACAAAAGAAAAGTGATTGCTTGGAAGTTTTTATTTCTTCTTCTTCTTTTTTAACCAAAAACCCAGAAGAAAATCAATAAGATAAAATTGTGCAAAGTTTAACTCCGTCACACTTTGGAATTTATTTATATTTATCTTTATTTTTATAAACTTATTAATTAATTTATTTATTTATGGCTGTGTTGGGTCTTCATTGCTGCGTGTGGGCTTTCTCTAGTTGCGGCGAGCAGAGGCTACTCTTCATTGAGGTGCACAGGCTCCTCATTGCAGTGTCTTCTCTTGTTGTGGAGCACGGCCTCTAGGCATGATGGCTTCAGTAGTTGTGGCACACAGGCTCAGTATTTGTGGCTCATGGGTTCTAGAGTGCAGGCTCAGTAGTTGTGGCACACGGACTTAGTTTCTCCACAGCATGTGGGATCTTTCCAGACCAGGATTCAAACCCATGTCCCCTGCATTGGCAGGCAGATTCTTAACCATTGCGCCACCAGGGAAGCCCACACTTTGGAATTTAAATTGAACTTGTATGCCCCATAGTCAGTTAAAAACACTTTTCTCCAAACTCTCCTGACAAGACATTTCCAAAGAGCTTAAGATGTATTTATTCACTTTGTGGAGTTTTGAAAACTGGCTCTGAAAGAGAAAAAATATTATGAACGCTACTGTGGATATGTTTCTAACTTTTAGAGCTGCTCTATGAGAGACAGAGACTGGGCATAACTGAGTTAGAAAAGACACAGACAGCTGGGCCAGGACTTGCTCCTGAGGTAAACATAAACTCATTAAAGGTTAAACTCTGTGCAGTGTGTTTAAGACCAAGGCATGAAGCGGAGCTGCAATACCGAATGGGACCATCATAATAATCTCATCTGAGGTGCAGAGCTGGGCTCAGAACTCTCCCACAAGAGCCTTCAGGGGTATATTCAGACCCCCCATCTCACTGAATCCACTCTACAGGCAAGAGTGAGTCACAGAATTGTTATGTATCCTGAAAATAGATCATTATTTTCTACCTGCTCTAGGGTTTTGTTTTGGTTTTGTCTTTATTTTCTGATATTTTGCTGTGACTCCTCAGTCTCCAAATTGAGTTACGAAAAAAATACTGGAATAATCTTCTTCCACGATCCCCTCCCTTTTTCCCATCTCTCAGCTCCCACGAATGATGCTCCAGCACTGACACAAGGGCCACATAAAATCATCATTTTCAGTGGCAGCCTAAACCCCCTTTCCCTAATGTTACCACTGGTGAAACACACCAGAATAATAATTCAGTGGCCTGCAGATCATCCTAGGGTTAGTGAAAAAGTGGTCAGTGCTAGCAGCTGGGGTTACTGCCTTCTCTCTATTCTTGAAGAACAAATGTAAAGTCTAGGAATGGAGCAGGCTTTGGTCTCCAGGAGCCTTAGACATCAGGTCTCAGTCTTCATATGGATTGTTCATTTTGTGTGTGTGTGTTTGTGTGTGTGTGTGTATTTCAAACATCTCCTTCCAGAAGCCTTTCCTAACCTTCCCAGGAATTTGTGCTCCCTTTGTAACCATTAAGAGTGCTTTTGCAGCTCTCATAACACGAAATAATACAGCTCTGCTTATAGGTCTCTACCACTATTACATGGCAAACTGCTTGAAGACAGGGTCCATTTATCTTAAAAATTTATATATTCTCTTGGGCTTCCCTGTTGGTACAGTGGTTGAGAGTCCGCCTGCCATTGCAGGGGACACGGGTTCGTGCCCCATTCCAGGAAGATCCCACATGCCGCAGAGCGGCTAGGCCCATGAGCCATGGCCACCGAGCCTGCACATCCGGAGCCTGTGCTCCGCAACGGGAGAGGCCACAACAGTGAAAGGCCCGCGTACCGCAAAAAAATAAAATACAATTTATATATTCTCATTTCCTGGCAAGTGCCGAGCACCTAGTGGTTACTATATGGGTAGATAAATGGTGGAATGGCTTTGGGGTTGTAGGCTCATGATAAAAATGACAGAAGAAATGGTTTTGCACAAATCTTGCTAGTTTTGTCACATTCCATCAATCCGTTACTGGCAAAAAAGGAAAAAATATTTAGGATTTTGATCCTAAATGTACCAATATTTTAATTTTATGGACACTTAAAATGTCAGGGTTAGAATGGATGAGACGTTATTTGCTGAAATATTTGATGGGTAAGAAAAGGAGGGCTTCTTTCAATTCTGTTGAGGCCCTCCCACCATATACCTCTCACTAGTGTGGCCCATGTGTGAGTTGGGAAGGCCTGGGTGAAGATAATCCAAAAAAGAAATACTGGCGTTACAGTTGGTGAGACTTTGGATGTTAGCCTAAGGGCGTGGCCTTAATTTCATGATAAAGGTTCTGAAGAAATGAGAGGCATGATTGGATGCATGTTTGGAATAAGTGACACAATTGATATATATTAGGGAAACCACTCTGGCAACAGGAGAAGGCCAAGCACAAAGATTGACATACCTAACAGGCAGCTGGTCCATCTTCTATGAGAGAAGTGAGGAAGGCCTCCGTGAGAGTGGAAGAAAAGGAGTGTGGGATTGAGAGCTACTTCAGGGGTGAACTCACAATATCACTACAGAAAGGGATCATCTAGAAAGATTTCCAAGGGGCTCACACTGATTATAAAGAAGGAAGTAGAGATAAGAAAAAGGACAGAGAGGCTTATATATCAAGTGGAGTCAGTATCTAAACATCAGAGTGTGGTGCATGGACATGTGTTTCCCCAGTGGCACCTGCAGGCAGCCTCCATCATTTGTCCTGGGGGCCTGAGAAGAGTGACCTGCTTCTATCAGCAATGCCCACAGCAGGCCAGTCAGTATGCAGGTGGTGCCTGGAGTTTTCTAAAGAGCTCATGCTGCTTTCCTGATTGAAATGGGGTCAGGTTTATTTTTGTACTTTACTGCATTTCACAATAACTTCCTGTCCAATCACTCCAAACCATGTATACCACTGCAAAAGAGAGAAATCTATACAATTCAGGCAAAAAAAAGTTGCCTTGTGACCCTAAACAGAGACAGAAGTGGAATAAAACCCAGATGCTCCATCTGCTCAGGTGCCTGCCAAAGTTATATGTCAACAGAGGACAAACGAGGGAGACTGGGCTATTACTTCTTACCAAAGACAGGACTCAACCATGGGCTCTGTCTTCAAATAGAGGGCATCACTGTGCAAAAAAATTCTGGGATATAAAATGTAGTATACTCCATGAGTGTTTTCTCAGGCTTGGGAGGGCTCATAGGTGCTTAGTAAATGTTCAGTGTCAGGACCTAGTCTGGGTACATTGACTAGTGGCCCCAAGCTCAAGCCATGCTAGGATTTAAAAGAAACCAAGCCAAAAGCCAACAGGACTGCAGAGAAAGTGAAAGAGCCCCATTGCTAGGATCCCCAGATGAGACAGCAATAGTCAGATGGGCCTACCCGCCAGGTCAAGGAATAGGGAGGGGAAGTTCCAGGAAAACATAGAAGTAGGATCACTTTCATGCCAAATCAGACTATGCATCCAAAGTGAGAAAGGAAAAGAGTAACATAGAAAATGTCCCAGAAGGACTTGGGTGAGAATCAGATTCCACCCACCCAGTCTAAGTAGAGTGCAAGTCTTCCTTTCCAACAGGCAACGGAGACTCAGGGCCATGGAAACATCAAGTCCCAGGGCAGAGAACAACCAAGAATATTAAGTAATATTATTCAAGTGCCTCAGACCTCTAGTCTCAGATGTAGAACAGGAGACTATTACAAACTCTTCTGGTGTGCACAGCAAAAAATGTTGACAAATTGCCCAGCTGCTCCTTCTGGGTTCCAGAATTGAAGTCAGGCAAGGCAGTGAGTAGATGCACTGAATGTAGCTGGGATGTGTCCTGGACAGTGCTGGCAGCACTAGTAAACAGAGACACCTAAGTCACACTGCACTGATCTCACAGCAAGCCTGCAAATGATATCAAAGGACAGACATTTAAGCAGAGCCTCATAGCAGGGTCTCCAAAGATCAGTGTTCACAGAGGGAAACCCTGGAATCTCCCCCAAACCTGCTAATGTATCTGAAATGTCAGAACTAAACCAACAGTCAAGAGAGAATATTCGGCTTTATAGACATTGCAAAAGATGTTCCTGCTTTGCCCCTGATGATCTGCAAAGAGACCAGGTTATGATAACACAGACCCACAGCAGAACAGGTCAGCAGACCACAGAGAAAACCATCCCTGAAAGAGTACTTCAAGCCTTGGGTTTTAGCATCCTGGCCTCAGCCTGAAAACTTCAATGAACACAAGACTGGAATTAGAAGTTTCCGAGATTGACTTGGAGCATTTTCTACCTTATATGTCAAACTTGGTTTCCAGAGGGGCAGTGAAAGGTAAAATTTGACAGTACTTTTAAGTCAGACAAATTTGAATTCAAATCCTGGTTCTGCTGTTAGCCAACTGGGTGGCCTTGGAATTTGGTAAGTTGCATAATCTCCTAGAGGTTTGGATACGGGTATGACTTTACCCATGTCTTGGGTGTCGTGAAGATAACATGAGATGATGCAGCACCATGCTTAGCACAGTGCCTGGCATGTGGCAGGTGACAGGAAACATAAATTCTCTCCCCCTGTCTCTGTCCACTCAGCCCCACTCAAATTTAGCCCCCTTTTTCCAGAAAACAAAAGTACAAGGAGGTTTGGCTGATAATTGCTTCTATAAAGATTTTCAGCAAAAGAAAAACTGTGCATGTGATTTGTTCTTCTCCTTAAAGGAAATATTTGGATAAGAACACTTTGAAAGCACAGGCATCTGATAATCTTTCCCAAATAAAGAATTTAAAATGTGAGGAAAGATATTTTAAAAATATATTGTTAGGTACCTACTTTGTGCCAGGCACTGTTCTAGCCACTGGAGACACAAAGATGAACACCTCTCAGCCCTCCTGACACATACACAAGTTGGGGAGAACATACTCTGCTCAGAAATGTTTATTGCAGCACTATTTGTAATGATAAGAAACTAGACACAATATAAATGTTTAACAACAGGGAAATGGCTAAGTAAATTATGTACTTCTAATTGCTGGAGCATTATGCAGTGATTAAATGATAGTTGTGAAAAGAATGGACAACTATGAATAAGAACCAGCTTCTTACTGAATAAGAAATTCAGGTTCTTCAAACGTATGGACACCAAGGGGGGAAAGTGGCGGCAGGGGTGGTGGTGGGATGAACTGGGAGATTGGGATTGACATGTATACACTAATATGTATAAAACGGATAACTAATAAGAACCTGCTGTATAAAAAAATAAATTAATTAAAATTCAAAAAATCAAAAAAAATCAAAAAAAAAAAAGAAATTCAGGTTCTGATTAAGGTTGGACTCCATCTCTGAGCATCTGAGTTTGTAAGATAGACTTCCTGACACAATACACCTTAGTTCTTTTTTCTTACCTTGTTTTATCTTTTGCAGTACCTAGAGTCAATGTCTATCTCTGTCTCTCTGTCTGTCTCTCTCTGTCTCTCTGTCTCTCTCTCTCTCTCACACACACACACCATTATTAATTAATCTATCCAAACAGGGTTGAAGAGGTTGGTTGAAATTTCCTCCTAGCACTGACGGTTTCAGACTCTTGTGATTCAACCATTGGGTAGAAATTCTGAGAGTTGTTATTACTTCTGCTTTCCCTATCCATTCACATTTTACATCATCAGTATTTACACCTCTGTAGAACCCAGTTGTTAGCCCTAAGAAGAATCCACATGATTTAGCCAAATGCAATCAGGCAAATGTTAATGTCAGGGAGTGGGCAAGTATTACCAAAACACAAATTGTAAATATCTGTTGAATATGTGATTTGAAAACTCCTTTCAAATACGGAGGTATATCTTTCCTGAGTATGACTGCAGCCTTGGAAATAAGTGGCTAGCAACTGGCCCTTTTTAATCTTTAGACTTCCCTCCATACCCTGATCCATAGAACTAGCACAAAGGTTTGTACTACTGGTCAACCAAGGCCAGGACTAGGTGATCGTGAAATGGATTTTTTTTTACCCCTCCCCGTGTCCCACATCCTTTACAATGTGACTTTTCAACTCATCTCTCAAAATATACAGTGTATTTCTCCACCTGCTGCATCTGGCCTGGCCTTGTGACTTGCTTTAGAAATGTGGCAGAAGTGGCTGTGTGCCAATTCTAAGCCAAGGCTGTAAGAAGCTTGCATGCTTCTGCTCTTTCTCTTGGGGCTATACCACTGTCATGTGACTGATCCCAGGCTATGCTGCAGAAGAACAATGGAACAAGTGGCCCAACCACCCCCATTACCCTTGCCATTAGCCAGGTCTTACTGCGGTTGAAGACAGACATATGAGAAAGTTCATCTGAGACCAGAAGAATGCTCAGCTAAGCACAGCACAAACTGCTGCCCACAAACTGAGTTAAATAAATGGTGGTTGTTTTAAACCACTATATTTTGGATGGTTTATTACTTAAGGAAAATAGAAGCAAACTAGATTCCAAAATGAGCAGAATTCTGAGCACTTCCCATATTCATGTGCCTTGAGTCCAGCCAGAATTCTAGTTGCCCATTTGTGGGCAACTCTCTCCTCGTTCCCATCTCATCAGCCCATGAATGAATCACACAGTACCTGCTGCAAAACTGAGAGATATGCATTCTCTTACTATCCTTGTGCCTTGGGGAGATACATTATTCTGGATACATGACCTGAAGAATAATTTTTCAGAGATGTATATGACAGGGCATGCTCATGCTTTCCAAGTATTTATGGTAAGATAAAGAGCTGAACGGAAAATTAGCATCTAGAACTACAGTGAAACCACAAGCAGGTGATTCCAGCAACTTTGACACCTTTCGTTCAGGCTGTCTTTGTCCCTGGGCCAGTGTGCTGTTCTAGTTCCCTGTGACTATCTGAAAAAAAAAAAAAACAACCTAAATTTAATAGTATAGGGGAAAAAATCATCATGTATTATTGTTATCTCTCACAGTTCTGGGTTCAACTATGTGATTCTAACTCAGGATCTCTCATGAAGCTGCAGCCCAATTATGAGTGGAGATGAAGTCACCTTGAAGATTCTTTATTCACCTGGCTGGTGGTTGGTGCCAGCTGTCAGCTGGACCATTTACAACTGTTCTCTTTACATGGCTTGAAATTCTTCACAGCAGGATGACTGGGTACCAAGAACAAGTGTCCTGAAAGAGAGTTAGGCAGGAGTTGCAGCTCCTTTAATGCCTAAGGAGTCACAGAGAGTCACTTCCACTGTAAAATTGACTCTATGATCTGTTCCACTGTACTCAGTCAAAATATGTATGCTGGAGGAGACCTTCAAGCTGGCGGAGGAGTAAGAAGTGGAGATCACCTTCCTCCTCACAAATACATCAGAAATACATCTACATGTGGAACAACTCCTACAGAACACCTACTGAACGCTGGCAGAAGACCTCAGACTTCCTTCCCAAAAGGCAAGAAACTCCCCACGTACCTGGGTAGGGCAACAGAAAACAGAAAAAAACAGAGACAAAAGAACAAGGATGGGACCTGCTCCTTGGGGAGGGAGCGTGACAGAGGAAATGTTTCGAAACAGTACAAAGCCCCTTCACTGGCGGAGATGGAGGGTGGGTGGCGGGGAAGCTTCAGAGCCATGGAGGAGAGCACAGCAACAGGGGTGCAGAGGGCAAAGTGGAGAGATTCCCACACAGAGGATCGGTGCTGACCAGCACTCACCAGCCAGAGAGGCTTGTCTGCTCACCTGCTGGGGTAGGTGGGCACTGGGAGCTGAGGCTTGGGCTTTGGAGGTCAGATCCCAGGGAGAGGATGGGGGTTGTCTGCATGAACACAGCCTGAAGAGGGCTAGTGTACCACAACTAGCCAGGAGGGAGTCCAGGAAATAGTCTGGACATGCCTAAGAGTCAAGAGACCATTGTTTCAGGTGCACGAGGACAGGGGCTTCAGAGCACCACCTAAATGGGCTCCAGAGACGGACGTGAGCCGCGGCTATCAGGGCAGACCCTAGAGACGGACATGAAACTTTAAGGCTGCTGCTGCAGCCACCAAGAAGCCTGTGTGAAAGCACAGGTCACTATCCACACCTCCCCTCCCGGGAGGCTGTGCAGCCCTCCACTGCCAGGGTCCCGTGATCCAGGGACAACTTCCCCGGAAGAACACACAGCGCACCTCAGCCTGGTGCAACATCACGCTGGTCTCTGCTGCTGCAGGTTTACCCCACATTCCGTACCCCTCCCTCCCCCTAGTCTGAGTGAGCCAGAGACCCCTAATAAGATGCTACTTTAACCCCGCCCTGTCTGAGCAAAGAACAGACACCCACAGGAGACCTACACACAAAGGCGAGGCCAAATCCAAAGCTGAGCCCCTGGGAGCTGTGAGAACAAAGAAGAGAAAGGGAAATCTCTCCCACCAACCTCAGGAGCAGCGGATTAAATCTCCACAATCAACTTGATGTACCCTGAATCTGTGGAAAACCTGAATAGACAATGAATCATCCCACACTGAGGCAGTGGATTTTGGGAGCAATGATATATATATATTTTTTCCTTTCTTCTCTTTTTGTGAGTGTGTATGTGTATGCTTCTCTGTGTGATTTTTGTCTGTATAGCTTTGCTTTTAACATTTGTCCTAAGGTTCTGTCTGTCCTTTTTTTTTAAGTATAGTTTTTAGCACTTGTTATCATTGGTAGATTTGTTTTTTGGTTTGGTTGCTCTCTTCTTTCTTTCTTTGTTTATTACTTTTTAATTTTATTAAATTAATTATTTTTTATTTTAATAACTATTTTATTTCTTTCTTTCTCTTTTTCTCCATTTTTTTCTGAGCTGTGTGGCTAACAGGGTCTTGGCACTCTGACCAGGTGTCAGGCCTGTGCCTCTGAGGTGGGAGAGCTGAGTGCAGGACATTGGTCCACCAGAGACCTCCCAGCTCCATGTAATATCAAACAGCGAAAGCTCTGTCAGAGATCTCCATCTCAATGCTAATTCTCAGCTCCACTCAATGACCAGCAAGCTACAGTGCTGGACACCCTATGTAAAACAACTAGCAAGACAGGAACACAACCACACCTATTAGAAGAGAGGCTGCCTAAAATCATACTAAGTTCACAGACACACCAAAACACACCACCAGACGTGGTCCTGCCCACCAGAAAGACCAGATCCAGTCTCATCCACCAGAACACAGGCACGA
Organism: Leucopleurus acutus; assembly: GCF_964270905.1. Taxonomy (NCBI): domain Eukaryota; kingdom Metazoa; phylum Chordata; class Mammalia; order Artiodactyla; family Delphinidae; genus Leucopleurus; species Leucopleurus acutus. Next base: position 131,955,956 of record NC_139147.1, on the reverse strand, counting down.
GTCTCCTCCACCAGGAAGCCTACACAACCTACTGAACCAATCTTAGCCACTGGGGACAGACACCAAAAACAATGGGAACTACGAACCTACAGCCCTGAAAAGGAGACCCCAAACACAGTAAGTCAAGCAAAATGAGAAGACAGAGAATCACACAGCAGATGAAGGAGCAAAATAAAAACCCATCAGACCAAACGAATGAAGAGGAAATAGGCAGTCTACCTGATAAAGAATTCAGAGTAATGATAGTAAAGATGATCCAAAATCTTGGAAATAAAATGGAGAAAATACAGGTAACATTTAACAAGAACCCAGAAGAACTAAAGAGGAAAGAAGCAGTGATGGAAAACACAATATATGAAATTAAAAATTCTCTAGAAGGGATCAATAGCTGAATAACTGAGGTAGAAGAATGGATAAGTGACCAGGAAGATAAAATAGTGGAAATAACTACTGCAGAGCAGAATAAAAAAAAAAAGAATGTAAAGAATTGAGGACAGTCTCAGAGACCTCTGGGACAACATTAAACGACCAACACTTCAATTATAGATATCCCAGATGAAGAAGACAAATAGAAAGGGACTCAGAAAATATTTTAAGAGATTATAGTTGAAAAATTCCCTAATATGGGAAGTGAAATAGTTAAAGCCAGGAAGCGTGCAGAGAGTCCCATAGAGGATAAAGCCAAGGAGAAACACGCCAAAACACGTATTAATTAAACCACCAAAAATTCAATACAAAGAAAAAATATTAAAAGCAGCAGGGGGAAAACAACAAATAACAAACAAGGGAATCCCCATAAGGTTAACAGCTGATCTTTCAGCAGAAACTCTGCAAGCGAGAAGGGAGAGGCAGGACTTATTCAAAGTGATGAAAGGGAAAAAGCTACAACCAAGATTACTCTTTCCAGCAAGGACCTCAATCAGATCTGACAGAGAAATTAAAACCTTTACAGACAAGCAAAAACTAAGAATTCAGCACCACCAAACCAGCTCTACAACAAATGCTAAAGGAACTTCTCTAGGCAGGAAACACAAGAGAAGGAAAACACCTACAATAACAAACCCAAAACAATTAAGAAAATTGTAATAGGAGTATATGTATTGATAATTACCATAACTGTAAATGGATTAAATGCTCCAACCAGAAGACAAAGACTGGCTGTATGGATACAAAAACAAGACCTGTATAAATGCTGTCTACAAGAGACCCACTTCAGACCTAGGGACACATACAGACAGAAAGTGAGGGGTTGGAAAAAGATATTCCATGCAAATAGGAATCAAAAAAAGCTGAAGTAGCAATTCACATATCAGACAAAATACATTTTAAAATAAAGACTTTTAGAAGAGACAAAGAGGGACACTATGTAATGATCAAGGGATCAATCCAAGAAGGAGATACAACAATTGTAAATATTTATGCACCGAACAGAGGAGCACCTCAATACATAAGGCAAATGCTAACAGCCATAAAAGGGGAAATTGACAGTAACACAATCATAGTGGGGACTTTAACACCCTACTTTCACCAATGGACAGATCATCCAAAATGAAAGTACATAAGGAAACACAAGCTTTAAATGATACATTAATCAAGATGGACTTAACTGATATTTATAGGACATTGCATCCAAAAACAACAGAATACACTTTCTTCTCAAGTGCTCATGTAACATCCTTCAGGATAAATCATATCTTGGGTCACAAATCAAGCCTTGGTTAATTTAAGAAAATTGAAATCATATCAAGTATCTTTTCTGACCACAATGCTATGAGACTAGATATCAATTACAGGAAAAAATCTGTAAAAAATAAAACACATTGAGGCTAAACAATACACAACTTAATAACCAAGAGATCACTGAAGAAATGAAAGAGGAAATCAAAAAATACAATAACAAATAACAATGAAAACATGATGACCCAAAACCCATGGGTTGCAGCAAAAGCAGTTCTAAGAGGGAAGTTTATAGCAATACAATCCTACCACAAGAAACAAGAAACATCTCAAATAAACAACCTAACCTGAAAGAAATCATAAAGATCAGATCAGAAATAAATGAAAAAGAAATGAAAGAAACAGTAGCAAAGATCAGTAAAACTAAAAGCTGGTTCTTTGAGAAGATAAAATTGATAAACCATTAGCCGACTCATCAAGTAAAAAAGGGAGAAGACTCAAATGAATAAATTAGAAATGAAAAAGGAGAAGTAACAACTGACACCACGGAAATACAAAGGATCATGAGAGATTACTACAAGAAACTATATGCCAATAAAATGGAAAACCTGGAAGAAACGGTCAAATTATTAGAAAAGTACAACCTTCCAAGACGGAAACAGGAAGAAATAGAAAATATAAACAGACGAATCACAGGCACTGAAATTGAGACTGTGGTTAAAATCTTCCAACAAACAAAAGCCCAGGACTAGATGGCTTCTCAGGTGAATTCTATCAAACATTTAGAGAAGAGCTGACACCTATCCTTCTCAAACTCTTCCAAAATATAGCAGAGGGAGGAACACTCCCAAATTCATTCTTCGAGACCACCATCACCCTGATACAAAAGCAAAGATGTCACAAAGAAAGAAAACTATCAGCCAATATCACTGATGAACATTGATGCAAAAATCCTCAACAAAATACTAGCAAGCAGATTCCAACACACCTTAAATGGATCATACACCATGATCAAGTGGGATTTACCCCAGGAATGCAAGGATTCTTCAATATACACAAATCAATAAATGTGATACATCATATTAGCAAATTGAAGGATAAAAACAATATGATCATCTCGAGCTTCCCTGGTGGTGCAGTGGTTGGGAGTCCACCTGCCGATGCAGGGGGCACGGGTTCATGCCCCGGTCCAGGAGGATCCTGTGTACCATGGAGCGGCTGGGCCCGTGGGATGTGGCCGCTGGGCCTGCGCATCTGGAGCCTGTGTTCCATGGCGGGAGGGGTCGCAGTGATGAGAGGCCCCCATACCGCAAAAAAAAAAAAAAAAAAAAAAAGATCATCTCAATAGATGCAGAAAAAATATTCAACAAAAATCAACAGCAATTTATGATAAAAACCCTCCAGAAAGTATGCATAGAAGGAATTTACCTCAACATAATAAAGGCCATATATGAGAAACCCACAGCCAACATCGTTCTCAATGGTGAAAAACTGAAAACATTTCCCCTAAGATCAGGCACAAGCCAAGGTTGTTCACTCTCAACACTATTATTCAACATAGTTTTGGAAGTTTTAGCCACAGCAATCAGAGAAGAAAAAGAAATAAAAGGAATCCAAATTGGAAAAGTAGTAAAGCTGTCACTGTTTGCAGATGACATGATACTATACATAGAGAATCCAAAAGACTCTACCAGAAAACTACTAGAGCTAATCAATGAATTTGGTAAAGTAGCAAGATACAAAATTACTGCACAGAAATCTCTTGCATTCCTATATACTAATGATGAAAAATCTGAAAGAGAAATTAAGGAAACACTCCCATTTACTACTGCAACAAAAAGAATAAAATGCCTAGGAATAAACCTACCTAACAAGACAAAATACCTGTATGCAGAAAAGTATAAGACACTGATGAAAGTAATTAAAGGGGATACAAACAGATGGAGAGATATACCATGTTCTTGGATTGAAAGAATCAACATTGTGCAAATGACTATTCTACCCAATGCAATCTACAGATTTAACGCAATCCCTATCAAACTACCAATGGCATTTTTAACAGAATTAAAACAAAAACTTTCACAATTTGTATGGAAACACGAAAGACCCCAAATAGCCAAAGCAATCTTGAGAAAGAAAAATGGAGCTGGAGGAATCAGGCTACCTGACTTCAAACTATACTACAAAGCTACAGTAATCAAGACAGTATGGTACTGGCACAAAAACAGAAATATAGATCAATGGAACAGAATAGAAAGCCCAGAGATAAACCCACACACTTATGGTCACCTTATTTTTGATAAAGGAAGGAAGAATATACAATGGGGAAAGACAGCCTCTTCAGTAAGTGGCGCTGGGAAACCTGGACAGCTACATGTAAAAGAATGAAATTAGAACACTCCCTAACACCATGCACAAAAATAAACTCAAAGTGGATTAAAGACCTAAATGTAAGGCCAGACACTATAAAACTCTTACAGGAAAACATAGGGAGAACACTCTATGGTATAAATTACAGCAAGATCCTTTAGACCCACCTCCTAGAGTAATGGAAGTAAAAACAAAAATAAACAAATGGGATCTAATGAAACTTCAAAGCTTTTGCACAGCAAAGGAAACCATAAACAAGACAAAAAGACAACCATCAGAATGGGGGAAATATTTGCAAATGAAGCAACTGACAAGGGATTAATGTCCAAAATTTGCAAGCAGCTCATGCAGCTTCATATCAAAAAACCAAACAACCCAATCCAAAAATGGGCAGAAGACCTAAATAGACATTTCTCCAAAGAAGATATACAGATTGCTAACAAACACATGAAAGAATGCTCAACATCACTAATCATTAGAGAAATGCCAATCAAAACTACAATGAGGTATCACCTCCCATCAGTCAGACTGGCCATCATCAAAAAATCTAGAAACAATAAATGCTGGAGAGGGTGTGGAGAAAAGGGAACACTCTTGCACTGCTGGTGGGAATGTGAATTGGTTCAGCCACTATGGAGAACAGTATGGAGGTTCCTTAAAAAGCTACAAATAGAACTACCATATGACCCAGCAATCCCACTACTGGGCATATACCCTGAGAAAACCAAAATTCAAAAAGAGTCATGTACCAAAATGTTCATTGCAGCTCTATTTACAATAGCCCGGAGATGGAAACAACCTAAGTGCCCATCATCGGATGAATGGATAAAGAAGATGTGGCACATATATACAATGGAATATTACTCAGCCATAAAAAGAAACGAAATTGAGCTATTTGTAATGAGGTGGATAGACCTAGAGTCTGTCATACAGAGTGAAGTAAGTCAGAAAGAAAAAGACAAATACCGTATGCTAACACATATATATGGAATTTAAGAAAAAAAAAATGTCATGAAGAACCTAGGGGTAAGGCAGGAATAAAGACGCAGACCTCCTAGAGAACGGACTTGAGGTTATGGGGAGGGGGAAGGGTGAGCTGTGACAGGGCGAGAGAGAGTCATGGACATATACACACTAACAAACGTAGTAAGGTAGATAGCTAGTTGGAAGCAGCCGCATGGCACAGGGATATTGGCTTGGTGCTTTGTGACAGCCTGGAGGGGTGGGATAGGGAGGGTGGGAGGGAGGGAGACGCAAGAGGGAAGAGTTATGGGAACATATGTATATGTATAACTGATTCACTTTGTTATAAAGCAGAAACTAACACACCATTGTAAAGCAATTATACCCCAATAAAGATGTTAAAAAAAAACAAAAAACTAAAAATAGTACTACCATACGACCCAGCAATCCCACTACTGGACATATACCCTGAAAAATGGTATGCTTAGATGCAAGAAAAAGTGACATATATTCTACCTCTAATACCCATGGATTTGGCAAGGTCACATTTAAAGAAAAGCATGTAGGGTGGACGATATTATTACAGCCTTTGATGGAAAATAAAACTTCCCAGATATGTGGATAAATAATAGGAAATCAGGAAATTCCTGAGTCACTTTTCTTTGCCCCAAGCCAGACATTTTATTAACAGGCAGTTAGAATCGTACTAATGACTTAGATATTAAATACTATGTGGCCATATTCAGCCAGGTCTTGATTAGAACTTGAAACTTTCCCTATCTGAGTCTTCCTAAAAGTATTTTGAAAGTTAATGAGAACCTTTCTGTTGGCTGGGTACTATCCTTCCATGTACAACTAAACAATATTTAATTTAAAATATGAACTTCGCTTTAAAGTATTAATTTCAGAACACAGTAATTTTACAGTTGTCAGCCTCTGTCTGGAGCAAAACAAAAACAAACACAAAAACAAAGAACCCTAGAAACCAAACCACAGCCAACTTTGTCAGGTGATGTTAAGTCCCAGGTGCTGGGAAAAGGTGAAAATTCAAAGAAATCTCTTAGACACTTTATGAAGCTACAAACTACAACAGTTATTCCTGCATTTTCTTGCTCTGGTTTTTTGTAGGTGGTCTACTCCAGGCCCCCTACCTCTGAAGGAGGATGCGGTCAGGGTAAAGGAGCGTGAATGATTTTTCAAGTCTTCCTGGATTTGTTTTCAAAACCTAATGTCCATCCAGGGGAATGGATAAGGAGGGAGGAAGTTTGCAGTTTTCACAAAAATTCTTAAATGAAGCAGGAGGTGAAGGGGCTCTCCTTACAATCACAGATTTCCCAAGGTTAGGAGGAAGAGAGAAGAGAAAAAGAAAGTTATGCATAAGAGGAGAGCATATGGACATGCATCCTGGCAGGGCTATGGACTGTCAGCAAATTCAGAGAGGTGTGGGGAAGCTTAGAGATCAGGAATATGTCATCTAAGCTGCCAGAGCTTTTGGGGTGCTGGAGGGAGAGGGGCACACAAATACATAGAGGAGAAATGGCGATGGTAGGCATAGGTAGGGGGAGGTGCCATTTGAACAAAAGTTCCCTTTCCCCACACCAGACATGGAAGACTCATACAATCACAAGACCTCAAGGACATGAGGCAAAGAACATCTCAGGGACCTTTGTGGGTCATATGGTCCCCGTTCCTTGCCCAACTCTGACACCATATGGAAAGGGAATAAGGAGGGTTCAGGAGCCACAGAAAAGATAGATGTTAAAGCTTCCTATTAGCTTCCTATGGTCATAAACATTAACTTGTATTACAGAAAATAAAGTAAGTTATATTTCTTACTCAGCAATTTGTAGACTTAGCTTCATAACCATTGCATTGCTTTCAGAGAAATAAATATTTTTGAGTCATTATTTTCTTAAGTTCAAGAAAATTAATTTTACATTAGTGGATCGAAAATTAGAGAAATAAGGAGGAAATATTTTTCAGTCCAGTTTAGTGGAAAGAATACCTGGAGACAGGTAGTCTGAGGTTCAAATCCTGATGATACTACTGACTGGGTGTGTAATTATGAGCATTTCATTTATCCTCAATTTTGTCATCCACGATATGAAACAAATTATACTTATGTACAGGATTCTTGAATAGCTTAAATATGACAAACATGTGCAAAGCCTGCTGTGAAGTAGCGGACATGATTCCAGATTTGTTAGTCTTCACCTCCTATCTCTGCATATTATAGGCAATCATGAAATAGTCGATGATTTGAATATAATTAACTTGAAGTAAAAATAATGGAAAAAATCCCATTCTTATTTACTGAACATGTCATTAAAAAGTGATGGAATTAGAAATCATTTTCATTGTCTGGACTAGTCTGCCCATCACTTGCTTTAGAAATGTGGTTAAAAAGCACTGGGTTGGAACATAACCCTGTGACAGTCGACATCCAAGATAGTTTCCAGTGATTCCCAGCTCCTGTAGAGCTCCCTCCCACACTGAAGAGGGCCAACCTGCACAATCAATAGGAAGTGTGGCTTCTGAGGCTAGGTCATAAAGGATGTTGCAGATTCCACCTTCCTCTCCTTGCTCTAGAGGAAACCACCTGCTAAGCATGAGGCAACCAGATATTCCTATGGGAAGGTCCCTGTGGTGAGAAACTGAGGTCTCCTGCCTACAACCAGCACCGACTCATCATCCACATAAATGGACCATCTTAGAAGCAATTGCTTCAAACCTGGTCAAGCTTCCAGAAGGCTGCAGCTCTGGCCAATATCTGACTGTAATCCCATGAGGGACCTTGAGCCAGAACCACCTAGCAACACCGCTCTCAAATTCCTGACCTACTGAAACAGTACGAGACCAAAAACCCTTATTGTTTTATGCCACTAAGTTTCGGGATAAGTTGCTAAAATAAAGCTCCATGAAACAATTTGTCCACCTCACAGCCCATATTATATTTTTCTCAGTCATTTCCCTTCAGCCATAACATTTCCTGCTAGAGCTTAAGTTGTACTCATGTATCGGGGCTCCGTGGCACATTTGCTTACTTGAGTATTAAGGTGAGAAATACAAGTTCAAGTTTGCTTTCACTTTTGTCTTTTAATAGGCTTGTATAACTCCAGATCTGGAAAAGAACTTCAAGTTATGTGGTATAATTATCTATCTGCTCAATTTAGGAATTCACGTGGATATCCAGTTTCTTAGTGAATATCTGAATAGTGGGTTTATGAGGAACTCCTCCTCCTCCCAGCATTATTAAAATTTATCTGTTATGTCTCTAGGTAGTTATTTCAACTATTCATCACTCAACATCATTTAACAAGCTTGGGTTTTTAAAAATTGTTCCTTAAAAGGTATATTACATATATCATTTCATACCTTTAAAAAAATATTTTGTCTGGGAGATACTTAGGTCACTACCTATAGATCTACCCTATTGTATCTGTTTCCATATTATTTCATGGTATGGACACAAAAGAGAATACATTCTCCTATTGACAGATATTTATTTTCTTCCCCAATTTTTCTCTAAAACAATGTGGCAGTGAATGCCCTTATGACAATGTCTTTGTGTACAAGTTCATGTATCTCCCTAGGGTAGATAAAAAGAAATCCTTGGGTCATAGGGGATGCATTTTTTTTAAGGTATATAATTTAAGTCTTGACTACTTATCTTCTAAAGTGGATATGGTAATTTATATCTTAATCTGCAAAATATGAAATGACTTGTTTCCCCACATTTTCACTTATATATATTATTTTACAAATATTTTTAAATGTATGATGAATTTTAACAGCAAAAGAAATAGTAGAAAATGTCCAAATGTATCCTCCATGAAAGCAGGAACACTGCCTGTCTTTAATTTTATATATGTAGAAATTAGAACATGATAGAAGACATGGGGATTTCTGCCTACAATGTTGAAAGCTGGAAAGAGCATCACTTCTATTCTAACAATCAGAAAAAGCCAAATAATCTGAATATTCACAACTTTTCTTAAACCAATCAGAGAATTCAGGTCACAGGGTACAAGCCAGCCTGAAATCTAAGGAAAGTGTCTGTGAGGGGAAATGGTGTACAGAGCATGGGAGGAAGACAAGGCCACCATAAATGTGGGTAAGAAGAATTCAGCTAGCATGGTATGGGTGTAAAAAACAGATCAATGGAACAGAATCAAGAGCACAGAAATAAATTGACACATATATGGCTAATTGATTTACAACAAAGAAGCCAAGAACGTACAATGGGAAAAGGATCATCTCATCAATAAATGGTTCTGGAAAATTGGACAGTCACATGCAAAAGAATGAGATTAGACCACTATCTTACACTATACACAAAAATTAACTGAAAATGAATTAAAGACTTAAATGTAAGACCTGAAACCATAAAATTCTTAGAAGAAAACATAGGTGATAAGCTCCTTGACATCAGTCTTGGCAATAATTTTTTGGATCGACTCCAAGAGCAAAGGCAGCAAAAGCAAAAATAAACAAATGGAACTAAATCAAACTAAAAAGTTTCTGCACAGCTAAGGAAATCAGCAACAAAATGAAAAGGCAACCTACCGAATGGAAGAAAATATTTTCGAATCATATATCTGAAAAGGGGCTAATATCCAAAATATATAAAGAACCCATGCAATGGATAGCAAAAAACCAAACAGGCCAATTAAGAAATGGGCAGAGAATCTGAATAGCCATTTTTCCAAAAGAAGACACATACATGGGCAACAGGTACATGAAAAGTTGCTCAAAATCATTAATCATCAGGAAAATTCAAATTAAAACAATGAGATATCACCTCATACATGTTAGAAAGGCTGTTAACAAAATAAAAACAAAAAATAACAAGTGTTGGTGAGTATGTGGAGACAAAAAAATAGACAGATTACCCTGGAGTATTCTGGTGGGCCCAATGTAATCACAAGGGTCTTTAAAAGCAGAAGAGGGAGGCCAAACAGCAGGTCAGAGTGATGCAATATGAGAATGAATCAACCCGTCATTACCGGTTTGAAGATGGAGGAAGGGGCCACAAGTCATGAAATGTAGGTGGCCTCTAGAAGCCGAAGAAGAAAGGAAATGGAATCTCCTTTAAGGCCTCCAGAAGGGAACACAGCTCTTCCCTCATCTTGGTTTTAATCAAGATTCATGTCAGACTTATATAGACTGTAAGATAATAAATTTGTGTTGTTTCAAGCCACAAAGTTTGTGGTAATTTGTTACACTAGCAAATGAATATTCACACTCCCCTCATCCACAAAGCTTCAATAAATACCTAAGAAAATGTGCAGGGTCAGCCCACAATTGTGTGGTAATAAAAGTCGGATAAGATTGACAATAAATATGCCAAGGTTAATGAGAAACCAGTGGAACGTGTGCAAACAAGTAACCAAATGTGGACAAATGCATCATAAGCTACAACGTTCACTTATAAGAGCATGAATAGGTCATAATTATCTGATAGATTTTTGTAGAAATTTGCAAATTTAATACAAAGAGGGAATAAATATCTTCAAGTAGACTATAAAATGTAAACAGTGCTTCTTAAGAGTCATCGAATATCTTTGGCTGGTTCAAGTAAGCAGGTAACATCCCTGCATGGGGATAAGTGAGAGGAAAAAATTGAAAAAGAGTCAAAGGAAGAGGAGGAAAAGGGGAAGGAGGAGAAGAAAGAAGTAGAAGAGACATAAAAGTATAAAGACGTTAATCCTGGAAATAACCTAAATATGATGTGTTGGAACTGGGGCCTGGAGAGAGAAATGATGGAAAGACAGTTCAGTGACTGACTTTTAGATCAAGGAGGACAGTTGCCTGGTACGAAGTGGAGTCTCTGCTGTACATTCAAAGCTCGCTCATGAGAGTCCACCCCTCCATGTTTCTTTTCTGCCTCAACCTTGCCTCTAATTCTTTACCTGAGAATGTTATTCAAATTAACCCTTATATAAAAGTTCTTAGTCTGCTGAGTGTCCCAGACTGTAACATGCTGCTTGGTGTGACACAGACCCCTGTATACGTGGAGCACCTCAGGGCATCTATTAGAGTTGTATTAGTCAGCAGAGGCTGGGTTATTCTACAGTGACAAATAGCCCTCCCACCTCAGAGACTTAAAACAACAAAAGTGTACTCTTTGTTCTCGTTGCAATGGACAGCGTAGCTTGGCAGGGGGGTCTCAGCTCATTGTAGTAACTCAAGGGATCAGGCTAACAGAGCAGCCACTATTTTTTTTTTAATCGAAGCATAGTTGATTTACAATGTTGTGTTAATTGCTGCTGTACAGCAAATTGATTCATTTATACACAATATACCTGCTTTTTCATATTCTTTTCCATTATGGTTTATCACAGGATATTGAATATAGTTTGCTGTGCTACACAGTAGGACCTTATTGTTTATCCAGTCTATATATAATGGTTTGCATTGAACAGCCACTATCCTGAACATTGGCAGCCACTGTTCCTGAGAGAAAAAAAGCACTCAAGGGTCTCACTGGTCTGGAAGTGTTTCATTACTCATAATTCACTTGCAGAACTGGTCACAAGTTTCTACCAATGACAAGGGCCCAGGAAGTGCAATCCTACTGTGTGTTCAGAAGGCAGAGAACTGGACAAACATTGATAATGACTGCCACAAGAATCCTCCTTTCTCCACTGTTTATTTATTATTATTATTATTTATTTTTTTTAGCGAAAGAAGTATTTATTACTTGCAGCAAGTAAGGAGAACACTTGCTTTCCCAAAGCAGTGTCTTCACTGTTTATTTTTCACAGAGGCGGGAGACGCTGAGATATGCCATCACACGCCGTGTCTGAGAGAAAGTCTGTGGGGTCACAGGGCAGCTACAATCAGGAAGTGGTCTCAAAACGAACAAAACAATTTAAGAGACTGGTGGGTCTGGTGGATAAAGGAATATTAGAAGAATTAAATATGTATAGTTTGGCTGAACAGCCTCAGTGGGGAGCAACAGTGGGTGGTGGAGGTGGACGGGTAACAATCTAAAAATATCCACCAGATGTAAAGGACCAGAGGGAGAATTACTGAGCATGGAAATCAGAAAGTATCACTAGACATTCTAGAGAGAGATATAAGGAAATAGGCTCTGGGATCATGAAAGTGGACAATGCTAACAGTATAAAGAAAGTGAAAGAGACAGAAGCATCTTGAATACTTTTTCCTTGAGAAGACAGGAAAAAGAAAATCCAATGGATAAGAACTGAAGAGGGTTAGAGCCATCCAGGATGAAGATGGAGGGCCCCTGGGGTAAGCTGACCTCCCCAATTCATGAGAGAGGCTCCTGACTGCTAGCCAGATTCCAGCTTGAGGGGGCGGGAGGGAAGCAGATATATCCTCTTGGTAACACTTCTGAGAGTTCAACTGAGGTTTAAGTAAACTACGATGCACAAAGAGCCCTCCCTCTACTCCAGTATGTGAAGATTCCAGAACCTGCCTATATATAAGACTTGGAGAATGTTTGGGAAAAAGTCCTAATATCCACTTTAATTATAGTTACTTAAGATGAATCTATAAGTATTTTAATACTTTTCCAAGTCTAGAAGCATAGTTTTTAATATGCCCAGGACTAACATCAATACTCAGGTTCTGATAGTTTTTTCCATGCTGTAATGGCAGGTGTTTCAGAAGTGGCAGAATTTAGATTTATATCTTCCCTTTACTTCCTTGCATCCTCACATCAGAGATTTGTCTGATTCATTTTGAAAAGTTGAAAACTGAAATTGGGCTGAGGAGGAGGAGTGGACACTTCTAGATATCTGAGTGTGTACATTCTAGGAGTTTGCTAGCTGTTTTCCTGTAAGTTGTTTCCTGTATTAACATGAGAAGAGTTCAAGGAAAGATGAAGGGGTTTGTTTGCTTCTGGTTTTGTTTATCCAAATGAAAACTATGTTTTCAGAGTGAAGAGATTCTAATCCACACACCTTTATAGGATTGAAATAGGGATCAACTCACTTTAGGAAACTATAAAACTAAACCAACCCGAAATTTTCTAATCTTTGGGTTTCTGAGAGTCACTCTGCAAATGAAAGAAGAGCCAGCCGGGACAATGTAAATCATTAACACCGAATATTTGCTCTCATCGTTCAAAGCCAGAGGGAGTGACTCCCAGGATACCAATTTGTACTGATTTCTTTATCCACATTATTTCCGAGGAAGAAATTTACCTTCCTAAATGTCAACTACTACCTCACCCTATAATATCAGCCCACCTCACACCCACCCCATGCACCCAGAGGAACAGTTACATCCTCTTTTATTTAAATCAATTTTATTGAGGTATGATTCAGTTTCAGTAAGCTATATCCATTTAAACTGTACAGTTGGATGAGCTTTGACAAATGTGTACACCTGTGTAGCCACCACAAAAATCAAGATACATAACAGCCTGAACTTTTCCTTAGGAAAAATTATTTCTGCTGTTTCTGAAGACTTAGATTTGCCTTCTGTGGGAGGAAAGGAATTTTCAATCCAAATCAGTAATATTGGGAGGAGGAGAGGCAGTGAGGAATGCTTTCTACTGGAACTGTAGTTCACTGCATAGGATCAGAAGGTTATAAGGCCTATGGAAAAAGAAAAAAGTAGGGCAGGGTGAGGGAGATCAGGAATGGTGGAGTGGGGGTGGCCTGGATTTGCAGTTTGTAATTTAAAGGAGTAGTGGGGCAAGGCTTCATTGAGAAGGTAAGCCTTGAAGGAGGGGAGAGAGTTAACTGGGCTACTCTCAGGGGGAAAAGAGTTCTGGGCAAAGGGGGCAGCTATGGCACAGGGCCTAATGTTGGAATATACCTCGTACAGTCAGAGAACACCAAGGAGGCCGACGTGGCTGGAGTGTGAGAAATGAGGAGTGATTAGGAGGATAGACTGTCAGAGATGTTGTGGAGGAATCAAAACACATTGGCTCCAGGTGGCCACTGGAGGACTCTAATTATTACTGTCATTTTAGCATGTGGCATGGTGGTGTGGAAGGGCAGCCTGGGGCCAGCAGGGTCATCAGCCAAGGGAATAGTGGTACATATATTTTAGTCTTGGTCCAAGATCCAAAAGGATGGAGCAACAAAGTCCAGCAAGGTATGCGTGATTCAAAAGGGCAGGCCAGAAAGACACAGAAATTCTAGGAAGTAAGTCAGAAAGCACACAGAAAAGTCCTTTCCCAATCTTCTCAAAGAAGAAGCATTTTACCACCTCCCCTAAAGGAAGAGTATAAATAAAAGAAATACCGCCTACCCACATATGAAAGGTTGCCAACTCCTGTTTTGTAAGAATCCAAGGATCTTTTCAGCAAGGGGCTGCCTTCAAATCTTAATAGGCTTGGTGCTGTGTTGCACAATCTCAACCACTTAGGTCCCCTAAGCCTTTGAGCCACAATCCCATTTTCAAATGAACACCCCAAATCCAATTTAAAAAACTACTTATCTGATGAGCCAATTGAAAGGAGTAAATTTCTAAACATCTTACTGTCAGTGTCAAGAAACTGGTTTCTTTTCAGCAAAATACAAAATTGCTTTATTAGCTGAGTACATAAGAACGCCACAGGATTTATGTTCTTTCCTCCACACATGCCTGGGTAACTCCCATTAGTAGCAGTAGGAGTTGCAACAGCCAGCACAAGGGAAAACTAGAAGCTTTGCAGGGGAAGGCAACATGGCAGAGACACCCCATGGCGTCCTCTTGGTGACAGTGCATGATCTTCTTGCCCGTGCCTCTGTTTCTCCATCTGGCCAGTGGGTGTGAATTTTGTGCTTTTCTATCCAAAATGTGTAGGGTAACAAATTAAGGGTTTGTACAAATAGCTACAAATGCACTGACTTCATGTACGTTCTTACTACTCACAGCGTGGTCCATGGACCAGCAGCATCGGCATCAAATGGGAGCTAGTTAGAAACGCAGAAGCTCGGGCCCCAAGCCTAACCAGCTGAATCAGAATCTGCATTTTAACAAGAGCTCCATCTTGCACATTAAAGTTTGAGAAGTATGGTGCTGTTTGTTTAAAACTTAATTTAATTTTTGCAACAGCTCCAAGTGGTAGATAAAATCATTTCCATTTTATCAATTAAGGAGTTGAAGTTTACTCCTGACATGACTTGGCTCCAAGTTAATTAAGTTACAAAACCAGGATTCAGACTCATGTATATCTGATCCTAACAGATAGCATGCTGTCTCCAGTGATACTTCACCACCTCATGATACATGTGTCCAAGAGAACAAAACTGGGGGAGGAAATGAGAGGAAATCTTCATGCTTTCCCTCACCATGATGTTTAAAATAAAAGAAAAAGCCCACCATTTGCATGTAGGAAAATCCATTCAGGTGTGTAAGAGAGAAGTATGATCTCAATATAGGTCAGATTTAGTAGGAAAAACTGTAATTAAGAAGGAAAGAGAAGTCTTCTAGAAGACCACAAACCAAGACCCTTCCCCCATGTACCTTGTAGGGTAAAAGGACACACAAACACACACACACACACCCCACACCATACCACAGTTTCCTTAAGAAAACCAAATCTTGGTTGGCATGAATATGTATAATTAGATGTTCCCTGCGAGTGAGAAGTAGTAATTAATTCAGTGTTAAACATCACAATCTATTACTTGAACTCCATAGCAACTGTGGTTGCCAACAGAAAGAAAACAAAATTTCAGAGCCTATTTTTAAATGATGACATTGAAATTTTTGAAAATGTGTAGAAGCTGACACTTGCTAGTTTTAGGCTAAAACAATAACCATCAACTCAGGGAATAAAGAAGGATGCAAGTGGATAAAGGCAAAAGGAAAGGGAATCTCATCAGAACCAACCTAGACAGTTATGTGGACAGAATGATTGTGACCAAGCACTGAGCCCAGCTGCTCACTCCGGGAGAGAATGTTGTTCTTTCAGTCCAAGAAAAGATATGTTAATAATTTCTCGAAACACAGTTCTTGGAATCAAACTGAACTAGATTTGAATACCAGCTTTGTCACGTAACGTGTTTCCTGAGACAAGCTGCTGAGTTCACTGAGCTTCAATTCCTTCATCTGTTACAGTGGGAAAATTAGAGATGTTTCATAAGGTTTCTTGCAAGAATTCAGTGTAAAATGCCCAACACAGGATGTTGTACATTGAGTTCCTTCAGAAGCAGGTTCTGAGTTTAGCTTCCAGTCTGTGTGTTAGGGAATGCCCTTGGGGCCATAACGTCTGTGGAAGGAAAGGGAAGGGAGCAGAATGGGCAGAAGGAGATGCTGCAATGAACCCCAATAACAGACTTGGCTCATGAGAGCTCTGGAGCTTACATGGCCTGACAGAGCTGTCTGACAGTCGGCTGAAACGGCCAGACATTTTTCCCACACCCATCAGTCAGTCAATAGAGCTGGGCAGCTCAGGGAAGGACATGACCTTGGGTGAGGGGGTTCTTTGCAGCTGAGTCAGTCCCTGAAGGGGCAGACAGCATTTTCAGCAGCTGGCAACAAATCCTTTAATGGGGGATCTGGGTGCTACATCTCTGCATCCAACACATACTATGCAAGTCATGTTTGCTTCACTTCCTTTGCTTATGTAATCCTTATAAACATCTCTTATGAATAGAAATTCTGGTGTCCAGAAAGACCCTATTATGATTAACATCCTATCAATTTCTGTTTTCTGTTCTAAAAATAGCTTTTAGTACTTTGTTAGGTCCTGGGATTTGGCGCTCTGAAGCCCACACTCATCTCATTTAAACTTCTCAATAACTCTATGAGATAAATGTTTATCTCCATTGTACAGTTGAAGAAACAAGTGCAGACAGTGAGTAGAAATAATTCTGACGAGTGGCTCAGAGTGAAATGACATGATATTGGACAGGTTTTTAATGGCACTTCTTGCTACACCACTGACGTGCCTGCCCAACATCAACTCAACCCATCAACAACTGAACAACAGAGATGTCAAGGAGCTGTGTTCCCTTTCTTCCCATTTGTTGAGAAATGTGACTCACGTACCTTGCGAACTCACTTAATCTTTATGCCATAATGTTCCCATATTGTAAAGGGTAATCAGCCTATGTCTCAGCTCCCCACCGCCCCTGAGAACTGCAGAAGACGGTGGTTGGATTATAGGACCTCTAGAGCCCCTTTCAGCTTGAGAATTCTCCACTGATAATCCAGCATATTAATTGGTGGAGTGTAATGTACTTTGAGACAAGCTTAGAATACAGGTCTAGATCAGTTATGGTTCCTTGGTTGCACGCTATAAAAACTAGATTTGGCTAATTTACCCAGAAGAACATTGTTTGGAGAATACTAGGAGTTTAGGGAGTCAGTGGAACTGGCAGGACTACACAGCCCCTGGGGGGATAACAACTAGGAAGCCAGCTGTCTCCTCATTGCAAGAAGACTGGACAGATGCTGTCCATGGTGCTGATGTAGCCACTGTGATGAATGACTCCCAAGCACTCCTTCTACCCTTTATCACTCACCCAAGATGGAAGGTCTGGAGAGAACCATCTGCTTGGCTGCCCCATGGCTATATCAGGAGAGGACAGAGAGGGCGCAAGCCCTTTGGTTTCCATTGTAGGTGAGGACACATGGAATTTTTCTCCCACCAAGGCTTTATGAACTGGGGGGGGATTTCACTTCACAAAAGGAAACCGGGGTATATTTGGAAGGTGGAATGTAGCTGTGCACTGCAATACAAATCCCCACACTTAGTGCAAGTTTGCTCACCCAGCCTTATGTCCAGGAAGCAAATCAACTTTCTCTTTGTATTCTGATGCTGTCCAAATCCTTTCAGGATCCTGCCCCCCAGGCCCCTAGGTCTCTCCAGGGGTTCTTATGCCTTCCATTTATATCTGATAGACTCTTTTGGAAAATAAGAAAACTTGACAAATCAACCCTGAGTAGTTCTTCAAGGGATTGCTTATTCTCTCATTACCAAGATAAATGTAATGTTAAATAACATTTCCAGAAGTAAGAAGGACTTGGTAAACATACCAATTATCTGGGGAAATTGCTATTTTATATATACTCCTGATAACTGAGGTAGAATGAAGCCATTTAATTCCCAAATTCTGTAAATTCAGTGAAATTGGATTTACAAAAAAAAGTAAAAGCCAATGGAGCTCACAAACCAGCTGATTACATGAATAGAACTTTTTTCTTTTTCCAGGTTGTAAGGGAACTACTTAAAATTTTAACCTCCAGTCAGCCTACAACAAAACATATTTGGTCATACCTCTGTAGGAAGATGTGGAATTCGGTTCTTTGTCATGAAATCTCGAAGAGGGATTTTTATGTGTTCCATATACTGGCTGCCCTGATCCTTAGACCAGCACAGACCAATGACTGTAATTCCAGCCTTAGCACAAATGGACCATTTGCCAAAAGAATGAACTAACAAGGGTTAGAAAATAATCAATGTATTCTTTTTCTCCTTAAATACCCATCGTACTCCTATATCCCCATGTAATTCAGGATTCACTAATTTAACATGTGGCGAGAATTTGGCCATGAGTTTGTTGTTCAGCCATCAAAGTTGATGCCCTTGTCTGCCTTGGGGAGTGAACTGGCTTTTCTATCTGCACCGGGAACAAAACGCCTGCCCAGACATAGTCTTACAGAGTCAGGAAGTACCTTGTTCATATAAATATAACACATATCCAGGTCATTGCCTCACTCCTGCAGCCTCAGAACAATCTATCCACCTAAACGACCATTTGCGAAGTATTCCTGTTTCATATGCTTCAACTTGTTATTTTTATCCAGTATTGGATCTCTAAAATAATTTCCCCACTTCTCAGCAAGGAGGCAGAAATAAGTGGCAACTCACACATCATCGCGAGTCTTGTGTGTTTGTGTGTGCGTGTGTGTGTGTGCACACCTGTGCACAGGAAAAAAAGGAAAGGAAACTAACATTTATTGAAAACTTTCTACATGCCAGGTATTGTTAAATGCCTCTCATATCACTCCATCCTCACCAGAACCCTGCAGGATGCTGGGTTACATTCACCAAATGGACATTTGGAAATGTTAGCAACTTGTTCGAGGTCCCACAAGCCCGTAACTGGCAGGTCTGCATTTGACTCTAATACCAGCGCTTGTGAGCTTTCCACTATGGCACTGCCAGCAAGACATAAGTGTGATGGTGCCACAGTTCAGAAACCATCCTCTTGGAGACTGTCACATCAGTACAGACACCACCACGGTGAGTTGTTGGAATTGAAAGGTACCACGTGCTCTGAATATAGGGTCTAGACTTTCATTTTCACTGAGCACATGGCAATTAAATACCTTCCTGAAAGCAAATGGAGGGTGAGCTTTGAAGCACCACTGAGGCACTTTCTAGTGAATGCAAAAATAACCAGAGTTGCAAAATCATGTTGCAATCACACCCTCCTTAAAGGTTAGGCATGAAGGCCAAGTTACTTTCATCAGCCACGTTGCATATTATGTAAAGATAAGCACATGTTGTGGGATTTAAATAAAACTATACATCAAATCTATATTTTGTTTCCAGTCTGATATCAAAGGTAGCAAGCCAGATATTTCTTCTCTTCAATAATTTAAATGACAAAAGAAATAGAGGCACTGGTGTACATACTGGAACTTAGAATGAGATTGTAAGATATATAGGAAGTGTTTCATGATTCTTAGGAACCCTTTTATTACCTAGCACAGAGAGGATCTACAACAAAGTCTTTGAATGAATGAATGAATAAATGAATGAGAGTCTGGTTCCTTATTCTTAAGACTAAGAATCTTTAATATGCTGAACTCTCAGAGAATTAAAAACACTAGTCTGGAAGACAGAAAACCTGACTTCTACAGCTAACTACTTGGGTAAGTCATTTAAACTTTCTTTAGTACTTTGTCAAATGAGACACTTGAAAGGCCACAGCTAACACTGTGACTCTATGATTCTATAAATCAAAACCCAGTTATTCAGATCATACGTACTCTGATATCTTTCTCGTTATTCAGTAACATAGGAATTTGACATAAATGTGGCTTAGAAAGAAATGTAGAACTCAGAGTTTAGAAAAAGACCTACCCATCTCTCAGGAGGCAGCTTACTCTGAGGGTTCCTGAGTATGCTGTCAAAAGATATTGGATGCCAGCGACTTTTGTAAATGCAATGTGACCTAGTGCCCAGCCTTATCCTTTAGTTGGGATGGTGGGGAAGAGGGCAGAACTGCTGAAGTTTATAATACCAGTCAGGGGTCTGCTTAGGTCTTTCAATGTCCCTGGGTCCCAGTTTTATCAGTACTTAAATAGGTAAGCCTGTGTAAACTTCTTCCACTGGAAAAAACAACAGCTTGTTTGAGTGAAAGCAGATTAAGCATAGGGACCTCCTCAGAAGGAAAACATTCCCCAGTTTTTTGGTGTGTCTGCCTCCTTCTCCTCTGGAGCGGAACAAGAGAAGAGATAACTAGAGATGGAGACAACATGTCCTTGCTCTCATTTCTAGGGCACCTTGGATTTGAAGAACATCTTTGGTGAGGGGCCTGGAGAGGACAGCACATTAGGGAGCAGGAAGTAGGACAGGCTGATATTCCTGAAAATTCTTCATAGCAGCACAGAACCTTGAAGTCTTAGAGGGACCACACAAGTGGACCCTTAGTCTTCTTGTCATGGGATGTGACCTGAACTTCCACTGTCAATGGAATAGTTGAAGCAGTACCCTGTGAGGGACCCAAGAGTTTCAGGAACCACAGGGATCTGTCATGAGACTCCGTGGCAGCTTTTGGTGTCATAGTAATGATTTATTTCAAATGTAATTTCTACTGAGAAATAGGAACCATGTGAGTGGTTCTTGTAGCATACACTTAAAAGTAATCCTCAGAAATGGCAGTTAAAATTTGGCAAAACCATTTTCACTGTTTGAGGCCCAATCAACAAATAAAAATGTGGTAATTTTTCTGAGTAGTCATTTCTAAGATAGTGCTGTGTCCTAAGAAGGATGTCAGAATGAAGAAACATACAAGAAGTCATTCTTTTCCTACCAGTGTCAGCTGCTTCTTGGTCATGTCCTGATGAACCCTGAATATAGTAAATTGGGTATTTGCACAAAGTTCAGGTAGGCAAGAATACATCTACTCTGTGTAGGTTTACATTGAGAGTGGTCATAAAATCCTTCCCCAGGCTGATGACTGTGATTGAGGTCACTAGAAAGAGGTCCAACCAAGGTCCCTAGGCTTCATAAAGCCTAGAACACATGATGAACTCTCGGTCATCTCATTCAGCATTGCTGTCTCCAATGGCAGACCCAATGGCACAGGCCATCTGTTCCTAGCATGGCAGTTGATAACCAAAGCATGACCCAGAGTCTATGCCCTGGTCTTAGATGGTCATTGTGTGAAGCCAGAAATAAAATAAAAGAGAAAAGGGCACAGAAAAGCTTGTGATAAAAACAGAGAACTCTAGAAAAGTTTTGGTGGAATCTATGTTGGAATGTTTTCACTCCTGAAGGAAAAAAAATGCCTGAATTAATATATTTGTAGACACTAGGGGCATCTCAAATCCCAGTATAGAGACAAACATATAGTAAGCATTCAATAAAGTTCTGGATTTGCATGAATAAGTTAGTGAAATTAGTGAGTATTTTCAGGAGTTGGAGCAAGATAGAGGGGAGATTATGCATCCTGGAGTTCAGTCCTGATTTACATAAGCTAAATCTTGGGTAAATTGTTTAATTGCTGTACATTTCCATTTCCTCACCCACCCAAAAATGGGGTAAATAATGCCTATTTAACAGAGTTGTGTGTGAGGAAAAGGTAAAATTGTGTATGTGTGTGTGTGCATGTGTGTGTACATGTGTGTGCACACACATGTGCCTGGTAGAGTGGCCCAGAGTAAGTACACAGTCAAAAAGTATATTCAGGCTCTTCACGGTCTAAGGGTATTCTTGTGGATCTGGGGATCTTCTGGTTAAGAGTAACACAAATGGTTAAAGAATGCAAACTAAACCACATGAGGACAGTTGGGTGGATTGGAAAAGAGAAGGTTTAAGGATCATTTCATATCTGAGAAAGGTTTGAGCCAGAGTCACAGAAAGTCAGAGTGGACTAAAAGGAAATTTAGAGAATCCTTATTTTTTTCTGTTACAGATAAGGGCTTGGGGACTAAGACATACTTGCCTAAGACCCTGTGAGACTGAGTCCCATTCTTCTGACTCTGTTCTGTGACTTTTCTCACCTTAAGTGGCCTCCCCACTGAAGAGCTTTACAAAGGCCACTCTTCATTGAATCTCTTACACCATAAAGGTCAGAACAAAAGGAAAACAGCAAGATGGACCTGGGAGGAGAAAAATAATTTCTCAGGGAAAATTCCCATCCAGGTTTTGGGTTCAATGTATCTTGGTTCTTCTAGCTCACCTGTGGGATGGGCTCCCTTGTACCCGGTCACTCAGACTGAGGGAGACAAAGTAAATCAACAAATTTACATCACTCAGTCTTTAAGCTAACATTCTTCCCTAAACCTCATCCTAAACAGTGCTTTTATTCAACAGGGTCATCCGCTGAGGCCTTCACAGCCACCCTACCCTGTGAATGTAAACACACAGATGTACTATACACTCTATCACATCAGGTGTCTTTTTCTTAGTCACCAAAATCCAATGAGTTCTGTGTCTCCATAGAGACATTTGAAGTTACAAAGTACATTATATCTCACTTTCAAAGGGAAGAATTTGAATTATCTTGAGGAATTCTTATGGGATTCAAAAAAGATGCATCTAAAACTTTAGCATCAAAGATATATATTTGGGAGGAAAAGGAAAATGTCTCAGGATGACCACTTAAGAAGAAAATACCATCAAGCCTGGTCAACCTAGTTCCCAATTGCTTCTATGCCCAACCACAGATACTGAATTACTTAAAATGTGTTCTAGGAAGAAATCAAACTTTGCATTGTGAAAATGATCTATTTATTCCAAGGTTTCTTAGCTTTGCCAGTAATGGAAACCTGCTTTACTACACACATGACTTTAATGTGCATATACTCAAGGGTGAAGCAAGACACAGTAATTTGTGACTGCTGTGACAGTCTTATGGGCTTATCACAGCAGCAGCCTCTAGCCTTATTATATTTGTAGGAAACAGCAGCAATGGACAAATAGGATACAACTGATAGCATAGCAAGACATAAAACATTTTATGGTTTAAACAAAATAGCCATAAATTTAAAAATACAAAATAAAGAAGAGTGAATCAAATCTACTAGTGTATTCCACATTTTTGCCACAATAAATGTCATGTTTTAGAGTATTTAATTTCAGTTTTTACCCTTATTTCATTATATCATAAGGAAGAGTGGTGAGTTGGGACTGAAGTGTAGGAAAATGGTAGCTCTTTAGGTTGTATTTGTAGTAGAAACAAACAGGAAGTTAATGAGATAAAATGAGAGGATTAAACATGAGCTGATCTGGATGAGGCAAAGCACAAGTACATAGTAGTTTTACCAGAACAAACCCTGGTATCTTGTATGGTTTTCCTTGGCTGAGGACATGAAAGATTCCAAGAAAATACTTTGTCACATGCATCATGATCTCTATCACAATAAATTAGAGACTAATGACCTCATATTTCAATGATGGAGAAAGAAGTAGAAGCCACAGTTAAAAATAGCCCAGTATAGTAAGTCATACGTATGGTGACAGTATCCCTGTAAGTCTAGGACAAGCCAATATAACACTATATTGCTCAGATTATAAATTTGCTTGATATAATTTTTTTATTGTTTCATGCTCAAATTTTATCCCCCCCAGTCTTTTTTTTTTTATTGAGGTATAATTTGCCAGCATTAAAACGCACAGATTTTAAGAGCACAGCTCAATGAGTTTTGGCAACTGTGTATACTAATGTAACCAGTACCACAATCAAGATATTTCCATAATCCAAGCAAGTTTCTTCCTATACTGATTTCTATCATCCTAGCTAATATTTGCTTATTTTCAGTTCATATATGTGGAATCATATAGTATGTACTCTTTTACATTTGGTTGCCTTCAGTATAAAAAAAAGTCTGTGAGATTTATCCATGTTATCATAGGCATTGCAGTTTTCTCTTTTTATTGTTGAGTAGTGTTCCATTGTATGGCTATATCACAATTTATTTATTCATTCTCAGATTGAAGGAAATTTGACTATTACAAATAAAGCTGCTATGAACATTCTATTTTTTTTTTTTTTTTTGCGGTACGCGGGCCTCTCACTGTTGTGGCCTCTCCCGTTGCGGAGCACAGGTTCTGGACGCGCAGGCTCAGCGGCCATGGCTCACGGGCCCAGCCGCTCCGCGGTATGTGGGATCTTCCCAGACCGGGGCACGAACCCGTGTCCACTGCATCGGCAGGCGGACTTTCAACCACTGCGCCACCAGGGAAGCCCCTGAACACTCTTATATAAGTCTTTGCATGTATATACCTTTCTTCTTGGGTGAATACGAAGGTGGTAGTGGGGATCACTGAATTCACACATTTTATTCTTGAACTTTTGTTTTGATTAATCTCTTTGTAATCTGGATCACATATTTGAATGCTTTTTGCTTAAAAGTTTGGTAAGCATTATGTTTCTTAAGAAACGGTGTATTTCTTGAGAACTTATATAAAATATCTTTGTTTTTTATGTACATAGATGACACACTTTTGAAATCCATCTCCTCTCTCATCTACTATCAATGTCATTGCTCTAAACCAGGCCTTATCATCAACCACCTGAGGTAGGGACAGTACTTTTCATCATTATTGTCCCAGTGCCTGGCACATGGCCAGAAGTTAGTATTTTTCAAATGAAATGCATGCTTCTTTTGAGTCACTCAAACTTAATTTCACTGGTGCAGTTTAGTTATGCCCTCTTCTCCACAACCCAACCTCATCAGCACAAGGTGAAAAGTTACAAGAGCAAGAAATTAACATTCAAATCCCAGATGGAGCTGATGATGCAGTATATTCAAAAAGGGTGCCCAGAACATTAACCAAATGATCCTATAAAACAATACTGTAACTACACTATAAAAAATAACAAATTAAGGAGTAAAGAGCCCAAATAAAACATTGCTTGACAAATGTTGAAGATGCTAAGCTTGACTAAATCAGAAGTGACACCCCTTCACAAGAGGATAGGGAGAAATTGGTTGGATTTATATGTCATCTGTTGCTGAAATAAATATACACATTACTGCCACCAGGACTGTTCACCAGTAGAACGTGATGTTGCATTTCAGTCAAGCCACTAGGTGATAGTTTTTAGGTGGAAATTAGCAAGATCTTATGTGCATGCAAACACATCTCTAAAAGTCAACACTGGAAGATTCTGGCAAGAAATGGTGGTCATCATTTAGACTTACATAGCTATACAGGCAAAAACCAAGTATTTTATGGATCTCTTCTCTTAAATTAACTAAAGGTTTAGAGCTTATAAAATTCCATTACAATCTGGCTGCTCAAAGACCATATTCTCCTCCAAATATATGCCTTTTCTACAGAGATTCCTTCCCAGATATTCCATCCCGTGCTGCCCTGTTGTTGACAAGTTCTTTCACACTCTACATTTGACTCCATCTACCTTCAACATATATCCAGAATATGACTAGTTTTCTCCACCTCTGCCCTGGTCCAAGTTACCATAATCTCTCACGTGCATGACTACAATACTCTTCTGTCTGGGTCCCTGATTTCATTCTTGTTCTTCAACAGATTATTCTCAACCCAGCTGACAGCATGACTCTTCTAAAAGATAAACTAGGTGATTGTTACTCTGTTTCCCTCCATACTGTTCACCTCCTTCCATTCCACTTCTTTACATCCCCCACTATTGTTACTCAGGCATCCTTAATATTCCTTAAACATTCCTGGGATGTACTTGTTCTGTATAACTGTGATGGTATTTCCTCCTCCTTACTCTTATTTACCACCTTCAAGTCTTTGCTCAAATGTTCAATAAAGCCTGCTCAGATCCCTCTAAACAAATTCCAACACTCTGCTGCCTTCCCAATCCTTACACCATAGCACTTACCACATTCTTTTTATATACTCACTTCTATATGTTATCTATTGTCTCTCTTCCCTATCTTCACAAAGGCAGGATCCACAAATTCTTACCTATTTTGTTCACTGATATATCCCAGGTATATGCTTAGTGTAGAGTAGGTATTCAATAAACATTTGTTGAACAAATGAAAAACTTTGCATTAGATGCCTCTGGTAATGAAGGTCTCCCTTGAAGTTGACTTCACTATGGAAAATTTAGAAAATATATTGAAAGATACTGTTAGAATCGTTGTTGTAGGTCAAAAAAAAATTTTTTTATAAATTTATTTATTTTTGGCTGCGTTGGGTCTTCATTGCTGCATGTGGGCTTCTCATTGTCATGGTTTCTCTTGTTGCAGAGCATGGGCTCTAGGCACACAGGCTTCAGTAGTTGTGGCACATGGGCTCAGTAGTTGTGGCTTGCAGGCTCTAGAGCTCAGGCTCAGTAGTTGTGGCACACGGGCTTAGTTACTCTGTGGCATGTGGGATCTTCCCAGACCAGGGCTTGAACCCGTGTCCCTTGCATTGGCAGGCGGATTCTTAACCACTGCGCCACCAAGGAAGACCTGTTGTAGGTCAAATTTTACATTATATGTAGAATCTCAGGTAAAAGTTATTCTAACCAGAACTACAGGGTAGAATCTATAGGAAGAAAAATCTATAGTTTTCTATGCAGTTCGTCTAGTATATAACATTCTTAGAAATTTCTCAAAGTTGAGAATAAGTTCTTATTTACCCTGCAAGAAAAATGCTGTCATGTTCTGATACTGATATATCTCATATCCAGTGGTCCATGGCACATGGGATAATTGTGGCCCCTAGGGGAAGGGAGCATACATCATATTGTTCAAGCATTGAAATTGTTCTAAGAATTTATAGCATCATATCTAAAATAAAATATGTGCTTCTCACACATGTCTTTCATATACTACTAATACCTGCATTTAGATACTAAGTTTTCTTTAAATCGACACATTAAAAAGTTAAGTATATCTAGCTAAACAACTGAAGCTTTACATCACTACCATAAATGGAAAATTAGTATAACTTGCCATAAATAAGAGACATAGAAATATACGTAATGAAAACAAATAAATAAATAAATTCTAGGTAGATACTTCTGCTGGCCCAATACTTTGAGTCTGAGATCTTTGTCCTCTTTATTGAAAATAGAGGACATAAAATGTTAAAAAAAATATGAAAGTATACAACACCAAAACAAAACTTTCTTTTTGCCATCATCAGAAGAATAGAAAGAGAATTTAGAAGGTCTAACTGCCTCACTGTGTGATTCAGAATTACTTAACTCTGTGTCCAGATTTCCCCTAAAATCATCTCTGTGTCCCTAGAGCCTTAGAGTGATTAGCATGGACTCTGGAGTCCAAAATCCAGATTTAAATGCCAACTCCATCACTTACCAAGTCTGAAACCTTGAGCTACAGACATAATCTCTCCAAGTTTCATTTTCGCTCATCTGTGAAATGGGGCCAATAGTGCCTGTTTTGCAGACTGATGTGACAATTAGATGGGAGAATATGTGAAACCACCGAGCAGGTGCTTTTACTTTTTTTTCCCATTCTTATCAGTTACTATTTATTTTCAGTCACTGTTTCAGGCACAGCACTTCACATATATCTCCCTTAATCCACCAACAATCCTGAGGGGGAGGTATTATTAACCCCATTTATAAATGAGGAAACTGAGGCTTACTGAAATTAAACTATTTAAATTAGTTAGGAAGTAATAGATCAGGACTTGAACTCAAGCCTGTTTTCAAACCTATACTCTCTTAACCACTGGATTTGCTGCCTCAGTATCAAGTGTGAAGAGAGTTACAGGGAAACCAGACTATACCCAAAATATGAGCAGGTGCTTTTAAATATTAGTTCTCTTCTGGTCAAAAAAAGATTCTGGGCCTTTAATTTCAGTGACTAAAATCCTTTCTGTTCAGGCCACCCTGAGTCCTCACTGCCAAGGGCTCAAGGTTCTATTTTATCGGTATATTTTATATTGTATAATTGACATTTATATCAATATGTTGGTGGTTTGAGTGGAGAGTGACAGTAAATTCTAGGTCAAGTGAGGCTGCTTTGGGAACAAAGATGACCTCTCAGTTCCTACAGTTAAAAATTCTATCTGTGCCAGAAGGGTATCAAGATATAAAACTTGGCTGGGCTGACTTGTTCAAGAATAATTCATTGAAATTGAGAAAATTTGCAAAGGTTACCACTGACTCATCAAGAACATCCACCATTTCCTCTCCTTTACCCTACATTTCATCATGATTCCTCCCTCTACTGAGTCACGTACATACCAGCAAGAGGAAACTGGCATTTAGGGTATATTTTCCCCATCTGTATGAAAGTGGAGGCAATTGAGGTCTGTGGTATATCTTTAAATTCATATAGCTATTAAAATGGCCAATTAAAATTATTTGACTAATTCAAAGAATTAAGCATTAAGCAGGAAAAGCATAAATGTCTGCGAACTAAGATACAATTATTTTACTTCTCTATGAAACACTAATTTTAATTTCACATTTTGAAAAGATAAGATGACAATAAATATTCATATGTTTTTCATTTTTAAAAAGACAAAAGCTAGGGAGAAAAATGCAGACTACAGTGAAAGCCTGTGGCTTAAATTCCCTTTTTAGATTTTATAATAACCTTTATCTTCTGCATTTTCTCCCTTTATTAGTTTCATAGGACAGCCAAATTTAATTATCTCCTTTTAAATTTCTTATTTCTTTGTTTGGCTCATTTACTTGTTTATCCCTTTAGATGTGGATTGACAAGTGGGGAGTAGAAAAGTGAAGACAAGGAGATTTTTTGTCACCTTTTATGATAGAAGTTAGATTGTTTTTTCTTATTTTGATTCAAAGAGAGTGTTTGTTGGGCTTGAAGGTGTGGGTGGCAAAGAAATTCTTCTCTGAAGGAAAAAGGGCTTATTCATTCAATAATTATATCTGTTAGTAGAGAAAGAAAGGATCACTACATAAACAAAGATGCTGAGACAATTAACTATTTGGAAGAAAAAAGATCAAGTTACATCACTTCTCACAAAAGAATAAAAATAAATTCCTTGGTGATCAAGATGGTGGAGTAGCAAAACGTGAAGCTCACCTCCACCCACAAATACATCAAAAATACATCTACATGTGGAACGATTCTCAGAGAATATCTACTGAACACTGGCAGAAGACCTCAGACTTCTGAAAAGGCAACAAAATTTCCATGTAACTGGTAGGACAAAAGAAAAAAAAGAAGGAAGTGAGAAGCTAATCAGGACTAGACCTGTGCCCCTGGGAAGGAGCTGTGAAGGAGGAAAGGTTCCCAAACCCTGGGAAGTCCCCTCACCAGTGGAGAGATCAGCCGGGACAGAGAGGAGCTTCAGAACCTCAGAGGAGAAAACGGCAACTGGTTTGTGGCAGCCAGAATGGAAAGTGACCTGCACAGATGGTTAGTGCCACCACCCCACACTCTCCAGCCTGAGATGTGCATCCACTGGGGCAGGTAGGGGCTGGGGGCACTCAGGCTTCGGAGATCAGACCTGGGAGAGAGGACTGGGATTGGCTGTGCAGAAAGAGACTGAAGGGGCTGGAGTGTGGTGTGATAGCAACTGAGGGTATACATGGAGGAAGCCTGGGCCTACTTAGAGACCAGGCGCCATTGTCTGGCAGGTGTGTCAGGGGAGATCTGGGACCTGCCACTGCAACCTTTTTCCTGATGTGTGCTCTCAGGTGGCAGGACACCACCTATAGAAGCTCCGGGAGTGGTCACAAGCTGCTGCCACCATCCTCCTGGAATTCAGAAGTGGTCAAGATCTGCTTCTGCTCCCATTGTGTGCTTCAGGGGTGCATCTGAGCTGCCACCACCACTGAGAACTCCAGGACCAGGTACAAGACACCACATCTGCACATCCCCTATCAAGGGGATAATGGCCAGCACACGCTGAGGAAAGACGAAACAGACAACCATACTAAAAACGGCCCTTCCACCAAAAATATTAAAACCAAAGAAGCTACACAGGGATATTCTCACATATAAATAGCCCTCCAAGACCACAGTAGATAATTGTTTCTCCTAAACTCTCAGAGTAAGGAAAATATAAGTAAAATGGAGAAGCAGAGGAACTACTCCCAGTTAAAAGACCAAAAGAATTCCCCTGAAAGAATAAACAATGAAACAGATCTCTTCAGTCTAATGACACCAATTTGAAAAAGGAGATAATGAAAATACTGAAGGAATTAAGAAAGGCTATTGACAGAAATGCAGAATATTGTAAAAAGGAACTAGAAACTATAAAGGGGAACCAAGAAAAATGAGAAAACTCAGTTGCTGAGACAAAAGCTGAGCTAAAGGCAATGAATAGCAGAATGAATAATGCAGAAGAATGAATAAGTGACCTGGTAGATAGAATAATGTAATCACCCAATCAGAACAGCAGACAGAAAGCCAAATTAAAAAATGAAAGCAATATAAGAGACCTATGGGATAATATAAAGTGTGCCAATCTACACATAATGGGGATTCTAGAAGGGGAAGAAAGAGAAAAGGGGATTCAAAATGTATTTGAAGAAATTATGCAGAAAACTTCCCAAACCTAAAGAAAAAAACAGATATCCAGGTACAGGAAGCATGGAGGGTCCCAAACAAGATAAACACAAACAGACCTACACCAAGATAAACACAAACAGACCTACACCAAGACAAATTATAGTAAAAATAGCAAAACTTAAAGATAAACAGAGGATACTAAAGGCAGCAAGAGAAAAACAAGGAGTTAATTACAAGGGACCCCCCCATAAGGCTATCAGCTGATTTCTCTACCTAAGCACTGTAGGCCAGAAGGGAGTGGCAAAATAAATTCAAAGTCCTGAAAGGGAAAAATCTGCAACCTAGGATACTCTATACAGCAAGAGTATCCTTTAGATACCATATGACCCAGAAATCTCACTACTGGGCATATATCCTGAGAAAAACCATAATTCAAAAAGAGTCATGTACCACAATGTTCATTGCAGCTCTATTTACGATAGCAAGGACATGGAAGCAACCTAAGTGTCCATCGACAGATAAATGGATAAACAAGATGTGGCACATATATACAATGGAATATTACTTAGCCACAAAAAGAAACAAAATCGAGTTATTTGTAGTGATGTGGATGGACCTAGAGTCTGTCATACAGAGTGAAGTAAGTCAGAAAGAGAAAAACAAATACAGTATGCTAACACATATACATGGAATCTAAAAAAAAAAAATGGTTCTGAAGAACCTATGGGCAGAATAGGAATAAAGATGCAGACATAGAGAATAGACTTGAGGACACGGGGAGGTGGAAGGGTAAGCTGGGACGAAGTAAGAGAGTGACATGTACTTATAAATACTACCAAATGTAAAATAGATAGCTAGTGGGAAGCAGCCGCATAGCACAGGGAGATCAGCTTGGTGCTTTGTGACCACCTAGTGGGGTGGGATAGGGAGGGTGGGAGGGAGATACAAGAGGGAGGAGATATGGAGATATATGTATATATGTAGCTGCTTCACTTTGTTATAAAACAGAAACTCATACACCATTGTAAAGCAATTATACTCCAATAAAGATGTTAGAAAAAAAAAATGAGTGATGTTTTAAGATGTTAATGTTGCGGTAATGTGTAAAACAAACAAACAAAAGATTATCCTTTAAAATAGAAGAAGAAAGAATTTCTCAGACAAGCAAAAACTAAACCTATCCTAAAGGAAATCTTGAAAGGTCTTCTCTAAATAGAAAAGAAGTAAGAATCTGTAGGAAAGAGAAAATCACAGTTGGAAAGTTAATCACTTAAATAAGCCAGTACACAGATTAAAAAAATAATAATAATAAAGAATATCTGTGAAAGTGATGATAACCAGAATGAACAGCAAAAGGATGAACATGAAGACATAAAAGAGGACATAAAAATCATGAAATGTGGGGGAGGAGAGTAGTAAGAAAATGTAGATTTTTTTCCCTAGAACGTGTTTGGGCCTATATGATTACCTGTCTAAGGCAATTAGATATAAGTAGGGGTTAACATACTGGAAAAACAGGGTAAGTGCAAATCAAAAACATACAATAGAACCACAAAAGCCAAAAAAGAAGAGAACATAAGTATAATACAAAAGAAAATCATCAAACCACAAAAGGAAAAAGAAAAAGAAAGGGACAAAGAAGAAATATAAAATCAATGGGAAAACAAGGTTTAAAATGCCAACAAATGTTGGGCTTCCCTGGTGGTGCAGTGGTTGAGAGTCCGCCTGTCAATGCAGGGGACACGGGTTCGTGCCCCGGTCTGGGAAGATCCCACATGCCACGGAGCGGCTGGGCCCGTGAGTCATGGCCGCTGAGCCTGCGCATCCGGAGCCTGTGCTCCGCAACGGGAGAGGCCACAACAGTGAGAGGCCCGCACGTACCGCAAAAAAAAAAAAAAAAGCCAACAAATACATATCTATTAATAATTACCTTACATGTCAATGGGGTAAATGCTCCAATCAAAAGACACAGAGTGGCAGATTGGATTAAAAAAAAAAACAAGAACCTACAATATGCTGCCTCCAAGAGACAAAGGATACACATAGATTGGGGGCAAAGGATACACATAGATTGAAAATGAGGGGATGGAAAAAGATATCTCATTCAAACAGAAATGACACGAAATCAGGGGTCAAAATACTCATATCACAGTATGACTTCAAAACAGAGGCCATAAAGAAAGATAAAAAAGGACACTATATAATGATAATGGGATCAATACAAGAAGAGGATTTTATACTCATCAACATATATGCACCTAATATAGGAGCACCCAAATACATAAAACAAATACTAACAGACATAAAGGGAGGAATTCACAGAAATACAATAATAGTAGGACATTTAAAAACACCCCACTCACATCAATGGACAGATCTTTGAGACAGAAAATCAATAAGCAACAGAGATCCTAAATGATACAATTGAGCAGTTAGACCTAATTCATATTTTCAGTCCCCTACACACAAACCTTCAAGTTGTGAACTTTCAAAGATGCGAATGTGCATTCGCATGTCCAATTATGTAAGTTAGTTCACGTGTCTGGTGTACATTGTCACGTGCATGCATTCTCTACAAGTGGTTGTGCTTTTGTGTACTTTATTGTACAGTACTGTATACAGTACAGTAGTACAGTATCTTTATTTCAAGCCCAGGATTCCCGGAAACAAGAGAAAGGACAAAGAGAGACAAGAGGTTGAAGAAGAAACTGAAGAACCAAAGAGATTCATGATGCAGGAAATGGCAAGGGATTTTCTTTATTTGAGGAGGCACTATTAGTTTTTGAGGCACAGGACTCGAATGTAGAATGGTACTTGAAGGTTGCAGCAGCCATTCAGAATGCAATACAGTGCTACCATGTCATCTATGATGAGAAAAAAGAGCTACTACCCCGACATCACTGGATTGTTTTTTCAAGAGGGTAGATAGAATTGAATCCAGCAAGGAACCAGAACCTGTACCATCAACAACAGGTGTGAGTGAAATTACAGCTTGCCATCCATCTCCTATTGCTGACGATCCTTCAGCTCTACCATCTCCCACCTCCTCTCCCTCCTCCAGTCAGTAACTCTTCTTGCCTGTTCACTCGATGCCAGCCCCTGTATGCCAGCTGTTGTACTGTACTGCTGTACTTTTCAAGGTACTGCACTGTAAGATTAAAAATGTTTTCTTTATTTTTTGTGTTTGTTTATATGTATTATTTGTGTGAAAAGTATTATAAACCTTTTACAGTACAGTACTATATAGTTGATTGTGTTAGTTGTGTACCTAGGCTAACTTTGTTGGACTTATGAACAAACTGGACTTACAAATGCACTCTTGGAACACAACTCATTTGTATGTTAGGGACTTACTGTACATCCAAAACAAAACCCCCAGAATACACATTCTTTTCAAGTGCACATCATGGAACATTCTCTAGGCTTGACCACATACTAGGGCACAAAACAAGCCTCAACAAATTTAAAAGTATAGAAATTATCTCAAGCATCTTTTCTGACCACAATGGCATGAAACTAGAAATCAACCACAGAAAAGGAAATGAGGAAAAAACAATTACATGGAGACTAAACAACATGCTACTAAGAAACAAACTGGTCAACCATGAAATCAAAGAGAAAATTTTAAAAATACCTGGAGGCAAATGACAATGAAAACACAACCATATAAAAGCTATGGGATGCAGCAAAAGCAGTTCTTAGAGGGAAGTTCATAGCGATACAGGCCTTTCTCAAAAAACAAGAAAAATCTCAAATAAACAACCTAACCTACCACTTAAAAAATTAGAAAAAGAATAACAAACAAAACTTAAAATCAGCATAAGGAAGGAAATAATAAAGATCAGAGAGGAAATAAATAAAATAGAGATTTAAGAAACAATAGAAAAAATCAATAAAACCAAGAGCTGGTTCTTTGACAAACCTCTGGCCAGGTTCCCCAAGAAGAAAAGAGAGAACCCAAATAAACAAAATAAGAAATGAAAAAGGAGACATAACAACCGATACCACAGAAATACAAAAAAATCATAAGGGAATACTATGAACAACTGTATGCCAACAAATTCAAATATCTAGAAGAAATGGACAAGATTCTAGAAACATACAGCCCAGCAAAATTCAATCAAGAAGATATAGATAATTTGAACAGATCAATCACTTGAAGTGAAATAGAATCTGTGATTTAATAACTCCCTACAAAAAAAAGTCCAGGACCAGCTGGTTTCACAGGTGAATTCTACCAAATATACAAAGAGGAACTTAAACTGATCCTTCTCAAACTCTTCCAAAAAATTGAAGAAAAGGGTACAGTCCTAAAGAGATTCTATGAAGCCAACGTCACCCTGATGCCAAAATCAGACAAAGACACCCCCAGAAAAGAAAATTATAGGCCAATATCTTTGATGAATACAGATGCAAAAATTATCAACCAAGTATTATCAAACCAAATCCAACAACCCATAAAAAAGATCATACACCACGACCAAGTGAGATTCATCTCAAGTTCACAGGGATGGTTCAACATATGCAAATCGATCAATGCGATATACCACATAAACAAAAGAAGAGACAAAACTACATGCAGAAAAAGCATTTGACAAAGTTCAACATCCATTCATGATAAAAACTCTTACCAAAATGGGTATAGAGGGGACATATCTCAACATGATAAAAGCTATTTATGACAAACCCACAGCCAGTATAATACTCAACGGCGAAGAGTTGGAAGACTTCCTGCTAAAATCTGGAACAAGAAAAGGATGACCACTCTCAACTCTTCTACTCAACATAGTACTGGAAGTCCCAGACACAGCAATCAGACCAAATTGGAAAGGAAGAGGTAAAATCGTCATTATATGCAGATGACATAATGCTATATATAGAAAATCCTAAAGACTCCACACAAAATCTACTAGAACTGATAAACAAATTCAGCAAGGTAGCAGGATATAAGACTAACATACAGAAATAAGTTGCATTTCTTTACACTAACAATGAAATATCATAAGGGAATGTATAAAAAAAATGCCTTTTAAAATCACATCCCCCAAAATAAAACACTTAGGAATAAACCTGACCAAAGAGGTGAAAGGCTTTTACACTGAGAACTATAAAACATTAATAAAGGAAATTAAAGATGATTCAAAGAAATGGAAAGATATCCCATGGTCTTGGGTTGGAAGAATTAATATTGTTAAAATGTCCATACTACCCAAAGCAATCTACAGATTGCGATCCCTATCAAATTACCAATGGCATTTTTCACAGAACTAGAACAAACAGTCCTAAAATTTATATGAAACCATAAAAGACCCAGAATTGCCAAAGCAATCCTGAAGAAAAAGAACAAAGTAGAAGGCATAACCCTCTCAGACTTCAGTCAATACTACAAAGCAACAGTAATCAAAACAGTGTGGTTTGATTGGCACAAAAACTGACATACGGATCAATGGAACAGAACAGAGAGCCCAGAAATAAACCCATACACCTACTGTCTGTTTATTTTCAACAAAGGAGGCAAGCATATACAATGGGGAAAAGACAGTTTTTTTAGCAAGTGGTGTTGGGAAAGTTGGACAGTCTCATATAAATCAATGAAGTTAGAACACACCCTCTCACCATACACACACATAAAAACCTCAAACTGGCTTAAAGACTTAAACATAAGACATGACACCATAAAACTCCTAGAAGAGGTCACAGGAAAAACATTCTTTGACATAAATCATAGCAATATTTTCTTGGATCTGTCTCCCAAGGCAAGAGAAATAAAAACAAAAATAAGCAAATGTGATCTAATCAAACTTACAAGCTTTTGCACAGCAAAAGAAGCCATAAACAAAACAAAAAGACAACCTAAAGACTGGGAGAAAATATTTGCAAAATGATGTGATGAACAAAGGCTTAACTTCCAAAATATACAAACAGTTCATACAACTCAACAACAAAAAAACAAATAACCCATACTACTCAGCCATGAAAGAATGGAATAAGGTTATTTGCAGCAACATGGATGCAACTAGAGATTATCATACTAAGTGAAATCAGAAAGAAAAAGACAAATATCATATGATATCACATATGTAGAATTTAAAATATAGGTTCACAAATGAATCTATTTATGAAACAGAAACACAGGGACATAGAGAATAGACTTATGGTTGCCAAAGGGGAGGGGGTTGGAGAAGGGATGGAGTGGGAGGTTGGGGTTAGCAGATGTAAGCTATTATATAGAATGGATAAACAACAAGGTCCTACTATATAGCACAGAGAACTATATTCAATATTGTATAATAAACTATGATGGAAAAGAATATTAAAAAAGAATGTATATATGTATAACTGAATCACTTTTCTGTACAGCAGAAATTAACACAACATTGTAAATCAACTATACTTAAAAATTTTAAATAAAAAGGCTTAAAAGACAAAAAAATAAAGAGGGACTATTTAAATGTGAAAATAAATGAAACAAGAAAATATTACTGCTGTTTATCTGATCTTAGAATGTAAAAAGAAGAAATCACAATGGAAAAAAACTATAGATTTGTCAAAAATAATACATATAAAAAGACAAAAAATTGGAGAAATTTTATAGCAAATAAAATTATTATAAAGTAATACATATAAAGTGTTCATATTAATTAGAAAAACATTTAAATCTCATTTGAAATTGGCCAAGAAATGAACAAGTAATTCAAAGAAGGATAAATAAAAATTAATAATAAATTTAGAAAACAAATTCAATCTCACTACTAATGAAAATAAAATGATAGCTTCTGGTTCTGGTCAAGATGGAATAAATACATTTCACCCTACTTCTGTTAATTATAAGTAAAACCCTGGGCCTGCACAAAGCAAGTATCAGAAAATTTCAAAGGGTGAAATTAAGAGGATGGTCAGGCTAAGAAAGAAGGAAGACTTGGCAGTGAGTTCCCTGGGCTTTATTTATTTATTTTTCATATATATCTTAGTCTGGGTGCCAGAGCTGCCTGCAACTCAGAACCACCACAGGGCACAATAAAAATAAATTATTCCCAGGAAAAGCCTGCTCCTTCTATCCAGAGGACTGAAAGGAGGAAGCCCTTTAGACTGCATCCCTGTTACCCCACCCTGCCCTACTAACACCACAGAAGTGGCAGCTCTGGGCAGAGTCCCTTTCTTGGCCTCTCCTTGGAGTGGAGAAAAAGTCTTGTAGTGGAGCCCCATCAACTCATTCCTTCCTACACTGAGCAAATGACAGCAAAGAGGTGGTGACATGCACCCTTTCCCCGCCCCCCGCCCCCGCCTGGAATTACTGCTGCATATACAGTGGAGTGGAGCTCTAAAGGGCTACCCACACCTTTCACTAAGCAAATGCAGGAGAGGCAGCATTCCCCCTAACTAGAGAGTGGGGATCACTGAGAAGACAAGCCAGAGAAAGGGACCCTTTACATCTGTGTCTGCAGTCCCAGGCTCACCCTGAAGAGACCCATGCATAAAATTAACCAAGAATGAACACAGCAAATGCTTTGAGAACTGAATTACGATATAAAATATCACCCAGGTTTCAGGTTGGCTTCTGGGTAGTACACAACAAGTGGGGCAGACCAGAATAGCACTTCAAAGGCTTTAAAATATAAATGGCATTTGAACCACAGCTCTCCTGTTCATAGATACAAAAAATTTTAACAAAATATTAGTAAATATATAAAAGGACTAATACATCATGGCCAAGTGGATGCAAAGTTGGTTCAAAACTCAAAAATGAATTAATGCAACCTTCCATGTTTACAGTCTAAAGGAGAAAACCCACATGATCATATTGATTGGAGCATAAAAGTCTTTTGATAAAATTTAACAACCACTCATGCTAAAAACTCTCAGTCAAGTAGGAATAGAAGGAAACTTTAACATGATAAAAAGCATCTACAAAACAACCAATAGCTCACATTCAACAGCTCATATTCAATGTAGCAGACTGAATGCTTTTCCATAAGATTAAGGCAAGTGTGTCTACTTTCACCAGTCTTATACAACACAAGGTGTTCCAGTTTGTACAATTGGGCAAGCAAAAGAAATAGAGTTTGGAAAAGAAAATACATAATTTCCCTTCATGGCCAGGGGTTAGGCAAAGAGTTCTTAGATATGACTTCAAAAGCATAATCCATTATAGAGCTGACCAATTAGACTTTATAAAAACAAACCATAAAAAACAAAACAAAACTAAACCACTCTTGCTAGGCTAAAGGCACTGTTAAGAGAATGAAAAGACATGCTATAAACTGGAAGACAAATTTATATATCACTTGTCTAACAAAGGACTGGTATCTGGAATATATAAAGAACTCTCTAAACTCAACAGTAAGAAATTAAGCAATCCAGTTTAAAAATGGATAATATTTTTGAATATACAACTTCACCACAGATATAATGATGGCAAGCAAGTAAATGAAAAGTTGTTCAGCATCACTAGGTATTAGGAATACGCAACTTAAAGCCATAATGAGATACCACTACACACCTACTAGAATGGCTAAAATAACAAAATGCTGGAAGTAACAGGTGTTCACTGGAGGACAGAGCAACTGGATCATTCATACATTGCTGGTGGGAATGTAAAATCGTGCCACCATTCTAGGAAACAGTTTGGTAGTTTCCTGAGTGTTTACCCTACAGAACGAAAACTTAAATTTACACAACACTTGTACAAAATGTTCATAGCCTAAAATTGGAAACAACCCAAATGTCCTGCATGAGGTGAATGGATAAACAAACTGTTGGTTATTCATACCATGAAATACTACACAGCACTAAAGAAGGACACACTATAGGTACACACAACAACTTGGATGGCTTTCAAGAGCATTATCCTGAGGGAAAAAGGTAAATCTTAAGTGATTATATAGCGTGTGATTTTACTTTATATAAAATTGCCAAATGACAAGATCATAGTGATGCCAAACAGATTAGTAATTGCCATTGGGGTTATGGATGAGGAGGGAGTGACTTGAAGGGACAGCACAATGCAGTGTTTGTGGGAGGTGATGGAACAGCTCTGTATTCTAACTGCAGCAGTAGTGACACAAATCTACACGTGTAATAAAATTAATAGAACTCTCTGCACCCCCCCAAAAAAATAATAAAGCGAAAGTGCATTAAAAAACTGATGAAACCCACATAATACCTGTCATTTAGGTAATACTGTTGTATCAATGTAAAACCTCTGGTCTTGACAATTGCACTAAGGTTATTTATACATTATGTTATCTTTGAAGGAAGTTGGGTAAAGGGTACATGGGAACACTGTACTATATTTTTAAGAGGGTCTTTTTAAAGAAATGTAATTATATATTTTTTATTGAGTTATAATTGATATATAACATTATATTAGTTTCAGGTGTATAATGTGATGATTTGATATTTAAGAGTTTTTTGAGGTATATACACACCATAAAATTCACTCATTTTAAGTATACAGTTGAATGGTTTTTAGTAAATCTGTGGAGTTGTAAAACCATCACCACTAACTATTTTTAGAACATTTTCATCACCCTAAATTAAACCTCACGCTTATCTCCACTCACTCCCTACCCCGGCTCCAGGCTACTTTCTATCTCCATGGACATGACTTTTCTGGTCTACATGCTAGTTTTGTAACACATGTGTTAGCCTAAAATTATTTCAAAATAAAATGTTAAAAATAATTTGAAAACTCTATGACCTTCAGATTTGTTTTCCTAAAATTCTGGCAAAATTATCAGATTTTCATATTAAATCTCTCTAGGCACATGGATTTTTAATGATTTCATATACACTAAGTCCCTTACATACGAACGAGTTCCGTTCTGAGGGTGCGTTCATAAGTCCAATTTGTTCATAAGTCCAACAAAGTGAGCCTAGGTATCCAACTAACATAATCGGCCATATAGTATTATATTGCAATAGGTTTATAATACTTTTCACACAAATAATACATTAAAAACAAACACAAAAAATAAAGAAAACATTTTTAATCTTACAGTACAGTACCTTGAAAAGTACCATAGTACAGTACAACAGCTGGCATACAGGGACTGGCATCAAGTGAACAGGCAAGAAGAGTTACTGGCTAGAGGAGGGAGAGGAAGTGGGAGATGGTAGAGCTGAAGGATCGTCAGCAATAGGAGATACCAGCTACATCAGCACTGTTACATCTTAAGCAGTACCAGCTATATATTTGCTGCTTTTACGTTTGCTTCCAGACATCTGGTCTTGAAATAAAGATACTGTACTACTGTACCTCTATACAGTAGTGTACAGTAAAGTACACAAAAGCACAACCACTTGTAAAGGATGCACACACGTGACAATGCACGCCAGACACATGAACTTACATGATTGGACATGCGAATGCACGTTCGCAGCTTTAAAAGTTCGCAACTCGAAGGTTCATATGTAGGGGACTTACTGTAGTATAATATAAGTCAGAAAAAATACAAATGACAACATTATGGTGTAGTTCTGTTACCCATGTTTAGAAGCAGTAGTCTCATTAGCATACCCAAGATAATTCCACATAGGACAGGGAAAATTCAGCTATTATTGGTAACAAACTCATTCCACAGGGACCAGTAAAAAGTAAACAAGGCTTGTAAGGCATTTAACAAACTTATTTCTGTAGGTGATATAATATGATATTTAAAAATACCTCCTATGAGTTTTGAAAAGTCAATGGTGAATTAAAGAAACATTACAATTTTAGATTAAAATTATGAGAATAAGCATGTTGATGAACATTAAAGTATTTCTTAAAGTCTTTTACCAAAATAACATTTTCATCAGAGAAAAAAACAATATAAGAATTTCATAGAACAGAAAAAATAAACTCAAGTGACAGGATATTACTATGAAAGTATATTTCAAAATTTTCTGTAAATTCTAAAATTATATATGTTTAAATGCATGCATATGTGTACATATGAGTATAATATACATACACATATTTCTTTGTACATATTTACTAAATATATATGATTTGCAGTGACAATGAATGTGATTCAAAATATCAAAATTCTGAGTTATTATTTTACTCAGACCAAATAAGCACAATATATTCTTAGTTTTCAGGTAATAAAAATAATGCCTTTTAAAATAAAGCAATTTTAACTTAATACCTTAATCAAGAAAGTCAAATAATGATACACCACTATGCATTGGTACAATTTTTTTAGAAAACAGTCTTGTAATATTTATCATAAGCCTTAAAATAGTTCATTACTTAGTTTCAGAAATTACCCTTGTGAAGAAATGTGAGGTGTGGACAGGAATAATGTGCAGACATGACCTCCATATCTTTGCATTTTAAAGGCCAAAGAGCTTTTGAAAGAAAATATTTGCATTGTAATGGTGAACATTTTGAAAAATTTCTAAATCTACATTATAGAAGATGAGTTAAATAATAATGGGATTTTAAAGGTAGTCTTTAAAGAACATATTTATGGAGACAATATAATACCATGGGAAGATGCTTATAATATAATGTAAAATTGATTTAAAAATCAGGGTAACATAATAAAGGCCATATATGACAAACCCACAGCCAACATCATTCTCAATGGTGAAAAACTGAAGCCATTTCCACTAAGATCAGGAACAAGACAAGGTTGCCCACTCTCACCACTATTATTCAACATAGTTTTGTAAGTATTAGTCACAGCAATCAGAGAAGAAAAAGGAATAAAAGGAATCCAGATCGGAAAAGAAGTAAAGCTGTCACTGTCTGCAGATGACATGATATTGTACATAGAGAATCCTAAAGAGGCTACCAGAAAACTGCTAGAGCTAATCAATGAATTTGGTAAAGTAGCAGGATACAAAATTAATGCACAGAAATCTCTTTCATTTGTATGCATTAATGATGAAAAATCTGAAAGTGAAATTAAGAAAACACTCTCATTTACCAATGCAACAAAAAGAATAAAATATCTAGGAATAAATCTACCAAAGGAGACAAAAGACCTGTATGCAGAAAATCATAAGACACTGATGAAAGAAAATAAAGATAATACAAATAGATGGAGAGATATACCATGTTCTTGGATTGGAAGAATCAACATTGTGAAAATGACTCTACTACTCAAAGTGCAATTCCTATCAAACTACCAATGGCATTTTTCACAGAATTAGAACAAAAAAATTCACAATTTGTATGGAAACACAAAAGACCCCGAATAGCCAAAGCAATCTTGAGAATGAAAAACGGAGCTGGAAGAATCAGGCTCCCTGACATCAGACTATACTACAAAGCTACAGTAATCAAGACAGTATGGTACTGGCACAGAAAAAGAAAGATAGATCACTGGAACAGGATAGAAAGCCCAGAGATAAACCCATAAAGCCCATATGGTCACCTTTTCTTTGATAAAGGAGGCAAGAATATACAGTGGAAAAAAGACAGCCTCTTCAATAAGTGGTGCTGGGAAAACTGAACAGCTACATGTAAAAGAATGAAATTAGAACACTCCCTAACACCATGCACAAAAATAAACTCAAAGTGGATTAAAGACCTAAATGTAAGGCCAGACACTATCAAACTCTTAGAGGAAAACATAGGCAGAACACTCTATGACATAAATCACAGCAAGATCCTTTTGACCCACCTCCTAGAGAAATGGAAATAAAAACAAAAATAAACAAATGGGACCTAATGAAACTTAACAGCTTTTGCACAGCAAAGGAAATCATAAACAAGACCAAAAGACAACCCTCAGAATGGGAGAAAATATTTGCAAATGAAGCAACTGACAAAGGATTTATCTCCAAAACATACAAGCAACTCATGCAGCTCAATATCAAAAGGCAAACAACCCAATCCAAAAATGGGGAGAAGACCTAAATAGACATTTCTCCAAAGAAGATATACAGATTGCCAACAAACACATGAAAGAATGCTCAACATCATTAATCATTACAGAAATGCAAATCAAAACTACAACGAGATATCATCTCACACCAGCCAGAATGGCCATCATCAAAAAATCTAGAAACAATAAATGCGGGAGAGGGTGTGGAGAAAAGGGAACACTTTTGCACTGCTGGTGGGAATGTGAATTGGTACAGCCACTATGGAGAACAGTATGGAGGTTCCTTAAAAAACTACAAATAGAACTACCATATGACCCAGCAATCCCACTACTGGGCATATACACTGAGAAAACCATAATTCAAAGAGTCATGTATGGAAATATTCATTGCACCTCTGTTTACAATAGCCAGGACATGGAAGCAACCTAAGTGTCCATCAACAGATGAATGGATAAAGAAGATGTGTACATATATACAATGGAATATTACTCAGCCATGAAAAGAAACGAAATTGAGTTAATTGTAGTGAGGTGGATGGATCTAGAGTCTGACATACAGAGTGAAGTACGTCAGAAAGAGAAAAACAACTACCGTATGCTAACACATATATATGGAATCTAAAAAAAAAAAAATCATGAAGAACCTAGGGGCAAGACGGGAATAAAGACACAGACCTCCTAGAGAATGGACTTGAGGACATGGGGAAGGGGAAGGGGAAGCTGGGACGAAGTGAGAGAGTGGCATGGACATATATACACTACCAAATGTAAAGTAGATAGCTAGTGGGAAGCAGCTGCATAGCACAGGGAGATCAGCTCGGTGCTTTGTGACCACCTAGCGGGGTGGGATAGGGAGGGTGGGAGGGAGGGAGACACAAGAGGGAAGAGATATGGGGACATATGTATATGTATAATGGATTCACTTTGTTATAAAGCAGAAACTAACACACCATTGTCAAGCAATTATACTCCAATAAAGATGTTAAAAAAATTTTTTTAATAAAATAAAATAGAAATCAAGGTATAAAATTATATATATATAAATGCATAGATATATTCATATTTTAATTTGCTATTTAATATATATTTAAAAAATGTTGATAAACATACATTTA
Organism: Leucopleurus acutus; assembly: GCF_964270905.1. Lineage (NCBI taxonomy): Eukaryota > Metazoa > Chordata > Mammalia > Artiodactyla > Delphinidae > Leucopleurus > Leucopleurus acutus. Next base: position 131,911,471 of record NC_139147.1, on the reverse strand, counting down.
CTCAATTTACATATAGATTATATATTATCTTATACATTTTATTTTGTCAATATATTGTCTATTTTATACATTTATATATTTATTTATACATATATTTAATATGATATTGATAGTGATTATTGTGAGTGGTGGTGTTTATTTTGTACTTTATATTTTTCTCACATATGGAAATGGAAGCATGCTTATGTGTCTCATATGTAAACATGTAATAATATTATAATCAGAAAAATACATGCCTTGAGAGTGAGGAGACCTGGTGTCGAGTTGCTGTATTGCCACTAACCAGGTAACCACAGGCAGGTTGTTAAAACATCCCAGTCCTGTTAAAGGAGGAGTGAGTATGTCATCTCAGAGTTCCTGGTAGCTCTATTATTTTACAGCTCAATTACCTAGAATATATGAGGCACTACACAAGGCAATGCAAGATGGAAAAGGTGAATGGAACCTCAAAGACCTTAATATCTAGTTAGGGGAAACGATCATGTACACGTATAAATCCATCCATCACGAGGGAGAATTTGCTGGGAGCCATGAGGGGTTAGCAGAGGAGAAGCCACATCTGGCAGGGTGAGCAGAAATATTTTCATGAAGGAGTTCTCAAAATCAGCCTTATCTCTTCCTCTCCCAAATCAGCTGATGTTCGCCGCTATAATTTTCTCATTTGGCTTCCAATTTTATTCCATTAGTTTTTATTTCAATTTCCTCTGCAGTGAACACCAAAGAGCCAAGGAGTGACACAAAACTAGTGAATTGGATTCCAAAACAACAAATCAAAGCTCAGTTAACAAATATGTTGGCCAAATGCCGGGCTCACTGGGAAACAGTCAGCCAAAATACTTATCAACAGGATTTTAATTCTAGACTTTGATTTAAATTTCTGCTCAGCTGAGTGTGTGGTATATCTAGCTGGTTCACTCTAGAATTCTAATCAAAGGACTTTCAAAGCAGCAAGACAAATATTTGTGTAAGCATTTCGTTGCCAACCTCAGATGGCATGGCTTTTAACACATTCAGACACCACTCTGAGTCCTAGGCAACCTTTTAAGAAGTCCTTTAGGGTGTTCATTATCTGGCTTTTTACATCATGCCAGCTGAATGTCCCCGCATCACCAGAGTGGGCTTGTAGAACACAGATTCTGGCTTGTCAATGACCTGACCTTGGTAGGAAATGCTCTTGGAGTAGTTTTTCCAGTAGTAAGGATACAAACAGGCATTCACACCATAGGGGGTGAGAGCCTGGGTATGACCATTCATCTGAGTGAGGCCACCTACGGTGTTATCCCCTTGGGGGAACTTCTCCAGGAGTGAGGTAGCTTCCTTTCAACCTTTCTGCTGTCTCCCTCCTGCCTGCACTCACACTCTGCTTCTGAACAGAGTTCTTTCCCAACCCATTACCACCTCCAAAGGAGGAGAAATGCCGTCCTTCCAGTTCCTGAAACGAGTGCAGCACCTCCAACACATTAAGCCTGGAATGGCTGAAAAGGAACCATTGAGCTTCTGCAGCCAGAGGAGAAATTAAATGGTGTTACATAAGGAAGTACAAGGGGAGAAGAGAGTACAGGAAATCAATTTTTGGTTCATATTCCCATTAGAAAGTGACTAGGCCTCCCAAAGGAGCATAAACTGCTTTTCCTTTCACTGCCATGAGGCAAAGATATTCCTACATGAGAAAAGAACTTAAGGTATTCAGATAAGCACAGAAAGAAAGGCGACATTACATCACTTAGTAAGCAGAGAAGTCACCATCAGTGTGATGGACGTGGAGATGCACCACCCAGATCCTCCTCCATGGGAGGAGTTGCTGCCCCAGACTCAGTACCAGTTTCCTTGGGGATCACCTCAGCTGCGCAGCCAGCTATCATGGAGTACAGGACATCATGATATAAACTTGAAGGTGGTTTCCTGCTACACTGGGAGGAAATAAAAACTCTCCCTGTGTTAGAGAAACCTAGAGGTAGAAATAGAGAAAGAGATAGAGTTGTGGGTAGTAAGCAATGGAGATTGAGAGGGTATGGGGGAAGAGAGATAGAGGAGCCTGCTCCCTGCCCCTCCCTTCAGGAATAGATAGGATGAAACCCTAGATGGTCTTGGGTCACCAATGGTGACCCTCTGTCCTGGTTTCCCCAGCCCTGTACTGTTCAGTAAGACTGGGAGGAAGTTTTGCCATGGAGCCTTTACAATAGCATGGGCTCTCTTTCCCTGACCTGGTCTGAGTATGGCCTTAACACACACACAGATAAATGTCCCTTGAACAGAGTAGTGGGAAGACATGCAAAGTAAGGAGAAGGGAGCGGCAAGGATGCAATATAGAAATGTAGGCAGAAAATTAATTAAAATTAAGTTTATCTTTGGTTACCATCTCTGCACACATACACCAATCTTCACCCCCTATCTTGGCTCCAGGCTGTGTTCTAGTTACAACATATACAAATGTCTGCTCACACCCTAAGATCTCTGTTTTTAACTTGAGTCTCTTAGATAAAAGCAGCCCTTTCATCAATAAATGATCCCAAGAATCTCTGTATGTTCCGTATATGCTATGTTTTCATTACTTATTTTAAATCCATTGTAGCCACAAAATTGTTACTCCTTGAAGTTGTTATTCTAACAAAAATAATTATTAACATGCTAGTATTGTTTATTCTATGCCAGGCAAATAATTTTAATAGATATGATCTCATGAAATATTCACAACAGTCATTGGTTTAGGTACTAACAATTATTATCCTCTTTTTACCAATAACTCAGTAGAGGCTCAAGGAGGATAGTGGATTGAAGGTCAGAGATCCATGAAACAACATAATGGGTATTTGCATCCAGGCTGTCAGCTTAGGAGGCAAGCTCTTGGGAACTAAGCTGTGATGTCCACACCTCACGGCTCTTCTACACCAGAATCCCTCATGACGCCTGGCATAGAGGAGATACTCAATTCATGTTTGTGGTCTGATTTCAACCTTGGGATTGTGGAACAAGATAGAATGTGGAAAATACATCACTTCCTCTCCCATTTTTAAGTTTTTGATTGAAGAACTTATATAAATAACAATGTTGCATTGTCTCTAGCCACAAACCTGCTCTTTCTCTTTTAAAGTTCTTCAGAATGGCTCCCACATGACACTAATACATATTCTGTACACTATACAAGCCACCACACTTGGCAAAGTGAAATTACTATGAGCTATAAGTTTTATTGCATCTGCTACTCCCAGTTTATACCTTCATTATTTAGGAAAAATCACTTTCCTTATTAGTTCTTTCATACTACATTTCAACATAAAGTGAGATAAAAAGATGATTTGGGGTAACAGCTAACAGAAAAAGAGACCCATTCAATGTTTTGATTCCATTTATGTATTTTTACTGGATTTGAGACTTGCTGCTGGGACTTTCCTGGTGGCACAGTGGTTAAGAATCCGCCTGTCAGGGCTTCCCTGGTGGCACAGTGGTTGAGAGTCCGCCTGCCAATGCAGGGGACGAGGGTTCGTGCTCCGGTCCGGGAAGATCCCACATGCCGTGCAGCTGCTGCACCCGTGGGCCATGGCTGCTGAGCCTGTGTGTCCGAAGCCTGTGCTCCACAACGGGAGAGGCCACAACAGTGAGAGGCCTGTGTACTGCAAAAAAAAAAAAAAAAGAATCCGCCTGCCAATGCAGGGGACACGGGTAGGATCCCTGGTCTGGGAAGATCCCACATGCCGCAAAACAACTAAGCCCATGCGCCACAACTACTGAGCCTACACTCTAGAGTCCATGAAGAACAACTACTGAGCCCGTGTGCCACAACTACTGAAGCCTATGTGCCTAGAGCCCATGCTCTGCAACAAGAGAAGACACCTCAATGGGAAGCCTGCACAATGCAACGAAGAGTAGCCCCTGCTTGATGTAACTAGAGAAAGCCCACATGCAGCAATGAAGACCCAATGCAGACAAAAATAAATAAATAAATAAATAAAATTGGGGGAAAATGCTGCCTGTTTACAATAGCTAAGGCATGGAAGCAACCTAAGTGTCCATTGACAGATAAATGGATAAAGAAGATGTGGTATGTATGTATGTATGTGTGTGTGTGTGTGTGTGTGTGTGTATATGACGCATATATATATATATGCATCATGTATATATATATATGCATATATGTATGCATATATATATGCATCACTTTGCTGTACACCTGAAACTAATACAACATTGTAACTCAACTATATTTCAATAAAAAAAATCTCGAAAAAAGACTTGTTGAAAACCTTTAGCAGATTGACTTAAATACTGACTCCTCACTGTATACAAATATGACATCCTCATAACCATCACCAGCATCATTAACTTATATTGAATATTAATTCTACGCCAGGTACCAGGCTCAACCATTTAAATATATTACCCCACTTAATTTTCACAACAACTCTATGACATATTAACTCCATTTCACAATGAGGAAACTGAGGTTTAAAAGAGATAATTATCTTACTTGAGGTCACATCCAAGTAGCAGACACAGCACTCAAACCCAGCATTCTCTGACATCAATGTTTTTGCTGTTTACCATGCAATCTGCCTTCCAAGGTTATACTGCCTACTCACTTAACTGTAGTTAAGTCTTCTGAAAGCTAAAGTTAACTGTAACACAATTCCATTAATCTACCTAACTTTGTCACAAGAAACATGCTATACCTTTAAGAATCCATGCAACAAGAGGTACAAAGATGGAACATAGGTCATGTGTAGTTAAAATATGTCTAAGAATATTTTTCTGCTACTTTCATGTAATCCCTTTAATATAATAGATGCTGAATAAGTATGTTGATTGAATGAATAAATGAATGAAGAATGATTGATGAAATAGTAACTAGGCATGAAATTGTTGGTCCATATCTTTCCTGCTCAATGACTACGTAGATATTATTGGGGTTTTCTTCTGGTATTTAATACAGCAGAAATTGGAAACTAGATTGATTTGGGTTCCCTTTGGGATATTTTAAAAATTCCTGGATGTTTATAGGCTTTGTATTTTTGCTTTGTGAGAAAAATTTAGCCACAGTGAGTTGAGGGCTGAGTCTTTTTTTTTAATTTTTATTTTATATTGGGCTATAGTTGATTTACAATGTTGTATTAGTTTCAGGTGTACAGCAAAGTGATTCAGTTATACATATATATATATATTCTTTTTCAAATTATTTTCCCATTTAGGTTATTACAGAATATTGAGCACATGACTGAGTCTTCCTCCATTATTTTTTATTGAAATGGGATAAACCTTTTCAGTTTGCATCCTTGATTCTATTCTCAGTTCTGGAAAGTTAACTGGGATTAAATCAAGCATTTGAAGCCTGATAGCACAGAGATCAACAGCACAGGGATTAGAGCCAGACTGCCTAAATTTTCATTTTCACAAGCCATGCAATTTTGGACAAGGCACTTAACCTTTTTGTGCCCATTTCCTACATGTAAAATGGGGTAAAAAATATACTTAACTAATAGAGTTATTATGAGTTAACACATGTAAATCACTTAGAAGTGCTTGCAATTAAGCAAGTATATATTCTTCAAGAACATGTAGTATAATTTCCAGGATCCAAGGGGCATTTGTTTAGCACAGATCCTCTGGAATGAGCTGATGTCTTCCTTCCTTACTGCCTAGACTTCCAACTCTCTTGATAGAATAAAATAACAAAAATCCACTCCTCATGTCCAGCTACCTGAGTTCTTCTTTCACCTTCTAGTTACTATGTTTTATGGTCAGAACTCTACCTCTAAAAGTCCTTTGTGTCACTCTCCAGTTTCCCCAGCACAGCCCACTTTCCCTTACCTGCATTCTTTGTTGACAGGGAAAACCTAAGAATAGATGTAGTAAAAGAGGTCTAAGGGCTTGGCCTTATTCAGGAGGTGTGTAAAAGTAATGAATCAGATTGGAATTTACTAGGTACATCTATAGAAGGTGTGGCAAGGATAGAATAAACTAGCTGCTTCCTGAACTTACCCACACAGTAAAAAGTTGTTCAGTTTTCTGCCTGGTTCAGACTCTGGTAAGGAAGTGAGAAAGTATTATGTTTCCTTGCTTCTTTCACACAGGGGAATGGCTTCAGATGGTGGGCTGCCTATTGAGATTCTCAGTTCGGCTCCAAGAGATTTGAAGTGTGTGAAAACTCCAGCAGCGATATTCCTTCTCCATATTTGGAGGTGCTGTAGATTTTCTTCTGTGTTTTTAGTGACACTGCAGCATAGAGTTACTATAAGCTAAATGTCTTTTTATTTTAGATGACTTACTTTGCTTTTACCCTTCTTTAGCAACTTGCTTCTAGGCTTTGGGGTCCAGTCTTACCTCTGTACCAAATCCCAAGATTGTGACCCATTTATGTTCACATCTCCCCTATTCTAGTTACTATGCTGTGTAACAAACATCCCAAACCCAGTGGTGTAGAGCAACCATTTCAACATGCTCATGGATTGTGTGAGTTCCTCACAGCATGGCAGCTAGGTTTCAAGAGCAAGTGTTGCCCCAAACCAGGCAGAAGTTGTATTTCCTCCTATGATCCAGCCTCAGAGTTACACCAAATTCGCAGTAGTCACAAGTCTACCCAGATCTCACACTTCGAAGGGAGGATGCCAAAGTCTTATTAGGAAGAGCATGAGGAAGGGTCCTATTTTTGTGGCCACCTTTGGAAGACACAATCTGCTAACCAGCCCTCCCTCCCCGCCCGCCAAGACTCTAGCCAATTTGGTATAATGTTCTCTCTCAGGCATGATGTCATCTCATTACTGGCCTCTCACAGGTGTGTTCCTGCCACTCCTCTTCTGGACACTGGTACTTCCCCTCATGGCTGTGGCCTAGGTCCAGGTGCCCACCTGGGCTTGGTTTTGCTCATCACCACTATATCCACTCAGGGTCAGTTTTGTCTGATGTAAACTTTATGTATATGCCCTTCACCTCTATGTCTCTCTTCTAACAAAGAAGCAAATTCCATTTATTTCATCATTAGTCATAACTAGTATTACTAGTTCCAGAAACCAACGTTCTTAAAGATTAATTTTCGCACAATCCTGAGTATATAGGATTAAGTACAACTGAATGCATTGTTGACCTTGTATATTCAGAGAGAAAATCTGGCTATTTTCTGACTTGGGGCAGAACTGGAATAGAATCATAGATGAGCAGAGATTGAATTCAAGTCCACTGTTAATTGTGTTAAAATGCCAAAGCAATAGGATTTCACTCAAATCCCACATACTGGGGTTTGTCCAGGGGAGTACAATGAGTGTTAAGAGCCAGCACAGAAATATGGAGATTACACATCCACTTTCAGGACCCAATTGTTTAAAAAATCCACTATTTCAATTGTGTACCAAAAATTCAAATGGAGAAAACAGAAGTTAACTGCAGCAGATGGCCTATTAGATAAGTGGTAAGGGAGAAAATGATAACTATGATTTTAAATGTTTTTACTTGATTATTGAAGACTATTTGGAATAGAGAATAGAGAAAAAAAATTAAAACCTCCTATTTGTTTATAACTCAGAGATAAAAGTATGTACATTTTGGTGAATTTTTTCCTGGTTATTTTGTGTATATGATAACACATATTCTTTCATAATTTTAACAGATATGGGATCATATTACCCATACATATAATTATCCTTCTTTTTAAACAGTGTTATTTCATTACCTACATCATTAGATATTGCTTCAAAATCTCATTGTTAATAGCGGAACACTATTGACTTGTATTAACATAATATATGTAATCACTTTCCTATTGTTGCACATATAAGCTGTTTTCATGTTTCCACTATTATAACCACCACTGTGAGGAGAAACCTTCTCTATACATAAGGTTTACATATTTATTAGATTCTATTTCCACCGGCAATCATAGGGGGTTTAGAATACCTCCCCCTGTACCCTCAACAATGTTGGATATTATCATTTTTAAAAACCTAAGGAATTATAATAATTGAAAAATTATATCTTATTTTATATTCACACTTATTTGATTATTAACAGAGTAGAATATTTTTATGTGTTCATTAGCCATTTAAGAGTCTGCTTTAGGAATTCTGCCCATAGTCTATGCGCATGTCTATTGGGAGAGAGAGAGATAGAGGAAGGAGAGGAAGGAAAGAAAGAACGAAGGCTGGCAGGTAGGAAGGAAAGAAGAAAAAAGGCTATGTTAAAAGGGTTTGAGGTAGTTCATAGTGTCTTTAGGAAAGCTTGAAAACTAACCTTACGGCTAAGCAGCCAGGAAATATGACTAACACCTCCCTTTTCAACAGATTCTCGAGAAGAAACTACTGCCCCTATGCAAAGGCCACCAGAGAGAGAGAACTCCTTGTCCCTTGTGTCTCATTTCACTAGCTTTTGAGTCGAAGTGTGGCAAAAGGCATGGCCAATTTACTGAGCCTGAGATTCCACAGGAGGGAGAAGGTTTGCATGCCCTACCCACACTCCTGAGATGGAGATTTCCCAAATGTAGAAAGAGGTGGTAGGTGGGCAGCTGAAAGAAATGTGAAGCATCTGTTATACTTTATAGTGGGGGTCTCTTCTCTCTTTGTCCTTGGCCTGACCTGCAGTGTTAAGACGAAGCAGAAAACAGTGATGACATGAGCACACCCAGGGATCACCCTAAGATAAAATCACTTCTCAATGACATCTGCAAGGAGGATGTCAGTTATGCCTCCTTATAGCTCATTAACTGATGAGAAGCTCTTTGTGGGCAGCCCTCCCTGCCTGTATTCCCCACAGTGCCTAGGATGGTGCCATGTGTGAAGACTCCCAAGTCCAAAGGAATACACAACATCTGAACATTTCCTTTAGAAAGGGTATTAACTTTTTTGGCCGTGCAGCCAGCAGGCCTGGCTAAGTGAGTCAGCAGGAGGGCAGATGTGCAAGGCTGGGAGCGTCTAGTGAGGCAGGAGACCCACTGGAAACAAAAGACTATAGCGTGATCAATCAACCACATGGTTTTCTTGCCCTTTCCTTCCCTCACAGTTGCCTCTACCACCCAAAAGTCTTTCTGCTACTATACTGATGGGTTTTCCAGGATCTCATCACCTTAAATTAAGCTTTTCTCAACTCTGATATTAATTTAACTGACATTTCCTGGACACCTACCATGTATGTATCCACTTGAGCTACACCAAGGATTTCAAAATCCAGGTTATTGCTGAACGTGCTATGTTCTACCTAGAATTTATGTCACTTAGATAGTCCTCTCCTGATCCACTCTCTACCTTTCTCCACTTTGCTCTCTGCTCCGAAGGCTAACCTTGCCCTCTGGCTTCTGGCTGGGTTTGGGTAATGGGAGCACCAGCAGGAGACTAAAGGGAGAGAGGAGGGTGGCTATTCTCCCAGGCCTCCACCCCCTGCATTTCTCCTGTTAGGCAGCCCCCTCCACACAGCTCTGTCCCTAGTTCTAGTGAGTGCCCTCTTTACCTGCCCCTCCAGGCCCCAGGGGGGCATTGGTGCCCCACTGCCCCAGGATGGCACCATTCCCATCTTTGTGAACAGTCCTCAAATTGCCCAATTTGACATGCCATCTCTTTCCTACCATGAACCTCAGATGTGTCAACTAATAATACTAAGACTATTACACTGCTCAAAGAGATTAAAACATTTTTTTTTCATTTTAAAATCCTATCACTATGTCTGCAATGTACTTTGGAGTTCATTAAAAAAAGATGCAGTGATGGACAGAAATGTGATAAAGCAAATATAGTAAAATGTTAGTGGTAGAATCTTGGTGGTGAGTGTATGAGTGCTCATTGCATACTCTTTCCAACATTTCTGAATGTTTAAAAAGTTTTACAATAAAATGTTGAGGGAAATCCTATCACCACACACATGGAGAAGACAAGAAACTATAAAGGAACGTGATAAGTTTGATGAAATGGACTATTGGTGAGAAAATCTAAACTACCAAGATCGACACAAGAAAAAATAATTGGAATTGTCTAATAACTATAAAAGAAATTGGAAAAGTTCTTGAAGTATTTCCACCTAAAGCATGCTAGGTCATTATGGTCTTACAGGTAAGTTCTATAAAGTATTCAAGAAATTAATAAATCCCATACTATCTAATCAGTGCAGTTTTTGTCTGCATTTTTCATTATTTCTTTTCTTTTTGGTGGTACGCAGGCCTCTCACTGCTGTGGCCTCTCCCATTGCGGAGCACAGGCTCCGGATGCGCAGGCTCAGCAGCCATGGCTCACAGGCCCAGCCGCTCCGCGGCATGTGGGATCTTCCCGGACCGGGGCACGAACCCGTGTCCCCCGCATCGGCAGGCAGACTCTCAACCACTGCTCCACCAGGGAAGCCCCTCATTACTTCTTTAGGAAAGATTCCCAAAAATGGAATGACTAGTTCAAAAAGTATGAAAATGTTTATGCATCTTGGCTCTCTTGACTGATTTATAGTGAGGATAACTAGCACTGTATTTTCATTTGCACAGCTCATCCCTGTCCTGTGGCCAATCTGTTTTTATGTCTTACATAGCCTCTTGGTTCACAGGCAGTGCCATGCCATCCCCTCTCAATGTCCTTTTGCAAAGCAAGACAATCACATATATTTTGACATCTGTTGTGACATCCATTGCTAATCTGAGAGAAAAGTGGAAAGTGGACAGTAAAAAAGGATAACTCATGAAGAATCAGAATGCAGGTAGCAGTATGACCTTACAAAACAGTGGTACAGGACTGCTTTGTAGACCAGCTTCCTAAAATAAAGAGATTTTGAGAGAAACAACAACAAAGCTGCCTCTTGATTTGTCTGTTCTTCTTTAAAACTTCTGATTTTACAGCCGGAGTAAGCAGCATTTTCAAATTATCCCAGGTCTCATCACTCTAGGAGGGCTTCATAATAACTGTACACAATATTTTACTGAATCCCTGAATCTTTAGATTTTAATTTAATTTTAATTCTGTGTGAGATTCTGGGAAAGAAGTGGGGCAGGGGAAGGTATGTTCAGGGATTAAGTGACCCAGTGAGAGGGGAAGTTCTACAGCTTTCATGTAATAGCAGAACCTGCCAGACCACTGCTGTCATAAAGAACAGCAACAACAGTCCAGCAGGGATTTGGATCTCCTGGCGCTTAGAGAGAACATGCCTTACCAAAGTTAATATCAGCTAACACGAGGGTGGCTCCCCGGCTGAGGCACCATGGCCATTTTCCAGAATGTAAACGGGAGGCCATGGTGCAGGAACCATGACAGATGTTGGGCCACACTGTGTGTGTCCAGGGTGATCTGCATGGACACTGGGATACATGCGTCTCTCCTCTTCATGGCTGAGGACCACTAAGAAAGGTCCAGGCAGACCACAGGACTCAGTCCAGGGGAGTACATGTGACAGCAAATGCTAGTGCTCGTGCTAAGGCCCAGAGAGAAATAGTCACCATGCGACTACAAAAGGAGCAAGCAAAGGGAGGGAAAATACAAATGCAGAACCTAGAAGGAGGGTGGAATAGGGAAGAGTCTTATGATGCAAGCAGACATTTGGGAGAGTATCAAATATAGAATGTGAGATCACATAAACTCTGGATTTAAGTCTGGGGTGGGGTCCCAATGTGGTCACTTATTGGCCATGTTACACTGGGCAAGTTACCTATAAGCCAGCCTTTCTGAGCCTCTGGTTTCCCGTCTGTAAACTGGAATACCACCACCTAAATCACAGGCTTTTCTGTAAAAGTTATTTTAAATAGCATATTAAGTATCAAGACAATGCCTGGCACATAAAAGATGCTCATATACTTGACGCTTGCTGTCACTCGGATATCAGCTGGGGGTCTCAGTGCCCATGAAGACTGAAGGCTCCAACTTCATATACTGTGGAACAATTAAAGACCCCTCCATACCTTTTAAAAAAAACTCTCAGGAATGTGCATGCTACACTTGTGTGTGTGTTTTTGTATGTGTGTTTGTGTGTCTGTGTTTTGGGGTAAATGGGCAGGGAGGAGATTTAACTCAACATGTCAGATTACAAAAATGTAGCTTCCTCTATTTTCTATTAATTCATCTCATCTTTTTCTCAATTTTGGAAGAAAACATGCACATACGAATTAAAAGTAACACTCTTCACATTAAAATATATTTCTAGTTATTTCCACTTCTTTGGGTAAATACTCTGTCAATTTAAGTGTCAAATTCCCCATCATCAACGGTGTTCCTCTCTTTTCTTAAAGGATCTCCCCACCCCTCCCACCTTTATATAAGTCTATCTGGGAGCAGGGGGGAAGCTCATACCTTCCTGGCAGCAGGGGAGGGAGTGTCTGGTCCTGTGTTGTCCTTCCTTGTAGCCCCTGATAAACTCAAGGCTGAGGACAACTCACCTCCACCCAGCATTTAGGCAGCGGCCTCTGTCCTCAGTGTAACCACTGCTCTCTATAGCTGGGTTCTCCTCCCACCCTCAGCAGCTCTTGCAGGCTCAGCAAATCTTCTAAGCTCTGACCATGACTCCAATTTAATTGCCAGCTTGGCCAGCCCTCCTTGAAGCCCTTGGCCACAGTGTCACTTTGTCCAGAGCTTGCCAGAGTGCCCTTCAAATATATACCATATTTTCACTGGGCATGGAGGTACAGTCTGGTCCTTTCCTTGTTATCCACAGTGTATGAGAACAGTGTGGTGGGTGTTAGGGAGAAATAGTGTCGAGTCCTCACTCTATGTTTTACAGTGCCATGTCAATCCTGCTGTGGTTACCATATGTCACCATGAGGCATTGCAGCCACATCTCTTCCTAGAGTCATAAAGAGGAAGAAGGTAGAAGCCCTCTCACTTTTGGCTTTTTCTTCAACCTAACTAGAATTTCTTACATCTCAGCTCCCTTGAGCAAAGCCAATGCAATGGAGAAACTGTATTCCTGCAGAGGCCAGAGTCCTGACCTGAGATGCATTTCCTAAACCCTTTCTTTCCTCATCCTACAGAAGACTTTCCATGTCCACTTCTTGTCACATGGTCCCTTCAGGATCATAGTCTGGATCTTCTCTACACCAGAGTTTAGAATAAAATGCTATGATTAGAGTCAGATAAGTCTGAGTCTTGATATATAATGGGGAGTATCTGTAATTTAGGAAATTCTTGGAGCCTTTAAGACACCCAGAAGTTGCACACTGACACTCCCTGATTGCCCTGCAGCTTTAATAATCTCAACATTCCTTGAGGCAAAGGTTTCCTTTAGTTGAATGTGGAGGCCACAAGCAAATGCAAAAGGGGAAAATTCTAAAACATTCTTATCATATCAACATCACCTTTGTGGCCTCTTATTCCAGACTCCCAATTCCAATAGATCCGCTCAGGTCCTGAGTCACTCTGCCTCATTGCACCTGCTGGCTCTAGTCCTTCCCACCTAGACTCAGGTAGAAACTCAGATAGTCCTGGGATTTATATACACGCAGAAGCAGAAAGCAGACACTGCCACAAGCTGTTAGGATACACAGAACAGAATTATTAAAGGATAGGAAGGATACAGATGAAGGATTTATATTTCAGAAAAGCAAACTACTAAAATTGGACAATTTTGTTCTTAAAAGTCCATTGGCCTGTCCAGCACTGGTGATTTTTCACTGGCAGCTTCTTACTCCTTAGCCCAAACCATCTCCTTCCTACCTCCCTTTTCTCCTTCTGTCTTTCCTCTTAACCTGTTCCACCCTTGCTGTTCTAAGGCAGTTCTTCTCCAGCTCCAATACAAAACACCTGGGGATCTTAGTGCAATGTAGATTCTGATCCAATAGGTTGGTTGGGCCCAAGATTCTCCATTTCTAACAAGCTCCTGGGTGTGGTCCATCATGGTCCCAGGACTACACTTTGAGTAGAAGGCTTTGGGGAATTCCACATTTTTCTTTATACAAATCAGTTCTACTCTTCCAGGCTCCCATTGCCATGCTACATTTCCACACCCACCATTTTGCCTTTCCAAACCCAATGTTTTGCACAACAAATGGAACTAGTATTTGGTACAGCCCACCCTCTTTGGAAGACAGCTTCATTTTAAAAACTCAGATGTTGTTGTTTCCTCTGCATCATAGCCATAATCTCTAGGTTATCTGTCTATCATTAAGCAGATATCACCAGTGGCTAATCTTTTTTGTGGCTCCCACCTCATTCACACTCCCACTCTTCTTCTCTGCCTACTTCATCTCACCCCACTAGTCCCTATCCCAGAATAATCTCATTTAAGAGAGCAATACTTTTAAGCTGACTTCCTTCAAGCCTGCACCATGTGGGCAAAACTGATAAACACAGAGAGAGGCAAGGACTTCTTGTTGATAAAAATAAAAAAGGAAAGGGGAGAAAATACCAAGCCAATGAGGTAGAGTTTGCCAGGAAGGCTTCTAAATTTGTTCTGTTGTGAATTCAAACTGGAACACTGGGAACTTCATATCTTCACTACTTTATTAGGTGATAAGTAATTAAAAGTGTCTCAAAAAAATGGCACTGAAGAAGATTTGCATCCAACATGTATTTGGCTCATCTGAACACAGAAGCATTTGAGAAATGTAAAATCTTTAATCGCTCTAAATTACCCAAGCATGAACCAGGCCAAGAGCGTCAATTCCTTCTAAAATAAGATACAGGTGTTCTGAAAAATCTAAAGCAGTCTGTTCATTTTAAATTACTCTTCACTCCATGTGCCCACAGGGGAGGGAGGATTGAAGAAGGCATTTTCCATCACTAGTGGAATGACAGCGGTGATTAAAAAAAAAAAAAAAAGAAGAAGAAGAAGAAAGAAAAGAAAAGAAACAAACCTCTTCTTTCTGTCTTAGCTGCCCAACAAAAGCAGGGGCAAATATATAGCCTCAAGTGGACTTTTTGACTAATCCTCATGGTAAATTGCATCACCGGTCTCAATTTTTCACTCTGCCTGAATCCATGCCCTTTGCCAAATGATTTTGAAGTTCCTCCCCCTAAAGGTACAGAGTATGTTTCTCCACACCTCGACTTTGGTTTGTCCATGTTACTTTCTCTGGCCATAGAATGAAGCAGCAGGAACAGTGTGTTAGCTCTGAGCCCAGGACTTAAGAGGCCTTGTGTGATGCTTCTTGCTCTTTGGGACTTTTGCCGTCACCACAATAGAACATTCCCTGTCTAGCCCTCTGGTCCCAGGAGGAGGATGAAAAATTCATGGAACAGAGATGTTTCAACCAAAAAGAATGTGAAGGAGCCAAGCCCAAATCATCTGGCTCTCAGCCAACCCACAGACACACCTAAGTCATTTCTGTGCCACTGAGTTTCTGTGGTTATTTGTTCCACGGTATGATCATAGCAATAGCAGACTACTATAGTACTATCAGGTAGCATTGAGAGCTAGGAGTACCCTATTCTTGGTCTGGTGCTGTAAATCTATCTTTCAGTATGAGCACAATATTCATGACTGGCATCTCCTTAATATTGAGAGTATCTCTTTTGGTTGCAACAGTATGCACAATTCATCACTTCCATTTTTCTGAATTTTAAAACACTTTTTAGGTTTTGGCTAAGGTCCAGAACTCCTCTGGAGCTTAATGTTAACTATATCTTAAAACATATCTTTTGAAAAAACTGCTTTCTAAGGGTTCTTGGTATAGGGTTATAACACCTCCAGGAAAAGTGTACCTTACCCCAATGGGACTGTGCCTGTAGGAACTGAAGGCATCCCACTGTTTGTCCTGGAAGGATACTCATTAGATAAGGAAGCAGACAATAGTGAATTTGAATTCAAAATTGTTGGCTGTGTGGCCTTGAACAAGTTACTTAATCTCTCTGAGCCTCAATTATTTGATCTATAAAATGAAATCTCATGGGGCATTAAATTAGGTAAGAAATGTAGAACACCCAGTCTGACACCTGACATATGCCAGTAGCAGAATAAGTATTCACTTCTTTCTCACTCTGACTCCCCTCTCATCTTATGCAAGGAGCTACTATGGCTACATGAAAAAAACAGCTATTTTGGTGTTGAACTACGATTGTTCAATAGGATTTCCTGAGTTCCTAATATGTGCCAAATACAGTGCTTTACTGAGGATACCACATGAGTAAGACAGGGTCCCCAGCTTTAGTGAACTAGAGTGTAGCTGACGACACTCTGGGGTGGGTACTATTTTCTCTATTATCTCATTTAATTGCCTTAACAATCCTGTGAGATCTTATCCCCATTTTGCAGAGCAGCCTCAAATCATACAGCTAGGAAGCAGCAGAGCAGGGATTCAAACCTGGGTAGTCTGGGTCCCTGCCCATGCTCTTAACCCCTCTGCTATGATGGTATCAATTAAAGTTAAATATGCACAAGCTCCATGACACAGAAGTCCTTCTTCCTGCCAGCTCTCCCTGCCAGCTCTCCCTGCACCTGTGTGCAAGACAACGTATATAAGAACCTTCACTGCCGAACCATTTACAATATTGATAAACTGAAACAACACAATGAGGGAAGGTACTGGAAAATGGGCATTGCATGATGCCATTTATGTTACAATTTTAGATTTTTTTAGGTATATGTACATATGCATGTAAATATATGAGAAAAGTCACCACATGGATAACCTCTTGGGAAGTGACCAGGAAAGAAAGTGGGTGGTTTTAAAATGAGACTGTATCTGTATATTACTGATTCAATTAAAAATTAATATTTTTAATCCCTCCTTAACAAAAAACTCATTGTGAAACTACAAAGGCTGACTGGAAGAGTATTCTATGAGCTTAGCACCAGCTGTGTAACAGTTGGATGGAGGAAATATAACAAGCTGAAAAAATTAGAACTAGAAAATCATAAAACATAGATAGGACCATTACTTCCCAGATGAATCACACATACAGAAAGGCTCCAAGGTACTGAGGGATTAACATGGCAGTAAGTAAGGGTTTGAGGACTCTTTAAATATCTTATAATTTTATTTGCCAGTTATATCTCAATAAAGCTGAAAAAAATAAGGGTTTGACTACTGCCCTCATATTAATAGAGAGTGGGCATAAAAAAATTTTACACAGTCATTTCCTGGGAATTGGTGATGGAAGAGAGAAGAGTAACCATTCCCTGCGCTGAAAATTTTTAGTATAAGCCTTCAAACAAACAGCATGAAACAGTAAGTATTAGAAGAGGAAGATAGAACATTCCAGTGGAGAAGACAGCTGGCTCGGCCTGAGAAGACCTGGATCCTATTCCTGGTCTTCTTGTAATTCACTTGCCATCTCCAGACACAGGACATTTTACACCCAGAGGAGGTCTTAGAGACCTTAGATCCTCCTCACTTTACAGATGAGGAACTGAAAACAAAGGCAGGAGGTGGGTTGCTCAAACTCTCCTGGTAGCAGTGGAGCCCAGGCTGGAAACCCAGCAGAACCCTCCCCTAACACCACACACTCATGGTTGAGCCTCCATTCACAGGTGAGAACAGAGCCACTGTGATACCTGTCTGCACCGTGGACAGCTACAGCGTTCAATTATGTATGAGGCACTCGGACCTGTGCAAAGGGGAAGGTGTTAAGCATGAGATTTCTTTTTTCCTTAGCATTTTATTGAGATATAATTGATGTACAGCACTGTGTAAGTTTAAGGTGTACAGCATAATGATTTGACTGACATATATCAACAAATGATGACCACAGTGCATTTAGTGAACAACTTACATAGGTATAATATGAAAGAAATAGAAAAAAATTTTTCCTTTTGATGAGAACTCTTAGCATTTACTCTCATATACAACAGTGTTAATTATATTTATCATGTTGCACACTACAGGGATGTTACATGTCTCAAGTTTTTTATTAAGTAAAGCCTACTCTTGAAAGAGACATGGGAGAACCAAGGCATATACATTTATTTGTTTATTCATGAATTCATTTATTTCTAAAATAAAATATTTTCTATGCACTTATTGGGCATTATGAGTATGATACAGTAAGGGACACTTTCATAGATTAGAAATAAATTCCCTTCTCAATAATTAAATCTAGTAGGAGATTATGATGACTGTGTGTTCCCTGCAATATTAGCAATATATAAACAATATATAAAATTCAGCAATGTATAAGAAGGGTAATAGATCATGTGGTATTCATCCCAGGAATATAAGGTTGGTTTAACATTTGAAAGTGAATCATTATAATTCACCACACTAACAGAATAAAAGAGAAAAAAACATATCATAACAAGAGATGCAGAAAAAATATTTGACAAAATTCAAAAGCCTATTGATGTTAAAACCTCTCAGAAAACTAGAAATAGAACGGCGTTTTCCTGAGTGTGATAAAGGGAACCTACAAAAAACCTACAGCTAACATATTTAATGGTGAAATACTAAACATTTTTACCC
This sequence comes from Leucopleurus acutus, assembly GCF_964270905.1. NCBI lineage: Eukaryota > Metazoa > Chordata > Mammalia > Artiodactyla > Delphinidae > Leucopleurus > Leucopleurus acutus. The sequence goes on along the minus strand of NC_139147.1, from coordinate 131,893,203 downwards.
AAGATCAGGAATAAGGTAAAGATTTCCACTTTCCCTACATGTATTCAACAGTGTACTAGAAGTTCTAGATAGTTCAGACAAGAAGAAAAAAGATTAAAAAGGAGAATGATCATTACTCACAGACAATATTATTGTGTACTCAGAAAGTATGGAATCTAAAAAATAAACTAATAAAACTAATAAACAAATTAGGAAAGTCACAGGATACAAAGTCATGTACAAAAATCAACTGTAGTTCCATTTACTAATAATAAGTAATTAGAAAATAAGATAATATAATTTAAAATAGCATGAAAATAAAGTACATAGAAATAAAATGAACAAAAAATGTACAGACCTATACAGTAAAAATTATTACAGTTTTTTGAGAAATTTTTTAAAAAATTTAAAGAGACATATCATGTGAAGATATACATGTTTAGATGTCAATTATCCCCAAATTGATGTAAAATTCAAAGCAATCTCAACCAAATATAAGCAAAATCTTTTGAATAAATTGTCAAGCTGATCTTAAATTTTTCTGAAAATGCACATGATCTAGAATAGCCAAAACAATCTTGAAAACTAAGAATGTTAGAGGACTCTCAGTATCTGAATTCAAGATATACTATAAAGATATACTAACCAAGAAAGTTTGATACTGTTGTAAGGATAGAAAAGTGGTAAACAGAACAGAGTCTAGAAATGAACACACAAACACTTTCAACTGATTTTCTTTCTTTTTTTCAACAAAGGTAATTCAGTGTGGAACAAAAAATTTTAAAAACTCTTAACAAGTGGCACAGAAACAACTGGATATCTGTATAAAAAATAGTTTCAAATCCTCTGACAGTCTATAAACAAAACTTAACCTGAGATGGGTGCATAAATATTTACAATTGTTATATCTTCTTCTTGGATTGATCCCTTGATCATTATGTAGTGTCCTTCCTTTCTCTTGTAATAGTCTTTATTTTAAAGTCTATCTTGTCTGATATAAGAATTGCTACTCCAGCTTTCTTTTGATTTCCATTTGCATGGAATATCTTTTTCCATCCCCTCACTTTCAGTCTGTATATGCCCCTAGGTCTGAGGTGGGTCTCTTGTAGACAGCATATATACAGGTCTTGTTTTTGTATCCATTCAGCCAGTCTGTGTCTTTTGGTTGGAGCATTTAATCCATTACATTTAAGGTAGTTACCGATATGTATGTTCCTATTACCATATTCTTAATTGTTTTGGGTTTGCTTTTGTAGGTCGTTTCCTTCTCTTGTGTTTCCTGCTTAGAGAATTTCCTTTAGCATTTGTTGTAAAGCTCGTTTGGTGGTGCTGAATTCTCTTAACTTTTGCTTGTCTGTAAAGGGGATGTCAAAAGCCATGACTATAAAGCTTCTAGAAGAAAATACAGCGGGATATTTCTGTGGCCTTGAAAAAGCCAAATATTACTTAGTTAAGACACAAAATGCAATAAGTATAAAAGAAAAAAAGGACTGGATTTTATTAAATTTTTTAAAAATACACTAGTAGAAAATGAAAAGTCTGGTCATTGAGGATGATATTTGCAATATGACTATTCAGAGTATACAAAGAAGTCCTACAAATCAACAATAAAAATAGAAACTTATAAAAATATGGGTGGGGCTTCCCTGGTGGCGCAGTGGTTGGGAGTCCGCCTGCCGATGCAGGGGACGCGGGTTTGTGTCCCAGTCCGGAAGGATCCCACGTGCCGCGGAGTGGCTGGGCCTGTAGGCCATGGCCGCTGGGCCTGCGCGTCCGGAGCCTGTGCTCCACGGCGGGAGAGGCCGCAGCAGTGAGAGGCCCGCGTACCGCAAAAAAAAAAAAAAAAAAATATGGGTAAAGATATGTACAGACACTTCACAAAATAAAATACACAATGGCCAATATGCACATGAAAAGAGGCCCCACATAATTTAGTCATTACGGAATACAACTTAAACCACAGTAAGATAATATTTCATGATCACTGGAATGGCTAAAATAACAAAGACCTACAATATCAAATGTTGCCATGGATGTGGAGTGATTGGAACTTTCATCAGTCCCCTCTAGGAGTGTAAAATAGTGTGACCACTTTGAAGGACAGTTCAGAGAACCGTATAAAGTTAAACAAAAATATATGCCCACTAAAACACTGTATAATAATCTTCATAGAAGTTTTATTCATAATAGCTGAAAACTGAAACTAGTCCAAATGTCCATAAAAAGGGGAATGAATAAAAAAATATTTTGATATATTTAAATAATGGATAAACTACTGATACATAAAACAACACAGATGAATCTCCAAAACATTATGTTGAAACAGAAAAGCCAGACACAAAAGAGTACATTTATACAGACTAAAACAAATCTATGGGAATAGAAATCTGAATAGTGGCTGTCTTCTTGGGAGGCAAGAGCTTGGGAGGGGAGGGGCATGAGATGACTTTCTACATTCCACACATTGTGTGGAATATGGTTGGTTGTTACATAAGTGTATTTGATCGTCAAAATGATATGCACTTAAATGGAACCGAATAGACCTGGGAATTTTATATGTAATTTTATACTTCAATTTTAAGATAAAGGGCAAAAAAATGGTTCCCCAAATCCCACTGGGGAAAGATATTTGTGTATTCCATTTCAGGATGAAGAACTAACCTCTACACTCCAATCCAAGCTAAAACATCAATATTTTCCATTCCAATACCAAAATAAGAAATATTCAACACCATTAAAGAGAGACTCTGTGTGTTTCTCTCTTTTATTCTTCTCTCTCTATTCCTCTCTCCCTCCTACCCTCCCTCCCTCTCTTGCTCCTTCTGGCTCTCCTCCTCCCGCTCTTGGTTTTCTTCTTCTTCTTTTGAGGGTCCCTAGAAAACTGGGAAAAGATTTATATGCAGAATATAATTTTACTCAACCCAAAAATTTAAATTATGTGAGCCCAAAGCCTGACCAACATACAAAAATGATGTCTCTCAATCTTTCTTCACAGGTCTGGACAAGCCAACTACAAGGGCCAGGTATTCCTATAGTTCCCTTAGATCAGGAATCCAAGGAAAGGGCAGGTTCAAAAGATTTTGTTTTAGGTCAGTGTATTTCTTATGAACCTCTTTCGGAGTTGAATTTCCAATGTTCTAGAGGGGTCTTTTGTGGGCCTGACCTCACCTTGATTTTTTTGCAGTGGTGCCTTTTTCGTCCCTGGTCCCTAAGATACAAACTCCTGTGTTTTTGGACAAGGTCTCACGGTTTCCTAGCTGGGCAGAGATTGGTCTCTGTGAAGACAAGGATACATGGTCCTGGAACCGGTCCTTTACCTCCACAGCAGTAATGGGTTTGTGTCCACTGAGGCTGGACCCAATGAGCTGACATAAAGAGGACAAACACCAAAGAATCCCCATCTGCAGCTTCTAGGCACAAGCAGATATTTTTGGCTCTTGACTTGCCAGTAATTGCATCATCTTTCATAGCTCTCTGATTGTAAAGTTGACTCTGCCTCCATTTCTGGAAGGTTTTTCAGGTCTGTGAAAAGTATCTTCTCCCTCCTGCAGCTCTATATCCTTTTTCAAGACTTAGATTGGTTTCAAAATCATCAGTTTCACTGTCCATCTTACACTTGTTAGTAGCACAATTAGGTAAAGCATTAGTTCCTGAGTATCTGTTTTGATCTCAGTAGTCATTTGTTTTCCCATTTGTGCCAAGAGAGTGAGAGAAAAAGGGAGCGAATGTGTGTGACAAATATTGCACCCATTTAGTTTTGAAGAATTTCTTTGGGATTCTGTTTATAAAGCCCTCCACTTCCACACTCTGCTTAGTTGAATCTATCATCATATATCTAGCAATATTTGTCATCATTATCCCTGCAACCAAGCCTGATCCTTTCGAGTACACAGATATTGAGTTCATATAAAATAAAATTGGAGAGAGGGGGAAGATGGCTGAAGAGTAAGACGCGGAGATCACCTTCCTCCCCACAGATACACCAGAAATACATCTACACGTAGAACAACTCCTACAGAACACCTACTGAATGATGGCAGAAGACCTCAGACCTCCCAAAAGGCAAGAAACTCCACACGTACCTGGGTAGGGCAAAAGAAAAAACAATAAACAGAAAAAAGGATAGGGATGGGACCTGCACCAGTAGGAGGGAGCCGTGAAGGAGGAAAGGTTTCCACACACTAGAAGCCCCTTCACGGGCAGAGACTGCGGGTGGTGGAGGCAGGGGAGCTTCGGGGCCGTGGAGGAGAGCGCGGCAACGGAGGTGCGGAGGGCAAAGCAGAGAGATTCCCGCACAGAGGATTGGTGCGAACCAGAACTAATGAGCCCAAGAAGCTTGTCTGCTCACCCACCAGGGTGGGCGGGGCTGGGAGCTGAGGCTCGGGTTTCGTTCAGAGTGCAGGGAGAGGACTGGCAACGTGAACACAGCCTGAAGGGGATAGTGCACCACGGCAGGCCGGGAGGGAGTCCGGGAAAAAGTCTGGACCTGCCAAAGAGGCAAGAGACTTTTTCTTCCCTCTTTGTTCCCTGGTGCACGAGGAGAGGGGATTAAGAGCGCTGCTTAAAGGAGCTCCAGAGAAGTGGGGGAACCACGGCGATCAACGCGGAACCCAGAGACAGGCATGAGATGCTAAGGCTGCTGCTACCGCCACCAAGAAGCCTGTGTGCGAGCACAGGTCACTCTCCACACCTCCCTTCCAGGGAGCCTGTGAAGGCCGCCACTGCCGGGATCCCGGGATCCAGGAACAACTTCCCCGGGAGAATGCAGGGCACACCTCAGGCTAGTGCAACGTAACGCTGGTCTCTGCCACCGAAGGCTCACCCTGCACTCCTTACCCCTCCCTCCCCCCAGAATGAGTGAGTCAGAGCCCGTAAATCAGCAGCTCCGTTAACCCCGCCCTGTCTGAGCAAAGAACAGATGCCCTCCGGCGACCTACACGCAGAGGCGGGGCCAAATCCAAAGCTGAACCCCGGGAGCTGTGCGAACAAAGAAGAGAAAGGGAAATCTCTCCCAACAGCCTCAGGAGCAGCTAATTAAATCTCCACAATCAACTTGATGTACCCTGCATCTGTGGAATACCTGAATAGACAACGAATCATACCAAATTGAGGAGGTGGACATTGAGAGCAAGATTTATTATTTTTTCCCCTTTGCCTCTTTTTGTGTGTATGTGTATGCTTCAGTGTGAGATTTTGTCTGTATAGCTTTGCTTTCACCATTTGTCCTAGGGCTCTATCCATCTGTTTTGTTTTTTATACTTAAAATTTTTTCTTCTTAATAATTATTTTTTTATTTTAATAACTTTATTTTATTTTACTTTATTTATTTTATTTTCTTTTATCCTATTTCTTCCTTTCTACTTTTTCTTCCTTTTATTCTGAGCCGTGTTGATGAAAGGCTCTTGGTGCTGCAGCCAGAAGTCAGTGCTGTGCCTCTGAGGTGGGAGAGTCAACTTCAGGACACTAGTCCACAAGAGACCTCCCAGCTCCATGTAATATCAAATGGCGAAAATCTCCCAGAGATCTCCACCTCAACACCAACTCCCAGCTTCACCCAACGACCAGCAAGCTACAGTGCTGGACATCCTATGCTAAACAACTAGCAAGACAGGAACACAAACCCACTCATTAGCAGAGAGGCTGCCTAAAATCATAATAAGTCCACAGGCACCCCAAAACACACCACCAGACGTGAAGCTGCCCACCAGAAAGACAAGATCCAGCCTCATCCACCAGAACACAGGCACTAGTCCCCTCAACCAGGAAGCCTACAAAACCCACTGAACCAAATTAGGCCAGTGGGGAGAGACACCAAAAACAATGGGAACTATGAACCTGCAGCCCGCAAAAAGGGGACCCCAAAAACAGTAAGATAAGCAAAATAAGAAGACAGAAAAGCACACAGCAGATGAAGGAGCAGATAAAAACCCACCAGACCTAACAAATGAAGAGGAAATAGACAGTCTACCTGAAAAAGAATTCAGAATAATGATAGTAAAGATGATCCAAAACCTTGGAAAAAGAATAGACAAAATGCAAGAAACATTTAACAAGGACCTAGAAGAACTAAATGTGAAACAATCAACGATGAACAACACAATAAGTGATATTAAAAATACTCTAGAAGGGATCAAGAGCAGAATAACTGAGGCAGAAGAACGGATAAGTGACCTGGAAGACAAAATAGTGGAAATAACTACTGCAGAGCAGAATAAAGAAAAAAGAATTAAAACAACTGAGGACAGTCTCAGAGACCTCTGGGACAACATTAAACACACCAACATTCAAATTGTAGGGGTTATAGAAGAAGAAGAGAAAAAAAAGAGACAGAGAAAATATTTGAAGAGATTATAGTTGAGAACTTCCCTAATATGGGAAAGGAAAGTTAATCAAGTCCAGGAAGCACAGAGAGTCCCATACAGGATAAACCCGAGGAGAAACACGCCAAAACACATATTAATCAAACTGTCAAAAATTAAATACAAAGAAAATATATTAAAAACAGCAAGGGAAAAACAACAAATAACACACAAGGGAATCCCCATAAGGTTAACAGCTGATCTTTCAGAAGAAACTCTGCAAGCCAGAAGGGAGTGGCAGGACATATTTAAAGTGATGAAGGAGAAAAACCTACAACCAAGATTACTCTACACAGCAAGGATCTCATTCAGATTTGATGGAAAAATTAAAAGCCTTACAGACAAGCAAAAGGTGAGAGGCTTCAGCACCACCAAACCAGCTTTACAACAAGTGCTAAAGGATCTTCTCTAGGAAAGAAACACAAGAGAAGGAAAAGACATATAATAACAAACTCAAAACAATTAAGAAAATGGGAATAGATACATACATATTGATAATTACCTTGAATGTATATGGATTAAATGCTCCCACCAAAAGACACAGACTGGCTGAACAGACACAAAATGAAGACCCATATATATACTGTCTAGAAAAGACCCACTTCAGACCTAGAGACACATACAGACTGAAAGTAAGGGGATGGAAAAAGATATTCCATGCAAATGGAAGCCAAAAGAAAGCTGGAGTAGCAATTCTCATATCAGACAAAATAGACTTTAAAATAAAGACTATTAGAAGAGACAAAGAAGGACACTACATAATGATCAAAGTATCGATCCAAGAAAAAGATATAACAATTGTAAATATTTATGCACCCAACATAGGAGCATCTAAATACATAAGGCAAATATTAAGAGCCATAAAAGGGGAAATCTACAGTAACACATTAATAGTAGGGGACTTTAACACCCCACTTTCACCAATGGACAGATCATCCAAAATTAAAATAAATAAAGAAACACAAGCTTTAAATGATATGTTAAACAAGATGGACTTAATTGATATTTATAGGACACTCCATCCAAAAACAACAGAATCCAAATTTTTCTCAAGTGCTCATGGAACATTCTCCAGGATAGATCATATCTTGGGTCACAAATCAAGCCTTGGTAAATTTAAGAAAATTGAAATTGTATCAAGTATCTTTTCCGACCATAATGCTATGAGACTAGATATCAATTACAGGAAAAGATCTGTAAAAAATACAAACATATGGAGGCTAAAAAATACACTACTTAATAACGAAGTGATCACTGAAGAAATCAAAGAGGAAATTTAAAAATACCTAGAAAGAAGTGACAATGGAGACACGATGACCCAAAACCTATGGGATGCAGCAAAATCAGTTCTAAGAGGGAACGTTAGAGTAATACAATCCTACCTTAAGAACCAGGAAACATCTCGAAAAAACAACCTAACCTTGCTCCTAAAGCAATTAGAGAAAGAAGAACAAAAAAAACCCAAAGTTAGCAGAAGGAAAGAAATCATAAAAATCAGATCAGAAATAAATGAAAAGAGATGAAGAAAATGATAGCAAAGATAAATAAAACTAAAAGCTGCTTCTTTGAGAAGATAAAATATGTTGATAAACCATTAGCCAGACTCATCAAGAAGAAAAGGGAGAAGACTCAAATCAATAGAATTAGAAATGAAAAAGGAGAAATAATAACTGACACTGCAGAAATACAAAAGATCATGAGAGATTACTAAAAGCAACTCTATGCCAATAACATGGACAACTCGGAAGAAACTGACAAATTCTTAGAAATGCACAACCTGCCAAGCCTGAATAAGGAAGAATTAGAAAATATGAAGAGACCAATCACAAGCACTGAAATTGAAACTGTGATTAAAAATCTTCCAACAGACAAAAGCCCAGGACCAGATGGCTTCACAGGTGAATTCTATCAAACATTTAGAGAAGACCTTACACCTGTCCTTCTCAAAGTCTTCCAAAACAGAGCAGAGGGAGGAACACCCCCAAACTCATTCTAGTAGGCCACTATCACTCTGGTTCAAAAAACCACACAAAGATGTCACGAAGAAAGAAAACTACAGGCCAATATCACTAATGAACATAGATGCAAAAATCCTCAACAAAATACTAGCAAACAGAATCCAACAGCACATTAAAAGGATCATACACCATGATCGAGTAGGGTTTATTCTAGGAATGCAAGGATTTTTCAATATACGCAAATCAATCAACATGATACACCATATTAACAAATTGAAGGAGAAAAACCATATGATCATCTCAATAGATGCAGAGAAATCTTTCGACAAAATTCAACACTCATTTATGATTAAAACCCTGCAGGAAGTAGGCATAGAGGGAACTTTCCTCCACATAATAAAGGCCATATATGACAAGCCCACAGCCAACATCGTCTTGAATGGTGAAAAACTGAAAGCATTTCCACTAAGATCAGGAAGAAGACAAGGTTGCCCACTCTCACCACTCTTATTCAACATAGTCTTGGAAGTTTTACCCACAGCAATCAGAGAAGAAATCGAAATAAAAGAATCCAAATCGGAAAAGAAGTAAAGCTGTCACTGTTTGCAGATGACATGATACTATACATAGAGAATCCTAAAGATGCTACCAGAAAACTACTAGAGCTAATCAATGAATTTGGGAAAGTAGGAGGATACAAAATTACTGCACAGAAATCTCTGGCATTCCTATACACTAATGATGAAAAATCTGAAAATGAAATCATGAAAACACACCCATTTACCATTGCAACAAAAGGAATAAAATATCTAAGAATAAACCTACCGAAGGAGACAAAAGACCTGTATGCAGAAAATTATAAGACACTGATGAAAGAAATTAAAGATGATACAAATAGATGGAGAGCTATACCATGTTCTTGGATTGGAAGAATCAACATTGTGAAAATGACTCTACTACCCAAAGCAATCTACAGATTCAATGCAATCCCTATCAGACTGCCACTGGCATTTTTCACAGAACTAGAACCAAAAGTTTCACAATTTGTATGGAAACACAAAAGACCCCGAATAGCAAAAGCAATCTTTAAAATGCAAAACGAAGCTGGAGGAATCAGGCTCCCTGACTTCAGACTATAGTACAAAGCTACAGTATTCAAGACAGTATGGTACTGTTACAAAAACAGAAAGATAGATCAATGGAACAGGATAGAAAGCCCAGAGATATACCCACGCACATATGGTCACCTTATCTTTGATAAAGGAGGCAGGAATATACAGTGGAGAAAGGACAGCCTCTTCAATAAATGGTGCTGGGAAAACTGGACAGTAAAAGTATGAGATTAGATCACTCCCAAACACATACACAAAAGTAAGCTCAAACTGGATTAAAGACCTAAATGTAAGGCCAGAAACTATCAAACTCTTAGAGGAAAACATAGGCAGAACACTCTATGACATAAATCACAGCAAGATCCTTTTTGACCCACCTCCTAGAGTAATGCAAATAAAAACAAAAATAAACAAATGGGACCTAATGAAACTTCAAAGCTTCTGCACAGCAAAGGAAACCACAAACAAGACCAAAAGACAACCCTCAGAATGGGAGAAAATATTTGCAAATGAAGCAACTGACAAAGGATTAATCTCCAAAATTTATAAGCAGGTCATGCAGCTCAATAACAAAAAAACAAACAACCCAATCCAAAAATGGGCAGAAGGGCTTCCCTGGTGGCGCAGTGGTTGGGAGTCTACCTGCCAATGCGGGGGACACGGGTTTGTGCCCCAGTCCGGGAAGATCCCACATGCTGCGGAGTGGCTGGGCCCGTGAGCCATGGCCACTGGGCCTGCGCGTCCAGAACCTGTGCTCCGCAGCTGGAGGGGCCGAGCAGTGAGAGGCCTGAGTACCGCAAAAAAAAAAAGAAAAAAAAAATGGGCAGAAGACCTACATAGACATTTCTCCAAAGAAGATATACAGACTGCCAGCAAACACATGAAAGAATGCTCAACATCATTAATCATTAAAGTAATGCAAATCAAAACTACCATGAGATATCATCTCACACCACTCAGAATGGCATCATCAAAAAATATAGAAACAATAAATGGTGGAGAGGGTGTGGAGAAAAGGGAACACTCCTGCACTGCTGGTGGGAATGTGAATTGGTTCAGCCAGTATGGAGAACAGTATGGAGGTTCCTTAAAAAACTACAAATAGAACTACCATATGACCCAGCAACCCCACTACTGGGCTTATGCCCTGAGAAAACCATAATTCAAAAAGAGTCATGTACAAAAATGTTCATTGCAGCTCTATTTACAATAGCCTGGAGATGGAAACAACCTAAGTATCCATCATCAGATGAATGGATAAAGAAGATGTGGCACTTATATACAATGGAATATTACTCAGCCATACAAAGAAACGAATTTGAGCCATTTGTAATGAGGTGCATGGACCTAGAGTCTGTCATACAGAGTGAAGTAAGTCAGAAAGAGAAAGACAAATACCGTATACTAACACATATATATGGAATTTAAGAAAAAAAATGTCATGAAGAACCTAGAGGTAAGACAGGTATAAAGATACAGACCTACTAGAGAATTGACTTGAGGATATGGGGAGGGGGAAGGGTAAGCTGTGACAAAGCGAGAGAGTGGCATGGACATATATACACTACGACAAGTAAAATAGATAGCTACTTGTAAGCAGCCGCCTAGCATAGGGAGATCAGCTCGGTGCTTTGTGACCACCTAGAGGGATGAGATGGGGAGGGTGGGAGGGAGGGAGAGAGACAAAAGAGGGAAGAGATATGGGAACATATGTATATGTATAACTGATTCACTTTGTTATAAAGCAGAAACTAAGACACGGTTGTAAAGCAATTATACTCCAATAAGGTGTAAAAAATATATAAAATAAAATATAATTTATCGTATGTTTCTTCCTGCCGTTGATCTCATATATCCGCCCTTCTCTGAGTTTTCCTCTGGTTGAAAAGCCACTGAAACCAGAAATATGTTTGAGATTCAAGCCAAGAGATAATTTGTTGAGACTAGTCCTTCTATTTGCCAACACAGTGTGCTTTCCTCCAACATAGGCCAGGGAACTTGGATAACATAATCTGACACAGAGAAAAGGAAAATGACCAACCATGTGGTTCTATCTATAAAGTGTATTCAAGTCAGTAAATATCTCTGGGGCACTCACTATATGCAGAATCTTGGAAGACATAAATAGTACCCTTTACACTGTTTCCATATAATTTTCTCTCTCATGATGATCATGAACTCACTCTAACCAGGTTAAGATGTTTTACGAAAGGCAAACTATTCCAAAATGCTATTAAAATGAGCCAGGAAATCAAAGGCTTTATACATTCTAAACATTCTACAGAGTTTTAACAGCTCTATCACTCTATAGTTGTAGAGAATATGACAAATCCAGGCGATAGCAAGATGGGATGTTCATATGTAGTTTCTGCACTAAGGTATTGGAAGAGGAAAATAACACAGATGTGAATGAGAAACATGGGGGGGGGGTGGAAATGAAAACCTACTGAGAAATGATGGAACCTTGGAGAAGTTGTCCACAAAAGAATTTCCTGGCATTATTTTTCTTGGATAATAACAACATTTTTAACATTAATTGTTAATAATTCATAACAACAATGCTTATATGTGCCAGGTACTGTTCTAAAGCTTTACATGCCTTAAAACATTTCACCTTCCCATGAGGTAGATGTTATTGTCCCCATTTTAGTGATGAGCAAAATAAAGCACAGAAAACTTCCACAATTTCACACAGCTAATAAATGGTAAAGTTGGGATTTAAACAGTCAGGTTCCAGAGCCCATGCTCTCCCTCACGATGGTACCTGATTTCATTCACTCAGTGGAATAAGAGGGTATGCTTTTTGTCAATTATTTCAAGACATGGTGGCTTCCCCTGACTTAGGTCATGTGTACATTCTACCTGGAAGCATATGTCAATCCTTTGCCTCAAGGATTATGTAATGAAAGAAACAAAGTTCACAGTCATTTTCCCTCATTTTTGTGTTCCTTACATACTCTTTATTTTGTTTTTTCGTTTGTTTTTACTTTTTAAAAAAAATGAAGTATAGCTGATTTACAATGTTGTGATAGTTTCAAGTATACTGAAAAGTGATTCACTTATACATATGTATATAAAATATTCTTTTTCAAATTCTTTTCCATTATAGGTTATTACAAGATGTTGAATATAGTTCCCTGTGCTATACAATCACACCTTGCTGTTTATCTATTTTATATATAGTAGTTTGAATCTGCTAATCCCAAACTTCTGAGTTATCGCTCCCCACACTTTCCCCTTTGGTAACCATAAAATTTTTTTCTATGTCTCTGAGTCTATTTCTGCTTTGTAAATAAATTCATTTGTATCATATTTTAGATTCCACACATAAATGATATCATATGGTATTTGTCTTTCTCTGTCTGACTTACTTCACTTAATATGATCATCTCTAGGTCCATTCATGTTGCTGCAAATGGCATTATTTCATTCTTTTTTTGGATTAGTAATATTCCATTGTATACAGATAGATAGATAGATAGATATATTCTTTGTCCATTCTGTTGATGGACATTTAGGTTGCTTCCATGTCCTGGCTATTGTAAATAGTGCTGCTATGAACACTAGAGTGCATGTATCTTTTCAAGTTACAGTATTCTCCGTATATATGCCCTGGAATGGAATCGCTGCATCATATGGTAATTCTTTTTTAGTTTTTTAAAGGAAACTCCATACTGTTAATCCATAGCGGCTGCACCAATTTACATTCCCACCGATAGTGTAGGAGAGTTCCCTTTTCACCACACCTTCTCAGCATTTATCATTTGTAGACCTTTTTATGATGGCCATTCTGACCTGTGTGAGATGATACCTCATTGTATTGTAGTTCCGATTTGCATTTCTCTAATAATTGGTGATGTTGAACATCTTTTCATGTGTCTGTTGGTCATCTGTATATCTTCTTCCTTCCATACTCTTTCAACAAGATGTTACTAAGAAATATTTTGTTTCAATCTCAGTGCCAGATTACAGTGTTTCAAAATTGTATTCAAAGAACCTACCCTTTAAGCCCATGGGTATTTTATATCTATAGTAGCAAAACTGACTGGTTTCTTTTCCTCCCCTAAAAATCTGACATAAAACTTGCAACACAAATCAGGTTAAAGTGAGGAGCGGGTCTTCCAGCTGCAGTCAATCACTCCCTGTTTGACAGGAAATGTTCCCTTGTTTGCAGAGTTCCCAAAACAAGTAGGGAAGCTCTAGAGTTGGTGAACAGCTGGCTGGACTTTTCACTGGATGCAGTGAAAAGAACAGTGAACTAGGAACTAGAAAAGTAAATTAGCTTGACTTTTGGAACATTTCTGTTTCCCTGAACCTTACTTTCTTCATTTTTCATAAAAGAGTTGAGTGAGTAGAAATTCTCTAAGGCCTTTAGATACAACATTCTACAGTTGTATAGATTTGGGGCTGTTTGGCTTTAGGGCAGAATGTTCTTTCTGGTCCCTACTTTCTGGGGAAAGGGTAAGTGGAAAAAATCCTCTCTGGGCTGGAAGAGGGAAACCCTGTTGCAGCCCTCGCTGCCTCTCCATCTCCCAACCTCTCTGCTGCTCAATCAGTTACACTCCTGCACTAATTACGTTGCAGAATCCACTGAGGAATCTAATACAGCCTTCATTTCTCCTAACAACACAGCAATTTCAAGCAGGTTCTAGGTGGTTAAATAAAAGGAAGGGTGAAAAAACTCACACCAGATGTAGTCCATATAAATACTACCACGCAGGTGTTTGGAGGGGAATAAGTTCTCCAAATTATGTAAATAAGTCCCTTTTCTTGACAACTCTTTTTAAAACAGCTATACACATTTCTTCAGGGATTTTTAAATTAATTTTAAAATATCAATTGTTCAGATTTGTGAGTTAATTCACACAATTATTGATATATCTTCAAATTTAATTTCTTAAAGCCAAGAGAATTAAACGTTTAACCATGATTTTTCCTCCAAGAACAAAAGGAGTGAAAAAGCATGAATTAATTTCATCACACAGACAGTGTAAGAGCAACATTTCAACCCCAGCTTCAGATTCTTCTCATTCAATCCTACCACCAGATCCATTAATAACAATAACAGGTGAGTCTGGTTTCTCCTTCTTTATGATGTTCTCACCTTTGATTGACTCTAATGAGCTACTGATCAAAAAATGAGCAGCCCAAGGGTAAGAGATAAGAGAAGAGAAAAGCACTGATTGTCTACACAGAGCCTTAGATAGAAGAGTTGGCTATGTTCACAAAGAGGCAGTATTTGATATTTGCTGAAAACACAATGAGAGATGGTTTTATTCCCTTTACTTGTCATCCACGGAGACCTTTTTACAAGTGGGCATCCTAGGGTAATATGATATTCTAAAAGTTTTATGAAAGGAATTTTAGACATATTCTCCTTTGAATGCCATCACAACAGTGAAACATTTGGAAAAAAATCACTGCCAAAGTCTTCACAAGCCCACAGCAACTTGAAGACCACGAGTCCCAAAACCACCACATAATGGTCTCATAATTTCAAAAGCAAATGAGACAAAGCACATCTAGGAGGGGTAGCTATAGAGCAACAAGACTCATTACACAAACCACCACAATCAAGCTTTATAACAGTGCCAGTTGTCATCAGCCAGCCCTCCACAAAGGAATGCAAACGCTTCGAGGTTGAGAAGCCCGTTCTTTTTAAGCAGTGCTTCTCAACCACGGCAACAAATTAGAATCACTTAGAAAGCTTTAAAAGAATAATAGTAATTTCTGGACTCTACCCACCAAAATATGAATTCCTTAAGGATGGGGAACAGGTATTAGCATTTGTTTTCTGAAGTCATAGGTGACTCTAATGTGCAGCTCAGGTTGAAAACCACTGTTTAAAGAAGCTGGTGGAGCTGTGAGGATGATATCATCAAAGATCAAAAGCATTAACCACTTTCAATTGTACTTATAAAGGAGAAGTTTATACTGCTCACATGATCTTAGCATCAGAAGTCACGAATGAGATGCACGCTAGGTGTGACCATACATCCCAATTTGCCCAAGATAACCTTGTTGGTTTATGCCTGTTGTTTCAGTATAATAATTAATGTCACTCCTTTTCATTTTCAAAAATGTGTGGTTTGGATGATAATTTATCTGTTAACGTATCCCTGAAGAACCCCAAGAAAACCAGTCACAAATCTCAGCTTGGCTCCTTACCTTGCCTGCCCCTCACTGGATGGCATCTCAGTGGTCTTCAAGACACTCTTCTCTACCTAACACCCATAACTGGAAACCAGTTGCAGTTGACCTCTTTTTGGCTAATTTTGCAACTCAAGCCAATCTTTGCTTTTGACCCTCTTCCATACTATTTTCCCCAAAATTTAGCATTGATCTTAGTGGTTCTCAACCTCTATCTGAGTGGGTCTCAAGCTGCATTTAGATTAAATTTTCAAACACCCAGGCCATATCCCAGGCATATAAAAGTAGAATCTCTGAGGGTTAAACTCAGGCATCAGTATTTTTAAAAGGTGATTTGAATGTGTAGTCAAGATTAAATTTTCAAACACCCAGGCTATAACCCAGGCATATAAAAGTAGAATCTCTGAGGGTTAAACTCAGGTATCAGTATTTTTTAAAGGTGATTTGAATGTGTAGCCAAGATTGAGATCCAGTACTGTCTAAGTGATTACAATAAGGAGGTGGTGTTGCCAACTAGTGAACTCTGTGCAATTCAGATTACTCTCTGTGATTCTGCTGATGCCCAAACTTCTTTTGTTTCTAAAGAGCCTTGTATAGAATGGCAAAACTTGTGTCAGATGGGAAAAGATGCACAGAGAAGCACTGGTACTGCTAAAAGAAATTATAATGATTCTGATCCAACAGAATCTAGGCTATAAACTAACTGAAATAGAAAACATCAATGCAAATCCATCCACAGAATGACCCACCATTTCATACTTTCTCACTCAGCAATTATTTCCTCATTCCTTTCCTTTATCTCAAACAAATCACCTTTTCCTGGGTTCCAACTCTCACATACACAAAATTATAACAACCCCAAAGTTATTATTTAGACAAGCTAAGGTACTTGGGTCTTTAATTGTTTGTTATCAGTCATCCCTTTGTCTATATAGTTATGTTGTCACATCATACAAAAAAGCATGACAACAAATGCCTCAGAAGTTATATTTGGGAGATAAAGATAGCCATAATAAAGACCCAGTCCACCAGAGTTAGATGTTTCTAAGATTAAAGACTTACAAAAGTAAAAATGTTATGAAGTTACAATGATAACATTTGAAAGCAGATTAGATATTAACTGAGGATTACTGGTTGTACAGAACATAAGGAGAGGAGGGCTAAGATATAAAAAAGTCAAAAATGGACTGAGTTCATTTAAATGACTGCTATAAAACACTATAATAAATGGCAGAATATATAATGGAAAACAGTCGAGACAAAGTCTGCACATTCCCCAGCAGTTCCTGTCCCTGGGATGGATGATACACTAAGGTAATAAAGACATCTGAAAATCGTGTTTACTTCCCTTTATTGAGGCTCTGCATACATTTTTAATGAAGGATTTAATGGAAACAGTGTGGACATGTTTTAAAGAGTATAGGAATTTGAGTCAGTTAGACCTAAGTGTGAATCTGAGATCTAGATTGTAATGACTAATTCAGTCAAACTCAGAGTCTTGGTTCCCTCATTTGTAAATGGAGGTTATATTGCTTATGTCACAGAAGATGTTGAAAGGATAAAATAAGGTAACCACAGTGCTTAGCACACAGAATATACTCACAAGTGACAGGTGAGTCTGTCTTTGAATGAATAACACCTGTTTCATGAGTATGTCTTTAATAACTGAGGAAAAAGAACCCTGTATGATTTCTGGACATCAGTGCAAATGTTACTTTCCTAAGCAGTTAGTTTCAGTATATGAATCCCATGTCCAGTATGTCCGGCTGCCTCTGTCATCACTGACTTAGAATTTCTACTTATCTGCTATTAACTGAATGTTTGTGTCCGCCCCCCACACACCCTGCCCCCGCCAATTCCTTATATTGAAACCTAATCCCCAGTGTGATGGTACTAGGACGTGAGGGCTTTCAGACGTGATTAGGTCATGAGGGTGGAGGCCTCATGAATGGGATTAGTGCCTTTATCAAGGAGACCCCAAAGAACTACTATGTCCCTTCTGCTGTGTAAGGACACAGAGAGAAGACAGCTGTCTATGAACTGGGAAGCGAACCCTCACCAGACACCAAATCGGCTGGTGCCTTAACCTTGGACTTCCCAGCCTCCAGGACTGTGAGAAACACATTTATGTTGTTTGTAATGCATCCAGTCTATGATATTGTTATGGCAGCCCAAAGAGACTCAGACACCATCTCTATAAAAGTGTGTTTGGGTGTCATTGTTGAGTACAATCATAAATATATTGACACTGGTGTGGTCAAGATGGTAGAGTAGGAGAACACTGAGCTTACTTCCTCCCACAGACACACCAAAACTACAACTATTTACAGAGCAACTATCTATGGGAATGACCTGGAGACCAGCAGAAAAGATTTTCTACAACTAAAGATATAAGGAAGGAGCTGCAGTGAGATGATTAGGAGGGGCAGAGACACAGTACAGTCAGAACTCACAGTTCTGGGTGGGCATCCTACAAACAGAAAGATAATCAGAGAGGTTCTTCCCAAGCAGTGAGGGGTCCGAGCCCCACATCAGACTCTGCAGCCCAAAGGTCCTTCACCAGGAAGATGAGTCCCCAGAACATTTAGCTTTGAAGGGCAGCAGGACACCCCTATGGGAGAGCCAGAGGGCTGAAGGAAACAGAGACTCTGCTCTTAAAGGACACACAAAAAATCTTACACACTCCCAGTCTCAACACAGAGGCAGTAGTTTGAAAGGACCCTGGGTCAGATCACCTGCTGATCTTGGAAAGCCTCACAGAAAGGCAAGAGGCAACTGGGACTCCCCCGGGGACGTACATACTGGTGGTGGACATTTGGGGGAGTTCATTCTACCATGAGGACACTATGCTGGCATGTACCACTTTGGAGTCCTTCCCCCAGCCTATTATAGCCAGGGGCTTATCTGCCCACCAGTTGGCAAGTATCAGCACCAGGCCCCAGGGCTGCACAGCCAGCAGTTCAGTGACCCAGCCCCACCCAACAGTGGGCTGGCAGCAACCTGGGACTCCAGAGCTAAGCAGCCAGCCATGTGAAGACCCAGCCATACCCAAAAGCAGGCTGACAGCTACCACATGAGGCAGGGCCTGGCAACCAACCAGGCTAGGGGCCAGCCCTGCTTACCAACACACCCACAGTAATCAGTCCCATCACAAGAGAAGGGCCTGGGCAGCCTACATAGGGGGCACCACTAGAGCATATAGCTCACGTGACCAGAGGTGAGTGTGTTGCTGGGCCCCAGAGGATGTCTCCTACATAAGACCACTTCTCCAGATTGGGAAACATAACAGACCTATCTAATACATAGGAGAAAAAAAACACACACACACACAGAGAAATTAGGTAAAATGAGGAGACAGAGGAATATGTTCCAAATGAAGAAACAAGCAAAACCCCAGGAGAAGAACTTAGTGAAGGGGAGATAAGCAATCTACTCAATAAAGAGTTCAAGGAAATGGTCATAAAGATGCTCAACAAACTCAGGAAAAGAATGGATAAACACAGTGAGGAGCTTAAAAAAGAGTTAAGAAAATATAAAGAAGAAACAGCAAAATAATACAATAATGGAAATTAAAAATACACTACAAGGAATCAATACTAGGTTAGATGATATAGATGAATGACTCAGTGAAGTAGAAGACAAAGGAGTGGAAATCACCCCAGCTGAAAAGAAAAAGGAATTTTTAAGAATGAGGATAGTTTTCTTAAACTATTGACCTCTGGGACAATGCCAAGCATACTAGCATCTGCATTAGAGGGATCCAAGAAGAATAAAGAAAGGGGAAGAGAATTTATTTGAAGAAATAATAGCTGAAAAGTTCCCTAAACTGGGGAAGAAAACAGAAATCTAGGTCCAGGAATCACAGACAGTCCCAAAAAAGATGAACCCAAAGAGGTCCACACCAAGACATATTGCAATTAAAATAGCAAAAATTAAAGATAGAAGATCTTAAAAGCAGCGAGAAAAAAGCAAGCAGTTACATACAAGGAAACTCCCATAAGATTATCACCTGAATTTTCAGCAGAAATTTTGCAGGCCAGAAGAGCATGGCATGATATATTCAAAGTGATGAAAGGAAAAAAGCCTACAACTGAGAATGCTCTACCTAGCAAGGTTATTATTCAAATCTGAAGGAGAGATCAAGAGTTTTACAAACAAGTAAAACATAAAAGAATTCAGTACCATTAAATAGGTCTTGCAAGAAATGTTAAAGGAATTTCTCTAAGCAGAAAGGTCACAAGTAGAAATATGAAAATTATGAAAGAAAAAATCTCACTGGTAAAGGCAAACACTTTATAAGTGGTGGATCAATTACTTATAAAGCTAGTAAGAAAGACTAAAAGATAACAGTAGTAAAATCATCTATATCCACAGTAAGTAGTTAAGGGATACACAAAACAAAAAGGTATATAATACAAAATCAAAAACATTAAACGTGGGTGAGGGGAGTAAACATATAGGGTTGTTAGAATGCATTTGAACTAAAGAGATTATCAATTTTAAATAATCATATATACATGCAAATAAACAGTGTTATATATAAACCCCATGGTAACTACAAACCAAAAACCCATAATAGATACACACAAAAAAAGAGAAAGAAATCCAAACACAGCACTAAAGACAGGCATCAAATCACAAGGGAAGAGAGGAAAACAAGGAGAAAGAAACAAAAAAGAACCACAAAAACAACCAGAAAACAACAAAAATGCAAATAAGTATATATGCATCAATAATTACTTTAAATGTAAATGGACTAAATGCTCCAATCAAAAAACAGAATGGTGAATGCATTAAACAAAATCCATATATATGCTGTCAACAAGAGACCCACTTCAGATCTAGAGACACATAAAGACTGAAAATGAGGGGCTGGAAAAAGGTATTCAATTCAAATTGAAATGAAAAGAAAGCTGGGGTAATAATACTTATATCAGACAGAAAGCTGGGGCAGCAATACTTATATCAGACAAAATAGACTTTAAAAGAAAGACAAAGAAGGACATTACATAATGAGATCAATCCAATAAGAAAATATAGCAACTGTAAATATATATGCAGCCTAAATATGATTGGGTGTATAAATACATAAAGCAAATATTAACAAACATAAAGGAAGAAATTGACAGTAACACAATAATACTAGACAACTTTAATACCCCACTTATATCAATGGACAGATATCCAAACATAAAATAAAAAAGAAAACACTTGCCTTAAAAGACAGTTTTTTATTAAGTACATTTATTAAGATGTACTTAATAAATATATAGAGAAACAGCCATCTAAAAACAGCAGAATACACATTCTTTTCAAGTGCATATAGAACATTCTCCAGGATGCTGGGCCACAAAACAAGTCTCAATAAAATTAAGAAGACTGAAATCATATCAAGCATCTTTTCTGACTGCGATGTTATGGTACTAGAAGTAAAGTATAAGAAAAAAAAGCAAAAAATACAAATATATGAAGGCTAAACAATATATTACTAAATAACAAATGGCCACTGAAGATATCAAAGAGCAAATCAAAAAATACCTTGAAACAAATGAAAATGGAAATACAATGATCCAAAATCTCTGAGATGCAGTAAAACAAGTTCTAAGAGGAAAGTGTGCAGTGACACAAGCCTACACCAGGAAATAAGTAAAATCTCAATCTAACCTTACACCTAGAGGAACTAGAAAAAAGAAAAACAAAGAAAACCCAAAGTTAGTAGAAAGAAAGAAATCATAAATATCAGATCAGAAATAAATGAAATAGAGACTAAAATATAAATAAATAAAAAAGATCAATGAAACTAAGCTGGCTCTTTGAAAACATAAACAAAATTGTTAAACCTTTAGCCAGACTCATCAGGAAAAAGGGGAAAGGGACCAAATAAATAGAATCAGAAATGAAAGAGAAGTTACATCTGACACCAAAGAAATACAAAGGATCATAAGAGATTACTATGAACAATTTTACACCAATAAAATGTATAACCTAGAAGAAATGGATAAATCCCTAGAAATATACAATCTGTCAAGACTGAATCAGAAAGAAATAGAAAGTATGAACAGACTGATTACCAGTATGAAATTGAATCAGTAATTAAACAAAACAAAACAACAACAACAAAAAATTCCACCAAAAAAAAGTCCAGGACCAGACAGATTCACAGGTGAATTCTACCAAACAATTAAGGTAGAGTTAATACCTATCCTTCTCAAACTATGCCAAAAAATTTAAGAGGAAGGGGTACTTCTGAACTCATTCTACAAGGCCAGCATCACCCTGACACCACAAAACCAGACACCATAAAAAAGGAAAGTTACAAGCCAATATTACTGATGAACATAGATAAAAAAAATCCTCAACAAAATATTAGCAAACTGAATTCAACAATACACTAAAAGGATAATACACCATGATTTATCCCAGGGATGAAAGAACGGTTCAATATCAGCAAATTAATCAATGTGATGGACCACATTAACAACTGAAGAATCAAAATTATATAATCATTTCAACAGATGCAGAAAAGCTTTTGACAAAATTCAGCATCCATTTATGATAAAAACCTCTTCAGAAAGTGGGTATAGAAGAAACATAACTCAACAAAGTAAAGGCCACATATGACAAATCTGGAGCCAACATCATAGTCAACAGTGAAAAGCTGAAAGCATTTCTTCTAAGATCAGGAACAAGATATGGATGCACAGGAGAGGACCTTCAAGATGGCGGAGGAGTAAGATGTGGAGATCACCTTCCTCCCCACAAATACATCAAAATTACATCTACATGTGGAACAACTCCTACAGAACATTTACTTAATGCTGGCAGAAGACCTCAAACTTCCCAAAAGGCAAGAAACTCCCCATGTACCTGGGTAGGGCAAAGGAAAAAAGAAAAAACAGAGACAAAAGAATAGGGACGGGACCTGCACCTCTGAGAAGGAGCTGTGAAGGAGGAAAAGTTTCCACACACTAGGAAACCCCTTCACTGGCGGAGACGGGGGTCGGGGTGGGGGAAGCTTCAGAGTCATGGAGGACAGTGCAGCAACAGGGGTGCAGAGGGCAAAGAGGAGAAATTCCTGCACAGAAGATCGCTGCTAACCAGCACTCACCAGCCTGAGAGGCTTGTCTGCTCACCTCCTGTGGCGGGTGGGGGCTGGGAGCTCAGGTTTTGGAGGTCAGACCCCAAGGAGAGGATTGGGGTTGGCTGCGTGAAGACAGCCTGAAGGGGGTTAGTTTTCCCCAGCTGGCTGGGAGGGAACCCGGGAAAGTCTGGACATGCCTAAGAGTTAAGAGACCATTGTTTGGGGGTGTACGAACAGAGGAGATTCAGAGCACTGCCTAAACAAGCTCCAGAGATGGGTACGAGCCGCAGCTATTAGAGCGGACCCCAGAGATGGGCATGAAACGTTAAGGCTGCTGCTGCAGCCAACAAGAATCCTCTGTGCAAGCACAGGTCACTATTCACACCTTCTCTACCGGGATCCTGTGCAGCCTGCCACTGCAAGGGTCCCGTGATCCAGGGACAACTTCCCCAGGAGAACACATGGCATACCTCAGGCTGTTGCAATGTCACGCCAGTCTTTGCCGCCGCAGGCTCACACCACATTCCGTACCCCTTCCTCCCCACAGCCTGAGTGAACCAGAGCCACCTAATCAGCCGCTTCTTTAATCCCTTCCTGTCTGGGCGAAGAACAACGCCAGAGGGCGATCTACATGTAGAGGCGGGGCCAAAACCAAAGCTGAACCCCAGGAGCTGTGCAGACAAAGAAGGAAAAGGGAAACTTCTCCATACAGCCTCAGAAGCCACGGATTAAATCTCCATAATCAACTTGATGCACCTGGCATCCATGGAATGCCTGAATAGACAATGAATCATCCCAAAATTGAGGTGGTGGATTTTGGGAGCAACTGCAGACTTGGGGTTTGCTGTAATTGACTGACTAGATTCAGATTTATATGTTTGTCTTAGTTTAGTTTTTAGCACTTGCTATTATTGGTGGATTTGGTTATTGGTTTGGTTGCTCTTTTCTTTTTTTTATTACTTTAATTTTTTTTTATTTAAATAACTTTATATTATTTTCTTTCTTTCTTTCTTTTTTCCCCTGCCCTTTCTTCTCAGCCATGTGGCTGACAAGGCTCTTGGTGCTCCGGCCGGATGTCAGGTCTGAGCCTCTGAGGTGGGAGAGCCGAGTTCAGGACATTGGACTACAAGAGACCTCCTGGCCCCACGTAATATCTATCGGCAAGAGCTCTCCCAGAGATCTCCATCTCAATGCTAAGACCCAGCTCCACACAAGGACCAGAAAGCTACAGTGCTGGACACCCCATCCCAAACAACTAGCAAGACAGGAACATACCCCACCCATTAGCAGAGGGGCTGCCCAAAATCACAATAAGTTCACAGATACCCCAAAACACATGACTGGACACGGTCCTGCTCACTAGGAAGAAAAGATCCAGCCTCATCCACCAGAACACAGGCACCAGTCCCCTTCACTGGGAAGCCTATAAAACCCACTGAACCAACCTTACCCACTGGGGGCAGACACCAAAATCAATGGGAACTATGAACTTGCAGCCTGCGAAAAGGAGACCCCAAACACAGTAAGTTAAGCAAAATGAGAAGACAGAGCAATACTCAGCAGTTGAAGGAGCAAGGTAAAAACCCACCAGACCAAACAAATGAAGAGGAAATAGGCAGCCTACCTGAAAAAGAATTCAATGATAGTAAAGATGATCCAAAATCTTGGAAACAGAATGGAGAAAATACAAGAAATGCTTAACAAAGACCTAGAGGAACTAAAATTAAAGATGATACAAACAGATAGAGAGATATACCATGTTCTTGGATTGGAAGAATCAACATTGTGAAAATGAATATACTACTGAAAGCAATCTACAGATTCAATGCAATCCCAGTCAAACTACCAATGGCATTTTTCACAGAACTAGAACAAAAAATTTCACAATTTGTATGGAAACCCAAAAGACCCTGAATAGCCAAAGCAATCTTGAGAAAGAAAAATGGAGCTGGAGGAATCAGGCTCCCTGACTTCAGACTATATTACAAAGCTACAGTAATCAAGACAGTATGGTTCTGGCAGAAAAACAGAGATATAGATCAATGGAACAGGATAGAAAGCCCAGAGATAAATGCATGCACATATGGTCACCTTATCTTTGATAAAGGAGGCAAGAGTATACAATGGAGCAAAGACAGCCTCTTCAATAAGTGGTGTTGGGAAAATTGGACAGCTACATGTAAAAGAATGAAATTAGAACACTCCCTAACACCATACACAAAACTAAACTCAAAGTGGATTAAATACCTAAATACAAGGCCAGACACTATCAAACTCTTAGAGGAAAACATAGGCAGAAAACTCTATGACATGAGTCACAGCAAGATCCTTTTCGACCCACTTCCTAGGGAAATGGAAATAAAAACAAAAATAAACAAATGGGACTTAAGGAAACTTAAAAGCTTTTGTACAGCAAAGGAAAACATAAACAAGATGAAAAGACAACCATATTAGGACTCACGAACTCAGGAGTCTAAGGAATAAACATACCTAGTCTCCCTCACATGAGCAAGTCAACCTTTCGTTCTAAATTTAGGTAAAACTGCAAGCATGAGAAAAAATAGGATTTTTTCATTGCAATTTTTATAGTCAGGTAATGTTTTAGCAACTTGAAGTCAGCACTTAATTTGATTGTATTACCCATCAAAGAACCTCTGATCTTTTATTTTTCTGCAGTAAAGGGAATGAATTATTCTTTATTTTCCAAATGTATAAAGCACAAATGTGATATAGTTACTTAGAATACAAAATACTGTGAAATGAATGTAAAGAATGGAAAAATGTATTTTTGCATGAAAACAGACCACTTACAAACTTGCTTCATATCTCAGGAAAAAAAGAATGGAAAATCATATATAAAATTGATAAACTATATGAGCTAAGTTGCTGTATTTTCTTGCCTATTTCTATTTTAAGGAAGCATATACATGAAAAGAAAAAATGATCCTGGTAGTCTGAATTTTCACTCAAGTATGCTACACAGTCCTTTCTGTGAATCTACAGTTAACTGCAGTAAGAATGGAATTAGCATTCAAGTGAGGACAAAGCCCTAATGAGAAACCCTTCAGTTAGGACACATGAATGGTTATAACCCAGAGGCAATAGATATATACTACCTGGAACACAAGCATTTCTAAACTTGGTCCCAAACAAAAGGTTTTCATGAGGTGACAGTGGCTTTTAAGCATTCATTTGACTGATTATTTTTATTTTCCTTGTTAAGTCATTGCAAAAATTGCATGGAGGGCAATGGATATTTTTGCAAGAACTGCTTATTCTACTTTCAATTTTTAAAAATTGAGATTAAAAAATTACCTTTTAAATATGCATAAAGTTATTTTAACTGTAATTATATTTTTAGTTGCTTTGTTATAGTAGCATGCATATCAAATATAAAATGCATTTATGAAAACATTTGTAAAAAATAAAGATTTTTTGTTTCCCAAAAAAAAAAAAAAAAAAAGAAAGAAAAGACAACCCTCAGAATGGGAGAAAATACTTGCAAATGAAGCAATTCACAGAGGATTAATCTCCAAAATTTACAAGCAACTCATGCAGCTCAATATCAAAAAAACAAACAACCCAATCCAAAAATGGGCAGAAGACCTAAATAGACATTTCTCCAAAGAAGATATACAGATTGCCTACAAACACATGAAAGGATGCTCAACATCACTAATCATTAGAGAAATGAAAATCAAAACTACAATGAGGTATCACCTCACACCAGTGAGACTGGCCATCATGAAAAAATCTACAAACAGTAAATGCTGGAGAAGGTGTGGAGAAAAGGGAACACTCTTGAACTGTTGTCGGCAATGTAAATTGATACAACCCCTATGGAAAATAGTATGGAGGTTCTTTAAAAAACTAAAAATAGAACTACCATACTTCCCAGCAATCTCACTACTGGGCATATACCCTGAGGAAACCATAATTCAAAAAGAGTCATGTACCAAAATGTTCATTGCAGCTCTATTTACAATAGCCAGGACATGGAAGCAACCTAAGTGCCCATTAAAAGATGAATGGATAAAGAAGATGTGGCACATATACACAATGGAATATTACTCAGCCATAAAAAAGAAACGAAATTGAGTTATTTGTAGTGAGGAGGATGGAAATAGAGTCTGTCTTACAGAGTGAATTAAGTGAGAAAGAGAAAAACAAATACCATATGCCAACACATATATATGGAATCTAAAACAAAAACAAAAAAAAACGTTCTGAAGAACGTAGGGGCAGGACAGGAATAAAGACATAGAGAATGGACTTGAGGACAAGGGGAGGAGAAATTGTAAGCTGGGACGAAGTGAGAGAGTGGCATTGACATATATACGCTACCAAATGTAAAATAGATAGCTAGTGGGAATCAGCCACATAGCATAGGGAAATCAGCTTGGTGCTTTGTGACCAGCTAGAGGGGTGGGATAGGGAGGGTAGGAGGGAGACACAAGAGGGAGTGGATATGGGGATATATGTATATGTATAGCTGATTCATTTTGTTATACAGCAGCAACTAACATAACAATGTAAAGCAATTATTCTCCCAATAAAGATGTCAAAAAAAAAAAAGACACGGATGCCCAGTCTCACCACTTTTTATTCATTATAGTATTGGAAGTCCTAGCCACAGCAATCAGACAAGAAAAAAATAAATAAATACAAGGAATTCAAACTGTAAAGGAAAACATAAAAGTGTCATTGTTTGCAGATGACATAATACTACATATAGAAAATCTTAAGGACACTATGATAAAATTGTTAGAACTAATAAATGAATTCAGTATGTTGCAGGATACAAAATTAACATACAGAAATCTGTTGTGTTTCTATACACTAACAATAAACTACCAGAAAAGAAATTAAGAAAACAACCCATTTACAACTGTATCAAAAAGAATAAAATACCTAAGAATAAATCTAAGTAAGGAGATAAAAGCTCTGTTCTAGGAAAACTATAAGACACTGATAAAAGAAAGTGAAGACAACAGAAACAAATGGAAAGACATATGATGCTCATGGATTGCAAGAATTAATATTCTTAAAATGACTGTATTCCTCAAGGCAATCTATAGAAATTCAGTGCAACCCCTATGAAATTACCAGTAGCATTTTAAACAGAACTAGAACAAATAAATCAAAATTTGTATGGAAACACAAAAGATCCCACATAGCCAAAACAGTCTTGAGAAAGAATAACAAAGAGTGAAGTATCATGTTCCCTGATTTCAAACTATACTACAAAACTATAGTAATCAAACCAGATTGGTTCTAACACAAAAACCAACACATAAATCTATGGAATGGAATAGAGAGCCCAGGAATAAACCCATGTTTATATGGTCAATTAATCTACAACAAGGATACAAGAATACACAAAGAGAGCCTCTTCAATAAGTAGTGCTGAGAAAACTGGAGAGCTACACATAAAGGAATCAAACTGGACTACTTTCTCACACTGTATATGAAAATAAGCTCCAAATGTATTAAAGACTTAAATATACAACCTGAGACTATAAAACTTCTAGAAGAAAACATACACAGTATGCTCTTTCACATCAGTCTTAGCAAATTTTTTTTGGATATGTCTCCTTAGGGAGGAGAAACAATAGCAAAGACAAACTGGTAGTACTACATCAAACTTAAAAGTGTTTGCACAACAAAGGAAACTATCAACAAAATGAAAAGGCAGCCTATTGAATGGGAGAAGATATTTGCAAATGATATATCTGATAAGGGGTTACTAGATAAAATATACAAAGAACTCATACAACTCAACATCAGAAAAACAACCCAATTAAAAGATAGGCAGGGGACATGAATAGACATTTTTCAAAGAAGACATACAGATGGCCAACAGACACATGAAAAGGTGCTTAACATCACTAAGCATCAAGGAAATGCAAGTCAAAACCACAATGAGACATTACCTCAGATCTGTCAGAATGGCTATTATCAAAAAGACACCAAATAACAAGTGTTGATGAGGGTGTGGAGAAAAGAACCCTTATGCACTATTGGTGGGAATATAAATTGGTGCAGCCACTATGGGAAATAGTATGAAGGTTCTCCCCAAAATTAGACAGAACTACCATACGATCCAGAAATTTCACTTCTGGGTATTTTTCCAAAGAAAACAAAAACACTAATTTGGAAAGATATAAGCACCCCTACATTCACTGTAGCATTATTCACAGTAGCCAAGATATTACTCAGCTTTAAAAAGGAGTGAAATCTTGCCATTTGTGACAACATAGATGATCTTCGAGGTATTATGCTAAGTGAAATAAGTCATAGAAAGACATATACCCTATGATTTCACTTAAATGTGATCTTTAAAGTGCAAAACAAATGAACAAACAGAACAAAACAGAAAGGCTCATAGATACAAGGAAAAAAACTGGTGGTTGCCAGAGGAAGGGTAGGGAGGGGTATAAGTGTAAAAAGCTGAGGGAGATTAAATGGTATAAACTTCCAGTTATAAAACAAGCCATGAGGATGTAATGTATAGCATAGGGAACATAGTCTATAATAATGTAATATCAATAATTTTATATGTTAGATGGGAACTAGACTCATCATGGTGATCACTTTGTACATTTACCTCTATTTTAGTCTTTCTGAAACCAGACATATATTTCCATCTTTGCAGAAAACTTTTCATTTGGAGTCAGGTAATGACTGTAAAATATCACTTATTGGAACGATTCTGAAAGGCGTGGCTCAGTTCCATTTGACTCAGTTCAACACAGAGTTAATGTTTATTCCCCACCAAGCCTTTCAAAGACAAACAAGACTGTTCTTGTTTTCGAAGACTTTAGAATAAGTGCTCAGGACTGAGTTTGATTTCACTGCAGAACACTCTCCTGATTGAATGATGCAATATTTCACACTGCAAGATTCTCCCTGCTTTCTGTGAAAGCCAGTCATCTTATAATTCTGAGTTTGGGATATCCCATCTTGTTAAAAGGGATGTAAGAAGATGTTAGAACCGAGAAGAATGATACTTTCCCTTCAGAATGATAAAGAGGGACTTCCCTGGTGGTCCAGTGGTTAAGACTCTCCGCTTCCAATGCAGGGGGCGTGGGTTCGATCCCTCGTCAGGGAACTAAGATCCTACATGCCACATGGTGTGGCCAAAAATTTTTTTTAAAAAATAGTATGTCAACAGAATGATAAAGAGAGTTCAAGGGCATTGAAAATGGGCAAGATTTAGCCAATGAGTACACAAAGGGATAAAAAGCCTTAGCAGTAGCCTAGAGTTTTCTAGAACAGTGAAAGGAGTTATACTGAACATTAATGAGGGGAAGTGGGGACACAAATGTTTAGTCATCATCACTCTGCTCAGGATTCAGCAGTACTTATTCAGGTCCTACTAGACAAAACAGCTGTTTCCCAGGGGCTCTGTTCTTTCCCATTTTTTCTTTTTTTCTACATCCTCTTTTTGAACAATATCACTCAAATGTATGGCTTCAAGTAACACAAATATTTTGGTGTATTAGAAACCTATATTTGCTGCCCAGGGAAGGTTCTTTGTGCTAGAAATCTATTTCAGGTTGTTTTTCTAGATATCTTCGAGAGCTCAAGTCTCTTATAATTTCTCTTCTGGCTCTTGAGAGTACCATGACTACATCTCATTAGCCAAAATTCTCAGTCATCTTTGACTTGCTTACTACCTCCATCAATTTAGACTCCAAGCCTCTTAATTCCTCCACCAAAATTTCCTAAATCTATCGCACCCTCTCTGTACCCACAGTCCCTGTCTTAGTTCAGTCTCCCATCATCTGTTGCCTGGATACCCTACCAAAGAGCACTTACTGGTTTGCTTACCTCTCATCTCTTCCTACTTAATCTGCCTTTCACATGGCCAACATGGTCTTTCGTTAACCCTCAGATTTTCATATAACTTTGACTCTGATACAAACAACTACCAATAAATTCCCAAAGACTTATATAATGTCTTCCACTACCTGGCTTCAATTCATCTGTCTCCCCACCTACCAGAAAATCATTTGTCTTTTTCAATCACATCATGCCCTTTCAAGCTCTTGCATTTTTAATGGATACCCTTCGCTTTTTGATGCCCTTTACCTCCACTTTATGTGGTAACACCTCCATATCCTTCAAGTCTCCTCTCAAACCCCACATTCTCTGTGAGGCCTTCTCTGGCTTTCAGGCAGTTGTTCAATCTGTCCCATATATTCCCATATAATCATCCTATAATTGGACTCATTGCCCCAAATGAAAAGCATTCGTTTACCTATCTGACTCCTTTACTAGACTAGGGCTATTTCTGAATAAGGACTGTATCTTACTCATCTTTGTGTTCCTGACCCACCACCTCCACCCCTCACCACCAAGTAAGGCATAGCACAGAGCGTGGTACTGGGTAGGATGTCAATACACATCTGTAGACTGAAAATCAATTGTAGGTATCACAGGTTGGGTCCTCCCAGTGGTCCCCAACATTTTTGGCACCAGGGACCGGTTTCGTGGAAGACAGTTTTTCCACAGACGGTGGGGTGTGGAGGATGGTTCAGGTGGTAATGCGAGTGATGGGGAGTGGCAGATGAAGCTTCACTTTCTCGCCCACCACTCACCTTCTGCTGTGCAGCCCGGTTCCTAACAGACTGCTACTGGTCCACAGGCTGGGAGTTGGGGACCCTCGCTCTAAACAACAGACCCGGAGACAAAGCCTAGCACCGAGGTCTGCATTAGGAGCACTCTTGGGACCAGTACCCGTGAAAGGAAGGGAAGGAAAACAGGGGTGAACAGAGGGAGAAGTCAAACTCATGTGGACTCAATGACAGCTACTGACACCCCTACAGGAGCTCTAAATGGCCCTGTGGAATTGTCCCAAGTTGGATCAAATGACCAGGACTTTATGTGCCCAACTGATCATTTATTGAATGTGAGCCACTCCAGAAAGGGAGTAACCTTGGATGTAGAGGTTGCCTGAAACTGAATAATTGCCCAAAAGGGCTGACAGCACTGACAGTGACCAGGCGACAAGTTCTTCTTTGCATGGGATCTGGGTGGCACATCACAGTGTTCACCAGAGACTCAATCTATTGATTATAAATGGATCACTTAGAAACTGCATTTAGCGGAGAGTAAAAGAGTCCCCCACAACAGTGATATCAACCCACCAGAGGCTTTATTTTTCTTTTAACAATAACTCTGGAGGTAGGAACTACTGACTTTTTTTTTTTTTTTTTTTTTAACATCTTTATTGGAGTATAATTGCTTTACAATGGTATGTTAGTTTCAGCTTCACAACAAAATGAATCAGTTACATATATACATATATTCCCATATCTCTTCCCGCTTGCGTCTCCCTCCCTCCCACCCTCCCTATCCCACCCCTCCAGGCGGTCACAAAGCACCGAGCTGATCTCCCTGTGCTATGCGGCTGCTTCCCACTAGCTATCTACCTTACGTTTGGTAGTGTATATATGTCCATGCCTCTTTATCGCTTTGTCACCGTTTACCCTTCCCCCTCCCCATAGCCTCAAGTCCATTCTCTAGTAAGTCTGTGTCTTTATTCCTGTTTCACCCCTAGGTTTTTCATGACATTTTTTTTTTTAAATTCCATATATATGTGTTAGCATACGGTATTTGTCTCTCTCTTTCTGACTTACTTCACTCTGTATGACAGACTCTAGGTCTATCCACCTCATTACAAATAGCTCAATTTCGTCTCTTTTTATGGCTGAGTAATATTCCATTGTATATATGTGCCACATCTTCTTTATCCATTCATCCGATGATGGACACTTAGGTTGTTTCCATCTCTGGGCTATTGTAAATAGAGCTGCAATGAACATTTTGGTACATGACTCTTTTTGAATTATGGTTTTCTCAGGGTATATGCCCAGTAGTGGGATTGCTGGGTCATATGGTAGTTCTATTTGTAGCTTTTTAAGGAACCTCCATACTGTTCTCCACAGTGGCTGTATCAATTTACATTCCCACCAACAGTGTAAGAGGGTTCCCTTTTCTCCACACCCTTTCCAGCATTTATTGTTTCTAGATTTTTTGATGATGGCCATTCTGACTGGTGTGAGATGATATCTCATTGTAGTTTTGATTTGCATTTCTCTCATGATTAGTGATGTTGAGCATTCTTTCATGTGTTTGTTGGCACTCTGTATATCTTCTTTGGAGAAATGTCTATTTAGGTCTTCTGCCCATTTTTGGATTGGGTTGTTTGTTTTTTTGTTATTAAGCTGCATGAGCTGCTTATAAATTTTGGAGATCAATCCTTTGTCAGTTGCTTCATTTGCAAATATTTTCTCCCATTCTGAGGGTTGTCTTTTGGTCTTCTTTATGGTTTCCTTTGCTGCGCAAAAGCTTTTAAGTTTCATTAGGTCCCATTTGTTTACTCTTCTTTTTATTTCCATTTCTCTAGGAGGTGGGTCAAAAAGGACCTTGCTGTGATTTATGTCATAGAGTGTTCTGCCTATGTTTTCCTCTAAGAGTTTGATAGTTTCTGGCCTTACATTTAGGTCTTTAATCCATTTTGAGCTTATTTTTGTGTACGGTGTTAGGGAGTGATCTAATTTCATACTTTTACATGTAGCTGTCCAGTTTTCCCAGCACCACTTATTGAATAGGCTGTCCTTTCTCCACTGTACATTTCTGCCTCCTTTGTCAAAGATAAGGTGACCATATGTGCGTGGGTTTATCTCTGGGCTTTCTATCCTGTTCCATTGATCTATCTTTCTGTTTTTGTGCCAGTACCATACCGTCTTGATAACTGTAGCTTTGTAGTATAGTCTGAAGTCTGGGAGCCTGATTCCTCCAGTTCCTTCTTTTGTTCTCAAGATTGCTTTGGCTATTCGGGGTCTTTTGTGTTTCCATACAAATTGCAAAATTTTTTGTTCTAGTTCTGTGAAAAATGCCAGTGGTAGTTTGATAGGGATTGCATTGAATCTATAGATTGCTTTCGGTAGTAGAGTCATTTTCACAATGTTGATTCTTCCAATCCAAGAACATGGTATATCTCTCCATCTATTTGTATCATCTTTAATTTCTTTCATCAGTGTCTTATAATTTTCTGCATACAGATCTTTTGTCTCCTTAGGTAGGTTTATTCCTAGATATTTAATTCTTTTTGTTGCAATGGTAAATGGGAGTGTTTTCTTGATTTCACTTTCAGATTTTTCATCATTAGTATATAGGAATGCCAGAGATTTCTGTGCATTAATTTTGTATCCTGCCACTTTACCAAATTCATTGATTAGCTCTAGTAGTTTTCTGGTAGCATCTTTAGGGTTCTCTATGTATAGGATCATGTCATCTGCAAACAGTGACAGCTTTACTTCTTCTTTTCCGATTTGGATTCCTTTTATTTCCTTTTCTTCTCTGATTGCTGTGGCTAAAACTTCCAAAACTATGTTGAATAAGAGTGGTGAGAGTGGGCAACCTTGTCTTGTTCCTGATCTTAGTGGAAATGCTTTCAGTTTTTCACCATTGAGGATGATGTTTGCTGTGGGCTTGTCATATATGGCCTTTATTATGTTGAGGAAAGTTCCCTCTATGCCTACTTTCTGCAGGGTTTTTATCATAAATGGGTGTTGAATTTTGTCAAAAGCTTTCTCTGCATCTATTGAGATGATCATATGGTTTTTTTCCTTCAGTTTGTTAATATGGTTTATCACATTGATAGATTTGCGTATATTGAAGAATCCTTGCATTCCTGGAATAAACCCCACTTGATCATGGTGTATGATCTTTTTAATGTGCTGTTGGATTCTGTTTGCTAGTATTTTGTTGAGGATTTTTGCATCTATGTTCATCAGTGATATTGGCCTGTAGTTTTCTTTCTTTGTGACATCCTTGTCTGGTTTTGGTATCAAGGTGATGGTGGCCTCATAGAAGGAGTTTGGGAGTGTTCCTCCCTCTGCTATATTTTGGAAGAGTTTGAGAAGGATAGGTGTTAGCTCTTCTCTAAATGTTTGATAGAATTCGCCTGTGAAGCCATCTGGTCCTGGGCTTTTCTTTGTTGGAAGATTTTTAATCACAGTTTCAATTTCAGTGCTTGTGATTGGTCTGTTCATATTTTCTATTTCTTCCTGATTCAGTCTTGGCAGGTTGTGCCTCTCTAAGAATTTGTCCATTTCTTCCAGATTGTCCATTTTATTGGCATAGAGTTGCTTGTAGTAATCTTTCATGATCTCTTTTATTTCTGCAGTGTCAGTTGTTACCTCTCCTTTTTCATTTCTAATTCTATTGATTTGGGTCTTCTCCCTTTTTTTCTTGATGAGTCTGGCTAGTGGTTTATCTATTTTGTTTATCTTCTCAAAGAACCAGCTTTTAGTTTTATTGATCTTTGCTATTGTTTCCTTCATTTCTTTTTCATTTATTTCTGATCTGATTTTTATGATTTCTTTCCTTCTGCTAGCTTTGGGGTTTTTTTGTTCTTCTTTCTCTAATTGCTTGAGGTGCAAGGTTAGGTTGTTTATTCGAGATGCTTCCTGCTTCTTAAGGTGGGCTTGTATTGCTATAAACTTCCCCCTTAGAACTGCTTTTGCTGCATCCCACAGGTTTTGGGTCGTTGTGTCTCCATTGTCATTTGTTTCTAGGTATTTTTTGATTTCCTCTTTGATTTCTTCAGTGATATCTTCATTATTAAGTAGTGTATTGTTTAGCCTCCATGTGTTTGTATTTTTTACAGATCTTTTCCTGTAATTGATATCTAGTCTCATGGCGTTGTGGTCAGAAAAGATACTTGATACAATTTCAATTTTCTTAAATTTACCAAGGCTTGATTTGTGACCCAAGATATGATCTATCCTGGAGAATGTTCCATGAGCACTTGAGAAAAATGTGTATTCTGTTGTTTTTGGATGGAATGTCCTATAAATATCAATTAACTCCATCTCGTTTAATGTATCATTTAAAGCTTGTGTTTCCTTATTTATTTTCATTTTGGATGATCTGTCCATGGGTGAAAGTGGGGTGTTAAAGTCCCCTACTATGAATGTGTTACTGTCGATTTCCCCTTTTATGGTTGTCAGTATTTGCCTTATGTATTGAGGTGCACCTATGTTGGGTGCATAAATATTTACAATTGTTATATCTTCCTCTTGGATTGATCCCTTGATCATTATGTAGTGTCCTTCTTTGTCTCTTCTAATAGTCTTTGTTTTAAAGTCTATTTTGTCTGATATGAGAATTGCTACTCCAGCTTTCTTTTGGTTTCCACTTGCATGAAATACCTTTTTCCATCCCCTTACTTTCAGTCTGTATGTGTCTCTAGGTCTGAAGTGGGTCTCTTGTAGACAGCAAATATATGGGTCTTGTTTTTGTATCCATTCAGCCAATCTGTGTCTTTTGGTGGGAGCATTTAGTCCATTTACATTTAAGGTAATTATCGATATGTGTGTTCCTATTCCCATTTTCTTCATTGTTTT
Source organism: Leucopleurus acutus (assembly GCF_964270905.1). NCBI lineage: Eukaryota > Metazoa > Chordata > Mammalia > Artiodactyla > Delphinidae > Leucopleurus > Leucopleurus acutus. Next base: position 131,857,143 of record NC_139147.1, on the reverse strand, counting down.
GGGTTCGTTATTGTAGGTCCTTTCCTTCTTTTGTGTTTCTTGCCTAGAGAAGTTCCTTTAGCAGTTGTTGTAGAGCTGGTTTGGTGGTGCTGAACTCTCTCAGCTTTTGCTTGTCTGTAAAGGTTTTAATTTCTCCATCAAATCTGAATGAGATCCTTGCTGGGTAGAGTAATCTTGGTTGCAGGTTTTTCTCCTTCAACACTTTCAATATGTCCTGCCACTCCCTTCTGGCTTGCAGAGTTTCTGCTGAAAGATCAGCTGTTAACCTTATGGGGATTCCCTTGTGTGTTATTTGTTGTTTTTCCCTTGCTGCTTTTAATATGTTTTCTTTGTATTTAATTTTTGACAGTTTGATTAATATGTGTCTTGGCGTATTTCTCCTTGGATTTATCCTGTATGGGACTCTCTGTGCTTCCTGGACTTGATTAACTATTTCCTTTCCCATATTAGGGAAGTTTTCAACTATAATCTCTTCAAATATTTTCTCAGTCCCTTTCTTTTTCTCTTCTTCTTCTGGAACCCCTATAATTCGAATGTTGGTGCGTTTAATGTTGTCCCAGAGGTCTCTGAGACTGTCCTCAGTTCTTTTCATTCTTTTTTCTTTATTCTGCTCTGCAGTAGTTATTTCCACTATTTTATCTTCCAGGTCACTTATCCGTTCTTCTGCCTCAGTTATTCTGCTATTGATCCCATCTAGAGTACTTTTAATTTCATTTATTGTGTTGTTCATCGTTGCTTGTTTCATCTTTAGTTCTTCTAGGTCCTTGTTAACTGATTCTTGCAATTTGTCCATTCTATTGTCCATTCTATCTCCAAGATTTCGGATCAACCTTACTATCATTATTCTGAATTCTTTTTCAGGTAGACTGCCTATTTCCTCTTCATTTGTTAGGTCTGGTGGGTTTTTATCTTGCTCCTTCATCTGCTGTGTGTTTTTCTGTCTTCTCATTTTGCTTATCTTACTGTGTTTGGGCTCTCCTTTTTTTTTTTTTTTGCAGGCTGAAGGTTCGTAGTTCCTGTTGTTTTTTGAGTCTGTCCCCAGTGGTAAGGTTGGTTCAGTGGGTTGTGTAGGCTTCCTGGTGGAGGGTACTAGTGCCTGTGTTCTGGTGTATGAGGCTGGATCTTGTCTTTCTGGTGGGCAGGTCCACGTCTGGTGGTGTGTTTTGGGGTGTCTGTAGACTTATTATGATTTTGGGCAGCCTCTCTGCTAATGGGTGGGGTTGTGTTCCTGTCTTGCTAGTTGTTTGGCATAGGATGTCCAGCACTGTAGCTTGCTGGTCGTTGAGTGAAGCTGGGTGCTGGCGTTGAGATGGAGATCTCTCGGAGATTTTTGCTGTTTGATATTATGTGCAGCTGGGAGGCCTCTTGTGGACCAGTGTCCTGAAGTTGGCTCTCCCACCTCAGAGGCACAGCGCTGAGTCCTGGCTGCAGCACCAAGAGCCTTTCATCCACAGGGCTCCTTAATTTGGGATGATTCGTTGTCTATTCAGGTATTCCACAGATGCAGGGTATATCAAGTTGATTGTGGAGCTTTAATCCGCTGCTTCTGAGGCTGCTGGAAGAGATTTCCCTTTCTCTTCTTTGTTCTCACAGCTCCCAGGGGCTCAGCTTTGGATTTGGCCCCGCCTGTGCGTGTAGGTCGCCGGAGGGCATCCGCCGGAGGGCATCTGTTCTTTGCTCAGACAGGACGGGGTTAAAGGAGCCGCTGATTCGGAGGCTCTGGCTCACCCAGGCCGGGGGGGTAGGGAGGGTCACAGAGTGCAGGGCGGGCCTGCAGCGACAGAGGCCGGCGTGACGCTGCAGCCTGAGGCGCGCCGTGCGCTCTCCCGGGGGAGCCGTCCCCGGATCCCGGGACCCCGGCAGCGGCGGGCTGCACAGGCTCCCCGGAAGGGCGTGTGGCTAGTGACCTGCGCTCGCACACAGGCCTCCTGGCGGCGGCAGCAGCGGCCTTAGCGTCCCATGTCCGTCTCTGGGCTCCGCACTCTTAGCCGCGGCTCGCGCCCGTCTCTGGAGCTCTCCCAAGCAGCGTTCCCAATCCCCCCTCCTCGTGCACCAGGAAACAAAGAGGGACGTAAAAGTCTCTTGCCTCTTCGGCAGGTCCAGACCCCTCCCCAGACTCTCTCCCGGCCAGCCGCGGCGCACCAACGCCCTGCAGGCTGTGTTCACGCCGCCAACCTCAGTCCTCTCCCGGAGCTCCGACAAAAGCCGGAGCCTCAGCTCCCAGTCCCGCCCGCCCCGGCGGGCGAGCAGACAAGCCTCTCGGCTGGTGAGTGCTGGTCGGCCCGATCCTCTGCGCTGGAATCTGTCCGCTTTGCCCTCCGCACCCCTGTTGCTGTGCTCTCCTCCGCGGCTCCCAAGCTCCCCCACTCTGCCTCCCGAAGTCTCCACCCGCGAAGGGGCTCCTAGTGTGTGGACACTTTTCCTCCTTCACAGCTCTCTCCCGCTGGTGCAGGACCCGTCCCTATTCTTTTGTCTCTGTTTAGTTTTTTCTTTTGCCCTAACCAGGTACGTGGGGGGTTCCTTGCCTTTTGGGAGGTCTGAGGTCTTCTGCCAGCGTTCAGTAGGTGCTCCGTAGGAGTTGTTCCACGCGTAGATGTATTTCTGGTGTATCTGTGGAGAGGAAGGTGATCTCCGCGTCTTACTCTTCCGCCATCTTCCCGGAACTCACCCTACTGACTTTTGTTTAGTGGTGCAGAGTACTAGAGCTGAGGTTGCCTCAACCCTCTGGGCCTGTCTCTCACAGTCGAGGGAATGGCTGTGGCAGCCATGTACATACAGGAAGTAGGAATGAAAACAGACAAAGAAGAAAGAGGTGGCCAAGCTTTCTCAGAATCTCCAGCTAGACTTCTATTAATATTTTATTTGTGGGAACACTATCATATGACCCCTCTTGGATGAAAGGGAGGCTGGAAATTTTATTTTTTCATCATACTTATATTTATTAATCTTTTCCAATTTTTACTACCATATTGGTCACTACACAATGAACACTGCATGTAAGACATTACACTTAAGAGTATAATGAGATTTATAAGTAAGGGACATACTTCCTGGGTTTAGTCTTGGTGAGGAAGCAAAACACAGACACATAAATATAATTTCAGAACAAAAGAAATGTGAGCTAATGTAAGTTGTATCTTTTACTGAGGTAAAAAATGTGTAACACGGAAATCATAATTTTTATACTTGGGAGCAATTGCCCCTTTCTCACACACCCCCAAAGCAGAGTTCTTTGAGTGAAAAAGGAATCATGGATATTAGGCAAATAAGAATTTCTGCCATATAGACTCGGGTTTAAAAACCCAGGTTCAAAGGAGAAACAAGTGACATGTAATAAGATTGAATAACATGGAGAGAGGGTAGATTCATAAGGTAATTGTTGGTTTGTAAAGTGATTGTTTCCCACTTAGCATACAAAATTATATGAATTAATTAAGCCTGCCAGAGGAGATTAGGGGAAGAGTGGCATCCAGCTCCCGACACAGCAGAAAACAGATTGCTGGGACAGAGAATCAAAGTCATCTTCAATGAGAGAGGGCAAAGAAGAGAATGCAAACAAAAGGGCAAAACAGGAAAAAGACACCACCAAGCATTAAAACAAAACAGCAAGCATAAAACACAAAGCACAGACATCTCAGCAACTAGTCAGCAACACTCCTTAGAAAGTCAGGTGATAATCCAGAGAGGCAGCTGGTGCTGCTGGGGGAGTGGTAAGAGTTTGTTGCCAGTGTTCATACAAGAAGCTAAAGATCACCCTTTGAGATAGAAATAGGTTTCCCCGATGCGAGGGAAGAGATGGAAAAAGGGCTGTGACGCTCAGGAGGAACTGACACCCTCCGCCCCCCACAGCCCTTGGGGAATGGCTGCTGGAGGACTGGGTAAGAAAAGCTGTAAGGACAAAAAGCATCAGGAGCTCATAAACTGAGAATCCTTGAATTCAGAATGTAGGAACTAAAGGACCAGCAAAACATTAAACGAATTTCAAGAAGGAGAAAAGAATGGACCCCATAGTGTAGCCATAGGGGGGCCAAAATCAACTCTGCAACTAAGAAACAAAAGGACACAGAGACAATGTTGAATGAGCTACTCTGAATTTTAACTCCAATTACAAGGAAAGCCTGGGGCTGAGGTCACCTGATGAGGTCCCCTCAGCCAGCCTCTGTGCAAATGCAGGTCCCTGCCAGTCTCAGAAAATTCTAGCAACTACTCACAACTTCCCTTGACAGCTTAATCAACCCTCATTTTACAGTTGATTGTCAATTTGGGAAGGTAGGAACGTTTAGTGGATAAGATATTAAATATTCTTCCAGGGATCTTGGGGTTTAATTCTGGCTCTACCACTAACTTCTAGCTTTGTAACCTTGGAAAAATAACATCTCCTCTCTGGACGTCGTTTCTTCATCTGTAAAATGAAAGAGATACACCATCTAGCTTCCAGTTCCCTCTATCATCTATGTAGCTGGGTAATGAATGATAAGTGTTTTCCTTATAATAATCCTTCAAAAACAGATCTCAATAATCACTGTCCAGAATAAAATTTTACCTAGCAATTGCCCATTTAAGAACTTCCTTTAACTTCTCTTTAGTTTTCTGAATTCCTACCCATAAGAATAGTACTAATAATATCTTAAAAATAAAATCTGTCAAGGATACAGTATTTAACAGTTTATGAAATGCATTTGTATCACTTGATCTTCACAATATTCAGGTGAGGAGGAGGTGGCAAAGGCTTGTAATTGTCCCCTCATATCCATTCTTCTTGTCTTCAGAGGAATCAGCTCCTCATTTCTGTTGTAAACCATGACCACATGGAACAAAGAATTCCTTTCCCAGCCTCCCCACAAAGCTAGGCATGATACCCTTCTAAGTTCTGGCAGAAGCAGCATTATAATTTCCAGAAAACATCCTTAAAAAGAGGTGCCCATGTTCTTCTTTCCCCCTGTCTCCTTCTAGTCGGCTGAGATGCAGACTGATGGGTAGAATTCAAGCAACATCTTGGACCACAAGGTAGAAGCTCCAGGTGGAGGATGGCAAAGCGACAGGATAAAATGCCATGATTCTTAATGACCCCATGAATTTGCTTTAGCAGGCTCTGTATGTCTTTAATGCATGAGCAAAATAAACTTGTGTTTTATGTAAATAACTATACCTCTATTTACTTCACTTGCAGCCCAAATAATTCCTAACTGATACAAGTACAGGAATTATTAGTTTTATTTTACAGATTTAATAAGTTACTGAAAATTTCAATAGGGCTAACATTTGAATACAGGACAATTTTGACACCTAAGCCCAGTGAACTTCCTACTTCTCTCTTAATAGATACAAGCAACCATTAGTAGATGTAAGCTGAAATACTCTCTTTAAAATGGAATTCATCCAAGACCAGAACATCTTAGAAGAAACTCATGTTGCCCTCGACGTGGAAAACTTTCCCATGAGAAGTTAATGGGGACACTCACCTCTCTAAAATTGAGGAGATGTTGGATACCCCCTCTATGAAGGACTCTTACTCTTGTCAAAGTATCATAGTGAGGAATAGGATATCATTCCAGAGCAGATTATTACTATTAATTTTTGTCATTTTTTAGATAAAATCCACAATGTTTCTTGCAGTAATCATATTTTCCTCTAAGAAGTAGATGGATGACACCTCTGATGCTCACATCAGCTGGAGCATCCTGTTCACAAGGAGCAGAAGAGATGCCAAAGCTCACTGTGAGCTCAGCTTTTCAATTTAAGGAAAACTTGTGGGCCATGTATCCTCCACTTCTGCATATTTTACAGTAATGGAATATGTTTAGACAAAAGCATAAATAAAAGACATTGCTGTTTCTTTGTACAAGGCATTGTATATATCTTATTGTGGTTTTATTTTTTCCATAGCACAATTTTAGCTATATAGATGGTACAGTTCTATGTTGGGAGAAGGAAAGGGGAGAGAACATTATTCCAAGACCCCCAAAAGGGTCCTGATTCTATTAATCATTCCTACATACTTGTATTCTTATTCATCAAGAGCCTGCAGTATGCCTGACACTCTCTTTGGTGTCAGGAATATGATGAATAAAAAATACATGTGGACCTTTGTCTTGTGGGGCACACAGTTTGAAGGTGAATGTAGATAATTAATAGGCAAACAGTAAAATATGCATTTCCTATAACATGAAAAGTATAAGGAAGAACATATAGGAATCCCTCACTTGGTAAGGAAGGAAGGGAGAGTGAAGTTTGGCAGGAGGGTGTTAGGGAAGGTTTCGCAAGGAAATGACAGCTAAGCTAAGAACTACCCACGATGAGTAGGAGATGACCTGTATGACGAGAAGAGTGTCCTCAGCAGAATGAACAGCATGGGCAACTGTCCAGGAGCATCTCAGTGGGATCAGGACAAGATACTATCCTAGGTCCCATTTGGCTGTCTTACCCAAAGTGGGCAAAATAACACTTCTTACTAGTAATTTGTTCATTTAGTCATTAAATATTCAACTATGTGTCACACACTGTGCTATAATTACAGAGTTTAGAGGGACACATAAGACATGGTCACTACCCTTGGGGAGAAACCAACTTTGTCAACAGAGGCAGTCTGGGCTTAAATTGATGGTATGAGGGCTGCAGCTGCTAATAATCAATCAGACATGAACAGGACACAGTGTGATCTTTAAAAGACAAGTAGTCATAATTCTGAGGGGAGAGGACAAGAAGGCAGTGTGTGAGAGGATCAAGGGACAAAAAAGGGAAAGCAAGAAGAGGGACGTTTGATAAACTCTGCATAAGCAGTTAACCAGCAAGGGCTGCACTTACTTATTTATTTTTTAACGTAGCCAATTTCCAAGTTTCATTAATTTTGTTGGGAGCACATTGTTCTCCCAACTAATTTCTTTTAAATGTTCTGAGAATGGATGCTAATTAATGATGGTGCCAGAAACCAGAAGGTTTCTATTTAGAAATCATTTGACTCAGCAGCCGACATCACACTGAGCCATGTTAGAGATGCACAGTGGGGCATCTCTGGGTACATGGAGTCATCCAGCCTGGAGGAGAGAAGGTGGAGGGGCAATTCAATAAATGCCACCTAGGAAAAACCAACCAAGCTTAACGACCTCTGTGATGCTAAGTGTGGTTGGGAGTGGGAAAAGACAAGAAGTTGGGAGACCAATTATTAAACCACTTTAATAGTCCAGGAAGAAAATTCTAAATGTCTAGAGTGAGGGCAAAGGAGATGTAAAGGAACGAAAGGAGAAAGAAATATTGCAGAGATTGAAACTGGTCCCTGGATAAAGTAGGGAGGATAAGGGGGAAAGAACCAGCAACATAAAGATATTTGTAAGGGGCACTTTCAAGCTGATGGTGGCTAACTGCTGTACAACTTTGCCGAGTTAGGATAGAACAGGAGGGTGTGCTCCCAGGAGGTGATCTTGGTTAGAAAATAAGGATAAGTTGGGATATTTCCTAATCAGAAGAGTTGAGGGGATTGCAATAAGATATACTAATAAGGACTGAAGAGATCTTCAGAAGAGGACTGTATTCTTGGTTGTCAGCATCAAGAACATTCTTCAGAATGCTGCAAAGCACCAGGTGAGCAGGTCTGGAGCAGGGCTGCTGATGTACTGACATTTCCTTCCCTACCATTTCACTCTCAGACCCTGGAAACATGTGCGGTCCTATGGCAATAGGAAACTGACTACCCAGAGCATCTTAAAAATTTCTGTGGGTCCAGACAGGGAAAAAGTGAGGAGGAGAATTGGGAGACTAGCCTCACAATGCCAGACTCCATTCCCCTCAGGAGTAACATCATCAGCCTGACAGTTGAAACCACATCTTTCTTCTGAGAGAGAAAGACTTGGTAAGCTCAGGCCCTACCATTCAAAGAAAACTAAACATAATGAACTACAGGCAATTTTCTAGCCATAAATCTACCTCATACCTCTGGGACTTGACTTTTCCTTTTATCTGAAATAACCATCCTCTCTTCTTCATTGGCCAAATCCTTCTGGGCCTTCAGAATCCAGCAGGAATGCCATCACCTCTAAGAATGTTTTCTGACTACCTTGTACCCTAACCATGGGCTGAGTTAGATCTTGTGGGAGATGACATTTTCCAAAGATGACTGCACTGATATATATCCTGCCCCACATGCCCTTCGTTATATCATGACATTGACATTTCTCCATAGAGAGGTGAGAAATTGGTTCCCTTACCTTGACCTGGGTAGACCTTTTTAATACCTCAGAAAAAACATTGTGATGGAAGTGCATGGTATGTGAGACTAGGTCATAAAAGGCAATGTAGTGTCTGCCGGCTCTCTCTTGGGATAATTACCTTGGGAACCCAGACACCATGTTTTGAGGAAGCTCAGACCATATGAAGGGTCCATATGTAGATGTTCTGAGCAACAGCCCTAGATAGGTCCCCAACCAACACATGTGAGTGAAAGAGGTTTCAAATGATTTCAGCCCTTAGCCTTCAAATTTTCTAGCAAAGACTCCAAACATTGTGGAGTAGGGACAAACTACCCCTGAGGTGCCCTGCCTTAATCCTTTACCCACAGAAAATGTGAGAGATAATAAATGATTTTTGTTGCTTTAAGCCACTAAGGCTTAGGGTAAAGTCTTGCACAGTAATAAAAAATTAATAGAGATGCCATCTTTCATGACTCTACAGTACTCATTTTAATGAAATCATTGCTCTTATCACACTATGGTATAATCCGTTTACTTTATCTTTCACAAGATTGGGAACTCTCAGATGTCTGGAAACACGTCTTTTCACTTGTATGTCTCTAATACCTAGAGCAGGGCAATAAATAAATATTTGTTGGGCAGATGAATTTTCAGAAGACCCATCTCATTTTGCTCTATCCATCCCTGAAAACTACCTAGGACCACTAGGATGAAACTTGATTAAGTATTAGCAGTGGCCAGTGTAGGAACTTAGCTGTCTTGTGGAATAATTGCAGACACTCATACTCTGTGACTGACAGCTTGGGGAAGGTAGGCGGGTTTGCCGATTATTAAACTCTTGCCTCCCAGTTTCAAACCCACCCTTCTACGTGACTTTGTGATGTCAAAGCTGGGAACTCTGAAAACCACTGTTTGCTTTGGCAGCTGGATCCCTGTTAATCTCTTCCAAACGGGGTCCCTAGAGGTAACAAGGAGTCTGGAGGAGGAAGAGGAAGGGACTGTCTCCCACAACCCAGGAGCATCAGCAATCTTCCCCCATCAACACTTCTCACTCCAACAAAGGCACTTCTTCCTGGGAGCTGCTGAATCTGCTTTGCAGTTTTTCCAACACACACAGAACCAGCTTGTCACACCCTTCAGGGACATGACACCATCTCCTCAGAGATCTGGGTTTTAGTCAATTTTTCCTCTCCATTATCCCAACCCTAAGGGCAAGTCTGCTTCCTTCAGTTGCTATCGTTTTGATGCCATAATGTCTCCTATTTGCCCTTTCATATCTTCAATTCCTACTAAACCATTCCTTATATTAAATTCTATCTCTTAAAATAACATGTAGTTTCTTTATTCTGACTGGACCCTGATTGACACAATGGGGGATGAAAATAATGACTCTGGCAAAGCTGAGTTCTGAGATTCGGCCAGAGAAACCTGCCTTTACAACATGCTAATACTTCTACCCCTCTTCTTGATATCCTGATCTTTTAGATCAAGCTCTACTTCCCTGACTATGTAACTAGACCTTTAGACCACTCTGAGGCACCTGGTAGTCATGGAACTTCACTTACACAGGATAAATTTTTTTTGCATGAGAAACGTTTCTTTTAGTACATTGGTGTGCCTCATTTGTGTTCACAAATATCTATGAAACACTGATTTTTAAAACATCATGTTGTAAAACCTAAATATATACAGTTCTTATTTGTTAATCAGACCTTAATAAAGCTGGGGGCGAAAAGCAACACTGACTTTTGCAGCAGTGCTGGGAATTCAGTAATGGCAAATGCCTAATCTCTGTCCCTGAGGAGCTCACACTCTAGAAGGGGGACTACCCCTAAATGGACCTCTCAATTCAGCAAGTGAGAGCTATGGGTAAGGTATGTATTGGACACTGGGGGCAGGTGGAAGATAGGGGGAGAGCTCTGTACCTTCTCTCTGACTCCTCAGCTTCCTTGTTTGCTGCTTGTCTCTCGCTTCCCCCTCCTCTCCCCCACCAAGGCCACCTTGAGGAAATAGCTGGCCCATAAGACTATGGAAAGAGTGGGGGATGATGCCCATCACCACAATCTCTGTCTGGCTAGGCCTTGACCTCCATAGGACAGTAGCTGTCCAGTGTAGAATACACCATTTGACCACTTCACCTTAATTTTAAAACTACTTGAGTTTTAAAACCATTTATTCATTCCATTGTTCATTTGATGAATGTTTGTTGAGCACCTACAGCATTCCAGGCACTGGCCCAAACACTGAGGAATGGGAGTGGACAGAGTCCCAGGCCTCAAGATATTATGGTACATTTATAAATGGATTATTTTGAGAAATTCCACTTCCTTTCCTCTCCTAAATTCTTAAAGTGCTCAGAGGCTGCTGCAGAGTTGGACGTAAGAAGACCCCTTTTGTTGGCTGTGTGACCTTGGCAAAATCACAAGGTCTTTGAGCTCTAATTTCTTCAGTTACAAATTAACATAACACCACTGATTTGACAGAGTTGCTGTAGAAATTAAATGTACTGATATATATGAAAGTACTATACATATTGGATTTAATCTAAAAGAAAATGATACTACTTCCTTTTCTTGTTATATTTAATATGTTCATTTCATTTGCAAAGATGTTTCATTGAAAACAGTTAACTACAACTTTATGGTAAAGAATTAAACTTAAAAATTCACATCTGTAGTTCCTTGTGAAAATGGGAAAAGTTGGAAAGATTCTGGCTTAAACCAAATCAAGCAAAACAGGGAAATTACATATATACTATTGATGAATATTTCCCACATACCTATCTCTACTGTCAGACGCAAACTCTCTACAGAATATAAGATCTTGTATTTCTATATGCTAACAACAAACTATCCAAAAAGGAAATTAAGAAAAAAAAATCCCATTTACAATAGCATCAAAATGAAAAAAATACTTAGGAAAAATTTAACCCAGGAGGTGAAAGACCAGTAAACTAAAAACTATAAGACATTTAAGAAAGAAATTGAGGAAGACACAAATAAACAGAAAAAGATCTCATGTTAATGGATTGGAAGAATTAATATTGTTAAAATGCCCATACTATCCAAAGCAATCTACAGATTCAATGTAATGCCTAACAAAATTCCAATGGCATTTTTTACAAAAACATAAAACAATTCTAAATTTTGCGTGTAACCACAGAAGACACCAAGTAGCTAAAGCAATCTTGAGGAGGAAGAACAAAGCTGGAGACATACTTCCTGATTTCAAATTGATACAAAGCTATAATAGTGAAAACAGTATGGTACTGCCATCAAAACGGACACATAACTCAATGGAACAGAATAGAGATCCCAGATTTTAAAAAAACACATGTAAAAGGTTAACTATTTTTTGACAAGGGTGCCAAGAATACACAATGGAAAAAGGATAGCCTCTTCAATAAGTGATGATGAGAAAACTGCACACCCACATGCAAGAAAATGATATTGGACCTTTGTCTCCCACCATACACAAAAATTAATTTTGAATGGATTAAAGATTTAAATATAAGACCTGAAACCATAAAGCTTCTAGAAGAGAACATAGGGGGTGAGCTCCTTGACCCTGGTCTTGACAATGATTTTTTTGGATTTGACATCAAAAGTGAAGGCAACAAAAGTAAAAACTAAACAAGTGAGACTATATCAAACTCAAAAGCTCTGTACAGCAAAGAAAGTAATACACAAAATGAAAAGTCAACCTATGGAATGGGATAAAATATTTGCAAACCATATATCTGATAAGAGGTTAGTATCCAAAATACATGTAATTCATACAACTCAATAGCAAACAAAACAAATAACCTAATTTTAAAAATGAGAAAAGGACCTGAACAGACATTTTTGCAAAGAAGACATACAAATGTCCAACAGGTTTATAAAAAAGCTCTCAACATAATTAATCATCAGAAAAATGCAAATCAAAAACCACAGTGAGATATCACCTCACACCTGTTAGAATGGCTATTATCAAAAAGACAGGAAATAGTAAGTGTTGGCAAGGAAGTGGAGAAAAAGGAACCCTGATGCATATTGGTAGGAATGTAAATTGGTACAGCCACTATGGAAAACAGTATGGAGGTTTCTCAAAAAATTAAAAATAGAACTACTATATACGATCATGCGAGCCCACTTCTGGGTATACATCCAGAAGAAATGAAATCAGTATCTTGAAGAGATATCTGCACTTCTATGTTTACTGCAGCATTATTCACAGTATCCAAGATATGGAAGCAACCTAAGTCTCTATAAATGAATGAATGAATAAAGAAGATTGATATATATGTCACTGTGTGTATGTATGTATGTGTATATATACATATATATGAACATTTATATACACATATATCTGTGGACTCACACACACGAGTCATAGAAAAGAAGGAAATCTTGCTATTATGAAAACAGGGATAAACTCAGAGGACATTATGCTAAGTGAAATAAGCCAGACACAGAAAAATAAATACTGTGTGATCTCACTTATATGTGGAATCTAAAAGAGTCAAACTCATAGAACCAGAGAGTAGACCAACAGTGGACATATTGGTCAATGGGTGCAAACTTACAGTTATAAGATGAATAATTTCTGGGGATCTAATGTACAGCATGGTGATCATAGTTAATAATACTTTATTGTATACTTGAAATTTGCTAAAAGAATATATCTTAAGTGTTCTCACCAAACACACGCATTAAAGTAACTACATGAGGTGATGGATGTGTTAATTGACTTGATTGTGGCATCGTTTCACAATGTATACATGTATTAAATCATCACATCGTACACCTTAAAAAATTACATTGTACAATATAAATATATATAACTTTTATTTTTCAATCATACCTCAATAAAGGTAGAAAATAATTTTAAAATAGTAACCATTTTGCCTCATCATCAGAAATTTCACTGTGCTTTTAAAAACTTTAAACAGCTTGTTGGATTTTTGTTGGTTGGTATTTTCATTTTATTTTCTCACTAGTACAGTTTAAAAAAAATGATCTACTTTTCCAGAGACAAATAAGGTCCCATATTTACCAGTAAAAGGCAAAAGCAAATAATATTTATCTAATTTATACAAAATTCCAACTACAACCAAGTGGAAGGCAAGACTTTCATTTTCTTGTGAGAGCTGTTTATTGCTATGAGGTGTTCTTTTCCCCCTTTTCATAGAAAGTGTGTGTCTGTGTTCTATCATCAATTTTATTAATGGTTAATCTGTGTGGTAACTAACAGAAGGTGGCAGAGTCTAATGAACCATGTGTGGGACATCACTAATCAGACGGAACAGCTAGGTACAACAGGGCAACTGCTCCCTAAATCAAGCTCTGAGCACCAGGTATAAAGTGCACGAGCATCAGCAAAGGACATTATCTACCTTGTTAAAAGACATTCTAGTGATATTTTCTTCAAGGCTAAAGAGGAGTTGATTGTATCAACTCCTTTTTAGCCTCTGTTTGTGCCTTCTTTTTTCTAACAGTCTACATCAGACACTGTATTTTGTTTCCTTGACACCAAATCAACACCCTTCTCTCTTGCCTTCTGCTTTACGGGCTACAAAGCCAACCACTAATCTCCCAGCTTCCCTTGCATCTAGTAATAACCAATGACATCGTTACCATCAAGTGATCCCTAAAATGTATGCAGATCAGGATTCTGGGGACAAAACTCTGCCCACTAGAAAAGGGTTTTAGACATGGATGGCATAGCCTTCTGTCCACCCCCATTTTTCCTGTCTAGAATGTAGGCATCATATTTGGCAATTCAACAACTGTCTTGTGTGCAGGAGGCAACAACTACAGGAAAGAAAACCCAATAAACTTACTAAGAGTGGCACAAAGAAAATGCAGAAAAATCTCAACCCCTGACAGTGATGTGGAGTAGCTGACCCAACACCAAAAACTTCTTATTATATGAGAAAAATGAACCCCTATCTGTTCAAAACCCTCTAGCCTCCCATTCTCACAGCTGAGAGCATTCTTAGCTGGTACAGAGATGTAATGTGGTTTACTATAAAGCCTAATGATGTAATATGGATGACGATTACAACAATTATGAGTCAGGAATAGCATTTTGAATAGAAAGATATATCAATAATACAAATAGTAATCAATAATATATAAGCAATAATATTAAGAGTGTGAAGTTCCACAATAAGAGTGATGGCAAAAATGACTGTGATAGCTAAGAATTACTCTGTTTATTATTGTAACAACTACTGTAGGAGTGAATTAAAAATAGGTTGAAAAGAGAGTGACTCTTGGGTCTGGGAATGTATTTGCACAATAGAGATACAACTAAAAAAACCAAACCTTTAAATAAAATGTGTATGCCCAACAAATATATGAAAGTGCTCATCTTCTTATTCATTTAATCTTATTCAATTAAAATCCCAGTGATGTAGGACTACACACTACCTGAATAGCTAAGAGGAAAAAGATAGGAAATAATATCAAATGCTGAAGAAGATGTGGAGCAATTAGAACTCTCATGCACTAATGATGGGAGTGTACTTTTGTACAATCATTTTGCAAAACTGTTTGGAAATATCTACTAAAGCTAATCCCTTACTCACCTTATGACCCAGTAATCATACTCCTAGGTATTTATCCAAAAGCAACACATCAATATACTCATCAAAAATCATCCCTAAGAATGTTCACAGCAGCATTATTCATAAGAGCCCTAAACTGGAAATAACCCAAATGTCTATCAGCAGCTGAATGGATAAATCGATTGGGGTATATCCATACAACAGAATGGTATACAGCAATGAGAATGAACCAGACTACATGCAGTATCAAGAATCTCACCAATATAATGCTCAATGGAAGAAGCTTGACACTAAAAAATATACACTGCATGCTCTATTTGTATAAAACTTGAAGATTGGCAAAAGCTATCAGTGCTGTTAGAAGTTAGCATAGTGGTTACTCCTGACACAGGTGGAGGTATAGTAAATAGAAGAAGGCACAAGACGGGTTCTGCTGACGTTCTGTTTATTAATCTAAGTGCTGGTTCTACAGTTGGATTCATTTTCTGAAAATATCTTGATCTGTACACTTATGACTTGTAAAATTAAAAGTTTACCTAAAAAAATTATCAGAGGCTGTTTCCCCAAAGACAGACTGAAACAAATTTTCACACCCGCTAGATGATTCAAACAACTCAACCCATATGCTATCAAGAAATAAGATATTCCCATTAAGAACAAACATGCCACAACTAGATAGGGTACACTGATCTCTACAGAAGAACTTCTAAATGATCAAATTCAGCAGTGATGAAACACCAACAGTCTCTACAAACAAGAGGAAACCTCATTCAACTATACATTCAAACATCCATTTAGTGCCTACTAAGTACCAGACATTATTTTAGGAGTTGGAAATTCAGTGATGAATAAGATAGATCAAAGTCTCGCCCTTATGGATCTTACCTTGCCTCATTCTAGGTTCCAGAATAAAGAACACCTAGAAAATTCATTTGTTTATTCTGGAAGATTCCATGAAAAGTATGACCGAGACTGTCTCCTACTGTTTGACTTTTTGGCTCAGTTTCATTTGGTAATAAGCTCACTAACAAGAGTTAACTATGAATTGGGTCTAAAAGTGTGTAAGGGTATGTGTGTGTGTTTGTAAAAAACACAGACAGACTCAGAGAGTTTGAGTTTGTCAGTGAGTGCAAACCACACAAAGTATGTGAGATTGTCTAAGAGACAAAAATACGATTAAGTGAAGTGAAGGAAGGGAGTGTGGAACACTATAGAATACATGGGTAAGAGTGCGTGTAACTCAGGCTGAAATCTTGTGACTAACAGAAATCTATTTCCATTAATGAGTTTTTTTCTTAAGCTCTCTCATCATTCCCCAGGATCTCATGATGTAAAAGAAGTTAGCTGTTTCATCTGACATTACCATATCCAGTTTCCTGTGTTATAATCACGGGAAAATCCTGGCACATAAGCAATCTAAACTCCAGCTCACGGCTGCATCAGGGTTATTCTCTGTTCCAAGTATTAAACCCTCAAAACTAGCCCCTGACCCCTCCTGGAACATCCCTTCCTCCCCCTACTGAGAGCTGTTGAACACCATCTGTGCTAATAAGGTTCTGTGACTCAAAGCCATGGACATCCCAGGATGACTGTGGACTCCCTTCTCAAAAGGTGTTTAAAAATAGAAGAGATATTCTCTTCTTGGAGTATGGATTAGAAAGAGCTCTAGCCAAGAAGATGATGGTCTTTTCATAAAGTCCTATCAAGACCGATTTATCAGAATTATCCAGGCTTCGTGATTGGTAGGGGTTGCCTGACCCTCTTGAAGTCAGTCTTTTGCACATAGCATATTTTTTCCCTTTTTAAGTAATGTTATTCCTTATTTTATCTACCTGGCAGACTCATCACCTAACATCTAGTTAAGTCACATCTCCTTTATAAAGCCCTCCCTGGCTCCTTTTCCCAATCTAGAGTCTAATATACTTTCCTCTGACTCTTCTAAGCTTTGCAAGAATATTTTGGCTCACACATTTTCCTGTCCTTTGAGAAATATGAGTTTTATGAAGACAGGGACCATAATTGTCAATTCTGCTATCCAGTGGCAAGGAGGGAGCATGGCACATGACAGATATTCCTTAGCCATTTGTTGAATGAATGTCAGTGACCAGGTGATGTTTATAAAATGGAGCTTTTGGAAAATAACTTTCCCCCTAGAGCTGGCTTAATAAATGGGATAGAAATTAAGCCAACTATCTCATGTTCAAAAAAAAAAGAATTATCCTGCCCAGATCTCTTGTGAAAATGCATGCCTTGTGTGATGGACTTAGGATATTTCTTACAGAGATTTCTATAGAAAGGATGAGCAGAAACTTCAATGTTTTCAAAAGAGCTCCTGGGAATTTTACCTCTAATCAGGGAAATAGAGAAAATATATATATAAGGGAGATTTGGGGTTAAATTGAAGAAGTAAAATTAACATAGAATCTACATACATTGGACATCATTCTTTGGATAATAATCATTATCATTCTTAAGTATCATTTAAGAATTATAAATATCCTAATTATCATTCTTTGAATAATAAGGACAGCTGAGAAATAAAAGGTCGTTTTGTTTGGATTCAAGACGTCTTATGATTGATACTTTGTTTAGTCAACAAGTTGGTCCATTGTTAATAATATATTTTTTTAAATAGAACAGCTTAACTCCTGGGTTTCACTCTGAGCCAGAGGAAAGCATCCCCTGACATCTGGAAGCTGGCTTGGTGAGCAGACTTGGTGCTATCAGCTTGACCTTGGTGTTGCTAGGAGCTGGCCTGGCACGTACAGATAGATTTTAGTATCCTGTGGAACGAAACACTTTCACAGAACACCAATATAACACAAGGCCATGATGGAGCAAGACAAAAACTAGACTGCTCCATAATCATACTGGAGCAAGACAAAAACATAAACAATGTCCAAACCACAAAAATGACCAAACATCTCCCATCCTGGTTAAATGATCGACTGATGCTTCTTTATCAATTATAGCTTCAGCCTTGGTCTATTCTTCCCTCCTAGATAAGATCTATTAGGGTACTCAATTACAGAATTGTCCTGGCTTCCATCCAATCCAGAGTAAATTTGTCCTTCCTTAAATTCTCCCCAAATCACCTAATGATAGCCCAAATTCAATAAGTCCTTTCTTAAACTCTCTTACTAAGAGGCCTCTGAGTTCCCCAAGGAGAGTGTTCTACCTTGTGACAAAGAGCAACAAACCCAACTTATTCAACTATAGGTGTCTTCCTGGTAGCTGGAAGCTATTATTCCCTCACATATATCTGTTCACTAACATACAAACTGACTTCTCCCAAATGCCAGCGTTTACACTAAGATATTAAATTCCCTTAATTAAATTTTACAATTTTATCCTATTGTTATCATAATTTGTTGTTATTCTGTCCCACCTCAGTTAAACAGAATATTTTAGAAACCCCAGAGGAAATGATGATGGAACAAATTATTTTAAGGAATTAGAAAAAGAGAAGGAACAATCGAAGTTTCTATTTTCTTATTCTCCTTACATAAGAGAGGGGAATAGTCTTCTATAATGTAAAGCTCTGTGGTGTACTGGTCACATTTATTCCAAGGAAGCAGTATATTTTCCTAAGATCCTCAATTCACCACCATAATTTCTACCAGTTTTCTCTGTACAAAGATTCCTCCATGGAGCTGTCACAATATTTTTCTTCCCACTAAGAATACCAGAGTGCTTTTGCTTCCCTAGTTTTCTTCTTGTGTTGTATAATGTGACAGGTTATTAAATCAATTTCTCTCTCTCTCTTTAAATAAAGCACAGCATCAAGCACAGTGATCGTTCAGAATTAGAGATGACAACCTAGAGATGTTTGGATTCAGTCTCCAGTCCTAACACACACACACAACCCACATCTCCCTTGTTCAAGCTCTCACTCTCACAAACCCCCCCCACACACACTGTATACTAGTAAAAATGTATTAACAGTTATGTTTTAATTTATTAGTATTTTATTATTATATCAGGCATATTATATTAATAATACACATATTAATATAAAGATAATTTTGGGAGAAGAAGGACAGAAGCGTGAATAGAATCCCTTAAGTGACTTCGAGTCACGTCAAACCAAAGAAAGCCTCCCTCTGTGACTGGGGCAGGAGGCGACAACAAAGGTCTGGGGAATCTATATATTAAATGTTAAATATCTAAAACATTTTTGTTAAAAAATTGCCTCCTTTTCATTTCACAGTTTGCTGGTAGGAACATATGGGTATGATCATTCCTGACAGAGAATTAGGTAATTTAAAAAGCTTAACACGTGTGTATATCATTTGATCCAACACTTCCCCTAAGAAAACAATCTAAGTGTTAACAGAATTATGTTTATAATGACACTGATGGCTGGCAGTTAAGTGCTAGGTACTGCTGTGTATTAAATCCTCCAAACAACCTTACAATGTAGGTAATTTTATCATCTCCATTATACAGGTAAGAAAATGGAAGTAACTGACTTGGGTAAGATCTTACAGCTGATAAATAATAGAGCTGGGATTCGAACATAGATGGTCCTTAACCACACTGTCCCTGCCTTTCACTGCTAGAAGCATGTTCACTATAGAATTATTATCACACCCGCTCTTCCCCGAGTATTGTCATCATTGACTTAGATGTTTAGACCTCTGGAATCAGTCTTGATTCCTCCCTTTATCTCATACCCTACATCCTGTCCATCAGCAAATTTAATAGGCTATTTTTAAAATACAGCTCATTTCCAACCACTTCTCCTCTTCTCCATGGTTAACACCTGCTCCAAACTATCGTATCTCTCCCTTGGACAAACGTAGTCTCTGTACACTGTCTGGCACAACAACAAACAGTGTTATCTCTTAAAATGCCAATCACTTCCCTACTCCAAGAATTCCATTGCCCTCCATGTTTGGAATAAAATCTAGAAGCCCCCAGGATCTCTACTGTGGCCTGTAAGTCCCTACACAACCTGGCCCCTAGCTGCCTCCCCACATCATTTCCTCTCACACATACCTTTCAACCCCACTGTTTCCTATCCATCCTGCTTCCCTGCTATTCCTTAAATAGGCCAGCAAACCTGTGTCATTGTGTCATGGCCTCTGCTCATCCTTCTTTAGAACACTCTTTCCCTGTAACCAGATGGCTCACTCCGTTACTGGCTCAATTTCCTGTGCAAATGTTGATACCTCAGAGAAGCCTTCCCTAACCATAATTTTTAAACTGGTGCCCTCAGCATTCTCCACCCTCTTCCCTGCTTAATTCTTCTTCAAATCACTCACCACTCCCTGACAATAGATTATACGTTCATTGTTTATTTTCTATTCTGTTCACTTGCACAAAAGCACAAAAGTAACCATGTGTTACTCCCTGCCATTCTCTCAGCCCATGGAAGGCACAGTGCCTTGCACATAGTAGGAACTCAGTAAGTGTTTGCTAAATGAACCACTTACATGTGCACCATTAGTGGGCTGGTAGGTGAATCATGGCTCACCCATGGAATAAACTCACCTATGGGTCTCTTGCCAGCAAATTACTGTGGAAAATACTTATGAGGATTGGAAAATGTGGTTGGGCAAATTTCAAGGCAGGAGGTAGGGAGTGGGCAAGAAAGGGATCAAGTAAGCAACGGGATGGAGAGAGTTGTGTGTGGGCTCAAGTGGTTCCCACAGCCATGGGTGTACTGGTTTCTCAGAAAGGGGCAGGGTTAGAATCATGAACATCAGTGGGAGAGGATTCATGATGCAACCAAAGGATCCCAAACTTGGAAGTCTGAGGATTTTAGAGCGCAGGTACCACATATATTGACTATATGACCTTGGAAATGTTATTATGACATCTCTGAATCTCAGGTTCTCATCTGCAGATTGGCAGTAAAAATAATAGTACTGACTTTCATAAGTTGTGAGGAAGCTATGAAAAGAATTGTGGAAGAGCTATGCAGATACAAGTTGCTCTTATTTATTCTTTTTCTTCTTCTTATCTAGTCGTGGTAGCATTTATGCATTATTCTTAAAACGGTGTCTAGAACCAGAAGAGAGACTTCAACTTTTATCGTCCATGGCTTAACTGGATGGCAAAGATTCGAC
The DNA here is from genome assembly GCF_964270905.1 of Leucopleurus acutus. Lineage (NCBI taxonomy): Eukaryota > Metazoa > Chordata > Mammalia > Artiodactyla > Delphinidae > Leucopleurus > Leucopleurus acutus. Next base: position 131,836,333 of record NC_139147.1, on the reverse strand, counting down.
ACTCTTCTTATTGTCCTGAGACCACCATGCATGGAAGGCCACATGAAGATGCTCTAGTCGGAAGTCCCAGCCTGACATGAGAGTGAAGGACCTTCAGATGATTTGAACCCCAGCCTCAAATCCTGCCAGCCCTCTAGTCTTCCCAGCTGAGGCCCTGGACCCTGTGAATCAGGGGTAAGCCAGACCCACTGTGCCCTGTCTGAGGTCACAGAGTACATGAGATTAATAAAATGGTTGTTTTAAGCTGCTAAATTTTAGGGTGATTGTTATGCAATGGTAGTAACTGGAGCTGGAAAAGCAAATCTTCAAGACGGACAGGCTTACATAGGCTATCCTACCAAAAATCCCAGTTCCTCAGAAGTTGTTCTGAAAAGGTTGGAATTCAAAGGGGGTGTTTAAAAGGTAACAAATTTTCTTGCTTCCACACACAGTTCCCAAACTGTAATCTTTTAACAAGAAGAACTAGTCTTCACACTCAAAAGAAAATATCTAAGACTGAATTCTCAGATGGGAAGAGGTTCTTGAAATATCAAGTATTTGAAAACAGACTAGCCAAGATAGGCAGTTGAACTTTCCTGAGCTTGAATCAAGATAAACTATTTAATTAGCCTGTAAACTGACCCCAAGAACATCTGGAGTTTCCAGAAGGAAGAATTTTCTTGTCACTTCTCTTAAGACTGCCAAACAGTGCTGGCTGATGTTGGTACAGAAGCAAAGATGGAAAAGCAAGGTTATCAGCACGGCCTCTCTAATTCCCATCCACAGATTAGAGAACATGGACAAGTGAAGTGAAATTGCTCCAAGCCTATTCGTCTTCTTCAAAATGCAGGGAGTGCAGGGGAGGAAGAGGCTTGGATAATTCCCTACCAGGAGAGCCAAAACAGATCAATCAAAGTAGCTAGTCAGAGGCTTGGGGGAAACTTAGAGACCTGCCAAAATTTTTGACTGAAAGTTCTCTTATTTTAACACAGCAAATGGGACCAAGAATACTTGGGTTGGGCAGCAGACCAAAAGCTTGTTGCTGGCATTAAACACACCTCATGAAGGGATTACCTGATAACATCTTCTGCATACAGGGTCTTGGATAATGTGCTAACCACATTAGTTTTGCACACATTATATCTTTTAAGCATAATAACATTTAATGTCTATTAAGCACTCACTATGCCCCAGGTACTCTGTTAAGGAATTCTTAGGTATCGTCTCATTTTATCCTTATAGTAAATCCATGGAGCAGGTTTCATTGATACCTCCATGTAGCAGATGGAGAGAACGCAGGGCCAGGGAAGGTGAGGCTTCTGTGTAAGGTCATAGATGACCCAAGTGGTCCAATTCCAGAGTCTATAGAAACAGCATGCTCACTATCCTGCCAGCCAATCATTCAATCCTAACAACAACCGTTTAGAAAGGAGGTGGTGTGAGAGGCTTGGAGGGGTTAGGAGGCTTTCCAAGGTCACACCATTGACGTGTGGTGCACCTCATGACTGTCCTAACCACTCTACCTGAGCTGAATCATTTAATCTCATAATCATCCCCATATGAAAGGTACCAATATGATACCCATCTTATAGATGAGGAAACTGAGGCACAGAAAGGGCTGGGTAATTTGCCTATTAGCACAGCTAATAATGACTGGGTTAGGACTTAAATCTGGGCAGTCTGGCTCCACAGTCTGAGATCTGAACCACTCTGCCATGCACCATCATGAACCACTAGGAGGTCAGGCTGAAACCATATAAACTGGGGTTGAGGTGGATGTTTTAAGTATTACCCCCCAAACAAATTTAATTTCTATTAAAAATAAATGCAATCAGTTTTAAATGAATTCTTGCCTTTTCTAAGGAGGAAAAACATGTTCATTTTAAAGACTAGTGGCGTTGTGGGTGTTACTTTACCTCCATGGGCACTGGAGACATGAAGATCTGAGTTCAAGTCCCAATACCACTTCTTACTAGTCTTGTGAGCTTTGACATGTACATTTCCTATGTGAGTGTCAGTTTTCTCACCTATAAAATGGGTAATCACAGTTCATATCTGCTAACACTGTCATGAGAATTCTATGAATATGCATGTAAAAACTCAGCACACGGCACACAGCACTCAGGGACTGGGATGCATTATTCTCAGAGACGGGCAGTGATGGAGTCAGACAGACTGGGTTCGATTTGTCACAGCTCCTTCACTTACGACTGACTTGTGTGATCCTTGAGCAAGTTGCTTAATTCTTCTGTGCCTCTTTATAAAATATCTACATAGGACAATTTTTAGGGCTGTTTTGATAATTACATATGATGACACACGTAAAGTGCTTAAGGAGTGCCTGATACACTGCATGCCTACTCTCAATATATTTAAGGTATCATTATTAATAAACCACAACTACACTTAATAAAAAAAGATAAAATTGATTGAAATTACAAAGGAAAGGTAATTTTAAGATGATTATTATCAATAGTGACTAGAAAAACATTAAAAAGCGGGGCCCAGAAAAGGTGTTGAAAATATCTCCTTTGAAATGTTGCAGGTGGATTGAGCTAGAGGCAGAGGGCTCTAAATCATAAATGCCTCCTCACGTTCTTTCTCTGGCCTGTATTCCATCTTCCAAACACTCAGCATGGGACTCAAGACACATTACAAAAACCCATGGCAACCACTGTTGAGTCTGAGTGTCCAGAGTGTGCCTTGCCAGTTCTTCAAGCTAAGGAGGCAGTGAAGCCCACATCACAGTGAAGCTCCTCTTTGTAGGAGGCCTGACATTATCCTTCCAGCTGATAAATCATCTTCCAGGCCCCCAAGAGAATAAGCAGTGAAAACAGGATTTCAGTTCAAATTGTTTCTTTTTCTCATTTGTAGCCCCAAATTTCCTATCTTGTGTGATTCTGCTCTCAGACATTATAACATTGACAACTTGGAGATTTCAATGATAAGAAAGCTACTTAGTCACATATTATACAATCCAGTAATCTTCCCTTTCATCCAAGTGCATCATTTTTGGAGTGAGCATCATAGCACCACAGTCTCTGGTCACAGGGAAGTAACTTCCAGCAGCAGGAAGGAAACATTTTCTGGTTCTAATATTTCATTTTGTTTTCCTTTCTATTCAGTGCTCAGGATAAGATTTCTAATATCACCAAAATCAACTTCCTTTTTTTTTTAAGAATAGAAATTATTCTCATTAGGACATGTTAAGGGGGAGGTGGAAAGCAACATCAAAGTTTTCCCAAATGGGAGTTTGATGTGAAACCACAGTGGAAACTTTGTGAACAACTGAAGAAAACTGTTGTTTTTTTATCATCCATCATGCTTGGTGTTAGTCACTCAAACACTGCCAATCAACAAAGTGTGAACAGAAAATCTTTTGAGAAAGGAGCTTGTTTGTGATATCCAGAGGGAATGCTTTAATTGACTTAATTTTTCAGCTCTTGTCTGAGTCCACAACTGAGAGGTTAGCTGTGTTTCAGAGGCCCAGCCCAGGGACTGCAGGAGCGTGGTCTGAACTCAAACACCTCCAGGGGCCATTGGAGCCATCCCAGTGAGTGAAGGAGGCTGCCTAGGAGTGAGCACAAGGACACCCTTGGATTCTGGGTAGGGGCAGCTGCTGACCATCACTGTACAAGAACTAAAGGCTCCATGTTGCCAGATTTCCTGGCAAAAGAAAAAATCTGGAGTTTTATGAAAAATCCCCTGATCTTTAAGTTTCGTCAACCAGTACAAAACTTGTTTAAACACATGAAGGCCAGATAAACTATGTCTGGAAATTAGATAGAGACCTTTAGCTTTAAATTCGTGACCTCTGGTAAAATAGAGATAATATGGGTTTTAGAATCAACCAGATTCCAGCTTTACTATTGACTAGTTGTATGACCTGGTGATTTATTAATTCTGCGCAAGCCTCAGTTTCCTTACCTGGTTAATAAAGTCTGCATTGCAGGGTAGTTGTGAGGATTAGAAGGAAAATATGTAAAATGACAAATACATAGCTGGTATCAACAATTAGAGATGGCTACTTTATTTTGTTATCACCTAAATGTTCATATTGTCTGACTCATTTTCATAAAATTCTAGCATTTTGGAGCAATAGGAAATTGAAAATCTCAGGTATAGGTGAAACTGCTATTTTGGACTCTATCCTCCTGGCTCCATACACAAAAGGATGCTGCCTCACTATTTACCCAAGCATGAAAGAAACGTGTTCCACAGAACTCCTCCATGAGCCCTCTAGCCAACAAAGAATTGCTGAAAAAAGTTCATAGCCCACTTATTTGGGAGTGGGCAAGGCCACCACCATGGACCCATATTTCTCCTGTGTACTGCCAGTAGGGATGCTGGATCAGATGGTATCCAGACACTACATCTGTGTAAATGGGGAGTGGGGAGAGAAGATGGGGAATAGTGGAGGGATGGAGGAATGATTGATTTTTAGTTCCACCCCATATATAGGTAGCCAAGGCACACTTGAAATGGTCTATCCACCACACATTGAAGGAAAGGAAAAGGTTTAAGTTAGAACGTTGTTTTGAGCCCCCTTTCTCAAGTTCACATGACCATCTACGGCTCCAGGCCTCTGGCTCTGAGATGGGCTGCATTCTACTAAACTCTGAGGTCTTTGAGGACACAAAAGATGTCTTTTACATAGTACTCAGTACGTGCTAGGGTTAATTTCAATGTCTGTACCACCTTTTTACAGGGCTATTATGAGAAGTAAATGAAATAATTTAAGTAGATGGGCTTTGTGAATGTAAAGTATTATATGGATACATTATTATTATAAACAATAATAATCTTGCATTAACATCCACTGATAATTAATGTGTTAGATATAACCACACTAATTATTACTAACAATTATTATTACCAACAATCCACCAAAGCATGTGATTCATCATAACATGTTTTCATCTGGAATTGATCCAAAGGTAATTCATCCTGAGAATTACTTAGAGCTTCCTATGGAGGAACTCAATAACTATGTATTAAGATTAAATGGAAAACTGGAATTAAAGGTGATTGGCAACATTCTAGTAGTGTGGGCAATCATTTGGCTTTTTCCAATGAGAACAATTACTCTGCCGTCTACAAGATCTCTGCCAAGGGCCACAGTATCAGGAGTGTAGCTCTGCTTCATGGAGAGCATCCAGGTGCCCAGGGAACTGAATAAAAGGCTCCAGTTCATAAGGGCTCTTGCCTTGTGAATCCCTGAGAAGTGTTAATTTATTCCACTTGCATACGAAGTTTAGTGCCTGGGAGTTAGTGAATATCAGCACTCACTAGAAGCCAGGGGGAAATATTTCCATCCTTCACTGGAAGACAAAATGTGTTTTAAATTATCAGCACACTGAACTGTACCACATACTGTCACCATTAAATGGCCAGGAGCAGGTACAGGGGGATTTTAAAAATGGGTATGAATTAAATTAGGGAAATTAAATGATAGGTCTGAAACTCTCCACTGGGAATGCATTTCCAAGCTACAAGTTTTCCTTTCCTTCCTTTTTGACAGTTACAATCATGGTCATTAAAGATTTACCAGAAGGTTTACCATCTCATCTTTATACTCTGAGAGGAAACAAAAAGCATCCTCTCCATCTCCTCAGCCCTCAAACATACACTCCAAACCCTGCTGGTCTGCAAAGAGCAACAATCTGTTTTACATTTCAGAACAATTGATTCCCAGTATTTCAAAGACACAGATTTATCCTCATCAACTCCTTTTTTGAAGTACAGTTGATTTACAATATTAGATTAGTTTCAGGGTTATAGCAAAGGGATTGAGTATTTTGATAGGTTATACTCCATTTAAAGTTACTAAAAAATAATAACTACAACTCCCTGTGCTGTACATATATCCTTAATGGATAAAAAGGATGTGGTGTATATATATACAAAGAAATACTACCCTACCATAAAAAAACAATGAAATTCTGCCATTTACAATAACATGGATGGACCTAGAGAGAATTATGCTTAGTGAAATAAGTCAGAGAAAGACAAATACTGTATGTTATCACTTACATGTGGAGTCTAAAAAATAAAGCAAAGGAATGTATATAGCAAAACAAAAACAGACTCACAGATACAGAGAAAAAGCTAGTGGTTACCAGTGGGGAGATGGAAGCGGGGAGGGGAAACATCAGGGAAAGGGATTAAGAGACACAAACTACTATGTATTCTTACTGACTCTTAATATCATTAACAGCACAGAAGGTCGGATTGTAGTTCCTTTTGAGTCTAACTATCAGCCTTACATTTTTATGATACACTTTAGGAATCAACTGTTCTCTTCCACTGCAAACAGGCTACAGCCCATTTAAAAAGCAAGCAGTGCCCCTGCATATGAGCTGGGCATCAGAAGGTAGTTATAATTATTGCAGTAGTAACCTGAGCTGTAAACTAGGGCATAACAGGGGCATAATGCTATTACAAAAAGCACAGGGGGACCTTCAACATGGCAGAAGTAAGACGTGGAGATCCCCTTCCCCCTCAAAAATACATCAGAAATACATCTACATATGGAACAACTCCTACAGAACACATAGTGAATGCTGGCAGAAGACCTCAGACTTCCCAAAAGGGCTGTGCTGGAACTTCTCTGTTGGACTCCTGGACTTCCACAAAGATTGCTTTGGCAGGGACCTTCAAGATGGTGGAGGAGTAAGATGTGGAGATCACCTTCCTTCCCACAAATACATCAAAAATACATCTAAAGATGGAACAACTCCTACAGAACACCTACTGAACGCTACCAGAAGGCCTCAGACTTCCCAAAAGAGGCTTGGTGCTCCGGCCGGGTGTCAGGCCTGAGCCTCTGAGATGGGAGAGTTGAGTTCAGGACATTGGTCCATGAGAGACCCCCTGGCCCCACGTAATATCAAACAGCGGGAGCTCTCACAGAGATCTCCATTTCAACACTAAGACCTAGCTCCACTCAACAACCAACAAGTACAGTGCTGGACACCCTTTGCCAACAACTACCAAGACAGGAACACAAGCCCACCCATTAGCAGAGAGGCTGCCTAAAATCATAATAAGTTCACAGACACCCCAAAATACACCACCGAATGCAATCCTGCCCACCAGAAAGACAAGATCCAGTTTCAACCACCAGAACACAGGCACCAGTCCCCTCCACCAGGAAGCCTACAAACACACTAAACCAACCTTAGCCACTCAGGGCAGACCAAAAACAATGGGAATTATGAACCTGCAGCCTGCGAAAAGGAGATTAAACAAAATGAGGAGACAGAGAAATACATAGCAGATGAAGGAGCAAGGTAAAAACACACCAGACCAAACAAATGAAGAGGAAATTCAGAGTAATCATAGTAAAGATGATCCAAAATCTTGGAAACAGAATGGAGAAAATACAAGATATGTTTAACAAGGACCTAGAAGAACTAAAGAGCAAACAAGCAATGATGAACAATACAATAAATAAAATTAAAAATTCCCTAGAAGGAGTCAATAGCAGAATAACTGAGGCAGAAGAACGGATAAGTGACCTGGAAGACAAAATAGTAGAAATGACTACCACAGAGCAGAATAAAGAAAAAAGAATGAAAAGAATTGAGGACAGTCTCAGAGACCTCTGGGACAACATTAAACATACCAACATTCGAATTATAAGGGTCTCAGAAGAAGAGAAAAAAAAAGGGACTGAGAAAATATTTGAAGGGATTATAGTTGAAAACTTCCCTAACATGGGAAAGGAAATAGCCACCCAAGTCCAGGAAGTACAGAGTCCCATACAGGATAACTCCAAAGAAACACTCTAACACACATGTTAAAAAACTATCAAAAATTAAATACAAAGGAAAAATATTAAAAGCAGCAAGGGAAAAGCAACAAATAACATACAAGGGAATACCTATAAGGTTAATAGCTGATCTTTCAGCAGAAACTCTGCAAACCAGAAGGGAGTCGCAGGACATATTTAAAGTGATGAAAAGGAAAAACCTACAACCAAGATTACTCTACCCAGCAAGGATCTCATTCAGATTCGATGGAGAAATTAAAACCTTTACAGACAAGCAAAAGTTAAGAGAATTCAGCACCAACAAACCAGCTCTATAACAAATGCTAAAGGAACTTCTCTAGGCAGGAAACTCAAGAGAAGGAAAAGACATACAATAACAAACCCAAAACAATTAAGAAAATGGTAATAGGAACATACATATCAATAACTACCTTAAATGTAAAGGGATTAAATGGTCCAACCAAAAGACATAGAGTGGTTGAATGGATACTAAAACAAGACCCATATATATGCTGTGTACAAGAGACCCACTTCAGACCTAGGGACACATAGAGACTGAAAGTGAGGGGATGGAAAAAGATATTCCATGCAAATGGAAACCAAAAGAAAGCTGGAGTAGCAATTCTCATCAGACAAAATAGACTTTAAAATAAAGACCATTACAACAGAAAAGAAGGACACTACTTAATGATCAATGGATAAATCCAAGAAGAAAATATAATAATTGTAAATATTTATGCACCCAACATAGGACTACCTCAATACATAAGGCAAAAGCTAACGACCATAATAGGGGAAATCGACAGTAACACAATAATAGTAGGGGACTTTAAGACCTAGCTTTCACCAATGAACAGATCATCCAAGATGAAAATAAACAAGGAAACACAAGCTTTAAATGATACATTAAACATGATGGACTTAATTGGTATTTATGGGACATTCCATCCAAAGACAACAGAATACAGATTCTTCTCAAGTGCTCATGGAACATTCTCCAGGAGAGATCATATCTTCGGTCACAAATCAAGCCTTGGTAAATTTAAGAAAATTGAAATCATATCAAGTATCTTTTCTGATCACACTGCTATCAGACTAGATATCAATTATGGGAAAAAATCTGTAAAAACTACAAACACATGGAGGCTATAAAATACACTACTTAATAGCCAACCAAGAGATCACTGAAGAAATCAAAGAGGAAACCAAAAATTACCTAGAAACAAATGATAATGAAAACACGATGACCCAAAACCTATGGGATGCAGCAAAGCAGTTCTACAAGGGAAGTTTATAGCAATGAAATCCTACCTCAAGAAACAACAAATATCTTGAATAAACAGCCTAACTTTAAACCTAAGGCAATTAGAGAAAATAGAACCAAAAAACACCCCAACGTTAGCAGAAGCAAAGAAATCATAAAGATCAGATCAGAAATAAATGAAAAAGCAATGAAGGAAATGATAACAAAGATCAATAAAACTAAAACCTGGTTCTTTGAGAAGATAAGCAAAATGGATAAAACATTAGCCCAATCCATCAAGAAAAAAAGGGAGAAGACTCAAACCAAAAGAATTAGAAACGAAAAAGGAGAAGTAACAACTGACACTGCAGAAATACAAAGGACTATGAGAGATTACTACAAGCAACTATATGTCAATAAAATGGACAACCTGGAAGAAATGGACAAATTCTTAGAAAAGCACAACCTTCCAAGACTGCACCAGGGAGAAATAAAAAATATAAACAGACAAATTACAAGCAATGAAACTGAAACTGTGATTAAAAATCTTCCAACAGACAAAAGCCCAGGACCAGATGGCTTCACAGGCGAATTCTATCAAACATTTAGAGAAGAGCTAACACCTATCTTTCCCAAACTCTTCCAAAATATAGCAGAGGGAGGAACATACCCAAACTCATTCTATGAGGCCACCATCACCCTGATACCAAAACCAGACCAAAATGTCACAAGGAAAGCAAACTACAGGCCAATATCACTGATGAACATGGATGCAAAAATCCTCAACTAAATACTAGCAAACAGAATCCAACAGCACATTAAAGGGATCATACACTAGTATCAAGTGGGGCTTACCCCAGGAATGCAAGGATTCTTCAATACATGCAAATCAATCAATGTACTACACCATATTAACAACCTGAAGGATAAAAACCATATGATTACCTCAACAGATGCAGAAAAAGATTTGACAAAATTCAACACCCATTTATGATAAAAACCCTCCAGAAAGTAGACACAGAGGGAACTTATCCCACATAATAAAGGTCAGATATGACAAACCCACAGCCAGCATCATTCTCAATGGTGAAAAACTGAAACCATTTCCACTAAGATCAGGAACAAGACAAGCTTACCTACTCTCACCACTATTATTCAATATAGTTTTGGAAGTTTTAGCCACAGCAATCAGAGAAGGAAAAGAAATAAAAGGAATCTAAATTGGAAAAGAAGATGTAAAACTGCATCACTGCTTGCAGACAACATGATACAATGCATAGAGAATCCTAAAGATGCTACCAGAAAACTACTAGAGCTAACCAATGAATTTGGTAAAGTAGCAGGATACAAAATTAATGCACAGAAATCTCTTGCATTCCTATACACTAATGATGAAAAATCTAAAGGAGAAATTAAGGGAACACTCCCATTTACCACTGCAACAAAAAGAATAAAATACCTACGAATAAACCTACCTAAGGAGACAAAAGACCTGTATGCAGAAAAGTATAAGACATTGATGAAAGAAATTAAAGAAGATACAAACAGACGGAGAGATATACCATGTTCATGCGTTAGAAGAATCAACAATGTGCAAATGACTATACTATGCAGAGCAATCTACAGATTCAATGCAATCCCCATCAAACTACCAATAGCATTTTCTACAGACCTAGAACAAAAATGTTCACAATTTGTATGGAAACACAAAAGACCCCAAATAGCCAAAGCAATCTTAAGAAAGAAAAACAGAGCTGGAGGAATCAGGCTCCCTGACTTCAGAGTATACTATAAAGCTACAGTAATGAAGACAGTATGGTAATGGCACAAAAACAGAAATATAGATCAATGCAAGAGGATAGAAAGCCCAGAAATAAACCCATGCACATATGGTCACCTTATCCTTGATGAAGGAGGGAAAAATAGACAATGGAGAAAATGACAGCCTCTTCAATAAGTGGTGCTGGGAAAACTGACAGCTACATTTAAAAGAATGAAATTAGAACACTCCCTAACACCATACACAAAAATAAACTCAAAATGGATTAAAGACCTAAATGTAAGGCCACACACTGTAAAACTCATAGAGGAAAACACAGGCAGAACACTCTAGGACATAAATCACAGCAAGATCCTTTTTGACCCACCTCCTAGAGGAATGGAAATAAAAACAAAAATAAAAAAATGGGACCTAATGAAACTTAAAAGCTTTTGCACAGCAAAGGAAACTATAAACAAGACGAAAAGACAACCCTCAGAATAGGAGAAAATATTTGCAAATGAAGCAACTGACAGAGGATTAATCTCCAAAATATACAAGCAGCTCATGAAGCTCAATATCAAAAAAACAAACAACCCAATCCAAAAATGGGCAGAAGACCTAAATAGACATTTCTCCAAAGAAGATATACAGATTGCCAACAAACACATGAAAGGATGCTTGGTATCACTAATCATTAGAGAAATGCAAATCAAAACTACAATGAGGTATCACTTCACACCAGTCAGATTGGCCATCATGAAAAAATCTACAAACAATAAATGCTGGAGACGGTGTGGAGAAAAGGGAACCCTCTTGCACTGTTGGTGGGAATGTAAATTGATACAGCGCCTATGGATAACAGTATGGAGGTTCTTTAGAAAACTAAAAATAGAACTACATATGACCCAGTAATCCCACTACTGGGCATATACCCTGAGAAAACCATAATTCAAAAAGTGTCATGTACCACAATGTTCATTGCAGCTCTATTTACAATAGCCAGGACATGGAAGCAACCTAAGTGTCCATCGAGAGATGAATGGATAAAGGAGAGGTGGCTTATATATACAATGGAATATTACTCAGCCATAAAAGAAAATGAAATTGAGTTATTTGCAGTGAGGTGGATGGACCTAGAGACTGTCATACAGAGTGAAGATAATCAGAAAGAGTAAAACAAATACCGTATGCTAACACATGTATATGGAATCTAAAAAAAAAAAAAAAACTTTCTGAAGAACCTAGGGCCAGGACAGGAATAAAGACTCCGACGTAGAGAATGGACTTGAGGACATGGGGTGGAGGAAGGGTAAGCTGGGACGAAGTGAGAGAGTAGCATTGACATATATACACTACTAAATGTATAGCTAGCTAGTGGGAAGCAGCTGCATAGCACAGGGAGATTAGCTCAATGCTTTGTGACCACTTACAGGGCTGGGATAGGGAAGGTGGGAGGGAGACGCAAGAGGGAGGGGATATGGGGACACAGGTATACATATAGCTGATTCACTTTGTTATACAGCAGAAGGTAACACACCACTGTAAAGTTATTATATGCCAATAAAGATGTTAAAAAAAAGATGAAACAGATAAAAACAAACAAACAAAAAAACAAACAACAAGAACAAAAACAAAATGCACAGGCCAGAAATCACGAGTAATAACAAAGAAATATCAATCTCTAGGTATGTCTTCCCCAAAAGAGGTTCAGCTATAAAAGCAACAGCCTATGGTAGTAATGTGTTAACAAACTCCCTTTCCTCTTTTCCCCACCCAGCCAAATTCTGTACCACCCATGGAGACTCCGAAATCACACCAGCTACTTATTTACCCTCTAATTAATTAAAATTCAATAATTAAACTTTTCCATTCCTTAGTTATACGGTCCACCTTTCAACTGCTCAGTGGCCACCTCTGGTTGTCGACTACCTACTGGCCAGCACAGGCAGAGAACATGCCCATCACTGTAGGGAGTTCTAGTGGACAGTGCTGATCTCCAGAGAGGCTCTTTTGCCAAACTTCAGAACTCTGAAAAAGAAGCTCACCTTGTTTTTCTCTCTCTCATCCTTACACCCCCAACAATCTCTTTATTATGCAAATCAGTTTAGCCTCTCAGGTTTTTGTTTTTTCTTCACTTAGTCATTTACCAGATTTCACATAACAAAGACACTCAGGAACTGACACAGCTGGCATGAATCCTCTTCTGCATTGCTTTCTCTGAATTCTGTAATTCTGCACATAGAAATCTCTCTGTAATTCCAGACATGTTCTAAGGGACAGATACAGGAAAATGTGCATCAGTTATGTCCCAGGGCAATGGCCATGTTTGCCAGCTTTCACTAAACATAGAAGGTAGTAGGTGTGTGGTTTAAATAGACTGTCAGGTGCTTCTCACTTTGAGCACAGGACCACGCACTGAACTTGCACCAAAAAGTAGGTGTTAGCACTAAATAAATATGCACTACTTCACGACTGAGTACATGATTCTCCCAGTTACTGTGAGTTGTCAGAAGGTCTATGTGCTTGTCAGTTACCTCTGTGCTTTCAAGTGTGTTCTGGACTCTTCCCTGGAACCTTGCCAACTGGCTTCCACCAGGGGTGTGGTCACTGGAAGGCATGGATGGGAGACCTGAGATGACAATCCCTTCCTCATCTCCCTTTCAGGCAACGTTTGAGCATTACCTGCATCTCCTCTACCTTGCTGGCTACCATTAGATAGGCCCTCCTTCCACAGATCCAGCTTCTGCTCGATGGCCCAGCTGGTACTAACACCTTCTTTTGTCCCTCTCTCCCAGTGGTGTGCTGGTAAATGCTTAGCAACCGGTTCTCTTGGTGGGGAGAAAGTTCTGATTTGAAATGTTTGCCAATGTCTGTGGTGTAAATACTTATACCCAGGCTAGCAAAATTCCTGAAGATTTAACAATTGACTCTCTCAGGCCTCTACAAGCTAGCTTCAGTATATCACTGCTCTACCCTAAGTCAAGTAGCAGCTTCCTATTGTTAATCTCTGGGTTTCCTCACAGTTTCTACTTAGTTTCTCAAGATTCCCAACTCCTTTGTTATTAGTTATTGAATAAAATCTTTTCTATTAGCTACCTGGTGTGGGCTCTGTTTTCCAAACTATATCCTAAATGTATAGTCTTAAGGTTAAAATTTATTAGAGAAGTGCTTCTCAAAGTTCCACAGTATAAATCACTCATATCACTAAGGATGCTGGAAGTTCAGCTGACACTACTTTTAAAGAGTAAGACTTTCTAGATGAAGGAAGCAGTGAATCAGTTTACAATGTGGCACAAGCTTCTTATCTCATTGTGCACTGGTAACAAAATGTTTGCAGGCTGGTAGCTGTGGGCAAACACACTTTAAGTAACTCTGTAGAAAAGCACTTTGGAAAAGCAATTTGGCAAATGTATCAAAAGCCCCCAAAGTGTCCCATCCTTTGTTCCACTAGTTCCACTTTGACAGACTATCTCCTAGGAACTCATCCAAAAAGAAGGGAAAAGTCTTATGCTCAAAGATGTTTACTGCAGCATTATTTAAAATAGGGTAGTTTTTTGTGGGTTTTTTTGTGTGGTTTTTTTTTGCGGTACACGGGCCTCTCTCTGTTGTGGCCTCTCCTGTTGCGGAGCACGGGCTCTGGACACGTAGGCTTAGTGTCCATGGCTCACGGGCCCAGCCACTCCATGGCATGTGAGATCTTTCTGGACCGGGACACGAACCCGTGTCCCCTGCATCAGCAGGCAGACTCTCAACCACTGCACCACCAGGGAAGCCCAAAATAGGGTAGTTTTGAAAGCAACTTCAAAGTGAAAAAAATAGGAAAATGATCAAATAAATCTGCTTGATGGGATATTATGCAGTCTTAAAAATTATAATTATGAATATTATAACAATATGGAAAAAAACATATACTACTAAGTAATAAAATCAGGAAAGAAAATTTTATGTGCATGATAAGTATCATGTAAGAATATGAATGCCAGAAGGAAAAGACTGAAAAGAAATATATACAAATAATAAATAAATTATGTAAGGGGGGGGTCTCAGGAGATGAAGTCTTTTCCTCTAATTATCCAAGACGGTCCTATTATCCTAATGTAGATATTCCATTTAGTTTTGTTAAACAAAAAATAAAAGACAGTAAAGCCCACCAACAAAGTCATGGAGAATATTTAGAAGGGAAAAAAAAGACATTACACATTAAGATGTCTGTGAATGCTGTTTTATATTTATAATATAAGACCTGGATGAGCTGGAAGTTAAATGAAGATCCCCTATCTGCCATCTGTCACTCGTCCCCTCATACGTGTTATGTTGCCTTCTCACCTGAATTTCATCTGCTTACCAACTTCTATCAAACCACCCTTTCAGAGAAGTGGCTTTTATCACATATGTACAGGTAAGTAAACATGCTACCTGTGAGGTCTTCTGAGCCTTCTTCCTGCTGTGGAGTGAAGACATTGGCCCCTAGAGGAGCACCTGTCAGCTCCTTGCAAACAGATGGAAGAAGGACTCAAGTCTATCCTCAGGGATCCAAACAAGGTATTTGTCTACACTTGATCTACTCAGTATGGATTCAAACCCCTCACCCAAATTCCACTGGGCATCTGGTTCCCTTAGAGACAATAACAACTGCTTCCTTGGCTGCACCCCCTGTCCCTCCCTCTCCTGCCTTCCACCTGAGACCAGATATTTAAAAACATTGCTAACTTAGACCACGTACCAAGAACAAAAATTAAAAACAACAACAACACAACAACAAAACAACCCAAAACTTAAAAACAGTCCTCATCCAATTTGTTTCAACTTTTAAATAAACAAACAGAACCCAACTTCAGAATTCGACATGCAATATTGCCACACAAACCACCAAAGACCACACCAATGGCCACCATAAGTATAAAATAGCAATAAAGAGCTCAGGCCCTGGAGCTTGACTGGGAAATATTAGATTTTCCACTTACCTAATCTTTGTTTCCTCACCTGTCTGTTTCCCATAGGATTGTTGTATGGACAAAATTAGCTATTTTACATAAAGCACTTAGAACAATAAAGTTTAGCTAATATTAAGTTTTCACTCCAAAAAATAAATGTGTGATGTGGCCCCTGTAAGGCAGTCCCTGTTGCCCATCCCCAGGGGCTACTATGTCTAAAGTGAGCACACAAATTAAGGGTAAATGTCAAAATATCCACAGTATTAAAACATCACGATATGGATGTTGATGTCCATCGACAGATGAATAGATAAAGAAGATGTGGTACATATATACAATGGAATATTACTCAGCCATTAAAAATAATTAATTAATGCCATTTGCAGCAATATGGATGGACCTGGAGATTATTATACTAAGTGAAGTAAGTCAGACAGAGAAAGAGAAATATCACGTGATATCACTCATATGTGGAATCAAAAAAAATTATATAAATGAACTTATTTACAAACAGAAACAGACTCACAGACTTAGAGAATAAACTTATGATTAGCACGGAAAAGGGTATGGGGGCAGGATAGACTGGTAGTTTGAGACTGATATGTACACACTGCTATATTTAAAACAGATAACCAACAAGGACCTACTGTATAGCACAGGGACCTCTGCTCAATATTCTGTAATAACATAAGTGGGAAAAGAATTTGGAAAAGAGTAGATACATGTATATGTATAACTGAATCACTTTGCTGTGCATCTGAAACTATCACAACATTGTTAATCAATTATACTCCAATATAATATAAAAATTTTTTAAATAAATAAAAATCATGATATAAACAGAAATGTGATCATATTCATTTCTAGAATTTTCCATCTCACCGAAATAAACGACCTGAAGACAGGAAATGCCAAAATATTTTCAAATCACTCCTCCCGCCATGCTTCTGTCCATTTCACTGGACATGCCTACCTCGAACCACTGCCCGTGGGACTGCATCTTGAGGATGACACAGGGGTCTGGTTTGGAAAGGGCATCTCTGTCGGAAATGCCTTTGCATGCCACACGCAGCTCAACTTTGGTCAGGCAGGGGCTGTTAAAGATTCCCAGTGTATTGGCAGCTGACTCATAAATGTTGCTCATCTTCTTCATTCTGTTTTAGGCAAGAAAAAGAGGAAAAAACAGATGCCAATCACCACAGTATTTTTCAAAGGAAAAAGCTTCCCAGTCACCCTTCAGGAAAATGTTCAACACACACTATCGAGTACTGAATATATTAATTATCTGGCTTTCCACAGCAGGGTCAGGGTTCCAGTGAAACAAACAAACAAACAAAACCAAAAGAAAAAACAACCAAAATACCCAATAGGTGCTAATGCACTTGGCTAAGAACACTATTTTCTTATATGATTTGCATACATTTGCATAGTAAAATTTATAGTCTGTGAAATAATATTAACGAATTAGTGCAACAGACTGCAAACTGTAAACCAGTTCTATATTAAGTGCATGGCTTGTGTGAAATTTTACAGAGTTGTTGGTTAATCAGTTTAGTCACATTCCAAGTTGTTCAGATTCCTCCCAAATCCAGCTCTTCTTTTCCTTCTGTGTGATGGCACAGAGAAGGACATTGTCTGACCTGAAGAAACAGTCCAAATTTCCCTTCCCCAAACCCTGGCTCCATTTCTCAAGATGCCTTCAGCAAACCAAGTCCAAGAGAGACCCAGCATCTGATCTCCTGCCTCAAGTGCATTAGTCCATTCTCTCCTTTCCCTTCCCTGATCCTGCTACTACGTCAGAAATGTGACTGTGACCATTTGAAGGAGAGCACAAAGCCTAAACCATGGAAACAGCAGCCACAAGTAAGTACTGCAGGCCTCCTTCCTGTCCTCACATGGTCACCTTTCAATGACACTTTGCATCACCAAGGCCCAGGGCTACAGGGAAGCCCCAGAACCCTCCAACACTCTCCTTCTCAGAGGAGGGCTGGGCCTGTAAGGACATCGACAGAGCCTCTCAGGGGTGAAATCAATATCCTTCTCATGAAATTCCGTTTCCCTGTAGATTCCCTATGAGAAACGGCATTGGTGTCCCACAGTGGAATTTCTTCATCTATAAAATGAGGATAATCCATCCTTCTCCCTTCCCTTCTTCCACAAATATTCAGTGAGTCCCCTTGGTATCTGGCACCATGCTAGGTTTGCGTACACCATAACCTCTTAAACACACACACACACACACACACACACACACACACACACACACACACACACACACACACACACACACACACACACACACACCAGCTGGTCTCTCCAAACTTAGCAGCTAGCTCCATGCCAAAGGCAACCTTTTCCAACCTGACAATGCCCCTCCCTCATGGCAGATGTCACTGGAATTTTCTCTCCCAATGCTCCATCACAAGGCTCTCTGCCCTCCCTCCCTTCCACATTCCAACTCTCTAGTTCCCTATTTATCTAGTTATTATGAACACATGTTTTTCCCTATATATGCTGAAGGGAAGTTGCACTGAATACCAGAAATTTATCTCCTAGAACAGAAGTGGACAAACTATGGCCTGTGTGCCCAATCTGGCTTGCCACCTGCTTTGATACATAAAGTTTTGTTGGAACACAGGCCTGGTCATGCATTTATATAT
Organism: Leucopleurus acutus; assembly: GCF_964270905.1. Lineage (NCBI taxonomy): Eukaryota > Metazoa > Chordata > Mammalia > Artiodactyla > Delphinidae > Leucopleurus > Leucopleurus acutus. Next base: position 131,817,981 of record NC_139147.1, on the reverse strand, counting down.
TGTGTGTGGTTGCCTTAATAGACTGCAGCCCAGAGTATTTGCAACAGAGGCTGCATGGCCTGCAAAGCCTGAAATACCTACTCTCTGACCTCTTCAGAAAATGTTTCCCAGTCTCTGCTCTAAAATATCAGGTAAGGGGAGTTTGCAGTTGGAAGGAGTTGGGATTCTCTTTCAATATGTGCTGTGGGATTAGTCTGAGGGTGAGAGTTGCTCTATCCTCTATCATACTGAATATTAATAGGGATTTTGGGACATTTGTTTTTTTACATACAAGAAAATCCAAGCTGAGAGGGGATTGGAACCTTGCCCGTGTCACACAGTTATTCTAATGGAAGAGCTAATACTGAAATGCCAGTTTTCTATCTTTTAGCCCATGCTATTTTTTACCATATGTAAAACGTTGGCTGGAGAATTGTTTGAATCTACAAAGTAACAGCGGATATAACAATATCCTTGATTTATTTCAACCTCCATGCAGAATCATTCTTTCTATTTTTAAACAAATTTTATTCATATATAGAAAATGCACAAATCATAAGTGTACAGCTTAATAAATGATGGTTCCTCTATTTTTACATATTGTGAGCAGACCAATCATTAGAGCAAAATAGAAGGCAGAGCATATGTGAACTTCAGGTTATAAAAAAGTGCACAGAGAAGGAATAGACTAGTAGGAGGATGGTTTTGTATCAGGCAGTGTTGGAAAAAATGTTGTGAACTCTCTATCAACTTTTTGATAAGAACAGCTTATCCTTCCTGAGTTCTGCTTTCCCAAAGCATTAGTTGGCTCCTTGGTTCCACACTGCTCTTCTGAGTTCTGAGTGGCCTTTCCTATCTCTGGGAGGCATTGCTACCCCTTCTAACTGGCCCTATCCTTACAGGCTCATGGTCATGTCCATCCCCTTTCTCTCTCTCTCTTTTTCTTAAGGACTATTTTCTATTTTAAGTTCATAGCAAAATTCAGAGGAATGTTCAGAGATATCCCATATGCCACCTTCCTCCTCCATTACCTTTGTTACAATCGGTGAACCTCCACTGACTCATCATAATCACCCAAAGTCCATAGTTCACATCAGGGTCCACTCTTGGGGTTGCACATTCCATGAGTTTGGACAAATGTATAATAACGTGTACCCCCCATTACAGTACCATACAGAGTAGTTTCACCATCCTAACAATCCTCTATGCTCCACTTATTCATCTCTCCCTAACTCCTGGCAACCACTGATCTTTTTACTGTCTGCATAGCCTTTTCCAGAATGTCACAGAGATGGGAGGCTTTTCAGGCTGGCTCCTTTCATCCAGGACCCACTGACTCCTTTCTGTATAACACAAGCTTGCCTATAGAATGGAACACCTGCTCTAATGCCAAGTATTAATTGTGGTATGTAATGGAAAAAAGACTGTCAAGGAGACATACAGTTCCTTCCAGGGTCAAATCCTGGCTCCTTCACTCACTATGTAACCTTGAACAGGGTCCTTAACCTCTCTTGTAGTAATACCTACCTTGAAGAGTTGCTATGAAGGGCAGATGAAATAATACATGTAAAGTGCTTAGCACAATGCCAGGTATACAGTAGATGCTTCAAAAGTAGAGCTATTATTATTGTAATCTGACTGCTCTCAAGATTAAATCACTCATTCTCCCACTGCCAACTGGAACTCTCTTGGATTTTCTTGCTATTACTCCAGGATTAAGATTCTACTTGACCCCTTAAATACATTCTCTTTGCAGCCCACACAGTCTGGGCATAACACTCTCCACCTAAGAGCACAAAACCACCTCTCAAATCAGTAGTTTGTCTGAGGATTCATACACATTAGCCGATCAGAAGGCAGATAGTAAAATATAAGTGACAATCTGATCACATAGGCCAAAAGCTGTCTAAAATAATTTAAAACTATTAGGAAAGCTTCTCAAAATATGGATTTATGCCATAACCATGAATGATATATCCTAAACTGTAAGTGTACATAGTACTCTGAGATATTAGCTGGTAGTAAATTTAAATCGTTTATAAATGAATAAACAAAAGAAATTGGGGCACATGTTCAGAGACTTTTTTAAAACCAGTGGGGTATATGATCTAAAATTTTTTATGAACCATTCTTTTAGGCAAACACTTGGAGGATTTAGAGCTGGGAAAATAGACATGATGAAATAATCATTTGATAAAAATTAATCAATGGTTGGACTAGAAGAGAGAAGAAAGTTTATGATTGTCAAAGGGTGGTCATTATTTATTCCTCCTTTTTTCATCGATTTCACCCCCACCTTCTTCTTCTGCTCAAGGACCTAAGAGGCTGACCTCCACTGAATGACAGCTCACTGTTGGCTAGCCTCCTGTGCTATGGTCTGAATGTCTGTGTCCCCCCACAAAATTCATATGCTGAAATCCTAACCCCTGAAGGTGGTGAGATTAGGAGGTGGAGACTTAGAGAAGCGATTAGGTCTGAGGGTGGAACCCTCATGAATGGCATTAGTGTTCTTACAAGAGAGACCACAGAGCTCCCCGGGCCCTTCTGCCATGTGAGAACACAGTGAGAAGAGAGCCCTCACCCAACCACGCTGTAACTCTGATTGGGATGTCCAGCCTCCAGAACTGTGAGCCAAACCCCTATATGACCCAGGTCCTGAAAGGCAACTCCATCTCCAAGGTTCTCACTTCACTTTGGGAGTACTGTTTCTTCCTTTGGCTCCTTCAGGCTTACACTTATTCTAGGGTTGGGCTGGCATAAGTCCTTAGGTTTGGTCCCTGCCACCCACTGGCTGAGAACAATCAGTCAAGTCTCCAGAAAAAGCGCAGCTGTGAAACATTCACAGCCAACACTCATATCCACTGGGCACTGGGGGATGGATACACTAACTTGATAAAGGGGAATTGGGCAGAGCATCAACAGGGTCTATTTCACCACAGTGGTTAGTCTCCTTTAGATCAGGGACTACTTCTTATACTTTACCCCAATAGTGTTCGCCTTGATAATATTTGTAGACTGGTGATGAAACCACTACAAATCCTGACTTTTGGGGGGACAGGATATAGGCTATGTCCATGCACAAATGAAAGCCACACCTAGATGGACATATTGGAGATCAGGAGTTCCTCTGGCTGTCCAGAGGTAGCAGCAGTCCTGACCTTGATTTTGGAGATGGTATATAGGCCAGTGAATTCAGACTGTTTGGCCTTGGCCCAGCTGAAGCTCACTGCTGAAAGGTGATCACAAACTACGGTTCTGTCAACCAGTGATCAGCTACATCCGGCTCCAGATAAGTGGAGTAAACAAGTAATTTCACACTCTGTTAAAAGACAGGATTAATATGGCCAGATTATCAATACATTTTCCATGGCCTATTTAAATCCTTTTGTTGCCTTTCATACAATAGCCTGGTTTTACAGAGACTAAAGTCTGCTGAGAATTATTTTGATCAAAGCTGACTTTTGGCCAATTTTAGAAGCAAATTATAATTGTCCTTTCACTTGGATAATTTAAGTTATAAAAAACCACTCCTTTAGCATATCAACACTCTCTAACAGGACAAATTGATCCTGAAACTTAATTAGTTTCTGAATGAGCTGAAAACAATGCCAAGACAATAGAGAGCTCAAGAGGAAAGAGAATCAGCTCGGGTTCACAGGGGACCAGCTTGCCTTAAAGCTATGTTAAGAATAAGCGCATACAGGGAGATCAGCTCGGTACCTTGTGACCACCTAGGAGGGTGGGAGAGGGAGGGGATGTGGGGATATGTGTGTGCATAAGGCTGATTCGCTTTGTTGTGCAGCGGAAGCTGGCATGGCAGTGTGAAGCAATTGTACTTCAATAAAGATGTAAAAAAAGAATAACTGCACAATCTCTATTCTGCTTGCTCCAGTATTATTTGGCCTTTTTAAACGTCACTGCACATCCAGGAAGGCTGCTATGCTGGATGTCTCTATCACACATTTCCATATCAATGCAAGAAATATGACAGGGCGTCTGCTATGTGCCTGGTGCTGCAGTGGATCCAGAGGCCCCAAGCATCATTCACTCAGCTGAGGAGAAACCAGGTATTGTTCCCTCAACTTCTGAATTTATTTCCTATTCAACGTTTCCTGATCTACTGTTAGATCAAAAGTAAATTTACTCTTAGGCGGCAAGCATGGCGCTGGACACTAATGAGACAGCCCATCTCCTACATGTTCACATCCTGGAGCAGCTTCTCAGGCTGTGCACGATCATGGATCACGCGGGGAGCTTGTTAAGACAAAGTTCCTGTTACAAGAGCCTGGAGTGGAGCCTGAGACTCTGCTCCCAGGTGTCACTGATCCTGCTGCCTATGGACCACACTTTGAGAGGCAAGGTTGTTGAGTACAAACCAAGCATTTATAAAACAAGGCAAACTGCCCTAGAAGTTGTTCATCTGAAGACCAGATGCTCACATATGGGATGTAGATGGTATAGAAGACAAGAGTATGGATCCAGCATCAGAATATTTGAGGCTAACCCAAACTCTGCTACTCCCTGTGTATGAGTTTGGGCAAGTTACTTGACTCCTCTGTGCCTCAGTTTTATCACATGTGAAATGGGGATAATAATAGCTCCTGACTTGTAGAGTTTTCCTGAGAATTAAATGAATTAAGCCTCATAATGTCTTCAGAAGAATAATGAAAACGATTATTGTCCTTTTTAAAAAGGATACCACTGAGTTCATGTAACATTTATCAAGCTCTTATATATCTGCCAAGCACTCTATATGAAGTCATGAGATCCCAGGAGAATCGTTTCACAGGAAGGAAACTGCAGCTTAGAGAAGTAAAACAACTATTCAGCCAAGTGTGATGAATAAGATTTGAACCTAGAACTCCAGGTCCAGAATTTAGGCTCTTAACCACTCTACTCCACTCTCCTCCCTGTGGGATAGCTACTTAAGAAGACTCTCAATAGAAAAAGGAACCCTTCTACATTGTTGGTGGGAATGTAAATTGGTGCAGCCACTATGGAGAACAGTATGGAGGTCCAATGTTCATAGCAGCACTATTCACAGTAGCCAAGATGTGGAAATCCATCAGTAGATGAATGGATAAAGAAGATGTGATGTGTGTGTGTGTGTGTGTGTGTGTGTTCACACACACACAATGGAATACTACTCAGCCATAAAAAAGAATGAAATAATGCCATTTGTAGCAAAATGGATGGACCTAGAGATTATCATACTAAGTGAAGTAAGTCAGAATGTGAAAGACAAATACCATATGATATCACTTATATGTAGAATCTAAAGTATAACACAAATGAACTTACCTACAATAGAGAAACAGACTCACAGACACAGAGAACCGACTTGTGGTTGCCAAGGGGGAGGGGGTGGGGGAGGGATGGATTGGGAGTTTGGGATTAGCAGATGCAAACTCTTATATATAGGATGGTTAGACAACAAGGTCCTACTATATATAGCACAAGGAACTGTATGAAATATCCTGTGATAAACCATTATGGAAAAGGATATAAAAAAGTATACATGTATAACTGAATCACTCTGCTGTATAGTAGAAATTAAGACAACATTGTAAATCAACTATACTTCAATTTTAAAACTTTTTTTAAAAAAGAAGACTCTCAATAAAAGGGGCAACTGGGGACTTACACAACACTTGCCCAAATGTTCCTGACTTCCCTGGTTCCCCTGAGTGTCACACTGTACTGCCTCTCCCTCTTTCTGTCTATCCCCCCAAAATTCCAGCACCCTTCTCTCTCAGTCCTTGAAACTTTTAGATTCCTTATTATTTTTTCCTTCATAGAGAACCCTTTATTTTATAAATTAACCTGCTCTCTGGTTCCCTTCCTCTCACAGCTTTAATCATGATGCATCCTGCTCAGGCCCCCTCGGCTCCCAGTTTGGCAGCACAAACACTGAATCTTCCCACGAGGGCCAAAAAGGGAGAAAAGCCTATAATGCTCTATAAATCTCTTTTAAAAATAGCTTGTTTTCTGAGCCACTAATACTAACGACACCAATAACAAACTACACAGAAAGTGTTTCACTGAATTCTTGAGACAGTCTCTTGAGATAAGTATTGCCAGCCCCACTTCATAGATGTAAAAGTAAGACTCATGGTGGTTAAATCACAGCTGCCAAGTGACAGAGTCAGGAATCAAGCCTGGGTCTAATGGACTCCACAATCTGTGTTTTTGACCATTTCTTATAAAATGATTTACACTCAATTAGATTAAAAATTATTTTCCTTCTAGATCATGCAAAGGCAAACTTAAAACCCGTTCCAATCTTAATAAAATCTCTAAGGTGTACTATGTACATTAATGAGATTGTGCTCTAGCAGCCTTTAAAAATTCACTTTTCTTTCTTCCCCTTACTCTCAAAGCAGCCCAAGTCACTTTTGGAACTCTTTGTAACGGTAGCCTCACCAACAAGTTGAGGGGTCTGGGAACTCAGTGCCCCTACCTGGATGATTTCATCAGAGAGCATTGATGAGTTATCATTGGTGGGGCTACACCACCAGAAAACCCAGAAATAAAACCACATGAACCACAAAAGGCCATGGTGCTAATGAATAAGATTCAAAATTGACAATATGTGGACTTGAATGTTTTTCTTGAAATATACTATGCCAAATCACTCAAGTGCAGTAAATTATTATTTCAGTCATTTCCTGACTTTCTAATTTGAGACAACCAAGAGGCCGAAAGAAAAAAATCCAGCAGAGATCCTATTTACTGAAAAAGAGCTTTCTTGGGAAAATGTACATAAGGAATCAGATGTATCGATGTTCTAGGAACTTCCGGGCTCACATTTGTATCTCTGACAATGAGTCATAAACATGAGATTTTCTAGAAAGCAATTACGTCCATTGCATCACATTCCTATTAATTTTATAGCACTCAAATGTCACGCATTTTTAGGAGAAGAACTGGATATACAAATTTAACTGGACGACTACAAAGGCTGACAAAATTTTAAAAGTGAAACATGAACAAAATGTCAAAGGAAATTGTATGAATAACTGTCTCCTCCCTGTTACAGCCACTCCTTTTCCTACCACACCAAAGGCAACTAAAGATCCCGAATGAGAGAGAAAAAGCAAATTCAGATGATGTTTTATTATTTTGGCACTGAAATAATTTCCTCCTGTTTCTCAGGCAACTAAATTTACCCAGTAAAAAGATAAAATCCCAGTCTTCTTTTGTTCAGTTATTTTCCCTTTTTAATATAATCACAGGGTGGATTCTTCCATTAATGTCATGCTAACAGGAAGCTGGGGCTCACAAAGTGGATTTTGTGCTTCTGGTCTCATATATGTGGCTAAATTTAAAAGCAAAAAGGAGCAACATTATTTTTATGTTCAACAGGAGAAACTATAGACAGTATATGAAGCCAGAAGCCAATTTCCTTGAAAAAGCATGGTAATGGATCTACTGATGGGTCTTGTTCTGCTCCTGCACCTCGTTTAAGACTTGCTTCTGCTTTGAACAACATCCTAGCATTAACAGGCTTTTGTTTAGTTGGCATAGGACAGAATCGTGTGTTTTGGGGATACAGAACACAACGTTTAGTTCAGTGCTGCCAAGTAGAAATATGTGTGTTGATGGACATTTTCTTTACCTACGCTGTCCAGTACAGTGGCCAAAAGCACTTGAGCTGGGGCTAGTGCAATTGAGGAAATGAATGTTTAACTTTATTTAGTTTTAACTTAAATTTAAATAGCCACCTGTGGCTGGTGGCTACCATAACTGACATGTGCTGGACATATTGTATTAAACTACTGTTCATAGCGTTCTTTTATTTTCCTTTGTTTCTCCTGAAGACTAAAACTGAATGCTATTGCTCAAAAGAACCTTCCAACATGAATGTGATGTCAAGGACCTCACCTCAAAGCAAGTCATGGAAACAGGACTCTTTTATTTTTATTTATTCACTTTTTAAAATAAATTTACTTATTTATTTATTTTTGGCTCTGTTAGGTCTTCGTTGCTGTGTGCAGGCTTTCTCTAGTTGCGGTGAGCGGGGGCTACTCTTTGTTGAGCGAAGTGAGCGGGCTTCTCATTGTCGTGGCTTCTCTTGTTGTGGAGCACAGGCTCTAGGCGTGCGGGCCTCAGTAGTTGTGGCACGTGGGCTCAGTAGTTGTGACTTGCGGGCTCTAGAGCTCAGGCTGAGTAGTTGTGGAGCACGAGCTTAGTTGCTCCACGGCATGCGGGATCTTCCCTGGCCAGGGCTCGATCCTGTGTCCCCTGCATTGGCAGGCAGATTCCTAACCACTGCACCACCAGGGAAGCCCAGGACTCTTTTATAAGAGAAATCTATTTCCCACTCTTTAGTGGAGACTGAACACAGAGGTGCTAAAAGGACTTAGCAAGCCCAGGTTTGGCCCATAGTCTTTTCCTCGTTTGCCAGGGCCAGTTGCTCAGGGGTGAATGCTTGCAGTACTGCACAGAGACAGACTGCACAAGAAAGAGTGTGATTAATTAACAATGTCTGCCATCCACACATTGGGGTGGGGGAACGTGGCAGCCTAAGGAAGATAATGGAGTGAGGCTCTCTTTAGAACATTTTTTTTAACTTTTTATTTTGTATTGGAGTACAGTTGATTAACAATGTTGTGTTAGCTTCAGGTGTACAACAAAGTGATTCAGTTATACATATACATGTATTTATTCTTTTTCAAATCCTTTTCCTAGTTAGGTTGTCACATAATGTTAAGCAGAGTTCCCTGTGCTATACAGTAGGTCCTCGCTGGTTACTTTAAATATAGCAGTGTGTACATGTCAATCCTAAACTCCCTAATGATCCCTCCCCCCACCCTTCCCCCCATAACCATAACTTCATTCTCTAAGTCTGTGAGTCTGTTTCTGTTTTGTAAATAAGTTCATTTCTATCATTTTTTTTAGATCCCACATATAAGCGATATTATACCATATTTCTCTTTCTCTGATTTACTTCACTCAGTATGACAATATCTAGGTCCATCCATGTTGCTGCAAATGGCATTATTTCATTCTTTTTAATGGCTGAGTAATATTCCATTGTATTTATGTACCACATCTCCTTTACCCATTCTTCTGTTGATGGACATTTAGGTTGCGTCCATGTCTTGGCTACTGTAAACAGCACTGCAATGAATAGTGAGGTGCATATATCCTTTTGGACCTTGTTTTTCTCTGGGGGTATATGCACAGGAGTGGGATTGCAGGATCACATGGATTAGTCTCCAAAATTTACAAATAGCTCATGTGGCTTAATATCATCAAAACAAACAACCCAATCAAAAAATGGGCAGGAGACCTAAATAGACATTTCTCCAAAGAAGACATACAGATGGCAAAGAGGCACATGAAAAGATGCTCAAAATCGCTAATTATTAGAGAAATGCAAGTCAAAACTACAATGAGATATCACCTCACACCAGTCAGAATGGCCATCATCAAAAAAATCCACAAACAAATGCTGGAGTGTGGAGAGAAGGGAACCCTCCTACAGTGTTGGTGGGAATGTAAATTGGTGCAGTCACTATGGAGAACAGTATGGAGGTTCCTTAAGAAACTAGAACTTCTTTCTAATGTGACATTGCCTTTATGTCTGATGTGTAATAATGTTTCTACAGAAAGTTTCAAAATGGCAAAACATAAGCTTTGTGGCAAATGGCCTTGCTGAGGTAGCAATGAATGAAAACAAATGAGAGATGAGAATTGAGGTAGAAGTACTATGTAAAGTGGGTGTGATTTGGGGAGTGGAGAGAGGACTGCTGGAAAGGGAGGCTGTTCTAGAGGATAACAACATATCCATCTCAGATATCAGTCATCATGATGCTTCAGTGAAGAGGAAAGCCACAGTCTATGTGGAAGTTATGGTATCTGCATGTCAGTATTCACACATGGACACAAACACACATTCATTCTCTCCCTCTCCCTCTTCCTCCCTCTCCTGTTGAATTTCCATAGTACCAGAGTACAAGGTGGGACTGCTGTTGTGTAACAATGTGAGAAATTTATATTCAGTGGAGGAGTCTGGAAAGGAAAGAAAGAGTCTCCCCATGAACACTGAGAAACTTCAGGGGTCCTCTGACAGCATGAAGACATACTGACTGAATGGCTCATGTTTAGGCACCTGGGCAAGGTATGTATAAGACATGATTAGATGAGGAGGAAACCTGACAGATGCCATGTGTGTGGGGGCTGGGAGTTCTGTAGATGTCCATCCTCACTGCCTGTGAAGAGAATATGAACACAGGAAAACCTGCAGGTTCCAGTGCAGGCAGAGACCAGAGAAATAAGTGCCACAGGAAAACCATAACAGCAACAATAAAACCAACCACAACAACTGTTTTTGCATACTTGGGTGACCAGCACTGTGCTCAGTGCTGCCAGCTACACCATCACATTCAATCCTTTCAATAGTTATTAAGGGTAACTCAGTATTATTTCAGTTCTACAGATGAGAAAACTGAGATTCAGAAAATCTAAGTAAATTCCTAGATCACATAACCAAAAAACCCGAAGGGGGCAGGATTCAATTGTATTCTTTTTAACTCCAAAGTTACAGGATTCTGTCTGTAATATTATTCAGCCTCCTCTGTATACCTTAACATCTCAGTTCAGTTTCTAGTTCTACTTGAGTTCCTTCACGCTAACAGTCCCAGAGGGTTATACCTCTTTCATTCATTCATTCATAAAATATTTATTTAACACTTCAGATGTGTGCTGGGAACCATGCTGGGTACTGGGAAATACAAAGAGGAAAAGGGTCACTAACTCCAAGGAGCTTGCAGGCAAATGGGAAATAAACAGATTAAGGTGTTTTTTTTTTTTAATTTTTACTGGAGTATAGTTGATTTACAATGTTGTGTTAGTTTCTTGAGTTACAGAAAGATGAATCAGTTATACATATAAATCCACTCTTTTCTAAGTTCTTTTCTCATATAAGTCATTACAAAGTATTGAGTAGAGTTCCCTGTGCTACATGTTAGGTCTTTATTAGTTATTTAATTTATATATAGTAGTGTATATATGTCAATCCCAATCTCCCATTTTATCCCTCCCCCGCTTTCCCCCTTGGTAACCATAAATTTATTTTCTACATCTGTGACTCTATTTCTATTTTGTAAATAAGTTCATTTGTACCATTGTTTTAAGATTCCACATGTAAGCAAATGATATTTGTCTATCTCTTACTTAACTCAGTATGACAATCTCTAGGTCCATCCATGTTGCTGCAAAGAGCATTCATTATTTTTTATTCTTTTTTATGGCTGAGTAATATTCCATTGTATGTATGTATGTGTATATATATATATATATATATATATATTCACCACATCTTCTTTATCCATTCCTCTGTCATGGTCATTTAGGTTACTTCCATGTCCTGGCTATTGTAAACAGTGCTGCAATGAACACTGGGGTGCATGTATCTTTTCGAATTAAGGTTTTCTCCAGATATAAGCCCAGGAGTGGGATTGCTGGATCATATGGTAGTTCTACTTTTAGTTTTTTAAGGAACCTCCATACTCTTTCCAGAGTGGCTGTACCAATTTACATTCCCACCAACAGTATAGGAGGGTTTCCTTTTCTCCACACCTGCTCTAGCATTTATTGTTTCTAGATTTTTTGATGATGGCCATTCTGACTGGTGTTGAGGTGGATACTGCATTGTAGTTTTGATTTGCATTTATCTAATAATTAGTGATGTTGAGCATATTTCCATGTACTTTTTAGCCATCTGTGTGTATTCTTTGGAGAAATGTCTATTTAGGTCTTCTGCCCATTTTTCGATTGGGTTCTTTGGTTTTTTGATATTGAGCTGCATGAGCTGTTCATATATTTTGGAGATTAATCCCTTGTCTGTCACTTCATTTGCAAATATTTTCTCCATACCGTGGGTAGTCTTTTTGTTTTGTTTATGGTTTCCTTTGCTATGCAAATGCTTTAAAGTTTAATTAGGTTCTTTCTTCTTGTTTTTATTTTCATTACTCTAGGAGTTGAGGGCCAAAAAAGATCTTGCTGTGATTTATGACAGAGAGTATTCTGCCAATGTTTTCCTCTAAGAGTTTTAAAGTATCCAGTCTTACATTTAGGTCTTTAATCCATTTTGAGTTTATTTTTGTGTATGGTGTTAGGGAGTGTTCTAATTTCATTTTTTTACATGTAGCTGTCCAGTTTTCCCAGCACCACTTATTGAAGAGGCTGCCTTTTCTCCATTGTATATTCTTACCTCTCTTGTCATAGATTAGGTGACCATAGGTGTATGGCACTATGGAGTTCCTATCCTGTTCCATTGATCTATTTCTGTTTTTGTGCCAGTACCATACTGTTTTGATTACTGTAGCTTTGTAGTATAATCTGAAGCCAGAGAACCTGATTCCTCCAGACCATTTGTCTTTCTCAAGATTGCTCTGGCTATTTGGGGTCTTCTGTGTTTCCATACAAATTGTAAAATGTTTTGCTCTAATTCTGTGAAAAATACTATTGGTAATTTGATAGGGGATTGCATTGAATCTGTAGATTGCTTTGGGTAGTATAGTCATTTTGACAATATTTATTCTTCCAAACCAAGAAACATGGTATATCTCTCCATCTGTTTGTGTCACCTTTGATTTGTTTCATCAGTATCTTATAGTTTTCTAAGTAGAGGTCTTTTGCCTTCTTAGGTAGGTTAATTCCTAAGTATTTTATTCTTTTTGATGTGATGGTAAATGGAATTGTTTCCTTAATTTCTCTTTCTGATCTTTCATTCTTTCTTATCATCACTGGAATAAAGCCCACTTGATCACGGTGTATGATCCTTTTAATGTGATGTTGGATTTTCCTTGCTAGTAACTTGTTGACTTTTGCGTCTATGGCCATCAGTGATATTGGCCTGTAATTTTCATTTATTGTGGTATCTTTGTCTGGTTTTGGAATCAATGTGATGGTAGCCTTATAGAATGAGCTTGGCAGTATTCCTTCCTCTGCAATTTTTTGGAATAGTTTGAGAAGCATAAGTGTTAACTCTTCCCTAAATGTTTGATAGAATTCACTCATGAAGCTATCTGGTCAGACTTTTGTTTGTTTTGGAAGTTTTAAAATCACAGTTTCAATTTTAGTACTTATGATTCACCTGTTCATATTTTCTATTTCTTTCTGGTTCAGTCTTGGAAGGTTGTAGCTTTAGAAGAATTTGTCCATTTCTTTTAGGTTGTCCATTTTATTGGCATACAGTTGCTTTTAGTAGTCTCTTATGATCTGTGGTGTCAGCTGTAACTTCTTTCTCATTTCTAATTTTATTGATTTGAGTAATCACCCTCTTTTTCTTGATGAGTCTGGCTAAAGGTTTATCAATTTTGTTATGTTCTCAAAGAACCAGCTCTTAGTTTAATTGATCCTTGCTATTCATTTCTATTTCATTTACCTCTGCTCTGATTTTTATGATTTCTTTCCTTCTACTAACTTTGGGTTTTTTGGTTCTTCTTTCTCTAGTTGCTTTAGGTGTAAGGTTAGACTGTTTGAGATTTTTCTTGTTTCCTGAGTTAAGATTGAATTGCTATAAACTTCCCTCTTAGAACTGTTTTTGCTGCATCCCACAGGTTTTCGATTGTTGTGTTTTCGTTGTCATTTGTCTCTGGGTATTTTTTGATTTCTTCAGTGATCCATTGGTTGTTTAGTAACATATTGTTTAGCCTCCATGTGTTTGTATTTTTACAGTTTTTTTCCTGTAATTGATTTATAATCTTATAGCATTGTGGTTGGAAAAGATGCTTGATATGATTTCAATTTTCCTAGATTTACTGAGGCTTGATTTGTGGCCCAAGATGTGATCTGTCCTGGAGAATGTTCCATGTGCACTTGAGAAGAAAGTGTATTCTGCTGCTTTTGGATAGAATGTCCTATAGATATCATTTAAGTCTATCTGGTCTAATATTTCATTTATTAACTTTCTGTCTGGATGATCTGTCCATTGTAATCGGGGTGTTAAAGTCTCCCACTATTATTGTGTTACTGTCACTTTCCCCTTTTATGGCTATGAGTATTCGCCTTATATATTGAGGTGCTCCTATGTTGGGTGCACATATATTTACAATTGTTATATCTTTTTCTTGGATTGATCCCTTGATCATTATGTGGTGTCCTTCTTTGTACCTTGTAACAGTCTTTATTTTAAAGTCTATTTTGTCTGATATGAGTATTGCTACTTCAGCTTTCTTTTGATTTCCATTTGCATGGAATATCTTTTTCCATCCCCTCACTTTCCATCTCTATGTTTCCCTAGGTCCGAAGTGGGTTTCTTGTAGACAGCATGTATACAGGTCTTGTTTTTGTATCCATTCAGCCACTCTATGTCTTTTGGTTGCAGCATTTAATACATTTGCATTTAAGGTAATTTACAATATGTATGTTCCTATTGCCATTTTCTCAATTGTTTTGGGTTTGTTTTTGTAGGTATTTTTTCTTCCCTTACTCTTTTCTTCTCTTCTCTTGTGGTTTGATGACCATCTTTAGTGTTGTTTTTGGTTGCTTTTTCTTTTTTTGTATGTGTATCTATTGTAGATTTTTGGCTTGTGGTTACCATTAGGTTTCAATATAGCAGGCTTTATATGTACAAGGTTGCTTTAAGTTGCTGGTCTGTTTCCCACCTACAGAAGCTCCATTTGTTGTAAAGCTGGTTTGGTTGTGATGAATTCTCTTAGCTTTTGCTTGTCTGTAAAGCTTTTGATTTCTCTGTTGAATCTGAATGAGAGCTTTGCTGGGTAGAGTATTCTTGGTTGTAGGTTTTTCCCTTTCATCACTTTAAACATGTCATGCCACTCCCTTCTGACCTGCAGAGTTTCTGCTGAAAAATCGGCTGATAACCTCATGGGGATTCTCTTGTATGTTATTTGTTGCTTTACCATTGTTGCTTTTAATGATTTTTCTTTGTCTTCAATTTTTGTCAGTTTGATTAATATGTGTCTTGGTATGTTCCTCCTTGGTACATGGGACTCTGCACTTCCTGGACTTGAGTAAGTGTTTCCTTTCTTATGTTAGCAAGTTTTTTGCTATAATATCTTCAAATATTTTCTCAGGCCCTTTCTATTTCTCTTCTCCTTCTGGGATCAATATAATGTGAATGTTGGTACGTTTAATATTGTCCAAGAGGTCCCTGAGACTGTCCTAATTTCTTTTCATTCTTTTTTCTTTATGCTGTTCTGTGGCAGCAATATCCACCACTCTGTCTTCTAGCTCACTTATTCGTTCTTCTTCCTCAGTTATTCTGCTCTTGAGTCCTCTTAGTGTTTTATTTCAGTTATTGCATTGTTCACCTCTGTTTGTTCTTTAAATCATCTAGTTCCTTGTTAAACACTTCTTGTATCTTCTCAATCTGTGCCTCCATTCTTTTTCAAGATTTTGGATCATCTTTACTATCATTACTCTGAGTTATTTTTTCAAAAGATAACCTATCTCTTCTTCATTTAGTTGTTCTTGTAGGTTTTTATCTCATTGCTTCATCTCTAACATATTTCTCTGTTGTCTCATTTTGTTCTGGTTTTGTGGTCTCCTTTCTGCAGCCGGCAGGACAGTAGTTCCTGCATGTGAGACCTTGTGTGCACCCTCCAAGAGTGGAGTCTCTGTTTCCCCCAGCTCTGTGGAGCTCCTGCACTCAAGCCCCACTGACCTTCAAGGCTAAATGCTCTGGGGGTTCTTCCTCCAGATACCAGACCCTCAGACTGTCTTGAAGGGCTATTTTTACATGGGAACATCCCTGTGTAACCTGCATGGGTTTAATAATTTTTCGTGTGAGCGTTGTTTTTAATATAGATGTCTGCCACCTCTTTCTTCAGTGTATGCTGCTCATTATCCCCTTCATAAGAGGTGTGACTGACGTTGTGGTGACCAGAGTCTTCACTGGATACTGAATGTGGCTTCCCCTTTGCTCTGTGGTTGTCACTGCCCTGTCAGAGTTGGGGTCTGCTCCCTAGTTGTTGGAGTAGAGGTCCCCAGAGCTGTTTCTTAGTTGTGTTTCTGATTTGTGGTGAAAGGTAGGTTGGATTGGAGCACTCCCACTGGGAGAGAAGCCACTGAGTATTACTCCTCTGGAGCTGTTCACCTGTGGGTGTGTTCTGTTGTGTCACCTTTCATCTGTTGTGTGAGCTCTCAGATTACAACATTGTTGGCACTGCTCTTGGCCCCATCTTAACTGTAGGTATGCTGGCAATTGGCCCTGGTGGCTCTCTGAAATTGTTTTCACCAGGCCACCAGCATAGATCCACTGAAGTCAGGTCCCAAGATTGCAGTAATTATGGATCTGGACTCACTGTGGGCACTTTGGGGGCAGCTCAGACACTGGCCTGGTCCAACGCCCACACGTGTATGCCCACAGAGTCTACAGCTGCCAAAGATAGACCCATCTTGGCTGCAGGAGGACTTGCTGTCTGTTTAGATGTTCTGCAGGAGCTGAGTTTATAAAGCTGGTCATAGCGGTGTCAATCCACAGTCTGCACAGCTGGAAGGAGAGATTTCAGCTTTTCTTCCTTAGTTGCATAGCCCCTGGGGTTCAGCTGTGGTTTCAGCCCCACTCCTGAGTGTGGGCCACCCACAGTTGTCTACTCCTGAGATTGCTCTGGAGCACACAAGAGTGCCCCAGCAAAGAGGGGGCATAGAGGTAGCAGTGGCCAGGGTCACAAGAGTGCCCGTCGCAGTAGGGATGGGGTGCAGAGGAAGAGGTGGCAGCCACTGGGGTTGCAGGAGTCCTGGCCCTAGTGTGAGCCCTTCTTACTTTCCAGGGAGGCAGGAGCCAGCATGTGAGGAGAGAGGCCACAGTGGTGGCCCCACCCCTTGTGCATCACTCAACAATGCCACTTCGCTTCAATGGCAGTCCAGTTTTCTGCCACAAGCATTATGGTTGCGGATTTCCTCATTTACATCACCTCAGGCTGTCTCCTCACAGCAATAGCAGTCCTCTCCCCAGATCTGCTCTCTAAACCCCACGTTCCAGCACCCAGCCCCTGTCCAAACTGGCAGACACACATCTCAGGCTGGGGCATACATCTTTGTGGTATGGACCATCTGTGTAAGTCTCACCCTGTCCTGCCTGCCACACCAGTTGCTGCACTCTCCTCCGATAAGCTGCACTCTCCTCCGATAAACCCTAAAGCCCCCTTTCTCTACCAACTGATCTTCCCACTGGTGAGGGGGCTTCCCTGGATGCAGGAACCCCTCCTCTCCTTCAGCTCCCCTCAAGGGGCACAGATCTCTCCCACTTCCTTTCCTCTTCCTTTTCCCTTCTTTCTTTCATCCTGCTTGGTTAGGCAAGGATATTTCTTGTCATTTTAGGTGTCCAAGGTCCTCTGCTAGTGTTCAGCATGTGCTCTGTGAGAATCGTTCCATTTGTAGATTTGTGGGGAGAGATGAACTCCACATCCTTCTACTCCTCCACCACCTTGACTCTCACAGATAAGTATTTATAATAGATTAATTTTGCCTGTTATTCCTTCTGCCACATTTCCATTAAAATAGCCATGGAGAACCTCAGAAACTAGCAATAGCACTAAAAGGAAAAAACATCCAAGTGGAAATCCCACTGTTTTCTACGTAGCACTGTGCTATGGAACCATTGTTCTATTTTGTGAGGTACTAACAGATACTCTCAAAAGTAGAAAATGGTAGATTTTATAACATAAAGCAGGTTCCTTTACAGTAGAGAGTTTCTGCTGTATGTGAATATTCTCAGTAAACCAAAAAGGAGGTATGGCGTATAATGTTTTCTAAACTTATTTACTCACAGAAAAATTTCATGGCTGCACCAACTTACATTCCCACCAACAGAGTAGGAGGGTTCCCTTTTCTTCACACCCTCTCCAGAATTTATTATTTGTAGATTTTTTGATGATAGCCAATCTGACTATGTGAGATTTTTTGATGATAGCCATATCTGACTATGTGAGGTGATACCTCATTGTAGTTTTTTTTTTTTTTTTTTTTTGTGGTACGTGGGCCTCTCACTGCTGTGGCCTCTCCCGTTGCGGAGCACAGGCTCCGGACGCGCAGGCTCAGCGGCCATGGCTCACGGGCCCAGCCGCTCCGCGGCATGTGGGATCTTCCCGGACCGGGGCACGAACCCGTGTCCCCTGCATCGGCAGGCGGACTCTCAACCACTGCACCACCAGGGAAGCCCCTCATTGTAGTTTTGATTTGCATTTCTCTAACAGTTAGCGATGTTGAATATCTTTCCATATGCATGTTGGCCATCTGTATGTTGGTGTAGCCACTATGGAAAACAGTATTGTTATTCCTTAAAAAACTAAAAATATGGTACCATATGACCCAGGAATCCAATCCTGGGCATATATCTGGAAAAGATGAAAACTCTAATTTGAAAAAATACATGCACTCCTATGTTCAATGCAGCACTATTTATAATAGCCAAGACATGGAAACAACCCAAGTGCCCATGAACAGACATTTGGTTTAAGAAGATGTGAAAAAAGTCAGACAAAGTAAGATAAATATTATATGATATCACTTATATGTAGAATCTAAAAAATAATACAAATGAATCTATATGTAAAACAGAAACAGATTTATAGACATAGAAAACAAACTTGTGGTTACCAAAGAAGAAAGTGTGGGGGGGGGGGACAGGCGTATGGGATTAACAGATACAAACTACTATACATAAAATAAATAAACAACAAGGATTTACTATATAGCACAAAAAACTATATTCAATACCTTACAATAACCTATACTGGAAAAGAATCTGAAGAAATATATATGTATATATAATTGAATCACTTTGCTGTACACCTGAAATTATCACAATATCGTAAATCGACTATACTTCAATAAAAAAAAATGTCATGGGACACAACAGAAGATAAATGATTAGGAAAAAGGAAAAGCAAAAACAAACTCTGGAAAAATGGCAGAGTTTGGGCACCAAGCAGAAGCATACTACAGTTGGGAATATTTTGTTTTCCATTGAAAATATTGTAATTGGGGGCTGAGACATAACTACACCAGGAAGCAGGGCAGTGTGGGAAGAACTGTCTCTCAGGTATCACACGGCATAGAGGAATGTGTTCAGAGCTTCTGACTGAGTCGGAGCTCCAGTCACAGTTTGGCCAAACTACTCTAGATGAACACCTGTGGGCCTTACCAGTTTGAGCCAGGTACTAGATGCCTTGGTGACCCTCAAACACTCAGCTGAGAGGCAGGAGAAGCTAGCATCCAGCGGATAGTGGGGAAGATGAATGACACTCCACTTAGCCTGTACACTGGTAAATGCCAGGCTGAACAGAGTCTTCCCATCCTCGAATGAGTAAATAGAAAATAACAACAGGAGCTGTAACACGTGACCTAAGAAATGGATGGGGAAAACGACAGTGTTGTCTAGTCACATGATAGATGCCATACAGCAATGAGCATAAAGGGCCTCCTGATACACACACAAGCATGAATGAACCTCCTAGACATGGAGGTTCTTTTATATCTGAACCATGCCAGATATAAAAGAGTATTTTCCATGTGATCCCAATTATATCAAGTTCAAAAACAAGCCAAAATTAATTATAATGATGGAAGTCAGAATAATGATAACCTTTTGTGGAGGCAATGATGGGAAGGATACAAAAGAGGTTTTGGAGTGCAGGAATATTCTATATCTTGACTTGGAGTGTTTGTTTCATAAAAATTTGTGAAGCTATACACTTATGATGTATGTTTCTGTATGTTTGTTGTACTTGGATAAAATTTTACTTAAAAAATAAATAATAGATGGCATAAATAACACCAACATATCTAATTTATTAGTAATCATAAAAATGTTAAAATTCCCCAAAGGACCAAGAACCTTAGGTCTTTAAAATCTAACTATGGGATACTTACAAAGCAAACTGTAATAAGTAAATAAATGGATGAGCCAATGAATGAGTGAATATCTGGATAAATAAAAAGAGACTCCAATTAAAAGAAAGTAGAGATGATAACAGTAATATGAGGCAAAGTAGAATCTCAGGAAACAAACCTTAAATGAGACAAAGAGAATCATTTCTCTTGTTTCCCCCAACTTGGATCCATTATAAATTATTCCTCATTGCAATCAGTAGGTACAAGGTGCTCAAGGGGAGTTTGCCAAATTTTTCAACTCAAATTTTATCAGGTCACTCCTGCCCCACGTCCTTCTGTGGTACCTAAATTCTACAGGCCAAAGTCCACACTTCCCAGGCTAGAATCACTAGCTGACTTTTCCGACCTTGTCCACTGGGCATACCAGTCATTTACTTTATTTATTTAGCTAGTAGTTACTTAGTTAAACTGAAGTATAATTGATTCACAATGTTGTGTTAGTTTTAGGTGTACAGCAATGTGATTCAATTATACATACACATCTATCTTTTTTTTCAGATTCTTTTCCCTCATTAGTTATTACAAAATATTGAGCATATTTCTCTCTGCTTTATAGTAGGTCCAGCCACTTTAAACTGCTTCATTTGTATTACTCTTTTTCTCACTTTCAAGTCTTTCTTGTCCCTCCACTGGAATTCCCATGGAATTATTTTTTTTTTCACATGAAAAATTCCTCCTCATTTATGCCTCCTTCATGGCTCCATTTTAATACACTGAACAAGTTTCCACGACCACCCCATACCCATTAGTCACTCCTTAGTTTGTGTTCCTATGGTCCCCTGACGTCAATGATCACACACATGTTATAACTATCAGCTTCTATGTCTACAAAATCCTGGTGGGTAGGGACTGTTCAACAAAGGTTCAAAGCAGGACAGACTGGGCATGGAGCCTCCTAAACTGCAGGATGACAGGTCAGAACCCCATGGTGTGGGGTCCTGGAAAAATCTGTGGCTCTAGCTGCTGATACAAAATAGATCTCCCGAACTGGAAACAGGGACTGGGGTGGACAGCCAGACCCTCAAAATGCCAGGTGACCTAGAAATATGACAAGTATGATCTATGCCATCACCTTAGAACCAAACATTACATCACTGTGAGACTCCAAGCATTCTATCCCAGAGAGCATTTCTCTCCAGTCTTCTTCCTTCCCTCTCCCTGCATTAAGCTTCTCACTGATACTGCCTCAAACACAGATTATTTCCATGGTAAATGGCTAAAGGAAAAGAACAGAGTCTGGAATTCTCACTGTGGGGATGGGTAACCAGGAGTTAACACAGCAGTCAGAACACAGGCTTCCTGCTCACTCCTGTTGGGCTGACAGCACTGCTCCCACCCACTTGGCACTGACTGGCTGCAACAAAGGGCAATGATTTGCCTCTGTGTCTCAGAAATCCAATTCTCCCAGAAGAAATGATGTCACTTATGGGTACAGAGCACCAATTCATTCCTATCTCTGCCACCAGCTGGTCTAGAACATTTGGACATATTCCTTAACCCTCAAGTCCCTCTGACTCTGTGTTTGTCTATTTCACTGGAGGCTAAAATTCTAGGAAGCAAACATGGCTAATTCTCATAATCACAGACCACTGGCAAGAGATGCTCATGATCAAGGATACTTTCCTTTCACGCCTAAGATCCCTAAAATTCAACTTGACAAATGATTATTGAGCAACTACCCAGCACCTAATACTCTATCACATGCTAGGAGGGGCACCAAAATATTAAGTTGTGGTCACTGCCTTTCAAGGACTTTCAGTGGGATGAAGTAGATGAAATATTTTATTCATAGAAGGCAATATAGCATTATAGTTAAATGTATAAGCTTTTGAGTCAGATAGCCAGGTTCACACCCTGGATCCATAATTTACTGTTATAACTGTAGGCAAGATGTACTTTGGTTTCCTCACCTGCAAAAGGGAACTAACAGTAGGATCTAACTTAGCATTGTTGTGAGGATTCAGGGAGTAACAAGGCAGATATAGAGCATAGAGTAAGTGCTAAACAATCATTATGTTAACCAGTGCTCATATGAAAAAGATTTCTGCAAGAAGGTACACGATGAATTGCTAAAGTAATTAGCAAAGACAAGCTAAGTAATGATAAAGCCCAGAAAAGATAAAGATACTTTGGTCCAAAGTGAAGGGAAAAGATGAATTGGAAGCATTAACATTGTTAAAATGTACATACTCCCCAAAGCAGATTCAATGCAATCTCTTTCAAAATACTAGTGACATTCTTCACAGACTAGAAAAACAATGCTAAAATTTGTATGGAAACACAAAAGACCCCACATAGCAAAAGCAATCTTGATAAAAAGAACAAATCTGGAGGGATCATGCAGCCTGATTTCAAACTATACTACAAAGCTACAGTAATAAAAACAGTATGTTACAAAAACAAAGAGATCAATGGAACAGAATAGAGAGCCAAGAAATAAACCCACACTCTAAGATCAACTAATCTATGACAAAGGAGTAAAGAATAAACAATGGGGAAAAGACAGCCTCTTCAATAAATGGTGTTGGAAAAACTGGACAGATACATGAAAAGAATCAAACTGAACAACTTTCTCATACCATATACAAAAATAAACTCCAAATGGATTCAGGACTTAAATGTAAAACCTGAAACAATAAAAGTTCTAGGAGAAAACATAGGCAGTACATTTTTTTTTTTTTTTTTTTTGCGGTACGCGGGCCTCTCACTGCTGTGGCCTCACCCCCTGCAGAGCACAGGCTCCAGACGCTCAGGCTCAGCGGCCATGGCTTACGGGCCCAGCCGCTCCGCGGCATGTGGGATCCTCCCAGGCCAGGGCACGAACCCGCGTCCCCCGCACTGGCAGGCGGACTCTCAACCACTGCGCCACCAGGGAAGCCCAGCAGTACATTCTTTAACATCAGTCTTAGCAATATCATTTTGGGTATGTCTCCTCAGGCAAGGGCAACTAAAGCAAAAATAAACAAATGGAACTACATCAAATTAAAAAGCTTTTTCACAGTGGAAAAAAAAATCCCAAAATGAAAAGTCAACCTATTGTAGGGGAAAATATACTTGCAAATTATATGTCTGATAAGAGGTTGATATCCAACATATACAAAGAATTCCTACAACCCCATATTCAAAAAATAAGCAATCCAATTTAAAAATGGGCAGAGACATTTTTCCAAAGAAGACATACAGATGACAACATACATATGAAAAGATGCTCAACATCACTAATTATTAAGGAAATGCAAATCAAAAGCACATAGAGATACCATCTCACACACATCAGAATGGCTGCTATCAAAAAGGTAACTGGGCTTCCCTGGTGGCGCAGTGGTTGAGAGTCCGCCTGCCAATGCAGGGGACGTGGGTTCGTGCCCCGGTCCGGGAGGAACCCACATGCCGCGGAGCGGCTAGGCCCGTGAGCCATGGACACTGAGCCTGCGTGTCCAGAGCCTGTGCTCCGCAGCGGGAGAGGCCACAACAGTGAGAGGCCCATGTACCGCAAAAAAAAACAAAAAGGTAACCAATAACAAATGTTGGTGAGGTTGTGGAGGAAAAGGAACACTTGTGCACTGTTCTTGGGAGTGTAAATCGGTGCAGTCACTATGGAAAACATAAAATTAATAATAAAACTACCATATGCTCCAGCAATTCCACTTTTGGATATCTATCTGAAGAAAACTAAAACACTAATTCAAAGAAAGTGTGCACCCCTATGTTCATTGCAGCACTATTTACAATAGCTAAGATGTGGAAGCAAGCTAAGTGTCCATTAATAGATTAATGGAATATATATATATATATATATACATATTAGAATATTAGCCATAAAAAGAATACAATCTTCCCAGTTGTGACAGCATGGATGAATCTAGAGCAAATTATGCTAAGCGAAGTCAGACAGAGAAAGACAAATACTATATGATTTCATTTATATGTGTAATTTAAGAAAAAAAACAAATGAACAAACAAGACAGAAACAGACTCATAGATACAGAGAACGAACTGGTGGCTGCCAGAGGGGAGGGGAGTGGGGAAATGGATGAAATAGGTGAAGGGGATTAAGAGATACAAACTTCCAGTTGTAAAATAAGTGGTTCATGGGGATGTAATGTACAGCATAGGGAATACTAGACTTATCATGGTGATCATTTTGTAATATTATATAACTTTCAAACCACTATGTTGTACAACTGAAACTAATATAATATTGTGTGTCAACTATACTTCAATATAAAATAACTAATTTTTTAAAAGAAATTTCAAATTTAGTATCATGAATTTTAAAAATGAAAGCAATCATAATTTTTGGAGAAAAAAACTGAAGTGTAGTGAAAACAGAAGAAAGGCAATATTTGTTACAAAGACTTCTTTATGCTAGAATTGGTATTAGGTGCTTTAAAATGAACCATTACTCTGTTTTTTGTAAAATGGAAGAGAAAGGTTTTAAGCTAAGCTCACAACACTGGTCTGAATGGAAGAGACTAGGAAAAGAAGAAAAGATATGCCAATCTGTATGTCCCATCATCAAAAAAAGGCAAAAAACACAGAGGCAGCATTCTGTTTCTGGAGGTTATGAGATGCTTGGATGGATGAGAGTATCACCCAGGTGGTGCATGACAGAGTCAAAAGTGTGTTGGAGACACAAGGACTTGAATTTGTGTCCTGGCTCTGACATTTCCTAGTTGTGACATAATTTAGAGAAGTTAGAGAACACAGAGAGCCTTAGTGGTCTCATTCTGAGAGAATATTATAGAATATTATAGATCTAGCCTGTATTAGTCAGGGTCCTTACAGGGAAAAAAAAGGGCACACTCAAATTAGGGTAAGTGTGATGCAGGGGAAATTCAAGGGATAATGCAATAAGGAGACAACAATAGGATCTAAAACCCAGGGGGGAGAGAGTTAGGTAGGAAAAAACTGTCTTGAGAAGATCAGGGACACAGCCAGCACATAGTGACCTTGCAAGGAAGGAGCCAGGGGAATACATGCCCTGACCTCATCCTTTCTTCTGATCTCATACTAGGGGTCCCAATAAAAAAACAAAATGGAAGTCAAAGGACTTTTTTTTGGTGTGGTTATATATGGGCAGTTGTAGTAACTGATAATAGATGTAAAGATACCTCATTGCACAACTTTCGGTGGTCCATTTCACATGGACTACAATGTGAATGCTGCTCCCTGAGTCATGCAATGTGGCAGCCCTACTAAGCCCCTGGTACAGTGCCTGGCAGATAATAGGAGCTTAGTGAATATTAACTCCCTTACCTCCTTCAGTTGGGACAGAGCAAGTTAAAAGTTTCCCATTGTATGTAGGTCTCTTTGGGTCCTCACATATAGAAACCTAAGGAACAAAGCTGCCACTCTTCCAATGATTTCTTTCCCTCAGGTAGTGAAGAACTTACTGAATGGTGAGAAGCTCTCAAACCTGACTCCTGTAATCACAGAATGTTCAGAAACAGATGTTTTCAAAATTCCTGCTTCCCATCTTGTGTCTCTGCCTCTCTCACAAGGTTAGGTGAGGCAGATGAACGGTTGGGAGGTGAGAAAGAATGAGCTCACACACAGGAAACTGAAAGTGTTGATTAGAAATATTTCCAATGAATGCACATGCCAATACTTCATATAGGAAACATCACTACCTGATACTTTAACGAAGGCAACTTACCCTTACTCATTTCCCATAAATTTCAGGGCAGTTTCAATCATGGTAGGAAGTACAGCCAATGAAAACACTCTACCAGTTGGACTGGTGACAGTTTTTGCAATATGCTCCTGAAATGTAACTACCACTGAACAAAATCCAACCTTCAGCATAAGAACAGTGAAAAATGCTTCAGGAAAGCAAACGAAGAGAATTTCAGTGAAGAAGAAATTGGTGAACCCGTTTAATAAAAAGGTTAGGGAGAAACTGAAGTCTCCTTAAGTAGGAGAAGAGAACCTTACCTTGACCAACAACAGTCTTTTGCAAAGGGAACTATCATTCATCAGAGAGTAAGCTATCCCTAATTGTCTCAATATTGAGCTTCATACCTATGGGTTTGTAGGACCTGCCTCACTACTTTGGTTTATATGACTTCTGAGGTCCCCTTCAACACTGAAAGATGAAGAACTTGAGTCTTTCCCTCTAATAACAAAGATTGTTTATGACCCCGTCCCCATTTCATCTCCATCTTCATTTTGCTCTAAGCTTTTTACAACTCAAAAAGAAAAATTCCCATGAAAAATTGATCTAAAGCTGGCATGCACATTTTTGGTTACTAAGATAAATGAAGGGTATAGTGGACAAAGGGGTCACATAACTGTGTGACCTTGGTGAAATCACTTTACTTCTCTGGGCTTCAAATTTCTTATCTGTACAATTGGGGGTTAGGTTAGAGCTGTAAGGTACTTCCCAATTCTGGTATTCTATAAAACTAGGAGAGAGGAAACAATCCCTTCTGTTCCTATGTGTCATAGTTAATTGTCTTTCAAAATACTACTTCTCTTCTCTGCCTCTAGTTTGACATCATGATACAAGTGAGTACTAATCAGGTAAGGCTACAGCTACCACAGTGAAAAGGCAATGTTCCCAATGCCCACAGCAGTCAGAGGACTGGAAGGTTCAAGAAACTTCCTGAAGAATGTGGCTATGGATATCAGAGAGATCTCACATGTCAGCTAATGGATTTGGACAGGAGAACAGAAACTCTTGTAACCAAAGGTCAACAGTTTAAACAGAAGTATACATGTGCTAGCATTTTGAAAGGCCTTATTACCATAAAATTGCTGGTTCAGTTACCAGGTCACTGTATAGAACCCTGACAGAAACCTGGCTATCTGATATATGACAGATCAGACCGTCAAATACCTCTGTCTCAAAGCAAAGCCTAGCCTAGATTCCCGTTCAATCATTGGGTAAATAAATATCTATTGAGCTCCTTCTTTATTTCATGGTCGGTGCTGGGTGCTAGTGATTAAATGGAGAATGAGATTGATGTGGACCCCACCCTCATGGAAGAGACAGACATTAAACAAATAAGTGTACAAATATATACATACACAATTGGATAAAGGCCATGAAGAAAGAGAAAACAGTGTGATGAAAATGAGATATGAAAGTGGTACCTTTTGGGGTCAGAGAAGGATTTTCTGAGGAAGGGACATTTAATTTGTGCCTGGTGGATGAGTAAGACTCGGCCAAGTAAAGAGTTGATGGAAGAACATTCCAGCATATGCAAAGTCTCCGAGTTTGCCCAAATTTAGTCAGTCCTGTGGCTGAGACATTGAGGGCAGGAGGAAACTGAGGGTTGAGATGCAGTTAAGGGTTAGCTCATGCTTTGTAGATGACACTGAAGATTTCAGATTTTAAATGCAGTGGCGAGTGACATGACACTTGTAAGTTCCTTAAGGACCACTCTGGATCAATGTGAAGAATGGATTGGGGGAGACCAAGAACAAAAGGGAGTAGAGTAGTGAGATGGTCATTATGGCCATGAAGTCAGGAAAGGATGGAGGCTCGGACTGAAGCAGTAATAGAGGAGACGGAAAGAAACAGGTAGATTTGAGGAGCATCTTGGGAGAAAAAGTGACAGGCCCTATGCAAAGTGAATATGTAAATGGAAGATGAAGGGAATGACAAAATGACAGCTGCCCATATTCATGGTGTGACCAACTGATATATAGAGGTCATACCATTTCCTGAGAAGAGAGACACCAGAAAGGAAGAAATATAGGGGCCAGAGATGGAAATTGAGTCATGTTTTCATAGCACTATGTTAAATGCTGTTTTAAATGTAAAGTCACTGAAGATAAGAACTTAAAGTGATCCTTTGGATTTAGGAAGACCATTTTTGGCTTTAGCAGGTAGAGAATCCAGATTGGGATGAGTCAAAAAATGAATGAAAGAAAAGGAAGAGAAAGCAGCATGTGTACAAAGGTTTTTCAAGAAGTTTGTTGTAAAATGTCATAGAGAGAGATGCAATATCTAGGGAAAGTGTTTTAAAGATGAACTATGTACCATGACATAGATGCAGGCTGCTGGGGAAAATCCAGTTAGAGAGCAGAGAGTAAGGTTGTAGCCACTAGAGGGGATACCCAGTAATGTAAGTCCTGTGAGAAAGTGAGAAGGGATGCGGTCTGGAATATCTGTGCTTCTTCTATTGAACAGAAAGGAAGGAAATGCAGGTAAGTCTGTAGGGATGGTGGGGGGACAAGAAAGAGTTCCCATTTCATGGCTTCTATATTTTTTCTATGAACAGAAATATGTCATTTGATTAAGATTGGGGGAAAGGACTTTAGAGCTACAAGAGGTATGGAAGAGATATAAAATGAGTTTAATGATGAAGAAAAAACTCAATAAGGAAATGTAAATAAGCTATGTTGGCATTACTGAGGGCCCAGTTGGAGGTTGATGGTCATGGATTTCCAATGATACCAGCCTTTCCTAATGTGTGATATTCTCAAGAGGACTTGAGCTAGCTCTTTGGGTGTTGGCACATAGTTTGGTTTACCTGGGCTGAGATCAAGCAGTTATAATGATGGAGAGGTCAAGGAAGTTGAGAGTATTTGCAAAAGAGACATTAAAATGAAAGCCAATAAAATATAATCTGGATAGGATGGAAGTGAAACAGGAAGAAGTCAACAGAAAAATTGGAGACATCAATAGACTGGACATCTTGATGAGGTCATAAAATCATTGTGCAGAGATAATTGAATAAATAAGCTGGAAAGTGGGATGGTTGAATTAGCAATATTGGAGGTGGGGCACTGTGAATTAATGTCCAAAGTCAACAGCATAAAGGACAGATGGGATAAATGGAGTAGAGGAGAGCAAAGGATCATTGGAGATAGAAAGAAATCAAGGAAATGAGAGGTCTGAGTCCTTTGGGGGATGTTCAGGCAGATGTCAATTTTCTAGGATGATAGCAGAAGGCAGGCAGCTCAGGAAGATTGAGCTAAGCCTTCAGTGATAGAACGGGCATGACAAGGTAAGAGGAGATGACAGCATGGCTTTGAAGAATAGACTTTGCTTGAAAAGACCACAGAAAAAGTGGTGTCCTAGGGTTCAAACATACATGAACCTAGGCAAAGTAGAGGATGGAGGGTCTGCATTAAAAGTATAAAATTTAGAGAACTTCATTATTTGGAGAATTCTAGGAAACACCAACTAGAAGCAGGTTTCGGAGAGGAGGGGTAGTGTTTGGGGTCTGTATGGATTGGTGGAGGGTTATGAATTTCCTTTTATACATTAAGAAAACCCAGGATAAATTAAAGGCTGGGACAGCCAACATACAGTCCAGGATTATGAGCCTCCTACTGTGTTTTATATTTGTTTTGTTTTGGCAGAAACATTATTCAGGACTTCTGGTATGATAATAGCTATTAAGTCAACACTCTTTTCCTCACGAAAATCATATAAAAGTGATAAACAGAATAAAAATAAAACTTTCAAACTCCATTTTTAGTGAGATCAAAAGATAGACTTAATCCACAGAGACTTAAAACACATTAAAGGGCTGCGAGAAGCATCTGAGAAGAAGCAGAAACATTCTGGGAGGTGAAAAATGAATAAACAGAAGAGAGAACTCGGCTTTGAAAGGATAAGCAACATTCACTTGAAGGTGAGGGCTTCACCTGGAGTGTACAAGGTGTGTCTCGGTTCTGCAATAATCAATGTGGGTTGGGTGAGTAGGGCTGGTAGTAGAAGCCCCGCTGTACTAAGTCTGGTTCAGAGAAAATAAGAGGGTATTACACAAGAAACACTAGGATGAGTCTGTGTAGCAGCAGAAAAGGAGAGAATCTTTGGGCTGGGATGCTTATAAATTTACCCTGGACCCTTACTACCTCAAAGAGAAACTTCCTACATATAAATGGTTCATAAAAATCCAACCTGCTCACTGAAGAGCAATGAAAGGTTAACTGGGCCAAAGCACTCTTGAGAAAAAAGAACAGAGCTGGAGGTATCATGCTCTCTGACTTCAGATTATACTACAAACCTACAGTAATCAAAACAGCATGGTACTGGCACAAAAACAGACACATAGATCAATGTAACAGAGTAGAGAGCCCAGAAATAAATTCACTCATTTATGGTCAAATAATCTATGACAAAGGAGGCAAGAATATACAAATGGAGAAATGACAGTCCCTTCAGTAAGTAGTGCTGGGAAAACTGGACAGTTACATGTAAAGAATGAAATTAGAACAGTTCCCAACACCATATACAAAAATAAACTCAAAATGAATTAAAGACTTAATGTAAGACTAGAAGCCATAAAACTCCTAGAAGAGGACACAGGCAGAACACTCTTTGACATAAATCACAGCAATATTTTTTTTGGATCTGTCTCCTAAGACAAAAGAAGTAAAAGCAAAAATAGACAAATGGGACCTAATTAAATTTAAAAGGTTTTAGACAGCAAAAGAAACCATAAACAAAATGAAAAGAAAACCTACAGAATGGGAGAAAATATTTGCAAATGTGACTAACAAGGGGTTAATATCCAAAATATATAAATAGTTCATATAATTCAATATCAATAAACAAACACATTTAAAAAATGGGCAGAAGACCTAAATACATATTTTTCCAAAGAAGATATACAGATGGCCAACAGGCATATGAAAAAAAAATGCTTATCACTAATTATCAGAGAAAAACAAATCAAAAACACAATGAGATATCACCTCACATCTCCCAAAATGGCTATCGTCAAAAAGACCACAACAAACAAATGTTGGTAAAGATGTGGAGAAAAGGAAACCCTAGTACACTGTTGGTGGGAATGTAAATAGGTGCAGCCACCATGGAGAACGGTATGGAGGTTCCTCAAAAAAATTAAAAATACAACTACCAGATGATCCAGTAATTCCATTGCTGGGTATATCCAGAGAAAATGAAAACACAAATGTGAAAAGATTACATGTACTCCAATGTTCATAGGAGCATTATTTACAATAGCCAAGAAAGGGAAGCGACCTAAGTGTCCATCAACAGATGAATGGATAAAGATTGCCTAAATATACAATGGAATACTACTCAGCCATAAAAAGAATGAAATTTTGCCATTTGCAACAACATGGATGAACCTAGAGCTTAATGAAATAAGTCACACAGAGAAACAAATACTGTATATTATTACTTATATGTGGAATCTAAAAAATAAAACAAAAGAATGTATATAGCAAAACAGAAACAGACTCCAAAGATATAGAGAATAAACTAGTGATTACCAGAGGGGGAAAGTAAGGAGGGAGGGGCACGATATGGGTAGAGGATTAAGAGACACAAACTACTATGTATAAAATGAATGAAAAACGAGGATATATTGTAGAGCACAGGGAAATATAGTCATCATTCTGCAATAACTTTAAATGGAGTATAATCTATAAAAATACTGAATCACTATGTTGTACATCTGAAACTAACAAAATATTGTAAATCAACTATACGTCAATTTTTTAAAAGTGAATTGACACAGACATGATGCAAAGAAAATATAAGAAAGTGTGGAGAAGAGTAGAAAAGACTTGCTCTTAGAGAACAGACATTAGAAAATGTCAAGAGCACATGAAAATTGTGATAAAAATATTTTACAACAAATTATAAAAATTTAATGAAATAATCCCCTCTATGAAGGAATAGCACAGAATAGAGATATAAGAACTCAGAAAAGAGATGGAAAAACAAGAAGAGAAGGAATGAGTTGGCAGAACCTAGGAAATAAGCAGAAGAAAAAATAGTCACAGACATAAAGATGAAATCTGAAAGGACATGAGCAAAACAGACATCGCAGATAGCACATTAAGGGAACAGATACCAGAAACAAGAAAACAAGGATCAAAAAAGGAAAAAAGAAAAAGTCAGAGAAATGAATTAGGGATTGGACAGACAATGAAAGTTATGTGAAAAGCAAAGAAGAAGCAACTGTGAATATTCAGTTCCCCATTTATAAAAATAAATGAAAACTAAACAAAACAATGAAACAGAAAAACTAATTAAA
The DNA here is from genome assembly GCF_964270905.1 of Leucopleurus acutus. NCBI lineage: Eukaryota > Metazoa > Chordata > Mammalia > Artiodactyla > Delphinidae > Leucopleurus > Leucopleurus acutus. The sequence goes on along the minus strand of NC_139147.1, from coordinate 131,786,158 downwards.
ATATGATCAAGAAAACTTACCTGAAGTAAAAGGTTTGAATATATTATTAAAAGGGTATTACATGCACCAGGAAATTTATACAAAAATAGATAATACTAAGACATATCCCAGTAAATTTATCACACTTTGAATAACTATTTGGACAACTATGCAAAACCATGGAGGATAAATCAAACTGGCATAAGATTTCTCTACGAAGAAATTCTACACCAAACACAATGCAGTAGCACTTACAAGATTTTCAAAGAATGAAATGTTAAGCCAAGGATTTCAAATACAGACAAACTATACTTCAGATATAAAGGTCATTGAGTAGCATTTTTGAACTTATAGGTTTTAAGGGTATGCTGTACTTATGAGACTTTCTTGAGAAAATACTAGAAGACAAACTTAAAGCAATTACAAAATGACTAAGGAAACTATGACAAAGAAATAGTGCATTGAATGTATTTAACTCTACAACTAAGACAAAAGCAATGTGAAAATTAAGATGCCAACACAAAATGTATATATTAACATCTTGACCATATAGATGTAGGCAAATAACAGAAATATGGGGGAGAAAAGAGGAAAGAAATTGGGAGATAAAGAAAAAGTGGTGTTGACTCTATGGAGCATCTGACAGAAATAAACATATCGTTTAAAACCAATATAACAAATAATAAAAATAAGTGCAGATTTAATAGTAAAAAGTTAATCAATAAGAAAGATAATATTATTGATTAAAATTAAGGGATAAAATAGAGAAGCCAAAAAGAGGGAAAAGAGTCAATATGTTTACTTATCACTACTAGGAAGGAAATGAAGGACTGACCAAGATGGTGACCTAGGAGCCTCCTGACTTACCCTCCTCCCACAGATGCACTAAACATACAGCTATGCATGGATCAATTCCCTCTGAGAAAAATCCAGAAATTAGTTGAGTGACTCCTGTGCATCAGGCTACTAAGAAAATGCCCATATCAAAATGAATAGGAAAGGCTGAGACACATTCTCACCATGATCCCTGCCCTAAGCACAGTACCTTACACTTCAGAGGGAACCCCTAGCTGCCAGCTTCTCCCTGAGGAGCAAAGGGTTTGGGCCATACATGTAGTGTCCTAACTTTTAAAGCTGTCACTTGAGGGATGGACCACCAAATCACCTAGTTCTGAAAGCCAGTGAGGTTTGAATTCAAAAGTCTCACAGGACTATAGTGAACAAAGAAGCAGCTCTTAAATGGGTTCACAAGCACTCCCTGTGGAAATCGCCTCCAGACTCAGTGCAGAAGCAGCAAACAAAAACACCCATCTCCCAGTTTTTTTCTTGGAAGGGATTTGATTGCAATACTCTCTCAGCTGCTCTCTGAAGGTTCAGCTTCTAATCAGCCTGAATTTTAGGGCTGACTTGGATTCTCCTGGGAGCCTGAAAGAGTTAGTGAGCACTTCCTCCACCTTCTACCTCCACCTAGTTTCAACAGCAAAGCCAAATGTCCAAGGAGCTTGTCTATACTTTTGCAGCTGCCACACAAGAGATGGACCTTCAAATCACCTGGCTCTGATAACCAATGAGCTCAGCATTCATGAGTCCCATAGAAACATATTAAACAGAGAAATCAGCCACCTAGTTTTCAAACAGCTACACGAGCACTTCCTGAAGCTATCCCCTCCAGGTTCACTGCAGAGGGAGAAAGCAAAAATACCCATCTCCCAGTCTCTCCCTGCAATGGATTTACTGCATGCTTTTCCAGCTGCTGCCAGAGGTTCTGGCTTCTAATAAGTCTGAATGTGGGAACAGACTGGATCCTCCCAGGAGCCTGAAAGAGCTCCTGGGCACATCCCCCACTAACTCACCTGGTTCATGGCAACTAAAATCATCTTGAGCTTCTCCCTGGAAGGAGCCTGTCCATACTTCTAGCACCCCAACTGTTATGGTTGCCTCTGAGGGACTGGCTCCCAAATCACCTAGCTCTGGGAGCTGATAGGCCTCAGAATTCATGAGCTACCCACCACATAAAACAAGGAGGGAATTCTGTTGGGGTACACAAGCACTCTCAGTGACTGTTTTCCCTGGCTCAACACAGAGAGAGTAGGCAAAACACTCAGCTTTCAGTTTCTCCCTGAAAGGGGCTAGACTGCATATATAACATCCTGGCTTTCCCAGCTGCTGCCTGAAGGTCAGGCTTTCGATTAACCTGAATCAGGGGCTCAAGAGGCAGGTAATTAATAGTTCTCCAGGAGCCTAAAGAGGGGTACGGACATTTCCTACACCTTTAGGACACTGATAGGTCTTGCCACACCATCATTTATTCGGAGCCACTAAGTAAGAAAAAAAAAAGTCCACAGCTTAAACAATCACAAGGTTTAAGAGGAAGCCAGGAGCTCAGACTGGGCTGATTGACAAAGTTCATCTCCTGCACAAGGGCAGGTTGTTGAGATTGGAAAAGGTGGCTGTTTTATCTAATGAACAGAAACCAACTCAGAGTGTTAAGAAAAAGGAAGAAACAGGGAATATGTCCCAAACAAAAGAACAAGATAAATCTCCAGAAACCAATCTTAATGAAGTGGAAATAAGTGATTTACCTGATAGAGAGGTCAAATTAACTGTCATAAAGATGCTCACCAAGTTTAGGAGAGCAATTCATGAACAAAGTAAAAACATCAACAAAGAGGTAGAAAATATTTAAAAGTACCAAACAGAAATCACAGAGCTGAAGAATACAATAACTGAACTGAAAATCCAATGGAGGGTTTCAACATCAGATGAAATCAAGAAGAAAGGATCAGTGAACTCGAAAACAGGGCAGTGGAAATCACCCAATCAGAGGAGCAAAAAGAAAAAAGGAATGAAAAAGAGTGAAAATAGCTTAAGGGATTTATGGGACATCATCAGAAGAACCAGTACATGCATTATAGTAGTCCCAGAAGAAGAAGAGAGAAAGAGAGAGAAAGGGGCAGGAAGCTTATTTGAAATCCTAGCTGGAAATTCCCTAACCTGGGGAAAGAAACAGACATACAGATCCAGGAAGTGTAAAGAAAATATCAAATAATATGAATCCAGAAAGACCCCCAGGGAGACACATCATAATCAAATTATCAAAAGTTAAGGACAAAGAGTGACTCTTAAAAGCAACAAGAGAAAAGCAACTTGTTACATACAAGGGAACACCTGTAAACCTGTAAGCATATTTTTCAGCAGAAATCTTGCATGACAGAAGGGATTGGGGTGATACATTCAAAGGGCTGAAAGGAAAAAAACTACTATCAACAAAGAATACTGTACGCAGCAAAGCTGTCCTTCAGAATTGAAGGAGAGATAGAGTTTCCAAGACAAACAAAAGCCAAAGAAGTTAATCATTACTACTAGACTGGCCTTACAAGAAATAAAATGGGAGTTCTTCAAGCTGAAATAAAAGTACATAATCAGTAATAGAAAAACATATGAAAGTATAAAGTTGCTGGCAAAATACTCAATATTGTAATAGTCATGGGTAAATCACTTATAACTCTAGTATTAAGGTTAAAAGGTAAACATAATAAAAAATAATGGTAACTACAATAACTTGTCAATGGCTACACAATATAAAAAGATATAAACATATAAAAAGATGTAAACATCATAAACACAACATAAAAAGATGTGACATCAAAAATATAAAAGGAGGGGGCTTCCCTGGTGGTGCAGTGGTTGAGAGTCTGCCTGTCGATGCAGGGGACACGGGTTCATGCCCTGGTCCAGGAAGATCCCACATGCCGCAGAGCGGCTGAGTTCATGAGCCATGGCCGCTGAGCCTGTATGTCCAGAGCCTGTGCTCTGCAACGGGAGAGGCCACAACAGTGAGAGGCCCGCATACCGCAAAAGAAAAAAAATATATATATATATATATAAGGAGGGAGTGTAAAAATGTAGAGCTTTTGTATGTATCTGAAGTTGTTATCAGCTTAAAATAGACTTATTACTAAAAGATGTTAATGTAAGTTTCATGGTAACTAAAAAACAAAAACCTATAGTATACACAAAAGATAAAGAGAAAGGAATCAAAGTATACAACTACAGAAAATCATCAAGAAACCAAAAGAGGAAGAAAGGAACTACAAAACAGCCAGAAAACAATGAACAAAATGGCAATAGTAGGGCCATACCTATCAATAATTACTTTAAATGTAAATGGACTAAGTTCTCCAATCAAAGGACACAGAGTGGCTGAATGGATGAAGAAAAAACCAAACTCTATGTTGCCTACAAGAGACTTCCTTCAGCTTTAATGATACATATAGACTGAATGTAAAGAGATGGAAAAAGATATTCCATGCAAGTGGAAACCAAAAGAAAGCTGGGATAGATATACTTATTTCAGACAAAATAGACTTTAAGCCAAAAACTCTAATAAGAGACAAAGATGGCTATTATATAATGATAAAGAGGTCAACTCATCAAGAGAATCTAACTCTAAATACGTATGCACCCAACAGTGGAGTACTTAAGTATATAAAGCAGATACTAACAGATCTGAAGAGAGAAATAGACAGCAATACAATAACAGTAAGGGACTTTAATACCCTACTTTGAACAACAGGTAGATTATCCAGACAGAAACCAGTAAAGAACCATTGGGTTTAACTACATGTTATAACAAATGGACCTAACAGATATTTATAGACCATTCCATCCAACAGCAGAAGAATACACATTCTTCTCAAAAGCACATATTCTCAAGGATAGATCATATGTCAGACCACAAGTCTTAACTAAATTTAGAAGGATAAAATCATGACAAGTATCTTTTCAGACCACAGTGATATGAAACTAGAAATCAATTACAAGAAGAAAACTCAAAAAATTCAAAAATATGTGGTATTTAAATAACATGCTTGTGAACAAGCAATGGATCAAAGAAGAAATCAAAAACAAAATGAAAAACTCTTGAGACAATGAAAATGGAAACACAATATACCAAAACTTATGTGATGCAACAAAAGCAGTACTAAGACAGAAGTTTACAATGATAAATGCCTACATTATGAAAAAAGAAAGATCTCAAATAAACAACCTAATTTTACACTCAAGAAACTAGAGAAAGAAGAAAAAACTAAACTTAAAGTTACTAAAATAAAGAAAATAACAGAAATCAGAATGAAAATAAATGAAACAGGTTAGAAAGACAGAAGAAAAGGTCAATAAAACTAAGAACTGGTTTTTTAAAAGATAAACAAAATTGACAAACCTTTAGCTAGACTGACTAAGAAAAGTAGAAGACTCAAAGATTCAAATAAATATAATCAGAAATGAAAGAGAAGACATTACCATTGATAACACAGAAATACTAAGGAACACAAGAAACCACTATGAAAAACTAAACACCAATAAATTAGATAACCTAGAAGAAATGGATTTCCAGAAACATACAACTTACCAAGACTGAATCATGAAATAGAAAATCTCAATATATTAATTACTAGTAAGGAGATATCATCAGTAGTAACAAACTTCCCAATAAACAAAAGTCTAGGACCAGATGGCTTCATTGTTGAATTCTACCAAACATTTAAAGAAGAATTAATACAAACCCTTCTCCAGATTTTCCCCAAAAGTGAAGAGGAAACACTTCCAAACTCATTTTACAAGGCCATTATCCTACTACCAAAGCCAAACCAGGGCACTACAAGAAAAAAAAAAAATTAAAGGCCAATATCCCTGAGGAACATAGAGGCAAAAATCCTCAACAAAATATTAGTAAAGTGAGTTCAACAGTACATTAAAAGAATCATACGTCATGATCAAGCAGGATCTATTCCTGGGATGTAAGGATGGTTCAACAACAGCAAATAAATGTGATACACTGCATTAACAAAGTGAAGGATAGAATCATATGATCATCTCAAATTCGATGAAATCTGACATCCTTTTATTAAAAAAAAAAAAAACACCTCTCAACAATAGAAATAGGAGGAATGTACCACAACATAATAAAGGCCATATATGAAAAGCCCACAGCTAGCATCATACTCAACAATGAAAAGCTAAAAGCTTTTCCTCTAGGACCAGGAATAAGACAAGGCTGTCTACTCTCAGAACTTTTATTCCACATACTACTAGAATTCCTAGCCAGAGCAATTAGTCCAGAAAAACAAATAAAAGCCATCTAAGACAGAAAGGAATAAGGAAAACTGTCTATTTGCAGATGACATAATCTTATATATAAAAGTCCCTAGAGACTCCACAAAAAAAAACTGTTAGAACTAATAAACAAATTCAGTAAATTTGCAAAATGAAAAATCAATATACAAAACTCAGTTGTGTTTCTAGACACTAACAATGAACTGTCAGAAAGAAATTAAGAAAATAATCCATCTACAATAGGATCAAAAAAGAAATAAAATAAATTGTTAGGAATTTATAAATAAATAAATTTTAGGAATAAATTTAACCAAGGAGGCGAAAGACCTGTATACTGAAAAACTGTAAGACACCGATGAAAGAAATTGAAGAAGACAGAAATAAAAGGAAAGATATTCAGTGTTCATTGAATGGAAAAATCATTATTGTTTACATGACCACACTACCCAACACACTCTACAGATTCAATGCAATCCCTATCAATATTCCAATGACATTTTTTCACAGAAGTAGAAAAAACAATCCTGAAATTAGCATGGAACTGCAAAAGACCCCAGAGAGAAAAAGCAATCTTGAGAACGAAGAGCAAAGCTAGAAGCATCACACTTACTGATTTTGAACTATTTTACAAAGCTATGGTAATCAAAACAGTATGGTATTGTCATAAAGACACACATAAATCAATGGACAAAAATAGAGATCCCAGCTATAAACCCATGCATTTATAGTCAATTAATTTTCGACAAAGATGTCAAGAATACAAGGATAGTCTCTTCAATAAATTATGTTGAGAACACTGGATTTCCACATGTGAAGATTAAAACTGGACTATCTTATACCATACACAAAAATCAACTCAAAATGGATTAAACACTTGAACAGCATAAACTCCTAAAAGAAAACATAGGAGGTAAGCTCCTTGACATTGGTCTTTGCAATGTTTTTTCAGAATTAACACCAGAAGTACAGGCAATGAAAGCAAAAATAAACATGTGGAACTACATCAAACTGAAAAACTTCTGCACAGCAAGGAAACCATCAACAAAATTAAAAGGCCCTATGGGTCAGGAGAAAATATTTGCAAGCCACACATCTGATGAGGGCTTAATATTAAAAATATATATAAGAAACTCATACAATAGAAAAAATAATAATCCAGTTTTAAAATGGGCAAAGGACCTGGATAGACAGTTTTCCAAAGAAGACATACAAATGGCCTACAGTTACATGAAAGTGTGTTCAACATCAGGGAAATGCAAATCAAAACCACAGGGAGATATCACCTCATACCTGCTAGGATATCTATTATCAAAAAGACAAGAGATAACAAATGCTGGCAAGGATGTGAAGAAAAGGGAACACTTTTACACTGTTGGTGGGAATGGAAGCTGGGAAACCACTATGGAAAACGATTTGGAGGTTCCTCCACACTAAAAATTGAAAATAGAACTAATATATGATCCAGCAATCCTACTTCTTGGTATATATCCAAGGGAAATAAAATAACTATCTTGAAGAGATATCTGTACTCCCATGTTCATTGCAGAATAATTCACAAGAGCCAAGGTATAGAAACAACCTAAGAGTGTGTTGACAGATGAGTGTTGATGGAATGTTATATTTATATCACCATATCATATATATATATATATATATATATATATAATGGATCATTATTCAACTTTTAAAAAGATGGAAATCCTGCCATTTGCAACAGCATGAATAAACTTGGAAGGCGTTATGCTAAGTGGAGTAAGCCGTATAGAAAAAGGTAAATACTGCATGATTTCACTTATATGTGGAATCCCCCCCCAAAAAAAAGGAAAGGAAAGGAAAAGAAGAAATGAAGGACTGAGCATACTACATATATTTATAATTACCAAGGTAATATTAGAATAGAAACACAGATCTTCCTAAATACAAAACTATAAGAAAAGAAAGGAAAATGTGACATTGTAAAAGATTTTTAAAACTTGATAAAGCATGATACAAGTATGTGGATACTTAACATTAAAAAAATTCAACTCAAAAGACAGAATTAGGTTTAATGGGCAAGCTCAAAAAGCATCTCACTAAAGTCTGGAATAAGATAGGGATATTCATTATCATGACTACTGCTCAGCATATTACTAAATTCAACCTACACTAAAATACCTTTCAAATTGCCAAAGGCAAAAATAAACGGTTACCACTGGGTGGTATGGGTGCTTTCATACACCAGTAATGCAAACTAGTACACAGCTTATCCTGGGAGACTTAACAATACTGTTCAAAATTATAAAATCATGGGGCTTCCCTGGTGGCGCAGTGGTTGAGAGTCCGCATGCCGAGGCAGGGGACACGGGTTCGTGCCCTGGTCTGGGAAGATCCCACGTGCCGTGGAGCGGCTGGGCCCGTAACCCATGGCCGCTGAGCCTGTGCGTCCGGAGCCTGTGCTCCGCAATGGGAGAGGCCACAACAGTGAGAGGCCCGCGTACAGCAAAAAAAAAAAAAAATTATAAAGTCATACGCCCTTTGACCCAGCCACTCCACTTTTCCATAATTATATACAAAGTTATTTATTGCAGCATTATTTGAAATAGCTAAATATTGTAAACAATCTAAAAGTTCAACAACAGAGAATTGGTTAAATAAGTTGTTGGTATATCCAAACAATGGAATACCATATAGCTGTTAAAAAAAATAGGAATGGCTGTTTTTGTGGATACAGAGTAATCTCAGGATATATTATTGTTAGGTGAAAAATGAAGCTGCAAACAGCATGTAGAAAATGCTGTCTTTTGTGTAAAAAGGAGGAAAACAAGAAAAATTATATACGTACATTTGCTTATATTATAAAGAAACTCTGGAAGAATTTTAGAGAAACTATTAACAGTGTATAAGTTTGGGATTTGGGAGAGCTGGGTGGATATGACTTTGTTTGCCTAGGATTGTCCCAATTTGCCTCAGACAGCCCTGGTTTACACCTATTGTTCCAGTCTAATTATTACTAATGCACCCTTTCACTCTCAAAACTGTCTCAACCTATATGGTAAGTTATAGGTTAATCATTAATGCACACTGGCAGTAAACATTCATGTGGCACTTCCTGTGTCAGGCACAGGTCTAAGCACTTTATTATATACTTAATCCCACAGCCTATCCTCTGCCCACTGCTACCATAGTCAGTGGCTCATTCTATCCTAGTCTCAAGCTGGCAGGGCTGGGCCACTCAGTAATGACAGTAACAGTAGCTGTCTTTCATAGACTTATGAATCCTAAGTAAGCACTTTATATGGACCACCTCATCATCAAATCTGGTTAACAGTCCTTCTAGGTAGGTATTAACATTGCTCCCATTTTTCATGGGAAGAAACTGAGTAATCTGCCCAAAGTCACACAGCAAGACAGTAACACGGCTGGAGTTTGCACCCAGGTTTGCCTGTTCCCTAAGACATGTATGTGTGTGTTATATTTGTGTGCCTGTGTGTGTGTGTTTGTGGGTATGTGTTCAACCCCATCCTTGAAGTTTAACATAAGTAATCATATTGTTTTGATTGGCAAGCTTAATTCCTCATAACTGAATCATGAAATTAAGGCATTATGATGGTTTACAGATAAAAGGAAAACAGGTATGTTTATGTTTTATATGAAACTGTTTCCAATAATGCTCATACATAATGTATGAATCTTCTAGATTCATACATCAAAAAGTATCCATGCTAAATACTAAACTTCATATACTGTATGATCCCAATTATGTAACTTACACAAACAAAAAAATAAGGACAAAATAAGAAATCCACTAAAAGATAATAGCGGCTCTCTCTGAGTTGTAGAATTATGAGTAATTTTGTTTTCATCTTTTTATATTTCTCAGTATTATTTCATGGTTTTTACACTGAGCATTGTTAATCTTTATATTTTGAAAGCACAATAAAATTTATATTTCCTTTATAAGGAAAATATACGGGCTCAGATACACATGGATTTCTAATCATGTGACTTAGTTGATAATAAATAAGACAAAAAATGACTATATCAGAATCAGTGGGGTGTATATTTTTCCAATATACAGTGGAAACATCTCCCAGAACTCTCATTTGAAGCTGAATAAAGCCACAGATTTGATTCTCTAATGAGAACATGCTCTCTTCTTGGTCAGCTCTAGGATAAGAAAGCATGAGGAACTACTGATCCAGGGAAAAGGGGCAGTGAATTCCAGACGTGCAGAACAAGTGTTTGCAAGGAGAGATGAAGACACCAAGGCCCTTTTTCCTCATATTCAAGCTGACCCTTCTCACAAGACTGAGAGAAAGTGAATCATGCTCATCAAGTTTTCCTGAATATTCTGAATAATTCATCAAGCTAATTTGTCTTTGGAGATGGTATTAAAACTAGAGATGTTGTCATGGACTCTGAGGAGGAGGATGGGGCTTAATAAAACACAAGAGAACAGAGAAGAAAATGGAGATTTATAGAGGAACTATTAGGCAGTTTTAAAATTTATGATTTCCTTTTAATCTTCATAACACCTAGTGAGTGGTATGCTGGAGCTGGCTTGCACTGGCTTCAAGAGTCAACTGTTGGGGTTTCCCTGGTGGCGTAGTGGTTGAGAGTCTGCCTGCTGATGCAGGGGATGCAGGTTCACGCCCCGGTCCGGGGAGATCCCACATGCTGTGGAGCGGCTGGGCCCGTGAGCCATGCCCGCTGAGCCTGCGCATCCGGAGCCTGTGCTCCGCAACAGGAGAGGCCAAAACAGTGAGAGGCCCGCGTACAGCAAAAAAAAAAAAAAAAAAAAAAAGAGTCAACTGTTAAATTTTCAGGAATTTTTGCAAGCTGGCTGTCAAACATAGCCATTTTAGACATTAAATTATATAAACTTTAAATTATATTTAAAACAAAGGTAATAAATACTCAAAACTCATCACTTCCTAATTATTTTTACCACATTTTCTATGCTCTTAAGGTGGTTTACACCTATCATCTATGTAGTAGTAAGGAAGGAAATACTGTATAATGGTGCTTTGATGTTACCATGGTGGCCTGAAATCAGATGTGATGGGAATATTTACACCACAGAAATTAGGAAACATGACAAATCAGAGATTTATACCCCTTTTCTTTCTTCTTTTTGAAGGCTGTTTGTTAAACATTTATTTGCACACCACTAACCACACCTCTATGAAACAGATCTTGTTTATCCCCAGTGACAGATGAGAAAACTAAGGCCCAAAGAGAGGCTATTTTTGAAAAGAATCATGCAATATATCTGATGCTATTTACTGTTCCTTTATGGCAAAATATTATAAAGGCAATTTGACAAAAGGTTAAAGAAAGTTAAAACTCCTGGTTCAGGGCTTCCCTGGTGGCGCAGTGGTTGAGAGTCCGCCTGCCGATGCAGGGGACGCAGGTTCGTGCCCCGGTCCGGGAAGATCCCACATGCCGCAGAGAGGCTGGGCCCGTGAGCCATGGCCGCTGAGCCTGCATGTCCGGAGCCTGTGCTCCGCAACGGGAGATGCCACAACAGTGAGAGGCCCCTGTACCACAAAAAAAAACAAAAAAACACACAAAAAAAACTCCTGCTTCAGAAGATACACATTTTAAAACACAAGATGGGGACTACCTTTCTTAGACTCTCCTGATCATCTTGGCATAAATCAGGTGCTCAATAAAAAACGGCCTCCTGTGGTTTACCAACATTTTATTGTTTATTCCTAATACGTATAAAATGTCGTAATACCTTGTTTGACAAGGAAAGACTGTCCTCTTATTACAACTTAATATTAGTAAAATTAAGTTTTATTAAGCTTCAAAAGACTGCCTAAATTCTCTAATGTTACTGGAATGTTTATCACATTAGGTATTGCTTTATTTTTTTACCAAACTATTCATTATGACCTCAAAATCTTTTTATTCCTTTAAAAATTTGTTATTGTAATTAAGTGGACTTGGATAGCTTTTTTTAAAAAAATTGAGAAACATCACTTATATGTGGACACTAAAAAATACAACAAGCTAGTGAATATAACAAAAAAGAAGTAGATTCATAGATACAGAGAACAAACTAATGGTTACCAGTGGGGAGAGGGGAGGGGGGAGAGGAAATATAGGGGCAGGGAATAAAGAGGTACAAAATATTAGGTATAAAATAAGCTACAAGGTTATACTGTACAACACGGGGAATATAGCTAATATTTTATAACAACTATAAATGGAGAATAACCTTGAAAAATTGTGAATCACTATATCGTACACCTGTAACATATAATATTGTACAGCAATACATTAGTTCAATTTGAGAAAGAAAAACATTTTGTAAAACATGAATAATAATTAATAAAATTTCTACTTTAAACTTTTCAGTATTCGTGGTCAGTTAGCAAGTGGGATAAGAAAGTAATCTGTTGAGTGAACATATCAGCAAATAGTTAATGAATGCCTCTTGTTTATAAGGCACTTATTGCTTTAACTCTCCCCAAAATAAGTCATTTGTCACAAACAAATTAAAAGCCAATTTTCTAACTATAAAAGTAAATTGTGACAGTTGTGAAAAACTTGGAAAGCTTTAAGAATCAAAACCAAAATCATCTATAATCTTGCCAAAGATTCACCACTGTTTTCCTTCAATCTGGAGCCCATGACATTAAGCAGCTATTGTCTTTCACCTCCACCTGATGAATCTTCCCAAACTGGCAACCAGTCCCCATCCCCAGAAACCTCCTTCATCACCCTGGAGTCCTTTTTTCTGTCCAAAAGATTCATTTGAGTAACCTTGGTAAGGAAATGCTTCCATTCTTCTAAGACCTGGAAAGCAAGATATTACCATTCACAAAAGCTAGTTGAAAAGAAACATAGGTTGCCTCATCTGTAAAATGATCTTTTCCTGCCAACCTAAGCAGACAGTGCAGCAACAGGTTTCAGAGTGCAGACTCTGGAGTCCAGAGAAACTGGATTCCCATCCCAGCTCTGCCACCACCTAGTTGCATACTTCTGGGCAAATTACTTAACCTCCCTGTGCCTCTGTTTCCACAGCTAAAATATAGGTAGGCCCACAGTGCCTTATCTGAAACCCTTGAGGAAAGGTTAAAAGGTATAAAGTGGATGTGAAATATAATTTGTAACACAGGCAGAGGGCATTACATCATCTATAGTCTATTTGGTAATGTCCCCAGAAGGGTCTGGGGCCCATGCTCCATAATCAAACACATTTATATTCCACAGCAAAACGTGTGGGTGTCCACACTAAATAAATAAAACCTGTAAGTAGCCTTCCATCATTTCCAGTCAAATTTTTCCACCAAGCGAGTTCAAAAGTCGACTGAAGTTTTACTGCAAATGAATCTGGAAAAACTTTTTGATTGAAGGATTTTAGAATTTTAGAACCCTGGATAAGGGATGATAGCCTTTTAATATCTCATACGGTTGTTGTAAATGAAGAGAGTGCTTATCTATCATAGGGCCTGGTGCAGAGATGAATATTTAATAAGTGTTATTACAGCAACAACTAATTGTTATTACTACTATTGTTACTGCTTTTACCTTTATTATTTCTTATTCAGAATAAGAATATTCTCTCACGTCCACCCCCTTCTCTCCATTGCCTCTGCCATTTGCATAAATTCTGATCTTCAACCTTTCTCACCTGGACTCCTCTATCAGCCTCCTAACTGATCTCCCAGACTCCAGTCTCTCCCAGTACATCCATCGTCCCCTGTACACACCAATGTGACCTCGTATCTCCCCGATTTACTCTCCTCGCTGGCTTCCTGTCACTGACTCCGTTAGGTCTAATTGTTTAGTAGGATCTATAAGACCTAGTCTTGTTCTGACACACACCCCTGGTTCCTGCTTCACCTCTCACCACACCCCCGGTTTCTGCTTTGACTATCTTTTTCAACTCCAAATTTCTAGTACCTAGCCATGGTGAGCACTAAAAATGTCCACAGAACTGAATCCTGGATCTGACACTGTATTATAAGGTTAACCGGGCATCAAATATTTATCTCTTAAACAGCAAAGCCAAACCTCTCTCTCTCTTTTTGCCTGCAAATAATCTGTGCAGGGAAAGCCCAGAAGAGACCATTTGGTGTCATCCCTTCTGCAATGAAAGCTGACAAATGACTTTACGATGGGGGCAATTTGAGGTGGGGAGGGGCTGCTATGCTCTTGAATAATATCCATAAAAGTATATGAAGTGAGAGACGGCAGGGCTGCGTGTGTCTGCCCTGCCCACAGGCTGCTTCTGGCTGTTAGTGTTGTCAATATTCCACTTTTCACAGCAGCAGTAGCAGCAGGGGAAATGCAACGGGGCTCACCTCAGGCCCTCAGCTGGCCACCTCCCATGACTCCAGAGCCCCAGAGGAGGAGCCTCTGCTATCATCCACTTCTCAACAGATGACAGGAGAAGGCACAGCCAGGCCAGTCTGACTGTGCCAACTTGGTGTTGTGTGGTAGAAGTGGTGAGATTTAAATGAAACCAATTTACAGCTTAATATTTTTCTCCTAAGATAGCATTTATCAAAGATGAATATTTCAGTGCTGGAAATGTTATCATCTTTCCAAAAGCTCCAAATGTCAATACACAACTAATGATAAGAGAAGAAGATGCTTGGCACTTCTCTGTGATGTGCCAATGGAAAATAAGGCACAAGGAAATTAAGTAAAAGTACATATTGCACACGCAGAGCTGGCAGATGTGTCTCCACAGACAAATTTACAGAACACGCAGAGTGTTCATGAAGCCCCCAGTTCCAGATACTGGCAAGAAAATCTCAGATAAGTATGTAATTAAATGGAATACGTGTAGGACATGAAGTTAGGCTGGGTTTTAATCTTGCATCTGCTACTTACTAGCTATGTGGCCTTCAGGAAGGTCGTTTTCTCACTCTAAGCCACAGTTTGCTCACATGTATGCTGGGAAAAAGAATAATGGTCAATCACTTAAATTCATTCCAGATACCATGCCTGGTACTTTTACTTATCTAATTTTGTCTTCCTATAACCACTTGATGGAGATGACATGAACTCCATTTTGCAAATAATGTTCAGACAGATTACAGGACTTGCCCAGTATCACACTGTTGGTGGCGGTTGAGATGTTGTGCTCAGATCTTTCAAGAGAACCTGCTGCAAGAAGGCTGGTTGGTGGACATCCTCCACGTGCCATATACTCAAATCCTCAGCAGCATCCATCCCTGAGGCCACACCCTTCCAGGGCTGTTCCTGGCCAATGAGAGGGAATGATTCAGGTATAAGAGATGGGCCATTCCAGCCCAAAGGAGGACTCCTCTGATGGGCAATCTGCTCTGGGGATCTCATTGCCTGGATAAACTTTTCTCAGGGCTGCACTGAAGTCTGAGGCTTTTCCTCCCCAAGCCTCCTTCCTTCTCGTTCCCCTTTCACAGGTATCAGACTTGCATCACACTCTGAAAACCTTTCCCACCAAATGTTTTATTCCCCCTTTATTCTTTGCAGTTATTTTCCACAAATAAGTCTCTTCCATACCTAATTCACCTTGGCATCTTCTTATTAGAGGACCAAAACTGACACACATATAGTGAATATGACCCACAGAGTCAGGACCTAGGATGGTTAAATGAGGACAGGAATGGGATAATGAGATAATGTTGTGAAAGTTCCCAGGACACTGATGGCATGAAGGCCAACAGTTCACAACCCTTGGTACACATCTGAACCACTAGTGTTATCTTTTCAAAACAGAGTTGGTACTCATCTAAGACCTACTGGGGTCTCCAAGATTGGTCATAATATTTTTAAAGTAATTTATTGGGGTGAAATTCACATTCAATGAAATTAACCATTTTAAAGAGAATAATTCAGTGTCATTTAGTATCTTCAGAGTGTTGTTGAAATCACCTTCTCTGTCTAGTTCCAAAATATTTCCATCACTTATAAGTAAAACCTCTTACCCATTAAATGGTTTCTCCCTACCCCCAACTCTCCCCAGCCCCTGGCAACCACCAATCTGCATTCTATCTCTATGGATTTCTCAATTCTAAATATTTCATATTAATGGAATCATACAATATTTGTCATTTTGTGTCTGCTTTCTTGCACTCAGCTTGATGTTTTGGGAGGGTCATCCATTTTGTAGCATGTTTCAGTACTTCATTCCTTTTTTTGACTGAATATATTCCACTGCATGAATATACCATAATTTGGTTATCCATTCATCTGTTGATAGACATTTGAGCTCTTTCCACCTTTTGGCTATTGTAAATAGTGCAGCTGTGAAAATGTGTGTACACATACTTGTTTGAGTGACTGTTTTCAATTATTCTGGATATATACCTAGAAATAGAATTGAAGGGTCATATGGTAATTCAATGTTTAACTTTTTGAGGAACTGCCAAACTTCTTCCATGGTGGCTGAACCATTTTACATTTCCACCAGCAATGTACAAACTCTCTAATTTCTCCATAGTCTCATCAAAACCTATTTTCCATTTTTTTAATTATAGCCATCCTACTGGGTGTGAAGTGGTACCTCATTGTGGCTTTGATTTGCATTTTCTTAATGACTAATGATGTTGAGCACCTTTTTGTGTGCTTGTTGACTCTTTGTATATAATCTTTGGAGAAATACATATTCAAGTCCTTTGTACATTTTAAAATTTGGTGATTTATCTTTTTGTTGTTGAGTTGTAAGTGTTCTTTACATATTCTGACCTTTACCAGATAAATGATTTACAAATATTTTCTTCCATTCTGTAGGTTCTTTTTCACTTTCTTGATAATGTCCTATGATAAAAGTTTTTAATTTTGATAAAGCCTAATTTTTTTTAAGTTGGTCAGCTTTTGGTATCATGTCTAAGAATCAATGGCCAAAGTCATGAAGACTCACCCTTATGTTCTCTCCTAAGAGTGTTAAGGCTTTAGCTCTTATAATTAGGTCTTTGATCCATTTTGAGTTAATGTTTGTATATGATGTGAGGTAGGGGTCCAACTTCACTGTTTTGCATATAGATATCCAGTTGTCTCAGTACCATTTGTTGAAAAGACTATTCTTTCCCCTGTTGAAAGGTCTTGGCATCCTTATCAAAAATCAACTGGCCATAGGTGTATATATGTATATATCTGAACTCTCAATTCTATTCCACTGGTCTACAAGTTTATCTTTGTGCCAGTACCACACCATTTTAATTACTGAAGCTTTGTAGTAAATTTTGAAATTAAGAAGTTGTTCATCTTTTTCAAGGTTTTGGGGGCTATTTGAGGGACATTACAATTCCATGTGAATTTGAGGATCAGCTTTTCCATTTCTGCAAAAAATGACCATTGGAGTTTTGATAGGGACTACACTGAATCTGTAGATTACTGTGAATAGTATTGACATCTTAATAAGTCTTCCAATCCATAAACATAGGATGTCTTTCCATTTATATAGATTTTCTTTAATTACATTCAGCAATGTTTTGTAGTGCACAAGTCCTTAACATTTTTGGTTAAATTTATTCCTGGGTATTTTACTCTTTTGGGTGAAATTTAAATGAAGTTGTTTTCTTAATTTCCTTTTCAGATT
The DNA here is from genome assembly GCF_964270905.1 of Leucopleurus acutus. Lineage (NCBI taxonomy): Eukaryota > Metazoa > Chordata > Mammalia > Artiodactyla > Delphinidae > Leucopleurus > Leucopleurus acutus. The sequence continues at coordinate 131,768,538 of NC_139147.1, read as the reverse complement.
GTTCATTGTTAGTATTTAAAAATGCCACTGATTCTTGTGTGTTGATCTTATATACTGCAACTTTGCTGAATTTGTTTATTAGCTATAATAGCTTTTTTATAGATTCTTTGAGATTTTCCATATACAGGATCATGGCATCTACAAATGGAGATAATTTTACTTCTTCCTTTCCAATTTCAATGCCTTTTATTTTTATTTTTCTTGCCTAATTTTCCTGGCTAGAACTTCCAGTACAATGTTAGATATCAGTGGAAAAAGTAGACCTACTTGTCTTTTCTTGACCTTAAGGGGAAAATTTTCTAGCTGTGGGTTTTTCATAAATGCCTTTTATCATGTTGAGAAGGTCATATTTTCTGTAAAGTATTGAAAATAACCAATGTAGGAACCCAATAAGTGTTTATTAAATTGAAAACCAGAAGTGATTTTTCCCTATGTGCTGATATGCTTTGGCATGATTATGTTGAGTATAAAATGCAATGGAAACAAAAATACATAGACAGAACACACTGATTATGATTCTGGGAACTAGCACCAGTATGTGAAGAAAAGAGCACAGGTTTTGGTGTCAGACCAACTAGGTTGGAATGCCAGCTGTGCTATGATTCAGGTTGTAGGACGTTGAGAAATTTGCATAACCTCTTTGAAACTATTTTCTTTTCTGTAAAGTAGAAATAATATTAGCCTTGCTGGGTTTGGTAATGATTACATGCAAAGGACTGAACTCTTCACTCTGTACCTAGAACATAATCATTGCTGAACAAACACTAGTTCCCTTGGCTAAGTCCACCCCTACCATTTGCAGGGCAAATGGCAAAAGAAGTAAAAGAGGACTCCTTACCAAATATATGATTATTTGAAAATTACAAATCAAGGTAAACATCGTATTTTCTTCCCCCTCTCAGTTTCTTCATTAATTCACTTAAAAAACATTGATTGAGTGATAATTCATGCCAGGGTCAGTGCTTCACCTATATTAAAATGTCAATCATGGAACTCCAGCTCACAATGGAGGAAGGCCAGGAAAATCTAAAACACTTCTTCCAATCTTCCAAATGAAATAATAAAACACAAAAAATATGCAAAGTTCCTAGAGCACTGAAATGTGGATGTATTGGACATTAGCCAAAATCATATTTAAAGGTGAAACATCAGAGGCATTCATTATGTAAACATTTATTCATCCCCCACTATTTGCTAGATTCTGAGTCAGGAATTTTAAAAAATCTCCTATTACAATTATTATTTAATAAATTCTAGAAGTTCTACCTTATGAAATAAGAAGAGAATATCAAATTTTAATTATTTACACCTTTGCAGGGAGGCATTCCTTGGCCACATTATTTAAAATTTCAAAGCACCCTACAGGGCAGAGTCAAGATGACGGAGTAGGAAGACGTAGAGTTCGCATCTCCTCACAACTAGGGCACCTACCAGGTGCTGATGGGGGACCTCAGACACCTAAAGGGATGGGAGGAATCCCCAAATGACTGTGTAGGACGAGGGTGGGAAGGACACTGGGGGGGGAAGGATGAGGGGAGGAAAAGAGAAGGTGGGATGGGACTGGCACCCCTGATGTGTGGCTGGGGGAGGGAGGGGGTTTGCATGATCAGAGGGGCTCATCCACTGAGCAAGGATGGAGAGAGACCTTGGAGGGATCAGGGGGATCAGAGGGGAATGTGGCTAGGATCTCCCCCAACAACTCGGGCCCCAGGGAGCCTGCTGGGGTCCTGGGCCTAAAGCTCAGCCCTTCAGGGACCCCTTTGGCTGAGCAGGAACTGGGAGCATGGGAAAGAGGGAGGGGGAAGGAAAAGGGGAGGTGGGAGGGCACTGTCACCTGTCTGGGGCAGGGGGCGTAGGAAAGAGGTTCCCACACTTGGAGGGGCCCACCCACAGAGCAGGGATCAGCAGCAATGGGGAGAGGCTTCCAGGTATCATGGGATTGGAGGGAAACAAGGCTAGTGTCTTCCCTGCCCACTCAAGCTCCAGTGAGTCTGCTGGGGTCCTGGGCCTCCAGGGCCCCCAGCATCTGTGCTGAGTCTAAGCCCCACCCCCCATAGCCCTACCATGCCTCCCCCAGGGCCTTTTCTGGCCAAGAGGGTCCTAATACAAGGCCCAGCACCCAACTAATCCCCACCCCGCCTAAGCCCACACTCCCAAGGCCTTTTCCACCCTTTATTTTTCTGTTGTGTTTCTGTTTTACCTTGTTGTTGTTGTTTCATTTATATTTTTATTTTTTCTAAAATACTTTTTATTTTTCTAATTTTATTTTATTTTTTATTCTTTGTTATTGTTCTGCTTTTTTTTTTTAACCACACTGCTCAGCTTGCAGGATCTTGATTCCCAGGTCACGAGCTGGGTCTGAGCTCCCGTGGTGGGAGTACTAAGTGCAAACCACTGGACTAACAGAGAACTTTAGACCCCAGGAAATATTAATTAGTGTGAGGTCTACTGGAGGTCCTCTTCTCGGCACCAAGATGGCTCTGCCCAACTGCCTGCAAACTCCAGTACTTGACACCTCAGGCCAAACGACCAGTAAGACAGGACAACAGCTCCATCCATCAAAAATAAAAACGAGATGACAAAAAAGTATGGTACAAATGAAGGAGCAAGTTAAAAACATACAAGACCAAAAAAATGGAGAGGAAATAGGCAACAAACTTGAAAAAGAATTCAGAATAATGATAGTAAAGATGACCCAAAATTGCAGAAATAGAATGGAGGCTGGGATCAAAAAATTAAAGAAATGTTTAACAAGGAACTAGAAGAACTAAAGAACAAACAAACAGTGATGGATAACACAATAAATGAAATGAAAAATACACTAGGAGGAATCATCAATAGCAGAATAATTGAACCAAAAGAACAAATAATTGAACTGGAAGACAGAACGGTGGAAATAACTGCCAAGGGGCAGAATAAAGAAAAATGAAGGAAAAGAAATGAGGACAGCCTCAGAGACCTCTGGGACAACATTAAATGCACCAACATTCACATTATAGAGGTCCCAGAAAAAGAAGAGAAAGAGAAAGTGTCTGGGAATATATTTGAAGAGATCATAGTTGAAAACGTGGGAAAGGAAATAGTCACCTAAGTCCAAGAAATGCAGAGAGTCCCATACAGGATAAACTCAAGGAGAAACACGCCAAGACACATATTAATCAAACTAAAAACAATTAAATTCAAGGAGAAAATATGAAAAGCAGCAAGGGAAAAGCAACAAGTAACATACAAATGAATCCCCAAAAGGTTATCAACTGATTTTTCAGAAACTCTGCAGGCTAGAAGGGAGTGACAGGATATATTTAAAGTGATAAAAGGGAAAAACCTACAACCAACGTTACTCTACCCAGCAAGGATCTCATTCAGATTCGATGGAGAAATCAAAAGCTTTACAGACAAGCAAAAGCTAAGAGAATTCAGCACCAGGAGACCAGCTTTACAGCAAATTGTAAAACAACTTCTCTAGGAGGGAAACACAGGAGAAGACAAAGTCCCACAAAAACAAACCCAAAACAATTAAGAAAATGGTAATAGGTACATACATATCAATCATTACCTTGAATGTAAATGGATTAAATGCTCCAACCAAAAGACACAGACTAGCTGAATGGAAAAAAAAACAAGACCCATATATATGCTGTCTACAAGAGACCCACTTGAGACCTAGGGACACATACAGATTGAAAGTGAAGGAATGGAAAAAGATATTCCATGCAAATGGAAATCGAAAGAAAGCTAGGGTAGCAATACTCATATCAGATAAAGTAGACTTTAAAATAAAGACTGTTATAAGAGATAAGGAATGATCAAGTGATCAATCCAAGAAGAAGATATAACAATTTATAAATATTTATGCACCCAACATAGGAGGACCTCAATACATAAGACAAATGCTAACAGCCATAAAAGGGGAAATCGATATCACACAATAATAGTGGGGGACTTTAACACCCCACTTACATCAATGGACAGATCATCCAGACAGAAAATAAAAAATGAAACACAAGCTTTAAATGACACAACAGAACAGATAGGTTTAATTCATATTTATAGGACATTCCATCCAAAAGCAGTGGAATACACTTTCTTCTCAAGTGCACATAGAACATTCTCCAAGATAGATCACATCTTGGGTCACAAATCAAGCCTTGAAAAATTTAAGAAAATTGAAATCGCTTCAAGCATCTTTTCCGACAACAATGCTATGAGATTAGAAATCAATTACAAGAAAAAAAGTGTAAAAAACACAAACACATGGAAGCTAAACATATGCTACTAAATAACCAAGAAATCACTGAAGAAATCAAAGAGGAAATAAAAAAATATATAGAAAAAAATGACAATGAAAACATGACAACCCAAAACCTATGGGATGCAGCAAAAGCAGTTCCAAGAGGGAAGTTTATAGCAATTCAATCTCACCTCAGGAAACAAGAAAAAATTTCAAATAAACAATGTAACCTTACACCTCAAGCAACTAGAGAAAGAAGGAGAAGAACAACAACAACAAAAACCCAAGAGTTACTAGAAAGAAATCATAAAGATCAGAGCAGAAATAAATGAAACAGAAACGAAGAAAACAATATCAAAGATCAATAAAACTAAAAGTTGGTTCTTCGTGAAGACAAACAAAATTGATAATCCTTTAGCCAGACTCAAGGAAGAAGATTAAAATCAATAAAATTAGAAATGAAAAAGATGAAGTTACAAGTGACACCACACAAATACAAAGGATCATAAGAACTACTTAACTACTACTATAGTTACTATGGTTACTATAACTACTAAAAGAAACTATATGCCAATAAAATGGACAATCTGGAAGAAATGGACAAATTCTTGGAAAGGTACAGCTTCTCAAGACTGAAACAGGAAGAATTACAAAATATAAACAGATCAATCAGAAGTAATGAAATTGAAACTGTAATTAAAACTCTACCAGCAAGTAAAGGTCCATAATCAGATGGCTTCACAGGCGAATTCTATCAAACATTTAGAAAACAGCTAACACCTATCCTTCTCAAACTCTATCAAAACATTGCAGATGGAGGAACACTCCCGAACATGTTCTATGGGGTCACCATTACCCTGATACCAAAATCAGACAAAGATATCACAAGAAAAAAATTACAGGCCAATATCACTTATGAATATAGATGCAAAAATCCTCAACAAAATTCTAGCAAACAGAATCCAACAACACATTAAAAGGATCATACACCATAATCAAGTAGGATTTATCCCAGGAATGCAAGGATTCTTCAACATATGCAAATTAATCAATGTGATACGCCCTGAACCAAGATGGCAGAATAGAAGGACATGCTCTCACTCCCTCTCATGAGAACACCAAAATCACAACTAGCTGCTGGATAATCATCGACAGGAAGACACTGGAACTCACCAATTAAGATACTCCACATCCAAAGACAGAGGAGAAGCCACAATGAGACAGTAGGAGGGACGCAATGACAGTAAACTCAAATCCCATAACTGATGGGTGGGTGACTCACAGACTGGAGAACACTTATACCACAGAAGTCCACCCACTGGAGTGAAGGTTCTGAGCCCCACGTCAGGCTTCCCAACCTGGGGGTCCAGCAATGGGAGAAGGAATTCACAGATAATCAGATTTTGAACTCTAGTGGGATTTGATGGCAGGACTTCGACAGGATTGGGGGAAACAGAGACTCCACTCTTGGAGGGCACACACAAAGTAGAGTGCATATCAGGATCCAGGGGAAGGGGCAGTGACCCCAGGGGAGACTGAGCCACACCTACCTGCTAGTGTAGTAGAGTCTCCTGCAGAGGTGGGGGGTGGTTGTGGCTCACCGTGGGGACAAGGACACTGGCAGCAGAAGTTCTGGGAAGTACTCCTTGGGATGAGTCCTCCCAGAGTCTGCCATTAGCTCCATCAAAGAGCCCACGTAGGCTTCAGTGTTGGGTTGCCTCAGGCCAAACAACCAACATGGAGGGAACCCAGCCTCACCCATCAGCAGTCAAGTGGATTAAAGTTTCACTGAGCTCTGCCCACCAGAGCAACAGTCAGCTCTACCCTCCAACAGTCCCCCCCATCAGGAAACTTGCACAGGCCTCTTAGATAGCCTCATCCACCAGAGGACAGACAGCAGAAGCAAGAAGAACTACAATCCTGCAACCTGTGGAACAAAAACCACATCCACAGAAAGATAGACAAAATGAAAAGACAGAGCACTATGTATCAGATGAAGGAACAAGATAAAACCATAGAAAAACAACTAAATGAAGTGGATAGACAACCTTCCAGAAAAGGAATTGAGAATAATGATAGTGAAGATGATACAGGACCTCGGAAAATGAATGGAGGCAAAGATCGAGAAGATGCAAGAAATGTTTAACAAAGACCTAAAAGAATTAAAGGACAAAAAAACAGAGATGAACAATAAAGTAACTGAAATGAAAAATACCCTAGAAGGAATCAATAGCAGAATAACTGAGGCAGAAAACCGGATAAGTGACCTGGAAGACAGAATGGTGGAATTCACTGCTACAGAACAGAATAAAGAAAAAAGAATGAAAACAAATGAAAACAGCCTAAGGGACCTCTGGGACACCATTAAATGCAACAACATTCACATTATAGGGGTCCAAGAAGGAGGAGAGAGACAGAAATGACAGGAGAAAATATTTGAAGAGATTATAGTTGAAAACCCCCCTAACATGGGAAAGGAAATAGCCACCCAAGTCCAGGAAGTGAAGAGAGTCCCATGCAGGATAAACCCAAGGAGAAACAAACTGAGACACATAGTAATCAAATTGGCAAAAATTAAAGACAAAGAAAAATTTTTGAATGTAGCAAGGGAAAAATGACAAATAACATACAAGGGAACTCCCATAACAGCTGATTTCTTAGCAGAAACTCTACAAGCCAGAAGGGAGTAGCATGATACATTTAAAGTGATGAAACATAAGAACCAACAACCAAGATTCCTCTAGCTGGCAAGGATCTCATTCAGATTCGATGGAGAAATCAAAAGCTTTATGGACAAGCAAAAGCTAAGAAAATTCAGCAACACCAAACCAGCTCTACAACAAATGCTAAAGGAACTTCTCTAAGTGGGAAACACAAGAGAAGAAAAGGTCCTACAAAAACAAATCCAAAACCCTTAAGAAAATGGTCATAGGAATATATATATCAATAATTACCTTAAACGTGAATGGATTAAATGCTCCAACCAAGAGACACAGGTTGCTGCATGGATACAAACACAAGACCCATATATATGCTGTCTACAAGAGACCCACTTCAGACCTATGGAAACAAACAGACTGAAAGTGAGGGGATGGAAAAAGATATTCCATACAAATGGATATCAAAAGAAAGCTGGAGTGGCAATACTCATATCAGATAAAATAGACTTTAAAATAAAGAATGTTACAAGAGACAAGGAAGGACACTACATAATGATCAAGGGATCAATGCAAGAAGATATAACAATTATAAATATATATGCACCCAACATAGGAACACCACAATACATAAGAACACTGCTAACAGCTATAAAAGAGGAAATCGACAGTAACACAATAATAGTGGGGGACTTTAACACCTCACATACACCAATGGACAGATCATCCAAAATGAAAATAAATAAGGAAACAGAAGCTTTAAATGACACAATAGACCAGATATATTTAATTGATTTTTATCGGACATTCCATCCACAAACAGCAGATTACACTTTCTCCTCAAGTGCGAATGGAACGTTTGGCAGGATAGATCACATCTTGGGTCACAAATCAAGCCTCAGTAAATTTAAGAAAATTGAAATCATGTCAAGCATCTTTTCTGACCACAGTGCCATGAGATTAGAAATGAATTATAGGGGAAAAAAAGTAAAAAACACAAACAAATGGAGGTTAAACAATACGTTACTAAATAAACAAGAGATCACTGAAGAAATCAAAGAAGAAATCAAAAAACACCTACAGACAAATGACAATGAAAACACGATGATCCAAAACCTATGGGACGCAGCAAAAGGAGTTCTAAGAGGGAACTTTACAGCTATACAAGCCTACGTCAAGAAACGAGAAAAATCTCAAATAAACAATCTAACTTTACACCTAAAGGAACTAGAGAAAGAAGAACAAACAAAACCCGAAGTTAGCAGAAGGAAAGAAATCATAATGATCAGAGCAGAAATAAATGAAATAGAAACAAAGAAAACAATAGCAAAGGTCAATAAAACTAAAAGCTGGTTCTTTGAGAAGATAAACAAAATTGATAAACCATCAGGCAGATTCATCAACCAAAAGAGGGAGAGGACTCAAATCAATAAACTTAGAAATGAAAAAGGAGAAGTTACAACAGACACCGCAGAAACACCAAGTATACTAGGAGACTACTACAAGCAAGTCTATGCCAATAAAATGGACAACCTGGAAGAAATGGACAAATTCGTAGAAAGGTATAAACTTCCAAGACTGAACCAGGAAGAAATAGAAAATATGAACAGACCAATCACAAGTAATGAAATTGAAACTGTGATTAAAAATCTTCCAACAAACAAGTCCAGGACCAGATGGCTTCACAGGTGAATTCTCTCAAATATTTAGAGAAGAGCTAACACCCATCCTTCACAAAATCTTCCAAAAAGGAAGGAGGAAGGAACACTTCCAGAGGAAGGAACACTCCCAAACTCATTCTATGAGGCCACCATCACCCTGATACCAAAACCAGACAAAGACACTACAAAAAAAGAAAATTACAGACCAAATATCACTGATGAATATAGATGCAAAAATCCTCAACAAAATACTAGCAAACAGAATACAAAAAACACATTAAAAGGATCATACACCATGATCAAGTGGGATCTATCTGCGGGATGCAAGGATTCTTCAATATACGTAAATCAATGAATGCGATACACCATATAAACAAACTGAAGAATAAAGACCATATGATCATCTCAATAGATGCAGAAAAACTTTTCACAAAATTCAACACCGATTTATGATAAAAGCAGTACAGAAAGTGGTCATAGAGGGAACCTACCTCAACATAATAAAGGCCATATATGACAAGCCCACAGCAAACATCATTCTCAATGGTGAAAACCTGAAAGCATTTCCTCTAAGATTAGGAACACGACAAGGATGTCCACTCTCAACACTATTATTCAACATAGTTTTGGAAGTCCTAGCCATGGCAATCAGAGAAGAAAAAGAAATAAAAGGTATACAAATTGGAAAAGAAGTAAAACTGTCACTGTTTGCAGATGACGTGATACTATACATACAGAATTCTAAAGATGCCACCAGAAAACTACTAGAGCTAATCAATGAATTTGGTAAAGTTGCAGGATACAAAATTAATGCACAGACATCTCTTGCATTCCCATACACTAATGATGAAAAATCTGAGAGAGAAATTAAGGAAACACTCCCATTTATGATTACAACAAAAAGAAAAAAATACCTAGGAATAAACCTACTAAGGGAGACAAAAGACCTGTATGCAGAAAACTATAAGACTGATGAAAGAAATTAGAGATGATACCAACAGATGGAGATATATACCATGTTCTTGGATTGGAAGAATCAATATTGTGAAAATGACTATACTACCCAAAGCAATCTACTGATTGAATGGAATCCCTATCAAATTACCAATGGAATTTTTTTATGGAACTACAACAAAAAATCTTAAAATTTATATGGAGACACAAAAGACCCCAAATAGCCAAATCAGTCTTGATGGAAAAAAACAGAGCTGCAGTAATCAGACTCCCTGACTTCAAACCATACTACAAAGCTACAGAAATCAAGACAATATGGTACTGGCACAAAAACAGAAACATAGATCAATGGAACAAGATAGAAAGCCCAGAGATAAACCCACACACCTCTGGTCAACTAGTCTATGACAATGGAGACAAGGATATACAATGAAGGAAAGACAGCCTCTTCGATAAGTGGTGCTGGGAAAACTGGACAGCTACATGTAAAAGAATGAAATTAGAACACTCCCTAAAACCATACACAAAAGTAAACTCAAAATGGATTAGAGACCTAAATGTAAGACCGGACACTATAAGACTCATAGTGGAAAACATAGGAAGAACACTCTTTTACATAAATCACAGCAAGATCTTTTTTGATCCACCTCCTAGAGTAATGGAAATAAAAAGGAAAATAAACAAATGGGACTTAATGAAACTTAAAAGTTTTTGCACAGCAAAGGAAACCATAAACAAAATGAAAAGACAACCCTCCTAATGGGAGAAAATATTTGCAAATGAATCAATGGACAAAGGATTAATCTCCAAATATACAAACAGCTCACGCAGCTCAATATTTAAAAAAAAAAATCCAATCCAAAAATGGGCAGAACACCTAAATAAACATTTCTCCAAAGAAGACATATAGATGGCCAAGAAGCACATGAAAAGCTGCTCAATATCACTAATTATTAGAGAAATGCAAATCAAAACTACAATGAGGTATCACCTCACACCAGTTAGAATGGGCATCATCAGAAAATCTACAAATAACAAATGCTGGAGAGGGTGTTGAGAAAAGGGAACCCTCTTGCACTGTTGGTGGGAATGTAAATTGATAGAGCCACTATGGAGAACAGTATGCAGGTTCCTTAAAAAACTAAACATAGAATTACCATATGATCCAGCAATCCCACTACTGGGCATACCCAGAGAAAACCATAAGTCAAAAAGACACATGCACCCCAATGTTCATTACAGCACTGTTTACCAATGTTCATTACAGCACTGTTTACCATTACAGCACTGTTTACCATAGCCTGTTTACCACTGTTTACTGTTCACGGAAGCAACCTAAATGCCCATCGACAGATGAATGGATAAAGAAGATGTGGTACATGTATGCAATGGAATATTACTCAGCCATTAAAAGGAACGAAACTGGGTCATTTGTTGAGATGTGGAAGGATCTAGAGACTGTCATACAAAGTGAAGTAAGTCAGAAAGAGAAAAACAAATATCGTATATTAACACATATACGTGGAACTTAGAAAAATGGTACAGATGAACCGGTTTGCAGGGTAGAAATTGAGACACAGTTGTAGAGAACAAACGTATGGACACCAAGCAGGGAAAGCTGTGGGGGGTGGGGGTGGGGGTGTGATGAATTGGGCGATTGGGGTTGACATGTATACACTGACGTGTATAAAACTGATGACAAATAAGAAACTGTTGTTTAAAAAAATACATTAAATTAAAATATTAAAAAAAACAAAATCAATGTGATACACCATATCAACAAATTAAAGAGTAAAGACCATATGATCATCTCAATAGATGCAGAAAAAGCTTTTGACAAAATTCAACACCATTTATGATAAAAACTCTCCAGAAAGTGAGCACAAAGGGAACTGACCTCAATATAATAAAGGCCATATATGACAAACCCACAGCAAACATCATTCTCAATGGTGAAAAACTGAAAGTATTTCCTCTAATATCAGGAACAAAACAAGGATGTCCACTCTTGCCACTATTATTCAACATAGTTTTGGAAGTCCTAGCCATGGTAATCAGGGAAGAAAAGAAATAAAAGTCATCCAAATTAGAAAAGAAGAAGTAAAATTGTCACTGTTTAGATGACTTGATACTATACATAGAGAATCCTAAAGATGCCACCAGAAAACTACTAGATCTAATCAATGAATTTGGTAAAGTTGCAGGATACAAAATTAATGAACAGAAATCATTTGCATTTACATACGCTAACAACAAAAGCTCAGAAAGACAAATTAAGGAAACAATCCCATTTACCATTGCCACATAAAGAATAAAATACCTAGGAATAAACCTACCTGAGGAGGCAAAACCCTGTACTCAGAAAACTACAAAACACTGATGAAAGAAATCAAAGGTGATACAAACAGATGGAGAGATATACCATGTTCTTGGACTGGAAGAATCAATATTCTGAAAATGACCATACTCCCCAAAGCAATTTACAGATTCAATGCAATCTCTATCAAATTACCAGTGGCATTCTTCACAGAATTAGAGCAAACTATTTTACAATTTGTATGGAAACACAAAAGACCCTGAATAGCCAAAGCAATGTTGAGAAAGAAAAACAGAGCTGCAGGAAACAGGCTCCCTAACTTCAGACTGCACTACAAAGCTACAGCAATCAAGACAGTATGGTACTGGCATAAAAACTGAAATATAGATCAATGGTACAGCATAGAAAGCCTAGAGATAAACCCACACAACTATGGTCATTTAGTCTATGATGAAGGAAGCAAGAATATACCATGGAGAAAAGACAGCCTCTTCAATAAGTGGTGCTGGGAAAACTGGACAGCTATATGTAAAAGAATGAAATTAGAACACTCCCTAACACCATACACAAAAATAAACTCAAAATGGATCAAAGACCTAAATGCAAGACTGGACACTATAAAACTCTTAGAGGAAAGATTAGGAAAAACATGTTTGACATAAACCACAGAAAGGGCTTCTCTGACCCACCTCCTAGAGTAATGAAAATAAGAACAATAATAAACAAATGGGACTTAATGAAACTTAAAAGGTTTTGCATAGCAAAGGAAACCATAAACAAGATGAAAAGACAACCCTCAGAATGGGAGAAAATATTTGCAAATGAAGCAATGGACAAATGATTAATCTCCAAAATATATGAGCTCATGCTGTTCAATATCAAAAAAAATTAAAAAATGGGCAGAAAACCTAAATAGACATTTCTCCAAAGAAGACATATGGTTGGCCAAGAGGCATATGAAATCTGCTCAACAGCACTAATTATTAGAGAAATGCATATCAAAACTACAAAGATATCACCTCACACTAGTCAGCATGGCCATCATCAAAAAAACTAGAAACAATAAATGTTGGAGAGGGTGTAGAGAAAAGGAAACACTCTTGCATTGTTGGTGTATGTAAATTGATACAGCCACTATGGAAAACATTATGGACGTTCATTAAAAAACTAAAAGCAAAACTACCATACGACCCAGCAATCCCACTACTAGGCATATACCCAGAGAAAACCATAATTCTAAAAGACACCTGCACCCAAATATTCATTGCCACACTATTTACAATAGCTAGGACATGGAAACAACCTAAATGTCCATCAACAGATGAATGGATAAAGACAATGTGGTACATATAAACAATGGAATATTACTCAGCTATAAAAAGGAATGAAATTGGGTAATTTGTAGAGATTTGGATGGACCCAGAGTCTGTCATACAGAGTGAAGTAAGTCAGAAAGAGAAAAACAAATATATTAATGCATATATGTGGTATCTAGAAAAATGGTACAGATGAACCTATTTGCAGGGCAGGAATAGAGACACAGGCATAGAGAATGGATATGTGGACACAGGGTGGGGAAGGGGAGGGTGGGATGAAATGGGAGATTAGGATTGACATATATACACTACCATGTGTAAAAGAGATATCTAGTGGAAATCTGCTGTATAGCACAGGGAGCTCACCTTGGTGCTCTGTGATGACCTAGATGGGTGGGATGCTGGGTGGGAGTGGAAGGGAGGCCCAGGAGGAAGGGGATATATGCATACATATAGCTGATTCACTTCGTTGTGCAGCAGAAAATAACACAACATTGTAAAGCAGCTGTACTCCAATAATACAAAAACACCCCCCACCCCAGGACTTGATATTACCCTTCTCTACTTAATTTTCCTCCACAGCACTCACTACCTTTTTACATATTATATACTTTATGTAGTTATTTTGCTTATTGTATGAGTCTCAACCAAAATGCTAGCACTATGAGTGTTCCCTTGTATGGATAGAACACAATGTATTCATCCATTCTCTGCATGAAATACATTAGGGTTGTATCTACATTTTCACCATTACAAAAAATGAACACTCTTTATGTCTTTTTGTGAACATGTGCAAGTTTCTCTATGGTTTATAGTTGATTTTTGTTATTTGCAGTAGTTGTGTTTTATAAAGTCACTGTGAACACTGAATTAGCAGATAGTGTACCATTGTTCCTAGAGGAAACACAGGGTTAGGTCCCTGCAAGCCTCTGGTCACAATATTTTTGTCAACCAATCAATTAATAACCTTGTTTTATGTGTGTTTCTGCTTAAAGACACCTTATTTAATATACATGTTGTTGATTCACTAACATTGAACTCACAGTCAACAGTACTATGACTCATGCCTGAACAAAGTGTATCTAACATACGCTTTTTCCATAAGGCACATCACAGCCTTCTTGAATTTAGGAACAGAAGACAGCACTTCAGCATATACTTGGGGGCCATTTTAAACAATTAAATCAGCAACAAAAAGCACAAAATGCAAATTGAAACAAATGGCACTAAATCAACCATGAAAAGGATGCTTGTTTGCAAACAAAACAAGAAGGCAGAGTGTCGCCTTGTTTGACCTCAGCTGGGACTGTGTACATCAAGGGATGCAAACTTTTGCCACTCTCTGTCTACAAGTGACTGTGAAAGCACTGTGGATACTGATTTGAGGATTACAAATAAATTTTAGCAAGTAGGCAAATTTGAAAATATGGGATCTGTGAGTAATGAGGATCAACTACACTTAAAAGTAGTAATCCTCGATATTAACTTATAGCCATCTTCAGATTTATTAGGTGTTGGCATATTATTGCTCAAAATGGTTGTACCTATTTCACTTCATTCCTAAATTTCACTCCATCAAATGTCCCCACATCATTTCCAACCCTTGGTATTGTTACTATTTTTAACTTCTGTCAATCCAAGGCACATAAAAGGGCAATTTGTGGTTGGTTACTTCAATTTGGATTTATCAGATTACTAGTGAGACTGAGAACCCCTTTATATGTTTTGTCCTTTATGAACTGCCCAGATGCTCTTTTCCCATTTTCCTATTGTTTGCCAATTGGTTGGTTTTGGCTATCCTTGGGTACCAATCTCAACATATAAATTTTAGAATAAGTTTGCCCAGTTTTATAAAAAATTCTGTTGGAAAATTTATTAGAATTGCATCGATTTTTTAGGTCAATTTGAGAAGAATTAGCATGGTTGAAAGATTTATTACTATCTTCTTTTATGTGTTTCAGGGATGTTTTGTGATTTTTCTCTGTTAGAATATTGTACATTTGGGGATTAAATTTATTTCTACCCATTATGTAGTTTTTGTTATTATAATTTATATATCTATCCATACCATTTTCTAATTGATTACTGTTGCTATAGGGCTCATTACTGAAAAACATTCCAGTTTTATTGAGATATAATTGACATATTATATTCATTTAAAGTGTACAACATAATGATTTGATATATGTATATACTGCCAAATGATTACCACAATAAGTTTAGTTAATATTCATCACTTCATATAGTTATAATTTTTTCTTGTGATGAAAACTTTTAAGATCTACTCTCTTAGCAACTTTCAAATATACTATTAGTATTGTTAACTATAGTTACCATACTGTACATTACATCCCAGAACTTATTTATCTTATAACTGGAAGTCTGTAACTTTTGACCACTTTCACTGATTCCCCCACTCCACCCCCAACCCCCACCTCTGGAAATCTGTTCTCTGTTTCTAGCAGTTTGTTTTTTTAAGACTCCACATATAACTGAGATTATACAGTATCTTTCTCTGTTCACTTGGCGTAATGCCTTCAGGGTACATCCATATTATCATACATGCAGGATCTCCTTCTTTTTTTTGTGGCTGAATAATAGTCCATTTTATATATATATTATATATAATATATATATTATATATATATTTTATATATATATATCACATTTTCTTTATCCAATCATCTGCTGATGGACACAGACCATGGTTTGTTTTCCATGTCTTAGCTACTGTAAATAATTCTACAATGAACATGGGGGTGCAGATATCTCAAGATAATGATTTTGTTTCCTTTGGATATGTAATGTACCCAGAAGTGGAACTGCTGGACTATATAGTAGCTTTAACTTTAATTTATTGAGGAACCTCCATACATTTTTTCATGACTGCACCAATTTACATTCCCATACTACTAAAGTTTTTATGTTAATGTTTTATCTGGAAACACTGAGCTCTCTTTTTTATTTTTGATTATTGTCTGTAGATACTGTTGGGTTTTTTCCCACATAGATGTGGCAGAAATGACTAATTATGGTCCCAGCACCCATTCACCATATTTTCATTATGGTAAAAGACCTTTCCCCAGTACACACACCTGTTTTAGCTAAGCACATGCCCAGCAGCTAGAAATTAAATATTTTAGTCTCCCTTGCAAGTATGTGATTAAGTTCTGGGTTTTCTGTTTTTGTTTTTGATTTTGGTTTTTTAAGTGGTAAGCCTAGAATATCCAGTAAAAAGTGGAATAGTAGCAGAAAAGTGGGCATCCTTGTTTTGTATCCGACTTAATGGAACTATGTCTGAACTTTAAAAATATGAAATTTACCAGAGCTTTTGGATAGATATATTGACCATCTTGATTATGAGATTTTCCTTTTGTTTTATTTATTTTTATCATAAGTGTTACATCACATCCAGTGCCTTTTCTGAATTGTATTACATCTAAATTTTTTGTGTGCCTCCTGTTTCCCTCAGCTACCTCCTTCTTTTCTCTCCTGGTTGGTGCTCCAAACAACTGAATCTCCTCTCTGCTTCTGGACTTGGATGAAATGCCACATGACAGGGCTTAGAATTGGCTTCTTTAGCAGTCACCATCTTACCAGGTGTACAAAAGTATCAGGTCTCTGTGGGATAGACCATGACCAATACGAAACAAAAGTGAAGAGGGAAACAGGCAGATAAACTTACCCTCCTTTTGCCCCTCTATAGAACTGCTCAACGGGGCACTTTCCTCTTGTAAACTTTTTGTGTAAATCCCCATAAGCTAAGGTAACATGCTTGAATGTCTTTGCAATGTATTTGGAAGTTGTGGCTAATATGACAACACAACTGCTTCACATCTTTCCTTGCCTGATATTACCTATTTTCCTCACTCTCCCTGCTGATATCTGTACCCCTCAAAGTGTCACCTTTGTAATAAGCACCCCAGGCTCTGCTTTCTAGCAGATCCAGCCTAGGGTACTCAGGCTAAAAGCTATCACATTTACTAAGACAATGGTAACATTTTTCTCTTTTAATCTCTGGTATTAATATAGTGATATATACGGATATACAGACCGATGTTGACCCATCCTTCACCCTCAGGATAAATTCTTCTTGGACATGATATATTTCTAAAATACTGCATTTCATATGTTAGTATTTCATTTAGGGATTATTCATTTATGATTCTAGGTGAGATTAGTCTATAGTAGCCTTTTCTTTAAACTCTGAGTATTGGTTGTGGTATCAAGGTAATATAGCTAAAAACAGTCTATAGCTTTTCTTTCTTTTTGTGTTCTCTGAAATATGCATAAGACAGGGATTACCAGTTCATTGATGTTTGATGAAACTTGTGTTCAAATTTTATTGGCCTGATGAATTTCTTATACTTGAGAATTACAGAATTGATGGAGGCATATTTTTAACTACCAAGTCTATTTCTTTAATGGATATTGGCTCACTGTGGTTTACTATGTCATGTTCAGCCAATAAAATCTTAAGTATTAAAATGGCTTACATAAAAAATGCAGTTTGAAATCTATGGAACAGCAAAACAGATTCATGCCCTATGATCCAGTAAAATTCCACTTCAATGTAGTTTTTTGACTGAAATTATCATAAATATACACAAAATTTATACATAGTGATGGAAGTTCAATAGAGCATTTATTATAATACCAATAATTTTGGAAACAATATAAAGATTAAAAAACAGATTGTTTTTAGCAAGGTATTATATCCACTCAGTTGAACACCATATAGCCAAGAAAAGTTATATTCTTGAAGAATATTTAGAGAGTGTAAGAAAACTGTGGGTTGGAAGGTGAGAAAAGATTATATATTCTATCACTTAATTTTGTTTGCAAATGGTAAGAGAGAGGGAGGGAGGAAGGAAGGGGGAGAGAGAGAGAATAAAAGACTCATAGTATGTATACCAAAGTTTTAACCTTGCTATATTTTTCATTAAAATTTTACACATATATTTTATCATGAACATGATGATACTTTTGTCATCAGGAGAAAACATATTATAAAATATTTTTAAAAGCAGCCGCATAGCAGAGTGAGATCAGCTCAGTGCTTTGTGACCACCTGGAGGGGTGGGATAGGGACGGTGGGAAGGAGGGAGACGCTAAAGGGAAGAGGTATGGGAACATATGTATATGTATAACTGACTCACTTTGTTATAAAGCAAAAAACACACTATTGTAAAGCAATTATACTCCAATAAAGAAGTAAAAAAAAAAAAAAAGTTCATTCCTGGGAGGCTTCCAGGATGATGGCAGAAGAGTAAGACCCGGAGATCAACTTCCTCCCGACAGATACACCAGAAATACATCTTACACGTGGGACAACTCCTACAGAACACCTACTGAACGCTGGCATAAGACCTCAGACCTCCCAAAAGGCAAGAACACCCCCACATACCTGGGTAGGGCAAAAGAAAAAAGAATAAACAGAGACAAAAGGATAGGGATGGGACTGGCACCAGTGGGAGGGAGCTGTGAAGGAGGAAATGTTTCCACACACTAGGAAGCCCCTTCGCAGGCAGAGACTGCAGGTGGCAGATGGGGAAAGCTTCGGAGGCGCGGAGGAGAGCGCAGCAAAAGGGGTACGGGGGGCAAAGCGGGGAGAGATTCCCACACAGAGGATCGGTGCCGACCAGCACTCACCAGCCTGAGAGGCTTGTCTGCTCACCCGCCGGGGCGGGCGGGGTTGGGAGTTGAGGCTCGGGCTTCGGTCGGAGTGCCGGGAGAGGACTGGGGTTGGCGATGTGAACACAGCCTGTGGGGGGTTAGTGCCCCACGGCCAGCCAGGAGGGAGTCCGGGGAAAAAGTCTGGACCTGCCTAAGAGGCAAGAGACATTTTCTTCCCTCCTTGTTTCCTGGTGTGCGAGGACAGGGGATTAAGAGCGCTGCTTAAAGGAGCTCCAGAGACGGGCGCGCGCTGCGGCTAACAGCGCAGACCACACAGACAGGCATGAGACGCTAATGCTGCTGCCGCCGCCACCAAGAAGCCTGTGTGCGAGCACAGGACACTGGTCCACGAGAGACCTCCCAGCTCCACATAATATCAAATGGCGAAAATGTCTCAGAGATCTCCATCTCAACAACAGCACCCAGCTTCTCTCAACGACCAGCAACCTACAATGCTGGACATCCTATGCCATAACAACTAGCAAGACAGGAACACAACCCCACCCATTAGCAGAGAGGCTGCCTAAAATCATAATAAGTCCACAGACACCACAAAACACTCCACCAAACGTGGACCTGCCCACCAGAAAGACAAGGTCCATCCTCATCCACCAGAACACAGACACAAGTCCCCTCCACCAGGAAGCCTACACAACCCACTGAACCAACCTCAGCCACTGTGGACAGACACCAAAAACAATGGGAACTATGAACGTGCAGCCTGCAAATAGGAGGCCCCAAACACAGTAAGATAAGCAAAATGAGAAGACAGAAAAACACACAGCAGATGAAGGAGCAAGATAAAAACCCACCAGACCTAACAAATGAAGAGGAAATAGGCAGTCTACCTGAAAAATAATTCAGAATAATGATGGTAAAAATGATCCAAAATCTTGGAAATAGAATAGACAAAATGGAAGAAACATTTAACAAGGACCTAGAAGAACTAAAGATGAAACAAACCACGATGTAAAACACAATAAAAGAAATTAAAAATACTCTAGATGGGATCAATAGCAGAATGACTGAGGCAGAAAAACGGATAAGTGACCTGGAAGATAAAATAGTGGAAATAACTACTGCAGAGCAGAATAAAGAAAAAAGAATGAAAGAACTGGGGACAGTCTCAGAGACTTCTGGGACAACATTAAACACACCAACATTCGAATTATAGGTGTTCCAGAAGAAGAAGTGAAAAAGAAAGGGACTGAGAAAATATTTGGAGAGATTATAGTTGAAAACTTCCCTAATATGGGAAAGGAAACAGTTAATCAAGTCCAGGAAGCACAGAGAGCCCCATACAGGAGAAATACGCCAAGACACATATTAATCAAACTGTTAAAAATTAAATACAAAGAAAACATAGTAAAAGCAGCAAGGGAAAAACAACAAATAACACACAAGGGAATCCCCATAAGGTTAACAGCTGATCTCTCAGCAGAAACTCTGCAAGCCAAAAGGGAATGGCAGGATATATTTAAAGTGATGAAGGAGAAAAACCTGGAACCAAGATTACTCTACGAAGCAAGGATCTCATTCAGAGTTGATGGAGAAATTAAAATCTTTACAGACAAGCAAAAGCTGAGAGAGTTCAGCACCACCAAACCATCCTTACAACAACTGGTAAAGGAACTTCTCTAGGCAAGAAACACAAGAGAAGGAAAAGACCTACAATAACAAAGCAAAAACAATTAAGAAAATGGAAATAGGAACATACATGTTGATAACTACCTTAAATGTAAATGGACGAAATGCTCCCACCAAAAGACACAGATTAGCTGAATGGATACAAAAACAAGACCCATAAATTTGCGGTCTAGAAGAGACCCACTTCAGACCTAGAGACACATACAGACTGAAAGTAAGGGGATCGAAAAAGATATTTCATGCAAATGGAAACCAAAAGAAAGCTGGAGTAGTAATTCTCATATCAGACAAAATAGACTTTAAAATAAAGACTATTAGAAGAGACAAAGAAGGACACCACATAATGATCAAGGGATCGATCCTAGAAGATATAACAATTGTAAATATTTATGCACCCAACATAGGAGCACCTCAATACATAAGGCAAATACTAACAGCCAGAAAAGGGGAAATCGACAGTAACACATTCATAGTAGGGGACTCTAACACCCCACTTTCACCAATGGACAGATCATCCAAAATGAAAAGAAATAAGGAAACACAAGCTTTAAATATTACACTAACAAGATGGACTTAATTGATATTTATAGGACATTCCATCCAAAAACAACAGAATACACATTTTTCTCAAGTGCTCATGGAACATTCTCCAGGATAGATCATATCTTGGGTCACAAATCAAACCTAGGTAAATTTAAGAAAATTGAAATTGCATCAAGTATCTTTTCCGACCACAACGCTATGAGACTAGATATCAATTACATGAAAAGATCTGTAAAAAATAATACAAACACATGGAGGGTAAACAATACACTACTTAATAACGAAGTGATCACTGAAGAAATCACAGAGGAAATTAAAAAATAGCTAGAAACAAATGACAATGGAGACAAAACGACCCAAAATCTGTGGGATGCAGCAAAAGCAGTTCTAAGAGGGAAGTTTAGAGCAATACAATCATACATTAAGGTAACATCTCGAATAAACAACCTAACCTTGCACCTCAAGCAATTAGAGAAAGAAGAACAAAAAAACCCCGAAGTTAGCAAAAGGAAAGAAATCATAGAAATCAGATAAGAAATAAATGAAAAAGAAATGAAGGAAACAATAGCAAAGATCAATAAAACTAAAAGCTCGTTCTTTGAGAAGATAAACAAAATTGATAAACGATTAGCCAGACTCATCAAGAAAAAAAGGGAGAAGACTCAAATCAATAGAATCAGAAATGAAAAAGGAGAAATAACAACTGACACTGTAGAAATACAAAACATCATGAGAGATTACTACAAGCAACTCTATGCCAATAAAATGGACAACCTGGAAGAAATGGACAAATTCTTAGAAATGCACAACCTGCCAAGACTGAATCAGGAAGAAATAGAAAATTGAAGAGACCAATCACAAACACTGAAATTGAAACTGTGATAAAAAATCTTCCAACAAACAAAAGCTCAGGACCAGATGGCTTCACAGGCAAATTCTTTCAAACATTTAGAGAAGGGCTAACACCTATCCTTCTCAAACTCTTCCAAAATATAGCAGAGGGAGGAACACTCCCAAACTCATTCTACAAGGCCACCATCACCTTGATACCAACACCAGACAAGGATGTCACACAGAAAGAAAACTACAGACCAATATCACTGATGAACATAGCTGCAAAAATCCTCAACCAAATACTAGCAAACAGAATCCAACAGCACATTAAAAGGATCATACACCATGATCAAGTGGGGTTTATTCCAGGAATGTAAGGATTCTTTAATACACACAAATCAATCAACGTGATACACCATATTAACAAACTGAAGGAGAAAAACCATATGATCATCTCAATAGATGCAGAGAAATCTTTCGACAAAATTCAACACCCATTTATGATTAAAACCCTGCAGAAAGTAGGCATAGAGGGAACTTTCCTCCACATAAGAAAGGCCATATCTGACAAGCCCGCAGCCAACATCATCTTGAATGGTGAAAAACTGAAAGCATTTCCACTAAGATCAGGAACAAGACAAGGTTGCCCACTCTCATCACTCTTATTCAACATAGTTTTGGAAGTTTTAGCCACAGAAATCAGAGAAGAAAAGGAATCCAAATCGGAAAAGAAGTAAAGCTGTCACTGTTTGCAGATGACATGATACTATACATAGAGAATCCTAAAGATGCTACCAGAAAACTACTAGAGCTAATCAATGAATTTGGTAAAGTAGCAGGATACAAAATTACTGCACAGAAATCTCTGGCATTCCTATACACTAATGATGAAAAATCTGAAAGTGAAATCAAGAAAACACTCCCATTTACCATTGCAACAAAAATAATAAAATATCTAGGAATAAACCTACCTAAGGAGAAAAAAGACCTGTATGCAGAAAATTATAAGACACTGATGAAAGAAATTAAAGATGATACAAATAGATGGAGAGCTATACCATGTTCTTGGATTGGAAGAATCAACATTGTGAAAATGACTCTACTACTCAAAGCAATCTACAGATTCAATGCAATCTCTATCAAACTACCATTGGTATTTTTCACAGAACTAGAACAAAAAATTTTGCAATTTGTATGGAAACACAAAAGACCCCAAATAGCCAAAGCAATCTTGAGAACGAAAAACAGAGCTGGAGGAATCAGGCTCCCTGACTTCAGACTATACTACAAAGCTACAGTAATCAAGACAGTATGGTACCGGCACAAAAACAGAAATATAGATCAATGGAACAGGGTAAAAATCCCAGAGATAAACACATGCACATATGGTCACCTTATCTTTGATAAAGGAGGCAGGTATGTACAGTGGAGAAAGGACAGCCTCTTCAATAAGTGGTGCTGGGAAAACTGGACAGGTACATGTAAAAGTATGAGATTAGATCACTCCTTAACACCATACACAAAAATAAACTCAAAATGGATTGAAGACCTAAATGTAAGGCCAGAAACTATCAAATTCTTAGAGGAAAACATAGGCAGAACACTCTATGACATAAATCACAGCAAGATCCTTTTTGACCCACCTCCTAGAGAAATGCAAATAAAAACAAAAATAAACAAAAATGGATCTAATGAAACTTCAAAGCTTTTGCACAGCAAAGGAAACCATAAACAAGACCAAAAGACAACCCTCAGAATGGGAGAATATATTTGCAAATGAAGCAACCGACAAAGGATTAATCTCCAAAATTTACAAGCAGCTCATGCAGCTCAATAACAAGAAAACAAACAACCCAATCCAAAAATGGGCAGAAGACCTAAATAGACATTTCTCCAAAGAAGATATACAGACTGCCAACAAACACATGAAAGAATGCTCAACATCATTAATCATTAGAGAAATGCAAATCAAAATTACAATGAGATATCATCTCACACCAGTCAGAATGGCCATCATCAAAAAATCTAGAAACAATAAATGCTGGAGAGGGTGTGGAGAAAAGGGAACACTCTTGCACTGCTGGTGGGAATGTGAATTGGTTCAGCCACTATAGAGAACAGTATGGAGGTTCCTTAAAAAACTACAAATAGAACTACCATACGACCCAGCAATCCCACTACTGGGCATATACCCTGAGAAAACCAAAACTCAAAAAGAGTCATGTACCAAAATGTTCATTGCAACTCTATTTACAATAGCCCAGAGATGGAAGCAACCTAAGTGCCCATCATCAGATGAATGGATAAAGAAGATGTGGCACATATATACAATGGAATATTACTCAGCCATAAAAAGAAACGAAATTGAGCTATTTGTAATGAGGTGGATAGACCTAGAGTCTGTCATACAGAGTGAAGTAAGTCAGAAAGAAAAAGACAAATACCGTATGCTAACACATATATATGGAATTTAAGAAAAAAAAATGTCATGAAGAACCTAGGGGTAAAGCAGGAATAAAGTCGCAGACCTCCTAGAGAACGGACTTGAGGTTATGGGCGGGGGGAAGGGTGAGCTGTGATAGGGCGAGAGAGAGTCATGGGCATATACACACTAACAAACGTAGTAAGGTAGATAGCTAGTGGGAAGCAGCCGCATGGCACAGGGATATTGGCTCGCTGCTTTGTGACAGCCTGGAGGGGTGGGATAGGGAGGGTGGGAGGGAGGGAGACGCAAGAGGGAAGACATATGGGAACATATGTTTATGTATGACTGATTCACTTTGTTATAAAGCAGAAACTAACACACCATTGTAAAGCAATTATACCCCAATAAAGATTTAAAAAAAAAAATAGCTACTGGGAAGCAGCTGCATAGCATAGGAAGATCAGCTCAGTGCTTTGTGACCACCTAGAGGGGTAGGATAGGGAGGTTGGGAGGGAGACACAAGAGGGAGGAGATATGGGGATATTTGTATATGTATAGCTTATTCACTTTGTTATAAAGCAGAAACTAACACACCAATGTAAAGCAATTATACTCCAATAAAGATGTTAAAAAAAAAAAGACTTTCATTGAGGAAAGCAAAACCTATAATGGGAAAATAATCCACCCCAGGTAGCAAAGCTCTTTTTGACTTCGTGCCTTCCAACTCCGTCACTTAGTTATTCACTCGCCAGATATTTGTTAGGGTCCTGCTAATGGTGGGAGACATTGCAGAGGATCAAAGATTTGTTGCACACAACCCCTGTTCTCCAGGAGCTTATTCTAGCAGAAGAGTTCTGAAATCAAGTGATTCTACTGCGTATTCTGTGTCCCCTCCCCAGACCCGCTGATTAAGAACTGGGGATACAGTCCAGAATTCTATTTTTAGCAAGCCCTTCAGGGGTTCTGACACATGTGATGCTTAAGAACCACTGCTCTATCCTAAACTCTTTGAAGTTAGATATTTAGAATGAAATTCTAGCTCTCCTATGTGCCAGCTATGTGACCTTTGACAATCGACATACCTTCCTAAGCTTCAATTCTTCTGTATAAAAAATA
This sequence comes from Leucopleurus acutus, assembly GCF_964270905.1. Taxonomy (NCBI): domain Eukaryota; kingdom Metazoa; phylum Chordata; class Mammalia; order Artiodactyla; family Delphinidae; genus Leucopleurus; species Leucopleurus acutus. The sequence goes on along the minus strand of NC_139147.1, from coordinate 131,743,161 downwards.
GAGTTAATAATAAGTATTCCTGCATTCCCCAATCTGGTGGGTTTTATAATGAATGAAATGAAATAAATGCAAGTATCTAGAGCAGTGAGGCTCCATAAATGATACCTGGATGCAAACTGGCCATAAGCTGTTAATCAGGCAACAGTTCTCTGACCAAAACCAATGAGTTAGCAAAGAAGACTGGAGAAACTGGGGTTAACACATCCAGAGGTCCATAGGAGCCAGTCATCCCTGGGCACCAAAGATCAAAAACATCAAACAATAGGGAAATGACTCAGTGCAATATTTCAACATCTAGGCAGCAGGGGTACCAGAAGGGTGAGAGAGAAAAGGCAGGCTGTTTCTAATCAAAACCCATGAAAGAAAAATCACAAACTCAAACACTGCCCTTTCAGAACAGACTACCAGTCACAGCCACCAGCTTCCTAAACATTTCCAACTACAAACTGGCACTTGCCATCTACCTCATCTGCAGCTCATTATTTCAACACCCCCTGAAAGGAGTTCAAGGTGGAGATCAGAAATGAGGCACTCTGTGCTCTGGGAAAAACTGGCAGAACTGGTCTTCAGATAGTTAGATATTTTCAGGAGAAGATTTTATGAGCCCAATTCTTGCATCTCCTCATATCTAGAAAAGCACTGAAATAATTAACAGTGACACCTGCTCCTCGTGACTAGCAGCAAGGCTCTGCCAAAATGTGTGCTCCACTGCATGTCCCCCCTTCACTAAAATCATATATAACACTGATCTTCCCCCCATCTCTCTGGAGCAGTTTCTCAGAGATATCTGAAATGCTGTCTCCCACGCTATAGTCCTCATTTTGCCCCACATAAAACTTAACTCACAATTCTCATGTTGTGCCTTTTTTTTTCGGTCGACAACATTCTCATCCAAGGACCACTATAAAAGAGGGAAAGTGAAATTCCCAATTAAAAAAAGTCTCTCTTCCACCCAGTCTAACTTGCTTGTGTAACATCGAAGTGTGATGGCGCCTCTCAAAAACAGTAGAAGACACAAAGAATGTTTTCCACTCTCAGATGCAATTTAGGGCAAAATCCTTTTGCACCCCTTCATCGCCCCACCTACTCTCGTATAACACCACCTAAATTAAAATGTCATACAGTGCCCTGAATTACGGTGACAGTGAGCTATGAATACAAATGCCTAAAAGAAACTTCTTCTTTTGAATGACTAACCCCATTATTTTAAGAAATATATCTTCTGAATACTAAAACCCAATGGCAAATTCAAGTAATATGTCAAACTATGTGGTGCTTCTAAAGATTCAGGTCATTCATATGATTCAGCCTTGAAAAGAAAATAATTGTGAGTCTGACAATATACTATGTGAGAAGAGAAAGAGAGAGATGGAGAGAGAGAACACACTATTGTTAGGGGAAACACTGACTGAAACTGCACACCCTGGCCAGGCAAGATAGTAGCCACTTGCACGGGTTATCTTACAACAGGAGGTCCTGGTAAAGAACTCAGAACTAATAAGCTACCACCAACTGGGAGAATTCTGGAAAGGTCAAACGGAGAGAGGAGACTCCAGTCCATATGTCCTACCGGCCTCCCAGAATCTTTTTTGCTGGAATCCATCTCGGCTGAGTGATGCTCGCGCCATCAGGAATGACCCTGAGTCAGAATGATTGGCCAGAGACAACCTGGAAACTAACCCCACTACCGTAAAACCCAAGACTGTGAGCCACATGGCAGAGCAGTTCTCCTGGGTTCCCTTACCCTGCTGCTCTCCACCCACATGCCCCTTCCCAATAATGTCTCTTGCTTTGTTTGCACGTTTGTCTCCTCAGACAATTCATTTCCGAGTGTTAGACAAGAGCCTACTCTCGGGTCCTGGAAGGGGTCCCCCTTACTGCAACACTCACTGTCAATGCTGAATACCACAATATATAATCATATTCGTTTAGAAAACTATGCTGATAATTTTTAATTATAATTAAAATTATAATTTTAATTTTTAGAAAAAACTGCTGATAATATCTTCTGACAATGTTTTCATGTGATATTGGGTTTACCTTGAAATCAACTCTGTGTATTGGAAATATCCATTACCATAACTTTTATCAGAACAAGAAATGTTGATTATAGCTGGTCAAAACTTTAGAGATGAACAAGGCAAACTCAGGATCTCACAAGACACAGAGGCCCAGAAATGTTCAATGGCTGCTCTAAGGCCACAGGGGTGGGTGGTTAGAAGCAGAGCTAGGACTAATATCTTGATCACCTGGATCTTCATCAGGGACACTTTGTTCCATGTGAACATGATTTTGCAAAGAGAGAGAACTACAAAAAACCCTCTTTAGAGTAATTATGACTCATAGAATGATTTTTTTTCCTTAAGGAATCATTTCACCGTACTGTATTATAATCTGAACATACTTATATCCTAAAGGATTGAGTTTCAGTAGCTCCTCTGTGACTCTAGGCAGGTAACTTCATCACTCTGAGCCTTAGTTTCAACACTGGTGAAAAATCTGTAATTCTGGTTAACTCCCAGCGTTGCTGCGAGGAACAAACATGTGTGATATTGCCTGACCCAGGAACCATCCAAAGTAGCACTCAGTCAATATGCATTATCATAAGGCCAAAAGAAATGGAGTTGGGCCACTTACACACTGAGTGGGCTAAGTTATAGCCTTTCCAATGACCTGAGTGGTCAGCTAGGACCTCTGGCTGAAAGGAAACAGTCATTAGAATATGCATTCACTGCATTACCCCATTACAAGCAAGCACGTCATGCTTCTCCAAAAGTATCCTCCTCTCCCTTCTCTGTTGTCTATTCCTGACTCTCAAGATCCAAACCTAGTAGACTGAAGGAAGATAATGAAGGGAGCTTATGGTCCCTAATCACAATCCACAAAACATGGCCTTAAAGAAAGACCAAAAAAAAAAAAAGAAAAGAAAAAGAATATGTATGTGTGTATAACTGAATCACTTTGCTGTACACCAGAAACTGTAACTGAGCAGGACCCTATGGAGTCTTCCTGGGATTGGCCTCTCCCTCATATCCTCTGCTTTAACTCCTCTCTTAAGTACCTAGATAATGGTATCTGACGCATATTTCCTGAGTTTTTCAGATGCTGAAAACTACCAACAAATGGAAGAAATTAACTACTAGATGATCATGAGCACATAGCCCCCAGAACTTCTGGTGTCTTAAGGATTGATCACCATCAGCCAATCTGAGAATTTTGCACGAGCTGATCCCATATCCCTGGGCACCCCTCCCTCACCTGGCCCTTAAAAATGTTTTGCAGAAACCATTTGGGGAGCTCAGTTTGGGGGACATGAGCCTTCTATCTACTTGCTAGCCCCTGCAATAAACCTTTCTCTGCTCCAAACTCCGACGTTTTGGTAGTGTTTGGCCTCACTGTGCTTCCGGCATACGAACTTGCATTAAGTAGCAAAACTAACACAGCATTGTAAATCAACTATACTTCAATTAAAAAAAAAAAAGAAAGAAAAACCAGGAGGTGAAGGAGTAGCATCACCAAGAGTCACACAAACTAAATATCTCAAAACAATTTTCCATTTCTCTCTCTCCCTTCTCCCTTTTCCCTTCCCAAACCCAGGTCTGCCATAGCACACACCTCTCCAAGCACACACCTCACCAAGTCCTGCTACACATTTTACTTCCAAAATATTTCTTACTCCATTAACCTATCTCATCCAACTGGCCAAATCTAGATTCTCATTCATTAGTTATTCATTCATGTGCCCAGCAAATACACCTCTTACATGCTAAGCATGGTAGGGAGTATTAACCTGGGGGGAGATAGTTCATTAAAGAATGTCCTCAACCCCTGGGGACAACCTCACTTTGATCACCACCACCTAACAGGTCTCCTGGCTTCCCTTCTCACCACTGTAAACCATCTTCTATGAAAGATTATTATCTTCCTACTCAAATAATAATGCAAAAAAGCACTGGACTTCTTGAAGTTCTCAGAATGCATGCATATGCAAATATCCATGCCTTTGCTGTTCTCCCTTGATTAGACTCCCCTTCTAACCTGGAAAACTTGAGATTTAAAAAAATAGATAGATAGATAGATTTGGTCATTCAGATGACCAAAGTATATTTCTCATATATGTTTGGTCTTCCTCCAAGTTTTCTGTGTCACAGCTCCCCAAACCCTTGGAACACCCTCAGTGTTAAGAGTGATAAAGGTATCGTTTTTTTTATGTTAATGAGGTGAATTTTGGAAAGCACCTAAGGGTGGGGGCTGGTTGCTAGTAGAGTCAACCCTGTGATTAGAGGTTTGGAATTCTCAGTTCCACCTGGGATTTCCAGGGAGGGGAGAGGGGCTGGAGTGGAGTTTAGTCACCAATGGTCAATGGTTTAATCAATCATGCCTATGTAATGAAGTCTCCATAAAACCCCAAAAGGACAGGGTTTGGAGAGTTTCTGGGCTGGCGAACATGGGGATATCTATGGGAGAGTGGCCTCGAGCACTTTTGCTATACCTTGCCCAATGCATCTCTTCCATGTGGCTGTTCCCAAGTTATATCCTTTCATAATAAACTGGCGATCCAGTAAGTAACATTTTTCTCTGAGTTCTGTGAGCTGCTCTAGCAAATTAATGAAACTCAAGAAAGGAGGGGGTCATGGAAACCTCTAATTTACAGCCAGGCAATTAAAAGTACAGGTAAACAACCTGGACTTGTACCTGGCATCTGAAGTCCTAGGAGGGGGTTGTTGGAACCTACAGTCTATAGTTACTTGGTGAGAAGCACAGGTGATAACCTGGGCTTGCGAGTGGTATCTGAAGTGGGGAGAGGGGGCAGTCTTGTGGAATTGAACCCTCAACCTCTGGAATTTGATGCCATCTCCAGGCAGACAGTGTCAAAATTGAGTTGAATTATCAGACACCAGCCAGGTGTCCTTGTGGGTATGGGGAAGGCCCCTGCCCCACCACACACACCCCCACCTCCACACACACACATGGGAACTGGACCCAGGAACACCATTTACTTCAAGTCACTCCTCAAGGCCCTGCCTTAGTCTTAGCTCCCATAGCAAGTTGTTCACGCTTCCACTATGACTGTTCTCACAATGCATTGTGGGTAGTTGTTTCCTTCTGTTTCATCCATTAGACTAAGGGCCTCTCAAGATCAGAATCTGACCTTTAATTTTATTTCCCCAGTGCCCACCCAACAAGTGCTTGGTGCTTAACAGATGCTCAGTCAAGGGTAGATGATGATATATATTTCCCTTTCCCTCAGAATTTGTTACATGTTTCAACAACTACTCTAACAGCCAACTAACTCTCTGAGGGTTACAATCAATCCATTGCTTTATTTTCCATTCAGTATTTGATCTTCGCTCAGTTCTTCGGGGCCCAATTCTCATGCTATGAACAACAACAACAAAAATGTGCTAAGATGCCCCAGAGCAAAATACCATTCTTCTGAATGACAGCCACATAAGGATGAACATATATTAGCACTACATCCCAAATAGTCCCTCCTTCTCTTTCCATTCATTCACTTTGCTGTATACCTGAAACACTGTAAATCAATTATACTTCAATTTAAAAAAACAATATTTATTGAGCATGTAATATGGGGAAGGTATAGTTCTAGTGTGTAAATACATTTTCCTAGGAGAGAGAATAGCTTTCAGTAGATTCAAAAAATTTAAGAACCACTGTTCTAAAATCTGCTTGGAACAATATATATTTATATCTGAACAAATTCCAAGACTTTGCTATTTGTATGTAAAAAGAACCTTATTCTTTTAAAGATGTTTCCTTTTACTAGAGTATAATAAACTCTACAAAGATACTGTGTTCTGATTTTTTTCTTTCTCCCACAGACCAAGAACAGTGCCCTGAACACGGTGAGCCCTCCGTAACTTACCATTCATATCAATGCACTTCAGAGCACAGGTCAAAAGAGAAGCAAAGCACCTTATAAGATGAAAGTTGCTGCAAAATACAAATAGTTATCAAATTCTCCTCACTCCCTTTTGTCTGTTCTTGTTCCTCAATGATATGAATATGCTTGGTAAGCACCGTGTCAAAAAGAGTCTGCCCTTTGGAATCTGACCCAAGGACCTGGGTCCCAGGTCCTCCTCTACAAGTATCAGCTGTGACCATGGGCAACTTGCTTCACCTCCATATGCCTGTTTTCAACCTATAAAATGGATTTTTGTTAGATTCTTCCTTCTCCCAGGAGAACTAACTCCCTGCCCTCTTCAAACTGGGTGTGGCCATATAACTTGCTTTGGCTAGTGAAGTGGGAATGGAAAGCCTCTCTTTCACACTGAATGAAGCTTTAAGAACCAGATGTGAGCTGCCATTTCTCTTTCCTGAAGCTCTGGAGATGGTGGGAGCACAAGCTGTGTAAAACGCCAGCTACTGTGTGTCTCTGAGTAACTTCAGTGAGTGGAGACACCCCACACACACATAGAATAGCAGGAAAAAAAGCTTTTGCTATGTGAAGTCACTGAGATTTGGGGTTTGCTACAGCAGCATAATCCAGTGTATTCTGACCAGTACTATGTTTACTAATATTTGTTCCTTTTCTGATTGTCTCATTACCTGCACATTTCCTTGCTGCATTTTTTTCATTAGAAATTAGTGTAATCACTCTGACATGAATAAAATGTTTATGTTTGTTTTCCTAATGGAACATCTGGGCAAGGAGCATATAATTTATTATAGTTTCTTAAAATTAAACTTTTATTTAAAAACAACTTGAGGTGATGAAGATGATCATGTTTCCCCAGGCTGAACCTTCCCCAGGCTGCACCTTTCCCCAGGCTGCATCTTTCCCCAGGCTGTACCTTTCCAGGCTGTACAGTCCTCAGGCTGTACCTTCTCTAGGCTGCATCTTTCCCCAGGCTACACTGTCCCCAGGCTGCACCTTTCCCCAGACTGCATCTTCCCCCAGGCTGCACAGGTTAACTGGTGATGCTGCTCTTTACTGCTTTCTCCATTTCCAGAATTCAAAATTCATCCAGAATCAACAGTTTCATATTAGACTCAATTATCTGGCTAGATCACTGAGAACAGAACTGTAAAGTTAAAGTGGTATGTGTTAGTATATGTGTGTATGGGGTTTGATGGAGGGTTGTTGCTACCTTCCGTTATTAATGTGGACACAGAGGGTAAGGCCATTTCCTAAATATCTATTCCAGCTTAACAAACTGCCTCAGAACTCAGTGGGTTAAAACAATAACCATTTCATTGTATACCACTGGTTTTGTGAGCTGGAAATTTGGGAAGAGCTCTGCTTGGTGATTCTTCTGTTCCACGTGGCATAGATGAGGCCACTCACTGGTGTTTATCTGGTGAAGAGGCTGGTCTAGAGAGTCCAAGGTGACTTCCCTTACATATCTGGCACCTTGGTGGGGATGGCTGGAAGAGGGAGGCTCATCTGGATATGTTAAATGCAGGGCGTAGTCCAATATGGTCATATCAAGGTAGCTGGACTTCTTAGGCGGTGAATCAAAGTTCTCAGAGCATTCCAAGGCAGAATCTGCAAGGCTTCTTAGGACCTAGGCTTAGAAGTCCCAGAACTTCACTTCTGCTGAGATTTACTGGTGAAAAAAGACCATGCCCAGCTGATATGGAATTAGATTCTGTGACTCAGTGGAAGGACAAAGCATTTGTAATTATACTTATTATACCATGAAACAGCAACCTCTTGACTGTTTCTCTGATTTCCTAAGATATCATTAGATTCAAAACCCCCAGTAACGACATTAAGCTTTGATGAGCAAATAGTAATTTCCTTATATGAGTTTAAATGCTTTCCTTTTGGCCCCAGAGGGTCATCTGGATTCACTTACAAAAGTCCTACTATGCTAGATTTGTCCTTGCCCCTGAAGATGTATCTCCACACTTTACACGCTGCCATTTTTCCTGGGAGTCTGACCTGTGTGGGCTACATGAGCAGCTCCCTGGCCCTCTGGTTTCACATCAGATGCAGTCAACAGGTGAGACTGACAGGGGAGAGGAAGCAAGGGTGTTATTCCCAGCTTCCTCCCTTCTGGAGCATTGTGGTTGGTCCTGTTCTCTAGCTGAGCTAAAGTCATAGCTCCTAGAAGCGTCCCCTCTAGAATGACAGGTGGTTTCTCTAGTCCCAATACCTATACCCCCCCCAATTCCTCATCCCTTCAGGCCTCAGAGTGACAACAGCTTCAAGATCAATAAAAATAAATGCAACTCAAAACTAAGTCTATTTGAGGTCTCTTTGGGGTAGTATGAGTAAAAAGTATATTCTTAGGTTAATCTTTTTAATTGAACGTTAAAATATTTCTAATGAAATATCAATGAGAAAATTACTGTTGAATTTGCTTCTTGAATTGACCCTATGTCCCAAAGCAACAGCAACAGAAAGTTGAACAATAGACTAGAAGATTAGAAATATTTTCTCACTTGGACTAGATGATATGAAATATTCCCTTAGATGACAGACCTGAAATATCTTGCCAAGTAATCCCAAATTTCAGTTTTGACTGTTGGAATCAATTTAACTTACCAAATATTTATGAAGCAGTATTTGCTGAGCACACAATGGAATCACTTACTTGCCTGTCTCCCACTAGCCTGTGGACTCCTCATGGCCCAGGATGGGCTCTTGTTTGCCTTAGTGCCCCCTTCATTCAGCTCCATTCCTGCCACTCTGTAGATGTTTAATGAATATTGTGGAGTGAATGGACAGACGTTTGTAGAGTGAAAGGGATGAGAGGCCAGCAAAGCACATTTACTTAAGAGAAGAAAATGCACATGACAACCAAAGTCAGAATTGGGAGTAATGAAATTTCTTATTTTTTTATCCTAGGGAAATAAAAAATGAAAGTACAAAAAGAAATGCCTATCCTATCAGAGGACAGTAAACACTGTTCTCAGAGACTCTGAAGTCAATAAAAAGACTAAGGGCCATACATCAATGCTCCCTTGGCAAACAAATGTCTTGCTGCCACTAACAAGTACACACTCTAGTAGGACAGAAAAGTCTACAGCTCTCTGCCTGGTGAATCCCCCAAGTTCAGCTAGTCCACTCAGAACCTGGCATTCAGAACAACAGTTTCTTTGTCTGAGGTCAAGTAAGTGCACAGAGCTAGAATAGACACCAGTCCCCAGTGACATCTGATTCCCTTTTAAATAAATAGATGGCATTACTGGGGACAAAGAAGACTAGCCTTCCCTGTGGGAATTCCACAAGACAAGCACTGCACCCCACAGGAGGCTGCTGCTGTCATGGAACAAAGGATGTCCCAGGCCTCTGAGAAGAATCCTCTAACAGTGTCAAAGGACCAGGACGTAATAGAGACGACAGTGGGGAGGAGTCCAGATGGTACTGAGGACTCAAACCATAAACAGTCCTACTTCTGAAGGTAGCTCTGGATTCATCCAGTGGTGCTCTGGGTTCTCGCCCTGTCTTTGTCCCTCCCTGCCCAGGCCATCATTTCTAGGGTTCCACTTCCTCCTCCATAAAGGGGAGTGTGGAAGCAAATATTCCCAATGGACTCGTTCCAGCTCTGCCATTACCAGATCACAGGTTCCAAAGAAAGCCTGGCAAAAAGTACTAATACAATGAATTGTACTCTTAATCTTTCCCTGAACTCAGCTTTCTAATATACTTTATTTTTTTCTCATATACTTTTTTAAAAAAGGGAATTAGAAAATAACAAATGTCCACAACTCAACTCATGTTTGGTCCCATCTTCTCTCTCTTACATGTACATACCCTCCCTGACTCATCTCCTGGCTCCAAAACTCCAGCTGGTTGTAGTAGCAGAGTGTGGCTGAGCACAAACTCTCAGCACATCCAGTGGCTTGGAGAAAAGCCACTTCATGTAACTGATTAGTGGTATGATGGCCACTTCAAAAGCTACCAAAACCTGAATTTAGGAGAAGGAAGAAAGGCTGGAAGTTCTCAAATGTGTTCAGAAAGATTTTCAGGTTATCTCAAAGAATTCCTGTGACTTCAAGCTTCCACTCAGACTCTGTTTTATGGACTTTATTATCTTTTTTCTTCTCCCCAGAGCCCATATAAATGTAGGATGGAAAAAAATGTCAATTCTTCCCAATAAGAATTAAATGTAATAACAGAAATATGATGATGATGATGATGATGATGATGATGATGATGGTGGTGGTGGTGGTGGTGATGTGGTGGCGATGATATCTGACATTTATGTAGCCCTTAGTATGGACCAGGCACAATTCTAAGTGCTATACATATATCAATAAATCTCTTCTTCAGTACAACACTAAATGGTAGAGACTATTATCATCCTGAATGGCAGATAAGAAAGCTGAGGATCAAAAAGTTTAAGCAGTTTTCTCAAGGTCTCCCAGCCAGTAAGTGGCAGAGCTAGGATTCAAACCCAAGTAATTGGACACCAGAGTCAATGCTTGCAACCCAACGAACTACTTCTCCCCACATGGGAACTAGTCTAGAGAAATCTGGAAGGTGTGTTTTGAACAGTTATCACCGTGGAGGAATGAGTGTGACTGTTTATTTCTAAGGTCAATTTAATCTGCAGATCTATTTAACAATTACCTGGGAAGAGCAGACATGTCACAAGTACTTATCTTGTCAAAAGAAATTGGTTCACAGAGCACAGCATTGATTTTTTTCTTTTTACCCTAAGAATTCAGCACAGATTAGCAAGGTGCCAGGCCACAAATGTGCATTCTCTGGGCCCTTTACCCTGCCTATTTGAAATATATTATCCTAAACTACAGGGCCAGACCAGTTGCTTTGAATTACCATGGCAACCAGTGTCAGTGGAGATGCCCCCATGTAAACAGACAGAAGAAGGATAAATACTGCTTGTGATAGAAAGTGGGTAGTTGGAGATAATTTGTCCTGTGGGAGATCTTCACTTTAGGAAGAAAAACATCCTTGCTTTTGTCAGAACTTTCTGTTCTCAAATCTTCTTAATATAGTTGTTTCTTTTTTTCCTGCATGGAAGAGGTTTGAGAGAGTCCTTATCTTCTGCTTCCCTTCACAGCCATACATTGTAAAATCTATGCGTGTGCATATATAGGTGTGTATATGCCCCCATTTGTACACACATATACATATATGTACATGGTGTACATATAGATATATAGTAAATGCATATGTATATACATTCATAACATGCACATTCAAGTGCAGACACATATATCATGACTTCCCACCTTCCTTTCACCACAGCACTCTCAGCTCATGATTCTGACAGATGCCTGTCCACCTGGAGGCATACTCAGCTGAGAAAGGACACCAAGCAGCATTTTCTCTTCCCTGACCACCATGAGAGAAGGACCACATGGATGTGATCTGATTCATTAAGGTCACCACTGGCTTTTCCCCTCCCCCACACTATGTCAATAGGACAAGGCCTGGCTGCCCACTATTCCCCTATCACCTAAGCATCTTCAAAAGCAATACAGGAGAGAGAGAAAGACAGAGAACCATCGTTTTTCCCCCAAAGTTATATCATTATTTTTTAGCAATGATTTTGAAATCATCATCAAATTGAGATGGGGGCCTCAGAGAAATTGGCAAAAATCTCTCCTGCAAGACAGAACTGCCTGTAAAATTTTAACTAGGTTCCAGAGGTTGAGTGGGATGGTGTTTAAATGCCCCTTTCAACTGGGTCAAGAGAACCCAGTCAAGGTCATGAAGAGAAATAATAAACAGTAGGAGAGTCAGCCTACAAGAAACAGAGAGACAAACATGGGTGTTTCCATGGGGTAGTAGAAAAAGCCCTGGGTGGTGAGCTGGGAGGTTCTGCCCCTCACTGGTTAAGTGACTCAGGCATGAGACTGACTTTGCCTGGATGTCCAGTCCCTCCACACAGAGAATGAGGGCTTGGGCTCCATTGCCCCATCGTCTCTCCCACGGCCAAGAGCTCAGGCTTCTGAACTATAACAAGGCTGCCTGCCACTGGCTCCAACCTCTTCAGCCCATTTGTCTCACATCCAGGGGCATCTACTCACACTATTTCTGCGGGCCCTGAATGTCTTCACTGTAGAAATAACACCCTGACATCTACATCTATGAAGGGAAAGGCAAGGAAACCTGAAGAATGAGATGGCTCTGTACCTGTCACCATCCCAAAGTACTTTGTAAAGTGAGGAAATCAGGGTGGTAGAGAACTGTATTTCTTAATGATTCTGTTTGAGTATACAAATAGTTATATACATATCTGCATGCAAAGACATTTATGTCTAGCATGCATAGAATTTTATCTGACAAGTATATACATGGTTATGAGGCATACAAATAGGGACAATCACTACAGCATGACTTTAACAGTCAAAATGAATGAATGAATGAAATAACTGAAATGGCCACTGACAAAGGACAGGCAAAATAAATTACGGGGACTTCCCTAGTGGTCCAGTGGCTAAGACTCTGTGCTCCCAATGCAGGGGGCCCAGGTTCGATCCCTGGTCAGGGAACTAGATCCTACAGGCCACAACCAAAAGATCCCGCAGGTGACAACAAAGATACTGCATGCCAAAACTAAGACCCGACGCAGACAAATTAATTAATTAATTAATTAAAAAAATAAAAAATAGATTATAACTTATCCATACTATGCATCTGTGACAAAGGATAAAGTAGACTTATGGATGTTGATATAGAAAGACCTCTAAAATATATTGTTGGGTGAAAAAAAACTTAATAAGCTGTCACTATTAGTCTTTTTTAAAAAGAGAATTCTCTCTCTTCCTTTCACTCTTCCCTTTCCCTTTACTATGTAACATTCAATCTTTGAAGTATTGGTAGAAGGATCACAAGTAATCCTAATGGGGGGGCGGGGAAGCTCTTAAAAGTTCGAAATATGCAGTAAATTCTTGCTAAGTCTACCACCTAAATATTTACCTAGTTACAATTTGTTCAGTAAGTGAAAAACAATACCTTGTATATGTGTAGAATTTAATTCATAAAGTGGTGGACATGTTGAGGGCAAAGAAGCTTCCATCCAAATCCAACATGATCATTCCTCGGATTTGAAAACAAGGAAGAAAAAAGTTATTTAAGTATTTGCCCTGGATTCTTCTCCTTCATGTCTGATGGGCCAAGGAAATATTCCAGTACGTCCGAGAGACTGATATCAATACTGTCTTCCAGGAGGAAACTGAACAAAGTAGTTGCAGCCACACTCTCCACTGAAGCCAAGAGCTGCACAGAATCATCGGAACCAACTGATTTACATCAACGTGTCTTACGTGTCACCTGAGAGTAACCATGTATTCAGGACACAAATCACTGAATTTGGAAAATCACTGATTTGGAAGATAAAACCAATGAGGCAGTTAAAGATATTACAAAATAACTGTCTCATCTTTCTGTCCTTGTTTGTTGAAATCAGCATATCTATCACTTTAACAGAAGCATCTGGGGTCAGGAGTCTGGGTTGGAAGGGAGATTTACTGTTATAGGGTTTTAATTTTTTTATACTATGACTATGGTTTACTTTTCCAATTAAAAAATGGTTCATATAAAAACAATCAAACAAATGAAAACCCAACATTGACAACAAAAACTTTGATAAAGTTTACCTAAGCTATTTTCGCTTTTAGAGATCAGCCTATGTGTGGCCATTGGGGTCTGAGACACTCTAAGAAAAAGAATTTTTTTGGTTGTTATTTTGTTTTGTTTTGTTTTGTTTTAAAGAAAGTGCAGGAGGAGAGTAGGAGAAGAAAACAGAAAAAAGAAATCTGTCCCCCTGAAGTAGTCTCCTGAAATGAATGTCACAATTGTATCCAGCATCCCAGGCTGCACAATATCCAAGAGGAAGATTAATTAAGGGAAGCTTAAGGGGGGAAAAGGTCATATAAATGATCAAGGAGATTACTTCTGAGTTAGAGCCAAAGGAAATGATCTGGTTGTGTAATGGCTGGTGAAGGATTTGGCAATTGGCTTCAAATGTCTGAAAGGAATAAACATCCAACACTAAAAAATTAATAGGTAATAAAGGAAAAACATTATAATTTCTGATAAACCTACTTTAGGTGAAACTTACTTCGTTCTTTTCCACAAAAGTGTTTGTAAAGTTAAAAATCAGCTATGATGGGGAGGAGGAAGGGTGAGCTGTGACAGGGCGAGAGAGAGTCATGGACATATACACACTAACAAACGTAGTAAGGTAGATAGCTAGTGGGAAACAGCTGCATGGCACAGGGATATTGGCTCGGTGCTTTGTGACAGCCTGGAGGGGTGGGATAGGGAGGGTGGGAGGGAGGGAGACGCAAGAGGGAAGACATATGGGAACATATGTTTATGTATGACTGATTCACTTTGTTATAAAGCAGAAACTAACATACCATTGTAAAGCAATTACACACCAATAAAGATGTTTAAAAAAAATCAGCTATGAACTAATTCTATCCAGTATTCAAGGATCCTGGACTTCAAGCGAAGGAACCACAGTGAGAGGAGTATAGAGACAACAGTCTCCTGTTACTTACAAGAGCATGACAGCAGCAGAGACTCCACTGATAAGCTCCACTGTCCCCAGAATTTCAGTTTAATTGTTTAATAAGTTGATAAGTCCTGGGAAGTAATCTTCACCACATGGGCTGATGATTAATTCAAGCAAGATACCATTTTGTTGTAACAGCAATAACTAGACAGAGGTAATAATTAGCTACCAAAACACCTTCCCCTTTCAGGGCTGTGAAAAGTAGCACAAGAGAAGCTCACACCTCAGTGAGGACCTGCAATTAAGGTGACATCCTGTGCTGAATAGCCAGTCAATCCATATCTGACAATAAATCACCCAAGGAAGAAAACACCTCCTCCCTGATCTGCCACACAGAAACCACAGCGATGCCATTTAGTTTCAGGTATCTCCTCTAGGTGGTTCTTTAAAATTTCCATCGTTTGATCACTGAAAGCTCTAGAAACTTTCTGCGTTAACATCCCTATGCTTCATTTACCAATGGAACCTATGAGATAAATTCTCTTATCACTAAGACTTATCCATTCAGATCTCTTAACAATTAGCCATTTTAAATGAGTGAAAAGTCTTACATATATAATGTGATTTAATAAAAACACTTGCAAAGATATAAATAAAGTGTCACAGAGATAAGTGAGTGAAAATACCAGAATTCAAAAGGGTCCAATCAGAAAAGGGAACCTTCCTACATTGTTGGTGGGAATGTAAATTGGTGCAGCCACAATGGAAAACATTATGGAGGTTCCTTAAAAAACTAAAAATACCGTTGCCATATGGTCCAACAATCCCACTCCTGGGCATGTACCCAGAGAAAACTCTAATTCAAAAAGATACATGCACTTCATATTCATAGCAGCACTATTTACAATAGCCAAGACACGGAAGCAACCTAAACGTCCATATATAAAGAAGATGTGGTATATATTTTCATACACACACACACACACACACATACATACATACACACACACCCCCTGGAATATTACTCAGCCATAAAAAAGAATGAAATAATGTCATTTGCAGCAACATGGATGGACCTAGAGATTATCATACTAAGTGAAGTCAGACAGAGTAAGACAAATATCATATGATATCACTTGTAACTGGAATCTGAAAAAAAATGATACAAATGAACTTATATACAAAACAGAAACAGACTGACAGACACAGAAAACAAATTTATAGTTACCAAAGGGGAAAGCGGGGGTAGGGATAAATTAGGAGTTGGGGATTAGCAAATACAAACTACTATACATAAAACAGATAAACAACAAGGTCCTACTGTATAGCACAGGGAACTATATTTAATATCTTATAATAACATAATGGAAAATTATCTGAAAAAGAATATATATATGTAAAGCAATTATACTCCAATAAAGACGTTAAAAAAAAAGAATATATATGTCTAAATCACCGTGCTGTACACCAAAACCTAACACAACAGTGTAAATCAGCTATACTTCAATATTTTAAAAATGCTAAAAAAGTCAAAGGAGTCCAATCAATCTGCAGTTATTCATTGCACATATTCTATGTACTGGATGCAAACATACGCAGGTCCTTCTACTCACAAAAATGAAGTGTCAGGTTTAGAAAGTGAAGTCACATAAAAGGAGTAATTAGTTTATCAAATATAATTATTAAAAACAATTATTATAAATAACTTTTTATCCCCTTTGCCATGATTAGACTTTATGGTTAAAGGAAGATTGTAACTTCCACTTTGTGTACTTTGTTGCCAGGATCATTGGTGGTCTATTATTAGTATTTGCTCATGTGAGTTGTCTGTTTTGTTTATGTATAAAAAATTCTATTGATAGAAAAAAGAGGAAAGACCCAGATTTATTTTCATATATATATGCAATGCTCAATAAGCTTCAAATTGGCTTATAATAAAACTATTATATATGTACTATATATGAAACTATCTAGAAATATTCTGCATACATTATCTTTATGGATACTCTGAAATTTATGCTTATGCTGAAGTTACAGATTATGCTGATTTGAGCAAACTGTCTTAAAAAAGAAAAAGATGATATAATTATTTCCTAGTATCTTTAATTTGTGTCATCATTTTTGCTTTCTAAAGAATCTCACCAAATTTTTTTTAAATTGAAACTAAAAATATTGTAACCACATTAATATTGAATAATATTTTTGGTGAGCATTAGATTTTCTAATTAAAAAACACTAACCTATAAATATCTAAATTTTCAGGTACTTAAGTTTAGAGTCTTGGGAATTAACTCTAGTTAACTCTAGCTTACTCCATATTTGTCTAAATTTATTTTTTTAAAAATAAAGAGATATAGTATTTTTTTCTCTAAAAGTAAGTCCATCCTTAAAATGTATATAGTTTTGCACTGCAATTCAAAACCCAGAATCTGATGTGAGTACATTTGTATCATACTGAGATTGTTTAATTGCTAGAATGCCACACTGCATCTTATTATATATACTTATAAGTTCCTTGCTCCCATGTGGAGCTGCAAGAAAAAATTTACATTGGACAACCCAATTTATAGAAAAGGAGCTCTTTAAAGTTCAAAGCATGTAGTAAATTCTTGTAATTCCAAAGTCTTCCATCTAAATATTTACCTGGTTAAAATTTGTTCAGTAATTGAAAACCAATACCTTATATACCTGTAGAACTTAATTCATAAAGTGATGGACATGTTGAGGGCAAAGAAGATTCCATCCAAATCCAAAATGATCATTCCTTGGATTTGAGAACAAGGGGGAATAAATTTATATAAGCATTTGCCCTGGTTTCTTCTCCTTCATGTTTGAGGAGCCAAGGAAATATTCCAGGATGTCAAAGAAACTGATATCAACACTGTTTTCTAGGAGAAACTGAACAAAGCAGTTGCAGCCACATTTTTCACTGAAGACAAGAGCTGCACAGAATCCTTGGAACCAGCTGATTTACATCAATGTGGCTAACGTGCCTCCAGAGAGTCACTATGTCTTCAGGTCACAAACTACTACAATGCTGTGGATACATGAAAAATACAAGGTAACTCCAAAGCCCCACAGGGAATTCAGGAATCCTGCCAAAAGAAACCAGAAGCACCTTGCTCTGGTGGTTGATGGAAACATGGCCCCTCCGATACAGACCTCAGCATCCGAGACAACCCCTTTTCAAAGCATTATTCCCTGTGCTCCTCACCACAAAGAATTAACTATGCAGGTAATTCTTCCCCATCAGCAGGGATTCAGGGAAATTTTGCTCCTTTCAAGGCTACAAAAATAGTTTAAGTGACTGAGTCAAGACTCCACAAAAGTCTCCTAACTCCTCATCCTATGGTCTTTCTACTGAGCCACGCTGCCCCTAGACAAATCTATGCTTCAGCATATTAGAGCTGAACGGCTATATAGTACTGTTTCCCATCACTACAGGATGAAAAGTAAAACTGTACAAGGGTTTTCTGTGTGTGTGTGTATGTGAGTGTGATTTTAATTCACACCAGCAGTAGTGTTTGTGCCTACAAAAAGAATTAAGCCATGAGACTATTTGTGACTAATACAGCTAAAACAAACCTTAGGAGATGAAATAATGCTTCTCTGACTATACTATCCTGCCTTTCTCAGAGTAATGGATCAGAAAAACAACCTTCTGGTATAGAAAGCTTTCCCATACATGGCTACTACTATTGGGTTGATGGATTAATACCACAGCTTCCTACCTTCTAATGGGACAAACCTGAGTTATATCTTCTACATTGTTTCTCAGATTCCCCAGTAAAATTAAGTTCCAATTGCTAACATGTAAATTTGCTTGACAATTGCACCCTTTATTGGTTTCCAGCTCTTCCCTGTCTCCCTTTCCCACTCCTCACCCACCAATATTTCCTAAGATCATCTCTCAAACTACTTCCACCCAAATCCTTGTCTCAGGGTCTGTTCCTGGGGACCCAGCCTATGACAATGAGTAAAGTTTGACTATGTGTCAGGTTTGAAGACTAGTGCATTGCCTGTTTTTCCTTAATTAATCCTCACAACAATTCCACAAAGGATTTTTCATTCATTTTACAGATGAGGAACACGAAACTTAGAGATGTTATAACTGGCCCATAGTCACCCAGTTAGGAGTAGAAGAGCCATGATTAAAGCACATATCTATCTGACTTAAAAAGTCTTGTTTTTAACCACTAAGAATCATAAATCCTTTATCAGTGTTACCCCATATGTTTACTTAGAAAATGTCTGCAAAATATCTTGAATCACTTTGTAATCAGTGGCATTCAATGATCAATAGAAATCAGATAAGTCAAATGCTGGACAACCCCAAGAGAATACTAGATGCAACGAAAAACCTTAAGTGAGGTACAGTAGTGAATGTTCTCACTGACCTCTGCTCTGTTATTCATGTACTGATGGCCTAAATAAGACCAGACAGTAGTGACCCTGGAAGCATTCGTCTAAGGATTTCAAACTAAGCTGGATGGAAGAAACACGATAATCATGCCCATCTTCTTATACTCCCAAAGCAGTGGATGCGCTGCCAATATTACTTAAACATATGATTAATTGCCAAATGGTAAGTTAGGTGTTGGCAGAAGTGAAAGCTTGAGTGGATGATGGGAACCGCTTTCTAACTACTTTGCCTATATTAAGGGAATATGTGATGCAAACCAACTCTCCAGGAGGAGACTGGGGAGGAAACAGAACCTGACTGGTAGTGTTTGCCCATTTCTGTGGTGTAAAGAATCCCATCATGGCCAATTTCAAATTACCAACATGTCGTCCTTGAGTGCATAATTGGAAAGAGAAGCACAAAGTCTGCCTTCACAAGCCAGTATGAGCCAGCTCCAGCATACCACTGCTCCCATGGGATGATGAAAACACAAGCCAAAGGCTTAAGTGTGTCTTCTCTAGGTTCTAGAGGAGGTGGGAGATGAGAAAAGCAGTTAACTGAGAAAGCAGACAAAATATGCTCTGGGTGAGATCTGCTTCATTCTGAGAGGTAATGACTGGTCTTTCCCAGCATGGATTAAAGAGGCAGGGAGCTCTGGTTGATATAGGATTTAAGGACATACAGAGCGGTGTTCAATTTTGGCTGCAAGTTAGAATCCCTTGAGGGTTTTTAAAAAATTCTGCTGCCTAGGCCTCACCCAAAGCCAATTAAATCAGCATCCGTGGGGGTGGTACCCAGGCACCAGTGGACATCAATGTGCCATCAGGGGTGAGAACAAAGTCTCCCTAGAAATGCTTCTCAAACTTGAACATGCAAGTTTTGTGGGTGGGTGTTTTGTGAAAATGCAGATTTGAAAATGTTAAGTGAAAAAGAGTGGTACTTTATAAGTCCAAGAATGTGAAAAGCTAATAAGCTAATTAATAGAAAGAAGTAAGACTAGTGGTTACTTCTGAGAGTACTGACTGAAAACAGGAAGAAAGAAACGCTCTTGGGTGCTGGGAATGTTCTACCTCTGATCAGAAGTGGTAACACAGTTAATACATTAGGTTGTGCAGTTAAGTTTAGTACACTTTACATATTTTACTGTATATATGCTATACCTCAACAATTAAACAGTGGGCCTGGGGGGGGAAATGCAGAACCTGATTTAGTAAGTCTGGGTGAGTCTTGAGATTCTGGATCTAATAAGCTCCCAAGCAATGTTGATGCTACTTGTCTGACTCTCAAGGCTCTCAGCTAGAGTCAGAGTGATTTAAAGTCAATGTGCTACAAATGTTTACCCAGTGCCCATGTGTGCCAGGCACAGGGCTGGGCCCAGTTGGTATGAACGACAGGCCCATGGATGTGTCTCCGGCATATGCTGTCCTTGAGGACGTCACAGTCTACTGAGGTCCAACAATTCATACAAAAAAATCACTCACTGAAAAAAATATCTCAGTGAGTCTCTGCCATGTGCTATAAGCAGGTACCTGTTCCCCCTCCCCAGAGTTTATAGATATTAGACCAGAAAATGCTCATCCTAAATATTTACTCATCCTAACTGGCAAAAGTGTTATAAGACCAGGGTGAAACTGAGTTGCAGAAAGAAGGCTAGTGTGGTTGTAGAGTGAGGAGTGATGGTCAGCAGTAAGCAATGGGTTTGCTGACACAAGCAGAGGCCAGAGAAAAAAGGGCTTGTGAGCCACAAGGATTCTGGTCTTTATCTAAGGAGCAATGGCAAGCCTTTGAAAGGTTTTAAGCTGGGGGATGGCATAATCAGATTTGCATTTTTAAAAAGATCACTCTAACTCCAGTGTGGAGAACCGTTAGAGGGGAGCCAGAGAGAAGGCTAGTCTAGTAGACCAAAGGAGAGGTGATTTTAACTTGGACAAGGGTGACAGCTGTTGAAACAGAGATGGTTCACAGATATTTATGTTGGAACATGAGTAGGTCTTCATGATAGATTGCTACAAGAGTGTCAAAGATGAGTCTGAGTCTTCTCATTTGCACAACTCTAAAAATTGGGGTGTCATTTGAAAAGGTGGGGAAAACTGTCCCTATTATTTTCATATTTTCAAGGCTTTCCAGGATAATCCCAATTTCATGCAAATTTATTCTTTTCCAGTAAACATAGTTTACCAATATAAGACTTTTCCTAGAAATAAGTCCACAAAATTAAAAAAGAGCTTGAAAACAATGGCATCTCTTTTCCATTGGTCAGCATAGATCTTTCCCTATGTGACTGGCCTCACACAATCATGGATCACTGTAATGTCAGGTCCACTTATGTTTCATTGTGAATATAAAGCCCCCCAAACTCAAAAACTCGATCAAAATGATCCTTCTCTTTGTGTCTCCCTTCCTTCTTCTCGTTAGCACTCATAAGCCAATAGCTGACTACTGTATATGGAGACACATGCTTAGGAAATTGTTTATAATTGTGTGCTCTGCTGGCTTGCAATGTGTTGAATTTACTTCCCAGAGTAATGTATTTTCTTACATGTAAAACAGTGCAGTTTTTCTCCAGCTTCATTGAGGTACACTTGACAAATAAAAATTGTACATATTTAAAGCATACAACATGCTTTTTTTTTTTTTTTGCAGTACACGGGCCTCTCACTGTTGTGGCCTCTCCCATTGTGGAGCACAGGCTCCGGACGTGCAGGCTCAGCGGCCATGGCTCACAGGCCTAGCTGCTCCGCGGCATGTGGGATCTTCCTGGACCAGGGCACAAACCCGTGTCCCCTGCATCAGCAGGCGGACTCTCAACCACTGCGCCACCAGGGAAGCCCCAGCATGCATTTTTAAAGTACATTCGGAGCCCACTTCCTGGATGACAGCAGGTACCTTGCAAAGGTGATAATGACTATGACTTCTAGGAGACAAGCTACAGACCTGAGAACATTACTGTGCATCCAGTTTTGGTGGCTATTGAGATCAGATTCAACACAAAAACATGGGAGTTTAGAGTTGACTGGGGTCTCTAAAGGTCAACTAAATGGCCCTAAAAGCACACAGGCTTGTTTAAGGCACAAAATACTGCTCTGGAATATAAAATGTTGTTTCCATCAATCATTGTGGGTGCAGCATCAGAGGCTTTGGCTACAAATACACCTATCTTAAAAATACTTCTTGAGCACCAACAATGACCAAAACACAGTGCAAATTTGGGGACCCATAAACCAAGAGTCCTATCCTCATTGGAGATGCAATTTGCCAGGTAGACAGACATGGTAAGAAGAACAGATAATCCAAACAGAATGAAATTAGTGCTAAGAAGAGAGGGAGGCAATTTTTGTGAAAGGCAGAGGAATGATACATTTTCTCTTATAGAAAAAGTATTATAAAGACAATGATGACCGCCTGGAGGGGTGGGATAGGGAGGGTGGGAGGGAGGGAGACGCAAGATGGAAGAGATATGGGAACATATGTATATGTATAACTGATTCACTTTGTTATAAAGCAGAAACTAACACACCATTGTAAAGCAATTATACCCCAATAAAGATGTTTAAAAAAAAAAGACAATGAAATTTGACGTAGTGGTGGCTGAGAAATAAAACTTCAACAGGCAGAGAATGTCTGTCCAGCCTAAGATAATACCATGTCAAAAGCACTTAGATTTTGGGAAACAGGTGGTAGGTAGTCTGTTGTGAAGTTCGGTTGCTCTGGAGTGGGTAGGATTAGACTAAGCATGGAAGGTGCAGAATCCTGGGCAAAAGAGGCTGACATGTAATGCATGGGGCTCTAGGAAGACATTGAAGGTTCTGGAGTACAAGGGCTGTTGGATAATGGGAACAACATAAATATTGAGTTATTGTGAATTTTTAGCCAAAGTCCATATTCTCTCCAGTTGAACTGTGATGCTTATGGTTTCACTGATAACTTTGTATACGAAAGAGACATTTAAAAATCACACATCTTCATTTATCATTTTCTGCTTATCATACAAGCCTCTAGAGACAGATGACTACATCTCCAAGAGAAAATTTTTATCTATATTCAGGTTTCTTAAAGAAAAGACAAGCATCCATAGGTTTTATTTTGTAAAAGAAGAATTTCAATATCTAAATTGTGATTGTACATGCCATAGAAAGGGCTTTTTTTTGTTTTTGGTTTTTTTCCCTAAATACTTCTCAGTTTGAGGGCTGAGGTGAGTTTTGAGTTTTACCCAATTTTTTAGTGACTAAGTCCAAATCGCCATTATTGAACAGAGGGAGAATAAATGTTATACATGTGCAGCAAATGTTGTTTTAAGTTCTTTTTCCATTTAAAATCCCCCAGCAAATACAATAACAATTATTCAAAGCTTTTCAAGGACATATCCAATGAAATATGTAACAGAAATGTTACTTGACTTTATAACATGATGCCAACATAGAATGAAATATGCAAAGAGTTGAGCTTCTTATTTTCTTTGATCTCTTATAATAAATATCTGATTTGGAAACTTATATTTCAAAAATGGATTCAAAAAATCATTAATGACCCTTTCTCTTTTGCTCCCAGTGTAATTTATTTGTCTGGGATATTCATTGATAAAAGATAGAAAAGGAGTATTTGGGAGGCTGAAAACCTGATGGAGGATAAAGCACATGGCAGGGCTGGAAGAATTTCCCGACAATGGCTCTGCAGAGCTGTAAGGGACTGCATGGCCGTGTATTAAGAGGTGGTGGGTCCACACAAAAATGTCTGCTCTCTTCCACCTCAGTGATGTGAAAGTATCACAGGTGGTGCTACAGTTCTGAAGGGGGGATACATTTGCTGTTTCCTTTGTTATGTGAAGCTAAGTAGATTGACACACGACACCCAGGTTCAGCACCTTTTTAAAATTAGGGCCCAGGAAACCTGTGATTTTTATTTCATGTTCAGCAACCTTTTGAAAAGGCAAAAGACAGTCACAAGAAATGCTGTTAATTAGAGCTATTCAAGCGTGGGTTGCCTGGGCAGAAGACACCCCTGTTTTGTGGCAGGAATGGTAAGAGACAGCATAGTTCAGAGAGTGGTGAGCCAGAGGTCTGGCCATCACTGGCATGACTTTGTCTGAAGTGGGGGTGCCTGGGTAAATGCTGACATCTCAAGTACCTCAGAAGCAGAAACAAAACCCTTGGGTAGAGGATGAGCCCTAGAAAGTTTCTAATCCACAGAGGAGAGTCTCTTTTTGCAGTAACTGAAAAAAAATCACCTGAAGATGTGTTAATAGGCAATGGGCCCTCAATTTAAGACACCACTCTTAGATCTGCTTTAATTATTGCTTGAAATAACATTCCTAGCTTTAAAAGAACCAGTAAGGCACTCTTATTCAAACAATCATACTAGCGATATTTGCTAGTGCAAAAATTCCAGAAAGGAGAAATAAAAGGCATACAGATTAGAAAGAAAGAAATAATGCTGTCTCTATCCTTCGACAAAATGACTATCTACGTAGGAAATCCCAAATGTCTACAAAAAAGCTATTGGTACTAATAGTGAGCTTAGCAAATTGCCGATACAAAGACAACATACAAAAAACAATAGCATGTCTATATACTAGCCATGGAATGGAAAATTAACATTTTTTTAAAAGTACTATTTACAGTGGCACCAAAAACATGACATTTAAATCTAACTCCTTGCTTCTCAAAGTGTGGTTTCAGACCAGCAGCAATGGCACTATCCGGTAGCCCTGTCCAACCAGAACCTGCATTAACAACATGCGCTGGCAATTCGATCCATGTACACACTAAAGTTTAAGAAGCACTGCGTTCGTGTGACTTTCACCTTCAGCGCTTCCCCAAACAAATCACCCTTATCCAAAGTCTTTCCCCTTATTTAGCAGCAAAGTGCATGCAAAGGAAACAATTAAATTATTTCAAAGATGTGTTTATTTCTCTGGGAGAGCCCTGTGTAATGGGCCCTAAAGCCATCTCTAAAGTCTGAATAAACTAAAGCAAGTAATTAGCTTAATTAACACCTACTCCTCCCAAAGGACCTAAACTTTGAGAGAGTAGCATATGGGAGTGGGGAGATAAACAGATGAAAACATTTTTTCTATAATGAAACTCATTTTAGAGAAAAGCAGCTAATCAATGTTAAAAGAGAAGAAGGGATTTAACCAAAACACACGCTGCCAAATGATTTTTTTAATAAAAATGTAAGTCTACTGCCCTCCTTACTGTTCAGCTTTTAAGATGCCACTCACCCTTCCCTCCTACCTCACTGAGTAATTTCCTCTAAGGTAGTTTTTAATTTATTTTATCTGTTCTCAAAGCAGAATTTACACACACACACACACACACACACACACACACACACACACAGCTGTTCTTTTGAGGGAGTTCCAACACATGACTATTTCCTGGGTTGAGCCAGGTCTGAGATATTTCTGTAAAATTACCAATAGTTTCCTTAGGTTTGTGTGTGTGTTTTATTTGTAAATCCAGTACCCAGGCCTTTTCTCCTCACGGGTCTCTGAACGATACCTCTCCCTTCAAGGTTCTGTAGAGGCCCTTGGCCTCCCATAAAAGGCTCTGTAGACTTCATCCAGGTTGAAAATGCTCCTTGACTTTCCTTCAGAAAGTCTATTTACAAAGCAGCAGAGCAGGGTGTGGCATAATGGATCCTGATGCCCGCACTTTCTTGACGACATCAGCAAGATGTTTCAGGGTAAGAGAAGGTACCATAAAATCAGACCATTCTGGAAGGAATCCAGTCTCTGGAAAGCTGAAGAAGAACTTGTTCTTCTTCATGACACAGTGAGGGGAGTCAGTGAGAACCATTCAGCTCAGCGACTGCCAACCTCCTTTGTGGACCCATTCCTGAGACATCACCTGAGCTTTCTGAGCACTTACTATTAAATAGTCCCAAAAGCCATCACCTCAACAATATCTCTAAGAGAATCACAATTCCCCATTTCACAATATTTAATAAGCAAGGACTCAAAACTTGTGATATTTGATAATTTAAAGGAAATATTACAGAGAAACATTCTACGAACCACTGGTCAGTAAACTCTGTCACTTCCACATGTGTTATAGTTGGGACTCCAGGGCTCATGCCACTGAATGTGGGAGAAGTGTCGCTCCCGTCTAACATCTGACATTCATTAGCATGCTCCATTTTTTAATACAGTGTTGACCAAATCAAACAGCTTTCTCCCCTCTGAAAGAAATTGACTGTGACTCATCCATTTGTACAGGACACCACAAAATGCTCTCTGTGTTTTGAAGGAATTAAGTGCCTGATTTAATCCACATGTCTTCCTCTGGAGTTTTAATTATTCATTTCTCCATGAGAGCAAAAGGTTGGACGCCTCAGGTTATTTATAGCTGGGCGACTGTGGAAGAACACAGAGTAGGAGGAGAGAGAAGAGAACCAGAGGAGAAATTCCATTAAAAATAAAGTGAACTCAGGCAGGAAGGCAGGAGAGCTCGAGACGAGAAAGTCAACAAGCAGGAGGGAAAGGAATTGGTGCACGAGGTGAAGGCAGAAGAAGATGAACTAGAAGGAGAAGCCCAATGACATCATTGTGAAATGGGGAGGGTAATAAGGAGAGGAGGGGAGCAAGCCCCACAAAAGGCACACAAGCAGACCTCATACCAGCAGGAGGAGTGTTTAATGCCCCCTGCACTTGTCATCACCTCTCAGCTCAGCCAGCACCTGCCTGCAGAGCCCAGGTGTGATCTGATCAGATCTGTCAGGTGGGTTATGTATGAAAGAAAATCTCATCAGTTCATAATGACTGGGGCATCCCCAGCCTCCTGGGAGTGCACTCTCACAGCTGTACAAGGCATGATCTGGTTTCTGAGTTAGGAGGTGGGATAATGAAGCCAAGGCCACATCTCTTCGGAAAAGTGTCTTCCTGTCCAGAAATGGAACAACCTGAATTTCAGGAGACCTGGAGAGTTTGCACTAGCATTCTTGAAATATTCTAAAATGTACAAAGCACCTGCTTCAAGAATGATGGAGACCTACATGTTGGTGATGAGATTGACTGGGTTACACCAAGAACTCTTAAATGGAAATAATAATACAGGGAGAACTCTGGGGTAAGGAGTGTCATCATCAGTGTAGACACTGACATTATGACCGGAAACACCTGCAACTCAAGTATGGTTACAAGTCCCTCTCTCCACTGTGGTTCCAATGTAACCTATTTTCACATCAAGGTCTCTGGATTCTAGCATGCCTCCAACTATCTAATTTGCCTGCCTGAAAAAAATTTCCCTGGATATTAAGTCTGTTTTTAACCAACAGTGGAAAGGGCAGGACACTCAGGAATAAAATTTTCAGACATTCTAACAGCTACTGTTAGCCTAAAGACTGAAACAAATTTTACAGATCAGATTCTGCCCAAACATTTCCCCTCCCCGACCCAGTCCCCAATGCACAGAGGGGTCTTCACATCTGAATATGTTTAAGGCTACAAGCAGGAGCCAGCAGGGGACTCATGAGAAACAGTCCACTTGAGGATGTAGCGTCTCATATTCATTTAGTTTTCCTTTATCTGGAAGCGATGTGACCTTGATAAAGTCCCTAAAATTCTCTGGGCCGTATTTTTCTTTATTTATATGAATACAAATGAAAGATCTGGCCTAGAAGAGAGAAAATGTGCATATTTATAGATAAAAATAACCAAAGCTTCAAGGACCCATAGCCAGGATTAGTGGAACTAACATACAGCCCAATATCTTTGATTTTAAGCACAGAGCCAGAGCTTATTTTTTTAATTGAAGTATAGTTGCTGTACAATATTAGCCAGAGATTCTTTTATTACATGCAGTATGGAGAACATTTCTACAGGTATGGAAGTCCTTTCTAGGTGGAATGTCCAGTATGGTCACAGGTATGAATATTAAAAAATTAGGTTAATGACAATAAAGTGGTGAGATTTGACAGGAAATTGAATGCTAAGCCAGAGTGTTAACATACATGATCTTGCAAGCAGCAGAGAAGGGCAGAAGTTTCTGAGGAAGAGAGTGACTTAAGGATAATGTGTTTCATGAAAAGCGATTTAAATTTCTAGAGTAACGGTGCTATCAGTGACAGAAGTAGGAACATTAAGAAAACAGCCATTTTTGAAATGACATTTTGAGTTTCATTTGTTGCCTTTTGAATCTAAAAAATGAGTAAGTCCTACAGAGGGAAACTTCTTTTCAGAAATTTGAGATATTGAAAATAGAGGAAAAGGTCATGCCTAGAAATATCAATTTAGTAATCACATGAGTATATGTCATTATTGAAAATGAGAGAATAGCTAGACTTTTCATCAGTTCGGGAACTTCAGCTGCAAGCAACAGGAACCCATTCAAGGCTATTTAAGAAAGAAATGTATTAGAAGGATATGAAATAGATCACAGAAGTAAAGGACTTCCTCTCCTCAACTAAACTGGAAGGATGATTAGACTGGAAACAAGACCTGTGTTCTTGTCCTGACTTTTGCACTCATTCCCTATGAAGCCTTGGT
The DNA here is from genome assembly GCF_964270905.1 of Leucopleurus acutus. Taxonomy (NCBI): domain Eukaryota; kingdom Metazoa; phylum Chordata; class Mammalia; order Artiodactyla; family Delphinidae; genus Leucopleurus; species Leucopleurus acutus. The sequence goes on along the minus strand of NC_139147.1, from coordinate 131,714,867 downwards.
CAACTTTCTTGATACTCCTTAGTTTCCTGGTCTCTGTAAAGTAGTAGGTAGGACCGGATGATACAGACGAGCCATTTTCAGTATGGAATTCTCAAATATTTGTATTTTCAAGAATTGTCTTCAGTGATACTGGGAAAGAATTTCCCAGGAAGGAACGGTAAGGTTTGGGAGAAAATGCAATCAAAAGACTTTTTCTATAGTGAGAATATCAGTGGGAGTGCCCACTAGTCTTCTAAGTTCTGACTCAATAGATCAGTTAGCATTTCTATATCATGTAGTCTCAAGCTAGGAATAATCTCTTTTCAGAGAGTTCAACATCAGATATAAAAATCCAGATTTTTCCATAGATGTTATTTCTACCATGTTCTAGATTCTAGAGTTGCAGATGACAAGTCTGATGCTAGTCTTGCTGTTTGGATCGTTTTGATTTTAGAAATCCAGATATGTCTCTTTTTTAATTAATCCTGCTCAGAATTCAGTGAAGGCCTTCAATTTATAGACTCAAGGTTTTTTTTTCAAAGTAAGGAAATTTTCTTTAATCATTTTTAAAAATAGCTGCCTCTCTACCACCTGTTCTTTTGTGGACCTTCTGGAATGCCTAGCGAGGATTTCAGACTGTCCTCTGGGTCTTTTGGCATCCCACCTTTTTTTTCATATTGTATATCCTTACCCTCTACTTTGAAATATTTCTTCTCAATCATCTTCCAAGCCACTCTTTTAGTTCTTAACAGCAATTATTCACTCTTTCAGTTGAACTACTACATTTTTAATTAAAAAACATAATTTTAAACCCAGTAACTTTTTTATGCAGTAAGAAAATCTTCCTAACTACTCTTATTATTATCATTGTCATTGGTCAGCCTGTATCTCTAGTGGCTCAGTTTCACTAGGCAACATCTGCTGTCCTCCTCCCTATGGTTGCACTACTCTGGCAAATCATGACTTACAATCTTTCCACACTCCTTCCACCTTCCAGCAATCAAGTAAGCATCACCCTAGGTGGTAAGAAACTTGCAACTAGTGGGAAGTGCAGCAGTCACTGGGGGCCAGTGAAACACTGGTCCATTTTCTATTCCTTCTCCCTGAGGAAGCCTCTGCATACAGACCTCCTGAGTTGCAAGACTTGGTTGTCTCCTCGACTTGAGGATTTGAGGATTTCATCCCAACCAATTAACTCCCTAGCAGTTACTCAGGGTCCAGGAAGATCCATCAGGCCCATCATCAAAGACCACATTTGGACTCCTTCCTTAAGTAGATCCTTTCATCTCTCCTATGCCCATCCCTAACCACTCTTTTCCCCTGGCCTCGCAGCCTCTGTATTTCCTAGAACCTATCTAGCCCAAAGGGGAATAAGGTCCAGATCTTTCTCTCTTATCCAGAAATCCCAGGAAAAGTGGCCTCAATAATACCTCCAGTGTCAATCCCATCTGCAACTTGGCGCAGCAGAAGTAGATAATTTGGACTCAAGAGGGATTGACATGAAGGATATACCTTCAGGAAGCATCTTCCCAGAATCCCTTACCTCAAAGTGTCCCTTGAACTCAAATGCTGTTTAAGTGTAACTAAAAAGATCAAAGTCCAAGTTTCTAAAGCATATAACATAGGGTGATTATTCATATTACAGAAAAACTCTGTTTTGCAAAATGTTACATTACAGAGTAGCTAGCACCTCCTTAGAATTACAATAGCCTGATGTTTTAAAAAAATTACCTGATGTAGATAGCTAGTGGGAAGCAGCCGCATGGCACAGGGATATTGGCTCGGTGCTTTGTGACAGCCTGGAGGGGTGGGATAGGGAGGGTGGGAGGGAGGGAGACGCAACAGGGAAGACATATGGGAACATATGTTTATGTATGACTGATTCACTTTGTTATAAAGCAGAAACTAACACACCATTGTAAAGCAATTATACCCCAATAAAGATGTTAAAAAAAAAAAGACACAGACGTAGAGAATGGACTTGAGGACATGTGTAGTGGGAAGGGTAAGCTGGGATGAAGTGAGAGAGTGGCATGGACATACATAAAGTTCCAAATGTAAAACAGATAGCTAGTGGGAAGCAGCTGCATAGCACAGGGAGATCAACTCCGTTCTTTGTTGCTACCTAGAGGAGTGGGTTAGGGAGGGTGGGAGGGAGACGCAAGAGGGAGGAGATATGGGGATATATGTATATGTATAGCTGATTCGCTGTGTTATGGAGCAGAACATAACACACTATTGTGAAGCAATTATACTCCAATAAAAATGTTAAAAAAAAAAATTACCTGATGAATGCTTGGTCTTTCGTGCTTATGCCTAGTGCAGAAAGAGAAGCCCACGTATGATTCCCCTCATCCTTCATCAAGCTGCTCTAGATTGTCTTGATGCTATCATTTTCCTTTCCCTCAAACCAAGGAATTTACCAGACATGGTTAGGTTCAACTTGGGCACTGAGCAAGGCCTTAATACATGGATCCAGTTCTTTCGGAGACGAGTAAACAGTGAAAGGCACAGTGGAAGCTGGTTGCTTGAGTTTGGTCTCCAAATAAGCAGATTCTTTGCTGAGCACTGTGATAGGCCCAAGGCTGAGGGGGTAGCATTGTTGTGTGGACTATGCACAACTTCAACCATAACTTCTGCCTCGCCTCTTTTCATACCTCTGCCTATACTACTCAGGACACAAGCACACCAGTGGCCAAGGCAGAAAGAAGCCGATCCTGGGAGGATTCTCCTCCAATGTCCGCCCTGGTTGTCCATTTCTTTTGTAGAGTATTGGAAGATACGAGGACCCCTTCTCAACTCACAGGATGGGCAGGTCCAGTTCTTTGCTCCCAGATAGTACAAGGTCAGCTGGCCTGAGAAAGGAAGAACCTGGAGGTAGATGTCACCAGGAATTCTTCCTTTCTTGTCCCTCTCTACCACTCCAGGACTCTAAGAGCATAAAACGCTGACTTTTCCTTCCCTTGAAATTCAAAGATCTCCTATTTCTGTGGCTGCAGGTATCCAAGATGACAATTCCTGAACAAGACAAGAAATCCATGTCCAGTTGCCAACCCCACCCGACTAACTGCCCTGTAAAGTAAGTGCTTCCTATTTCACCCTTACCCCCTGAATCAGGATAACTGCTAGTAACTAAATTTGGAGAAATACATTTTAGCACGATTAAACACCAGGTTAATGAGCCAATCTTTTCACAACAGCTTACAAGTGTGTTTTCCATTTTGCCACCAGCAACTTCCCCCTGGATATCAAGGCAGAGGGCAGATGTCTCACATCTGCAGCTGTGACACATTTTTACCCAGGTTTTGAACATGTTTAAGGAATTGAATTAACTGCCTTCATATGACAAGGCAGGAAAGAAGACATTTTCCAGAGTGGCATTTTCTTAAGAGTTGCTGATCTACCAAGGAACTGTTATCATCTGCTCATCCCTCAAATAGATAGTGTGCACTTGTAATATGTTGAGTACTGAGGATAAAACAATGAGTAAGGTGGATGGGCCTAGAAATTAGGAATTTAATGTATTCATTCCTGTATTCACTTCTTCATCAAATGTTTATTGACTATCTACTACATACAATGCCATTTTTGACTGCAGAATTATCTAAAACTATTAAAGCTTAAACTGTCATTAAGCACTTTATAGAATGAGAAAAGTAAAGCAGAGAGACCCTATCTCTAGCTTACATTAGGCGAAAACAAAATTATCAGAACGAGAAATTCTATGCAGATTATTACGAAAGAGTCATGTGCTGAAGAGGGACTAGGTGATTACTTTAGAACAGGCGGTCAGGGAAGGCTATGATTTGAGTGATACAAAAGAGACAGTTACATATAATAAGGGGCAAAAGTATTTCATACACAGAGAACAGCATTCCAAACACAGGAAAGAGCTGGTGCCAGGCTATAAGGCAGGGAAAAGCTTGGTATGTCTGAGGATGAAAAAGGATTTCTATGACCCAGAAATCTCATCTGAGGTGTCTGTCCAAGGTGAAGAAGATAGCTTTGTACACAAACATACGTGGATAACAGCAACGTATGTCACAACATCCAGCAGCTAAGGCAAGACAAAGTGTGGAATTCTACTCAGCAATGAAAAGGAATGAGTTTGTAAGAACATGGATAAACCTTAGGAACACTGTGTTTAGTGAGCAAGCCTTATGCAAAAGACAGTACATGCAGCATTCCATTTATATGATGAACTCTAGTTCAATATATTTTGAGTAATTAGGTAGAAATGTACTGATGACTTCATTTTACTTTTTTTTTTTTTTTGGCTGCTGCACAGCTTGTGGGATCTTAGTTCCCCAGGCCCTTGGCAGCAAAAGCATGGAGTTCTAACCATTGGACAACCACGGAGTTCCCTATCACTGTTTTATTTATTTACTTATTTATTTAGCCATGCTGCGTGACATGCAGGATCTTAGTTCCCCAATCAGGGATCAAACCCATGCCCCTGCAGTGGAAGCACGGAGTCTTAACCACTGGACCACCAGGGAAGTCCCTTCATTTTACTTTTAAATGCACCAAAATATAAGATGGATTAATAGACAGAAGAGTGAACAAATGAATAGATTATGTGATAATGCAATTAAACTAAAATTTTTAACAGTAGAACCAAATTGGTGGGTACACAGGTATTTACTGTAAAATTCTTTCAACTTTGCTGATATTTAAAATTTTTCATAATAAAAGCTTGGGAAAGAAAAGAAGGCCAGTGCAGCTAGAGTACCCTAATGTGATGGAGACAAGTATTGATCAAATAATTCACACAAATAAATGTATTTCACTAATGTGATTTTTGCTTGAAAATGATACTTCTCTCCCTCCATTCAATTGGTTTCATGGTTTCTAGTTAGTAAACAATAAATTCTATAGTCACATATCATTTGCAGATTGATACAGAAACAATATACAGTGAACACTCACTACATCTTAGGCACTATGCTGAAGGAAATAGGGCAGAAGTATGAGTTATTTATTCCCAACAAGAAATCTGTAGAGGTAGTTGGGATGGTTGGACCAACTCATATGAAATAATCAGAGAACAAGATAGGGCAGATAAAAAGATAATGCTACCATAAAAAAAATGGGATTTAAAGAAGAAGGCAGCTGACAAGAGGGGTAGCTGAGTAGACCCAGAAAGAAAGATGATGAAATTTGGTTCAGCTGTAGAATCTAGATAATCAGTGGAGAGAAGGCAGTGTGAGGTGTCCCGGTCACATGTGATGTTTATTAAGTACCCACTATGCTGTAAGCATAGTACATTACATTAATTTAACAAATATTTACTTTATCCTCAAGTGACAGAAGTAAAACAGGGCACAATTTTTTCTTTACTTAATAGATCTTACATCCTAATGGGTTGGGAAAGAGGGAGTGACAGTCAATAAACAAGATAAATAAATGTCCAGCTTAATGGCAGTGATAAGAGCTAAGACAAAGAATAAACAGGGAAGAAAGGATGCAAAGTGTTAAGGGGAGCAGTAACATTTTAGATATGGTAAACTCATTGAGGAGGGAATTCTTAAGTAAAAACATAAAAGAATTAGAGAGCTGATGATTAGGGTTTGGGGAGGAAAACAAGTCCAGGCAGACAGAACACACAAGGGCAAAAGTCCTAAGGTAGGAGCATTTCAAATATCTTATACAAATGTCAGAAAAAGGAGAAGACATTATTATCTCACTTAGTCCCACAGCCATTAACCCTATGAGCTAGTTGTGTTCTATAATCATCCACATTTGATAGATGAGAAAACTAAGGCACAGAAATGTTAAAATAGCCTCAATCCACTCAAAACAAACCCTCAGTAGAATTAGTCATGACCATGTCAGAACAAAGTTGCTTTACACAACTAACTGAGGAACAACCATTGATAGGAAGGTGCTGGAACCCACCAAAAAAATACTCCACATCCAAAGACAAAGGAGAAGGCACAATGAGATGGTAACAGGGATGCAATCACAATAAAATCAAATCCCATACCCACTGGGTGGGTGACCCACAAACTGGAGAACAATTATACCACAGAAGTTTTCTCACTGTAGTAAAGGCTCTGAGCCCCACGTCAGGCTTCCCAGCCTGGGGGTCTGGCAACAGGACTAGGAATCCCCAGGGAATCTGAATTTGAAGGCCAGTGGGGTTTGATTGCAGGACTTCCACAGGACTGGGGGACAAAGAGATTCCATTCTTGGAGGGCACACACAAAGTATTGTCTGCACCAGGACTGGAGGAAAGGAGCAGTGACCTCATAGAAGACTGAACCAAACCTACTTGCTAGTGTAGTGAGTCTCCTGCAGAGGTGGGGGGGTAGTGGCTGTGGCTCACTGCAGGGACAAGGGCACTGGCAGCAGCAGTTCTGGGCAGTACCCATTGGAGTGAGCCCTCCTGGAGGCCACCACTAAGCCCCACCCATATAGACTGTAGACTCCAGTGCTGGGTCACCTCAGGCCAAACAACTAACAGGGAGGGAACACAACCCCACTCATCAGCAGACAGGCATATTAAAGTTTTACTGAGCACAGTCCTGCAATCAGAGCAATATCTAGTTCTACCCACCACCAGTCCCTCCCATCAGGAAGCTTGCACAAGCCTCTTGGACAGTCTCATCCACCAGAGGGCAGACAGCAGAAGCAAGAAGAACTACAATCCTACAGCCTGCAGAAAGAAAACCACAATCACAGAAAGTTAGATAAAATGAAAAGGTAAAGGATTATGTCCCAGATGAAGGAACAAGATAAAACCCCAGTAAAACAACTAAATGAAGTGGACATAGTCAACCTTCCGGAAAAAGAATTCAGAATAATGATAATGAAGATGATCTAGGACCTCAGAAAAAGAATAGAGGCAAAGATTGAGAAGATGTAAGAAATGTTACCAAAGACCCAGAAGAACTAAAGAACAAGCAAACAGAGATGAATGATACAATAACTGAAATGAAAAATACACTAGAAGGAATCAATAACAGAATAATGAGGCAGAAGAATGGAAAAGTGACCTGGAAGACAGAATGGTGGAAATCACTGCCATGGAACAGAATAAAGAAAAAAGAATGAAGAGAAATGAAGACAGCCTAAGAGACCTTTGGGACAACATTAAATGCACCAACATTTGCATTATAGGGGTCCCAGAAAGAGAGGAGAAAGTGAAAGGACCTGGGAAAATATTTGAAGAGACAATAGATGAAAAATTCCCTAACATGGGAAAGGAAACAGTCAGCTGAGTCCAGGAAATGCAGAGAGTCCCAGGCAGGATAAACCCAAGGAGGAACACACCAAGACACATAGTAATCAAACTGACAAAAATTAAAGACAAAGAAAAAATATTAAAAGCAACAAGAGAAAAATGACAATACACAAGGGAACTCCAATAAGGTTATCAGCTGATTTCTCAGCAGTAACTCTGCAAGTCAGAAGGGAGTGGCACAATATACTTAAAGTGATGAAAGGGAAGAACCTACAAACAAGAATACTCTAACCAGCAAAGATCTCATTCAGATTTGATGGAGAAATCAAAAGCTTTATAGACAAGCAAAAGCTAAGAGAATTCAGCACCACCAGAGCAGCTTTGCACCAAATGCTAAAGGAACTCCTCTAGGTAGGAAAGAGACTAGCAACTTAAACACACACACACACACACACACACACACACACACACACACACACACAAACAGAACTTGCACATATATAGACTGTTATATCAAAACCTCATGGGAACAGCAAACCCAAAAACTACAATAGATACACACACAAAAAGAAAAAGCAACACAAACACAAAACTAAAGATGTTCATCAAACAACAAGAGAAGAAAACAAAAGAGGAAGGGAAGAAAAAAGACCTACAAAACAAACCCAAAACAATTAAGAAAATGGCAATAGGAATACACATATTGATAATTACCTTAAATGTAAATGGAATAAATGTGCCAACCAAAATACACAGACTGGCTGAGTGGATACAAAAACAAGACTGGTATATATGCTGTCTGCAAGAGACCCATCTCAGACCTAGGGACACATACACACTGAAAGTGAGGGGAAGGAAGAAGGTATTCCATGGAAATGGGAATCAAAAGAAAGCTGGAGTAGCAATACACACATCAGAGAAAATAGACTTTAAAATAAAGACTGTTGCAAGATACAAAGAAAGGCACTACACAATGAGCAAGGGATCAATCCAAGAAGAAGATATAACAATTGTAAATATATATGCACCAACACAGGATCACCTCAATATATAAGGCAAGTACTATCAGCCATAAAGGGAGAAATTGACAGTAATGCAATAATACCGGCGAATTTTAACACCCCACTTTCATCAATGGACAGATCATCCAGACAGAAAATCAATAAGGAAACACAGGCCTTAAATAACACATTAGATCAGATAGAATTAATTGATATTTATAGAACATTCCATCCAAAAGCAGGAGAATACACATTCTTCTCAGGGGCACACGGAACATTCTCCAGGATTGATACATGCTGCGACACAAGGCAAGCCTCAGTAAATTTAAGAAAACTAAAATCATATCAAGGAACTTTCCAATCATAATGCTATGATACTGGAAATAAACTAGAAGAAAAAAACACAAACATGTGGAGGTTAAATGATAGGCTACTAAACATCCAATGGATCGCTGAAGAAATTAAAGAGGAAATCAAAAAATACCTAGAGACAAATGAAAATGAAAGCAAAATGACCCCAAACCTGTGGGAAGCAGCAAAACCAGTTCTAAGAGAGAAGTTTATAGCAATACAATCTTACCTCAGGACAAAAGAAAAATCTCAAATAAACAACCTAACCTTACACCTTAATCAACTAGAGAAAGAAGAACAAACAAAACCTAAAGTTAGTAGAAGGAAAGAAATCATAAAGATTGGAGCAGAAATAAATTAAATAGAGACAAAGAAAACAATAGCAAAGGTCAATGAAACTAAAAGCTGGTTCTTTGAAGAGGTAAACAAAATTGATAAACCTTTATCCAGAATCATCAAGAAAAACAGGTAAGGTCTCATATCACTAAAATTAGAAATGGAAAAGGAGAAGTTACAACTGACACTACAGAAATACAAAGGATCATAAGAGACTACTACAAGCAACCCTATGCCAATAAAATGGACAAACTGGAAGAAATGGACAAAGGTACAGCTACTGTACCTTAGAAAGGTACAGTCTCCCAAGACTGAACCAGGAAGAAATAGAAAATATGAACAGACCAATCACAAGCACTGAAATTGAAAGTGTGATTAAAAGACTCCCAACAAACAAAAGTCCAGGACCTGATGGATTCACACATTGATTGTGATTCACACAGTTGATTGATTCACATCAAACATTTAAAGAAGAGCTAACACCTGTCCTTCTGAAACTGTTCCTAAAAATTGCAGAGGAAGGAAAACTCCCAAACTCATTTTATGAGGTCACTATCACCCTGATACAAAAACCAGACAAAGATACCACACAAAAAAGGAAAATTATAGGTCAATATCACTGATGAACATAGATGCAAAAATCCTCAACAAAATACTAGGAATCCGAATCCAACAATACATTAAAAGGATCATACACCATGATCAAGTGGGATTTATTCCAGGGATGCAAGGATTTTTCAGTATCTGCAAATCAATCAGTGTGATACACCACATCAACAAATTGAAGGATAAAACTAACATGATCATCCAATAGATGCCAAAAATTTTTTTGACAAAATTCAGCATCCATTTATGGTAAAAACTCTCCAGAAAGTGGCATTGAGGGAACATACCTCAACATAATAAATGCCATATACAACAAACCTACGGCTAACATCATACTCAATGATGAAAAGCTGCAAACATTTCTTCTAAGATCAGGAACAAGACAGGGATGTCCACTCTCACCAGTTTTATTCAACATAGTTTTGGAAGTCCTAGCTATGGCAATCAGAGAAGAAAAAGAAATAAAAGGAATACAAATTGGAAATGAAGAAGTTAAACTGTCACTCTTTGTAGATGACATGATACTATACATAGAAGATCCTAAAGATGTTACCAGAAAACTACTAGAGCTCATCAATGAATTTGGTAATGTCGCATGTTACAAAATTAATACACAGAAATCTGTTGCATTTCTATACACTAACAATGAAAGATCAGAAAGAGAAATTTGAGGAAAAATTCAATTTACCATTGCATCAAAAAGAATAAAATACCTAGGAATAAACCTACCTAAGGAGACAAAAGACCTATACTCTGAAAACTATAAGATGCTGATGAAAGAAATCAAAGAAGACACTAACAGATGGAAAGATATACCATGTTCATGGATTGGAAGAATGAATATTTTCAAAATGACTATACTATCTAAGGCAATCTACAGATTGAATGCAATCCCCGTCAAATTACCAATGGCATTTTTCACAGAACTGGAACAAAAAAATCTTAAAATTTGTATGGAGACACAAAAGACCCCAAATAGCCAAAGCAATCTTGAGAAAGAAAAATGGTGCTGGAGGAATCAGACTCCCTGACTTCAGACTATACTACAAAGCTACAGTTATCAAAACAGTATGGTACTGGCACAAAAAATAAATATAGATCAATGCAACAGGATAGAAAGCCCAGAAATAAAACCAGGCACCTATGGTCAATTAATCTACAACAAAAGAGGCAAGACTACATAATGGTGGAGGTAGTCTCTTCAACAAATAGTGCTGGGAAAACTGGACAGCTACATGTGAGAAAATGAAATTAGATCATTCTTTAGCACCATACACAAAAATAAGCTCAAAATGGATTAGAGACCTAAATGTAAGACTGGACACTATAAAACTCCTAGAGGAAAACATAGGCAGAACGCTCTCTGATATAAATTGCAGCAATATCTTTTTCAATGCACCTCCGAGAATAAATGGAAATAAAAACAAAAATAAACAAATGGGACCTAATTAAACTCAAAAGCTTTTGTGCAGCAAAGGAAACCATAAACAAAACAAAAAGACAACCAACAGATTGGGAGAAAATATTTGCAAATGATGTGATCAACAAGGGATTAGTCTCCAAAATTTACAAACAGCTCATGAGGTTTAATATCATCAAAACAAACAACCCAATCAAAAAAGGGCAGAAGACCAAAGTAGACATTTCTCAAAGAAGACATACAGATGACCAAGAGGCACCTGAAAAGATGTTTAACATCGCTAATTATTAGATAAATGCAAATCAAAAGTACAATGAGATATTACCTCCAGTCAGAATGGCCATCATCAAAAAATCCACAAGCAATAAATGCTGGAGTGGGTGTGGAGAGAAGGGAACCCTCCAACACTGTTGATGGGAATGTAAATTAGTGCAGCCACTATGAAGAACAGTATGGAGGTCCCTTTAAAAAACTAAAAATAGAGCTACACTAGGACCCTGCAATCTCACTCCTGGGCATATATCTGGAGAAAAACATGATCCGAAAGGATACATGCACCCCAATGTTCACTGCAGCACTGTTTACAATAGCCAAGACATAGAAGCAACCTAAAGGTCCATTGACAGAGAAATGGATAAAGAAGATGTGGTACATATATACAATGGAATATTAGCCATTTAAAAGAATGAAATAATGTCATTTGCAGCAACATGGATGGACCTAGAGATTGTCATACTGAGTGAAGTCAGTCAGGCAGAGAAAGAGAAATTTCATATGATATCCCTTATATGCCGACTCTAAAAAGAAATGATACAAATGATCTTATTTACAAAACAGAAACAGACTCACAGACTTAGAGAAGGAACTTATGGTTACCAGGGGGGGAAGGATGGGGGGAAGGGAGAGTTTGGGATCGACATGTACACACTGGTATATGTTAAATGGATAACCAAAAAGGACCTACTATAAAGCACAGAAAACTCTGCTCAATGTTATGTGGCAGGCTGGATGGGATGGGAGTTTGGGGGAGAATTGATATATGTATATGTAGGGCTGAGTCCCTTTGCCGTGCACCTGAAACTAGCACAACATTGTTAATCAGCTATACTCCAATATAAAATAAAAAGTTTAAAGAAAAAAAGAACAAAGTTGCTTTCATGTACAATTATAGTATCTGTTCTTCACTTTGTAGATGCAAGTGTTACAGGGAGAAAAAAGTCTAAGCTTCCAAATATTAAAATCTGATCAAGAAAGCAAAGCAAATTCAACTAAATACTGATACCAAATGATTTGTTTTTCTGGCTAGAGAACAAGACAGTTAACTAAGTCGACCAAAAGATTACTCAATTTGACCAGATGAAGATCTTGATTGATCTTGATTCAGAAAATGCAGCATAAGACACTTCCATGAAGGGGCAGTGGGGGAATCGCACCCAAGTACTGTGAGTAGATAATGTCAGCAATGCGGTTGGTTGCTTTAATCAACAGACCACAGATGACATGATAAAGGGAACCTGTCTGCAAATAAAAACTATAAATACATCACAAATACAATGGAGCAACTGTTAACAAACAGAAATTCCAAGCCTGCTGGCCTGGACCATATGAAATACCTGGTGCCCTGTAGTTCTCAGCATTTAGAAAAAATTCCATCCATACTGAGTATGGACACAAAGCAACAATTCCTAAAAACAGTTCCACACCTGGATGAAGTGGATGGAAGGCCAGTTCACACCTTCCTCCTTCCATGCACTCCACAAATGAGGCAGACATCCAGAGACTTGGGGACTACATCAAGGCTAAAACCCATATCCATCAGTCACACCACTGCCCTCCAAGTCACAGACATTGTTTAAGGCTTGCCCAGTGCAAGAAATTATTGTATGTTAACTCTGGTAACCCATGTGCAACTGAATTCATTTTTCTAACTTCCCTAGGTCAGCCTCTGCTGAATAGTTTTTCCCATGTGTGATCCATTCCAAACACTTTTATTTTCCTTAAACAGGTTATGTTTTTCCCAGTGAGTCCTGGGCTCCTTTCCAAAGGAATGATATCACTGCAGACATGGCAGCACCAGCTAATAAAACCCATTAGGCTGCCAATCTCATCATCACCTCTGCCACGCCCACGTGGCAACAGCCTCCCAGAGCTGCTTTCTCAACTTCCTTTATTTGCCCCATTCGTCATCTCAATAACACACCATGGCATTCAGAACAGAATCTGAACGGGCCAAAGACCAATTGCTGTAGAGATGGGGATATTAAATTAAACCCATACCTCAGCAGAAAACCTCAGAGGGCCGCAGGAAGAAGAGGTTAGTGACAGGGACCAAAGCTCTCATTAATAGGTAGCTGACTTGTCACTTTCATGGGGGAGTCTTGCAAGGAGTTGGACTCTGATTTAAGCAGGAAGATAAGGCATGACATTCCAGAGAAACTGCTTCAATTTTTCTTGCCACATTTAACTCAAATGCCTAAGCCTTTTTTATTCTTTTTATTTTTTGCCAAGTTAGATCACATCATAAACTGTATGTAGACTATGACAAGAAAATCATTATTAAGCACCAGTCTACATGAAGTATTGGTCTTTGTCCTGCAGAAGCTTACAACTTAGGAAATTAGGGCTGCAGCATTTAGGTGAGGATGTGTGTTTCTGATAAGCCTGCAGAAAATGAGCCCACAGTGCCCATTTGGGCACTTCTGTCCCTGACTTAAACAAAGAAACAGAAAGAAACTCAACCATGAATCAATCTCTTTGTTATTTGTACATCAAAGGCTATATTAAAAAAATCATCCTTTGCAACAGATAAAAATTTAAATATCAATAGAAGAATGTATCAAGAAGCCAAGCTTTGTCAATATCCTTCTTTTTTTTTTTCCAGTATCCTTTTGATAGCCTGATGACCCCAGTGAAGACAACTCAAAAGTGAGGTCCTACAATCAGCAGTCTCAGCATCTACTGAAAACTTGCTGAAATGCAGACTCTCAGGCCTCACTCCAGACCTACCAAGACAGAATCTGCATTTTTTCAAGATTCCCAGGTGATCTGTATGCACTTTGGGGCTCAAGAAACTCTGCGTTCAATGAGAGAGTTCTTGGGTTTTGAACAGAACTCATCATCACGAACTCGCCCTGCTGGTCTGCCCAGCACTGGTAAACACGCACACCTCGCTGTAAGCCACACAGCCACACAGGCTGTGCAGGTGACATCACAGGTGCCCTTTGAGGGACTCCATGCAGTTAAGGAGATAAGTAAAGGAGGACAGGGGAGTGGGGGCATCTGTCACAGAGAGCAACTCCTCAGTCTACTTGTGATGACTGTCTCTGGTCGGAAGGCTTTGAGCTGTCAGTCTGATCAGCCTCTTCAGTAAGCCCTCATCAGTCAGCTCATCTTCTGCTGACCCTGCACCTTGCCTGGGTCATTTGTTCCTAGGGATCAAGCAAGTGGAGCCCAGATCTCCTTCCTCTCATGACTCAGACAGCTGGGATTATGATGACCTTGACAGACATGGGCTCCCTTTCTCTCCTGCTTCCAAGGGAAGCCATCCTCACCTCCTGCTCCCAGGTGGCAGACCTTCTGCTCACCCTCAGCACTCCGTACCCAGGTGATGCGTCAGTAGGAATCAGACCCCAGCAGGTGCGTTATCCTGTCCTTGTGTGAACCATCTTTTTTAGCACATTTCCCAAGAGGCAAGTGATTAAATTAAAATTCAACTAATATCTCTCTTTTCCATCCAAATTCATTGGGATCTGGGAAAGTAAAAAGTTACTTGAATAAAAAGAGTCATAGAGGTCCTGATTAAAAAGACAAGCCTGCTGACAGCTAGGGGCCATGGCAGCTGAGATGCTGAAACTCGCCAGCACCAGCATTTTAACTGCAAGATGACATTCATCAGAAGATACCAAATTAACTATCCAGGAAGAGCAGACGGGGACAGTGATATAGGGACTAGCTGACCCTAATTTAACTGGATTTCACGGTGGAAATGATGGTTCCCTCATCTCTGGATGGCATCTCTCTCCCTTCCTGCTCTCCATACCCTTTTCTCAACATTGCCTCCAAGTTCTAAATGACTTGAAAAAGGAAACAGAGGGAATAATCTATAATAAGCACCATTTAATTCTGTGCTGTGAGACAGAATTACAAGAAACACATAAGCACTTTTAAATATCCATCCTATATTTATATCTATATCTAAAATGTATTTTTTCTGATTATAATATATCTGAGCAAAAAATTATGTTAATCTTTAAAAAGATATTTTGGTAAAAAAATGTTTGTAAAATTCAAAAAAGTATAGAGAAGAAAACAAAATAATCATTAGGCTCAGAGACTATGGCTGTCAAGATTTTGATTTGCAGTATGGAGTGTGTGTCTGTGTATGTGTGTAGAACAGAGACAGGGTGACACAGACAGCAATTATCAGAGAGACAGAGAAATTTGGAATCATAATATATATAGTTTTATATTTTGTTAGGTTCACTTAGCATTGTTTTGTGAAGGATTTTAACAATCTGTTGGAAAATATTTTTACACTGACGTTTAAAAAAATTGAGAACTCCAGTTAAGGCATCCTTTGAGACAGTATCAAGAAAATAGAACAATTTCCTGAGCTAAAACATCCTTGATGGTTTAGAAGAAATACTTTATCCTTTAAAAAAATTGTAGTTACTGGCATAGCCAACATATAGAAACTTAAAATAGCCAGAGTTAGACATGAGTCACTGTGGTTAAACATATGGAATTGAAATTAGTATAATTTGCCAAATGGAACTGCAAGTCCATGAAAGTGTTCTGAAGAAATATCACAGTATTATAACTGTTACCTTTAACCTTTTCTGTAACTCAGTAGATGAAATAAAACAAAGGACCACCAGTGGACTAGAGTCTTCAAGATCAATTACATCTAAATTTCCTCTTCTGTGCACAGGGCAGAATTCCTCTTCTCCACCTTCTTTGCTGTCTGGGAGCATATGACTAATTCCAGCTGGTAGGGTGTGACCAGTATGATGTGTGTCTCTTCAATGACCAGGGCAGGACAGTCCCAGCACCCAGATGCCCCCACTGTGGTGACTATTAAAGGATCTTGCATTGAAATGGCAGAGCCAAAGGTCAAGGCATTTCTTGCACCACTGGTGATGGGGGGCAGCTGCTTGGAGGTTCAAAGCCATTGGATTATTTGTCAAGTTAGCACAACCTGTATTATCCTGACTAATACAGTCACCAAAACAAAACAAAACAATAAAATGAATGAATGTTCCATTCCTATCATATGTACATAAGAGCTTTAGGCCTCTATGCTTCACAGAAGGAAGGAAACACTCTGCTAACACACCCTTTCCCCCATCTGCCCACTTGATAAAACAGTCAGAATGTGTGATGAGATCAGAGAGGACAGACTCCAGGATCAGTTACATTCTCTGATATTCGAATATCTAGTAGGCACTTGCTAAGGGAAACCACTTTGCAGGGGCTTCTAGGAAGAAAGAAATTGATTAGGGACAGTCTTTGCCTTCTAGAAGTTTAAAGCCTAACAGAGAAGAAAGCCATGAGTACAAAGATAGAGCACTTCTAACAGCTGTGTGACTCTGGAGAGTCATTTGCCTCTAAGCCTCAGCTCCATCATCTGTCAAATGGGCAGAAGACAGTGCCTTCCTCACCAGAGCGCTAAGAGAACAGAACACCTAGCACAGCACCCAACACAGTAATCACTCATTAAATACTTATTGTTGTTTTTATTTACCTGTAGGGGATATTATTCAACACAGAATTGTTCCTCCTTCTATTTAAGAAAAGTAGTCCCTCCCTGAGTGTCAAAATATATGTTATTAAACAAAGAGTGTGGGCTACACAGCAGACAGTCCAGAGATGAAAAGATTGAACAAATACCCTGGGTCCTGGGACTTCTGAAGACCTCAGTTTCATCGACAATAAAATTAAGATAATAATATCTCATTTGCAGGACCCTTGGAAGGAATTAAGGAAAACAAGCACATAACTCAGAAATATAATTCTCTTCCTCACCCCTCCCCTTCTTTCTTTAAGATAACCAGAACAAAAGATGTAAAGCCTGTTTACAAGTGTAAGTAGATAATCTCTAAGACTCCTACAGGCTCTGGAATTCAGAGAGAAGTACAGCATAAGAAGCGGGATGTTTCCAAAGCAGGAAGACTGCATTCCCCTTCCAAAGCCATACAACTCGTAATCCTTCCAAAGCATACAATTCGTAATGCTCCGTTTCCTGAAACTTTAAAATTGTATTCACTGTTAGCCACAATTCTTTTTAACCTGACATAAAGTTTTCTTTCACCTTTTGTAGTTCTCTAGATTGAACTGTTATATTAAAAACTTGATTGAGAAATAAACTGCCTTTAAGAGCAACCAGCAATCAGGAGCAGTCAGTCGACCCCCTCTCCTGCTGATTTCCTGGATCACACAGGAGTGTGAAGTGCCAAGACTTCAGGGGGCAGTGGGGGGAAGGCCCTGTTAGTTCACAGTCATGACATGACACCAACATGGCATTGCATTATCCAGCTAATTGCTGGGTCAGGAATGGAGAGAGATTAAACTTAGTTATTTAATAACTAAGAAAGAGCACATCTGAGCTGGATGTCATCTCCCGGCCAAGAGGCTGACTGCTACAATAATAGTTCCTCACTCCAGTGCCGTTATCTTTTCTTGTTATTAATTTTGTAAATAATACATATGGTGTATTCATCACCTCTACCAGATGGGTTTTTCTGGTATCTTGGATCCAAGCTTCTCTTGAGGAGAGGAGAATGGAGAGCTAAGATGTGAGATGTGAGACGGGGCAAGGGTCTCACCGAGCATGTGACTTGAAGCTCAAAATCTGGAAAAGCAATCATTTCAGCGTCTCCACTTCTCCTTTTGACCCCAGAGACTCAAGCATTTGGTTCAAAGAAAAGACAAGACCTAAACCATGAAGTTTCATTTCTAGCTACTGTTTTCTATTCTCCAAACAGGAACTCTGGAGTCAGAGGGCTCTGCATTCCAATTGCGAGTCCCCTCCACTTCTACTGACTCCCTCTGTGAACCTGGGCAGGTAACAACCTCACTGAATCCCCAAGTCCATGTCTGCATAATGGAGAAAACACCACTTAAATAGTGGAGCGTTGGGAGGATTGAATGAGGTTACATGTGAAATTCTTGGCACATGAGCACAGAGGCTGTGCCACAGTTTGAATGGCATACCTTGGAGTGCAGTATGAAACCTGCACAACTGTACATGGCAGACCCTCCATTCATGCAACAATTCATCCATTCAAACATTCATATACTATGTATGTTCCAGGCACTATGCTCTCAACTTCCCTTAATAAGCCTTAATGAATTATTCATCCATAAATTTATTCTAAACCAATTCTTGGATTTCCATGACACTTGTCATGGTTTTGTATTTTCTGTCTCAGTCAATTGCTCATGTGTCAGTTACCCAACAAACCCATCACGTTGCCATATTTCACTGTTTCTTTTCATCACTACATGCTGCTCCCCTAATCACCCAACACAGAGCGTGACACGAAGTCAGTTCACAGTGGGTATCTCTGCCACAGGATGGAACATCTTTCCCGGAGGCAAGGCTGCAGCAGACTTGGCATGTAGACAATCAGCAAGCAGCTTCGTCTGTTTTCATTGCTGGATCCCCAGCCCTTGGATCTGTGTCTGGCACACAGTACATACTTCCTAAATGTTTACAGGAGTGAATGGAAAACAGGAGCCCTTATGTGAAAATAATTAGATTCCTGAAAGATCACGTATTATTCCTTATTGAATGAGGATTAAGAGAGAGTATTTCAAAATGGAAAACATCCACATCCAGTCCCAAGAGTAAACTGGAGGAAGTATGAGGTATAACAACATAATTATTGAAGAGTAATCTAAGAAAATCAGCTCTATCCCAGATTTGGTATCTTTTTTGTAACTATTCACAAGAGAACATTGTGATAATAACAACAACATCACTTATCAAGTGTATTCTATTCTTTGTAACTTCAAACACATTATCTCTGACCTTCACAACAATGCCATGGATGTCAGTATGATTATTCCTATTTTAAGGATAAGGAAACAGGCTCAGAGATCCATGCTGTACAGTCATCCATGCTGTACATGCAGGAAGTGACTTGACCTGGAATTTGAAACAGGCTCATCTGGCTTTAAGCCCCTCATCCTTCACGTGGAGACAAGAGTATGCCTGCATGTGTGCACATGGGCATAATGGTATAGGCATGTCTACACCCTACACTGTCAGCCATGGTTCAGGATATACCCATATACCCTGTGGACTAAACTTCTAAAGATTTTTCCTGATGATTTTATTTAACTCCAAAAATGTATGTTCTGAAAAAAGGAGACTATTTTAAAACCCACTGTCAGATCCCATAATGACATCACCCAGGATGCAGGATGATGAAAACTCACAGGCATCATTTTCCAGCACACTAAGCCCCTGACCTCGTTAGCTTTTACACCTGGCGATATTAAACTGGGTGACTGAGCAGCTCAGACCCCCTGCTCTGAGACCAATACTCCAGGCTGTTTATTGGCCTAGAAGTCTCCAAGTGATGTCCTGCCCTCGGGAGGCTGTGTGGGCAGAAAGCAGTGGGTCCCTGCTGAGATGCCCAGACCTAATAGACGCCTCCCTGGAACAAGAAGTGAGGGCTGGCGCTGGGCCACTGGGCTGCTCTAGGCCTTTCTCTGTGGCAGATGTCAAGGTCTGCAGGGTGTTTAATTAAAGGAGAAAAATGCAATGGCTTCAAGGCCTGCAAAGCCTTGGCCTGTGTGGAGTTTCAAGATCCCCGAGGAACCCCAGCCCAGCTGCTCCCAGGGGAGGGGAGGTCCCGTCCAAAAACTTCTGGAGCTCATACAGCCTGTCCCCTTCCCTCCATGCTTGCTGGATGCCCTGCGTGGTTTTTAGAGGCCCTGTTGATGCCATATGCTCACACCACTGAAGCATTTTACTGCCAGAGCAGAGGCACTTAGCACAAGGAAGAACACATTGTTTTCATAGCTGGTTGGTTCTTAATACTTCCCCCAGGAGGCTCCAGGCTCAAAGAGAGAGTGTCTGGGACGTGTGAGAAGATGCCAGCAAGGTAAAGTGTTCCCAGTGACACAGTTCAGGATGTCAGCCAGGCAGAAAGAAGGGCTCAAACCTTTAATAGCAGAATTTTGGTGCAAAAGAAAGAAAAGTAGACAATAAAGAAATTACATGTGCATAGATTTTTTTTCTTTATTGGCAAATTAACACTAGTTCATGTCAGTGATTCTCACTCAACCAAAGTCAATTTTGTCTCCCAGGGGATATTTAGCAAAGTCTGGAGATATTTTGGTTGTCACAACTGGGCAGATAAAGAACTTACTGGCACCGAGTGGGTAGAGACCAGGGATGCTGCTAAACATCCTACAATGCACAGGAAGTTCCCCCCAACAAAGAATACTCTGGCTCCAATGTCAGTAGTGCCAAGGCTGAGAAACCCTGAGTTGTGTTGTCTGCACAGGTAAGAAAGCTCCCCCTGCCCCTGCAACCTCATTGCACTAGCAACACTATTAGCCACGTTTGAGGCATCGTAGACAGGCCCTGGGACATAACATGTAAAGGCAGTATCATCTGGGTGTAGGGTCTGGGTTAGAATTTTAGCTGAAGAACTTTCCGGTTCTGTGTCTTTGAGCAGGTGATCTAACTCCAGCGAGCCTCGGTTTTCTCTTCTGCCAAATGTAGAGAGAACTGACCACAGCTAGCCTTGTGACGTTTAAATGACATGAGGTGATACGAAAGCATTTAGCACCATGTCCACACCAAGCATTATCAAGGCCCAACAAAGTGGGGGCAAAACAGAACAAAACAGGGTTTTTAAGAGTAATACACCAAGAACTTTAGTAACCTGAGGGAACTGGAGTGTGGGTTTGACAAGATCTCAAGGAAGCTCACAAGGTGTCTCTTCCCTAGAGGGTCCATGGCCCCAGCAAGCCTCACCTCTGTGTACTCACACCCACAGTGTTCATTGTCCTCCCTTTTACTATCCCTTGGCTCAGCCCAGGCATCTGGTCACTATGGTGTCCAGGTCTCTACTGTAAGAGGCCAAGCACGACCCCAGCGATAGTCTGGTCAGGGAGAGAAGATACATGGGTGCACGTCGCTGTTCTCCCTTTGCATGGAGCCAGAGGGACTCTGGCTTCTCTCCACTGCTCTGATGCTGAGAAAATCAGGCCAGACTTGGCGACACCTGCCTTTGGTCTGACACCCCCGCTACCCCACCATGGTCTCTCAGAATCGATACTTGCCTCGACACTGTCAAGTCCAGTCTTCAGAGCCCTGTCCTCAGAGCAACCCAGGAGCCCTTCTCTTCTCAAGCTCTTGGATTTCCTGGCACACAGCTTTCCCCGCTGGCTTCAAAGGCACTCCAGGCAGGGAAGCAGCACAGAGCACGAAGGGGACTTAGCCAGCCACGCAGATTGCCTCAAAAGGCCTTCAAATCAAAGAGCTAAAAGATGCCTTGGAAACCATCTAGCTCAGTTTCCTCGAGCAAGCAAGACTGAAGCTCAGAGAGAGGAAGGGACGGGACTGCTGCCAGCCCACAGGGCACCTTTGTGCAAGTTAGAAATGGTGTCCTTCTGGATGGAGGCAGTGCTGGGCCAGGGTGAACAGCCAGTAAGCAGCCAAATCTCAGGCCAGCAGACAGCCCTGTGCGGAAGCTCTGGGAAGGGGTTGTCACAGAGCAGAGATCAGACTGACGACCTCTTAGAGACGGAGTCATTTATACATGGAAAATACTGGCTCCTGAGCTCTTTGCTGTCCTTGCAAAGCAAGATATGTTGGATTTCACACTCTGTCTTCCTTGTGTCCCCTTTAATGACAGAAAGGGGAAAGGCAGACACCTGGAGTGGTGTGGGTACCTCGGGGATACTTCACACATAGCTAGTGGCCCAGAAAAACTCAATAATTTCAAAGGAGTGAGGGGGCTATGGTGGCTGAAAAATGGGAACCTCGTTACCCAGCTCAGGGTCAACACAGAAATGTAAGGTCAAACCTCAAAGTATAAAAAGCAATCAGACTTATTGTTTTGTTTGGAAGCTGTAACAAGCCATCACGGCAGAGCTGTGGGAGGACAGTGTATCATTTCACAGAATCCATGACATTTTCCATCACTGGAGGATTTCACATGACTCCTGTGATGAGGAAAACACGGCATATGATTAGGGGCAACTTCCACTGGAATTAGACAAGTTGTTATACACTACAGCCTAGGCAACAGCAGGAGCCTGTATCCAAACAGTTCAGCTACTACTTCATCCCCTTGGTTCTACAGGCAACTTTCTTACTCTCATCTTATCCTTTCTTGTCCTGAATTTCCCTACCTGTAGAACAGTTGTGATCTCTGGCTCCCTATGTGGCCTTGGGAGGACTCCCTCTCTCTACGTCTAATCTTTAGGTCAAGGATCAGCAGACTTTTTCTATTATGGGCTGGACAGGACATTTTCTAGGTTTTTTGGGCCATATGGTCTCTCACAAATACCAAACCCTGCATCTGCAGCACAAAAGCAGCCATAGGCAATATGTCAATTCATGGGTGTGGATGTGTCCCAATAAAGTTTTATTTATAAAGACTGGTGGCAGGCTAGATTGGGCTCCTTGTTTACAGTTTGCTGACCTCTGCTTGAGGTGGTGCTGGGCATGAAGTGGGCAGAACCTGAGCCCCAGCTCATTGACATGAGCCATGAAAGCCAACAAGAGTTGACGCTTTTAGACAAATAGAAGTTAGTAGCCAAGATGGCAATGGTGCAAAATCATTCCTTCCATCCTACCCTTGATTGTCATCAGGTTGGGGAGAGGGTTAAACTGAGAAGACTGGCATCACACAGTAAGAGGAGGGACTTACTCAGAGCATGGAGGCTTCATTCTAAGAGATGCATCTTTCTGGGCATGATGAGATTGATAAATTCATATAAGATTCCGAAAATCAGACTGGTCTCTCCTCTGCATTTTCCCAGGATACCAAATGGACACAACCAAAAAGTTAGCCTCAAGAGTAGTTGCATATTTAAGAATTCATGTGTATTCTATTCTTTATACAATTACATGTAGTTATGCCTATGTAAACAGAAGCTTTTTTTTTTTTTAAAGAGTGAATGAAACCCAGACAGGACTTCTCAGAAGCCTAAGATCTGGAAAAACTAACATTACTAGAGGGCTTAGCTCTTCTTGGTAAACAAGGAGGCTCTGCTCCATCCACGCTAGATGGCAGGGGGAGGGATGGCGATCCATCTTCAGACATAACAACTGATTCTTTGCTAGATGCACAAGATCACAAGACCAACTTCCAACGCACCAATATTCGAATTATAGGGATCCCAGAATAAGAAGAGAAAGAGAAAGCAACTGAGAAAATATTTGAAGAGATTATAGTCCAAAAATTCCCTAACATGGGAAAAGAAATAATCACCCACATCCAGGAAGCACAAAGAGTTCCATACAGCATAAACCCAAGGAGAAATACACTGAGACACATACTAACCAGACTAACAGAAATTAAATACAAAGAAAAAATATTAAAAGCAGCAAGAGAAAATCAACAAATACCCTACAAGGGAATCCCCATAAGGTTATCAGCTGATTTTTCAGCAGAAACTCTGCAGGCCAGAAGGGAGTGTCAAGATATATTTAAAGTGGTGAAAGAGAAAAACCTACAACCAAGAATACTCTACCTGGCAAGGGTCTCATTCAGATTTGATGGAGAAATCAAAAGTTTTACAGTCAAGCAAAAGCTCAGGGAATTCAGCACCACCAAACCAGCTTTACAAAACCAACTTCCTTCTTCATGACTGAAAAACGTTCAGCTTCCCAGATTACAGCATAATCCCTCTGGGACAGGTACGGTAATTTTACACCCTTACCCAGTGTCCCTACAGGTTAAAGTAACAATCATTGCTAACATTTGAGGAGTCATTATTCTGTGCCAGGAACTATCAAAGTGTTTTAAGGCCCTTCTCATGTAACAACCTCACAACCCATGCCTTGGGACCCATTATCATTATTATTCCATTGACAGACAATGGAATTGGGGCACAAAGAGATCGAATAACTTGCCCAAAATCATGCAGCTACAAGTGTGGAGTCCTGATTTGGACCCAGGTATCCCAGCTCCAGAGCCAGTTCTCTTCACTTCTATTTATACCATACCTTCTAATAATGCAACCAATACAGGTGATCAGTAAATGTTTGGGGTGGACGACAGTAGTGACTCTGAGAGGTGGAAGGCAAAGGCGGAGATTTGGGTTGAAGCTAAGCCAAACTGTGTATGACAGCCAGTGAGCTCACTCTGCACATTCTCCTGAGTGGGGAACACAGGACCTTCTTGAGGGCTCTGCACTGGAGCTCAGCTCTAAGAGGGTGGCTGCTACTGGAGGAGCTGCAAGAAGGCACGTCTGCAGCTCATAAAGAAGGTCCTTCTCCAACCGCCTCCCTGCTCTGGAAATGTGCCTACAGCTGGGAACAATGTTCTCTCTGATCCTCCCAGAGCCTTCCCTAAGGGGACAGGTTAGAGAAAGTGGCCCCAGGGCAGCCCCTGACCCCTCTCCACATCTCCCCAAGATCCTGACTCTGGGGAGTGCAGGGGCCAGGCATTCCAAATTTCTCAGTGACTGGAGTAAGGACGAGCGGCATCCTCCTGAGAAGGAGGAGGAAGAGGAGGCACTATCAAGCTGGGGCTAGAAATGTTAACTTTGTTCATTAGACCACTTGGTTTTTCCTTCCTCAATGACACCCAGATTATTTTGATTTTTCTTTCCTTTTCCTTTCTTATTTTTCTTAAAATGTTTTTGATTCAGAAACTATTTTAATCTTTTTTATTCTTGTCTAACACTGGCATTTGGGAGTAGGAAATGTAGTCTAATTACAGTTTTGATTGCATCCCATAGTATATGGAGAAGACTGCCCTTCCATTGTCTTTTAATATATTGTGTACTTGGCTTCTGTCTTTCACAAAACAGTTATTTAATGGTTTTCAAGCAACAGAGTAGCTTTTAATTAGCTTAGTATTCTACACCTCCAAAGTCATTATACTGTGTTATGAGAATGTCGTGGGCAATAAGTCTGATTGCTTTTTATACTGAGAATATTTTTCGAACAGACCCTATATATCTTTGTAAAAGATCTCTGTATTCCTGAAATATATTTTATCCTTCATTTAAAATTTTTTCTTAAAAATTCTGTCAAACCACTCCTAATGAAATGTGGAACAAAGCTGTTTCCTTTATTCTGCTAATCAAATATTTATTTTTCATTGCTTTCTTTGTCTAACATATTTTGATAACAGGGTGCAAAGATTCCATACATGTAATTATTTCCCAGAGTCGGAGAACCTGTACTCAGATCCTGGGTATTTTTTGTATTTTTTTTTTTGCGGTACGCGGGCCTCTCACCATTGTGGCCTCTCCCATTGCGGAGCACAGGCTCCGGACGCACAGGCCCAGTGGCCATGGCCCACGGGCCCAGCCGCTCCACGGCATGTGGGATCTTCCCGGACCGGGGCACAAACCTGTGTCCCCTGCATCGGCAGGCGAACTCTCAACCACTGCGCCACCAGGGAAGCCCCCTGGTATATCTTTAATCTATTGCATCACTTTAGCCCAAATCACTTCACATCTCTGGACCTAGGTTTCCCTTTTTTATAACATGGGAAGCTGAATTAAAACTTTCAAAATTGTCCTTTGACAATATCATTCTAGGACAGCTTTCAGTGAGGCTTACACTTACCACCAGGGCCATCATCCCCCTTCCTTTCTGCTCCAAGGTAACCTTTTTAACCCGATTTCATCTGATGAAAGAAGGGAAGATCAACTAGATCCTGAGAATCATCACAATGTCCTTGGAAGGAAAAGGAATTATTTTTACATACATACACACCACACACACAACATATACAATGCCTGAATGTGAACTTTTCAATAATCAAGTGTAATGTACCAGTGAGAAAATTTCTATTCTGAGCAACCAGCAAGTATTCAGTAAAGAGATTATTTCTTTTACTTAAGGGCAAATATCAAAAGTCCACAAGCCTAGGGGGACCCCAGCAACCCTGTATCTCCCTAGCAATGTTGCCAAAGAGGCTAAGCCTTGGAAAGGATCCTATGTAACAATCGCAGAGAAATGCCAGCCTCAGAGGGAAAAAAGTTAGAATCTTCAACTTCCATAGCCCAGCTGTCACCACAGTATTTCGGTCATATTTGACTCAAGTCACTGCCAGGAAAGACCCAGACACCTGGCTAGGATCAAGGCTCATCAGGTATCTGAAAATCAACTATTTCTTCATGGACTGAGGATACTGGAACCAAATAATATGGATTGGTTTCAGCTTATAACACCCATCTACTATGAAAACATCCAAGAACAATAGCTAAATGTACATATAATGTGCAAGAAAAATGGGAGTGTTTCCTGAATTGGACTCAGTCACACTGAACCAGCCACACCAGGAATTCCAGCCCAAAACCTTGACTTCAGGCACTCTGAGACCTCCAGCATCTCAGACCATGAGCCCTAAAAGCAATGCTCTGGCTCACCCAAGGGCTGACAAAAATTACTGTTGGAATTTCAGCCACGAAGCTGGAAATGACATTTCAAAGCCCTCTCTTCAGTTTAAACGTCCCCTCTGAGGAGTTCTTTATGTGCAACAGAAAGTGACCAGTCTGCTGATCGTGGCAGGGGCTGAGAGAAACTGGGTGTTTCCCTTGAGCCCATCAACAGCTGAATTTAAAATGTGGGGAAAGATAAAGAACTGGAGACGAGATGGCCATGACCAGGAGAGGAAGAGAGGTTCCCTGGACTGAAACTTTCCCCTGGAAAATGTAGGCGACAAAAGAAAAAGACCAACACTACTGAGCTTTTACCCACATCATTCCCCTTTCCTGTACCGAAATTTTCTCTCTTTTCCAAATATGAAAATCCTATTTGGAACCCCAGTTTATGCTCCTTCTCTGTAAGACTCTCCCAAACCCATCCACCCCACAAAAACTGCTCCATTCTCTAAACTCAAACATGTCTCAGTTCACTCATCTAACAGTAATGTTCAGGCTGTCTTCTGGCATCTCACTTTCTTGTTTCAAGACATCATGTAATTATTCCACTATTATTTGGCTTTTCACATACTTGTACCTTGATTCCTAAATTTGATTTTAACCTTCCTTCCTGAAAGTGAAGTCCATATCATTTTAGCTTTTTCTCTAAGGCAGCTGTTTGATATATGCTAGCTGATGAAGGGAGGAAGGAGCAGGGGAAGTTAACAAAGTACAAAAATGTTCCCTGGTAGCACGAGGGTGGACCCGTCATGACAGAAAGGGCACCAAAATCCCACACCAGCTAAGAACCAACAGCACCCGGCAGACACTTGAATACGTCTGTTGAATGGAAGGAAGGAGGTAAGGAAAGGAAGAAAAGATTAAAGGAAATGATAACGGGAAGAAAGTGAGGAGTGGAGAGAAAAACAGGGAAGGATGAAGGAAAAAAGGAGGGAAGGAGGAGAGAAGAATGGAAGAAAGGAAGGAAAGAAAGATGGATGGAAGGATGGAGGAAGGAGCAGGAGGAAGGGGAGGGAGGGTGAAAAAAGGGGGAAAGAAAGGGATAGAGGACAAGTCTAACCCCTGACCTTCCGGTCTTCCATGTTTATTCTTGTTACCTCTCTATTTCCAAAATATCTCTTGGGACCTTAGAGAGCATCAAGCACCGAGTTCCAGGCTGCCTGATGCACCTGCATAAAGGTGTGTGTGAACCACTTCCAAGGCCAATTTGCTTTACTGGTCAGCACCCACCATCTCCTGTGAGCAGAGCACCCCTAGTCCAGAGAAGCCAACCCCAGAAAGGCTGTGTCTCATGGCCCAGAGCTTGGAGCTCTGGAGGACTCCTGGGCAAAAACCTGGGCACTACTGGCCCTCCACCAGGAGTGCGACAGGAGGCCTTCTCCTCTTATTTGTGCCAAGGCATCACATGACACACCCCACCCAGCAGCTTCCTAGGAAGCCCATCAGGGATTCGGGGCTCCTGGGCTCCACAGGGTGGGGGTGGGAAGTGCCCCTGAGGACAATCACTGGCATGCAGCCATGCCTCCCTCACTGCCAACCCCCAGGCACTGCCCTCGCCCCTCCTGCACTCCCTTCCTCCAAGCACCCCCGAGGAGCCAGACACTCAATTCAGAGCATCCCCCAGACAGCACAATGCACAGCTCCTTATGGTAACAAAATATCCCCAGCTCTACTGCTCCCTTTCCCTCTAATAGAAATGCTACCATGTGATGAGTTTAATGTACATATTTTTTAAAAGAAATTTACCATCGAGAACACATCCATTGAAGAAACAATGAAGGGGTTCTTGATGGGAAAAGGAGAAGGTCTCTGCTTCAGGGAGGTCCATAAACCCCTGAAGCAGGTTGCAGACTTCTGTGTACAAATTGGTGTGTTCAATTTTCAGGTGAGAGAATCCATAGCTTTCAGTACATTCTCCAAGGGAACTGTGATCCAAACAAGAGGAAAACTACCACCTATAAAAGGCAAGTGATCAGGGGCTTCTCAATCAGAGAAAATGGGCTTGGTTACTTGTCAAAGACAGCTGAATTTCATGAAGATGCACTTCCTAGAATTAATCGATCTTGCTAAGATGACAACTCAATTTTGAAACAAGAGCTTTCTTCCCCTTCCACCCCCTCATCTCAGAGGCAATCGGTCTTTGGGCCTGTCTGTCTGTCTGTCCGTCCCCACCAGGCCTGCAGCGGATCTGCTGGGGATGGCGGGGGAAGACCATCGAAACGTGTGATACTTCATTAAGCGCATGCCCACTCTCATCATTGCTCTAAATTAAACCAATTCCAAATGAGCAAGCCTCGGAAATACTCTGCCCTCTGTCCATCCAACTGCACTCTCCAGAAATAAGAAGTGTAGGTTACGGTTTTAATACACCATATCATTGTCTTGAAACTTAAAATGTCACTGGAAGAATAACCAGGGAGCTATGTGAAATAGTTAAGTAAGCCCTAACACAGCACTGCTGGGGCATGAACAGTGATTCAATTTCTACAGAATAAAATGAAGCCTAGAAAAATCAGGGCATGCACTTGAGCAAGCACCAAAACACAAAATATCAATAATAGGAAAATCTGCTTTATCACTTTGTTTTTAAAAAGCCATTAGCAGACTCTGCAGCTCTTAATCACTGCTCACATATGGCATAGCTTTCACCTTTATGAATCATGTTTTATCTTGAAAATATTGTCCTTTATTACCTTTCCTTTTGCACATGCCTTAGGAGTTGTGAAATAAGAAAATAGGAAAAGCTCTGAGATTCTCAGTGCCAGGATCAACATTTACAAATAAAGCAAGCAGGAAAGTGTGTTACAGTTTTAAATTATGTCCAATTCTGTGAAGCCAAGTATTAGCATCTTCATTTCTAAGATTGCAGAAAGGGTGCCCTCTCTTACTGAAAGGAACTTCTACTGTAAGACTTTGCCTTGATTGCACATGAAATCTTCTAAGCCCTAGGTAGTGAGTAGCAGAAATACTCAGATAGCTGCTGTTTTAGATGAAGGACTTAAATAAATACTTGATTTAAAGTAATAGGCATGGCATTGCATCAGTCTGTAATACAATACATCTGAAAAATAAGTTTGATGAGTAAAGGTAAATATACATTCAATGGGACATATGAAGATACACATATAAAGGAATAAGGAAAGTTTGTGATCAGATGCATATGATTTACCCACTTATTTTAAAAAACGAACGATAGAGGCAACCAATATAAGATGTCCAGGAAAATGTGCTTTAATGCCCTCACTTGACATAATGATGCACTTTACTGAACTGCAACATTAGCCACGCTTCAGCAGATCAAAAAGCATCCCTCTACCTCCAGTCTTAAGACTAAGGCCTTCAGAAGTTCTAAGAACTAGGAGCTCTCAGAAACAAAATGTCTAGAAAGGAACAAATTCTGCTTCTCCAGCAGGACAGACAGTCTGTCCCCGCAGCATGCCTTCTAGCCATGGAGCTTAAAGGTACAAGAGTCAGAACGTGGCACAAACTGCATCATGCCACTCAGCCCCATCCTGGTCCTGTCCTTTCTACCCTTCTCTTCCCAAAGGGGAGAGGGTGGCCTGAATCCTGCACATAGAAGCCAAGAGTTAGTGAGCAGGCCTCCCCTTCCTTAGTCCCGGGCTGCTCACATCCTGCTTGGCCTTAGCCTTCCGACCTGCCACGGTCAGTCATTTACCAGGATGTGAGGAGGCAGGGCTGCTCAGCTGAACCCCAGCACTCTGGGGGCTGGAATTCCTGAAAGGAAGCCTGGGTGCAGCCTGGGATGCAAATGCAGAGGCTGAGGCTCTGCTTACATCTCAGCAGAGGCAGTGTATCACCCTCCCAAATGAATGAACAACTGATAACCCCATGTCAAATCTGTGGAGCTGAGCAGATGGAAACCCTGGCTATCTCCTCGGGAAAAGTGACCATGGGAACTCCAGGTCCTAAAGGGAGGTACAGCATAAGCTATGAATCAGTAGTCGGCTACCAAATCACACCACAGAGCACGAGTCTTCCTTCACAATGGCACAGTTCATATTTCTTCCTGGGTGGAAGACAGTAATGCAATCACCTCTCCTTCCCTCAGTCCCCCACCACATCATCCATGGACTGTGATTTGGGACCTCAGGCACATCTAGCCTTGGTGTGTCCAAGATACAACAAACGTTCCACAAAACAACTAAGAACAGGCATTAAGCATAATTTAGATGCTCTCAACTCTTAACCCTCCTTGTTTCTCTCCATGTAAGACACTCAATACATAGTAGCAGTGGATAGTCATGCTTTTTGACCCTGCCTAATAACTCCAACTGATGCTAAATGAATATGAATATGGGAACTCAAGAGGCTTGGCAGACTGGGGTATAAGGCATGAACGTTCAGTCGTGCAAGAAGGATTCTCAGAGATCACACCAGATACTTTGATTTTATACATGGGGGAATGTAACCCAGGCCATAAATCACTCATCTAGAAATACACAATGATTCATCCCACAAGCACCTACTATGTACAAGATCCTCACAATGCATAGCAACAAAATTCTATCGTTTATGGCTCAGAGTCCATATATCAGAATAATATTCCCTTGGATTTTTCTGAAATCTATGTATGTTTCCTATCAGGAGATGGCCAAAGAGAAATATGTCCCCAAGTGTAGGAGTCGGCAAACTTCTTCCACAAAGAGCAAGACAGCAGACTTTGAGGGCCACAGCTACCCATCCCTGCCATTGTTATGTGAGAACAGCATAGGTAACAACAGGTGTGACTGGGTTCCAACTAAGCTTCATTTACAAAAAATATGCATGCTGGATTTGGCCCATGGGCTCTATTTGGCTGACCCCTGCCTTAGCGTATCTCAATTTCACACGGACCTTTTTAACCTGCAGATCTCAAGTTGGCCTTAATCATGTCTTATTTCACCTCAAATCTCCCTTAAATGTTAAAATACATACCTATAAAAGGAAAATCACAGAACAAGATGCTTAGAGAGTAAACTTATATAAGCACTCATAAAACACAGGGAAGGAATGGGAATCTTAAATAGAACATTTCCTGCCCACCCAAGCAAAGAGGGACAGGGTTTCCACCTAAGTAACCACATTGTACCTCCCTAATTGAATGTTGTCTTTTCTCCCCAGCTTAAGGAAGACGATGTCCCCATGATGTCATGCAGATTCCTATCATCCCATCCCTGTGGAAAATAATTCCCATCCCTTTCTTCCAGAGGCAAGTCTAAGCTGGGCTAAAGCTGAGGTTGACTGTTGGCAAGGCAGACACGAAGGGTCAGTGAGCAGGTCTGGTCTTCCCCGAGCCCCATCCCTGGGCAGGGAATGTGAGTGAGGAGCAGGGGCCTAGCTACCTTCCATGTTTGTGCCTGCTTTATTTTTATTTTTTATATTTTTTTTGGTCGCATGTCTTGCAGGATCTTAGTTCCCCAACCAGGGATCGAACCCGTGCCCTCAGCAGTGAAAGTGGGGAGTCCTAACCACTGGACTGCCAGGGCATTCCCTGTGCCTGCTTTAGAAAAACAGGTTCTTGAAAGCAGCCGTAGCAATCTACAAAACCAACAGGATTCATCACTGAGAGTTGCTCATATGAGCCCATGGAATCAGAAAATGAGAATTCTGGGCAAGAAGCTCACGACATGACGTACAAACAGCACAAGAAACTTGGCCAAAAGGATTCCCAGGAGATGGCCCCTCAAGGCATGTATCACAGTTTCCCGTTTGATGTGACAGTGATAAGGAGATTCAACTTGCCAATATAATTCCTTATGCCTTAGACCTTCATACAAGTGCTTATTTCCAGAAAAAAACATTTCCTCTAAAATGTTATAATCACCTGGCAAAATGTGCCCTGTGCAGAGATGCTGTGTGAAGGACTCCATGCTGCCTCAGGTCAACCAACAGAGCTTGGTTTCAAAATTCAGCTTTTAAGGAAGATGACAAATGATCATCTCTCATCACACATTTCTGATTTGTTTGTTTTGGCTACGGGATATGCATATGTGAATGAAACATCTGGATAAACATTTTAAAAGTTTCCCCATGGAGATCAGCTCGGTGCTTTGTGACCACCTAGAGGAGTGGGATAAGGAGGGTGGGAGGGAGACGCACGAGGGAGGGGATATGGGATATAAGTATACGTATAGCTGATTCACTTTGTTATAGAGCAGAAACTAACACAACACTGTAAAGCAATTATACTCCAATAAAGATGTTAAAAAAAAAGTTTCCCCATGAACCAGTGACCCAGATGTTTGGTGTCAAGAAGACCACACAGTCAGATGACTGGAGGCTTCTCTCTTTCCTACTTCTCATCCAAAGGTCTGCTACATCTAAATAACTGCTCAAACCTTACTGCAGCACACCCCCCCCTCTCCCCAGTTCACTGGTCTCTATAAAAATAAAAGGAGATCTGATCTATTGATCATCCACTGAGAATCACATTAAGTTATGGCAACTCCCATTTGGTGACTTTACTCAGTAAAACTTAACGAGGCCATAAAGCATTCAGAGTCAGCCAGAGCGTCCATGTCTGAACAACAATGGACCATTACACACCAGGAAAGTATCTACTGGGCTGTCTCATGTTCATTAGGTAATGAATACACATGATAGGAAAGGGCAGTATTTCGGTCGTTAGCCCATGATTAAGCATGATTCAGCTGCCAACATTATATAAAAACCGCCTGACTTGAGTCCTGTCATCCATCTACTTCCCTACTGTTAATGAGACAGCAAGAGGGATACCTCGGCTTCCCTAGCCATGGCGTTTGCCCTGAGGAGCCCTGAAGACAATGCACATCACTAACTTTTGTGAACTGTATCTTTTTAAATGCCTTCGGCTGGGATAGAGACCCTTCAGTGAAGTTACCACATCTTACTTTGTTCTGCAATTGGCCGTTTAATTGGCTTTTCCTTATCATAAACACACACACACACACACACACATATTTAAAAGGGTGATTCCAAAGCAGGTCAGCCTTGTCTTTAGGAAGCCATCAGCACTAGAAATATAGGCTGAGGATCAAAAGAGGCCCTCATGTTTAAAAAAATATATAGTTTAGGAGAAGTTTCTCATCTTTGATGGCTTACAGAAGTCATTAAAACAAGTCAGCGGGGCTTCCCTGGTGGTGCAGTGGTTAAGAATCTGCTTGCCAATGCAGGGGACACAGGTTCAAGCCCTGGTCCGGAAAGATCCCATATGCTGTGGAGCAACCAAGCCCGTGTGCCACAACTACTGCCTGTGCTCTAAAGCTTGCATGCCACAACTACTGAGCCTACGTGCCACAACTACTGAGCCCACATGCCACAACAACTGAGCCCCCGTGCCGCAACTACTGAAGCCCATGCGCCTAAAGCCTGTGCTCTGCAAGAAGAGAAGCCACCGCAATGAGAAGCCCAAGCACCGCAACTAAGAGTAGGCCATGCTCGCTGCAACTAGAGAAAGCCTGCTCGCAGCAACGAAGACCCAACACAGCCAAAAATGAAATAAATAAAAAAATTAATTAACTAAAAAAAAACAAGTCAGGGTTCAGAACCTAAGAAAGATGGTACTATTTGCAGCCTGGTTTAGTGCAGTGGTTCTCAAACTGTGAACCACTTTGTTTTATTTTCTAATACAGTAAATGTTGATAGATTTAACCCAAATAAACAAAAGATCTTTGAGGTCTTTAATAATTTTTGAGAGTGTAAAGACACCCTGAGCCCAAAAATCTAAGAACCTCTGCTTTAGTGGAAGACGGTACATTTTGGAGTAGAATGGTTTTTAAGTTTGTTTTGTCCCCCTTGTCTCCCACTAGCTGTGTAACCTTAGCCCAGTTACTTAACCTCTTTGGTCTTCTATCTTCTATAGATCACACTAATCGCCCTTATAATTATCTTCTCAAGCATGTTTCCCTGATTATGTCTGTGGTGTTGGTCCCACATCCCCAGAACCTAGCGCAGCACTTGGCATGATACACGACAGCGTCTCCATAAATAATTATGAATTGATTGGTGGGGTAGTTGTGAGGATTAAATAGGATAATATGTGTAAAGTGCTGCTGAGGTACCTGGCACACGGCAAATGTCACAGGTGCTCAGTAAATGTCAGGTCCCTTTCCTCACCACCAATGCTGTTCTCAGTCATACCCCACAGTAGAGAAAGTGCAATTTGTCTAAATAAAGTGAGTATCTAAGGCATTAGTTCTCAAAGTGTGGTTCCCAAACCAGCAGCATCAACATCACCTGGGAAGCTGTCAGAGATACAAATTATTTGACTCTAACACTAGACCCACCGAACCAGAAACTCTGGTTGTGAGGCCCATTGAACTGTGTTGTAACAAAAAACCTCCAGGAGATTTCTGATTCGTGTTCCAGTGTGAGAACCATGGCTTTACAATATGAATGGGGGCCTCCCTGAAAAAAAAATAATATTTTGGGGCTTCCCTGGTGGCACAGTGGTTGAGAGTCCACCTGCCGATGCAGGGGACATGGGTTCGTGCCCCAGTCCGGGAAGAGCCCACATGCCGTGGAATGGCTGGGCCCGTGAGCCATGGCCGCTGAGCCTGCGCGTCCAGAGCCTGTGCTCCGCAACGGGAGAGGCCACAGCAGTGAGAGGCCCGTGTACCACAAATAAATAAATAAGAAGATTTTGTGCTAGTAGCATTTTGGACTTTGACAGTAGAATGTACCCAATATGTTGTCTATTGCTGGCTACCAGAATCTTTTTCGGACAAAGATAGGAGATATATAAATACAATAAATGTCTGTTGCTCCACTTGCAGAGCAGAGTGATTGATTTTGTATTCTGGCTGTGTATCTGGGGGCCAGTGCTAAACATACTTTGCATCTGAAATAAATCTGGAATCAGCAGGAACAGAGGAAATTTTATCTTAGAGAAACCCCAGCATAACCCTTGAGTTATCTTTGCAACCAGGAATAAAATTTGTGGGTGGGAACAGGGGAGACAGGGAAGGACAGTAAATGATTTATTGCTAGTCTTTATAATACCTTCATAAACACACTCCTTCTAGTTTTCACAACTCGCTTGCAACACAGCAAACTACTACCATTAGGGTAATTACTCCTAAGTGCTAACCTTTGAGGGATGCCACCAGCCAACAACAGTGACAACCTGAGGACTTTCCATGTGCCCACAATACGATGAGTACTTAGGGTGCATGTATATTCTGAGGCTCACAGCCATCCCCGGGCACAGGCTCTCAAGTTATTTTCATTTTACATCTGTGGAAATTGAGCTTCAAGAGATTAAGCAGAGCTGAAATTCAGACCCAGGGACGCCTGACTCAAAATGTATGCCACTCACTAATAATTCTACCTAACCACACACAACACAAAGCATGGCCTTACAATTATAATGTAGCACATTGTAGGTAAGGGCTATGATTCAAAGTTAATGCATAGAGTAAAACTCACACATAGTCAAAATGATCTTTGAAAAAAATCCCATAAATTGTTCGCCAAGTACAATACATATTACATTACATATACAACATCATACAGTAATATATCTGTATAACGTCACACATTAATTTAGATTATATTATAGAAAACAAACCATCCAAATGTAATATGAGTATTTTTAACAAGTGATCAAGGGTGTAGAGTTGATTTTGAGGAAGTTAAATGTACACTGTAGTCACCCACAAACCTGACTCAGATGCAGGATGTAAGATAAGGGGACGGGTACACACACGGGGGACAGAGAGAGCACCTTATGTACCAGAAAGTTCTAATCACTCTGGGGTTACAGCAAGCAGCGTATGATACAGCCACTACCTGGCAAAACTTGTGATCCACTGGGGAATCAGGAACACCCATGCACACCAATGTTACACAGCAGGAGCTAAAGCACAGTCAGCCAGGAGGGTGTGAAAATGGAGGATCTGAGCCTTCTTGAGAGAGGCAGACACGGAAGGATGGATGAGAAATAAAGACCATATGAAACACGGATTTGAAAAAAACGCCCAGGCTGAACCCTCCTACACTGTTGGTGGGAATGTAAATTGGTGCAGCCTCTACGGAGAGCAGTATAGAGGTTCCTGAAAAAACTAAAAATAGAGTTGACATATGATCCAGCAATCCCACTCCTGGGTATATATCCAGAGAAAACTCCAATTCGAAAAGATACATGCACCCCAATGTTCATAGCAGCACTATTCACAATAGTCAAGACATGGAAACAACCTAAATGTCCATCGACAGATGAATGGATAAAGAAGATGTGAAAAGGATGGAAATAATGCCATTTGCAGCAACATGAATGGACCTAGGGATTATCATATGAAGTGAAGTAAGACAAAGAAAGACAAATATCATATGATATCACTTATATGTGGAATCTGAAATACGATACAAGTGAACTTATCTATGAGACAGAAACAGACTCACAAACATAGAGAACAGACTTGTGGTTGCCAAGGGTGAGGGGGTGTGGAGGGATAGATTGAGAGTTTGGGATTAGCAGATGGAAACGATTATATATAGGATGGATAGACAACAAGGTACTACTGTATAGCACAGGGTAATATATTCAATATCCTATGAATATCCTAAACCATAATGAAAAAGAATATAAACAAAAGAAAAAAATTCTGTGGTCTTGAAACTGGGGGGTGGGGCACCCTAGGTTTGAGTCCTCTTCCTATCCAGTTGCCAGTACTTTGGCATGCTCAATTATTTATAAAGTAGAACTAATAATATCTAACCCATAAAATACGTATTTGTAGTGATTTCATGTGCTTACATTTCTATAATGGAATAATCTTTTCTGAAGGATGTGTATTATCCGAAATAAATTAAACCCCCTATTTAAAAAGTACTATACCCCCTTTAACATCTTCTCTAGGAAGAATGGAGAGCAGAAGTGGAAGAGTGAGAAAGACCAACACTTAATACAGGTCCTCGGCGGTCTTATACAGTTTTTTTTCCCAACATCTTTACTGGAGTATAATTGCTTTACAATGGTGTGTTGGTTTCTGCTTTAAACAAAACAAATCAGCTATACATACACATATATCCCAATATCTCCTCCCTCTTGCATCTCCCTCCCACCCTCCCTATCCCATCCTTCTAGGTGGTCACAAAGCACAGAGATGATCTCCCTGTGCTATGTGGCTGCTGCCCAATAGCTATCTATTTTAAATTTGGTAGTGTATATATGTAGATGCCACTCTCTCACTTCGTCCCAGCTTACCCTTCCTCCTCCCTGGGTCCTCAAGTCCATTCTCTACGTCTGCATCTTTATTCCTGTCCTGCCCCTAGGTTTTTCAGAACTTTTTTTTTTAGATTCCATATATATGTGTTAGCATATGGTATTTGTTTTTCTCTTTCTGAATTACTTCACTCTGTATGACAGATTCTAGGTCCATCAACCTCACTACAAATAATTCAATTTAGTTTCTTTTTATAGCTGAGTAATATTCCATCGTATATATGTGCCACATCTTCTTTATCCATTCATCTGTCAATGGACACTTAGGTTGATTCCATGTCCTGGCTGTTGTAAATAGAGCTGCAATGACATTGTGGTACATGACTCGTTTTGAATTATGGCTTTCTCCAGGTATGCCGAGCAGTGGGGTTGCGGGGTTGTATGGTAGTTCTATTTTTAGTTTTTTAAGGAACCTCCATATTGTTCTCCATAGTGGCTGTATCAATTTACATTCCCACTAACAGTGCAAGAGGGTTCCCTTTTCTCCACACCCATTCCACCATCTATTGTTTGTAGATTTTTTGATGACAGCCATTCTGACTGGTGTGAGGTGATACATCATTGTAGATTTGATTTGCATTTCTCTAATGATTAGTGATGTTGAGCATTCTTTCATGTGTTTGTTGTCTACCTGTATATCTTTTTTGGAGAAGTGTCTCTTTAGTTCTTCAGCCCATTTTGGGATTGGGGTTTTTTGGTTGTTTTTTTTTTTTGATATTGAGCTGCTTATAAATTTTGGAGATTAATCCTTTGTCAGTTGCTTCATTTGCAAATACCTTATCCCATTTTGAGGGTTGTCTTTTCTTCTTATGTTTTCCTTTGCTGTGCAAACTTCTAAGTTTCCTTAAGTCCCATTTGTTTATTTTTCTTTTTATTTCCATTTCCCTAGGAAGTGGGTCAAAAAGGATCTTGCTGTGATTTATGTCACAGAGTGTTCTGCCTATGTTTTCCTCTAAGAATTTTATAGTACCTGGCCTTACATTTAGGTCTTTAATCCATTTTGAGTTTATTTTTGTGTATGGCACTAGGGAGTGTTCTAATTTCATTCTTTTACATGTAGCTGTCCAGTTTTCCCAGCACCACTTATTGAAGAGCCTGTCCTTTCTCCATTGTATATTCTTGCCTCTTTTATCAAAAATAAGGTGACCATAGGTGCATGGGTTTATCTCTCTCTGGGCTTTCTATCCTGTTCCATTGACCTATATTTCTGTTTTTGTACCAGTACCATACCATCTTGTTTACTGTAGCTTTGTAGTATAGTCTGAAGTCTGGGAGGCTGATTTCTCCAGCGCAGTTTTTCTTTCTCAATATTGCTTGGCTATATGGGGTCCTTTGTGTTTCAATAAAAATTTTTTGTTCTAGTTCTGTGAAAAATGCCAGTGGTAGTTTGATAGGTACTGCACTGAATCTGTAGATTGCTTTGGGTAGTAAAGTGATTTTCACAATGTTGATTCTTCCAGTCCAAGAACATGGTCTATCTCTCCATCTGTTTGTATCATCTTCAATTTCTTTCATCAGTGTCTTATAGTTTTCTGCATAGAGGTCTTTTGTCTACTTAGGTAGTTTATTTCTAGGTGTTTTATTCCTTTTGTTGCAGTGGTAAATAGGAGTGTTTCCATAATTTCTCTTTCAGATTTTTCATAATTAGTGTATAAGAATGCAAGAGATATCTGTGCATTAAATTTTTATCCTGCTACTTTACCAAATTCATTGATTAGCTCTAGTAGTTTTCTGGTAGCATCTTTAGGATTCTCTATGCATAGTATCATGTCATCTGCAAACAGTGACAGTTTTACTTCTTCTTTTCCAATTTCTATTCCTTTTATTTCCTTTTTTTCTGTGATTGCTGTGGCTAAAGCTTCCAAAACTATGTTGAATAACAGTGGTGAGATTGGGCAAACTTCCCTTCTTCCTGATTGTACAGGAAATGATTTCAGTTTTTCACCATTGAGAATGATGTTGGCCGTGGGCTTGTCATATATGGCCTTTATTATGTTGAGGTAAGTTTCCTCTATACCTACTTTCTGGAGGATTTTTATCAAAAATCTGTGTTGAATTTTGTTGAAAGCTTTTTCTGCATCTATTTATCTACTGAGATGATCATATGGTTTTTCTCCTTCAATTTGTTAATATGGTTTCTCACATTAATTGATTTGCATATATTGAAGAATCCTTGCATTCCTGGAATAAACCCCACTTGATCATGGTGTATGATCCTTTTAATGTGCTGTTGGATTCTGTTTGCTAGTATTTTGTTGAGGATTTTTGCATCTATGTTCATCAGTGATATTGGCCGGTAGTTTTCTTTCTTTGTGACATTTTTGTCTGGTTTTGGTATCAGGGTGATTGTGACCTCATAGAATGAGTTTGGGAGTGTGCCTCCCTCTGCTATATTTTGGAAGAGTTTGAGAAGGACAGATGTTAGCCCTTCTCTAAATGTTTGATAGAATTCACCTGTGAAGCCATCGGGTCCTGGGCTTTTGTTTGTTGGAAGAGTTTTAATCACAGTTTCAATTTCAGTGCCTGTGATTGGTCTGCTTATATTTTCTATTTCTTCCTGGTTCAGTCTCAGAAAGTTGTGCTTTTCTAAGAATTTGTCCATTTCTTCCAGGTTGTCCATTTTATTAGCATAGAGTTGCTTGCAGTAATCTCTCATGATCTTTTGTATTTCTGCAGTGTCAGCTGTTACCTCTCGTTTTTCATTTCTAATTCTACTGATTTGAGTCTTCTCTCTTTTTTTGTTGATGAGTCTGGCTAATGGTTTATCAATTTTGTTTATCTTCTTAAAGAACCAGTTTTTAGTTTTATTGATCTTTGCTATCATTTCCTTCATTTCTTTTTCATTCATTTCTTGTCTGATCTTTATGATTACTTTCCTTCTGCTAACTTTGGGGTTTTTTTTTTTCTTTCTCTAACTGTTTTAAGTGTAAGGTTAGGTTGTTTATTTGAGATGTTTCTTGTTTCTTGAGGTAGAATTGCATTGCTATAACTTTCCTCTTAGAACTGCTTTTGCTGCATCCCATGGGATTTGGGTTGTCATGTTTTCATTGTCATTTGTTTTTAGGTATTTGTGATTTCCTCTTTGATTTCTTCAGTGATCTCTTGGTTATTTAGTAGTGTACTGTTTAGCCTCCATGTGTTTGTACTTTTTACAGATTTTTTTCTGTAATTGATATCTAGTCTCATAGCACTGTGTTCAGAAAAGATGCTTGATATGATTTCAACTTTCTTAAATTTACCAAGGCTTGATTTGTGGCCCAAGATAGGATCTATCCTAGAGAATGTTCCATGAGCACTTGAGATGAAAGTGTATTCTGTTGTTTCTGGATGGAATGTCCTATAAATATCAATTAAGTCTATCTTGTTTAATGTATTATTTAAAGCCTGTGTTTCCTTATTTATTTTCATTTTGGATGATCTGTCCATTGGTGAAAGCTAGGTGTTAAAGTCCCCTACTATGATTGTGTTACTGTCGATTTCCCCTTTTATGGCTGTTAGCATTTGCCTTATGTATTGAGGTGTTCCTATGTTGGGTGCATAAATATTTAAAATTGTTATATCTTCTTGGATTGATCCCATGATCATTATGTACTGTCCTTGTCTCTTGTAATAGTCTTCATTTTAAAGTCTATTTTGTATGATATGAGAATTGCTACTTCAGCTTTCTTTTGATTTCCATTTGCATGGAATATCTTTTTCCATCCCCTCGCTTTCAGTCTGTATGTGTCCCTAGGTCTGAAGTGGATCTCTTGTAGACAGTATATACAGGGCTTGTTTTTGTATCCATTCAGCCAGTCTATGTCTTTTGGTTGGAGCATTTAATCCATTTACACTCAAGGTAGTTATTGATATGCATGTTCCTATTACCATTTTAATTTGGGGGGGTTTGTTATTGTAGGTCTTTTCCTTCTCTTGTGTTTCCTGCCTAGAGAAGTTCCTTTAGCATTTGTTGTAAAGCTGGTTTGGTGGTGCTGAATTCTTTTGGCTTCTGCCTGTCTGTAAAGATTTTAATTTCTCTGTCAAATCTGAATGAGATCCTTGCTGGGTAGAGTAATCTTGGTTGTAGGTTTTTCCCTTTTAATATTTAAAGCTCTTTAAATATAACCTGCTACTCCCTTCTGGCTTGCAGAGTTTCTGCTAAAAGATCAGATGTTAACCTTATGGGATTCCCTTATATGTTATTTGTTGTTTTGCCCTTGCTGCTTTTAATCATTTTCTTTGTATTTAATTTTTGATAGTTTGATTAATATGTGTCTTGGCGTGTTTCTCCTTTGATTTATCCTGTATGGGACTGTCTGCACTTCCTGGACTTGACTGACTTTTTCCTTTCCCATATTAAGGAAATTTTCCACTATAGTTTTCAACTATAATCTCTTCAAATATTTTCTCAGTCTCTTTCTTTTACTCTTCTTCTTCTGGGACCCCTATATTGGAATATTGCTGCATTTGGTGTTGCCCCAGAGGTCTCTGAGACTGTCCTCAATCCTTTTCATTCTTTTCTCTTTATTCTGCTCCGCAGTAGTTATTTCTACTATTTTATCTTCCATGTCACTTATCCGTTCTTCTGCCTCAGTTATTCTGCTATTGACTCCTTCTAGAGAATTTTTAACTTCATTTATTGTGTTGTTCATCATTGTTTGTTTACTCTTTAGTTCTTCTAGGTCCTTGTTAAATGTTTCTTGTATTTTCTCCATTCTATTTCCAAGATTTTGGATCATGTTTACAATCATTACTCTGAATTGTTTTTCAAGTAGACTGCCTATTTCCTCTTCATTTGTTTGGTCTTGTGGGTTTTTGCCTTGCTCCATCACCTGCTGTGTGTTTCTCTGTCTTCTGAGTTTGCTTAATTTACTGTGTTTGGGCCTCCTTTTTTGCAAGCTGCAGGTTTGTAGTACCAGTTGTTTTTGGTGTCTGCCCACAGGCTAAGGTTGTGAAGGCTTCCTGGTGGAGGAGACTGGTGCCTGGGTCCTGGTGGATGAGGCTGGATCTTGTCTTTCTGGTGGGCAGGACTGTGTCCAGTGGTGTGTTTTGGAGTGTCTTTTAACTCAGTATGATTTTAGGCAGCCTCTCTGGTAATGGCTGGGGTTGTGTTCCTGTCTTGCTAGTTGTTTGGCATAGGGTGTCCAGCACTCCAGCTTGCTGGTCAGTGAGTGGAGCTGGGTATTCACGTTGAGATGGAGATCTCTGTGAGAGCTTTCCCTGTTTGATATTACATGGAGTTGGGAGGTCTCTGGTGGACCAATGTCCTGAACTCGGCTCTCCCACCTCAGAGGCACAGGCCTGACACCCGGCCAGAGCACCAAAACCCTGTCAGCCACACAGCTCAGAAGAAATGAGAGGGAAAAAAAGAAAGAATAAGATAAAATTATTAAAATAAAAAATAATTATTAAAAATAAAAAAGAATTAAAAAGTAATAAAAAAGAAAGAAAGAAGAGAGCAACCAAACCAAAAAACAAATCCACCAATGATAACAAACGCTAAAAGCTATACTAAAAACAAACAAAATAAAGGACAGACTGAACCACAGGACAAATGGTGAAAGCAAAGCTATACAGACAAAATCACACAAAGAAACATACACATACACACTCACAAAAAGTGAAAAAGGAAAAAATAATATATCTATATATATAAAAAAAAGGAAGAGAGTAATCAAATCAATAAACAAATCTACCAATGATAATAAACTCTAAATACTAAACTAAGATAAACACAGAACCAGAAACAAATTAGATGCAGAAAGCAAACCCCAAGTCTGCACTTGCTCCCAAAGTCCACCGCCTCAATTTTGCAATGATTCATTGTCTATTCAGGTATTCCACAGATGCAGGGTACATCAAGTTGGTTGTGGAGATTTAATCCACTGCTCCTGAGGCTGCTGGAAGAAATTTCCCTTTCTCTTCTTTGTTCGCACAGCTCCTAGGGTTCAGCTTTGGATTTGGCCTTGCCTCTGCGTGTAGGTCACCTGAGGTCATCTCCTTTGTTCAGACAGGACGGGGTTAAAGAAGCAGCTGATTAGGGGGCTCTGGCTCACTCAGGCAGTGGGTATGGAGGGGTACGGAATGCAAGGTTAGTCTTCGGCGGCAGAGGCCAGCGTGATGTTGCAACAGCCTGAGGCATGCCGTGTGTTCTCCCAGGGAAGTTGTCCCTGGATCACGGGACCCTGGCAGTGGTGGGCTGCATAGGCTCCTTGGAGGGGATAGTGACCTGTGCTTAACAACAGGCTTCTTGGTGGCTGCAGCAGCAGCCTTAGCATTTCATGCACGTCTCTGGTGTCTGTGCTGATAGCCACGGCTCACACCCATCTCTGGAGCTCGTTTAGGTGGTGCTCTGAATCCATTCTCCTCCTGCACCCCGAAACAATGGTCTCTTGCCTCTTAGGCAGTTCCAGACTTTTTCCCAGACTCCCTCCTGGTTAGCTGTGGTGCACTAGCCCCCTTCAGGCTGTGTTCATGCAGCCAACCCCAGTCCTCTCCCTGGGATCTGACCTCTGAAGCCAGAGCCCAGCTCACAGCCCCCACCAACCCCAGTGGGTGGGCAGACAAGCCTCTCGGGCTGGTGAGTGCTGGTCAGCACCGATCCTCTGTGCGGGAATCTCTCCACTTTTCCCTCTGCACCCCTGTTGCTGCACTTTCCTCCGTGGCTCCGAAGCTTCCCCCCCATCCACCCCCAGTCTCTGCTAGTGAAGAGGCTTCCTAGTGTGGCAACTTTTCCTCCTTCACAGTTCCCTCCCAGAGGTGCAGGTCCTGTCCCTATTCTTTAGTCTCTGTTTTTTCTTTTTTCTTTTTCCCTACCCAGGTACGTGGGGAGTTTCTTTCCTTTTGGGAAGTCTGAGGTCGTCTTCTGCCACTGCTCAGTAGGTGTTCTGTAGGAGTTGTTCCACATGTAGATATATTTCTGATGTATTTGAGGGGAGGAAGGTAATCTCCACGTCTTACTCCTCCACCCTCTTGAAGGTCTCTGCCTTATACAGTTTTATCCCCATTTTTACAAACGAGGAAATAAAACTCAGAAAGTTTCAGTAATTTTCCCAAAGCCAAACAGCTATTGAGTGGCAGAATCAGGATGTAATCCTAGTCTGTTTACCTTCAA
Source organism: Leucopleurus acutus (assembly GCF_964270905.1). Taxonomy (NCBI): domain Eukaryota; kingdom Metazoa; phylum Chordata; class Mammalia; order Artiodactyla; family Delphinidae; genus Leucopleurus; species Leucopleurus acutus. Next base: position 131,670,098 of record NC_139147.1, on the reverse strand, counting down.
AGGCTAAGCCCTTATCATAACAAAACTCAATAAATACTTACCTTTATCAAATTATATTACAGCCTAGTGGTTTATTGGCACAATCCTAAATAAGAGTGAGAAAGAAAGAAATAGCATTGTTCATGGAGTCAACCAAAATTTCTAGAGCAGATGCCAGATGCCTGGCCCTGTTTGGGATTCAGCAGTGAAAAAGACAGGAAGAGTCCTGCTCTTGTAAAGCACGTAGTGGGGAGTGGAGATGGGTGCAGCTTGAGTGAGGGATTTCAGCTTGCTGGGCCTCTGTTTCCTCATCTGGAAAATGGGAAGGGGTGTTCCTAATTCTATGAGATTGTTCAGCCCTCACATTCTCTGATTCCATAGGAAGTATTTGTTTTCCGGTCTCTTTAAAATTCAATCAGGCCATGAGCTGTGATGAATGTTGTTAGCTCCTCCCCAAATCAACTGTTTCCACCCTTTTCCTCTGTTCAGGCCTTTCCCCAACATGATTCACAATCAATCAAGTCACAGAAGCTAAGGGGGTACCCAGCAGAAGAATAACAACACTGGCTTCTCAGGAGCTCTGCGGTCTACCTGGCCAGGTAAACTTAACTCACCTGGCCCAGGGTGGCCATCTCAGGCACAAACTGCGTTTTTCCACTTTGTCTTTAAGTTACTTGTTGAAATAACTGCACAAATATAACAAAGACATCAAATTAGGCATCCTCTGCCCCCAGTGCCTATTAATAAATTAAGCACTTTTCTGCCACTTTAATGATAAAGATAATGCATTTCTTTTAACCATTCTGCTGTCCTTATTATTTTTAATTTTTGTTGATATTTGTATTGACTACATCTTTCAATATTTTAAAAACAGACTCTTGATTTAGGTTCTTCCAGACCCAACCTTTAGAGGTAAGGGTTTTGTTGTTATATTTCTATTATGTTTCCTTTAAAAATCATTTTCCTATTAAAATGGAATTAAGTCAACTATATAGGCATTTATCTTATTATATTGATGAAATTAACACATAGAGGGCAGTAGTACAAGTTGATTGGACTTGAGAACCTCTAATAGCACAGTTAAATATACATATAAACCAAAGTACATGCTGAGTGAGACCCCTCCCCTTTTTCCTCCCTCCATAGACCCGATTCCTTGAAATACAGGGAGATGAAAAAACATGAGTGTAAAGAACTTGAGAGACCATTTCCCAGGGTCTCTGAGACAAAGCCAGTATCTCGGTATCTCTCAGCCCACACGGTTTGTTCATCTCTCTCTCATATTCTCCATCTGCCCCTCAAGCTGCAGCTTCAAAACATGGGAACTCCACATTAATTGATCCCAGTGCCTAACTCAGCTTTGGGCATAAAGGCTGTGATCAGTGATTGTTCAACAAATGGATAAGTGAGGCCCCTCTGCTGAGGGGAGGGGTGTGGGACCAGGAGGAAGAGGCTCAAATGGAAAGGGAAGAAGGAAGTTTAGGTAGAACTCTTGAGAGAAAGGGCACAGGGATGAGCACAGCCTGCCCACCAAAATACCACTTTTACACTTCACCCATTCACCACCACAAGCCTCGTCTTCCAGAGGCCAACACTCACACAGGCCTGCACCTTTCAAACTGAAAGCCCAAGATTCAAGCCAGGTATTTCTGGGTCCAGAGTCCTGCCTCCGGAGAAACAAAGGGCTGTGAGACTGCAGACAGCATGTCAGGGGTCCAGCCACGGGGCCACCCGACCAGGTTGGAAGTGCCCCATCCGAAGCTGAAGGCGGATCACTGTCCCCTCTCTGAAGCATGGCAATTTGAGTCAGAGGCGCTCGGCAACCAACCCCTCCTCTCTGGGCACCCTCCTTGGGGTTCTGCCAACCCCATCTCCAAGTCTGGAGGTCTGGCCTGGGAGCTGCACGAGGGCTCCGCTGGTGCTCCGGCGCCCTCTAGCGGCTGTCCTCTCTAACGCCAACTCTCAGCCTTTCCTGCCTGCCTCCCTACCCAGTTGGGGGGGGGGGGGCGGGGGGCTGTACTTGCCTTGGGCACCCGCCAGCCTGATTTCGTTCCTCCTTTAAGTGCCCTGCAGAGGTTTAGGTTCTCTTGCATAAGGAACGTCTTTTAGTCAATACACCTTAAACCTGATAAGGTTGCTTCTAGAATTAACCTGAAATACTGTATTTCTCTCCTGATGCTTCCAAGGGGAAGCAGTTCTAGTTTTCAAAGTCAGAAGAAAGTTATCAATATGATATTCTGAGCCAGATGGAAAAGAAACATTTTAGAAAGTTTGTGCTTTTTGAATGGACCTTTAATTTAAGACAGAATAAAGGAATTCCCCTGTGGATTCCTTAACTGGATACACATAAAATCTGTTTACTTTATTGACTCAATTGTGACATTTAAAATAGAAAGCTAGGACTGTGCATGAGAAGTTCTTCTTCACAAAACATTCACATTAACAGGGATGGCTGCAGACAGTGACTCTGTACAAATTTAATCACATCTATCGGGTAAATATTGCACTGGCTCCGAGAGAGCAAAATAATAAGACTCAAGCCTGCTCCTCCCAGTGAAGGTGGGAGCCCCCCTCCCCACCATCATCCCCAACTCAGTCAAGGTCATCAGTGCCCATGGTGCCACCACAGTAATTATCTCCAGGGAACCTGAGTTTCTTAGTGAGAGGAGTAATCAAGAGGGCTATGGTTCTGAGCATCTAAGAGTCAAAGTGATAAAATTGTTGTTCACAGTTTAGAGATGAGCCCACCACAGGCTAGCTTAGATGGGTCCCCCGACACCTAGGAGTGCACCAAAATCATAGGACAAGGATAAACCTTCCCAAATAAGTCATCCTTATCACCTTCCACTTTCCAAGACTTGCCTTCAGGCCTTCAATGTTTACTGAGTTAAAAGCTACTGGTTCTCAAGATGCTTTCCCAAGAATACAGCAGCCAAAGAAAGGACTTCCCAGCATTTCCTAACTTAGGGAAAACATATACTATATGTCATATATATTGAATATTTAGTAGTTCATAGACTAAACAGAAAGCTCCCACATAAATGAGATTTCTAGTACAGAAAAGACTGAAAGTATACATAGGCATAGGTTTTTACTCTGCAGTCACAAGTTTTAGCAGATTGGCTGAATTTAATGCTGATTGAGGTTCTACTCTATATTGTCCATTTCAAATAGCGTAGAAAACCAGCACATCTTGACTGACGCATTGATTGAGCTTGATTTTGGACTTATCCCAACCTCCACAAGAACACCTCACTCAAAGAAAGGATGTGTCACTCCAACCCCCTTAATTTTAATAACATGCTTCCCTCAAAAGAAAAACCATTCTAGAATTTTTAGGACATCCTAAAACTAAAGTTCTGTAATCTGTCTTTACCATCTACATTCAATCAAGAGAAAGGCAAAGTTAAAGGGAACTTTATTATCATATGCTGGCAGGTCACTTCTAATACACTATAGGATGGTCTTGAACCATTTGACATTTTATTTTAAGTGCATTTAAAATTTTCTGGCTTGATATTTTGTGATTCCAGGGTACTAGCTCCTGTTGCCAAGGAAATATGACTTTCAGTTACTGCAGGGATCCAAAGGGGCTTTTGTTTGTTTTTTAAAATATTAACATGACCAAAAAAAGTAAATACAGAGAATAAATTCAGCCCCTTTCTTCTTCAAAATGCATGAAAGACAGATCCTCTGGTCACATCTCTGATGAAAAAATACAAAGATTCATGAAGTGACTTTCCCAACTGGTATAGAGACTTTCTCCCAATCAGTGGGTCTGGTACCATCAGAGTCCTTTTCTCTTTCTTTGTTCTGGGTTGAGACCTCTCTGACAGTGGGGGCCGTTGATTATACACAATACTAACTACTCATCTCCAACATGTTTACCTCCATGGAAAAATCCTTTCTTTACATGAATAAAGGTGGCCATAAAGGTCCAGGCCTTTATTATATTTCAGAAAATTTGTAAAGAGAAGACAGATAAATGCATGGTACAAACCATATAAATACATTCAGCTGGGTTCCAAAAGATTCAAATGCAGATGAGAGTAAAGATTCCACCATTAACCCAGTTTTTCCCTCTGTGATTATTCCTTCTGATTGGTATAATCTAAAGGTTTTCAGTCATGATGGTAGACTCAAATCATCTGATGATGGGAAGAATCAAAGCCTCTATTTTTTGGAATACTACATAAAACTTCTCTGGAAACAGATAACATCTTTGCTTCCTACTAACTGAAATGCAGTATTTTAAAATCAGAAGTCCACGTGCAGACCAAGAAACCCTGTAGTACAAGGCACTTTTTAATCAAAACCTCCAAAAGCAGGGTCTCCTTAAGACAAACCATGGATTCAAGCAAAACGCCATGTTTCTACCAGAGACCTGAAGATAAACAGAAGTCTTTTAAGTACAATTAAAAAAACAACGCACAAATCTCAGAGCAACTATTTTTAAAGAAATATTCAGAAGCTGTAACAAAGTGCTTGTCTCATGCTGGGAAGGTCACTGCTCCCAATAAATTATGCTGGGATGAGCACTCACAGGAATGGTATAGGTTTGATGTCCATGAGCATTTTCACACGGTAATACGTTAGGAGACCTTTGGTTCTATCATAGGTAAGCTCTTCTCACTGAACCATTAAAAACAGCCCAGGATTCAACAGCCACTCCTACTATGGAGGGATACTTCCTTTTATGTAACACTCAGGGGAAATCACCTAGTTTTGATGTGGTTTGAGTTTGATCCTGTGAAACCATCAGAACTTCCCACCAGAGATAAATGAGAAGATTCTGGCCTTTATTAGTATGCAGGATTAACACAGGTGTCCTGGCTGTACTCGCCAACCCTTCTATTTTTATCCACCTCCCTACATGTGAGTACTTTTGACCTACTCTGAGCTCAGACCCCTGATCTATTAGAGTGACTTTGTCAGTCTTTCTTTAAAAATGGACCGGCAATAAAATGAATTTAACCTAGAAGCAGGAGCTCAGTAAGGGAAATGAAAACATCAGAAGTTATCTAATCACAGCCACAGCCATCCAGAGCTCTGTCTTATCTGCTGGGTAATAAAAATGGGACCTTCCTAAACTTGAAGGGCATCAAATGAAGTAAGTGAAGTTGTTGCTTGTCTCTGGCTTTTGGGGGGGATTGCTATGCAGCTTAACCAGTGTATACTAACTACAAAACATTGGCATGGATTTGAAACACCTGTGTACTAGGAAAGTTTTTTGGGGGAGGGGAATGCGTTTTGACATAAAGTAAAAAATAAAACACAAACGTCTTTGAGAACAGGGATTGTTAAGCGGGCAGTAGAAGGAAGGAATGGGGAGAAAAGAATATCTCCTCTAAGTGAAAGCAGCTTTTCCAAAAGAGTAGCGTTCAGTATCAGTTTAAGGAGAGCACTTTAAAATACTTGGACAGCTCAAAACTGCTGTTGAGGGAACCTAAAACCAAGTGAGCCAAGAACAACCACAGTAGTGCTGTTAAAATCCTGGCAAAGCAGCCAGAGGATGAAGAGTTGGTTTTGCATAGTTCTGAACACAGGAGTAAAGAAGCAGAAGCAGCTCCTCCCAAAGGCATTGAAATCCTATGGCATCAGTGGGTCAGTTGCAGGGGGCAGGGGGTGGGGATGGAGGGTGTTTGTCTCTCAAAATCTCCCTACCCCACCCCACTACTCCGTTCACCCTTCCTCCGTCCACCTCCGGAGCCCCAGGGGCAGCACTTCTTAAGCTCGAGCCCCCAGGGACCATCTCTGCAGCCAGGATTCTTCCCAGAGCCTGGCAAGTTCTGGGAATGGAAGCCAGGATTGCAAGGCCGCCTGAGGCGCGGTGGGACCTGCGGGGGGGGGGGGCAGGGGGGGCAGGGGGGACCGGAGCCTTAAAGCCCACCCACGGCCTTCAAGGCGAAGGATAAACGGATCTTCCTAACAGTACCTCTCAGGGGTCAGCTTGCTCCCCACCCGACGGTGGTCAATACTCACTTGACGCCGCAAGGACCACCTCCTAACTGTCCCCCTCAATTCCACCCTAAGGGTCCTTGGGCATCTGTGATAGCGCGGTCCTGACCACTTTAGTCGGCTGTGGCCAGCGCTTCAGGGGTCCCTCCAGTCCCATCCCTGTCCCCTCCCCGTGGTACTTTATCAAATAGAGGAAGGAGCGCACAGGGAGTTGGCTGAATCAAGGAACCTGCGAACCTATGGATGAGTTTTAAGCTAGACAGCCCGAGATGCGGTTCAATAGTATTGGAACCTATGGGGTGGGGAGGGAGATAGGGAGGTTAGGAAGCTGAGAGATTGAGTCTCACCGCGGCGGTCCAGCCCCGGGACCCCGCACAGCCCCCGCTCCCTCCTCGCTTCCCCGCCGTCAGGAGGAGGGATGCTGCGACCCCAGCCGGGACTCTGCCTCTCCCCTCCTCATTCAGCTCAGGACTGGCAGGTCGGCCCCCTGTCCACCCCCGCCAGGCCGAGCTAGCCGGGCGGAGGGCAGGGGCGAGAGGAGGGACCAAAGTTCCCCTGGACTAAGACGCTGCGCGCAGCTCTTCCTAAACAGCAGCGCCGGGTCGGAGCGAGACCCTGCACCTCAAAAGTTGGTCTTCGGCCGCAGCCTCGGTACGCGGTGCAGGGTCCCGACCAACTTACCTGGCGCGGAGACCCGAGGGCGGACTGGGCTTCGGCTGTCGGGGTCCAACCAGAGCGCAGCTGCGGTGCGGCCGTGGGCGGGGCCGCGGTCGGCCTAGGGGGTCGTGCCGCCCTCCGCTCGGGCGCCGGGGCAGCTCAGCGACCGTGGAGGGAAGAGATGCCGAGCGGGAAGTGAGGGCTGCGCGGGGACCCGAACTCCATGCCGGGTGGTGAGGACGGGGCCGTTCGTCCCTCAGTCACTCGGGGAGAGGAGTGGGGGCGCCGGAGAGAGGGGCGGAGCGGGAGGGAGGAAACGGGGCGCGACCGGGCAGCTGGGGACCTCAGCTCCGCCGAGAGCCTCCACCTTCTGACGAAACCCGCGCGCCCCGCCGCCCGCGCGCTGCCGGCTCCGAGGCCTGGGCGCGAGCGCCCCCTGGGGACCCCGGCGGAGGAGGCAGCAGGGAGCGGAGCGCGCCGCCCCGCCCCGCCGGGAGGGCGTCCTGGACAGGGGTGAGTCCCGGATGAGGGGTCCCGCTGGCGGCGGCCGCAGCCCAGGCTCCCCGCCCGGCCCGGTCGCTCACCCCGGGTTCCTGGGGATACGTCACCTGGGGACCTCCTCTTCAGGGGAAAGCGAGAATATCTGGAAAGGAGTGGGAGTGATGCTACTTTTTGCACACATTCCAGAAAACTTATTGGGTCTATGCTCAACTGCCACCAAAAACGGTGACGAGATTGCTCGTCTTTGCATCTTCTGTGTCTACAAAAGAGCCTGTCATAAGGAGCCTGGTAATTATTTTTTAGTAAATAAGTGCATGAATAAATGAATGGACATTGTGGCTTTTTTCATCCCATAATGTCTTCCCGAATACATCCACTTCACAAATAGATATAAGATAAAGAAATGCTTGGGGAGCACCAATGTTTAAAAATAAATACAAACACACTGTCCTATGTAAGGGGTAACCACGGCCCCATGTTATGAAGCACTTTAGAAAGGAAGTGTGGCTTTACTCTTCCAAACTTATTAAAAGTTGAATTCAAACAAATGAGCGCTGTAGGTGTATACTGTGAATTGCTCCTGATTGTTTCTCCAGCAGTAGATAAACTAGACAGCTGCATTCTCTCAGCATAGAACCACACATTTGTCAGAACCACAAATTGGACTTCAGAATCCATAAGGTTCAAAAAAGGCAGTCTCTGACATTGGAATGACATGGAGGATATTACCTACAGTGTGGACAAGGAGACAGGGACATAGGCGGGTCTTCCTCCCCATCTTCTTAAGGCACATCTAACAAGACCTCCTTCATGTAAAGAGGTTATCAGCCAAGGGCTTTTCTCCAACCAGAGTTCTCAATTTCAAAGGCCAGAGAAGAAGTAATAGGATGAGGAACAGGTACACCACTAATGGTTCTTTTAGGAAGGCAATTAGGAAGATCTTTGAGGCAATTAGGAAGATCTTTGAGAGACAAAGGAAGAGACTTCAGAAAGAAACAAATACTTACTAACACTTTTCTTCCCCCAGCTTTCCTCTCAAGACCTTCTGAAGTAGGATAACATGAAATGTGGACCCTAGAAAGAATCTTAGGCAGCTTAGGCCGTGAAGCTCCTTTGATTCACTTTGATTGGAGAAATTTGGGTCACGTGGTTAAGCACAAGCCAGTCATTGTGGCCTTAGGATACAGGATTCCCCTAATGCTCCAGGCCTTCCACAGAGTTTGGGAGCGTTCACTGTGCTCTGCAGCACTTCTGGAGCCCAAGTGGAGCCCCACCTGATCCAGCGCAACTGAGCATGAGACACAGGATGTTCCCCCAAAGGAAATTCAGTGTCTTCCTACAAGAAAAGAGGAGATAGATTCTGGGCAGGCAAAGTCAGCATATGTTTACTGAATATGGACATATTAAGTCAGAAAATGTTCCTTTCCAGTTTAATTAAGAAGTAGCCTTGGAGATGAACCTGAAGTTTGAGCTGGATTAAACTTGCAAAGATGAAGGGAAAAAAAAGGAAAATGATCGTGAATTTCTTTGCATGTTGATTGTGTCCTCTGAAATGTAGGTCCCATGAAGGCAGGTGGTAGTCTGTTTTGTTCTCTTGTGATTTTAACCCTTATGCCATTGCAGTGTCACTTAGCAGGTAGTCAATAAACATTTATTAAATTTTTAAAAATACCTTAGAGCTTATTGAACGCAAGCCTCTTATTTTATGGGTAAGAGAAAAAGAATTAAGGTGTGCTGATCATGTACTATTTCCAGACAATCTGTAAGCTACTCTATTGACCACCACCAACTGCCAACATAGGTTTTATTATCTCTACAAAAAGCCCAGGGTTTGGGTCGTCAGAATACCCAGACCAGGGAACATAGTTAGTTAATGGGAGGACAGGAGTGTTGATGGAAGCAGGCTCTGAAAGCACAATTAAAATGACATAACCAGGAAACACAGAGCAGATAATGGAGTCAGAACCACAGGGAGAGTCCAATACAACCATCGTTAGCTCCCTGTGTTAAAGACACAAACACACAAACTGAAGACAGCACCACAACTTGTGACAAATATGGTTTCCTCTGCCAGCAGGCTTCCGCTCCCTAATTAGAAACAAACAGTCGCCTGCAAGCCAGTGTGCAGAACACACATGCAGCCTTATGCCAGAAACTTGGAATTTTTTCCTCAAGGTATGACACTGAAGGTAAATTCAAAGATGCTCTCCGCCAGGCACAGAAAGAATTTCCTCCCACCTCTCCCATGGAACCAACAGCCCACCTCTACAAATGAAGATCTATAACCAGCTCATGAACTCGGGTAGCAGACGCTGCCCCCACAGCAAGTTGCTCACCAGCCAGAGTCCCTTTAACAACTGTGACCTCAGAACCCCCTGATCTGTATCACTTACCTCCTTCCAACTCTCCTCTTCATGGATTCTGAGCCGCTGGGCTCTACAGCCATGGTCAAAATGATCTAAAGTCAAGCTACAGGGTCACGGCGCCACTGGCATTCCCAAGCCGCAAAGGAGCCTCCAGCTCTGGGCAGATCCACTTGCCGGGTGTCTGTTTGATAACATAAGGGGAGGCATCCGCTCACTGTCCTATGCCAATATGAAAGGCACCCCTCCCATCAGTGTGACAAGTGCAATACTGGAATGGAGCCAGGGAATGAAAGGGAAGAAATGTGGATTCTTACCAATGCAGTTGATACCATTTTTTAAGGGTGACAGATGATGAAGGGGAAAAACAGGCAGAGAATCAGTGCCCTGCATTGAAAACCTTGGATCCTTCCCTGAATGAGTCAGGGTGAGCATTTTGTTTTGAAATTCAATTTCTGTTTACCTTATTTTCTTTCCTTTGGGTTTTGTTTTTTTTTTTTTTTTTTTTTTTTTTTCCTTTTGGGCTGTAGGATGGTTACATCCTCAACTATTCGAGGGGAATGCTGTAAATAACAGAACTTATTTTTGAGGCTTCGGATGTAAAAAGAACCTTGCATTTCCCTCCCCCCCAACACATTTATTTATAGATTAAAATGTGTTCTTTTTTTTTCTGTTTCATGTGATTTTGAGAATTGACTGATACGTCTCCTCTGCTGTTTCCATATATGCCTGAGATGAGTTGTATTACTGGAAAGCAGAGAGGAATGCTCTGAGAAAGCCCTTCTAAGATGCTAAGAGTCAAGAGAGAACAGATACACACATTCCAACCTGATGTAGGGATGTCATCTTCTACTGTCTGTCATTCTATGTGAAGACCCTGTGTGACCTCTGGCACCTCTAACATCACAAGCCAGCCATGAAGGAGTGCCCTATTCTTTTGTCTACCAATAGGTGGCATCAAAATCTCTTTAGCTCTTCATCGCATTTTAAAAACCATTGGCAGAGAGCATTTTCTTTCTGAGATTTTGTATTTTACCGTGGGTGATGCTTTAAAAAACACTAGATCATCTCTCTATTATTTCAGAGCAGATTATCCCATTTACCTCTTTTTTAAAAATTTACTTTATTGAAATTTAGTTGATTTACAATGTTGTGTTAGTTTCTGCTGTACAGCAAAGTGATTCATATATATATGTTCTTTTTCATATTCTTTTCCATTATGGTTTATCACAGGATATTGACTTTAGTTCCCTGTGCTATACAGTAGGACCTTGTTGTTTATCCATTCTATATGTGATGCTTTGCATTTGCCATTTACCTCTTAATTAGGCCTCTCAGTCACCCCTCAGTTTCCTCATTGTGAAAAGAAGATATTTGAATTGAACTTCAGCTCTGGGATTCTGCTTTTCAGGTACATCATGTCTGCTCTGCTACAACATTCCTCATGTTTGTGATGAACCAATCAAGATTCCATTCCTTTGGGTTTAAGGAGTGTCAGCATGCAACTATCACTCTGTTGTAGAGACAGCTATTTGCCTAGCCTGTAATTGTTTTTATTTGTTTGTTTTTCCTTATTAAGAAAAGCACAATTTGTTGGAGGTGGCCATGTGTCAGCCCCAAACTCACATTTCCCAGCCTTTCTTACAGACGGAATAGTCATGTGTCAAAGGTCTAGCCCTGCACTGTCAAATATGATAGCCAGTAGCACATGTAGCTGCTTAAATTCAAATTTATTAAAATTAAGTAAAATTAAAAATTCAGGGGCTTCCCTGGCGGCACAGTGGTTGAGAGTCCGCCTGCCGATGCAGGGGACACGGGTTCGTGCCCCGGTCCGGGAAGATCCCACATGCCGCGGAGCGGCTGGGCCCGTAAGCCATGGCCGCTGAGCCTGCGCGTCCAGAGCCTGTGCTCCGCAATGGGAGAGGCCACAATAGTGAGAGGCCCGCTTACCGCAAAAAAAAAAAATTCATTTCCTCAGTTACAGGAGCCACATTTTAAATGCTAATAGTCACAAGTAGCTAGTAGCTACCATCTTGGGCAGTTCAGATACAGAACATTTCCATCATTGCAGATAGTTCTGCTTTGCAACACTGGTCTAACTGTTGAGATGTCAGTGGAAGTTACAGAGCAGTTTCTGAGATAGTCTTAAAAAGGAGGGAGATACCTTTGGGTACTGGCCTGTACCTTTATCTTCTAACCCCTATAGCCATCCCTTTTTTCTACCTGAAGTTGAAGGTGGATCAGCCATCATGTGACTAGAAAGAAGCAAGCATTTGCCAAGGCAGGCTCAGCAGAAAGATAAAAGGAACCTGGGTCTTTGATATCATGAAGACAACCACATTGTCACCAATTTTATTATGAGAAAAATAAAACCACTAGTTGATACAAGTCACTATTTTCAGCTTTTTATTACTAACAACCAAATAGTATTTCTAACTGATATACCCTCAGAAAGTTATCTGGACAATTTTCTATTAATAGCTTTGGATAAGTAAGCTTCTTTCCAGTTTTCTTTACTTCAGTCAGAGTTGAGAACAAGATCCTGGCTAAAAGAAACAAAACAATGTATATACCCACAAAGAGATAATTATTAATCATTCCTTTCAATATGCCAAATGGGCCAAAATGGGGGAGATGGGGCATTAATGGTGCCCCAAATAATTATCCCTTATTTTATAATTTGGCTGAAGAGTACCTTTGCACTATCCTAGAGGAAATGTTGGTGTGTAGCGAGAGAAAAGGAAAATAATATTTGAGCCTATTCTATCTGCTAGAAACTTGGCTGAATGATTTTACAACATAATCGTAATTAAGTCTCATGACAATCCAATAAGGTAATATGTATGGCTCTCCTTTTTTTTTTTTTTTTTTTTTTTTTTTTTTTTTTTTTTTTTTGCGGTACGCGGGCCTCTCACTGTTGTGGCCTCTCCCGTTGCAGAGCACAGGCTCTGGACGCACAGGCCCAGTGGCCATGGCTCACGGGCCCAGCTGCTCCACGGCATGTGGGATCTTCCCAGACCGGGGCACAAACCCATGTCCCCTGCATCGGCAGGCAGACTCTCAACCACTGCGCCACCAGGGAAGCCCAGCTCTCCATTTTTCGTAGATAACAAATTGAGGCTGAGAGATACTAAGTATCTTGTCAAAATCTACATAGCCAGTTAATTATAGAGATGAGTTTTGAATCCAGGTCTGCTTGGCTTGACACAACTGCATAATGAAATTCCCCTAGTGAGTGAGTGCCATCAGATTCTTCTCCATACATGCTTACTTCAAGACTCTCATTCCATCCTCTGGACCACTTTTTTGATGGCCTTGATTCTTTTCTACCATAGAAAAGACTGATAACATTTATCTTCATCTTCATAAGCTGTAGAAATTGACCAGGCAGTTTAGAGCAAAAAGCTTTCCAAACAAGAAAACAACATGAACAAAGGCTCCAAGTCGAGAGCAGGCATGGCCAACAAGGCCTCTCTAGGGAAGAAGCTTATGAGCTGAGGACTGAAGGTCAGAAGGAGCTGGCATGCAGCGACCAGGGGGAAGAACATTCCAGGCATGGGGAACAGCAAGTATGAAGGCCCAGAGGTGGGAAAAGTTCTTTGAGTTCCTAATGGTCAGTTTTAAGAGTTTCAACAAGAGAGGATGAGGCAGTTAGATCACACTAAAGTTCCTAAAGGGGAACAGAAGAAAGAAGGTGAAAAAGATGTGAGGAGGCTTCAATATTACAGAAGACTTGTCTTGCTAGTTTTACTAATTAAACACATTTTGAGCATCTAGTCTGTACCAAACACCATCTTAGACACTGGGGTTGACAAAACATTGCCCTTGTTCTTCAGAACTGTATAGTAAAGTGCAAAGCATAGAACAGAAAAGGAACCCCAGAAGGGTCATCCACAGGACCCCCTGGTCGGGAGTTTACTTCCACTTCCTGGACTAATGACACCATCAGCCCCCATTGACACCCGTGGAAAGGAAGGCCTCTGGGCTGTGGGCTTAGGCAACCAACATGCAGAGGGTTATTTCTGAAAAAATGAGTCCATGTGTCCACATTTAAAGGAAGAACAGGAATTGCCTTGGCAGAATTCCCTCCCCCATATGACCCACTCTTCCCATGGCCAACATCCATAATTACCTTTTGGGTCAAATACTTTCATACATGTTACCTTGTTTACTCTTTGCAATAAATCTAGGAGACATCATTAGCCCCATCATGTAGTTCATACCTTTGAAAAACACCTATTCCTTCTGGTGGAAGGTGTCTTTCTGCTTCCCAGGTCACAGGATCAACTGCTGTGTGGCCATGGACACTGGCTCCTGGGGAGGAAAGTACACTGCTATTATAGTCATGGGCAGACCTCAGGGCCCTCAAGGGCATATTCTGGTTTGACAGTGTCTTCCCTGTAGGGTTGTTGTGAGGCAGTGTGCAGAGTTTTTAAAACACATATACATAAAGATATTTTTTAATTACTAAATGAAATCTTACTGTATCTCCTGGCTTGCAACCTGCTTTTTATGTCTAAAAATATTAACCTACATCATAATGTATAAGGACTATGAGATATCCTTATATATGGACATGACAAAAGATAATAAATGAATTCCCTGTTTTGAGCATTTTTTTTCCAGTTCCTCACTCTTGTACACTATGCTTCCACAGCATGCTTTTATATCATGTACCCCTGAGATGATGTGACAGGAATACCAAGATGGTCACCTCTGTGATATTCTTTCCAAAAATTCATAACCCCAGTCTAATCATAAGAAAAACATTAAACCAAAACAATGGAGGAAAGTTCTATAAAATATTTCACCAGTACAGCTCAAAACTATCAATATCATTAAAAAAGGAAAAAAGAAGGAAAGACTGAGAAACTGTCACAGACCAGAAGATATTGAGACAACAATAAGTGCAATGTGGCCTCCTAGACTGGATCCTGGGACAGAAAGATGACACTAATGGAAAAGCTGGTGAAATCCAAATAAACCTGGAGTCTACTTAATAGTAATACACCAATGTTGATTGCTTAGTTATGACAAAAGTCCCATGGGAATATACATAATCTCTTAACATTAGGGGAAAACGGATGAGAAGTATATGGAAATTCTCTGAAATCTCTTTATAAATTTTCCATAAATCTAAAATTAAACCCCATTAAATTCTATTTTTAAAAAACATACAACTCAGAATCCAACAGCACATTAAAAGGACCATACACAATGATCAAGTGGGGTTTATCCCAGGAATACAAGGATTCTTCAATATATGTAAATCAATCAATGTGATACACCATATTAACAACTGAAGGAGAAAAACCATATGATCATCTCAATAGATGCAGGGAAAACTTTTCACAAAATTCAACACCCATTCATGATAAAAATCCTCCACAGAGTAGGCATAGAGGGAACTTACCTCAACATAATAAAGACCATATATGACAAACACACAGCCAACATCATCCTCAATGGTGAAAAATTGAAACCATTTCCACTAAGACCAGGAACAAGACAAGGTTGCCCACTCTCACCAGTATTATTCAACAAAGTTTTGGAAGTTTTAACCACAGCAATCAGAGAAGAAAAAGAAATAAAAGGAATCCAAATCGGAAAAGAAGAAATAAAGCTGTCACTGTTTGCAGATGACATGATGCTATACATACAGAATCCTAAAGATGCTACCAGAAAACTACTAGAGCTAATCAGTGAATTTGGTAAAGTAGTAGGATACAAAATTAATGCACAGAAATCTCTGGCATTCCTATACACTAATGATGAATAATCTGAAAGTGAAATTAAGAAAACACTCCCATTTGCCACTGCAACAAAAAGAATAAAATATCTAGGAATAAACCTACCTAAGGAGACAACAGACCTGTATGCAGAAAATTATAAGATACTGATGAAAGAAATTAAAGATGATACAAACAGATGGAGAGATATACCATGTTCTTGGATTGGAAGAATCAACATTGTGAAAATGACTCTACTACCCAAAGCAATCTACAGATTCAATGAAATCGCTATCAAACTACCACTGGCATTTTTCACAGAACTAGAAAAAATATTTCACAATTTGTATGAAAACACAAAAGACCCCGAATAGCCAAAGCAATCTTAGAAAGAAAAACGGAGCTGGAAGAACCAGGTTCCCAGACTTCAGATTGTAGTACAAAGCTACAGAAATCAAGACAGTATGGTACTGGCACAAAAACAAAAATATAGATCAATGGAACAGAATAGAAAGCCCAGAGATAAACCCATGCACATATGGTCAACTTATTTTTGATAAAGGAGGCAAGAATATACAATAGAGAAATGACAGCCTCATCAATAAGTGGTACTAGGAAAACTGGACAGCTACTTGTATAAGAATGAAATTAGAACACTCCCTAACACCATACACAAAAATAAGCTCAAAATGGATTAAAGACCTAAATGTAAGGCCAGAAACTATCAAACTCTTAGAGGAAAACATAGGAAGAACACTCTATGACATAAATCACAGCAAGATCCTTTTTGACCCACCTCCTAGAGAAATGGAAATAAAAACAAAAATGAACAAATGGGACCTAATGAAACTTCACAGCTTTTGCACAGCAAAGGAAACCATAAACAAGACCAAAAGACAACCCTCAGAATAGGAGAAAATATTTGCAAATGAAGCAACTGACAAAGGATAAATCTCCAAAATTTACAAGGAGCTCATGCAACTCAATATCATAAAAACAAACAACCCAATCCAAAAATGGGCAGAAGACCTAAATAGACATTTCTCCAAAGCAGATATACAGATTGCCAAGAAACACACGAAAGAATGCTCAACATCATTAATCATTAAAGAAATGCATATCAAAACTACAATGAGGGAGTTCCGGGAAGATGGCGGAAGAGTAAGACGCGGAGATCACCTTCCTCTCCACAGATACACCAGAAATACATCTACGCATGGAACAACTCCTACGGAGCACCTACTGAACGCTGGCAGAAGACCTCAGACCTCCCAAAAGGCAAGGAACCCCCCACGTACCTGGTTAGGGCAAAAGAAAAAACTAAACAGAGACAAAAGAATAGGGACGGGTCCTGCACCAGCGGGAGAGAGCTGTGAAGGAGGAAAAGTGTCCACACACTAGGAGCCCCTTCGCGGGTGGAGACTTCGGGAGGCGGAGTGGGGGAGCTTGGGAGCCGCGGAGGAGAGCACAGCAACAGGGGTGCGGAGGGCAAAGCGGAGAGATTCCAGCGCAGAGGATCGGGCCGACCGGCACTCACCAGCCGAGAGGCTTGTCTGCTCGCCCGCCGGGGCGGGCGGGACTGGGAGCTGAGGCTCCGGCTTTTGTCGGAGCGCCGGGAGAGGACTGAGGTTGGCGGCGTGAACACAGCCTGCAGGGCGTTGGTGCGCCGCAGCTGGCCGGGAGAGAGTCTGGGGAGGGGTCTGGACCTGCCGAAGAGGCAAGAGACTTTTACGTCCCTCTTTGTCTCCTGGTGCACGAGGAGGGGGGATTGGGAACGCTGCTTGGGAGAGCTCCGGAGACGGGCGCGAGCCGCGGCTAAGAGTGCGGAGCCCAGAGACGGACATGGGACGCTAAGGCCGCTGCTGCCGCCGCCAGGAGGCCTGTGTGCGAGCGCAGGTCACTAGCCACACGCCCTTCCGGGGAGCCTGTGCAGCCCGCCGCTGCCGGGGTCCCGGGATCCGGGGACGGCTCCCCCGGGAGAGCGCACGGCGCGCCTCAGGCTGCAGCGTCACGCCGGCCTCTGCCGCTGCAGGCCCGCCCTGCACTCTGTGACCCTCCCTACCCCCCGGCCTGGGTGAGCCAGAGCCTCCGAATCAGCGGCTCCTTTAACCCCGTCCTGTCTGAGCAAAGAACAGACGCCCTCCGGCGACCTACACGCACAGGCGGGGCCAAATCCAAAGCTGAGGCCCTGGGAGCTGTGAGAACAAAGAAGAGAAAGGGAAATCTCTTCCAGCAGCCTCAGAAGCAGCGGATTAAAGCTCCACAATCAACTTGATATACCCTGCATCTGTGGAATACCTGAATAGACAACGAATCATCCCAAATTAAGGAGCCCTGTGGATGAAAGGCTCTTGGTGCTGCAGCCAGGACTCAGTGCTGTGCCTCTGAGGTGGGAGAGCCAACTTCAGGACACTGGTCCACAAGAGGCCTCCCAGCTGCACATAATATCAAACAGCAAAAATCTCCAAGAGATCTCCATCTCAACGCCAGCACCCAGCTTCACTCAACGACCAGCAAGCTACAGTGCTGGACATCCCATGCCAAACAACTAGCAAGACAGGAACACAACCCCACCCATTAGCAGAGAGGCTGCCCAAAATCATAATAAGTCTACAGACACCCCAAAACACACCACCAGACGTGGACCTGCCCACCAGAAAGACAAGATCCAGCCTCATACACCAGAACACAGGCACTAGTACCCTCCACCAGGAAGCCTACACAACCCACTGAAACAACCTTAGCCACTGGGGACAGACTCAAAAAACAACAGGAACTACGAACCTTCAGCCTGCAAAAAAAAAAAAGGAGACCCCAAACACAGTAAGATAAGCAAAATGAAAAGACAGAAAAACACACAGCAGATGAAGGAGCAAGATAAAAACCCACCAGACCTAACAAATGAAGAGGAAATAGGCAGTCTACCTGAAAAAGAATTCAGAATAATGATAGTAAGGTTGATCCGAAATCTTGGAGATAGAATGGACAACAGAATGGACAAATTGCAAGAATCAGTTAACAAGGACCTAGAAGAACTAAAGATGAAACAAGCAACGATGAACAACACAATAAATGAAATTAAAAGTACTCTAGATGGGATCAATAGCAGAATAAATGAGGCAGAAGAACGGATAAGTGACCTGGAAGATAAAATAGTGGAAATAACTACTGCAGAGCAGAATAAAGAAAAAAGAATGAAAAGAACTGAGGACAGTCTCAGAGACCTCTGGGACAACATTAAACGCACCAACATTCGAATTATAGGGGTTCCAGAAGAAGAAGAGAAAAAGAAAGGGACTGAGAAAATATTTGAAGAGATTATAGTTGAAAACTTCCCTAATATGGGAAAGGAAATAGTTAATCAAGTCCAGGAAGCACAGAGAGTCCCATACAGGATAAATCCAAGGAGAAATACGCCAAGACACATATTAATCAAACTGTCAAAAATTAAATACAAAGAAAACATATTAAAAGCAGCAAGGGAAAAACAACAAATAACACACAAGGGAATCCCCATAAGGTTAACAGCTGATCTTTCAGCAGAAACTCTGCAAGCCAGAAGGGAGTGGCAGGACATATTGAAAGTGTTGAAGGAGAAAAACCTGCAACCAAGATTACTCTACCCAGCAAGGATCTCATTCAGATTTGATGGAGAAATTAAAACCTTTACAGACAAGCAAAAGCTGAGAGAGTTCAGCACCACCAAACCACCTCTACAACAACTGCTAAAGGAACTTCTCTAGGCAAGAAACACAAAAGAAGGAAAGGACCTACAATAACAAACCCAAAACAATGAAGAAAATGGGAATAGGAACACACATATCGATAATTACCTTAAATGTAAATGGACTAAATGCTCCCACCAAAAGACACAGATTGGCTGAATGGATACAAAAACAAGACCCATATATTTGCTGTCTACAAGAGACCCACTTCAGACCTAGAGACACATACAGACTGAAAGTAAGGGGATGGAAAAAGGTATTTCATGCAAGTGGAAACCAAAAGAAAGCTGGAGTAGCAATTCTCATATCAGACAAAATAGACTTTAAAACAAAGACTATTAGAAGAGACAAAGAAGGACACTACATAATGATCAAGGGATCAATCCAAGAGGAAGATATAACAATTGTAAATATTTATGCACCCAACATAGGTGCACCTCAATACATAAGGCAAATACTGACAACCATAAAAGGGGAAATCGACAGTAACACATTCATAGTAGGGGACTTTAACACCCCACTTTCACCAATGGACAGATCATCCAAAATGAAAATAAATAAGGAAACACAAGCTTTAAATGATACATTAAATGAGATGGAGTTAATTGATATTTATAGGACATTCCATCCAAAAACAACAGAATACACATTTTTCTCAAGTGCTCATGGAACATTCTCCAGGATAGATCATATCTTGGGTCACAAATCAAGCCTTGGTAAATTTAAGAAAATTGAAATTGTATCAAGTATCTTTTCTGACCACAACGCCATGAGACTAGATATCAATTACAGGAAAAGATCTGTAAAAAATACAAACACATGGAGGCTAAACAATACACTACTTAATAATGAAGATATCACTGAAGAAATCAAAGAGGAAATCAAAAAATACCTAGAAACAAATGACAATGGAGACACAACGACCCAAAACCTGTGGGATGCAGCAAAAGCAGTTCTAAGGGGGAAGTTTATAGCAATACAAGCCCACCTTAAGAAGCAGGAAGCATCTCGAATAAACAACCTAACCTTGCACCTCAAGCAATTAGAGAAAGAAGAACAAAAAAACCCCAAAGCTAGCAGAAGGAAAGAAATCATAAAAATCAGATCAGAAATAAATGAAAAAGAAATGAAGGAAACAATAGCAAAGATCAATAAAACTAAAAGCTGGTTCTTTGAGAAGATAAACAAAATAGATAAACCACTAGCCAGACTCATAAAGAAAAAAAGGGAGAAGACCCAAATCAATAGAATTAGAAATGAAAAAGGAGAGGTAACAACTGACACTGCAGAAATAAAAGAGATCATGAGAGATTACTACAAGCAACTCTATGCCAATAAAATGGACAATCTGGAAGAAATGGACAAATTCTTAGAGAGGCACAACCTGCCAAGACTGAATCAGGAAGAAATAGAAAATATGAACAGACCAATCACAAGCACTGAAATTGAAACTGTGATTAAAAATCTTCCAACAAAGAAAAGCCCAGGACCAGATGGCTTCACAGGCGAATTCTATCAAACATTTAGAGAAGAGCTAACACCTATCCTTCTCAAACTCTTCCAAAATATAGCAGAGGGAGGAACACTCCCAAACTCCTTCTACGAGGCCACCATCACCTTGATACCAAAACCAGACAAGGATGTCACAAAGAAAGAAAACTACAGGCCAATATCACTGATGAACATAGATGCAAAAATCCTCAACAAAATACTAGCAAACAGAATCCAACAGCACATTAAAAAGATCATACACCATGATCAAGTGGGGTTTATTCCAGGAATGCAAGGATTCTTCAATATACGCAAATCTATCAATGTGATAAACCATATTAACAAACTGAAGGAGAAAAACCATATGATCATCTCAATAGATGCAGAGAAAGCTTTTGACAAAATTCAACACCCATTTATGATAAAAACCCTGCAGAAAGTAGGCATAGAGGGAACTTTCCTCAACATAATAAAGGCCATATATGACAAGCCCACAGCAAACATCATCCTCAATGGTGAAAAACTGAAAGCATTTCCACTAAGATCAGGAACAAGACAAGGTTGCCCACTCTCACCACTCTTATTCAACATAGTTTTGGAAGTTTTAGCCACAGCAATCAGAGAAGAAAAGGAAATAAAAGGAATCCAAATCGGAAAAGAAGAAGTAAAGCTGTCACTGTTTGCAGATGACATGATCCTATACATAGAGAACCCTAAAGATGCTACCAGAAAACTACTAGAGCTAATCAATGAATTTGGTAAAGTGGCAGGATACAAAATTAATGCACAGAAATCTCTGGCATTCCTATATACTAATGATGAAAAATCTGAAAGTGAAATCAAGAAAACACTCCCATTTACCATTGCAACAAAAAGAATAAAATATCTAGGAATAAACCTACCTAAGGAGACAAAAGATCTGTATGCAGAAAATTATAAGACACTGATGAAAGAAATTAAAGATGATACAAATAGATGGAGAGATATACCATGTTCTTGGATTGGAAGAATCAACATTGTGAAAATGACTTTACTACCGAAAGCAATCTATAGATTCAATGCAATCCCTATCAAACTACCACTGGCATTTTTCACAGAACTAGAACAAAAAATTTTGCAATTTGTATGGAAACACAAAAGACCCCGAATAGCCAAAGCAATCTTGAGAACGAAAGAAGGAACTGGAGGAATCAGGCTCCCAGACTTCAGACTATACTACAAAGCTACAGTTATCAAGACGGTATGGTACTGGCACAAAAACAGAAAGATAGATCAATGGAACAGGATAGAAAGCCCAGAGATAAACCCACGCACATATGGTCACCTTATCTTTGACAAAGGAGGCAGAAATGTACAGTGGAGAAAGGACAGCCTATTCAATAAGTGGTGCTGGGAAAACTGGACAGCTACATGTAAAAGTATGAAATTAGATCACTCCCTAACACCGTACACAAAAATAAGCTCAAAATGGATTAAAGACCTAAATGTAAGGCCAGAAACTATCAAACTCTTAGAGGAAAACATAGGCAGAACACTCTATGACATAAATCACAGCAAGGTCCTTTTTGACCCACCTCCTAGAGAAATGGAAATAAAAAGAAGAGTAAACAAATGGGACCTAATGAAACTTAAAAGCTTTTGCGCAGCAAAGGAAACCATAAAGAAGACCAAAAGACAACCCTCAGAATGGGAGAAAATATTTGCAAATGAAGCAACTGACAAAGGATTGATCTCCAAAATTTATAAGCAGCTCATGCAGCTTAATAACAAAAAAACAAACAACCCAATCCAAAAATGGGCAGAAGACCTAAATAGACATTTCTCCAAAGAAGATATACAGAGTGCCAACAAACACATGAAAGAATGCTCAACATCACTAATCATGAGAGAAATGCAAATCAAAACTACAATGAGATATCATCTCACACCAGTCAGAATGGCCATCATCAAAAAATCTAGAAACAATAAATGCTGGAGAGGGTGTGGAGAAAAGGGA
The DNA here is from genome assembly GCF_964270905.1 of Leucopleurus acutus. Lineage (NCBI taxonomy): Eukaryota > Metazoa > Chordata > Mammalia > Artiodactyla > Delphinidae > Leucopleurus > Leucopleurus acutus. Next base: position 131,647,699 of record NC_139147.1, on the reverse strand, counting down.
ACCCTCTTACACTGTTGGTGGGAATGTAAATTGATACAGCCACTGTGGAGAACAGTATGGAGGTTCCTTAAAAAGCTACAAATAGAACTACCATATGACCCAGCAATTCCACTACTGGGCATATACCCTGAGAAAACCATAATTCAAAAAGAGTCATGTACCAAAATGTTCATTGCAGCTCTATTTACAATAGCCCAGAGATGGAAACAACCTAAGTGTCCATCATCGGATGAATGGATAAAGAAGATGTGGCACATATATACAATGGAATATTACTCAGCCATAAAAAGAGACGAAATTGAGCTATTTGTAATGAGGTGGATAGACCTAGAGTCTGTCATACAGAGTGAAGTAAGTCAGAAAGAGAGAGACAAATACCGTATGCTAACACATATATATGGAATTTAAAAAAAAAATGTCATGAAAAACCTAGGGGTGAAACAGGAATAAAGACACAGACTTACTAGAGAATGGACTTGAGGCTATGGGGAGGGGGAAGGGTAAACGGTGACAAAGCGATAAAGAGACATGGACATATATACACTACCAAACGTAAGGTAGATAGCTAGTGGGAAGCAGCCGCATAGCACAGGGAGATCAGCTCGGTGCTTTGTGACCGCCTGGAGGGGTGGGATAGGGAGGGTGGGAGGGAGGGAGACGCAAGCGGGAAGAGATATGGGAATATATGTATATATATAACTGATTCATTTTGTTGTGAAGCTGAAACTAACATACCATTGTAAAGCAATTATACTCCAATAAAGATGTTTAAAAAAAAAAAAAAAAAAAAAAAAACTACAATGAGATATCATCTCACAGCAGTCAAAATGGCCATCATCAAAAAATCTACAAACAATAAATGCTGGAGGGGGTGTGGAGAAAATGGAACCCTCTTGTACTGTTGGCAGGGTTGCAGGTTGATACAGCCACTATGGAGAACAGTATGGAGTTTCCTTTAAAAACTAAAATAGAACTACCATATGACCCAGCAATCCCACTACTGGGCGTATACCCTGTGAAAACCATAATTTTAAGAGTCATGCACCACAATGTTCATTGCAGCTCTATTTATAATAGCCATGACTGGAAGCAACCTAAGTGTCCATCAACAGATGAATGGATAAAGAAGATGTGGCACATATATACAAGGGAATATTACTCAGCCATAAAGAAACAAAATTGAGTTATTTGTAGTGAGGTAGATGGACCTAGGGACTGTCATACAGAGTGAAGTAAGTCAGAAAGAGTAAAACAAATACTGTATGCTGACACATATATATGGAATCTAAAACAAAACAAAACAAAAAATCTTTAAGAACCTAGGGGCAAGACGGGAATAAAGACACAGACTTACAAGAGAATGGACTTGAGGATATGAGGGGGAAGGGTAAGGTGGCACAAAGTGAGAGAGTGGCATGGACATATATACACTACCAAATGCAAAAGAGCTAGTGGGAAGCAGCCGCATAGCACAGGGAGATCAGCTCGGTGCTTTGTGACCACCTAGAGCAATGGGATGGAGAGTGTGGGAGGGAGGGAGATGCAAGAGGGAAGAGATATGGGGATATATGTATATGTATAACTGATTCACTTTGTTGTAAAGCAGAAAGTAACACACCATTGTAAAGCAATTATACTCCAATAAAGATGTTTAAAAAAATAATAAAATAAATAAATAACACACAACTTTTCCACTTGTTTCCTTAGGATAAACTTATACTAGTTGAAGTGAAGCCTCTGCAAAATTTTCAGGCTCTGGGTACATTTTGTGAAATTAATGGTAATTTAACTTAACACATCATTTTTGCCTACTTTGTCAGCAAAAGCCTCATTTTATGTGCTTGACATCTTTAAGTCAAATGTCTCCTGGGCAAATTCCACAGGAAGACATTCCCCAGTTAACTCCACAGAACTCAGAGACAATATTGATGTGAACAGCCAAAGAATTAGGACGCAGCCCACATTTCCCAGACTGGTTGGTTCTCATAGGGCAAAGGAATTAAGAAAAAACCAAAAAACTCCTGGGAAACAAGGACAGAAATTCAGAGGATGCCATTTGTACTTAGTCATTTTTCTGATTGCAAGTCTGCTTTCTGCATTTTTCCAGCAGCGCCGCATTTAAAGTGAATCACCGGTGATCAAAGGCAGACCAAAATAACACATTGTTCCTCCAGAGAAGAGAATGTAAAGTCCTATCATTCTGAGGGTATTCTTGGGGAGAAAAGGAAAGATGAGCCAGAGAAAGACCACATTGCCTCCTTTTTCTAAAAGTAAGGCCTGTAATTTTGCTCTTTTGAAAATCTTTTTTAAAAACACTTGCCTATTGGCAAAGGCATAAGTAATGCTGAGGCATGTATAAAAAGTTTATCTGTTTTGCTTCTGTCACCTCCTCCTGCAGCACTGTGCAGGGGGTGATCTCCATTGTGTCTGATCTTGCTGTTGGTATTTATAGGAAGGGAGACATTAACAGGTACTGAGCATCTGTGTACCAGGCGCTGTACTAGGCCTCTTCAGGTGTGTTCTCATTGATTTTTCCCAACAGTGCAGGGTAAGAGTGTGGGAGATTCCCAAAAATTGATACTATTCTTCTCCTTCATATATATATGAAAATATATATATGGATATATGTGGATGTATCCCTTGCCGTGTGCCCCTACAACTCCTCCCATGGAGTAGAAGAATCTGTTTGTCCACTCTCTTAAATCTAGGCCAGCCTTGTGGCTTGCTTTGGCCAATAGAAAGCAGAAAAAGTTTGGTGCCAGCTCTGAGTCTAGACTTCTAAGAGGACTGGCACATTTTCACCCTGTCACCAGGAGAAGTCCAGGCCATCCTGTTGGAAGGTGAGTTAGAGATGAGAGGAGATGAGCTGCTAAGGTTGAAACCCAGATATGTGAGACAACCTGGGCAAGATTAGCATACCAGCCTCCAGCCAGCCCTCGATTGGTCATAGACACGTGAATGAGCTATGCCCAAAACAGCCAAGCCTGCACAAAAGTATGAGCTCATAAATACTTCACACTTTAAGCCACTGAGTTTTGGAGGTGGTTTGTTATATATCAAAAGTGAATTGATACAAGTAGATGGTCATATTTCTTTTTAAGATATAAGAAAACTGAGGCATAGAGAGATTGAATAAGGTCCCAAGATCACACAGTAAGTGGAGAGAGTCAGGAGTCAACCCCAAAATTAAATAAATCCAAGGCCTCTACTGCTTCCACTGAACCCCTGCCCATAGAATGAAAACAAGAACAAAACCAACACAACTGAGTGTCACAGTTACTTAAATGTGGTAAAACTAGAGTTCCTTTCCTAGCTGTCTCCCAGGTAGTGAGCAGTGTGGGTGCACATATGTACCTTTGTAGAAAATGATCTATTCAATGGAGAGAATGGTGAGAGACAGCTATTTTTTAACTTCAATAACAGTCTAAAACAAATGCATTCACCTTGGTGTAAATGTGTAATCACCTCAAGTTGACAAATGACTTGCTTTTGACAAACTGATTTGTTTCTCCCTTAAAAGCAAGGCCACTCTGGCATAACCAATCAGCTCTCCTTTTCTCCCTCCCTGTGGGGCTCTGCCCACTCTTCCATCCCTCCTTGTGCTGAAACCATGTACAAGCCCCTGTGTCCTTGTGTTTTTTTTTTTAACATCTTTATTGGGGTATAATTGCTTTACAATGGTGTGTTAGTTTCTGCTTTATAACAAAGTGAATCAGTTATACATATACATATGTTCCCATATGTCTTCCCTCTTGCATCTCCCTCCCTCCCACCTTCCCTATCCCACCCCTCCAGGCTGTCACAAAGCACCGAGCCAATATCCCTGGGCCATGCGGCTGCTTCCTACTAGCTATCTACCTTACTACGTTTGTTAGTGTGTATATGCCCATGACTCTCTCTCGCCCTGTCACAGCTCACCCTTCCCCCTCCCCATAACCTCAAGTCCGTTCTCTAAGAGGTCTGCATCTTTATTCCTGCCTTACCCCTAGGTTCTTCATGACATTTTTTTTTCTTAAATTCCATATATATGTGTTAGCATACGGTATTTGTCTTTTTCTTTCTGACTTACTTCACTCTGTATGATAGAATCTAGGTCTATCTACCTCATTACAAATAGCTCAATTTCGTTTCTTTTTATGGCTGAGTAATATTCCATTGTATATATGTGCCACATCTTCTTTATCCATTCATCTGATGATGGGCACTTAGGTTGCTTCCATCTCCGGGCTATTGTAAATAGAGCTGCAATGAACATTTTGGTATATGACTCTTTTTGAATTTTGGTTTTCTCAGGGTATATGCCCAGTAGTGGGATTGCTGGGTCATATGTTAGTTCTATTTGTAGTTTCTTAAGGAACGTCCATACTGTTCTCCATAGTGGCTGAACCAATTCACATTCCCACCAGCAGTGCAAGAGTGTTCCCTTTTCTCCACATCCTCTCCAGCATTTATTGTTTCTAGATTTTTTGATGATGGCCATTCTGACTGGTGTGAGATGATATCTCATTGTAGTTTTGATTTGCATTTCTCTAATGATTAACGATGTTGAGCATTCTTTCATGTGTTTGTTGGCAGTCTGTATATCTTCTTTGGAGAAATGTCTATTTAGGTCTTCTGCCCATTTTTGGATTGGGTTGTTTGTTTTTTTGTTATTGAGCTGCATGAGCTGCTTATAAATTTTGGAGATTAATCCTTTGTCGGTTGCTTCATTTGCAAATATTTTCTCCCATTCTGAGGGTTGTCTTTTGGTCTTGTTTATGGTTTCCTTTGCTGTGCAAAAGCTTTGAAGTTTCATTAGGTCCCATTTGTTTATTTTTGTTTTTATTTCCATTACTCTAGGAGGTGGGTCAGAAAGGATCTTGTTGTGATTTATGTCATAGAGTGTCCTGCCTATGTTTTCCTCTAAGAGTTTGATAGTTTCTGGCCTTACATTTAGGTCTTTAATCCATTTTGAGCTTATTTTTGTGTACGGTGTTAGGGAGTGATCTAACCTCATACTTTTACATGTACCTGTCCAGTTTTTCCAGCACCACTTATTGAAGAGGCTGTCCTTTCTCCACTGTACATTCCTGCCACATTTATCAAAGATAAGGTGTCCATATGTGCGTGGGTTTATCTCTGGGCTTTCTATCCTGTTCCATTGATCTATCTTTCTGTTTTTGTGCCAGTACCATACCGTCTTGATAACTGTAGCTTTGTAGTATAGCCTGAAGTCAGGGAGCCTGATTCCTCCAGTTCCTTCTTTCGTTCTCAAGATTGCTTTGGCTATTCGGGCTCTTTTGTGTTTCCATAAAAATTGCAAAATTTTTTGTTCTAGTTCTGTGAAAAATGCCAGTGGTAGTTTGATAGGGATTGCATTGAATCTATAGATTGCTTTGGGTAGTAGAGTCATTTTCACAATGTTGATTCTTCCAATCCAAGAACATGGTATATCTCTCCATCTATTTGTATCATCTTTAATTTCTTTCATCAGTGTCTTATAATTTTCTGCATACAGGTCTTTTGTCTCCTTAGGTAGGTTTATTCCTAGATATTTTTTTCTTTTTGTTGCAATGGTAAATGGGAGTGTTTTCTTGATTTCACTTTCAGATTTTTCATCATTAGTATATAGGAATGCCAGAGATTTCTGTGCATTAATTTTGTATCCTGCCACTTTACCAAGTTCATTGATTAGCTCTAGTAGTTTTCTGGTAGCATCTTTAGGATTCTCTATGTATAGTATCATGTCATCTGCAAACAGTGACAGCTTTACTTCTTCTTTTCCAATTTGGATTCCTTTTATTTCCTTTTCTTCTCTGATTGCTGTGGCTAAAACTTCCAAGACTATGTTGAATAAGAGTGGTGAGAGTGGGCAACCTTGTCTTGTTCCTGATCTTAGTGGAAATGCTTTCAGTTTTTCACCATTGAGGATGATGTTGGCTGTGTGTTTGTCATATATGGCCTTTATTATGTTGAGGAAAGTTCCCTCTATGCCTACTTTCTGCAGGGATTTTATCATAAATGGGTGTTGAATTTTGTCAAAAGCTTTCCCTGCATCTATTGAGATGATCATATGGTTTTTTTCCTTCAATTTGTTAATATGGTTTATCACATTGATAGATTTGCGTATATTGAAGAATCCTTGCATTCCTGGAATAAACCCCACTTGATCATGGTGTATGATCCTTTTAATGTGCTGTTGGATTCTGTTTGCTAGTATTTTGTTGAGGATTTTTGCATCTATGTTCATCAGTGATATTGGCCTGTAGTTTTCTTTCTTTGTGACATCCTTGTTTGGTTTTGGTATCAAGGTGATGGTGGCCTCGTAGAAGGAGTTTGGGAGTGTTCCTCCCTCTGCTATATTTTGGAAGAGTTTGAGAAGGATAGGTGTTAGCTCTTCTCTAAATGTTTGATAGAATTCACCTGTGAAGCCATCTGGTCCTGGGCTTTTCTTTGTTGGAAGATTTTTAATCACAGTTTCAATTTCAGTGCTTGTGATTGGTCTGTTCATATTTTCTATTTCTTCCTGATTCAGTCTTGGCAGGTTGTGCATTTCTAAGAATTTGTCCATTTCTTCCAAATTGTCCATTTTATTGGCATAGAGTTGCTTGTAGTAATTTCTCATGATCTCTTTTATTTCTGCAGTGTCAGTTGTTACCTCTCCTTTTTCATTTCTAATTCTATTGATTTGAGTCTTCTCCCTTTTTTTCTTGATGAGTCTGGCTAGTGGTTTATCTATTTTGTTTATCTTCTCAAAGAACCAGCTTTTAGTTTTATTGATCTTTGCTATTGTTTCCTTCATTTCTTTTTCATTTATTTCTGATCTGTTTTTTATGATTTCTTTCCTTCTGCTAGCTTTGGGGGTTTTTTGTTCTTCTTTCTCTAATTGCTTGAGGTGCAAGGTTAGGTTGTTTATTCGAGATGTTTCCTGCTTCTTAAGGTGGGCTTGTATTGCTATAAACTTCCCCCTTAGAACTGCTTTTGCTGCATCCCACAGGTTTTGGGTCATTGTATCTCCATTGTCATTTGTTTCTAGGTATTTTTTGATTTCCTCTTTGATTTCTTCAGTGATCACTTCATTATTAAGTAGTGTATTGTTTAGCCTCCATGTGTTTGTATTTTTTACAGATCTTTTCCTGTAATTGATATCTAGTCTCATGGCGTTGTGGTCAGAAAAGATACTTGATACAATTTCAATTTTCTTAAATTTACCAAGGCTTGATTTGTGACCTAAGATATGATCTATCCTGGAGAATGTTCCATGAGCACTTGAGAAAAATGTGTATTCTGTTGTTTTTGGATGGAGTGTCCTATAAATATCAATTAAGTCCATCTTGTTTAATGTATCAATTAAAGCTTGTGTTTCCTTATTTATTTTCATTTTGGATGATCTGTCCATTGGTGAAAGTGGGGTGTTTAAGTCCCCTACTATGAATGTGTTACTGTCGATTTCCCCTTTTATGGCTGTTAGTATTTGCCTTATGTATTGAGGTGCTCCTATGTTGGGTGCATAAATATTTAAAATTGTTATGTCTTCTTCTTGGATCGATCCGTTGATCATTATGTAGTGTCCTTCTTTGTCTCTTTTAATAGTCCTTATTTTAAAGTCTATTTTGTCTGATATGAGAATTGCTACTCCAGCTTTCTTTTGGTTTCCATTTGCATGGAATATCTTTTTCCATCCCCTTACTTTCAGTCTGTATGTGTCTCTAGGTCTGAAGTGGGTCTCTTGTAGACAGCATATATAAGTGTCTTGTTTTTGTATCCATTCAGCTAATCTGTGTCTTTTGGTGGGAGCATTTAGTCCATTTACATTTAAGGTAATTATCGATATGTATGTTCCTATTCCCATTTTCTAAATTGTTTTGGGTTCGTTATTATAGGTCTTTTCCTTCTCTTGTGTTTCTTGCCTAGAGAAGATCCTTTAGTATTTGTTGTAAAGCTGGTTTGGTGGTGCTGAACTCTCTCAGCTTTTGCTTGTCTGTAAAGCTTTTACTTTCTCCATCAAATCTGAATGAGATCCTTGCTGGGTAGCGTAGTCTTGGCTGCAGGTTTTTCTCCTTCATCACTTTCAGTATGTCCTGCCACTCCCTTCTGGCTTGTAGGGTTTCTGCTGAGAGATCAGCTGTTAACCTTATGGGGATTCCCTTGTGTGTTATTTGTTGTTTTTCCCTTGTTGCTTTTAATATGCTTTCTTTGTATTTAATTTTTGACAGTTTGATTAATATGTGTCTTGGTGTATTTCTCCTTGTATTTATCCTGTATGGGACTCTCTGTGCTTCCTGGACTTGATTAACTATTTCCTTTCCCATATTAGGGAAGTTTTCAATAATCTCTTCAAATATTTTCTCAGTCCCTTTCTTTTTCTCTTCTTCTTCTGGAACCCCTATAATTCGAATGTTGGTGCGTTTAATGTTGTCCCAGAGGTCTCTGAGACTGTCCTCAGTTCTTTTCATTCTTTTTTCTTTATTCTGCTCTGCAGTAGTTATTTCCACTATTTTATCTTCCAGGTCACTTATCCGTTCTTCTGCCTCAGTTATTCTGCTATTGATCCCATCTAGAGTACTTTTCATTTCATTTATTGTGTTGTTCATCGTTGCTTGTTTCATTTTTATTTCTTCTAGGTCCTTGTTAACTGATTCTTGCATTTTGTCCATTCTATTTCCAACATTTTGGATCATCCTTACCATCATTATTCTGAATTCTTTTTCAGGTAGACTGGCTATTTCCTCTTCATTTGTTAGGTCTGGTGCATTTTTGTCTTGCTCCTTTATCTGCTGTGTGTTTTTCTGTCTTCTCATTTTGCTTATCTTACTGTGTTTGGGGTCTCCTTTTTGCAGACTGCAGGTTCGTAGTTCCCGCTGTTTTTGATGTCTGTCTCCAGTGGCTAAGGTTGGTTCAGTGGGTTGTGTAGGCTTCCTGGTGGAGGGGACTAGTGCCTGTGTTCTGGTGGATGAGGCTGGATCTTTTCTCTCTAGTGGGCAGGTTCACATCTGGTGGTGTGTTTTGAGGTGTTGTCCTTGTGTTTTGAAGTAAAATGCTGACTCAAGAATTAATGATTGGGAAACGTGAAGATGGAGAAACAGAATAGCTGTTTGGTTGGGAAACTAGTAACAATTTAGACTGTAATTCTGCCACATCACAGAATCACTGAACTTTCCCTGAAAGATACAGATAAATGCCCGACACACATTTCTAAGTTGTTTTTTCAAGAAGCAGACCCCCACCAGATGAAAACTGCTGACCACAAGAACATAGACCCTAGACTGATTGAAACCAGAAGGTTAATTATGCTTAAAATTTCACCTTAATGCCAACCAATCCAAGAATTGTCCACGAGCTGATCATGCCCTGCTCCTTGAGCACTATAAAACTCCTCACTACCCCCTCAAGGGTGGGCACAGTTTCTGAGGCACTACTAGCCTGCTGAGTTCCCTCTTTGTCTGGCAAAGAAATAAAGTTACTCTTTCTCTTTCCTCCAAAACTCTGTCTCCATATTTCTTTTTGACATCATTGCACAGAGGGCCAATACTTTGGCAACAGTGCCATGTCTCTCTCCAAACCTTTCCCCTTTTGTCTCCTATGCATATCCTCTAACTTTCTTTGTCACAACCTGTATAAAAGTGGTTTAATTAATCCTTAATAGCCCCATTCCCCTAACTCCTGCATTTTTTGACAACTTCCTTGTCTGGCCTTGAATTTGTCCCTCCTCTAGTTCATTATTTCTTTCTTTGGATCCACAAGACAGTGAATTAGATCATGACATTCCTCTGTTTAACACCCTGCAGCCCTTTTCCATTGCTCTCAGGAGAGTCTGAACTCCTTAACATGGACAAGTAGTTCCTGCATGGCCATTTTTTCTACTTTTCTGGCTTGTCTCACACTATGACCCTGTCCAGCTCCTGACATCTGTGCTTTAGCCAAACTGAATTTCTTTCACTTTTTGCTTCTATTTCTGAGCCCACCCACATGCTATTTTCTCTGCTGGGAATTCCCTTGAAGTGCATGAGCACATATGCATGCGTGCATGCACAAGCACACACACACACACACACACACACACACAAGTTTTAGAAAAAAAATTTCCCTCCTCCTGAGAATCCTGCCCTGAATATCCTAAACCACATAACATGGTCTTATTATGGGCCCACAAGTAGCCTGTACTTACCCTACTATAACATTTACCACTCAATACTGTATTTGCTCATTTAACTACCTGTATCCCTTAACATACTGTCTATTTCATCTGCCATTGTATACCCAAGACTGTCATGGAGCTTTTTATATAGTAGACTCTCAGTAAACATTAATTGAATATTCTTTCTTATGTATGGTTTAGCCTCAAAAGAATTTTCATAGTTTTTAGACTCAGTATACAAGGAAACAAAGTTGTAATATTTTTGGTAATAAGTAACAGAAAAATGAACATAAACTAAGGTAAATAATCATGAATTGATTGACTTATGTATTTGGAAGACTCCAGAAGCAGAATAATAATCAGGTGGGTTTTATCCAGAAATGCTGGCTATGTCTTACTGCTGTAAGACAGAGTAAGGTAGTTGTAACTGCTCAGACTACACATTCACAGATCCGGAGGATGAGAGAAAACACTTTTGTCCAGAAACCCTAAGCAAAATTTACAAGGTTTGTTCTGATTGGATCACTTAGGCCATATGGCCATCAAAGAGTCAATACTGGGGCCAGGATAATGTGACGTGATGATGGCTTAAGCTTCCCACTCCCCAAATAAGTGGGTTGTGTAGGGAAGTAGTGGCCAATTAAATGAACATCGGGGTACCATTGAGAAGAGAGTCATCTGCTCACAGACATAGAGAACAGACTTGTGGTAAAAAGGGGGAGGGGTGTTGGGGACAGATGGATTGGGAATCGGAGATCTGCAGATACAAACTATTATATATAGAATGGATAAATAACAAGGTCCTACTGTATAGCGCAAGGAACTGTATTCAATATCCTGTGATAACATGATGGAAAAGAATATGAAAATAAATTTATGTACATGTATAACTGAATCACTTTGCTGTACAGCAGAAATTAACACAAAACTGTAAATCAAGTATACTGAATAAAATAATTTCTTTAAAAAAGAAAGTCTTTCCTCAGAACAAGTCTTAAAAAAAAGAGAGTCATGGGTACCAGCCACAGCTAACAACGACTCTGCATTTGTCACCACATCATTTTCCATGACTGAATTCATGATGATTCACAGGAGGACATACGTTCTCTGTGTGGTCTTCTCTCAATATGTAGTCTTCTCACATTATACAGATTCTGATGAGCCTCTTCTCAACATCATTCTGTGATGGAACAGCCCTCAGAGTAGGGCTACTTTAACATGACTGACAGAAACTTTGCAGCCTTTTGATGAATTATCACTCAAAGTTAACATTTTAAATGCAGAGCCTTCATCAACTATTTCTAAAGAGCAGTTCTTCAAACGTGTTCTACCAGTTCCAGCTGCTGGTTGCTCCTGGCCTTGGGAATGGCTTCTCTCTCTTTGATCTTGTTTTTCATTTCTATATTATTCTCACTGGAAGCCTCTGTATTTCACTTATTCTGCATCAGTGGAAAAGCATTTGACATTTTGCTCTTTGGGGACAAAAAGAGTAGCTTTCAGATGAGGCCCAAACTGAAACCCTCAAGCAGAAACATCATTCTTTCTGTACTGAAACAAAACATTCTTTCTGGATTTAGCATGTCAGAGATTTTACTATTCAGCTCTGTCCTGCCAATATTAACCAGTTTTACAATGAAAATCAGTGCAAGTAGGATAAAGAAAGATGTCAGTCAGATCATTTATGGGGGTGATTCAGGCCATCAAATTTGTAGAAAGTGATTCAACACATCATAATATCTCTGCTTTTTATAGATATCAACTCAACTAGACTTCAAACCCACCTTTATTTTGTAAATATTTTTCCATCCATCAGAAATGAAAACAAGGATGGCACAGACACTACATTTCACAGCCTCTTATTAGAGTCGCCACAAAAGCATGGCGATCTATTCATGATTCACTTTTTTTCCTGAATCCTTCCTTCAGGGAATACAGAAGCACATAATCAAAGGCAAGTGTTAATCGTCAATCATTCATTCAATATTTGCTGAGCACTTGCTATACGCCAGGTACTCTTCCTTTCACTGGAGAGATAAGGGGAGAGGAAAATAGACTTGATATTGTAAGGGTGTGATGGTCATGGTCAGATTGCTCTAATAAAGCATGGTGTGATTATGATAGAGAATTTGCAGTGTTGTATGGAAGCATCAGGCTGGGGGAGTTAACATGGTCTAAAGAAACAGAAATGGAAAAGTTTCCTGAAGAGGTAATATTTAGGTTCAGACTTGAAGGGTCAGTACACGTTGGCCAGGAAAATGGAATTGAGGGAGGAGGAAAAGGCAGAGAAATTGTTGTATCAGGAGATAAAAGTGACTGGGGAGAGAGTTGGAAGAGAGAGACAGAGGGCAGGGTGAGGGAGGGGCAAGAGATGGAGAAAAGAGATGGCATAGGGTTCAATGAGAATCAAGAGGGGGAAGGGGCTGATAATGGAACATTTTATAAGGCCATTGAAGAGTCGACTTTAAGGAATAATTGAAAAAATTTTAAAAGGGGACTAGCATGATTTTATTTCTATCTTAGAAAGCTCCTTCTAGGAGTTGGGTCGAGAACTGATTAAAGGTGATGAGACAGGAAGTAGGGAGAATATTTACTTACGATGGTGGCAGTGATCTTGGTGAAAGATGATGGTGGTCTAAACACAGGTGGTGACAGTGAGGATGGAAGGGCTGTGTGATTCCAGATATATCCATAAGACAAAAATTCATGTGACTTGGGTCCATTTAGTGTGGAGCCACAATACTTCTGCTCACATCTGAGATAATCTGCAGACAGTTCATACACACAGATGGCTGCCTGCATTTGTGTCTGGGATACTCCCGCCACTGGCATGGGGTGGCTAGAATATAAGTAAGTCAATGTTTCAAGAGTGACTCTCTACCAAAGAGAGATAGAAATTTGTAGATAAATATCCCAGTTTTTGAAAGCATTACCACTAAGATCAGGAACAAGACAAGGTTGCCCACTCTCACCACTCTTATTCAACATAGTCTTGGAAGTTTTAGCCACAGCAATCAGAGAAGAAAAGGAAATAAAAGGAATCAAAATCAGAAAAGAAGAAGTAAAGCTGTCACTGTTTGCAGATGACATGATACTATACATAGAGAATCCTAAAGATGCTACCAGAAAACTACTAGAGCTAATCAATGAATTTGGTAAAGTAGCAGGATACAAAATTAATGCACAGAAATCTCTGGCATTCCTATATACTAATGATGAAAAATCTGAAAGTGAAATCAAGAAAACACTCCCATTTACCATTGCAACAAAAAGAAAAAAATATCTAGGAATAAACCTACCTAAGGAGACAAAAGACCTGTATACAGAAAATTATAAGACACTGATGAAAGAAATTAAAGATGATACAAATAGATGGAGAGATATACCATGTTCTTGGATTGGAAGAATCAACATTGTGAAAATGACTCTACTACCCAAAGCAATCTATAGATTCAATGCAATCCCTATCAAACTACCACTGGCATTTTTCACAGAACTAGAACAAAAAATTTTGCAATTTGTATGGAAACACAAAAGAGCCCGAATAGCCAAAGCAATCTTGAGAACGAAAAATGGAGCTGGAGGAATCAGGCTCCCAGACTTCAGACAATACTACAAGGCTATGGTAATCAAGACAGTATGGTACTGGCACAAAAACAGAAAGATAGATCAATGGAACAGGATAGAAAGCCCAGAGATAAACCCACGCACATATGGACACCTTATCTTTGATAAAGGTGGCAGGAATGTACAGTGGAGAAAGGACAGCCTCTTCAATAAGTGGTGCTGGGAAAACTGGACAGGTACATGTAAAAGTATGAGGTTAGATCACTCCCTAACACCATACACAAAAATAAGCTCAAAATGGATTAAAGACCTAAATGTAAGGCCAGAAACTATCAAACTCTTAGAGGAAAACATAGGCAGAACACTCTATGACATAAATCACAGCAAGATTCTTTCTGACCCACCTCCTAGAGTAATGGAAATAAAAACAAAAATAAACAAATGGGACCTAATGAAACTTCAAAGCTTTTGCACAGCAAAGGAAACCATAAACAAGACCAAAAGACAACCCTCAGAATGGGAGAAAGTATTTGCAAATGAAGCAACTGACAAAAGATTAATCTCCAAAATTTATAAGCAGCTCATGCAGCTCAATAACAAAAAAACAAACAACCCAATCCAAAAATGGGCAGAAGACCTAAATAGACATTTCTCCAAAGAAGATATACAGACTGCCAACAAACACATGAAAGAATGCTCAACATCATTAATCATTAGAGAAATGCAAATCAAAACTACAATGAGATATCATCTCACACCAGTCAGAATGGTCATCATCAAAAAATCTAGAAACAATAAATGCTGGAGAGGGTGTGGAGAAAAGGGAACACTCTTGCACTGCTGGTGGGAATATGAATTGGTTCAGCCACTATGGAGAACAGTATGGACGTTCCTTAAGAAACTACAAATAGAACTAACATATGACCCAGCAATCCCACTACTGGGCATATACCCTGAGAAAACCAACATTCAAAAAGAGTCATGTACCAAAATGTTCATTGCAGCTCTATTTACAATAGCCCGGAGATGGAAGCAACCTAAATGCCCATCATCGGATGAATGGATAAAGAAGATGTGGCACATATATACAATGGAATATTACTCAGCCATAAAAAGAAACGAAATTGAGCTATTTGTAATGAGGTAGATAGACCTAGAGTCTGTCATACAGAGTGAAGTAAGTCAGAAAGAAAAAGACAAATACCGTATCCTAACACATATATATGGAATTTAAGGGAAAAAAATGTCATGAAGAACCTAGGGGTAAGACAGGAATAAAGATGCAGACCTATTGGAGAACAGACTTGAGCATACGGGGAGGGGGAAGGGTGAGCTGTGACGGTGAGAGAGAGTCATGGACATATACACACTAACAAACATAGTAAGGTAGATAGCTAGTGGGAAGCAGCCGCATGGCACAGGCATATTGGCTCGGTGCTTTGTGACAGCCTGGAGGGGTGGGATAGGGAGGGTGGGAGGGAGGGAGACGCAAGGGGGAAGACATATGGGAACATATGTATATGTATAACTGATTCACTTTGTTATAAAGCAGAAACTAACACACCATTGTAAAGCAATTATACCCCAATAAAGATGTTAAAAAATAAAAAAATTAAAAATATATATCCCAGTTTTCTTGTCTTTGTGTAAGATGATTCTTGGTATCTTCTCCATAGTCTCTTAGGGGCCCTCACTGAAACCGAACCCCAGTGGCCCACAGTGGTGACCCTTCATAAATGCAGCTTTACCGGCTTTCTGACCCTCTAAATCTACTGCCCTCAATTCTGCTTCCTAGGATCACTTCCCAAATAAACTACCGGCTCCAAAATCCTTGTCTCAGGGCTAGCTCTTGGAGAAACTCAAATTAAGCGTTACATTCCTGTTAGATTTATTAACTGAAAGAGACTTTTAAAAAGCTCATCTATACTTCTTCGAGCCTTTCAAATCATACTTCTCACTCAACAGAGGAAAATGGCCAGATCCCACTCAGGACTATTCCTCTGGAGGGCAGATGAGTAGAATATTAGATTCTAATAAAATCACATTCCTGCCTTCCTTGCCAGGGCCTCTATCAGCCAGTTCTCTGCCTGAGATTCCATTTTCTAAACCAGTGACTAGGGGCAAGCAGAGAGGATTATGCCCACTGCAAATCATCTAAAATCAAATACCTCGGCCTTTTGCACCTATGTTTTATTAATATGTATTAAACATTGTTGGAGCCTTGTCAAGAGCTGGGAGAACAAGTAGTTTAGTATATAATCACTTTTTTTATAGCTTTCTGGATTTTACACAAATTGAATTTTAAAGGAAAATATACACACTATCTAGGGATAGATCAGAAGGCAAATACCTTCCCACCTGCCCACAACTTGATCTCACCTCATACTCTTTATGTTAAACGAGATCATGATATAAGGCAAGAAAATCATCTCCCTGTCAGGCTCACTGTCTGTCTTCCTTATTTCCTGTTGGCCATGTCTGCAGATCAGAAAGAATAGAGGAGGGCAGCAAGGACAGGGGAGAAGCAGGAACCACATTTCCCAGCACCAGGGTTGTGTCGGGTGCAGACCCAATGCTGTGAAAGTGCCGTCCCATTGAATCCTCCCCATAAGTCTACACAACAAGGGAGATTATTCCCATTTAAAAATGAGGGATCTGAAGTTAAGGTAGTTAAGTGCCACATACGTGTGTGTGGTAAAGGCTGGATTTAACCTAAGCCTGTTTGGCTTCGGAGCTCATATTTCTTCACTAACCATTTGACTTCAAGCCATTTTTACTGTTTCATGTGGATATTCCCCAAAGGCAGAGAAAGTTTTCCTGGTGGAACCTTCAGTAAGAGTATTTCCTAACATCTGGGCAATGCCACATGGGACTATTTCAAGTGTACTAGTGTTAATCCCTCGACTTTCTCCAACCTCAGACTTATGAAACGTATCAATAAATGATCACTGTTTCTGTAAACAGCCAGCTAGGGGCACCTTTAAGTTTAATAAAAACCTAATACTCCAGAATAAAAAAAAGTGTTCTGGCAGATAAAGACAGCAGGTAATAGAATCTCCCTCCCCCCAATACATAACAATAATTATAACAACAATGACACATTATTCAAAAAGTAAAAAGAACCACCACAACAAACATTATGATATGAACTTATAAAAATGGCAGCTGAGCCAGGGGTATTGGGGAGAAGATTCTGGTGCAGCTTGGCAGAACCAGAGCTGGATAAAGAAAATGAATCAGTGGATCTGGGAATAATCACTAACAAATTGGTACAGTCAGCAGTTGGGAGAGGTTGTAAAAACTCTCCCAACCCTTATGCTTGTCACCACAGGAATTCCCAGGGATGGAGGAATTCCTAGCAATCCATTTGGACATCTCCTGGCTGAGAGAAATAAGAAGGAAGGGAAAATGGTAAGGACTACCCAGATGTAACCATCTCCACCAATAACAGAGACTTAGCAGAACAAGACAAAAAGTGTGTTGTTAGGATGCAGAAAGGGTGCTCTGAGAGCCCCTGATGAAGACTCAATTCTCTGCTCAGAACTATGAAGGAGGACCCAAATCTCAAGAAGATTTGTTTTTTATTTTAAATTTATTTTATTGATGTATAGTTGATTTACAATGTTGTGTTAATTTCTGCTGTACAGCAAAGTGATTCAGTTACATATATACATACATTCTTTTTCATATTCTTTCCATTATGGTTTATCATAAGATATTGAATATAGTTCCCTGTGCTATATATGTAGTAGGACCTTGTTGTTTATCCATCCTATATATACTAGTTTCCATCTGCCAATCTCAAACTCCCAATCCTTTCCTTCCCCACCCCTCCTGTCCCTTGGCAACCACAGGTCTGTTCTTTATGTCTGTTATTCTCTTGCTGCTTTGTACATAAGTTCACTTGTATCATATTTCAGATTCCACATAGAAGTGATATCATCTGGTATTCATCAAGAGACTTGACGTTTTGTATTTCTTCTTCTATTGGCGGGAATGGAAATAAATATTGAGAAAAGAAGGTGAGTGGAAATAGAGATATGAAACAACCAGGATGATCTCTCTGATGTAAGCAGTGGTCCAAATAGACTTGGAGGAAATACCAAAGAAAAATGCCATACCTGTCGTCTCTCCCCTCCACACAAATAGACACTAGCCCCAACCAGATGCAAAGAGTCCTGAAACAGGACAATTGACAAAGTTTTGGAAGGAAGAAAAGTCCCAAATCCTCTGAAGGCTGCACACAAGCTTCTCTCTCCAATATCCCTCTCACTGCTCCAGGTTATTTTTGAAAATGGGGAACACTCACAAGGTGCAGACTTCAAAGTAGCTCAGAAGAGGAAGACAAACAAGTCACTGATAGAGAGAGAAAAGGGTCAAGGAGAATATATCCACATTATTAGAACCAATAGAAAGTAAAGGTAAGGTTGTCAACATCAAGGACTGAAGGGGAAAAGAAATGGTGTGCCCTTAAGAGACTGCACTACAGGCAAATGAGAGAGCAAGGCAGGGTGGGGGGGAGGGAGACAGAGAGTGAGAGAGAGAGAGGAGACAGAATATGCCAAAACTGTTCCCAAAGCTAACATGGGAGAAATTCTCTAGCAGTACTTCGTGCTACTACACTCTTTCTATGGGTTTTATAGACAATGAAATCAATACAATAAGACCACAAACCAAAGATAATAAAACAACAGGATGAGATGAAAATTGAGACTGTAAGGACAAGGAAACAAGGCAACCAAAACAAAACATTATGGAACAAGGAATATAATAGACACAGCTGAAAACAATTATTAACATGTAAGGAAAATTTAATCACAGTGAACATAGAGAGGAACAAACAATAACAACAGAAAACAAAACAAAGTGGCAAGCCTCATAGATAGACCCATCCACCAGAGGGCGACAGCAGAAGCTAGAAGAACTACAATCCTGCAGTCTGTGGAATAAAAACCACATTCACAGAAAGATAGACAAGATGAAAAGGCAGAGGGCTGTGTACCAGATGAAGGAACAAAATAAAACCCCAGAAAAACAACTAAATGAAATGGAGATAGGCAACATTCCAGAAAAAGAATTCAGAATAATAATAGTGAACATGATCCAGGACCTCGGAAAAAGAATGGAGGCAAAGATCAAGAAGATGCAAGAAATGTTTAACAAAGACCTAGAAGAATTAAAGAACAAACAAACAGAGATGAACAATAAAATAACTGAAATGAAAACTACACTAGAATGAATCAATAGCAGAATAAATGAGGCAGAAGAACGGATAAGTGACATGGAAGACAGAATGGTGGAATTCACTGCTGCAGAACAGAATAAAGAAAAAAGAATGAAAAGAAATGAAGACAGCCTAAGAGAACTCTGGGACAACATTAAACGCAAAACCATTCGCATTATAGGGGTCCCAGAAGGAGAAGAGAGAGAGAAAGGGCCTGAGAAAATATTTAAAGAGATTATAGTCGAAAACTTCCCTAACATGGGAAAGGAAATAGCCACCCAAGTCCAGGAAGTACAGAGAGTCCCATACAGGATAAACCCAAGGAGAAACAAGCCAAGATACATAGTAATCAAACTAGCAAAAGTTAAAGACAAAGAATAATTATTGAAAGCAGCAAAAGAAAAATGACAAATAACATACAAGGGAACTCCCATAAGGAAAACAGCTGATTTCTCAGCAGAAACTCTACAAGGCAGAAGGGAGTGGCATGATATACCTAAAGTGATGAAAGGGAAGATCCTACAACCAGGATTACTCTACCCAGCAAGGATCTCATTCAGATCCAAAGGAGAAATCAAAAGCTTTACAGACAAGCAACAGCTAAAACAATTCAGCACCACCAAACCAGCTCTACAACAAATGCTAAAGGAACTTCTTTAAGTGGGAAACACAAGAGAAGAAAAGGACCTACAAAAACAAACCCAAAACAATTAAGAAAATGGTCATAGGAACATAAGTATTGATAATTACCTTAAACGTGAATAGATTAAATGCTCCAACCAAAAGACACAGGCTTGCTGAATGGATACAAAAACTAGACCCATCTATATGCTCTCTATAAGAGACCCACATCAGACCTAGGGACACATACAGACTGAAAGTGGGTGATGGAAAAAGATATTCCATGCCAATGGAACTCAAAAGAAAGCTGGAGAAGCAATACTCATATAAGATAAAATAGATGTTAAAATAAAGAATGTTACAAGAGACAAGGAAAGACACTGCATAATGATCAAGGGATTAATCCAAGAAGATATAACAGTTATAAATATATATGCACCCAACATAGGAGCATCTCAACAAATAAGGCAACTGCTAACAGCTATAAAATAGGAAATCGACAGTAACACAAAAATTGTGGGGGACATTAACACCTCACTTACACCAATGGACAGATAATCCAAAATGAAAATAAATAAGGAAAAAGAAGCTATAAATGACACAATAGACCAGACAGATTTACCTGACATTTATGGGACATTCCATATAGAAACAGCAGATTACACTTTTTTCTCAAGTGCACACAGAACATTCTCCAGGATAGATCATACCTTGGGTCACAAATCAAGCCTTGGTAAATTTAAGAAAATTGAAATCATATCAAGCATCTTTTCTGACCACAATGCTATGAGATTAGAAATGAATTACAGGGAAAAAATGTAAAAAACACAAACCCATGAAGGCTATACAATACGCTACTAAATGACCAAGAGATCACTGAAGAAATGAAAGAGGAAATCAAACAATACCTAGAGACAAGTGACAATGAAAACATGACGATCCAAAACCTCTGGGATGCAGCAAAAGGAGTTCTAAGAGGGAAGTTTATAGCTCTACAAGCCTACGACAAGAAACAAGAAAAGTCACAAGTAAACCATCTAACCTTACACCTAAAGGAACTAGAGAAAGGAGAATAAACAGAACCCAAAGTTAGCAGAAGGAAAGAAATCATAAAGATCAGAGCAGAAATAAATAAAATAGAGAAAAGGAAAACAATAGCAAGGATCAATAAAACTAAAAGCTTGTTCTTTGAGAAGATAAACAAAAGTGATAATCCATTAGCCAGACTCATCAAGAAAATGAGGGAGAAGACTCAAATCAATAAAATTAGAAATGAAAAATAAGTTACAACAGACACTGCAGAAAAACAAAGCATCCTAAGAGACTACTACAAGCAACTCTATACCAATAAAATGGACGACCTGGAAGAAATGGACAAATTCCTAGAAAGGTATAACCTTCTAAGACTGAACCATGAAGAAATAAAAAGTATGAACAGACCAATCACAAGTAATGAAATTGGAACTGTCATTAAAAATCTTCCAACAAACAAAAGTCCAAGACCTGATGGCTTCACAGGTGAATTCTATCAAACATTTAGAGAAGAGCTAACACCCATCCTTCTCAAACTCTTCCAAACAATTGCAGAAGAAAGAGCACTCACAAACTCATTCTATGAGGCCATCATCACCCTGATACCAAAACCAGACAAAGATACTACAAAAAAAGAAAATTACAGACCAATACCACTGATGAATATAAATGCAAAAGTCCTCAACAAAATACTGGCAAACAGAATCCAACAACACATTAGAAGGATCATACACCATGATAAAGTTGGATTTATCCTAGGGATGCAAGGATTCTTCAATATATGCAAATCAATCAATGTGATACACCATATTAACAAATTGAAGAATAAAAACCATATGATCATCTCAATAGATGCAGAAAAAGCTTTTGACAAAATTCAACACTGATTTATGATAAAAACTCTCCAGAAAATGGGCATAGAGGGAACCTAATGCAAAATAATAAACGTCATATATGACAAACCCACAGCAAACATCATTCTCAATGGTGAAAATCTGAAAGCATTTCTGCTAAATCAGGAACAAGACAAGGATGTCCACTCTCACCACTATTATTCAACATAGTTTTGGAAGTCTTAGCCATGGCAATCAGAGAAGAAAAAGAAATAAAAGGAATCCAAATTGGAAAAGAAGAAGTAAAACTGTCACTCTTTGCAGATGACATGATACTATACGTAGAGAATCCTAAAGATGCAACCAGAAAATTACTAGGGCTAATCAATGAATTTGGTAAAGTTGCAGGATACAAAATTAATGCACAGAAATCTCTTGCGTTCCTATACACTAATGATGAAAAATCTGAAAGAGAAATCAAGATAACACTCCCATTTACCATTGCAACAAAAAGAATAAAATACCTAGGAATAAACTTACCTAAGGAGACAAAAGACCTGTATGCACAAAAGTATAAGACACTAAGGAAAGTAATTAAAGATGATACCAACAGATGGAGAGATATACCATGTTCTTGGATTGGAAGAATCAATATTGTGAAAATGACTATACTACCCAAAGCAATCTACAGATTCAGTGCAATCCTTATCAAATTACCATGGCATTTTTTGAGGAGCTAGAATAAAAATTCTTAAAATTTGTATGGAGACACAAAAGACCCCGAATAGCCAAAGCAGTCTTGAGGGGAAAAAAATCGGAGCTGGAGGAATCAGACTCCCTGGCTTCAGACTATATTACAAAGCTACAGTAGTCAAGACAATATGGTACTGGCACAAAAACAGAATAATAGATCAATGGAACAAGATAAAAAGCCCAGATATAAACCCATGCACCTATGGTCAACTAATCCATGACAAACGAGGCAAGGATATACAATGGAGAAAAGATAGTCTCTTCAATAAGTGATGCTGGGAAAAATGGAGAGCTACATGTACAAGAATGAAATTAGAATGCTCCCTAATACCATACACAAAAATAAACTCAAAATGGATTAGAGACCTAAATGTAAGACCGAACGCTATAAATCTCTTACAGGAAAACATAGGAAGAACACTCTTTGACATGAATCACAGCAAGACCTTTTTTTGATCCACCTCCTAGAGTAATGGAAATAAAAACGAAAATAAACAAATGGGACCTAATGGAACTTAAAAGCTTTTGCACAGCAAAGGAAACCATAAACAAGTTGAAAAAACAACCCTCAGAATGGGAGAAAATATTTGCAAATGAAGCAACTGACAAAGGATTAATCTCCAAAATAAAGAAACAGCTCATGCAGCTCAATATTCAAAAAACATAAAACCCAATCCAAAAATGGGCAGAAGACCTAAATAGACATTTCTCCAAAGAAGATATACAGATTGCCAACAAAAACATGAAAGGATGCTCAAAATCACTAACCATTAGGGAAATGCAAATCAAAACTACAATGAGGTATCACCTCACACAAGTTAGAGTGAACATCATCAGAAAATCTACAAACAACAAATGCTGGAGAGGGTGTAGAGAAAAGGGAACCCTCCTGCACTACTGGTGGGAATGTAAACTGATACAGCCACTATGGAGAACAGCATGGAGGTTCCTTAAAAAACTAAAAATTGAATTACCATATGATCCAGCAATCCCACTACTGGGCATCTACCCAGAGAAAGCCATAATTCAAAAAGACACATGTACCCCAATGTTCATTGCAGCACTATTTACAATAGCCAGGTCATGGAAGCAACCTACATGCCCATCAACAGACGAATGGATAAAGAAGATGTACATATATACAATGGAATATTACTCAGCCATAAAAAGGAATGGAATTGGGTCATTTCTTGAGATGTAGATGGATCCAGGCTCTGTCATACAGAGTGAAGTTGGAAAGAGAAAAATAAATATCGTATATTAACGCATATATGTGGAACCTAGAGAAATGGTACAGATGAACCTGTTTGCAGGACAGAAATTGAGACACAGATATAGAGAACAAATGTATGGACACCAAGGCAGGAAAGCAGTGTGGGGTGTGGGGGTTGATGAACTGGGCGATTGGGATTGACATGCATACAATGATGTGTATAAAATTTATGACTAATAAGGACCTGCTGTATAAAAAAATAAATAAAATAAAATAAAAGAAATCAGAAAACCCAAGAACCTAAGACAATAAGAAAAAAGATAATAGATGCAGAAAATAGAAAAAGCAGAAAAAAAAAAAAACCTTGCCTCCCAAAAGACATATTACTATTCCAGAAATAGAAAATTCAAATAAATGAGACAAAAATGTATCTAAAAGTTATTGAACAGATTTTCCTTGAAATTAGGTTAAAATAATCTACAGACTGAAAGGACACAAAATGTTCCAGGAAAAATTAATGATTGTGAGAGAACTACTGATCATCATTAAGTTATTGAACTGTAAGTCTAAAAGAAAATTCTTCAGGTGTTTATTAGACAAAAAAAAAAGCAAGTCACAAGGAGAAAAAGTAGAGTCTGACATTAGAATCTCCACAGCAAAATTTAATGACAGAAGTCAATGACCAACGGCTACAAAGTTCTGAGTTCAAGAAATTATGACCCAACACTATCTTGCAAAATCAAGATGTCTTTCTAATATACAGGAAACAAAAATTTCTTTCACCATGAAAGAGTTAAGGGATTAAAATGCCTGAGAAACCTTGGAGAAAAAAAAGAAAACTCCCAGATGGTTAAATCAAGCCAACAAAGAGTTAAATTGAAATACAAAATCCAAGAATACAGAAACTGTGTAAAAGGGACTAATTTTTTTCAATAAAATAGGATTAAACAATTATGCGAATTGTACAAAGTAGAAATAAATGTTATAGATCTTGACAACTTAAAAGTAAAATATAGCTAAAGGAAATTAGGATATAAGGAAAGGAAAATGGGATAAAATGTAAACGTGCAAATTTTTCATTCTTCATAATAGAGAAACAATCAGTATTTCACAAACATGGAACAAAGTTAAAAACCACATGGGGAGGGGAGACCTTCAAGATGACAGAAGAGAAAGACGTTGAGATCACCTTCCTCCCCACAAATACATCAGAAATATGTCTACATGTGGAACAACTCCTACAGAACACTTGCTGAATGATGACTAAAGACCCCAGACTTCCCCAAAGGGTCTTGGTGCTCTGGCCAGGGGTTAGGCCTGTGCCTCTGATGTGGGAGAGCCAAGTTCAGGATATTGGTCCACCAGAGACCTCCCATCTCCAAGTATTATCAAATGACAAAAATCTCCCAGAGATCTCCATCTCAATGCCAAGACGTAGCTCCATTCAACGACCAGCAAGCTACATTTCTGGACACCCCAAACCAAACAGCTAGCAAGACAGGAACACAAGCCCACCCACTGGCAGAGGGCTGCCTGAAATCATAAAAAGTTCACAGACACCCCAAAACACACCACTGGATGTGGACCTGCCCACCAGAAAGACAAGATACAGCCTCATCCACCAGAAAACAGACACTACTCCCCTCCACCAGGAAGCCTACACAACCAAATAAACCAACGTTAGCCAAGGGGGCATGCATCGTAAAGATGATCAAAAACCTTGGAAATAGAATGGAGCAAATACAAGAAAAGTTTAACAGGGACCTAGAAGAACTAAAGAAACAATGATGAGCAACAGAATAAATGAAGTTAAAAATTCTGTATACATATAACTGATTCATTTTGTTGTAAAGCAGAAACTAACACACCATTGTAAAGCAATTATACTCCAATAAAGACGTTAAAAAAAAGTAGATTTCTGTTTTGAAACTAGAATTACAAATAAAGCAATTGCACAGAAAAAAAAAATTCTCTAGAAGGAATCAATAGCAGAATAACTGAGACTGAAAAACGGAGAAGTGACCTGGAAAATAAAATAGTGGAAATAACGACTTCAGAGCAGAATAGGGAAAAAAGAATGAAGAGAATTGAGGACAGCCTCAGAGACATCTGGGACAACATTAAATGCACCAACATTCGAATTATAGGGGTCCCAGAAGAGGAAGAGAAAAAGAAAGGGAC
Source organism: Leucopleurus acutus (assembly GCF_964270905.1). NCBI lineage: Eukaryota > Metazoa > Chordata > Mammalia > Artiodactyla > Delphinidae > Leucopleurus > Leucopleurus acutus. The sequence continues at coordinate 131,622,161 of NC_139147.1, read as the reverse complement.
TCAGAAAATATTTGAGGTGATTATAGTTGAAAACTTCCTTACTGTGGGAAAGAAAATAGTCAATCAAGTCCAGGAAGTGCAGAGAGTCACATACAGGATAAATCCAAGGAGACACACACCAAGACACATAATCAAACTATCAAAATTAAATACAAAGAAAAAATATTAAAAGCAGATAAAGGGGAAAAAAAGGGAAAAAACAACAAATAACATACAAGCAAATCCCCATAAGGTTAACAGCTGATCTCTCAGCAGAAACTCTGCAAGCCAGAAGGGAGTGGCAGGACATATTTAAAGTGATGAAAGGGAAAAACCTGCAACCAAGATTACTCTACCCACCAAGGATCACATTCATATTCAACAGAGAAATTAAAACCTTTACAGAAAAGCAAAAGCTAAGAGAATTCAGCACCACCAAACCAGCATTACAACAAAAGCTAAAGGAACTTCTCTAGGCACAAAACACAAGAAAAGGAACAAACTTACCATAACAAACTCAGAACAATTAAGAAAATGGTAATAGGAACATACATATCGATAATTACCTTAAATGTAAATGGATTAAATGCTTCAACCAAAAGATATAGACAGGCTGAATGGATACACCTATGTATACACTGTCTATAACAGACGCACTTCAGACCTAGGGACACCTACAGACTGAAAGTGAGGAGATGGAAAAAGATAGTCCATGCAAAAGGAAATCAAAAGAAAGTTGGAATAGCAATTATCATATCAGACAAAATAGACTTTAAAATAAACTATTACAAGTGATAAAGAAGGACACTACATAATGATCAAGGGATCAATCCAAGAACAACATATAGCAATTGTAAATATTTATGCACCCGACATAGGAGCACCTCAATACATAAGACAAATACTAACAGCCATAAAAGGGGAAATCGACAGTAACACAATCAGAGTAGCGGATTTTAACACTCCACTTTCACCCATGGACAGATCATCCAAAATGAAAATAAATAAGGAAACACAAGCTTCAAATGATACAATAAGTAAGATGGACTTAACTGACATTTATAGAACATTCCATCCAAAAACAAAAGAATACACTTTCTTCTAAAATGCTCATGGAACATTTGCCATGATAGATCTTATCTTGGGTCACAAATCAAGCCTTGGTAAATTTAAGAAAATTGAAATCTTATCAAGTATCCTTTCTGACCACTATGCTGTGAGACTAGATGTAAATTACAGGAAAAAAATCTGTAAAAAATACAAGACAGGGCTTCCCTGGTGGCGCAGTGGTTGAGAGTCTGCCTGCCGATGCAGGGGACACGGGTTCGTACCCCGGTCTGGGAAGATCCCACATGCCGCGGAGCGGCTGGGCCCGTGAGCCATGGCCGCTGGGCCTGCGCATCCAGAGCCTGTGCTCCACAACGGGAGAGGCCACAACAGTGTGAGGCCCGCGTACCGCAAAAAAAAAAAAAAAAATACAAGACATAGAGGCTAAACAATACACTACTTAATAACCAAGAGATCACTGAAGAAATCAAAAAGGATATCAAAAAATACCTAGAAACAAATGAAAGCACAATGACCCAAAACCTATGGCATGCAGCAAAAGCAGTTCTAAGAGAGAAGTTTATAGCAATACAATCCTACCTTAAGAAACAACAAACATCTGAAACATCAACATAATCTCACACCTAAAGCAATTAGAGAAAGAACCAAAAACCCCAAGTTCACTGAAGGAAAGAAATCATATACATCAGATCAGAAATAAATGAAAAACAAATGAAGGAAACAATAGCAAAGATCAATAAAACTAAAAGCTGGTTCTCTGAGCAGATAAACAAAACTGATAAACCATTAGCCAGACTTGTCAAGAAAAAATGGAGAAGATTCCAAACAATAGAATTAGAAATAAAAAGGAGAATTAACAACTGACACTACAGAAAAACAAGGATCATGAGAGATTACTACAAGAAACCGTATGCCAATAAAATGGACAAACTGGAAGAAATGGACAAATTCTTAGAAAGGCACAACCTTGTGAGAGTGAACAAGTGAAATAGAAAATATAAACAGACCAATCACAACCACTGAAATTGAAACTGTGATTAAAACTCTTCCAACAAACAAAAGCCCAGGACCAGATGGCTTCACAGGCGAATTCTATCAAACATTTAGAGAAGAGCTAACACCTATCCTTCTGAAACTCTTCCAAAATGTAGCAGAGAGAGGAACACTCCCAAACTCATTCTAAGAGACCCCCATCACCCTGATAGCAAAACCAGACAAAGATGTCACAAAAAAAGAGAACTACAGGCCAATATCACTGATGAACATAGATGCAAAAATCCTCAACAAAATACTTGCAAACAGAATGCAACAGCACATTGAAAGAATCATACACTATGATTAAGTGGGGTTTATCCCAGGAATGCAAGGATTCTTCAATATACGGAAATCAATCAATGTGATACACCATATATTAACAATTTGAAGGAGATAAAGCATATGATCATCTCAAAAGATGCAGAAAAATCTTTCAACAAAATTCAACACCCATTTATGATAAAAACCCGCCAGAAAGTAGGCACAGAGGGAACTTACTTCAACATAATTAAGGCCATAAATGACAAGTCCACAGCCAATATCATACTCAATGGTGAAAAACTGAAACCATTTCCACTAAAATCAAGAACAAGACAAGGTTGCCCACTCTCACCATTATTATTCAACATAGTTTTGGAAATTTAGCCACATCAATTAGAAAAGAAAAAGAAATAAAAGGAATCCAAATGGGAAAGGAGAATTAAAGCTGTCACTGTTTGCAGATGACATGATACTATACATAGAGAGTCCTAAAGATGTTACCAGAAAACTACTAGAGCTAATCAATTAATTTGCTAAATTAGTAGGACACAAAATCAACGCACAGAAATCTCTTACATTCCCCTACACTAATGATGAAAAATCTGAAAGAGAATTTAAGGAAACAGTCCCATTTACCACTGCAACAAAAAGAATAAACTACCTAGGAATAAACTTACCTAAGGAGACAAAGACCTATATGCAGAAAACTCTAAGACACTGATGCAAGAAATTAACGATGATACAAACAGATGGAGAGATATACCATGCTCTTGGATTGGAAGAATCAACATTGTGAAAATGACTCTGCTACCCAAAGCAATATACAGATTCAGTGCAATCCCTATGAAATTACTAATGCCATTTTTTACAGAACTACAACAAAAATTTCATAATTTGTATGGAAACACAAAGGACCCCAAATAGCCAAAGCAATCTTGAGAAAGAAAAACGGAGCTGGAAGAATCAGACTCCCTGACTTCAGACTATACTACAAAGCTACAGTAATCAAGACAGTATAGTACTGGCACAAAAACAAAAATATAGATCAATGGAAGAGGTTAGAAAGCCCAGAGATAAGCCCACGCACGTATGGTCAACTTATTTTTGATAAAGGAGGCAAGAATATACAATAGAGAAATGACAACCTCATCAATAAGTGATGCTGGGAAAACTGGACAGCTACATGTAAAAACAATGAAATTAGAACACTCCCTAACACCACACACAAAAATAAACTCAAAATGGATTAAGGATCTAAATATAAGGCTAGTCACTCTAAAAATCTTAGAGGAAAACATAGGCAGAACACACTATGACATAAATCACAGCAAGATCCTTTTTGACCCACCTCCTAGAGGAATGGAAATAAAAACAAAAATGAACAAATGGGACTTAATGAAACTTAAAAGCTTTTGCAAAGGAAACCATAAACAAGACGAAAATACAACGCTCAGAATGGGAGAAAATATTTGCAAATGAAGCAACTGACAAAGGATTAATCTCCAAAATTTACATGCAACTTAATATCTAAAAAATCAAACAACCCAATCCAAAAATGAGCAGAAGACCTAAATAGACATTTCTCCAAAGAAGATATACAGATTGCCAACAAACACATGAAAGGATGCTCAACATCACTAATAATTAGAGAAGTGCAAATCAAAACTACAATGAGGTATCACAACCCACTGGTCAGAATGGGCATCATCAAAAAATCTACAAACAGTAAATACTGGACAGGTGTAGAGAAAAAAGAACCCTCTTGGCCTGTTGGTGGAATGTAAATTGCTAAAGCCACTATGGAGAACAGTATGGAGGTTCCTTAAAAAACTAAAAATAGAACTACCATACGACCCAGCAATCCCACTACTGGGCATATACCCTAAGAAAACGATAATTTAAAAAGAGTCATGTACCACAAGGTTCACTGCAGCTCTGTTTGCAATAGAAACCTAAGTGTCCATCGATAGATGAATGGATAAAGAAAATGTGGCACATATATACAATGGAATATTACTCAATATAAAAAGGAATGAATTTGAGTTATTTGTAATGAGGTGGATGGACCTAGATCTTTCATACAGAGGGAAATCAGTCAGAAAGTGGAAAGAAAATACATATGCTAACACATATATACATAGAATCTAAAAAAAAAAAAGTTATGAAGAACCTAGGGGCAGGACGGGAATAAAGACGCAGACCTACTAGAGAATGTACTTGAGGATATGGGGACAGGGAAGGGTAAGTTAGGATGAAGTGAGAGAGTGCCATGGACATATATACACTACGAAATGTAAAATAGCTAGCTAGTGGGAAGAAGCTGCATAGCACAGGGAGATCAGCTCGGTGCTTTGTGACCACCTAGAGCAATGGGATGGAGAGTGTGGGAGGGAGGGAGATGCAAGAGGGAAGAGATATGGGGATATATGTATATGTATAGCTGATTCACTTTGTTAAAAAGCAGAAACTAACACACCCTTGTAAAGCAATTATACTCCAATAAAGATGTTAAATATATATATAGGACTTGTGCCTGTCAATGTTTCTACCAACTGTTTTCTCATCAGTAGAACAGTGGGTCTCAAATCTTACCATGCACAAAATCACCTGGAGGATTTGTTACAATACAGCTTGCTGGGCCCACACACATGATTTTCCGGTTCAGCAGGTGTCGGCTGAAGCCTAAGAAGCTACATTTCTAGCAAGTTCTCAGGAGATTGCTGATGCTGCTGGTCCAGACACAACTGCCTTCAGTAGGAGACTTTAGGAACTAGATTCTCTTGGGAAATCATTATTTTAGTTTAAATTTAAGGGTATTTAATAATTTTATTTAAACTGACATATATATAGTGTGATCTCTTAATGTAATCATTATTTCCATCTAAACCACCCACTTTTCTTTTTTTTAATTTTTATTTTTTAACATCTTTATTGGAGGATAATTGCTTTACAATGATGTGTTAGTTTCTGCTTTATAAAAAAGTGAATCAGCTATACATATACATAGATTCCCTTATCTCATCCCTCTTGTGTCTCCCTCCCATCCTTCCTATCCCACCCCTCTAGATGGTCACAAATCACCAAGCTGATCTCCCTGTGCTATGCAGCTGCTTCCCACTAGCTAGCTATTTTACATTTGGTAGTGTATATATGTCCATGTCACTCTCTCACTTTGTCCCAGCTTACCCTTCCCTCTCCTAGTGTCCTCAAGTCCATTTTCTACATCTGAGCCTTTATTCCTGTTCACTCTTCTATTTTTGTATATATCTGGAGAGAAAGAGGGAAGAAGAGGGAGAGATATGTTCAGAATAATGTTCACTTGATGTTAATGGTAGTTATTTGTACTTTTTATATTCTTTCAATCTCTTCAGTTAAGCCTATGAAACATTTTTACAACATAGTAAGGTCATTAATAATGACAATAAACTTCCAGTTTAGAAGCACAATTCATTTGATCTAGAATTCAGTTTCTCAGAGTGACCCCAAGAAATGTGTTTTGAAGGTCATGATGGTCTCCAATGGTATCAGCCGTATGAGGTTAGCGAATCAGCTCAAACACACACCTCTCATTTCCACTAATTACTTTGAATGGAGATTTCACCCATGCATATATCTATATCCTTGCAGAGAAACAGCATTTTCAGCTCTGCTACATTTTGTTACAAATCTTATATGTCTGATGTCTGCAACATGAAATCATGCCTTTCTTTAGGGATCCTAGAACTGGCTCTCCCAATTTCTTAGGGATTTTGTTGAACAAACTAAGACTTTCCATAACCTTTGATATTTTACAACCTCCCTTCTCATCCTGATCCAGTGTCACAAAAGATGTTTCATGGTTTTTTTCACTCCTTGTCCTGAGACCACAAATTCTCCCTGACCCATTTTAACTCGCCTTCTCTAGATATGTTTTACAAACACCTAACATATTGTTAGGCACACGTAGCTGTTAAATAGAGAGAAGTCTTTTCCCACTTGGTTGATGAGTTCCAGAGTTGGAAATGAGAAAGAAACAAAAATATTACCAAATATGAGCTGCCAAATTATATCTCAACTTCAGGACAACTTCCCATCAGTGAAGGAAACACAGGTGATATAACCACCACTGAAGTGAGAGTAAGGAAAAGCACCTACTGCAGTGAGTCCAGCCTCAGTGGTTAGAGCTTACAATAGAGTCTAAGGACCTGGATGGAACTCCTTTGAGTATGTGTGAGGGAAAAAAAGAGAGAGAAATGGGTAAGTGAATGGATGAGCCACTGGCGTTATTAAGTAAGGATTAATAAAGCCAATGCCCCATTAGAGAAGCTAAAAAAATGACTTATACTTTGATCATGAGATGGTTTCCAGTTTGACCCCTCAGGTGTGAATCAGAATTGGCTGTGACCCCATCATCAATATCCATGATACCAATCCATATTTTGTGGATCTTCCCAACTCCGATGTTTTCTGAGTGCTTGATTCTACAAACACTCCCTCCCTCTCCCTGGAAAACAGGATGTCAGAGAACATTCTGTACCAGGAGCTGCAACTAGTCTGCTTGGCCACATCCATCACCCAGCCTCCTCACTTCAAGCTTCTCTCTCCTGGGCACAAGTTCCAGCCAAGGAACGGGAAGAGGAGACAACTATATCTGAGAATGAAGAATGCTTTTGTAGTAAGTTTTACTGAAGGGTGATATGGTGTTTCTTATATTCACTTTTCTCCCAGCCCTGGACTTTCTGAACTTCACAAGGCAGCCAATCTTCCAAAATCATCTTTAACTTTTCCAACTCTGAGCAGGAAGAGTCGACTCTGTCTTTGCATGTACCTCCAGCATCTCAGCCTCACCCATTGACTCTTCCTCCTATTCTTGTTTGATTCTGGAAGCTTCACCATGGCTTTTCCTATCTGATCTGTTTATCTGATACCTGGGTCAAGTCTGGTCTGCTATCCTAGGACAAGTTACAAATGGAGGCCTGAGTAAATGCAGCCTGTAATTCCCAACTCTCTTCTTTGAAATCTTGGTAATGTCACCATTTTGTAGTTTTCCTTTCTAAGTTCATTTTCTACAAAATCTGCCAAGCTTGATGAATGAAAGGATGTATAAAGAGTGTTTCTATATGGTATACCCAGATGTTCTAAGTCAAAGCGGCAAGATACACGCTGGGTTTGTAACTGGAAGACCTGGATCCCAGTACTGTTTTCCATCTCTAACTAGTTGTATAACCTTAAGAATACAGGTACAGCCTAGTTACAGCCTGAGCTGAGCACTAGGCTCTGTGTCTTAAATCTAGGCTAGCAAAGCATCATCCAAGTGGGTAAACACTAGCAGCAATGCTCAGTGGACATCCAAATTAGCATCCAGTGAGTCACCTAAAATGTAGGCAGCCCAGGAGCAAGCCATAAACTCCAAATGCATAAAGATGAAAAGACAAGGAAGGTTCTGAAGGACGTAAGCTTGTCTGAAGGATGTTATGATGTGGAGGGAGAGAAGCAAGAATGAAGCATTCACTGTCAGGCTGACTCCACATGGCTCAGGGCTATGCTTGGGGATGTCAAGAAGCAGATCCTGAGGAAGCAGAAAGAAAAAGTTTGTTTATAAAGTCTGTTTGCATGGATGATAACATGAATACCCAGAGGAAGATGAACAAAACCCACAGGAGCCTAAGTTGAAGACACAGCATTATAGAGTGTAAGTACAGTTAAATTATCAAATGTTAAGGATAGAAGGGATGTAAAAAATGCATTCATGTTGTCCAACTCTGTATTTTATAGATGAGAAAACAAAATATACATCTGAAGTGACCTGTCCAATAGAGAACAGACTTATGGTTGCCAAGGAAGAGGAGGTTGGGGGAGGGATGGAATGAGAGTTTGGGGTTAGCAGGTTTAAGCTATTATATATAGAATGAATAAACAACAAGGTCCTACTGTATAGCACAGGATATTCAGTATCCTATTATTGCTCGGTGCTTTGTGACCACATAGAGGGGTGGGATAGGGAGGGTGGGAGAGAGATGCAAGAGAGAGGGGATATGGGGATATATGTATACATATAGCTGATTCACTTTGTTATACAGCAGAAACTAACACAACATTGTAAAGAAACTATGTTCCAATAAAGATGTTTTTAAAAAATAGAAATAAATTTTAAAGAAATATATATATATATATATCCTATGATAAACCCTAATGGAAAAGAATGTAAAAAAATGTATATTTATGTATAACTGAATCACTTTGCTGTACAGCAGAAATTAACACAATATTGTAAATCAACTATATTTCAATTAAAAATTTTAATAAAGAAAGAATGGATAAACAACAAGGTCCTATTATATAGCACAGGGAACCATATTCAATATCCTGTAATAAACCATAATGGAAAAGAATACGAAAAAAGAATATATATATGTATAACTGAATCACTTTGCTGTACAGCAGAAACTAACACAACATTGGAGATCAACTATAATTCAATGAAATAATTTACAAAAAAATATGAAGTGACCTGTCCAGAGTCTCACATTTAGTTAGTAGCAGAGTTGGAACCATCAACAAATAAAGCCACCATTTTTATTGAGTGTCTGGTCTGTGTCAGACTCCTCATTTCTGATTCCCACAAGTCATCCCATCCTAACTGAGAATCCATAGCTCAGAGAAATTAATTTACCTTGACTCACAGAGCCAGTAGTCAGAGATTTCAGTATTGGTTCCGCTTCCCCCAAATATCTGTACTTATTTTGCTGCACTCTGCTGTTTTATGTCTCTCCAAAGGTTAGAAGATGCAAAAGTTCACAGGGCCCCAAATTGTCCAACTCAGTATTTGAAACAGCCCACACCTTTCCAGATGCTGAATTTACTTACATGGGCTATTTTTTACCCTAGTCTCAGTCATACTTTATTCTCTAGAACATGTCATCAAACCAGGTTAAAACTCCTCACCATTTTCCACAGTAACAGTAGTTGAGACACAACTCCATTTGACTCAAATTCCTGTCGAAGGACAGGAAGACATAACTTCTGATGAGCAAAGCTTCCTCCACTGGCATACTACAATTACATATTGAAATGGAAATAATCTCTTTTTGGATATTTTCTTTTCTGTACATATGGAAATTTGATTAATTAAAATAATAAAAACACTCCATCATTTGCATGATGCCACAAGTGCACATCAGTTTTATCAAGGCAATGGGAAAATAAATTTTAGAAGCAGCAATGAAGAAGAAATATTGGCAACTTAATATATTCCTACGACTTTGGGTCAGGAGAGAACGTAAAGGTTCCTGGTTTGATGGACACTAGTGAGTCAGCAAACATAGAGCTGAAGTCACTCTGAGCACTGGAAGAGGAGGCAGAAGAATTACAAACAGGGACTGTGGACTCCTGAATATGAGCACCTGTGGCGGGAGGGAGACAGGGCAACAGTTAACTACAGGACACAGCAATAGACTAGTGGGTGAAAAAAAGTGTGGCACAGTGTGGAGAAAGTTAGGTAAGTTTCTAAGTTGATATTAACATTCATTTATTTATCAGATACTTTCAGCTCACTGGGTCTGGCATTGCTGTGACTGGGGAAAATCATGAAGTAAAAGACAATCAAAACCAAAAATCTTAAAAATTGCCTCATTGGAAGTCATGTTCTAGTTATTGGAAACAGGGTGAATGTATATACACATACTCACACATATATATGTCAGGTGGTGGTGAATGATACGCAGGGGAGATGGGGGGGAGTTGGAGATTAAACAGGGTGTCAGAGAAGGTGCCATTTGAACAAATGTCTGAAGTTTTTATGCAATCCAGACATGTCATAGCCTAGGGTTGGAGCATTCCCAGCAGAGGGTAAAATGTGTTTGAGGGCCCTGAGGCACAGATGTTTGAGACAGCTAGGAGAGCTTGTGTCTGGGATGGAGCAGGCAGCAGGGAAAGCAGTGAGAGACAAGAAGGGAGCAGATCCCAGTGCCATTCAACAGAAATTTCTGTGATGATAAAAGTGTTCCATATCTGTGCTGTCCAGTATGGTAGCTACCAGTCATGTGTGGCTACTGAGCACTTGAAATGGGGCTAGTGTGACTGAAAAACTCAATTCTTAATTTTATTTAATTATCATAAATTTAAAGAGCCACGTGTGGCTGCCATATTGGACAGTGAGGGTGAACCTTTGTCAAGATTTTGGCTTTTACTCTGAATAAGAGGGGAAGAAACTGGGTCAGAGCAGATTAGTGACTTGATGTGACTTGGGTTTTAAAGGATTGCTCTAGATAACCCAGTGAAAACAGACATAGAGTCAAGAGTAGGCTTGGAGAAAGCTGACTTAATCCAGGTGAGAGGTGACAGTGGACTCTGCATGAGACTTCAGATTAGGGGGTGAGGGGGTAGGCAGTAGTGGAGATGATGAGAAGTGGTCAAATTTTAGATATAATTTGAAGGTGGAACCCATGGGATTTGCTGCCAATTGGATGTGGGATGATATGAAGGCCTCATAGGTTGTCAGAGGGTTTACAGGAAAAGATTCTGAGCACTGCTGTCCTTAGCAGCATTTCTTCTGTCCTTGGCAACCTGGAAAATTCTAGGTTCATTGGAGATTATGCCTGTATTGCAACGCCGTCTGAGATTAACTGAGATCACATACACGAAATGTGTAGCATGAGGCTCAGCACATAGTAGGTCCTGATACGTTCATTTTCTTCTTCAAGAAGCCAGAGCATAGACCCTTCTGGCAACAAGGGCTCTATTGACTAGCAAGGGTCAGCACTTCTCCTGTAAAGAGCCAGATATGTAGTAAATATTTTTGGCTTTGTAGGCCATATGGTCTATGTCATGACTACTAAACTCTGTCATAGCAAAAGCAGCCAGAGACACAAAACATAAAGACATAGGCACTGCTATGTTCCAATAAAACTTTATTTACAAAGACATATGGCTGGTTGTATTTGGCCTGTGGGTCATAGGTTGCTAATCCTTGGATTAGAGGAAATATTCGTCTATCCTACAGGGTTATTTATAGATATATATAGGGTGACCCATATGTCTTGTTTATCAGCAGCAATCCCAATATACATCCACTGTCCCAGCATAATTATTAATACTAATTATTTCACTGTCAAGAGTGCACCAGTTTGACAGACTCACAGATATACAGAACATACTTCTGATTGCCAAGGGGGTGGGGGTTGGGAAGAGATGGATTCGGAGTTTGGGATTAGCAGATGCAAACTATTATACATAGAATGGATAAACAAGATCCTACTGTATAGCATGGGGAACTATATTCAATAAATATCCTGTGATAAACCATGAAGGAAAAGAATTTTTTTTTTTAAATTTTTTAAAGGCAACTTTCAAGATGACAGAGGAGTAAGATGTAGAGATCAACTTCCTTCCCACAAACACATCAAAAATACATCTACATGTGGAACAACTCCTGCAGAACACCTATGAATGCTGGCAGAAGACCTCAGACTTCCCAAAAAGCAAGAAAATCCCCATGTACCTGGGTAGGGCAAAAGAAAAAAGAAAAAACAGAGACAAAAGAATAGGGATGGGATCTGTCCCTCTGGGAGGGAGCTGTGAAGGAGGAAAAGTTTCCACACACTAGGAAGCCCCTCACAGACGGGGACAGGGGGCTGGGCGGGGGGAAGTTTCAGAGGCAAGGAGGAGAGCACAACAACAGGGGGGCAGAGGGCAAAGTGGAGAGATTCAGACACAGAGGATTGGTGCTGACCAGCATTAACCAGCCTGAGAGGCTTGTCTTCTCACATGCTGGGGTGGGTGGGGGCTGGGACCTGAGGCTTGGGCTTCAGAGGTCAGACCCCAGGGAGAGGACTGGGGTTTGCTGCATGAACACAGCCTGAGGGGGCTAGTGTGCCACAACTAGCGAGGAGGGAGTCTGGGAAAATGACTAGACCTGCCGAGGAGGCAAGAGTCCATTGTTTTGTGGTGTGCGAGGAGAGAGGATTCCTTCCCTATCTGCCCACAGAAGGCAGAGGGCTACTGAAACGAGCTCCAGAGATGGGAACGAGGCACGGCTGTCAGCTCAGATCACAGAGACAGGCATGAAACACTAATGCTGTGGCTGCAGCTACCAAAAATACTGTGAGCAAGTGCAGGTCACTATCCACAAAACCCCTGCCCTGGGAACCATTGTCAGGGTCCCATGATCCAGGGACAACAAAGGCCTAGATGGACTAAAGAGCAAAGAAACAATGATGAACAATACAATAAATGAACCTTAAAATTCTCTAGAAGGAATCAATAGCAGAATAACTGAGGCAGAAGAACGGATAAGAGACCTGGAAGATGAAATAGAGAAAATAAGTACCACAGAACACAATAAAGAAAAAAAATGAAAACAACTGAGGACAGTCTCAGGGACGTCTGGGACAACATTAAATGCACCAACATGCAAATTCTAGATGTCCCAGAAGAAGAAGAGAAAAAGAAAGGGACTAAGAAAATATTTGAAACGATTATAGTTGAAAACTTCCCTATATGGGAAAGGAAATAGTCAATCAAGTCCAGGAACTGCACAGAGTCCCATACAGGATAAATCCAAGGAGAAATATGCCAAGACACATATTAATCAAACTAATAAAAATTAAATACAAAGAAAAATTATTAAAAGCAGCAAGGGAAAAGCAACAAATAATGTACAAGGGAATCCCCATAAGGTTAACAGCTGATCTTTCATCAGGAACTCTGCAAGCCAGAAGGGAGCAGCAGGACATATTTAAAGTGATGAAAAGGAAAAACCTACAACCAACCAAAGTTACTCTACCCAGCAAGAATCTCATTCAGATTCTACAGAGAAAATAAAAACTTAAAAGAAAAAGTTAAGAGAATTCAGCACCACCAAACCAGCTTTACAACAAATGCTAAAGGAACTTCTCTATGCAGGAAACACAAGAGAACGAAAAGACCTACAATAAAAAAAAAACCAAAATTAAGAAAATGGTAATAGGAACATAAATATCAATAATTGCCTTAAATGTAAATGGATTAAATGCTCCAACCAAAAGACACAGACTGGCTGAAAGGATACAAAAACGAGACCCGTATATATGCTGAATACAAGAGACCCACTTCAGATCTAGGGACACATACAGACTGAAAGTGAGGGGATGGAAAAAGATATTCCATGCAAATGGAAATCAAAAGAAAGCTGGAGTAGCAATAATCATATCAGATAAAATAGATTTTAAAATAAAGACTCTTACAAGATATAAAGAAGGACACTACATAATGATCAAGGGATCAATCCAAGAAGAAGATATAATCATTGTAAATATTTATGCACCAAACATAGGAGCACCTCAATATATAAGGCAAATGTTAACAGCCAAAAAAGGGGAAACTGACAGTAACACAAAAATAGTAGGGACTTTAACACCCCACTTTCACCAATGGACAAATCATCCAAGATGAAAATAAATGAGGACCCACAAGCTTCAAATGACACATCAAAAAAGATGGACTGATATATATAGGTCATTCCATCCAAAAACAATAGAATACAATTTCTTCTCAAATGCTATGAAACATTATCCAGGATGGATCATATCTTGGGTCACAAATCAAGCCTTGATAAATTTAAGAAAATTGAAATAGTAACAAGTATCTTTTCTGACCACAACACTATGAGACTAGATATCAATTAGAGGAAAAATTATGTAAAAGATACAAGCACATGGAGGTTAAAAAATACACTACTAAATAACCAAGAGATCACTGAATACATCAAAGAGGAAATTAAAAAATAGCTAGAAAATAAAGGCAATGGAAACACGATGACCCAAAACCTATGGGATGCAGCAAAAGCAGTTCTAAGAGGGAAGTTTATAGCAATAGAATACTACTTCAGGAAACAGGAAAAATCTCAAATAAACAACCTAATCTTACACCTAAAGCAATTAGAGAAAGAAGAACAAAAACACCCCAGAGGTGCTGTGGGCTAAAGGCTGGAAGCATAAGATACACCAGAAATACATCTACACGTGGAACAACTCCTACAGAACACCTACTGAATGCTGGCAGAAGACCTCAGACCTCCCAAAAGGCAAGAAACCCACCCACGTACCTGGGTAGGGCAAAAGAAAAAAGAATAAACAGAGACAAAAGGACAGGGACGGGACCTGCAACAGTGGGAAGGAGCTGCGAAGGAGGAAAGGTTTCCACACACTAGGAAGCCCCTTCGGAGGCAGAGACTGTGGGTGGCGGAGGGGGAAAGCTTCGGAGCAGCGGAGGAGAGTGCAGCAACAGGGGTATGGGGGGCAAAACGGAGAGATTCCCGCACAGAGGATCGGTGCCGACCGGCACTCACCAGACCGAGAGGCTTGTCTGCTCCCCCGCCGGGGTGGGTGGGGCTGGGAGCTGAGGCTCCTATGGAGCACAGGGAGAGGACTGGGGTTGGCGCCGTGAACACAGCCTGCAGGGCGTTAGTGCGCCACGGCTGGCCGGGAGGGAGTCCGGGGAAAATCCTGGACCTGCTGAAGAGGCAAGAGACTTTTTCTTCCCTCTTTGTTTCCTGGTGCGCGAGGAGAGGGGATTAAGAACGCTGCTTAAAGGAGCTCCAGAGACGGGCGCAAGCCGCAGCTAAAATCACAGACCCAAGAGACAGGCAAGAGACGCTAAGGCTGCTGCTGCCGCCACCAAGAAGCCTGTGTGTGAGCACAAGTCACTATCCACACCCCCCTTCCAGGGAACCTGTGCAGCCTGCCACTGCCAGGGTCCCGGGATCCAGGGACAACTTCCCCAGGAGAATGCAGGGCGTGCCTCAGGCTGGTACAACATCACACCGGCCTCTGCCGCCGCAGCTCACCCCGCACTCCATGCCCCTCCCTCCCACCGGCCTGAGTGAGCCAGAGCCCCCGAATCAGCGGCTCCTTTAACCCCGTCCTGTCTGAGTGAAGAACAGACGACCTCAGGCGACCTACACGCAGAGGCGGTGCTGAATCCAAAGCTGAGCCCCTGGGAGCTGTGAGAACAAAGAAGAGAAAGGGAAATCTCTCCCAGCAGCCTCAGAAGCAGCGGATTAAAGCTCTGCAATCAACTTGATGTACCCTGCATCTGTGGAATACATGAATAGACAACGAATCATCCCAAATTAAGGAGGTGGATTTTGAGAGCAAGATTTATGATTTTTTCCCCTTTTCCTCTTTTTGTTAGTGTGTATGAGTATGCTTCTGTGAGAGATTTTGTCTGTATAGCGAATTCCACCATTTGTCCTAGGGTTCTATCCAGCTGCTTTTGTTTTTTTTTTAATTTTTTTTCTTAATAATTACATTTTATTTTATTTTACTTTATCTTCATTCTTTCTTTCCTTCCTTCCCTCCTTTAGACAACAAATCATCCCAAATTGAGGAGGTGGACTTTGAGAGCAAGATTTATGATTTTTTCCCCTTTTCCTCTTTTTGTGAGTGTGTATGTGTATGTTTCTGTGAGAGATTTTGTCTGTATAGCAAATTCCACCGTTTGACCTAGGGTTCTATCTGTCCGTTTTTTTGTTTTTTGGTTTTTTCTCTTAATAATTATTTTTTTATTTTAATAACTTTATTTTATCTTACTTTATTTTATTTTAATTTGTATTCTTTCTTTCTTTTTTCCTTCTTTCTCTCCTTCCTTCCTTCCTCCCTCCATCCCTCCCTCCTTTCTTTCTTTCTTTCTTTCTACTTCTATTAATTCTTTCTTTCTACTTTTTCTCCCTTTTATTCTGAGCCATGTGGATGAAAGGCTCTTGGTGTTGCAGCCAGGAGTCAGTGCTGTACCTCTGACGTGGGAGAGCCAACTTCAGGACACTGGTCAACAAGAGACCTCCCATCTCCTCATAATATCAAATGGCGAAAATCTCCCAGAGATCTCCATCTCAACACCAGCACCCAGCTTCACTCAATGATGAGCAAGCTACAGTGCTGGACATCCTACACCAAACAACTAGCAAGACAGGAACACAACCCCACCCATTAGCAGACAGGCTGCCTAAACTCATAGTAAGTCCACAGACACCCCAAAACACACCACCAGATATGGACCTACCAGGCAGAAAGACAAGATCCAGCCTCATTCACCAGAACACAGACAATAGTTCGCTTCACCAGGAAGCCTACACAACCCACTGATACATCCTGAGCCACTGTGGACAGACACCAAAAATAACGGGAACTACAAACCTGCAGCCTGCAAAAAGGAGACCCCAAACACAGTAAGATAAGCAAAATGAGAAGACAGAAAAACACACAGCAGATGAAGGAGCAAGATAAAAACCCACCAGACCTAACAAATGAATAGGTCATTCAGGCAGTCTACCTGAAAAATAATTCAGAATAATGATAGTAAAGATGATCCAAAATCTTGGAAATAGAATAGACAAAATGCAAGAAACATTTAACAAGAACCTAGAAGAACTAAAGATGAAAAAAACAACAATGAACAACAAAGTAAATGAAATGAAAAATACTCTAGATGGGATCAATAGCAGAATAACTGAGGCAGAAGAACGGATAAGTGACCTGGAAGATAAAATAGTGGAAATAATTACTGCAGAGCAGAATAAAGAAAAAAGAATGAAAAGAACTGAGGACAGTCTCAGAGACCTCTGGGACAACATTAAACGCACCAACATTCAAATTATAGGGGTTCCAGAAGAAGAAGAGAAAAAGAAAGGGACTGAGAAAATATTTTTAGAGATCATAGTTGAAAACTTCCTTAATATGGGAAAGGAAATAGTTAATCAAGTCCAGGAAGCACAGAGAGTCCCAAAAAGCATAAATCCAAGGAGAAATACGCCAAGACACATATTAATCAAACTGTCAAAAATTAAATACAAAGAAAACATATTAAAAGCAGCAAGGGAAAAACAACAAATAACACACAAGAGAATCCCCACAAGGTTAACAGCTGACCTTTCAGCAGAAACTCTGCAAGCCAGAAGGGACTGGCAGGACACATTTAAAGTGCTGAAGGAGAAAAACCTGCAACCAAGATTACTCTAACTCGCAAGGAGATCTTTCAGATTTGATGGAGAAATTAAAACCTTTACAGACAAGCAGAAGCTGAGAGAGTTCAGCACCATGGAAGTAGCTCTACAACAACTGGTAAAGGAACTTCTCTAGGCAAGAAACACTAGTGGAGGAAAATACCTACAATAACGAACCCAAAACAATTAAGAAAATGGGAATAGGAACATACATATCGATAATTACCTTAAATGTAAATGGACTAAATGCTCCCACCAAAAGACACAGATTAGCTGAATGGATACAAAAACAAGACTCATATATTTGCTGTCTACAAGAGACCCACTTCAGACCTAGAGACACATACAGACTGAAAGTAAGGGGATAGAAAAAGATATTTCATGCAAATGGAAACCAAAAGAAAGCTGAAGTAGCAATTCTCAAATCAGACAAAATAGACTTTAAAATAAAGACTATTAGAAGAGACAAAGAAGGACACTACTTAATGATCAAGGGATCAATGCAAGAAGAAGATAAAACAATTTTAAATATTTATGCACCCAAAATAGGAACACCTCAATACATAAGGCAAATACTAACAGCCATAAAAGGGGAAATTGACAGTAACACATTCATAGTAGGGGACTTTAACACCCTACTTTCAACAATGGACAGATCATCCAAAATGAAGATAAATAAGGAAACACAAGCTTTAAATGATACATTAAACAAGATGGACTTAATTGATATTTACAGGACATTCCATCCAAAAACAACAGAATACACATTTTTCTCAAGTGCTCAGGGAACATTCTCCAGGAGAGATCATATCTTGGGTCACAAATCAAGCCTTGGTAAATTTAAGAAAATTGAAATTGCATCAAGTATCTTTTCCAACCACAACAGTGTGAGACGAGATATCAATTACAGGAAAAGATCTGTAAAACAATACAAACACATGGAGGCTAAACAATACACTATTTAATCACGAAGTGATCACTGAAGAAATCAAAGAGGAAATCAAAAAATACCTAGAAACAAATGATATTGGAGACATGACAACCCAAAATCTATGGATGCAGCAAAAGCAGTTCTAAGAGGGAATTATATAGCAATACAATCCTACCTTAAGAAACAGGAAACATCTCGAATAAACAACCTAACCTTGCACCTCAAGCAATTAGAGAAAGAAGGACAAAAAAACCCCAAAGTTAGCAGAAGGAAAGAAATCATAAAAATCAGATCAGAAATAAATGAAAAAGAAATGAAGGAAACGATAGCAAAGATCAATAAAACTAAAAGCTGGTTCTTTGAGAGGATAAACAAAATTGATAAACCATTAGCCAGACTCATCAAGAAAAAAAGGGAGAAGACTCAAACAATAGAATTAGAAATGAAAAAGGAGAAGTAACAACTGACACTGTAGAAATACAAAAGATCATGAGATATTACTACAAACAACTTTATGCCAATAAAATGGACAACCTGGAAGAAATGGACAAATTCTTAGAAATGCACAACCTGCCAAGACTGAATCAGGAAGAAATAGAAAATATGAACAGACCAATCACAAGCACTGAAATTGAAACTGTGATTAAAAATCTTCCAACAAAGAAAAGCCCAGGACCAGATGGCTTCACAGGCGAATTCTATCAAACATTTAGAGAAGAGCTAACACCTATCCTTCTCAAACTCTTCCAAAGTATAGCAGAGGGAGGAACACTCCCAAACTCATTCTACAAGGCCACCATCACCTTGATACCAAAACCAGACAAGGATGTCACAAAGAAAGAAAACTAAAGGCCAATATCACTGATGAACATAGATGCAAAAATCCTCAACAAAATACTAGCAAACAGAATCCAACAGCACATTAAAAGGATCATACCTCATGATCAAGGGTGGTTTATTCCAGGAATGCAAGGATTCTTCAATATATGCAAATCAATCAACGTGATACACCATATTAACAAATTGAAGGAGAAAAAGCATATGATCATCTCAATAGATGCAGAGAAAGCTTTCAACAAAATTCAACACCCATTTATGATTAAAAATTCTGCAGAAAGTAGGCATACAGGGAAATTTCCTCAACATAATAAAGGCTACATATGACAAACCCACTGCCAACATCATCCTCAATGGTGAAAAACTGAAAGCATTTCCACTAAGAGCAGGAACAAGACAAGGTTGCCCACTCTCACCACTCTTATTCAACATAGTTTTGGAAGTTTTAGCCACAGCAATCAGAGAAGAAAAGGAAATAAAAGGAATCCAAATCGGAAAAGAAGAAATAAAGCTGTCACTGTTTGCAGATGGCATGATACTATACATAGGGAATCCTAAAGATGCTACCAGAAAACTACTAGAGCTAATCAATGAATTTGGTAAAATATCAGGATACAAAATTAATGCACCGAAATCTCTGGCATTCCTATACACTAATGATGAAAAATGTGAAAGTGAAATCAAGAAAACACTCCCATTTACCATTGCAACAAAAATAATAAAATACCTAGGAATAAACCTACCTAAGGAGACAAAAGAGCTGTGTGCAGAAAATTATAAGACACTGATGAAAGAAATTAAAGATGATACAAATAGATGGAGAGATATACCATGTTCTTGGATTGGAAGGATCAACATTGTGAAAATGACTCTACTACACAAAGCAATCTACAAATCCCTTGCAATCCCTATCAAACTATCACTGGCATTTTTCACAGAACTAGAACAAAAAATTTCACAATTTGTATGGAAACACAAAAGACCCTGAATAGCCAAATCAATCTTGAGAACTAAAAATGGAGCTGGAGGAATCAGGCTCCCTGACTTCAGACTATACTAAAAAGCTACGGTAATCAAGCCAGTATAGTACTGGCACAAAAACAGAAAGATAGATCAATGGAACAGGATAGAAAGCCCAGAGATAAACCCACGCAAATATGGTCACCTTATCTTTGATAAAGGATGCAGGAATGTACAGTGGAGAAAGGACAACCTTTCAATAAGTGGTGCCAGGAAAACTGGACAGGTACATATAAAAGTATGAGATTAGATCACTCCCTAACACCATACACTAAAATAAGCTCAAAATGGATTAAAGACCTAAATGTACGGCCAGAAACTATCAAACTCTTAGAGGAAAATATAGGCAGGACACTCTATGACATAAATCACAGCAAGATCCTTTTTGACCCACCTCCTAGAGAAATGGAAATTAAAAGAAAAATAAACAAATAAGACCTAATGAAACTTAAAAAGTTTTGCACAGCAAAGGAAACCATAAACAAGATGAGAAAACAGCCCTCAGAATGAGAGAAAATATTTGCAAATGGAGCAACTGACAAAGGATTAATCTCCAAAATTTACATGCAGCTCATGCAGCTCAATATCAAAAAATGCAAACAACCCAATCCAAAAATGGGCAGAACACCTAAATAGACATTTCTATAAAGAAGGTATACAGATTGCCAACAAACCCGTGAGAGGATGCTCAACATCACTAATCATTAGAGAAATGCAAAACAAAACTACAATGAGGTATCACCTCACAGCAGTGAAAATGGCCATCATCAAAAAATCTACAAGTTTTCCCTGGTGCTGCAGTGGTTAAGAATCCTCCTGCCAATGCAGGGACACGGGTTCAAGCCTGGTCCTGGAGATCCCAACTAAACCTGTGCACCACAATGACTGAGCCTGTGCTCTAGATCTCGTGAGCCACAACTACTGAAGCCCTCTTGCCTAGAGCCCATGCTCTGCACAAGAGAAGCCACCACTATGAGAGGCCCACACACTTCAATGAAGAGTAGCTCCTGCTTGCTGCAACTAGAGAAAACCTGCACATAGCAACAAAGACCCAATGCAGCCAAAATTTTTTTAATAAATAAAGTAAAATAACAAATAAATCTACAAACAGTAAATGCTGCAGAGGGTGTGGAGAAAAGGGAACCCTCTTGCACTGTTGGTGGGAATGTAAATTGATACCGCCATTATGGAGAACAGTATGATGGTTCCTTAAAAAACTAAAAATAGAACTACCATATGACCAAACAATCCTACTACTGGGCATATACCCTGAGAAAACTATAATTCAAAAAACGTCATGTGCCATAATGTTAATTGCAGCACTATTTACAATAGCCAGGACATGGAAGCAACCTACGTGTCCATCAACAGATGAATGGGTAAAGAAGAAGTGGCACATATATGCAATGGACTATTACTCAGCCATAAAAAGAAACGAAATTGAGTTATTTGTAGTGAGGTGGATGGACCTAGAGTCTGTCTTACAGAGGGAAGTAAGTCAGAAAGATAAAAACAAATACCATATGCTAACATGTATATATGGAATCTAAAAAAATAAAATTAAAATAAAAAACGGTTCTGAAGAACCTAGGGTCAGGACAGGAATAAAAATGCAGATGTAGAAATGGACTTGAGGACACAGGGACGGGGAAAGGTAAGCTGGGTCGAAGTGAGAGGGTGGCATAGACATATATACACTACCAAACGTAAAACAGATAACTAGTGGGAAGCAGCCACACAGGGAGATCAGTTCGGTGCTTTGTGACCACCTAGAGGGGGGGGACAGGGAGGGTGGAGGGAGACGCACGAGGGAGGAGATATGGGAATATATGTATATGTATATGTATAGCTGATTCACTTTGTTATAAAGCAAAAACTAACACTCCATTGTAAAGCAATTATACTTCAATAAAGATGTTAAAAGAAAATTTTTATGAGTGTACCCATTTGAATAATGAACAATATGGTTGTGGGTATACACCTTCTTGTCTTATACAGAGAGAAGTGTGAGAATTCCAGCATTCCTTTCATAGTAATACATTTTGTTTTAATTTATGAAACAAAGCAAAGTTTTATTGAGTACCTATTCTGTTCAATGTTATAAAAAGGATCTACAGCCTCACTCTTTCATATCCACAGCATCACCACTAATGGCTTGTAGCTGTCCCATCCTGAACCATCTTGAATACAGCCCCATCATCTTTTCAACACACTGCTCAAGGCAGTTACTACCAATCATACCAAAATGCAATCTCCTTGTTATCTCAACCTTAGAGTGCAAACATGGTTTCTTTCCACCAAAACTCATACCCCACCTGGGAAGTTCAAGTTGCAATATATAAAATTCTAACGTCTAACTATGATAAGCTGTACAAGCCATAGATATGATGAGCCCTTATTGGAAATTTTCATTTTCTATGTCTCCCATGAAATAATAGTTTTATTTCTCTTAAGAAAACACAAGAATTTGCCAAGTGGATACATTGTGTAATATTTCATGGTCTCTTTCTTTAGAAATTGAGAAGATTGAAACATGTCACCTCAGAGAGGACAAAATGATTGAGTTTAAAAGTTTGGCCCATCAATAAGAATATTCTTAAGGCACTTTGTATAAAGAACTATTGAACTAAGAATTACAGAAAGACACAAAACACAAAAAATAAAAAGAATGATGACAATGAGCTCATGTTTCTTACCTTCAAGCCTCTGGGCCCCACTAGCTGACAGACACACAACTCAAGTTGAGTGAAGGCTGGTGTTAGCTTCCCACTCCCACTTAGGCCAGATGCCTTTTTGTCATACACAAAAAGCATCTGTCTACACAGCAGCCCTGCCAAGGAAGCTATAGCACAGTTGTAGGATGAAAAAGCATGATGTAATTTGCCCTCTTTTATAAAAGGATACTGAGTTTATCTATAAAATGAGTTTACCCCTGACCTGACCTATCTGTGTAGCTCACCTATGTCGCCTGCCGTGCGCCAAGGTGGGATAGTTTGCTGCCAAGAACAAGAACCACATATCAAGGCTTTCAGGCCCCTTTTTTTAGCCCCATGATTTACACAAAGTAGCTTTCTCAGGTACAAAGTGATGCCTGTAAAAGGTATCAGCATTTGTTAATTGCCTCACCCAAGAATTTCTCCACCCCCAACACATACACACAAATCAGCTGCCTCTGGGGGACCCCCATCTTCAAGGTTTCAGGGAATCACCTGCCATTTAATTTTCCAAGAGAACTGCTAGAGTGCCTCTGCTACCTTTAGAAAGTCCAGCACCCACACTCTTCCCTTCTCACCGCCCCCATTCCCTTCAAAGTTTCTGTGGATTCCCATAGGGCTTAACTTGTCCCTTGGTCATCTCATCTTATAACCAGTGTCTTGCTTCTGCATTCCTCCTCCAGCAACTGCTCTGTCCTTCCTGTACATCATAAGCCTCTTGGGAATCCATGCTGGTCCTTCATTCCACACAAAGCACTGAAGACCTAGTGCAGGTCGGTATAACCAAGCATCACTCAAGATCTAAAGTAACGGAATGGGGACTACAATAATTTAAGACATTGTCTTAAAATTGAAAAGTACGGCATTTTACTCCAAAATGCATCCTTCCCTCTCACAATCTCTTCCTTGCTGTGTTTCTTCCTTTAGGCTTCCTGCCAACTTAGGGACCTCTGGCTGCCTGAACGTTCTTTTGCTTGCCCCCCTCCACTAGTTCCTTTGCCTCTCACATACCTTATCCCTTCCTGGGTGGCCCTTACAAATCCAAAATCCCCCACTCCAGATTTATTAGGTTTGTTGTGCAGAGAAATCCTGCTATCCCCCTCTCCCTTAAGTTGATGCCTTGAGAGGAAGTGCTCTCAAGTGTCGCCCTCAAAGAAACAATCAAGGTAGATTCTTAATTCTCCATCTTAATTCTCCACCTCTTTTGATGTAAAATAAAACCCTCCTCAGCAGAAGTGGCTACTTTCAATTTTTCTGCTGTTTAAAATGGTATTTTTTCTTTTTGTTTCGTGGTTAATAGGGTACTTGCCATTCTCTACACATTGAGATTCAGAGAAGCATTTTTTAAAAATCCTGTAGTCCAATGGACCAGTTCTATACACACCTGAAAATAGCTGCAAATATGCATTTCTAGGTAGGAATCTTTTTATACCTTTCTTTATCAGTGTTATTATGTATTCTATTAAGATTAGAAAAAACTGAGTCCCAATAATGTCAGTATCTAAAGAAAGCAGGGTTTTTGAGAAATTGGCACCCAGAAGCTATAATTTGGAACTAGGTGCCATCCCTAGATTGTTGTAGGTATGTTATGGGAGGTGGATTTGTCTTTGAATGGTGATCTGAAGCTAGAACCAGAAAAGGATAAAATTAAGAAGTGTTTCCTCCATTGTAAAATGGAGGATTTCCAGACCCTGCCATCTCACCCTCATTCTGCAAGCCTGGCAAAACAGAAAAAAGCCCTGCACAGAATTTTTGGGAACATTTCATTGTCCACTCTTTGGGAATGGTATCAACAACTCCAATTGCAATAACCAAACAATGAAGGTGTACAGCAAAAATAGAACAGAGACAAGGCTCTAGTTAATTTGAGAATTTTCTTTACTGTCAGGTCACTGGGAATAGGTACAATATTTTGAGGACTTCCCAGTTCAAACTCAGGATTACTGACGTGTGGAGATGTCACTAAGGGAATAATTAAAGATGGGGTTGACTGGGGGCTCAAGGACTGTCTTTTCCCCTCTTCCTCCCTCATCAGAAGGATAATACATTTTGCTAATCTGTATCCACCTACTATTTGCCAAGCTCAGTGCTTTTATTTGTAATATATCATTTATCCTTTAAACGGACCTATGAGATAGGTACCCTTAGGTCCTTTTATTATCTCTATTAGCTTGAAAACAATTGGACAAATAACCAAATGAGTTTTCAACAATCTAAATCTAAAGAGCTGTTGTGGTTGGAGGGAGTTGTCCACGGGAAACCCAACAAGGGGTCCTGAAGTAGGAAGGGGGTCCTGGAGGAGGACTAACATTTAGTGAGTATCTACTCCAAATCTGGCAACAGTTGTGTGATTTTATTATTATCCACATTTTACAAAACTGCCTGCAGAGAGCTTAACCTTCTTCCCATGGTCTCAAAACTAGTTAGTGGGATTTGAGCCCAAGCCTGTTTAATTCCATTGTACCAAATAACTAGGAAAAGCCAAAGGGCAACCATAATTCAACAACTAGCTTTTCAAAATCCTATTTTGGACAAAGAAGGAAGATTTGTCTGATGAAAATTGAAAGAGTTATACAGCTACTCCAGATGCACATACCTGGTTTAAACCACAAAGATCTAGGATAATGAATAAATATCCTAGTCATGACCTTGTAACTCAGAGTAAACTGACTCCAATGTCCTTGATCACCAGAGGTCATGCTGAGCCTGTCCTGCTCTCTGGTTCCATCCTTAGATCTCAGTGGATGGGGCAAGCCTCACTCTCTTCTCAACCATCCCCATGAGAGAACAGCAGGAGGTCCCAGAGGTGCAGATGGAGCTAAGGGCCAAATCCCTAGAAAGTCTATGCCAGGATGACAAGAGAGCCTTGGCATTTTGAGTTATAACCCTGGTTTCTGATCCCAAGGTGACCCTTCCTGTGGGGGTGTCCTGTTTCTCCCCCACTTCAGACCTCACAGTCACCATGAATTCCCAACCCGGCATGGAGGCTCCAGCTCAAAACGCACCGATGCTGCTTTCCCTGCTGGCATTCCCATAGCTGTGGGAGAAACAATCAGTTTTTTTTCATCACATGATTTAAAGAAATTATAGCTCTGAGATTCGGGGGGAATCTCAGAGCTATATGTGTATGTGTATGTGTGTGTGTGGGTGGGTGGGTGTGCCTGCTCATCTATGTGTATGCGTACTTTAGTCCCTTGAATTTCTGCTCCCTTTTGAACAGATCTCTGGATTCATTTAGCAGATGGTCTGCCAAGAGGCTGATAGAGCCTAACATCCCACGTTAAATGTTTATGGAACTGCCGATCAGGGGTGGGAGAAAGGGTAATAAAGATAACTCAGGAAGCCCCAGAAAACAATCAAGCCCTTTTATTTAAAATACCAAATCAGAAAATTTCTTTGTAGCTTACAAAATGCCTTCACACTCACCATCACATTTGACCTTATCAACCACCCTTTGATGTATATGTTGATTTCAATTTTATACATAAGGCAAATGAGACTCAGAAAGGAGAAAGGATGGGTCCGAGGCCACACAGTAACTTCACAGGTTTGCTTCACAACCTGGTGGCTTTATGCTTCCTGTCCTTTTACCATCTCACTACACTGACTAGCCCCATCCTCCAAGAGGCACAAGGAGAATGATGAAAAGGACACAGAGTCATCCCAGATAGGACTCCTAATCCTCCAAAGCTTTCAATACACACTTTAAAAAATTAGAATCAGATGGTGTTCTTCCCATGTAGCAACATTTTTTCCCCCTCTCAAACTGTTTTTTAAATACAAAGGACTCCTAGTCTAATAGGACGAATCCATAGAGGCAGAAAAGTACAGAACATTTGTCAAAGATTCTAGGAAAGCCATCTCTCCCCAATCAGGGTACAGCAGGAAGTTAATTATTTGTGGGTGAGAAGCTCTAAGGCAGTTCTTCTACCAATGCATGAAACTTTATATTTTTTAACATTTTTATTGGAATATAATTGCTTTACAATGGTGTGTTACTTTCTACTGTATAACAAAGTGAATCAGCTATACATATACATATACCCCATATCTCCTCCCTCTTGCTTCTCCCTCCCACCCTCCCTATCCCACCCCTCTAGGTGGACACAAAGCACCAAGCTGTTCTCGCTGTACTATGTGGCTGCTTCCCACTAGCTAACTATTTTACATTACGTAGTGTATATATGTCCATGCCACTTTCTCACTTCGTGCCAGCTTACCTTTCCCCTTCCCGTGTCCTCAAGTCCATTCTCTACGTCTGTGTCTTTTTCCCTGTCCTACCCCTAGGTTCTTCAGAACCATATTTTCTTTTTTTTAGATTCTATATATATGTGCTAGCATACGGTATTTATTTTTCTCTTTCTGCCTTACTTCACTCTGTATGATAGTCTCTAAGTCCATCCACCTCACTACAAATAATTAAATTTCGTTTCTTTTTATGGCAGAGTAATATTCCATTGTATATATGTGCCACATCTTCTTTATCCATTCATCTGTCGATGGACACTTAGGTTGCTTCTATGTCCTGGCTATTGTAAATAGAGCTGCAATGAACATTGTGATACATGACTCTTTTTGAATTACAGTTTTCTCAGGGTATATGCCCAGCAGTGGGGTTGCGGAGTCATATGGTAATTCTATTTTTGTTTCTTAAGGAACCTCCATACTGTTCTCCATAGTGACTGTATCAATTTACATTCTCACCAACAGTACAAGAGGGTTCCTTTTTCGCCTCACTCTCTCCAGCATTTATTGTTTGTAGATTTTTAGATGATGGCCATTCTGAATGGTGTGATGTGATACCTCCTTGTAGTTTTGATTTGCATTTCTCTAATGAATAGTGATGTTCAGCATTCTTTCATGTCTTTGCTGCCTATCTGTATATCTTCTTTGGAGAAATGTCTCTTTAGTTCTGCCCATTTTTGGATTGGGTTGTTTGTTTTTTTGATATTGAGCTGCATGAGCTGCTTATAAATTTTGAAGATTAATCCTTTGTCAGTTCCTTCATTTGCAAATATTTTCTCCCATTCTGACGGTTGTCTTCTTGTCTTGTTTCTGTTTTCCTTTGTTGTGTAAAAGCTTTTAAGTTTCTTTATGCCCCATTTGTTTATCTTTGTTTTTATTTACATTTCCTTAGGAAATGGGTCAAAAAGGATCTTGCTGTGATTTATGTCATAGAGTGTTCTGCCTATGTTCTCCTCTAAGAGTTTTATAGTGTCTGGCCTTACATTTAGGTCCTTAATCCATTTTGAGTTTATTTTTGTGTATGGTGTTAGGGAGTGTTTTAATTTCATTCTTTTACATGGAGCTGTCCAGTTTTCCCAGCACCATTTATTGAAGAAGCTGTGTTCTATCCACTGTATATTCTTGCCTCCTTTGTCAAAGATAAGGTGACCATATGTGTGTGGGTTTACCTCTGGGCTTTCTATTCTGTTCCATTGATCTGTATTTCTGTTTTTGTGCCAATACCATACTGTCTTTTTTTTTTTTAACATCTTTATTGGGGTATAATTGCTTTACAATGGTGTGTTAGTTCCTGCTTTATAACAAAGTGAATCAGTTATACATATATATATGTTCCCATATCTCTACCCTCTTGCATCTCCCTCCCTCCCACCCTCCCTATCCCACCCCTCCAGGTGGTCACAAAGCACCGAGCCGATATCCCTGTGTCATGCGGCTGCTTCCCACTAGCTATCTGCCTTACGTTTGTTCGTGTATATATGTCCATGCCTCTCTCTCGCCCTGTCACAGCTCACCCTTCCCCCTCCCCATATCCTCAAGTCCATTCTCCAGTAGGTCTGTGTCTTTATTCCTGTCTTACCCCTAGGTTCTTCAAGACATTTTTTTTCTTAAATTCCATATATATGTGTTAGCATATGGTATTTGTCTTTCTCTTTCTGACTAACTTCACTCTGTATGACAGACTCTAGGTCTATCCACCTCATTACAAATAGTTCAATTTCGTTTCTTTTTATGGCTGAGTAATATTCCATTGTATATATGTCCCACATCTTCTTTATCCATTCATCTGATGATGGGCACTTAGGTTGTTTCCATCTCCAGGCTATGGTAAATAGAGCCGCAATGAAAATTTTGGTACATGTGTCTTTGAATTTTGGTTTTCTCAGGGTATATGCCCAGTAGTGGGATTGCTGGGTCATATGGTAGTTCTATGTGTAGTTTTTTTCTTTTTTTTTGACATCTTTATTGGGGTATAATTGCTTTACAATGGTGTGTTAGTTTCTGCTTTATAACAAAGTGAATCAGTTATACATATACATATGTTCCCATATCTCTTCCACCTTGAGTCTCCCTCCCTCCCACCCTCCCTATCCCACCCCTCCAGGCGGTCACAAAGCACCGAGCCGATATACCTGTGCCACGAGGCTGCTTCCCACTAGCTATCTACCTTACGTTTGTTAGTGTGTATATGTCCATGACTCTCTCTCGCCCTGTCACAGCTCACCCTTCCCCCTCCCCATATCCTCAAGTCCGTTCTCAAATAGGTCTGTATCTTTATTCCTGTCTTACCCCTAGGTTCTTCATGACATTTTTTTTCTTCTTAAATTCCAAATATATGTGTTAGCACACGGTATTTGTCTTTCTCTTTCTGCCTTACTTCACTCTGTATGACAGACTCTAGGTCTATCCACCTCATTACAAATAGCTCAATTTCGTTTCTTTTTATGGCTGAGTAATATTCCATTGTATATATGTCCCACATCTTCTTTATCCATTCATCCGATGATGGGCACTTAGGTTGTTTCCATCTCTGGGCTATTGTAAATAGAGCTGCAATGAACATTTTGGTACATGACTCTTTTTGAATTTTGGTTTTCTCAGGGTATATGCCCAGTAGTGGGATTGCTGGGTCATATGGTAGTTCTATTTGTAGTTTTTTAAGGAACCTCCATACTGTCTGAACCAATTCACATTCCCACCAGCAGTGCAAGAGTGTTCCCTTTTCTCCACACCCTCTCCAGCATTTATTGTTTCTAGATTTTTTGATGATGGCCATTCTGACTGGTGTGAGATGATATCTCATTGTAGTTTTGATTTGCATTTCTCTAATGATTAATGATGTTGAGCATTCTTTCATGTGTTTGTTGGCAGTCTGTATATCTTCTTTTTTTTTTTGTATATCTTCTTTGGAGAAATGTCTATTTAGGTCTTCTGCCCATTTTTGGATTGGGTTGTTTGTTTTTTTGTTATTGAGCTGCATGAGCTGCTTATAAATTTTAGAAATTAATCCTTTGTCAGTTACTTCATTTGCAAATACTTTCTCCCATTCTGAGGGTTGTCTTTTGGTCTTGTTTATGGTTTTCTTTGCTGTGCAAAAGCTTTGACGTTTCATTAGGTCCCATTTGTTTATTTTTGTTTTTATTTCCATTTCTCTAGGAGGTGGGTCGAAA
The DNA here is from genome assembly GCF_964270905.1 of Leucopleurus acutus. Classification (NCBI taxonomy): domain Eukaryota; kingdom Metazoa; phylum Chordata; class Mammalia; order Artiodactyla; family Delphinidae; genus Leucopleurus; species Leucopleurus acutus. The sequence continues at coordinate 131,591,945 of NC_139147.1, read as the reverse complement.
AAGGATCTTGCTGTGATTTATGCCATAGAGTGTTCTGCCTTTGTTTTCCTCTAAGAGTTTGATAGTTTCTGGCATTACATTTAGGTCTTTAATCCATTTGGAGCTTATTTTTGTGTATGGTATTAGGGAGTGATCTAATCTCATACTTTTACATGTACCTGTCCAGGTTTCCCAGCACCACTTGTTGAAGAGGCTGTCCTTTCTCCACTGTACATTCCTGCCACCTTTATCAAAGATAAGGTGTCCATATGTGCGTGGGTTTATCTCTGGGTTTTCTATCCTGTTCCATTGATCTATCTTTCTGTTTTTGTGCCAGTACCATACTGTCTTGATTACTGTAGCTTTGTAATATAGTCTGAAGTTAGGGAGTCTGATTCCTCCAGCTCCGTTTTTCTTTCTCAAAATTGCTTTGGCTATTCGGGGTCCTTTGTGTTTCCATACAAATTGTGAAATTTTTGCTCTACTTCTGTGAAAAATGCCATTGGTAGTTGTGATATGGATTGCATTGAATCTGTAGATTGCTTTGGGTAGTATAATCGTTTTCACAATATTGATTCTTCCAATCCAATAACATCATATATCTCTCCATCTGTTTGTATTATTTAGTTTCTTTTATCAGTGTCTTATTGTTTTCTGCATACAGGTTTTTGTCTACTTAGGTAGGTTTATCCCTGGGTATTTTAATTTTTTTGTTGCAATGGTAATGGGAGTGTTTCCTTAATTTCTCTTTCAGATTTTTCATCATTAGTGTATAGGAATACAAAAGATTTCTGTGCATTAATTTTGTATCCTGCTACTTTACCAAATTCATTGATTAGGTCTAGTAGTTTTCTGGCAACATCTTTAGGAACTCTATGTATAGTATCCTGTAATCAGCAAAAGTGACAGTTTTACTTCTTTTCCAATTTGCATTCCTTTTATTTCTTTTTCTTCTCTGATTGCTCTGGCTAAAACTTCCAAAACAATGTTGAATAATAGTGGTGAGAGTAGGCAACCTTGTCTTTTTCCTGATCTTAGAGGAAATGTTTTCAGTTTTTCACCATTGAGAATGATGTTGGCTGTGGGTATGCCATATATGACCTTTATTATGTTGAGGTAGGTTTCCTCTATGCCTACTTTCTGGAGAGTTTTTATCATAAATCAGTGTTGAATTTGTCAAAAGCCTTTTCTGCGACTATTGAGATGATCATATGGTTTTTATCCTTCAGTTTGCTGATGTGGTGTATCACATGGATTGATTTGCGTATAATGAAGAACCTTTGCATTCCTGGGATAAACCCCACTTGATCATGGTGTATGGTCCTTTTAATGTGCTATTGGATTCTGTTTGCTAGCATTATGTTGAGGATTTTTGCATCTATGTTCATCAGTGATATTGGCCTGAAGTTTCTTTTTTTGTGACATCCTTGCCTGGTTTTGGTATCAAGGTGATGGTGGCCTCGTAGAAGGAGTTTGGGAGTGTTCCTCCCTCTGCTATATTTTGGAAGAGTTTGAGAAGGATAGGTGTTAGCTCTTCTCTAAATACTTGTTAGAATTCACCTGTGAAGCCATCTGGTCCTGGGCTTTTGTTTTTTGCAAGATTTTTAATCACAGTCTTAATTTCAGTGCTTGTCATTGGTTAGTTTATATTTTCTGTTTTTCCTGGTTCAGACTCGTAAGGTTGTGCTTTTCTAAGAATTTGTCCATTTCTTCCAGGTTGTCCATTTTATTGGCATATAATTGTGTATAGTAATCCCTCATAATCCTTTGTATTTCTGCAGTGTCAGTTCTTACTTCTCCTCTTTCATTTCTAATTCTGTTGATTTGAGTCTTCTCCCTTTTTTTCTTGATGAGTCTGGCTAATGATTTATCAATTTTGTTTATCTTCTCAAAGAAAAAGTTTTTAGTTTTATTGATCTTGTTATTGTTTCCTTCATTTCTTTTTCATTTATTTCTTATCTTTATGATTTCTTTCCTCCTGCTAACTTTGGGTTTTTCTTCTTTCTCTAATTGCTTTAGGTGTAAGATTAGGTTGTTTGTTTGAGATTTTTCTTGTTTTTAAGGGAGTATTATATTGCTATAAACTTCCCTCTTAGAACTGCTTTTGCTGCATTCCATAGGTTTTGGGTCATGTGTTTTCATTGTCATTTTTTTCTAGGTATTTTTTGATTTCCTCTTTGATTTCTTCAGTGATCTCTTGGTTATTTAGTAGTGTGTTGTTTAGCCTCCATGTGTTCGTGTTTTCTACAGCTTTTTTCTTGTAATTGATATCTAGTCAAATAGTGTTGTGGTCAGAAAAGATACTTGATATGATTTCAATTTTCTTAAATTTACCAAGGCTTGATTTGTGACCCATGATTGGATCTATCCTGGAGGATGTTCCATTAGCACTTGAGAAGAAAATGTATTCTGTTGTTTTTGAATGGAATGTCCTATAAATATCAATTAAGTCCACCTTGTTTTATGTATCATTTAATGCTTGCATTTCCTTATTTATTTTCTTTTTGCATGATCTGTCCATTGGTGAAAGTGGGATGTTAAAGTCCCCTACTATTATTTTATTACTGTTGAATTCCCCTTTTTTAGCTGTTAGGATTTGCCTTATGGCTGAGTTGCTAATCTGTTGGGTGCATAAATATTTACAATTGTTATATCTTCTTCTTGGATTGATCCTTTGATCATTATGTGGTGTCATTCTTTGCCTCTTGTGATAGTCTTTATTTTAAAGTCTATTTTCTCTGATATGGGAATTGCTACTCCAGCTTTCTTTTGATTTCCATTTGCATGGAATATCTTTTTCTATCCCCTCACTTTCAGGTGTGAAGTGGGTCTCTTGTAGACAACATATATACGGGTCTTGTTTTTGTATCCATTCAGTCATCTATGTTTTTGGTTGGAGCATTTAATACATTTACATTTAAGGTAGTAATCGATCTGTATGTTCCTATTACCATTTCTTAATTGCTTTGTGTTTGTTATTGTAAGTCTTTTCCTTCTCTTGTGTTTCCTGCCTAGAGGTGTTCTTTTAGCATTCGTTGTAAAGCTGGTTTGGTGGTGCTGGATTCTCTTAGCTTTTGCTTGTCTGTAAAGGTTTTAAGTTCTCTGGTGAATCTGAATTATATCCTTGCTGGGTAGAGTAATCTTGGTTGTAAGTTTTTGCTTTTCATCACTTTAAATATGTCTTGCCACTCCCTTCTGGCTTGCAGAATTTCTGCTGAAAGATCAGCTGTTAATCTTATGGGGATTCCCTTGTATGTTATTTGTTGCTTTTCCCTTGCTGCTTTTAATATTTTTTCTTTGTATTTAATTTTTTGATAGTTTGATTAATATGAGTCTTGGCCCATTTCTCTTCGGATTTATCCTGTATGGGACTCTCTGTTCTCCCTGGACTTGCTTGAGGATTTCCTTTCCCATATTAGGGAAGTTTTCAACTATAATCTCTTCAAATATTTTCTCAGTCCCTTTCTTTTCCTCTTCTTCTTCTGGAACACCTATAATTTGAATGTTGGTGCATTTAATGTTGTCCCAAAGGTCTCTGAGAATGTCTTCAATTCTTTTCATCTTTTTTCTTTATTCTGCTCTGCAGTAGTCATTTCCTTTATTTTATCTTCCATGTCTCTTATCTGTTCTTCTGCCTCAGTTATTCTGTTATTGATTCCTCCTAGAGAATTTTTAATTTAATTTATTGTTTTGTTCATCATTGTTTGTTTGCTCTTTAATTCTTCTATGTCCTTGTTAAACATTTCTTGTATTTTCTATTTCTGAGATTTTGGATCATCTTTACTATCATTTGTCGAATTCTTTTTCAAGTCAACTGCCTATTTCCTCTTTATTTGTTTTGTCTGGTGGGTTTTTACTTTGCTCCTTCATCTGCTGTGTATTTCTCTGTCTTGTCACTTTGGTTAACTTACTGTGTTTGGGGTCTCCTTTTCACAGGCTGCAGGTTCCTATTTCCCATAGTTCCATTGGGTAAGGTTGGTTCAGTGTGTTGTGTAGGCTTCATGGTGGAGGGGACTGTTGCCTGTGTTATGGTGGATGAGCTTGGATCTTTTCTTTCTGGCAGCAGGACCACGTCCAGTGATATGTTTTAGTGTGTCTGTGGCCTTAATATGATTTTAGGCAGCCTCTCTGCTAATGGGTCAGGTTGTGTTCCTGTCTTGCTAGTTGTTTGGCATTGGGTGTCCAGCACTGTACCTTGCTGGTCATTGAGTGGAGCTGGGTATTAGCATTGAGATGGAGATCTCTGGGAGACATTTCACCATTTGATATTATGTGGAGCCGGGAGGTCTCTGGTGGACCAATGTCCTGAACTTGGCTCTCCATCTGAGAAGTTCCGGTCTGACACCCGGCTGGATCACCAAGACCCTGTCAGCCACACAGTAGTTCTCTGATCTTGGACCAGGTAGTTAACTTTTCTGTGCCTCAGATTTACTTTTGTGCAGCACCTCCTCACCCTAGAGGCCTAGTCAGGTGCAAGGGAAGTGCTGTTGCTCACAGGTTGTGCATGGAGGAAGCCCACGAGGCTAGAACAGGATGCTGGCTGAAACTTCATTCTGAGGCTTGCATGTGAGCAATGAAGTTCGGGAAACAGTGTGGATGTGCAGAGTGTATTATTGGGTCTATAGTGTCTGTGAATGAACTTCAACTGTATGGTTCTCAACCCATGTAGTGAAAGGAGGGAGAGACAAGAACCTCAGAATTCCTGTGGCCTTTGAGCGGCCATTCCCGGAAGAGAATGAAGAATCTACATGAGGGTCACATATTCAATAGACCCAGATGGAAACTCCAATATGGTTGATTAGACAGTGCCTCAAGTCTCTCTTGGAATAGCTAGAGGACCCTAATAATCTCAGTGCTAATGAGGCCCATAGAAGTAATAATAAACTGTGACAGATCAGGACCTGAGAGTTGTGGTTCTGGGAGGAAGACGTTGGGGAGGAGACAAAGGCAGAGAAAGGCCAAGGGAAAAAGGAATCAGCATGACCAAATTGATTGATATCAGTTTTGTTGGACACAAAATTCCCTATTGGATCACTGAGTCATGAACAGGTTACACCTATCTTTGTCTCCATGAAAACAAACACTCTGAATGGAATAACAAGCAGATAATTCCTGTTGGAGGGCTTCAGCTCATTTTTATGGAAGGTATTTGGGATAACACAAAAGGTCAGATTGTCAACAAAAGCACCTTCAGTGTCATGCAGTGGATAGAACATGAACTTAGGGGTCAAATAGACCTTAAATCACCAGTTATTAGCTGAAACTGATCCTCAGTTTCCTCATTTATAAACCATTCTCTTCTTTTCCTGCCTTCTAGGATTTTTTGGCATTTCAGTGGAAAACAATCAAACTTTTCTAATAATTTCAAACATACAGGTAACCACAAGGCACAGACAAAGCAAGGAGAGGCCTGGGGACTTCTAACACTCACCTCCCATCCACCTCACTCTTGGCACAGACTAACCTATGAGTCTCTGAGCGACGTGTACAATTTACATCACTTAGAACAGTAAGGAACACAGCTTACCTCCCATTTCCCCATGAGCCATGACCTATAAACCCATAGATTCAGGTTGGTTTAAGATAAGATCCTCAAATCCCTCCAAAAGCATTCTATAGACAAGGACTGAGATTATTTTCTAAGAAGTCTGTCACTAGCTTGTTGATTGGAAAATTTGACTGCATCTCTTGCTTTCTTTCCTTTCCAAGAATATCACCCCCAATAAAGAGAGAGTGTACAGCAGGCCTCCTCCTGCTTGCCCTTCCCTTCCTGGGATAGGACTGTGTGTAGGATGGTCCTGTGTGGTCTTGCAGGCTGACCTTAACTCTGCTGATTTGGAAGCTGAAAACATTGCCCTACTTGTCTCCAGGTTCTGGCCAGGGTTAGAATGGGAGGTGAAGAGAACTTGGAGGACAGATGATTCATTATTTCAATTGTTCTTTTCACTTAGTAACTGTAATTTTTATTTGTATAGCACTTTTCACTATGCAGAGCATTTCTTCCAACTGAAATGCAAAATAATCCTAGAAGGCAGACAAAGAAGAGAATGGTTTATAAATGAGGAAACTGAGGATCAGTTTCAGCTAATAAGTGGTGCTTTAAGGTTTATTTGACCCCTAAGTTCATGCTCTATCCACCACATGACACTGAAGGTGCTTTAAAGAGTAGACAGATGGTTTGACTAAGGTGGGGAGAAAAATAACAGTATCCATGTTCCCCTTAAATTCAGAGCATTTTCCCCCAAATTCTACTTACACAAAACTTTTAACTTTGTCACGGTCATGGTAAGGACTAAGTGTCCTATGATGGAGGACTGCTCTGGTCCCATGAATCACTATTTTAAGAACACTCCAGTGAGAGAAGATGGATGTGCTATCCCCGCAGCCCTCATCTACCTTCTGACAGGTGCAACATTGGCAAGGGGCGTTTGATGAACTTTCTTCTCAGGCCTCTCTTTTCATCCTCTTCAACAGGACATTGATGATTGGATTCTGGCAGATAAATGAGAAAAGGGAAGATAAGAGGGATGGATGTAAAATTGTCTTCATAATCCATCTATACATTCAAAAGAGAGGACGCTGTGCAGATGCCAAGCAGGGGTGTTTGGCATGAAATGCATTATCCGTGCTGTCTTCCTGGTCTAGAGTCAGGCCTTCCTGGCTCTCAATCCCAGCACAACTGCTTCACCCTGGCAACAGGGCCCCCATCATCCTCCATTGCCAGCCTGTACTAAGACCAAGCCAGTTTCAGGCTGAGAGGTTATCGAAAGCTCTTGCCCAACACTCCACCATCCAGCTTTGCACCTGGATTGTGAAGTAGCTCTGGCCTTAAACTCAGTTCAGGGTTTAGAACTCCTTTTTTCTAAATCAAGTTGATAACATTATGCCCTAGTCTGGTTACCTGGCCTTCTGCCTGGGGTCCCAATCTCTGCAGGCCCTTCAACCATCTTACTCTTCCTGGTAGATGGGAACTAGTGTCCAGGCCTTATATTCATAATGTCCAGACCAGACAATCTTCTGAAAGTCTTCCTGGAAATGTTGACCAAAGTGGCTGAATCAACAGCCATCTATTTTCACACTGTGCTGCACCCACCTCTTGGGACATTCTCATTATTTCCTGTTGAAACCCACCTCTTGTATCACCCATTACCATATTATCTAGTGTTTGTTACCATATTATTTAGATACTATTTTATATACCTAGGCTACATTTTTTTTCCAGCTTCCACAGTTAGCTCTGTTCCCTAAACTGTTAGTTGATCCCAGTAAGCTGGTAATCACAGCTCTGGTCACATCCCAGTCAACCTTACCTCACTGTTTTCAGGAAAAAAACAACAATGACCAAAAAAAAAAACCAATAACAAACAAAAAACACCACATGCCTTCCTGTGTAAAAATATATCACACAGAAGAAGGTCCTTTGCTGTTAGGGAAGTGTTTGCCAATCTTCAGGGAGCTGAGAAACCCTACGTTATTGGTTTGGTTTGACTATATTTTCTTTTCCTCCTAAAAAGTTTTTTTTTAATTAATTTTCAAATTTAATATATTTAATTACCTTTGGGAAAAAGAGATCTTGGGGCAATCCTGGGTAAAACTGAAAACATCTGGAGGTATTACAAAACCAAAACTAGGACTGTGTCCTCGAAGTAAAATTTTAAGTCAGGGTCAAAATGCTGAGTGGGTAAAAAGGTCTTAATAACCTTTCCTTTCCGAGATCCCAATCAGCAGCTCCGAGTTATATCATACCCCAAGTACATTCTGGCTTCTTTATCAGCCAGAATGAGAGGAGAGACACCATCATATCATTGAGACAAGTTTTCTGAGTGGGAGGGAGTGAAGAAGAACATGAACCATTTACAATGTCTCTTGGCAGCAGGATGAAGGCACATCAGAGAACACAGAAAGTAATGATGACTTTCTGGACACCTGTTCACTTTCTTCATCCTTCTCAGGGAAAGAATCAGAAAAGGGTAATAAACACTGAATATAGCAACAGACCCTTTTTAACCTTCAACAGATAATTCAACAACTAATCCAATCATAGAAGAATTTTTTAAATAATACACAATATTGGAGAGAGTGTAGTGTTTCAATCACTCATACATTGCTGATGGGATGCATATGGGGACTTTCAGTCTGAAGAAAAGAAAGCCTTTTTGTACTTTTTGTAGTATGGCTCAAAAACCTTTAGAAGTTAAAATCCCTAAACTAAGTACTTCTAAGAATCTATCTAAAAGAAAAATCCGAGATGCAGACAAAAAACATTCATAAAAGCACTATTTATAATAAAGAAAAATCAATAATATGGTTAAATAAATTAAAACACTCAAATAATGGATGTATATAGCCATTATATCCTAATGTAAATTATGGCAGCCACTATGGAGAACAGTATGAAGGTTCCTTTAAAAACTAAAAATAGAACCACCATATGATCCTGCAATCCCACCCATAGGCACATACCTGGACAAAACCATAATTCAAAAAGATACGTGCATTCCAATGTTCACAGCAGCACTATTTAATAGCCAAGACATGGAAGCAACCTAAATGTCCATAGACAGATGAATGGATAAAGAAGATGTGGTACATATAGACAATGGAATATTACTCAGGGAAGTGAGTATTACTCAGCCATAAAAAAGAATGAAATAATGCCATTTGCAGCAAAATGGATGGACCTAGAAATTATCATACTAAGGGAAGTTAGTCAGAAAGAGAAAGACAAATACCATATGATATCACTTATATGTGGAATCTAAAATAGGACACAAATGAACTTATCTACAAAACAAAAACAGACTCACAGACATAGAGAACAGACTTGTGGTTGCCCAGGGAGAGGGGCTGAGGGAGTGGTGAATTGGGAGTTTGGGATTAGCAAATGAAAACTACTACATATAGAATGGATAAACAACATGGTCCTAATGTATAGCACAGGGAACTATATTCAATATCCTGTAATAAACTATAATGAAAAAGAATATAAAGAAGAATGTATATATATATATTTGCAATTGAAGCACTTTTTTGTACAGTAGAAATTAACACAACATTGTATACGTTCGATACTTCAATACTACAATACAACAATACTTCAATAAAATAAATTTAAAAAATTATATCCTAAAAATATTTAATGATGTGGGAAATTTTTCAAGATATAATGTTAGTGGGAAAAGCCTGATATAAGCAGCATATATCTTGTAATCTTATTTGTACACAAGATTGCGTCTGGAAGGTTAAGGTTATAGACAATAAAAATTCTTATGTAGACTTTTCTGTGTTTTCTGTATCCAGACAGCAACTCATGCACTGGCCAAGTTCAGGATTAGAGTCCATGCTCCGTAACTGTCTTGTCCATTCAGCAGGGCACTCCTTCCACACGGACTCTACAGCAAAGGGTTTTTGCTCCTTTCATAGGAGCTCAGATTGCACCATGCAGCCGGCTGTTGTGAAAAGAAAGCAAATGCAATTGTCCTGGTAATTTCCTAGTCACAGCACAGTTTGAAAATGGAGCCCTCCTGTTCACACCCTTGGTCTCACATCTGGCCAAGTTTACAATGCCTATTTTTGGAAATCCAGTGGCCAAAGTATTTCATGGAAGCAGAAGAGATTTGTTGTTAGGCTGGGTTCCGGGTTCATAGCAGATACTTAATAAATGTGTGATAATCAAGAGAATGAATGGCCAAACCAAGCTATCAATCAATTTATCAACAATTCTGGATTATTGCCATATACTTCAGTTATTCAGGATAAACCTCACACTTGCCAGATTCCTCTCCTGTATCCTGTTGAAGTCTCCAGTGACAGACAGGAATTCATCAGCCATCAAGAACCTCAGGATCCTGACTTCATCTCATTTCTGCCCCCTGCCTTCCATCCCAGCCCTTTCAGTCATGGACTAACATACAGACTACTCAGTGGGTGACTAAATCCCACCAGAGCAGATGTCGAAAAATGTACTTTGGAAGGATGCCTGAATGCTCCCACTTCATCTTGCGAGGGACAATGAATGGCCCAGATGCTAGCCAGGGACCTTCAGCCAGCATGATGAACAGTAGGGGTATTACAACAAATTCTGAAGGGGAAAGTTAAGGCTTAAACACTAGATAGCCCTGCTATGGAGCCCTAGATCTGAAGACCAGAAATGAGGACAAGTTCATGGTTAGAGATGAACTGGGAGATCAGAGGATGAGGCTCAGAGATTAGACAAGAACAGGAATAGGCAAATGGTCAGGAGAAGGGGTGAGAAGAAGTTCCAGGTGGTGGCTACAAGCACACACAGTTGTTTTATTTTGCTTTTTAAATATTTGGGGAAACTGGCCTGGTGTAAAAGGCAAGAGGCAGAGAGAACCATACACAATGGGGGAGGAGTTGATCAGGTCCTAATGACTCCCTGCTGTGGTCCTGGATACAGTGTATAGTTCCATGTGATTAGGAACCCCATTCATTCACTCATTCTCATTGCCCAGGCAAAGCCCTGAAGTGAAGAGCCAGCTGTGAAGAAGTGAGAAAATATGCAGATGGAAACTCTGAAGAAAGACCCAAGTTTATCTCTGTGGCCACGATGGCTTCCTTGGTCTGTGTGCACAATGCCTGGCTCATAGGCAACACTCAGGAGAGGCTTGCTGGGGATTTTGTGTGTTTTCATGATATTATGATGTTAACTAGGAACTCGGAGAACAGCCCAAATGATTCATCTTTGAATGAGTGTACACAAGGTTGAGGTTTAGGTGAAGATACATTTGACTTGAAACTGCAGGATTGACAGAACTTTGGCAGCTATGGAGACTGGGTACGTACCCTCCAATTCTCATGAGCTGTATTCTCCCTCCCTCCCTCTCCCCCTCTCACTTTCTCTCTCTCCCTCTCTCTCTGCTCCCTCCCTTTCTCTCCCTATTTCACTTTCCCTCTCCCTCTCTGTTTCCTGATTCCTAGGAACAAGGATGGGTCCAGCTCACCTTTGAAGTCAAGGCCGTATTACATACAGGTCTCTGGCAAGCCTATGGTTCAGTTGAAAAATGAACAAACTAATATCTACTTTATATGATAATTGAAAGGATTTAAACAAGGTGAAAATGAATAAATGTACCTAGCATATATATATATATATGTATGTATATATATATGTATATATATATATACACACACACACACACACACACACGTTGGGCATATAGACACTCAAAAAGATGCTATATATTCCCTTTTCTTATTTCTATAGTCAGCCAAATTAAATTTTAAGTCTTTAAATTTTCCTCAGAACATAATTCCTAGTCCCTAGCTATTTAATGATGTTTATAATTGCCTGTATAATTTCTTCCACACCACTTTTTAAAACTGCCCATCTAAAAGCCCATGACATCCCCCTCCCCATTTTCATAACTGTTCAGAATATTAGTATCTGTTCCTTTTACAGATGAGGAAATTTAGACACAGAGAGGTTAGATGAATGTTTCCATGCAGTCAGTAAGTGGCAAAAGTGGGATCCAACTAAGCCAAGATCTTTGCTATTTTAATTGTACCATGAAAAATTGTCTTGAACTGTGGTGAAAGGCTAATATTAGAGAGAAATTTCATTTATCCTGGCACAAAAGAGCCAAACCAAAATAACCAGAATCCCTTGTTAATAGGTGTTTAAACTTTGTATACAGGGATAGCTTCAGACAGGATTACTGCAGATCTTGAAGCACACAAGGAGAAAATATAAAATCACGGGTGTGATATCAGAAACTGGCCCAAACTGTTGGTGAGGCTTGTTAAATCATATCTAGTGCAGCTTGTGGAATTCCTAAGCTTACAAAGCATTAGTTTTTGAGGGGCAGAGTGGTTTAGAGAAGGGATGAAATAATTTATAAGAAAAGTATTTGACTTACTAAGGCTCAAATGAACTATTTTACTTATTATTATGAAGGTAGATAAAACCTTAGAGAACAATCAAATTAATCATTACCTCACAATTGTTCCATCAAATCAATATAGATAATTATCAATTCAGCTTCTTTCTTCCCTTTTTGAGGTTTTTCCTATAACAGGAAGAACATTGCCATGCTAATTTTGGATTATCTGTAATCTTCTGTAAGTGAGTTTTTAAAAATTATTACAATTTAAGATTATCTTGATCTAATAATCTGATCATTGTGGCTAGAAAAAGCCAGCTACTGTGGCCCAATAGATCTTTAGATCTATTGAAAGAAAAGTGTCCAGAGAAAGAAATGCTCAGTGTGCCAATGGCCTTTGAGTTGTGCCCATTGGCCCAAGTCTCTGGGGCTTAAGCAAAGATTATGTAAGTACATCCATGGACCCTCTGCCACTACTACCTCAGAAGTCAGGGCTGCAATGATTCAGACTGAATTTACAAGAAAAAGGCTTCAACAAAACAAAAGATGACCCTTGTCATTCAGAAGAAAAGACAGATGTAGCATATGCCTAGTAAATCTGATGACTCTCAGGAGTGCAGAGTTTATTGCTAGCAAACAGGACATTATCCTAGCTAAGTGATGTAAGAGGAAATCCTGACCATTCCATTATTTTCATCTATTTAGTGTTTATCCAATGTTTGACCTTGAAGGAATCAGAAGCCATGCATTGTTATCATATTGAAACGGTGATGTAATTGACAAGAAAGCTGTAAACAGATATAAGTAAAGAAAATAATTTGTGGTGGGGGAGGGGATGACCATTAATTGAGGCCTTCTGGATAATGCATATCACATGAGAGGCTTTACAACAGAGTTTCTCAACCTCAGCATCATTATTATTTTTTTTAAAACATCTTTATTGGAGTATAATTGCTTTACAATGGTCTGTTAGTTTCTGCTGTAAAACAAAGTGAATCAGCTATACGTATACATATATCCCCATATCTCCTCTCTCTTCTGTCTCCCTCCCACCCTCCCTATCCCACCCCTCAAGGTGGACACAAAGCACTGAACTGATCTCCCTTTGCTATGTGGCTACTTCCCACTAGCTATCTATTTTACATTTGGTAGTGTATATATGTCTATTCCACTCTCTCACTTGGTCCCAGCTTACCCTCCCCCTCCCGGTGTCCTCATGTCCATCCTCTATGTCTGCATCTTTATTCTTGTCCTGCCCCTAGGTTCTTCAGAACCTTTTTTTTTTTTTTAGATTCCATATATATATATACATATATATATATATATATATATATATATATGTTAGCATACGGTATTTGTTTTTCTCTTTCTGCCTTACTTCGCTCTGTATGACAGACTCAAGGTCCACCCACCTCATTACAAATAACTCAATTTTGTTTCTTTTTATGGAATCTCAGCATTATTTATTGACATTTTGGGCCAGATAATTCTTTGCTATAGGGAGCTGTCCTGTACACTGTAGGATGTTAACAGTATCCCTGGCTTCGACCCAATAGATGCAGTAGCACCATTCCTCTTTCCCAGCTGAAACAAACAAAAATGTCTCTAGACATTGCCAAATGTCCCCTGAGTAGGGAAGTTTCCACTAGTTGAAAACTGCTGATTTAACAGTAATACTAATGGCTAACATTTACTGAAGGTGTACTGCAGATTAAGTACTGGTTTAAACTCTTATGTTCATACTTTTTATGGTCAAATATATTATCCACACATAGTAGTGCACAAAACAAAGATGTATAGTTTAATAGCTTAAGAAATAGTAAACATCCAGCCAGGTTAGGAAAAAAAGAAGAACATTACCATATTTAGAAGCTTTCATTGGACCTCTTCTCAATCTCAACCACGGCTTTCCCCCCAAGGTAACAATTATCCTAAACTTTCTTGTTCTACTTTATAGTTTTACTACCTAAACATGTATCTCTAAAGTTATAGTTGAGTTTTTATGCAACATTTCTCAGTATTTTCTGGTGGATATGTGCTATTTTTAAAAAAAGTAAACCAAAAAGAAAAAGATTTAGGTTCAGGAAACAGGGAAAACAACACCAGGATCCCCAAGGTGATGGGGAAGGGTAATCTCAGAAAAGCAGCTGCTGCCCAGGTTAGAAAGCAATTGGTCCATATTGGAGAAAGTAAGACTGTTCCAGAATGAATTTCTTCAAGAAAATGAAATCAGTACAATGCCTGATGTATATGAATATATATTGAGAGGTGAATTGGATAGCCTGCAAAACTTTGAACTGAATTTAGGGAAAGGTACATAGAAAGCAAGCAAGCAAAGGACAATTTCACATTGGAAAAAAAAAGCAGTGCAAAATAGTTACTCTAGTACACTACCATTATTCATATGTAAACACTTTATACTGCCATAGTGTAAACCCTGAGTATTGATCTAATTTATATTTTGGTATAACTATAGTATGACAGGAGAATGGGAAGTGTAAAGGTGGGGTTTACAGAGATTGAGAGAGAGTTAAATCCTCGTTCAGAAGTCAATAGATAATACCTAATAGAAAAATGTTATTTTAAAATATGGCGGTAAATATCAAAAGAATTCACTAAAGAAATGAAATGGCTCCCTCTTAAGAGGGAGAAATGGGGGTAGATAAATGTTACTGTTTTTCATACCAAATCTTATAACCCAGTTTGACTCATTAAATCATGTGCATGTAAACCTTTGATGAAAATGAATACTTTAAAAACTGATCTAAAAAGAGTTACTTATGATGGAGATGAATCTGTAAGCAGTGCTTGAAGGAAAATGAATAGGAAATAGGTTGGCATGTTCATAAACCCAGATAGAATGCAAATTTTCCTGAATGACCACTTGCAAATAAGTAATGAGTGCTCTGAGATGCTCCAGGGATGAAATGAAATGGCAGTCAACTCGTCATTCCATTTAAGTAAATATTTTATAAGGGATATGTCTTCAAGATCCAGAGCACCGAAGTACAGGGAAATTAAAGTGCTTGAGAAGAAAGTTCTTCCCAGTGAGCTATTCACTCACTTTCTGTATTTTAATATAACCCTTGCTTTCTAGGTCAGGCCAGTCAGAAGGAGAACCATCAAGAACTTGGTAATTATTTCATTTATCTCAACCCTGAGAATCACTGACACTCCAAACCCAGAAATCCTTTATTTTCTCAAGGAGGGGTCTGAGATTCCCCAGTGGCCACTGAAAGTTTCCTAAGAAGGACACAGGTTGCAGCAGAGTGAGCACAGACTTTTGGATCAGCTCTACTTTGGTTTGAATCCCAGTTCTGCTCTTATTAAGTGTGTGTTCTTGGTACAATTACTTCATCTTGCTTAATCACAGCTTTGACATCTAAAAATATAAGAATAATAGTGCCTACTTTGCTCGATGGTTTTCAAGATCACAGAGATTATTTTTCTAAAACCCTTGACACAGATGGTTCTCTAGTAAATTTAGCTAATGTATAATTATTGTCACTGTTATAATTATAACAATAATAAACATTATTATTACTCCTGCTGTTGCCAATGGTGTTATATCCAATCCACTGCACAGTGGTTTTACATAGCAGCTGCTGCTTCCTTTGGCTCCTTTTCCATGGACTCTGACCTTGCTGAGGCCATCAGGGTTATGCATGTCATTTCTGCCAGCTGCGGTCAGGGTCTATAACCACAGTCACCAGCAGCTTTATAATGCTTCTTGTAAAGTCACATGCTCCTTCATTTTCTTGGTCCCCTCTCTTCATGAACTTGGAACAACTGTTCTTGAGGGTTGGGTCAGATGGAATTTAAATGACACCATTCTTTTATACAATAAATATTTATTGAGCAACTAATATGAATCCAACACTCTTCTCTGTGCCAAACATCCAAAAACAGATAGCCGTGATCTATGATGTTCAGAGGCTCAGCTCTGGTGGAGGTTAGTCATGACCTACACCAGCATTCAGAAGCATCCCTTTCTAACATTGCCCATGGTTTTTAATTTCCAAGTGGGGCAGATTATTTTTGCCAAGATGACCACAAGAAGCTCTCTCATCCTACAAGCTCTTCTTACAACACAACATTGACATTCCTGCCATAGGAGTTTGGGTCTGTGTTCCCTTCTCAGGTGGGTCTGTAACTTTAGTGAAAGTGTTTCTGTATGACTTCCAAAGCCAGGTTGTAAAGGTGACACACCTTCTATATGTAAACACACACACAAACCTCACTGATTTAAAACAAAAATAATCATTTTGCACATGCATCTACAATGTGAACAGGGTTCAACGGAACAACACACCTTGACTCCAAGAGGAATGGCATCAGATGGGGAGGCGAGGCTGGGCTGGAGGATCCACTTCCAAGCCGGCTCACTCACAAGGCTGTCAGTTGGATACTGGCTGCCAGTTCCTCTCCACATTGGCCTCTTAATGGAGAAAATAGGCTTCCTCACAGCACACTGGGCTCAGAGGTTTTACATGGCTATTCAAGACTCCAAAGGCAATCTCACAAGAGAACAAGGCAGAATATGCATGGTCTTTCCTTCTCAGCTAGCCTTCCCAGCATTATTCTTGCTGCATTTTACCTGCAGCGGCAGTAGCAGGGATGTGTGCATGTTCAAGGGAAAGAACTGTAGTCCCATCTCTCAATGGGAACAGTGTCACAGTTATATTGTGAAGAGAGCGTGTGGAATGGAAGAGAGTGTTGTGCCATTTCTGGAAAATTCAATCTGGCACACTCACAAGATCTCATACATTCGTCCACTTGTCAGAGAGCTCCCCTCAGGCTGCAGGAAAATATTTCGCCTATGTTCCTGGAGAGACCTCCCACTGCCTGGAAACTGACATTCCCCCATAGCCCTTAACCAATTACTGACAGGTGCAGGGGCACATATATTCCACCTTGCTTGCCTCCCAATTGGGGGAACTTTGAACTCCACTGTCTCTGGATTTCCTCTATGGGTAAAGCCAAAGATCTCTTTGGGGGACTCTCCTCAACACAAACCTTTCTTGGACACTTCTTACCTAATCCCAGTTCCCCACTACTCCAATGACTCTTCCTCAAAATACTTCCACATAAATTCTCATCCCAGAATCTCCTTCTTGGAAGACCCTAGGAAAAGCCTACTTAAGACACATACCACTCCATCTTAAGATATTTTGGAGGTTTTTCAAAAGAAGACTTTAAGGAAATTTCACACCATAATAGTGGTCATTATTTTCTTCAAGTGTAAAGAGAAGTTACACATACAGATGTTAACAAAAATACACATGGCACAATGATTGGCACATTATTTTACTTTTGTCTCTGAATTTTTACCTCCTCTCCTATTTCTATTTCAGGAAAGTAGCCAAGCTCTTTGTAATTCCTTGTAAATGGTGGGGGGAAGGGGGTTTATAGGGCAAAAAGCTGAAGTTTCTGGTGATGCATATTATGACCCATATTCCTGTCACTGTGAAAGCCCAAACTCCTTGAAGTTAAGTTATATGTCTCAGAGGAGAAGGAAGAAAGAAGAGAGAGAATTCCCTTGAAGGCCCTGAAAGAAAGAGGTTGTCTCAGCTGAGAAGGGGATGGAGGTTGTCAAGACCCCAAAATGCAGGACACTAGAACTATTCTCAGGGAAGGCCTTGAGGGATCAGCTGTGCCAGGGAGAGGCAAGCATCTGCCAGAGTTGGATCAGTAACAAGAGGTGGCTCTGCCAGAGAACCCCTAGAAAGATCTGATTCTCCTGTGTTTTTCCCTTGAACATTGCCAAAAGTCAAATTTAACCTACAGTTTAACATTCCCTCTTTGAAAAGGGAACCTTCCTACACTGTGGGTAGGAATGTAAATTGGTGCAGCCACTATGGAAAATAGTATGAAGTTTCTTTAAAAAACAAAAGTAGAGCTACCATATGATCCTGCAATTCTAATCCTGTGCATATATCTGGACAAAACTCTAATTGCTCACCTACAGATGAAAAAGATGTGGTATATATATATATATATATATATATATATATATATATATATACACACACACAATAGAATATTACTCAGCTGTAAAAAAGAATGAAATAATGCCATTTGCAGCAACATGGATGGACCTAGAGATTATCGTACTAAGTGAAGTAAGTCAGAAAGAGAAAGACAAATACCATATGACATCACTTATATGTAGAATCTAAAATAGGACACAAATGAGCTTATCTACAAAATAAAAACAGACTCACAGACATAGAGGACAGACTTGTGGTTGCCCAGTGGGAGGGGCTGAGGGAGGGGTGGATTGGAAGTTTAGGATTAGTAAATGCAAACTACTATATACAGAATGGATAAACAGCAAGGTCCTACTGTATAGCACAGGGAACTATATTCAATATCCTATGATAAACCATAATGGAAAAGAATATGAAAAAGAAAGTATACATATATATATGTGTGTATATATATATATATATATATATATACATGTGTGTATATATATATGTATATATATATATATATATATATAAAACTGAATCACTTTGCTGTACAGCAGAAATTAACACAACTTTGTAAATCAACTATACTTCAATAAAATAAAATTTTAAAAATCTCCCTCTCTGAACTCTTCAGTAAAGAGCAGCATCCTCATGCCACTTGGAGTAGAATATGTTGTGGGTAGCATAATTGGGGGTGGGCAGGAATGATATGTTGCCTGTTCCACATCCACCCTTTGGATGGACCCACAGTGAGGAATCCTTGTCCCTCCAAGAGGACTGTCCCAGGGAGTTCTACAAGTGACCAAGAGCAAAGCAAGAGAGGACCCACCAGTTAATCATGATGCTGTGTCAGATGGGTGGCTAGTATGTGGAGGAACCCAGACTTGAAATCAGTACAGATTTAACAGTGAACACAGCCACAAGATGCTCTATGATTTGTTGTCAAATGGGATGATGATGCCATGGCATCATCTCTATTGTAGATATGATCTTAGCTCATTAAAATAAAAAATTATCTCCCCTAGAAATACAAGTACTTCCCAGACAATATGGAGAAAAGTATGGAGGTTCCTTGAAAAACTAAAAGTAGAGCTACCATATGATCCAAAAATCCCACTTCTGGGTATACATCTGGAGAAAATTCTAATTCAAAATATACATGCACCTCAATGTTCATAGCAGCAATATTCACAATAGCCAAGACATGGAAGCAACCTAAATGTCCATTGACAGATGAATGGATAAAGAAGATGTGGTAAATCTATAACATGGAAGAGTACTCAGCCATAAAAAAAGAATGAAATAATGCCATTTGCAGCAAAATGGATGGACCTAGAGATGATCCTACTAAGTGAAGTAAGCCAGACAAAGAAAGACCAATATCATATATTGCTTACAAGTGAAATCTAAAAAAAAAATGATACAAGTGAACTTACACACAAAACAGAAATAGACCCACAGACATAGTAAACAAACTTATGGTTATCAAAGGGGAAAGGGAGGGACAGATAAATTAGGATTTGGGAGATTAACATATATACACTACTATATATAAAATAGATTACCAACAAGGACCTACTATACTCAATATTCTGTAATAATCTATAAGGGAAAATAATCTGAAAAAGAATTATATATATTCTTATATAAGAATATATATATATATTATATATATATAACTGAATCACTTTTCTGTACACCTGAAATTAACACAACATTGTAAATCAACTATACTTCAATTTTAAAAAATACATTTTAATTGAAATGTGGGGGGACAAAGAAAGAAATACAATCACTTCCTAATAGAACCTCTAAAATGCATTTCTAGTTAGAACCATGGATGTAGCTTCAGTCAAACTTAACTATCCTGACCAACTTCAGGCCACTCAGTCATTGGAAGTATGTTAACACACTAACAGAAGATACAAGGCAGAGGCCAACAGAATGAAAATAAGAGTCAAAATGATGTGGGAAAGATTAAAAACAACCAAGCTCGTATTGTCGGAAATAACTTTCACAATTTTGAGAAAGGAGAAAAGATATTTAGAATGGAATGCCTAGCCATTCTGTTTTCCTATGAAGGCTTTAAATTCTCACTTGAAATACAAACAATCTATAAATACTATATTGTTCTGTCATAGGTCCTTATGAATAAAGACAATGTCCAATCCCTTACAGGCTCCAAGCACCCATCAGATGTTGAGAATCCTGATGGTCCTTGAAAAAGAAATATTGACCAATAATCTTTAGCTGATTCAAATGATGGATTTCCTTGGTTTGGATATATTCTGAAAACACTACATTATAACAAAATGCTTTTCATCTAGCTCTGAGAAATAACCCAAATCAAATTTCTAGTCAACTGACTTATGAGAACCGCCTCCTTCAAAAATGAAATTTGAAAACCTGTGTGTGGGAGGGAGGCAAACTTAGTTTCACTGCTGGAGTTTGGATTTCCACTCTCTTGTAAAACTCAGCTGGCATTTTGACGGCCCATTTCTAACCATCCATTATTGCCTGCCAGGAACAGCTCTGAAGACTGTAGGATGGGCCTGACACCTGGCTATTTCATTTACGATACTGACTTGGAACAGGGCTGCCTCTCCGTCTAGAATTCACTGAGGAAAATGTTTGTCCCTCCGCTTACAAATATCCAGTGTTTGGTGTGTTATAGACACAAAACAGAAAGCTGGCTTAAAGGAAGGAAGGAAGGGAAGGAGGAAGGAGAGAAAGCAGGAAGGGGGAGAAAGGAGGGAAGGAGAAAGAGATTGTGTTCTACTTTTCTAGTCCGTTCACTTCCTACTCTTTGAAAGGACTTTTTCACACCTCCTCTCCTCAAACCCCCAAGACCCCTCCCACATTCTTACTCTTAGCCAATTCTCACTTGCTTCTTCCTGGAGAAATTTGAAAAAATAGAATAGAAGTTGGGCAAACTCTGCCACCACTTCTACCCATCTACCATCTCCAAGGCCACATTACCCATCTTCTCATCTGCTAACATGTGAACTAACCACACTCCTGTCTAAAAACCCTCCTCGGGACTTCCCTGGTGGTGCAGTGGTTGGGAATCCACCTGCCAGTGCAGGGGACGCGGGTTCAATCCTTGGTCCGGAAAGATGCCACATGTCACGGAACAACTAAGCCCGTGTACCACAACTACTGAGCCTGCACTCTAGAGCCCACATGTCACAACTACTGAGCCTGCATGCCACAGCTACTGATGCCTGTGTGCCTAGAGCCCATGTTCTGCAACAAGAGAAGCCACCGCAATGAGAAGCCCATGCACCAAAACAAAGAGTAGCTCCTGCTCTCCGTAACTAGAGAAATCCTGTGAGCAGTGACGAAGACCCAACACAGCCAAAAATAAATAAATAAAGTTATTTATTTATTTATTTATTTATAAAAAAAAACCCGTCCTCTCTGCACTTGGTCACAACCCCTCTTATACTGAAAGATATTTTCCTAGCAATTCTCCATCGTCTCTCCTATATCAGCAAATTTTCACCTTCTATGAAATCATCTATGTCAGTTTACAAACATTTTATTTCTTCCATCTTACGAAATGCTCTCTGGATAGACCTAGAGATTATCATAAGTGAAGTAAGTCAGAAAGAGAAAGACAAATACCATATGATATCACTTATATGTGGAATCTAAAATATGACACAAATGAACTTATCTACAAAAGAGAAACAGACTCACAGACACAGAGAACAGACTTGTGGTTGCCAAAGGGTAGGGGATGGATTGGGAGTTTGGAATTAGCAGGTGCAAACAATTATATATAGAATGGATAGACAAGATCCTACTGTATAGCACTGAGAACTATATTCAATATCCTGTGATAAAACATGATGGAAAAGTATATGAAAAAGAATATATATATATGAATCACTTTGCTGTACAGCAGAAAGAAGAAATTAACACAACACTGTAAATCAACTATACTTCAATAAAAAAAATCCTGTCCACTAGTTCCCACTTTCTCTCTAGCTGCCTTTCCTTGTACCAAAACCCTTTGAAAGTGTTGTTCATACACAGTATCCGAAATTCTTCTATTTTCACCTAAATCCACTCCAACTTCACTTTTTCTATGGCTGCTCCACCAGGACTGTTCTCATGGAGGTGTCCTCTGTGTCCAAGTCCAACTGGCAGTGTTCAGTCCTCATCTTTCTTGATCTATCAGCAGCATTTAACATGGTTCCTCGCTCCCTCCTTCTTAATTACATTTTCTTAACTAGGATCCCAGGACACAACATGCTCATGGTTTTCCTTCTACCTCCCTGGCTGCACCTTCTTAGTCTCCTGGTTTCTCTTTTCTGTGCTTCTTAATGTTGAGGTGCCTCGAGGTTGAGTCCTTGGTCATCTCTTCTTCTCTATGTATACACACTATCCTGACAATTTCATCTAATTTTTTAATACCACATATACAATGGCTACTTCCAAATGCTCACCTTCAATCCAGAGCTTTCATCTAAATTCTAATGTCTAGCCACCATCTAACAACAATGCTTGGATTCTAACAGGCATTTCATATTCAACATGTCCAAAATTAAACTCCTGATTTTCCCTCTCAAACTTGCTCCACCTGAGACTTAATCATCTCAATTGATGGCTTCTGCATCTTTCTCATCATTCAGGTCAAAACTCTGGAGTTAACCATGACTTTCTTTCTCTCACACCACTATTCAATCCAACAGCAAACACTGCTAGCTCTACCTGAAAAATATACCCATAATATCTCATCATCTCTTTGTCTGAACAAAGAGCCCTAACTGGATTCCCTGCTTCTCCCCTGGCCTTCTTCCAGTCTATACTAAACAACAGACAGAATTATCCTTTGTAAATAGAAATCAAATCATGTTACTTCTCTGCTTTAAATTCTTCCAATGATTTCTTCTCCTATTCAGAATTAAAAGCCAAAGTCCTTTATAATCATTTACAAAATAATTATAAACCTGCCAGCTCTTCTGATCTCATTTCCTACTATCCAGTCTTCATTTACTCCACTCCAGTCTCTCTGGACCCTGTGTCATTCCTTGAGCACACCAGACATAGTCCTGCATCAGGGATTTGCAGGTAGAGAATATTCTAGGGGATACTCTAGAATACTCGCCCGCCCCCCAATATCCACACAGCAGACTCTCACTGCCTTTAAGCCTTTGCTCAAATGTCACCTTCTCAACAAATTCTGTTCTGACCACTCTATTTGAAACGCATTTCCCCTCTTCCCACCCCCAGTAATCCTGCCATAGTATTTTTTTTCATTGTTCTTTTCATATTGTGTAACTTACTTATTATGTATGTTATTGAATGTCTGTCTCCTCAATAGCAAGTAGGACCTATGCAAACGGAGATTCTTTACTGTTTTGTTCACTGACATGTCAAAACTGCCTAGAAGAGGACCTGGAAACATAGTGTGTGTTTAATACGTATTTAAGAAAGGAAGGAAGGGAGGAAGAAAGGAAGGTAGAAAGGGAGGAAGGGAAGGAGGGAGGGAGAGAGCAGGATTTGGGCCTTTCTTGGACAATTCAGTTCAGCTGCCCTCTATAGGCTTCAGTTTTCATCTTGAAATAAAACAAAGGAGCTGAAGCAGGTGAACTATAAGACACCTTCCATTTCTATATCCAACTAGCCAATAATTCTAGGAACTCTGTGAATCCAAGGGTTTTCACAAAAGATATAAAGAGCATTTAGACCTTGTTATGATGCAGAATCTCAGGACAAGCAGGAGGACTGGGCTGAGCCTCCTTTCCTCTTATTTCCAGCCTGCCACGAGGCTTCCCTAGCTGAGTCACTTCAACCTTCCTCCAGATGACACTGATTATGGGGAATTTGGGATGTCTAACCCACGCCACCGCAGGCTACACAACCAAAGCCTTCTTCATGAGATCCCAACATGTCTCTGTCAAATTTAAGTCACTAGAAATTATCGGTTGATATTAGATTAGACATCAAGATTGTGAAAGCTACACTTCTGCCTTTGACTGGTCCCTGTTACCCCTTGGTTTGCAGCAACACGTCAGAGTTGCTGTGATCAAAGCCCCTGCCCTCTCCATGGACCATAGACTGCTCCAGGGCCTCCATCAGCAAAGGGCCCTATGAATCCTCCTGCTCCTGAGCACAGAGCTCCTGGAATAGAAGCTGCCACACTTACTTTTCACCCACAGGATAAATGTTGTTTCCTAACAGAAGGGTAAAGCCTGAGCTGTAGGAAACGTGGGATCCTGACCCTGTGGGACACTGGCTGATTCAGAAAGACAAGATCATCAACTGCTGTCTGATTCTATTCCCACTGCAGGGGACAGTGGAGAACTGGCAGGGAGAGCCCACCCCAAGGAGAAGTCAGCAAGATACTGGGTCATGGTGTGAGGGGTGGATGGATTAAGGAGGCTTCTTAGTGTCACTCCAGAGTCACCCTGAGAAAGAAATCTTTCACCAACAGTAAGGCTGGGGGTTGGGTCTCAGCTCTCTTCTCAAACCTGAAACCCCAGAGTCCATGTGGTTTGCCAAGCCAGGCCAGAGCATCAAGAACTCAGGGATTCTCTACCCAAAGACAAGGAAGCATCTTTTTCTTGAGAACAAGTGGCTTATTCAAAAAAGACCCATGAAGCCAACCCAGAAAATGGCCTGTTCCTAAAGGCTTGTCAATGGTCAAACTTGCAGTGGACAATGAAGATGCAATAATGCATCTTCTTATAAAGTCACCACCACTAACTCCTATAAGAGGTGGGCTGATCCTTCTCCCTGAAATGTCTTCCACCTGCTTCTCCACCTAGAAAACGCCTACTCATCCTTCCAGATGCAAATGATATGTCCTCCTGAAAACTTTGCCAATTCTTCCCCATCCCAAACACACACACACACACATACACACACACACACACACACACACACACACACACACACACAAAATAAACCACTGTCTTCTCTGTAATATCTCAACACTTTGTTTATAATTTGGTTAGCCAATCCACAAACACCTTGAAGAAATAGGTCTATACCAAAAATGCTTAATTGTGACACCCTCTCATTTCATTAATTGGATATATATTATATATTTTAATGCTATTATCCAATGATGAACTATAGTAATAAGAGTAATAAAAACATATTTCAGAGCAAGCAATAGCTAATATACATACACATGGCCATTTCTCTTTGATTCTCAAAATTAGCAATTCTCTTTTGCTTTCATGTAAGAATTTTTGGTCCCTTCCACAAGAAACAACCAAGAAAAAAATGCCAGTGTAACGTAAAGTGACACAGCCTCACAATCTTCTTTCTATTTTACCTGATGAGGATTACTTTCCTGCTTAACCTCAAACAGAAGCTGCCCACACTTGCTAGGAATGTAGATATCAGAGCTAGAGATGACAGTTCCATCAATGGTGAATTCTTATTCAAAGTCAGTTTTCCAGCTAGCAATTCCATCTTATGTCGCTGCCATTTTGAAGATTGGAGAGAAGAAAAGCGCAGGAAGATTCATCCCAGCTGGTTGGCGGATAATGAGACAGCTAGTTCCTGTAGCAAATTGACATTTTGTGGAGATCTATCAATAGACCTTCATTAGACACTATGGGTTCAGCCTATGATTAAGTGAATTTTCTCTAGCCTGGTCCTCACAGAATGTGGAACAGGCTCCTCTTGAAACTGAGCAGGACCCTTTGGGGCTCCTGGGTACAAATCCTTTCTGTGTCCCCCATTTCTTGTTTGCAGGACATAGGCTTCATTCAGCCTCCTTGACCTTCTCTGAGTTCCAAAGGGCAGATTCAAACACTTGCTAATCAGGGAAGGGAGGGGGATGCAGAAACAAGGGAAGAGCAGTCAAGAAACAATAGTGCAGCCTTGGGTCAGGGTCCTGGTTCCCCCTCGAGGAATATACATAACAATAACTTTGAATTCTTCTGCAGGAAATAAGACCCCCACCCAGGTGGAGGATGGCAACTTCAGGCTGAACACAAGATCCCTGGAAAACCACCCTGTTACCTCACCACCAACCAATCAGAAGAAAGTGAGACACCCTGCAACCTTCACCCCAAATTTTGCCTATGAAAAGCTTTCCCCAAAACCATCAGGGAGTTCAGAGTGTTTTAGCATGAGCCACCCATTCTCGTTTCTTGGCCCTTCAGTAAATCTTTCTTTGCTCCAAACTCTGACCTTACAATTTATTTGGCCTCATTGTGCATTGGACACACAACTTTGGTAACACTGTCATGAAAAATACATCTACAGATAAGAGAATTGGATTATGATTGGGACCCAGGGCAACCATGGGAATGGGCAAAACCCAACTGGGGAGTGTTCTTCTCAGCCAAGGGCTAGCAAACTCTTCTGCCAAGAGCCATATACTAAATATTTTCAGTTTTTCAAGACATGTGTTCTCTGTAGCAAGTACTCAACTCTGCCATTGTAGCACAACAGCTGCCATAGAAAATACAAAACTGTGTTCCAATAAAACTTTATTTTCACAAGCAGGCAACTAGCCAAAGGTTTTTGACCCCTGCTCTAGGCCAGTATTTCCCAAAATATTGTATACATACCACTGTGGAACATGGGTATACTGAGTGATTTTAGGTAGTTCTCAAAGAGATATTTTAAATTTTACATTATGTTTGTGATTTAAGGTTTACTAGAAACAAATACATAATTATCAACCTCTCAATTTCAAGGATATTATTGCTTAGGATAAGGCTAAATTTATTTTTAAGTTTAAAAAACCAGTTAATTAGTGACAAGTCCCAGGACCACTTTTCATGGGAGCAGTTCAAGCTGGACGTCAAGTGCATAAGCAGAAGCACCATGGTGCTGCTGGCCTGCGTGCTCGAGGTGAAGGTGGCAGGCGCCCAGTGAGCACTCTTCAGTGGGCCCCTAGTATAAGAGGTCAGCATCCTGGTGGGTTTTGCCACTGAGCCACAGTTCCTGGGTCGTGCAGCGGCTTTGAACACCGAGGGCAAGGAGGTTCAGACTGCCATCCTGGGCAGTGTCATGAGTGTGGTATTGGCCTGCATACTCCTAACCCAGTGCCTCAGGGATCTGGCTCAGCACCCTGCTGAGGACTCCAAGATGTGGGACCACAGGGAGAGGCTGAGGAACTCGGGCTGTGCCATGTCTGAAGCCTGCACCCTGCTATATCAGACCTTAAGGGAGAGGTCCTCACCTAGGACCTTACTACCATTGAATTCCAATTCTGTGAATTAGCATTCCCCACCTCCCCCTCCATCTCCTTCTTCCACTCCCAGGCTAAAGGAAGATACTTATTCTCTTTCCCTCTCCATTTATACCAAAGAAATCAAAGGTGAAATTCCCCCCCCCCACCCCCCAACCCATGTTAAGTGCTCGAGAGAAATCTTCCAGAAGGCAGGACAATGCATACCATTTACACACACACTCAGAGGGCCCCCGGGGCCCACCAGCCCATACACAGTAGGGACAGGAGATGGAAGATGTGTTATCTGCTGGTTGTGGTATTACCCCCCACCCCCTACCCCAGCTCCTTTTTCGGAATTTCTCAACTGAATTTTATTATTACTTGGGCAGGAAGGAGGTCATGGGTTCATTTCTATTTTGGTCTTTATTTTTCCCTAATTAAAAGAAAGGTTACCTCACTTTTCACTCCTTAGACATGGATGTGAGGCAGAAGGTAGATGGGACCCAGGCTGAACAGCTGAAGTTTCTTCCCTGTGGACAGAAACTCCATAACAACAGGAGAGAGGAGGCTGGGCCCCGCCCTCATAAGAGATAAAAAAACCACATATTCCTCACACTCGAAGTCAAGGAGACCTTCCCGACTACATAGAAAGGCTCCTTGGAGGTCAAAAAGGGATGGGGCACCACCCCACAGAAAGTGATGTCAACTACCCCTAGGCCTCTTCGCTAGAATCCATCTTGGCTAAGAGATGCGCACGCACACAGGGGAGGACCCTTAGATATACCAGATATACCAAATACGGACTCAGAACCAGGCAAAGCAAGATGATTGGTCAAAAGAAAACTGGAAGAAATGCCCCATAAAAGTGATTCAAACTACCAAAAGGGCACGACTCTCTCTCTCTCTGAGCTGGCCTGTGTGTCTACCCACAAGTACTTTTTCCCTCCTAATAAACACTTTACTTGCTTCACTACTTTCTGTCTCTATGTGGAAATTCATTTCTACACAGCTGATGGGCCAAGGCCTTGTCACTGGCCACTGGTCCCTGATGGTCTAGTGGCTAGGATTCAGCACTCTCACTGCTGCGGCCTGACCTCAGTCTCTGGCCGGGTACCGAAATTCTGCTTCAAGCCACTGCAGGCTTAGGTCACCCAAAATCAGATGTAGCTACCTTTTTTGTATGTTGTCATTTTTTTAAGCAGTCATGATAGTTTAGGTATATACTTGGTGTGGAAAGAGTATGACTTTGCCATGTGATTTGCAAATAGGGGGAAAAGCTACTGTGAGGGTGTGTTTTATTTTTTAATTTACACTATAGAGTGATTCCGCCCCACCCTCCAATGTAAAGTTTTTACCTTGTATGTACTGGAAGATTTATTTCATCTATTAAAATGTTATGCTTCTCAAAAAAAAGTTAATTAAAAAAATAATACATTAATAAAAGGAGGATATTGAAATTGAAAATATCTTGGAGGTGATCTATGAATGGCCAAAGCCTTCAAACACTGCTTTAAGCTTCACTTTCATCCTCCCCACTGAGACACTATGATCTCACTTCATCTGTATGATCACTATTATTATTATAATCGGTCCATGGAAGGGCCCCGAAGAGGCCACTTCAGACTTCTGGACTGGATTTCCCCTCTGGGAAATGAACACTACTTACAGATTTGTTCACAGAAGTGAATTATGGTTTGTCTTAAAGTCTTTCAACTATTATATGACCATACCTATAATTTTCTTTGGAATAAATTTTTGATGTTTTTAAAGTTAAAGAAAAATAGACATTCATTCTTTTCTGTAATTTGAAAAGAAAAAAATATTCACTTTATTAAATAAAAGAACCTTTGCTCAAAGGGAAATCAGAGATTATTATGTAATCTACTGAGGGATTTGTGGGGATGGGGTAGGGATACAGGAATAGCTTTTTGTTTATATTTTTAGCCCCTATGAAAATCATGTTTCAGAACATTATATGTCTCAAACTATAGAGAATAAAAATTAAAAGGGCAAAGAATGTAAGATTTTTCTCACTTCTCTTCTGATAGTGAAGCCTTTTGACACAATTTACTCACAAGTCCCCTTTGACTTCTGAATAGAGACTTAATTCCCAGGTGAGATGAGTCACCTTCTTCCTAGGAGAGAAAATCAGCTAAGCATAGGTATCAGTCACACTGTGTATTCTCATCAGCCTTTATTATGTGGAACAGGAATAAGCAGAAGTCCAGACACAGGAAAAAGACACAGATGAATTCAAGCCCAGCTTGGCCATTTTTTGTCCTACTTTGTAGAATTGTGATAAATATTCAAGATAACTATGTAAAGTCTTTAAAATGGTTTCTGACTAGGCTTGCTAGATTTAGCAAATAAATATAGAGGCCATCTGTATTTTATCTGGCAAGTCTAATCTGGCACAGCATACACTTGCAATACATTCTAGAAATTATCTTTATTGAAAACATGTGACCTTCTGTCTCTTCATGGTGTCAGTTTAGGAAAAATAAGAACATGTCTTGCAGTGGGCATGTAATTAACTTATTTCTTTTCTCAGAAACAGAAACTTTGTTTTAGATACAGAAAGAGGAGGGAAAGGCCAACTCTGTGTTAAACAAAATGGATTTTGGAAAAGAACAAGTAAACTGAGAAGAAAAAGTCTTATTAGAAAAGTAGCCTCAGGGAAGGAAATATAGCTATATCTCCTGATTGCAATTTCCTTGAAATTTTGCATTAAGTCCACACTTGAATCCAGTTCTTGATAGCCTTCTGTGGCTTATTTAAGATGAGGCAGAGTTATTTTAGTATAAGAGGGATGAGATTAAAGTCTGGGAGGCATATGAAATATCCCATCCATTTTCAGGCTGACACCCATGCTCATCTCTTAGTGAAGCTATGACCACGGACTTCATAAGTGCTTCTAACTATGGGAAAGGATGGGTCAGTGAAGTTGGTGCTTTACAGCGTGTTTTTCTTTTTCTCAAGATGACTGAGTAAAAATTATTGTTCTCCATCCCAAGGGAGTCTAAAGAACCAGTGATACTCTGAATTGGCTTGCTTTCTAAGATGTTTCTCTTACAGGTTTTCTGAAGATGAATGGCTAAATGTGTGTCTACACTCAGTTGTCAAAACAAGATGGCTTTGAAAAGCAGGGGGGAAAGGCTGCTCTAGAACCTACTTGGATTGTGATCCTGAAATAGTGAGTTTCTTGTCTTAACCATAACAAAAATATTCAGAGTGGTTTATGTGACCATTTTCAGGCACAGTATTAAAAAATAATAGAATAAATAGATCCATGCCTCCTGGAATATGGATAATAAATATTCTGAAAAGTACACTCATTAACATATAACTAGATTCCGCATGAATTACAAAATCAATCTTTTCAAAGTAGTGCTGAGCTTGCAAGAAAGTAAGAAATGTCATGTTAGCTGGAGGGAGGTTGGGAAAAGAGACAATAATTATAATAAAAAAACATGAACAACGAGGAAGTGCAAAACCCAGAGCTTCCTTGTATGCAAACACTAAAACCGACATTAGAAAAGGGATACTAGACGTAGGGCAAAGTGGGGACCTAAGCTAAATCCTCTGTATGTGGCTTAAATTCCTTTGGAGGAAGTTAAAGTGGTCCCAGACTAGTAGCCCAACAGGCTCCCAGTAGAAACAAACAAATCTTCTTTGGTGACAGCAACTACAACTTAGGCTCTTAGTAATCTCATAGAATAAGAGCAATTAAATATGATCTCACAAACAAAATTATCAATACACAGGGAAACAAATCACCATGAATAAAAGTTACAGAAAAATACACTGCATTATCAGATGTAGAATATAAAACATGAATGAAATGTTTAAAAGAAAGTTAAAACTAAAAATGAGTTTTTAAAAAAGAGCATATCAAAACGACCTAGCGGAATTTAAAATAAGCAAATAGAAGTTTTAGGAATGAAAAATATAATAGCTGAAAATGGAAACTCAATGGAGATGTTAAAGAGAAAATTGCTTACTATAACTGAAGAGATATTAGTGAACTGAACAATAGATGATGTTAGAACAATTGGATATTCATATTAAAAAAAAAGAACCTTGACCCATATCTCACATATCATACAAAAATTAACTCAAAATGGATAATACCTAAAGGTAAAACCTAACCTTACAAAGCTTCTAGAA
Source organism: Leucopleurus acutus (assembly GCF_964270905.1). NCBI lineage: Eukaryota > Metazoa > Chordata > Mammalia > Artiodactyla > Delphinidae > Leucopleurus > Leucopleurus acutus. Next base: position 131,560,830 of record NC_139147.1, on the reverse strand, counting down.
AAAAATATAAAAGAAACAAATTTGTGGCATTGAGTTAGGCAAAGGTTTCTTAAATACAACACCAAAAGATAAGAGAAAAAAATGACAAATTGGACTTCATCAAAATTTATAGCTTCTGCTCTATCTTTTGAAAGACTCTGTTAAGAGAATGAAAAGATAAACCATACATTTGGAAAAAATATTTGCAATTTACATTTCTGATGTAAGAATTGTATTCCAAATACATAAATAATTCTCAAAACACAATAATAAGAACAAAAACAACCTTCTCCCCCCAAAATGGACAAAAGACCTGAACATACTTCACCAAAGAAGATATAGATAGTCATTAGAAATCATTAGTCTAAGTTATTAGCAATTAGAAAATAGACAAAAGTACAATGAAATACTACTTTACACACAGTAAAATGGATAAAATAAAAAATATTAGCAATACCAGGTGCAGGTGATAATGCAGAGCAATTAGAAGTATCAGACATTGCTTATGGGAATTCAACACGATACAACCATTTTGGGAAACTGTTTAGCAGTCTCTTACAAAGCTAAACATACACTTACCACATGATCCAACAACCCCACTCCTATGTATTTACCTAAAGAAATGAAAATTTACATTTACACAAAAACCAAAACATAACTGCTTATACAGCTCTATTCATTATCATCAAAAACAACCCAGATGTCCTTCAGCTGATAACTGAATAAATAAAATGTGGTACATCCAGTCAATGGAATAATAGTCAAAAATAAAAAAGAAAGAGCTAGTGAGTACACAACAGTGTGGATGGATTCCAAATGCATTATACACCATTTATTTAAAAGACTATACTTTCTCCATTGAAATTTTCTCATACCTTTGTCAAAAATAAATTGGCCCAGCATCCAGACAGAAAGCCATATGGAAACGTCAAACTTTACGTGATAAACCAGATGAACTTTAGCAGACTTACAGACCATCCCTTTCAAACAACATCAGAATACACATTTTTCTGAAGCACACATGGAACATTCTCCAGGATAGGTCATATGTTGGGCCATAAAACAAGCCTTAATAAATTTAAGAGGATTAAAATCATATCAGGCATCTTTTCTGATCACAATGCTATGAAACTAGAAATGAATTACAAGAAGAAAAATGGAAAATTCACAAATATGTGGAGATTAACAAACATGCTACTGAAAAATCAATGAGTCAAAGAAGAAACATTTTTGAGACAAAAGAAAATGGAAATACAACATATCAAAACTGATGGGTTGCAACAAAAGCAATTCTGAAGTGGAAGTTTATGTGATAAATGCCTACATTAAGAAATAAGAAAGATCTCGAATAAACAGCCTAATTTTCCACCTCAAGGAACTAGAAAGCAAGAACAAACTAAGCCCAAGTTAACAGAAGGAAATAAATAACAAAGATCACAGGGGAAATAAATGAAATAGAGACTAAAAATATAATAGTAAAGATCAATGAAACTAAGAGCTGTGTTTTTGAAAACAAACAAGACAAACCTCTAGCTAGACTTACTGAGAGAGAGAGAGAGAGAGAAGGAGGAGTCAAATAAAATTACAAGTGAAAGAAGAGACATTACAACTGATACCACACAAATACAAAGGGTCATAAGAGACTTCTATGAACAATTATACACTGACAAATTGGGCAACCTAAAAGAAGCTGATAAATTTCTAGTAAACAACATACCAAGATTGAATCATGAAGAAATAAACAATAGACCAATTACTAGTAAGGAGACTGAATCAAAAACTACCCAAAACACAAAAGTCAGGGACCAGATGGCTTCACTGGTGAATTCTACCAAACATTTAAAGAAGAATTAATACAAATCCTCAAACCTTCCAAAACACTGAAGCAGACAGAGCACTTCCAAATTCATTTTATGAGGCCAGCACTATCCTGATACCAAAACCAAACAAGGATACTATCAAAAAAGAAAATTGCAGGCCAGTATCACTGAAAAACATAGATGCAAAAATCCTCAATGAAATATTAGCCAAAAAATTCAACAGTACATAGAAATAATCATAAACCATGATCAAGTGGTATTTATTCCAGGGGTGCAAGAGTGGTTCAACATCTGCAAATCAATCAATGTGACACACCACATTAACAAAATGAAGAATAAAAGTTATATAATCATGGCATTAGATGCAGAAAAAGCATTTGACTGAATTCAATGTCTTTTAATTATAAAATCTCTCCACAAACTGCAACTAGAGGAAATTTACCTCAACATAATAAAGGTCACATATGACAAACCCACAGGTAATATCATACTTAACAGTGAAAAGCTGAAAGCTTTTCCTCTAACATCAGTAAAGACAAGAATGTCCACTCTCACAGCTTTTATTCAACATAGTACTGGAAGTTCTAGCCAGAGCTATTAAGCAAGAAAAACAAATTTTCTGAAAAGAAGAAGAAAACTTCTATTTGCAGATGACATATATATATATATATATATAAAATTCTAAAGACTCCACTAAAAATTGTTAGAACTAATAAATTCAGTAAAGTTGCAGGATACAAAATCTATATACAAAAATTAGTTACACTTCTCTACATTAATAACAAACTATCAGAAAGAACAATTAAGAAAATAATCACATTTACAATTACATCAAAAAGAATAAAATATCTAGGAATAAATTTAACCAAGAAGGTGAATGTACACTGTAAACTTTAAGACTTTGATGAAAGCAGTTGAAGAAGACACAGATAAATGGAAAGATATTCCATGCTCATGGATTGGAAGAATTAATAGTTAAAATGACCATACAGTCCAAAGCAATCTGCAGATTTAATGCAATCTCTTTCAAAATTCCAATGACATCTTTCACAGAAACTGAACAAACAATCCTAAAATTTGTATGGAATCACAAAGACCCTGAATAGCCAAACCAATCTTGAGAAAGAAGAACTAAGCTGGAGGCAACACACTTCCTGATTTCAAATTATATATCAAAGCTATAGTTCAAAACAATATGGTATTGGCAGCAAAACACAAAAAATCAAAGAAACAGAATAGAGAACCTAGAAATAAATCAATGCATATAGATTAATTTACCACAAAAGAGACAAGAATACACAGTAGGGAAAGGATAGTCTCTTTGATAAATGGTGTTGGGAAAATTGGATAGCCACATGTAAAAGAATGAAACTGGACCCCTGTCTTACACCATACACAAAAGTCAACTCAAAATGACTAAAGACCTAAATGTAAGAACTGAAACCATAAAATTCACAGAAGAAAACATAGGGAGTAAGCAACTTGAAATTGGTTTTGGGAATGATATTTTGGATTTAACACCAAAAGCAAAGGCAACAAAGACAAAAATAAACAAGTGGGACTACACCAAACTAAAAAGCATCTGCATAGCAAAGGAAATCATCAACAAAATGAAAAGGCCACCTATGTAATCAGAGAAAGTATTTGCAAATCATATATTGATAAACAGTTAATGTAAAAAATATACAAGGAACACATAGAACCCAACAGCAAAAAAGCAAACAATCCAATTTAAAAATGAGCAGAGGAACTGAATGGACAGTTTTACAAAGAAGGCATACAAATGGCCATCAGGTACATAAAAAGGAGCTCAACATCACTAATCATCAGGGAAATGAAAATCAAAACCACAATGAGATATCACCTCACACCTGTTAGAATGGCTATCATCAAAAAGGCAAGAGGCAAGAAGTATTGGTGGGGATGAGGAGAGAAAGGAATCCTCTGTTGATGAGAATGTAAACTGGTACAGCCACTAAGGAAAACAGTATGGAGGTTCCTCAAAAAATTAAAAATAGTGTTACCATATGATCCTGCAATCCCACTTCTGGATATTTATCCAAAGGAAATGGAAATAGGATCTTGAAGAGATATCTGCACTGCCATGTTTATTATTGCCAAGATATAGAAACAACCTAATGTCCATCAATTAATGGATAAAGAATATATATATAATGTAATTATTATTCAGCCATAAAAAAGAAGGAAATTCTACCATCTGCAATAACATGAATGAAACTTGAGGGAATTACGCTAAGTGAAATAAGTCAGACAAAGACAAATGTTGTATGATCTCAATTGTATGTGAAATCTAAAATATTAAACTCATAGAAACAGAACAAATTGGTCATTACCAGAGATGGGGCAAGTGGGAATGGGAAAAACGGGTAAATTGTTCAAAAGTTACAAACTTTCAGTTATAAGTTGTGAGGATGTAGTATACAGCATGGTGATTATAGTTAACAATATTTTATCATATATATGAAAGTTGCTAAAAGAGTAACTTAATAGTTCTCATGACACAAAAAACTGTAAACATTTTAGGTGATGGGTGTCAACTAAACATTGGGATAATCATTTCACAATATATACAAATATTAAATCATGATGCTGTACACCTTAAACTAATACAATTATATGTCAATTATATCTCAATAACAATGGTGGGGAAGCAATTCAATGGAGGAAGAATAGCTTTCAAACTAATGGTCCTGGAGCAATTGGACATGCGTAAGCAAAAAATGAACCTTGACCTAAACCACACCTCCTACAAAAAATTAACTCAAATGGATCATGGACTGAACTGTGAAATGTAAAACTATATAACTTTCGTAGAAATAGGGGAAAATATTCAGGTCTAAGGGCTAAGTGAAGTGTTTTAGACATGACATCACAAGCATGGTCCATGAAATGGAAATTTGATAAACTGTAACTCATCAATATTAAAAACTTTGGCTTTGTGAAATACTGTGAAGATGAAAATACAAGCTCTAGGTTGGGAGAAGATATTTGTAAACCATTTGTATACAACATTGTTGAAATGACAAAGTTATAGACCTAGGAAACAGATTAGTGGTAACTGGGGGTGGGGTGAGGGGAAGGCAAGAAGGAAGGTAGTTATGGTCATAAAAGGGTAGCTTTGATGGAATCTTAGCTTCATTGTGGTGGTAACATGAACTAAATATCCCCCCCACAACACACACACATACACAACACACACACACACACACACACACATACATACGAGGGCTTGTGAAATTCGTACAATTAAGGTCAGCGGGTTATATTAATGCCAATATCCTGCTGTGATATACTCTACCTTTGCATGATCACCATTGGGAGAATGTCGCTAAGGGAATGTGGTGGGATCTTGCTGTATTATTGTTTAAAACTGCATATAAATCTACAATTATCTCAAAAGAAAAAGGTTTTAAAATATATTTTAAAACATTTTTACTCCTGGGCCATACAAAAATGGGCTGGGGGCCAGATTTGACCCATAAGCTATAATTACATTTAATGTAATTATTGTTATGTTAGGATTTGTCTGACATTTTGTTGTTTTCTGTTTGTCTCTGTTTACCATTAATGTTTCCCCTTTCCTGTCTTCCTGTGGCAGGAGGAACATTTTTAATATTCCACTTTTAATGTATTTTAGTAACTTTGGGTGTATGTATGTGTGTCTGGTGTATTAAATTTACTGATTTCTATAGGGATTACAATATCATTTTTTTTTTCCTGGTAGATTTGCATTACATTTTTAAAAAATTTAGTTTATTCAAGTATAGTGGATTTACATTGTTGTGTTAATTTCTGCTGTACAACAAAGTGATTCGGGTATATATATATATGTACTTTTTCATATTCTTTACCATTATGGTTTAAAACAGGATATTGAATATAATTCCTTGTGCTATATAGTAAGACCTTGTTGTTTATCTATTCTGTATGTAATAGTTTGCATCTGCTAATCCCAAACTCCCAGTCCTTCCCTCCCTCTTGGCGACTACAAGTCCGTTCTCTATATCTGTGAGTCTGTTTCTGTTTGGTAGATAAGTTCATTTGTGTCATACTTTAGATTCCACATATATGTGATGTCATATGGTATTTGTCTTTCATGTTCTGACTTAGTATGATAATCTCTAGGTCCATCCATGTTGCTGCAAATGGCATTATTTCATTCTTTTTTATGGCTGAATAGTATCCCATTGTATATATGTACCATATCTTCTTTCATTCATCTGTCAATGGACATTTAGGTTGTTTCCATGTCTTGGCTATTGTATATAGTGCTGCCATGAACATAGGGTGCATGTACCTTTTTGAATTAAAGTTTTGTCTAGATATATGCCCAGGAGTGGGATTGCTGGATCATATGGCAGCTCTATTTTTAGTTTTTTGAGAAACTTCTATACTGTTCTTCATAGTGGCTGCACCAATTTACATTCCTACCAACAGTGTAGGACGGCTCCTTTTTTTCTGCATCCTCTCCAGCATTTATTATTTGTAGACTTTTTAATCATGGCCATTCTGACCAGTGTTAGGTGGTCAGAATGATTAGATTTGCATTTGCATTTCTCTATACAATATCTATTCTTAATTTATCAGTCTACTAATAACATTTTATCACTCCCTGTGGAATCTAGAAACTTTACACCTTTATGTCCCTTTATCCTCCTTCCATTATGATGCAGCTGCCTTAAGTATTACTTCTATATACATTGAAAACTGCTTCAGAAAATGTTTTCATTTTACTTTCAGCCATCAAACATTGTTTTTATAAGTCAGGAAGAGAAGAATAATCCATTATATTCACCCTTTACATTGCTCTTACTTCATCCTGATGTTCCAGGTTTCCTTCTGTTAGCACTACTTTCTACCTGAAGAACTCCCTTTAGCAATTCTTTCAGAGCAGTTCTGCTACAGACAGATTCCCTTAATCTCATCAATTACCTTCATTCCTGGAGGATACTTAACACTGGATAAAGTATTCTGGGTTTACATTTCTTTTCTTTCAGTTCTTGAAAAATGCTGGTTCGCTTTTGACTGGCCTCAGTTTCTGAAGAGAAATCTATTATCAGTTAAAACATTGATCCCTTATAACTGTTGTGTCTTTCTCTCCGACTGCTTTTAAGAATTTTTTCCTTGTATTTAGTTTTGAGAAATTTGATTATGATGTGTCTGGACATGGATTTCTTTAGGTTCATTTTGTTTGGAGGTTGCTTACCTTTTTTAATTTCTGGGTTTACATCTTCTGCAAAATTTTGGAAGATTTCAGCATTATTTCTTCAAATAACTTTTCAGCCCTGAACTCTTTCACCTTTCCCTTTGGAACACCTATGACAAAAATGGAGCATCTTCTGTTATTGTCTCAGAGGTCCTCAAGGCTCTGTTTAATTTTTTTCAATTCAATTTCTATCTGATGTCCATATTTGATCCTTTATGTTGATCTGTCTTTAAAAAAATCTTTTAATTTTATATTAGAGTATAGATGATTAACAATGTTATGTTAATTTCATGTGTACAGAAAAGTGATTCACTTATACATATACATGTATCTGTTCTTTTACAAATTCTTTTCCCATTTAGGTTGTTACATAATACTGAGCAGAGTTCCCTGTGCTATACAATAGTTCCTTGTTGGTTATCCATTTTAAATATAGCAGTGTGTACAAGTCAATGCCAGACTCTTTAACTATCCCTTCCCCCACCTCCTGTCTTGGGAACCATGAGTTCATTCCGTAAGTCTGTGAGTCTGTTTCTGTTTTGTAAATAAGTTCATTTGTATGTTTTCTTAAGATTCTGCATATAAGCAATGACATACGATATTTATCTTTCTCTGTCTGACTTAGGTCACTCAGTATGATAATTTCTAGGTCCATCCATGTTGCTGCAAATGGCATTATTTCATTCTTTTTAATGGCCAAGTAATATTCCATTGTATATATGTACCATCCTCATCCATTCCTCTGTTGATGGAATGCTTCTATGTCTTGGCTATTGTAAACAGTGCTGCAATGAACATTGGGGTGCATGTATGCTTTCAGACCATGTTTTTCTCCTGATATATGCATAACAGTGGGGCTGCTGGATCATATGGTAGCTCTTTTTTAAAGTTTTTTAACGAACTTCCAAACTGTTCTCCACAGTGGCTGTACCATTTTACCTTCCCACTAACAGTGTAAGAGAGTTCCCTTCTCCGCACAGCCTCTCCAGCATTTATTTTTCGTGGATTTTTTTAAAGATAGCCATTCTGACTGGTGTGAGGTGATATCACATTGTAGTTTTGATTTGCATTTCTCTAATAATTAGTGATGTTGAACATCTTTTCATGTGTCTCTTGGCCATCCGTGTGTCTTCTTTAGAAAAATGCCTATTTAGTCTTCTGCCCATTTTTTGGTTCGGTTGTTTGTTTTAATGATATTAAGCTGTGTGAGTTGTTTGTAAATTTTGGAGACTAATCCCTTGTTGGTCACATCATTTGCAAATATTTTCTCCCATTCTGTGGGTTGTCTTTTCGTTTTGTTTATGGTTTCCTTTGCTGTGCAAAACTTTTGAGTTTAGTTAGGTCCCATTGTTTATTTTTGTTTTTATTTCCATTACTGTGGGAGATAGATTGAAAAAGATATTGCTGCGATTTATGTCAGAGAGTGTTCTGCCTATGTTTTCCTCTAAGAGTTTTATAGTGCCTGGCTTTACATTCAGGTCTTTAATCCATTTTGAGTTTATTTTTGTTTATGGTGTTAGGGAGTGTTCTAATTTCATTCTTTTAAATGTAGCTGTCCTGTTTTCCCAGCACCATTTACTGAAGACACTGTCTTCCCTCCATTGTATAGTCTTACCTCCTTTGTCATAAATTAATTGACCATGGTGCATGAGTTTATTTCTGGGCTTTCTATCCTGTTCCATTGATCAATATTTTTGTGCCAGTACCACGCTGTCTTGATTACTGTAGATTTGCAGTATAGACTGAACTCAGGAAGCCTGATTCCTCCAGCTCCGTTTTTCTTTCTCAAGATTGCTTTGGCTATTCAGGATCTTTTTTTTAACATCCTTATTGGAGTATAATTGCTTTACAATGGTGTGTTAGTTTCTGCTTTATAACAAACTGAATCAGTTATATATATACATATGTTCCCATATCCCTTCCCTCTTGCATCTCCTTCCCTCCCACCCTCCCTATACCACCCCGCTAGGTGGTCACAAAGCACCGAGCTGATCTCCCTGTGCTCTGCGTCTGCTTCCCACTAGCTACCTATTTTACATTTGGTAGTGTATACATGTCCATAACACTCTCTCACTTTGTCACAGCTTATTCAGGGTCTTTTGTTGTTTCCATTCAAACTGTAAAATTTTTTCTTCTAATTCTGTGAAAAATGCTATTGGTAATTTGATAGGGATTGCACTGAAACTGTAGCTTGCCTTGGGCACTATAGTCATTTTGAAGATGTTGATTCTTCCAATCCAAGAACATGGTATGTCTTTCCATCTGTTTGTGTCATCTTTGATTTTTTTCATCAGGGCCTTATAGTTTGCAGAGTACAAGATTTTGTCTCCTTACATAGGTGTACTCCTAGATATTTTATTCTTTTTGATGTGATGGTAAATGGGATTGTTTCTTGAATTTCTTTTTCTGATCTTCCATTGTTAGTGTATAGGAATGAAACAGATTTCTGTGTATTAATTTTGTAACCTGCAACTTTACCAAATTCATTGATGAGCTGTAGTAGTTTTGTGGTAGTGTCTTTAAGGCTTTCTATGTATAGTCTCATGTCACCTGCAAAGAGTGACAGTTTATCTTCTTTTCCAATTTGGATTGCTTTTGTTTCTCTTTCTTCTCTGATTGCCGTAGCTGGGACTTCCAAAACTATGTTGAATAAAAGTGGTGAGAGTAGACAACCTTGTCTTGTTCCTGATCTTAAGGGAAATGCTTTCAGCTTTTCACCATTCAGTATAGTGTTAGCTGTAGGTTTGTCATATATGGCTTTTATTATGTTGAGGTAGGTTCCCTCTATGCCCACTTTCTGGACAGTTTTTATCATAAATGGGTGTTGAATTTTGTCAAAAGCATTTCTGCATCTATTGAAATGATCATATGGTTTTTATTCTTCAGTTTGTTGATGTGGTGTATCACACTGACTGATTTGCAGATATTGAAATATCCTTGCATCCCTGGGATAAATCCCACTTGATCATCGTGTATGGTCCTTTTGATGTATTGTTGGATTCGGATTGCTAGTATTTTGTTGAGTATTTTTGTGTCTATGTTTATCAGTGATATTGGCCTATAATTTGCTTTTTTGTGGTATTTTTGTCTGTTTTTGGTATTAGGGTGACTGTGGCCTCATGGAATGAGATTAGGAGTTTTCCTTCCTCTGCAATATTTTGGAACAGTTTCAGAAGGATAGGTGTTAGCTCTTCTCTAAATGTTTGATAGAATTTTCCTGTGAAACCATCTGGTCCTGGACTTTTGCTTCTTGGGTGTTTTATAATCACAGTTTCAATTTCAGTACTTATGATTGGTTTGTTCATATTTTCTATTTCTCCCTTGTTCAGTCTTGGGATATTGTACATTTCTAAGAATTTGTCCACTTCTTCCAGGTTGTCCATTTTATTGGCATACAGTTGCTTGTAGTTGCTCTTATGATCCTTTGTATTTCTGTGGTGTATGTTGTAACTTCTCCTTTTTCACTTCTAATTTTATTGATTTGTGTCCTCTCCCTTTTTTTCCTGATAAGTCTGGCTAAATGTTTATCAATTTTGTTTATCTTTTCAAAGAACCAGCTTTTAGTGTCATTGATCTTTGCTATTTTTTTTCAGCTCTATTTCATTTATTTCTGCTCTGATCTTTATGATTTCTTTCCTTCTACTAACTTTAGCTTTTGTTTGTTCTTGTTTCTCTAGTTGCTTTAGGTGTAAGGTTAGGTTGTTTATTTGGGACTTTTCTTGTTTCCTGAGGTGGCATTGTATTGCTATAAATTTCCCTCTTAGATCTGCTTTTGCTGCATTCCATGGTTTTTTCATCATTGTGCTTTCATTTTCATTTGTCTCTAGGTATTTTTTTTTCCTTTTAGTAGTTCATGATTTTATTGCCAAAGTAATTTTGTAAATTTTATGCTTAAAGTAAGGTCAGTGTATTGCACAGTATAAATTATTCTAAGTAATTGATCAGTTATTTTATAGCTTAGTCTAGTCACATGATTTTTTCATTATTTTTTGGTAGTTCAATCAATATTTTAAAATTTTTTAAATTGGTTTTTATTGGAGTTTAGTTGCTTTACAATGTTGTGGTAGTTTCTGCTATATAGCAATGTGAATCAACTATATGTGTACATATAATCCCCCTGTTTTTGGATTTCCTTTCCATTTAGGTCACCACAGAGCATTGAGGAGAGTTCCCTCTGCTATACAGTAGGTTCCCATTATAAGTAGTATATATATATATATATATATATATATATATATATATATATGTGTGTGTGTGTGTGTGTCAATCCCAATCTCCCAATTCATCCCACTCTCCCTTCCCTCCTTGGTATCCATACATTTCTTCTCTATGTCTGTGTCTCTCTTTCTGGTTTGCAAATAAGTTCATCTGTATCATTTTTCTAGATTCTACATATAAGTGATATTCTATGATATTTGTTTTTCTCTTTCTGACTTACTTCACTCTGTATGACAGTCTCTAGGTTTATCCACGTCTCTGAAAATGGCACAGTTTCATTCTTTTTAAAGGTTGAGTAATATTCCATTGTATATATGTACCACATCTTCTTTATCCATTCCTCTGTTGGTGGACATTTAAGTTGCTTCCATATCCTGGATATTATAAATAGTGCTGCAATAAACATAATGATGCATATATCTTTTTGAATTATGGTTTTCTCTGGGTATATGCTCAGAGTGGGATTGCTGGGTCATATGGTAGTTTTATTTTTAGTATTTTTAAGGAACTTCCATACTGTTCTCCATAGTGGCTATACAATTTTACCTTCCCACTAACAGTGTAAGAGAGTTCCCGAGGAGAGCAGGAAGATGGCGGAAGAATAAGACGTGGAGATCACCTTCCTCTCCACAGATACACCAGAAATACATCTACACAGGAGTGTAACAACTCCTACAGAACACCTACTGAAGGCTGGCAGAAAACCTCAGACCTCCCAAAAGGCAAGAAACTCCCCACGTACCTGGGTAGGGCAAAAGAAAAAAAGAATAAACAGAGACAAAAGGATAGGGACGGCACCTGCACCAGTGGGAGGGAGCTGTGAAGGAGGAAAAGTTTCCACACACTAGGAAGCCCCTTCGCGGGCGGAGACTGCGGGAGGCGGAGGGGGGAGCTTCGAAGCCGCGGAGGAGTGCACAGCAACGGGTGCGGAGGGCAAAGCGGGGAGATTCCCGCACAGAGGATCGGTGCCGACCGGCACTCACCAGCCCTAGAGGCTTCTCTGCTCACCCGCCGGGGTGGGCGGGGCTGCGAGCTGAGGCTCTGAGGCTCGGGTTTCGGTTTCAGACGGAGCGCAGGGAGAGGACTGGGGTTGGCGGCTTGAACATAGCCTGAAGGGGAGAGTGCACCACAGCTAGCCGGGAGGGAGTCCGGGGAAAAGTCTGCACCTGCCGAAGAGGCAAGAGACTTTTTCTTCCCTCTTTGTTTCCTGGTGCGTGAGGAGAGGGGTTTAAGAACGCTGCTTAAAGGAACTCCAGAGACGGGCGCGAGCCGCGGCTGAAAGCGCGGACCCCAGAGACGGGCGCGAGCCGCGGCTGAAAGCGCGGACCCCAGAGGCGGGCGGGAGACGTTAAGGCTGCTGCTGCCGCCACCAAGGGGCCTGTGTGCGAGCACAGGTCACTCTCCACACCCCTCTTCCGCGGAGCCTGTGCAGCCCGCCACTGCCAGGTTCCCGGGATCCAGGGACAACTTCCCCGGGAGAACGCACGGCGGACCTCAGGCTGGTGCAAAGTCACGCCGGACTTTGCCGCCGCAGGCCCGCCCCGCATTCCGTGCCCCTCTCTCCCCGCCGGCCTCAGTAGGCCAGAACCCCAGAATCAGCGGCTCCTTTAACCCCGTCCTGTCTGAGCAAAAAACAGACGCCCTCCAGCGACCTACACGCAGAGGCAGGGCCAAATCCAAAGCTGAGCCCCTGTGAGCTGTGAGAACAAAGAAGAGAAAGGGAAATCTCTCCCAGCAGCCTCAGAAGCAGCGGATCAAAGCTCCACAATCAACTTGATATACCCTGCATCTGTGGAATACATGAATACACAGCCAATCATCCCAAATTAAGGAGGTGGACTTTGGGATCAAGATCTATGATTTTTTTCCCTATTCCTCTTTTTGTGAATGTGTATGTGTATGCTTCTCTGTGAGATCTTGTCTGTATAGTCTTGCTTCCACCATTTGTCCTAGGGTTCTATCCGTCCATGGTTTTTTCTTAAAATTTTTTTCTTAATAATCAATTTTAATTTTAATAACGTTATTATACTTTACCTTCGTCCTTTCTTTCTTTCTTTCTTTCCTTCCTTCCTTCCCTCCTTTAGACAACGAATCATCCCAAATTGAGGAGGTGGTCTCTGACAGCAAGATTTATGATTTTTCCCCCTTTACCTCTTTTAGTGAGGGTGTATGTGTATGCTTCTGTGTAAGATTTTGTCTGTATAGCTTTGCTTCCAACATTTGTCCTAAGGTTCTATCCGTCCCTTTTTTTTTTCTAAATAATTATTTTTTAATTCAATAACTTTATTATACTTTATTTTATTTTTACTGTATATTCTTTCTTTCTGTCTTTTTTCCTTCTTTCCCTCCTTCCTTCCTTCCTCCCTCCCTCCCTCCCTCCTTTCTTTCCTTCTTGCCTTCTTTCCTTCTTTGCTTCTTTCTTTCTTTCTTCCTTCCTTCCTTCCCTCCTTTCCTTCTTTCTTTCCTCATACTTCTACTAATTCCCTCTACTTTTTCTCCCTTTTATTCTGAGCCGTGTGGATGAAAGGCTCTTGGTGCTCCAGCCAGGAGTCAGGGCTCTGCCTCTGAGGTAGGAGAGCCAACTTCAGGACACTGGTCCACAAGAGACCTCCCAGCTCCACATAATATCAAACGGCGAAAATCTCCTAGAGACCTCCATCTTAACACCAGCACCCAGCTTCACTCAACGACCAGCAAGCCACAGTGCTGGACAACCTATGCCAAACAACTAGCAAAACAGGAACACAACCCCACCCATTAGCAGAGAGGCTGCCTAAAATCATAGTAAGGCCACAGAAAGCCCAAAACACACCACCAGACGTGAACCTGCCCACTAGAGAGACAAGATCCAGCCTCATCCACCAGAACACAGGCACTAGTCCCCTCCACCAGGAAGCCTACACAACCCACTGAACCAACCTTAGCCACTGGAGACAGACATCAAAAACAGCGGGAACTACGAACCTGCAGTCTGCAAAAAGGAGACCCCAAACACAGTAAGATAAGCAAAATGAGAAGACAGAAAAACACACAGCAGATAAAGGAGCAAGAAAAAAATGCACCAGACCTAACAAATGAAGAGGAAATAGCCAGTCTACCTGAAAAAGAATTCAGAATAATGATAGTAAGGATGATCTGAAATCTTGGAAATAGAATGGACAAAATGCAAGAAACAGTTAACAAGGACCTAGAAGAAATAAAGATGAAACAAGCAACGATGAACAACACAATAAATGAAATTAAAAGTACTCTAGATGGGATCAATAACAGAATAACTGAGGCAGAAGAACGGATGAGTGACCTGGAAGATAAAATAGTGGAAATAACTACTGCAGAGCAGAATAAAGAAAAAAGAATGAAAAGAACTGAGGACAGTCTCAGAGACCTCTGGGACAACATTAAATGCACCAACATTCGAATTATAGGGGTTCCAGAAGAAGAAGAGAAAAAGAAAGGGACTGAGAAAATATTTGAAGAGATTATAGTTGAAAACTTCCCTAATATGGGAAAGGAAATGGTTAATCAAGTCCAGTTAGCACAGAGAGTCCCATACAGGATAAATACAAGGAGAAATACGCCAAGACACATATTAATCAAACTGTCAAAAATTAAATACAAAGAAAGCATATTAAAAGCAACAAGGGAAAAACAACAAATAACACATAAGGGAATCCCCATAAGGTTAACAGCTGATCTCTCAGCAGAAACCCTACAAGCCAGAAGGGAGTGGCAGGACATACTGAAAGTGATGAAGGAGAAAAACCTGCAGCCAAGACTACTCTACCCAGCAAGGGTCTCATTCAGATTTGACGGAGAAATTAAAACCTTTACAGACAAGCAAAAGCTGAGAGAGTTCAGCACCACTAAACCAGCTTTACAACAAATGCTAAAGGATCTTCTCTAGGCAAGAAACACAAGACAAGGAAAAGACCTATAATAACGAACCCAAAACAATTTAGAAAATGGGAATAGGAACATACATATCGATAATTACCTTAAATGTAAATGGACTGAATGCTCCCACCAAAAGACACAGATTAGCTGAATGGATACAAAAACAAGACCCTTATATATGCTGTCTACAAGAGACCCACTTCAGACCTAGAGACACATACAGACTGAAAGTAAGAGGATGGAAATAGATATTCCATGCAAATGGAAACCAAAAGAAAGCTGGAGTAGCAATTCTCATATCAGACAAAATAGACTTTAAAATAAGGACTATTAAAAGAGACAAAGAAGGACACTACATAATGATCAACGGATCGATCCAAGAAGAAGATATAACAATTGTAAATATTTATGCACCCAACATAGGAGCACCTCAATACATAAGGCAAATACTAACAGCCATAAAAGGGGAAATCGACAGTAACACATTCATAGTAGGGGACTTAAACACCCCACTTTCACCCATGGACAGATCATCCAAAATGAAAATAAATAAGGAGACACAAGCTTTAAATGATACATTTAACAAGATGGACTTAATTGATATTTATAGGACACTCCATCCAACAACAACAGAATACACATTTTTCTCAAGTGCTCATGGAACATTCTCCAGGATAGATCATATCTTGGGTCACAAAACAAGCCCTGGTAAATTTAAGAAAATTGAAATTGTATCAAGTATCTTTTCTGACCACAACGCCATGAGACTAGATATCAATTACAGGAAAAGATCTGTAAAAAATACAAACACATGGAGGCTAAACAATACACTATTTAATAATGAAGTGATCACTGAAGAAATCAAAGAGGAAATCAAAAAATACCTAGAAACAAATGACAATGGAGACACAATGACCCAAAACCTATGAGATGCAGCAAAAGCAGTTCTACGGGGGAAGTTTATAGCAATACAAGCCCACCTTAAGAAGCAGGAAACATCTCGAATAAACAACCTAACCTTGCACCTCAAGCAATTAGAGAAAGAAGAACAAAAAACCCCAAAGCTAGCAAAAGGAAAGAAATCATAAAAATCAGATCAGAAATAAATGAAAAAGAAATGAAGGAAACAATAGTAAAGATCAAGAAAACTAAAAGCTGGTTCTTTGAGAAGATAAACAAAATAGATAAACCACTAGCCAGACTCATCAAGAAAAAAAGGGAGAAGACTCAAATCAATAGAATTAGAAATGAAAAAGGAGAGGTAACAACTGACACTGCAGAAATAAAAGAGATCATGAGAGATTACTACAAGCAACTCTATGCCAATAAAATGGACAATTTGGAAGAAATGGACAAATTCTTAGAAATGCACAACCTGCCAAGACTGAATCAGGAAGAAATAGAAAATATGAACAGACCAATCACAAGCACTGAAATTGAAACTGTGATTAAAAATCTTCCAACAAAGAAAAGCCCAGGACCAGATGGCTTCACAGGCGAATTCTATCAAACATTTACAGAAGAGCTAACACCTATCTTTCTCAAACTATTCCAAAATATAGCAGAGGGAGGAACACTCCCAAACTCCTTCTACAAGGCCACCATCACCTTGATACCAAAACCAGGCAAGGATGTCACAAAGAAAGAAAACTACAGGCCAATATCACTGATGAACATAGATGCAAAAATCCTCAACAAAATACCAGCAAACAGAATCCAACAGCACATTAAAAGGATCATACACCATGATCAAGTGGGGTTTATTCCAGGAATGCAAGGATTCTTCAATATACGCAAATCTATCAATGTGATAAACCATATTAACAAATTGAAGGAGAAAAACCATATGATCATCTCAATAGATGCAGAGAAAGCTTTTGACAAAATTCAACACCCATTTATGATAAAAACCCTGCAGAAAGTAGGCATAGAGGGAACTTTCCTCAACATATTAAAGGCCATATATGTCAAGCCCACAGCCAACATCATCCTCAATGGTGAAAAACTGAAAGCATTTCCACTAAGATCAGGAACAAGACAAGGTTGCCCACTTTCACCACTCTTATTCAACATAGTTTTGGAAGTTTTAGCCACAGCAATCAGAGAAGAATAGGAAATAAAAGGAATCCAAATCAGAAAAGAAGAAGTAAAGCTGTCACTGTTTGCAGATGACATGATACTATACATAGAGCATCCTAAAGATGCTACCAGAAAACTACTAGAACTAATCAATGAATTTGGTAAAGTGGCAGGATACAAAATTAATGCACAGAAATCTCTGGCATTCCTATATACTAATGATGAAAACTCTGAAAGTGAAATCAAGAAAACACTCCCATTTATCATTGCAACAAAAGGAATAAAATACCTAGGAATAAACCTACCTAAGGAGACAAAAGACCTGTATGCAGAAAATTATAAGACACTGATGAAAGAAATTAAAGATGATACAAATAGATGGAGAGATATACCATGTTCTTGGATTGGAAGAATCAACATTGTGAAAATGACTCTACTACCCAAAGCAATCTATAGATTCAATGCAATCCCTATCAAACTACCACTGGCATTTTTCACAGAACTAGAACAAAAAATTTTGCAATTTGTATGGAAACACAAAAGACCCCAAATAGCCAAAGCAATCTTGAGAACAAAAAAAGGAACTGGAGGAATCAGGCTCCCTGACTTCAGACTATACTACAAAGCTACAGTTATCAAGACGGTATGGTACTGGCACAAAAACAGAAAGATAGATCAATGGAACAGGATAGAAAGCCCAGAGGTAAACCCACGCACATATGGACACCTTATCTTTGATAAATGTGGCAGGAATGTACAGTGGAGAAAGGACAGCCTCTTCAATAAGTGGTGCTGGGAAAACTGGACAGGTACATGTAAAAGTATGAGATTAGATCACTCCCTAACACCATTCACAGAAATAAGCTCCAAATGGATTAAAGACCTAAATGTAAGGCCAGAAACTATCAAACTCTTAGAGGAAAACATAGGCAGAACACTCTATGACATAAATCACAGCAAGATCCTTTCTGACCCACCTCCTAGAGTAATGGAAATAAAAACAAAAATAAACAAATGGGACCTAATGAAACTTCAAAGCTTTTGCACAGCAAAGGAAACCATAAACAAGACCAAAAGACAACCCTCAGAATGGGAGAATATATTTGCAAATGAAGCAACCGACAAAGGATTAATCTCCAAAATTTACAAGGAGCTCATGCAGCTCAATAACAAAAAAACAAACAACCCAATCCAAAAATGGGCAGACCTAAGTAGACATTTCTCCAAAGAAGATATACAGACTGCAAACAAACACATGAAAGAATGCTCAACATCATTAATCATTAGAGAAATGCAAATCAAAACTACAATGAGATATCATCTCACACCAGTCAGAATGGCCATCATCAAAAAATCTAGAAACAATAAATGCTGGAGAGGGTGTGGAGAAAAGGGAACACTCTTGCACTGCTGGTGGGAATGTGAATTGGTTCAGACAGTATGGAGGTTCCTTAAAAAACTACAAATAGAACTACCATATGACCCAGCAATCCCACTACTGGGCATATACCCTGAGAAAACCAAAATTCAAAAAGAGTCATGTACCAAAATGTTCATTGCAGCTCTATTTACAATAGCCCAGAGATGGAAACAACCTAAGTGCCCGTCATCGGATGAATGGATAAAGAAGATGTGGCACATATATACAATGGAATATTACTCAGCCATAAAAAGAAATGAAATTGAGCTATTTGTAATGAGGTGGATAGACCTAGAGTCTGTCATACAGAGTGAAGTAAGTCAGAAAGAAAAAGACAAATACCGTATGCTAACACATATATATGGAATTTAAGAAAAAAAATGTCAAGAAGAACCTAGGGGTAAAGCAGGAATAAAGACGCAGACCTCCTAGAGAACGGACTTGAGGTTATGGGGAGGGGGAAGGGTGAGCTGTGACAGGGCGAGAGAGAGTCATGGGCATATACACACTAACAAACGTAGTAAGGTAGATAGCTAGTGGGAAGCAGCCGCATGGCACAGGGATATTGGCTCGGTGCTTTGCGACAGCCTGGAGGGGTGGGATAGGGAGGGTGGGAGGGAGGGAGACGCAACAGGGAAGACATATGGGAACATATGTTTATGTATGACTGATTCACTTTGTTATAAAGCAGAAACTAACACACCATTGTAAAGCAATTATACCCCAATAAAGATGTTAAAAAAAAAAAAAAAGAAAAAGACAAATACCGTATGCTATCACATATATATGGAATTTAAGGGGAAAAAATGTCATGAAGAACCTAGGGGTAAGGCAGGAATAAAGACGCAGACCTCCTAGAGAACAGACTTGAGGATATGGGGAGGGGGAAGGGTGAGCTGTGACAGGGCGAGAGAGAGTCATGGACATATACACACTAACAAATGTAGTAAGGTAGATAGCTAGTGGGAAGCAGCCGCATGGCACAGGGATATTGGCTTGGTGCTTTGTGACAGCCTGGAGGGGTGGGATAGGGAGGGTGGGAGGGAGGGAGACGCAAGAGGGAAGACATATGGGAACATATGTTTATGTATGACTGATTCACTTTGTTATAAAGCAGAAACTAACACACCATTGTAAAGCAATTATACCCAATAAAGATGTTAAAAAAAAACACAAAACATTTGCCTTGTTTAGAGAATGTGGCACCAAACATATTCATTAGTAGCCTAAATACCTTTGTTTCTCTGTAAAAGGAAGCCGATGTTCAGTAATTAATGTTTCAGTATCTTATTTTATTTGGGAATGACTTAGCTATTCAACAAGCTTCCATTACTTAACTTAATTTAGCACCACTCTAGAATCTCAAGTTACCAGAATCTGGAGAGACTATTTTAGATAGACATTCCTAGAGCATAATTTTTCTTAACAGAATTTATCTGAAAGCTCTTATCTCATTTACATTTTCTCTCCTTAAAAGTTTCTTCACATCAAGTTACTTTCCTTGTTGACAAATTTGTAGCAGATATAAAAAGATTTTATGTAGCTTATATTAAACCTAGGAACAATAAAGTATTATACTTAATGTTGATGACTCTAAAGACATGTCTATATTAATAAGATCAACAAACTTAAACATTAATACCAGATATTAATTTAATACTGAATATTTCCCAGTTCACATGAACTTGTAATTTATTTAGTTTAATTTCTCTTGTATTTAGAATTGTTTAATTTGTAAGTGCTTACTTTTCTTTAAGCCAATTACATAGAGCTCATTTATAAATTAATCACAGCAATATTATCCAAAGACAAAGACACATACTGAGACATACATATATCCAGAGACACAACAAGAGATCTATCTGCATTTTCTAAACTTTGTCATGAATCAGATATCATAATATAAACTCACTAGTTTATAAATAACAGTTGGAATAAGAAACAATTTTAAAAGTCTTTTTCTAGTGTTTTTAATTCTCAATCTCGGGAATTAGATGTGGTCTAGATAAGATAAGTGTTACTGAGAGCTCTGATCTCAAGGAGAAAAAAATCAGGTTCTCCTAGTAGGACTTATTCCTTTAGGGTCAGAATTCTGAAGAGAATTTTTTTTCCTTCAAGCTAGCTTTCTCTACTGGTTGGGAATTGAATGGCGGTTGGTTAACCTTCGACTGGCATTCTGTACTTAATTGGTGCAATTGAAGGTTTATAATTTTCATAGATACCCCCTTTTCTTTCTTTTTAATTGTTTTGAAAAGTTGGTCTGACAGAGTTTCAAGTAGCTAATTGTTGGTTTCCTGCAAATAAGTTACTCTATCATTTCTTCTTTTAGAAGCTTCTAAATACCAATCAAAGTAAGCATTCCATTCAGTCTGTCTTTTTTCTAACTGTGCTTGCAAAAATATTAATTCTGGAATATCAAAAGGACCCAATTTGGTCATTTTAGGTTGAGATCTCCTTTAGTATGAGTTCCCCAATTAAGTAGATAGTTGCAAGTATGAGTTTTTGTACATACATATACCTGGCTGGAGTATTAGTCAGAGGTTGGCTTTCTGACGCCCCTTGTTTCTGTGTTTGAGAGGCTCTATTTCCCATTTTAAAGTTGAATTTGTCAGGGATATAAAACACTAATGAAATTGTATGGTGGCCAGTGTGCTGCTTGTGAGCTTAACTCCTCTAGACATCACCCTGGAGTACTTTCAGCCCTCTTACTTGTCTCATTTTCTCCCTTCGGCGGTCTAAGGCCACCGCTGGTGCTTGGATCTCTGAATGGCCAATTCTTATCCACAACCCCTGGATGAGGGAGTGTTTTAATTAATGAGTGGGCTTCCCTATGGGACCACTGCACAGTATGAGGACTCTGCCTCCACCACTCCTGTAAACTTCTCAGTCGCCTGAGAAAGCTGTTAACCAGCCAGGAGCAGTCTTGTCCCTTTTCTTCAGGGCAAAGCTCTCATGTAATATCTTCACTTTTATGCGACAAATTCTACTAATGTAGCTGAATTGAGGAAAAGCGTCCGATCAGGCTCTTACCTAACCACTCAATGCAGACCACTCAGTCTCCTCAACTGAGCAAACCCTGGTATCTTTCAACCGAGCCCCATCCAGTGTCTTTCCACTGGGTGGGTATTTCCCTGGTATCTTTCAACCAGGTGCTCCCCCCACCCCCAGTATCTTTCAACTGGAAGGAGGCAGGTACCTGCTACACCACGAAATAAAACTCAGGATCATCAACCAATATGGGAGATCTGAGGACCAGGAGAGACTTATCCAAATTCGTCTGGACTCTCCAAGGAGATGGATGGGTGCAAGGGGCCTCTGCTGGTACCAAAGCCCCAGTTCCTCACGGAGTTTGGAAGAAAGACAGAAGTCCACTCTGGGTCCCTTATTCGTGGTCGCAATAACTGTCGACTTTTTAAAAATGCACAATGTGAGAGTTGCAAGTTAAATTTTATTTGGGGGCAAAATGAGGACTGCAGCCCAGCATTTCAGATAGCTCTGAGAAACTGCTCCAAAGAGGCAGGGGGGAAGGTCAGTATATATGTGATTTTGGTGATGGGGGAATATATGCAATCAGGCACATATATTTTACAGAAGGTTTCTGCTAGTCTCGTGCAGGTTACTGCTAGTCACGGGGAGCAGACGTCACCATGAAGGATTTTAGTGCTTTTCTAGATATGAGGAGATCTAAGAATTGGGCTCATAATATTGGTTCTTGAAAATATATAGCTATTTGAAGACTTGTTCTGCCAGTTTTTCCCAGAGCACAGAGTACCTCATTTCAGCTCTCCACCCTGAACTCCTTTCAGGGGGTGTTGAAAGTCAGCAGCTGCAGCAGCACATGATTTAATCCTTGTAGAGGTAGATGGCAAGTGCCAATGGAAAGTGCCAATTTGTAGCTGACAAAAGCAAAACAAGGGACAGACAATTACATATAGCATAGTCCTACATTTAACATATACAATAAATATTTACATTTATATAGTTAACAGAGAAAGGCATAGAGGAAGTTTGGAGGGATCTATTAAGGATCTATTACTCTGAAGCTATTAGTATTCAGAGTAGCTAAGTTTAGGGAGTGGGACCAGGTGGAGGTCAACTCTCCTTAATAATTTTATGTACCACTTTATTTTTAGTTTTGTAATTATATGTTAATGTTTTTATTTAACTTTTTTAAAGGGAAGGAGGGGAATGTCACGTCATCCCCTGCCACAAAAGACTCTTTGTTACATCGTGTGAACTCAAGATGTTAAAAGGTGACATCAATTCATTTCATCCACATGGTTTTCCTTTCATTGGAAATATTTCAACATTACTTCCCAGCCTGGGAGTAGCTGCAGGAAGTCTAACTACTAAAGCCAAGACTGAAACGCATATCCTCTCAGCCTAGGCCCGCTTCTAGCCTCCTGAACTATGGTGGTTCTGGAGGATCACTTGCCTTTTCAGAGGACCGTCAGGTGGGTTAAGCAGAGGGTGATACCTGGCAGCATGCAGCAGAGCCAGCCCGCAGATTCTGTTTCATAAACAGTAAGAACATGCATGGTATTTTTCTCTTAATTTGTTATTAACATTAAAAATTAATCATCTTCACATAAAAACCTTCATTTCCTACATCTCTTTAAAAATATCAAAATATGACAACACCGGGCCTACCTTCTCACCTGGCAGAGATCTACGCTGGGCATGTAGCAGCTGCCCCTAAAGGCAGGGCATGAGGTTTTAGTTACTCACCATCCCGCCCCTTCCCTTTCTTCTCCTTTACCCTGAGACTGAGCAATGGTTTCCATTTATCACCTTACTTGTGCTGCTACTTTTATTAAAGAAGTTAAATGTAAGATCAAATTTGTCTTCACATGTCTAAAATAAGTTGGAAGAGAAAAAAAACAAAACAAAACAAAACAAAACAAAAAAATCTAGAAGGCCATGCCTTTTAAGAGATTAAGAGAAAACTTATTTCTGTGTTAGAGTCATTTCTCTCCCTCTGGGTTCAATATTTTAAAAATAATAAAAGTGAATCTGAGTTAAATAAATGTAAGTTAAGGTGGTCTAATGAAACAAATCATAGCAAGGATTCATATCTGAACAACTTCAGATATTTGAGTTTGTGACTCTGGATTAAAGGAATATTTGAACACTTTCCCCTATTATTATATCTATAATAGTTTTCAACTCTCTTTACTAGTGATTTCTGTATTTGCCTAATCCAGAAATCCCTATCTCATCCCTACTATGACTCATTGTATGACTGGGGTAAGAGAACAGGTAATTTATCTAATAAGTACCAAACGTTCTTAGTCTTCCACTCAGATACATAAGTCCCACATGTTTAGGTTAAGAGAAAATGAAAATGAATGACAATTACCTATTTCCTCAAGATTTTGGTCCTGGTCTGGTTCTCTTAAGACTCTGGATGGATAACAAAGGCTAATGTATTGGTCGTATATGCTGTAACTGAAAAATATTACAGAGTTTTAGATGGGAAGATTCCCGTGAAATACTTTGAGTGTTCAAAAAGTTTTTTTTTATTAAACTCGCTAAAATTATGTCCTTTCAGAAGGCTTTTAGAATAGAAGTTTATTTTCCTTAATTCTGCTTGTGAAATTATGGTCACTACAAAAATAATCCATGATTTGATTATTTCCCTAGAAGATTTCAAATGGAGGGGAAAAGAACACAGGAATAGGAAATGAATTTTGGAAAAATACCAGACACTAGTATACAGTAACAGTTAACTCTTACAGCAACCTAGAAAATATTTTTTGTCCTACTTATGGGTGAGGAAACCAAGGCTTAGACAAATGAAATAACTTGCCCAAAGTCACACAAACAGTAAATGACAGAGTCAACATTTGAACTCCTATCTGTGTGCAAAACCTCGGCTCACTCCACTGTCAAGTTCTGGAATTGTGAGCCTCACACCATCAGTATCAGCATTACCTGGGAACTTGTCACAAATGCAAATTTGGAGGCCTCATCTCAGACCTTCTGTAAAGCAACTCTGGGAGTGGGACATACAATTTATATTTTAATAGGTTTCTGGGTAAATCTGATGCATACTCAAATTTGAGAACCCCTGCCCTGTGCCAGACTGATTCACAACAAGGGAGGACACAGGCCTACTGTGTAAAATGAAAAAGGTGTTGAGTGGGGCAGACTCTTCATAAAAAGAGTGCAGATCCTGGATGGCCTCTAGCTCAGACCCCGGTTCCTACTTCTATTGATATATACATTTTGATCATGAAACTTAGAGGAATAAGCAGGAATAGCTAATGCCATAAAGGGAGATAAACTCATTTCACTCTTCCTTTGTTAGCATTTTAAAGCTGTAAACATACTGATAAGTAGTCCATTTATAAGGCTCAGAAAGGTGAACCTATTTCTTCCAAGTCACACAACTAGTTGGTTAGCACAGGGGCTGCAATAAACAGGTTCACCAATATCTACTTGTACTCATTCTATTGGCCTCCAATTCCTTTGCTGCACTTCACATGAACCATTAGATATAGAACTGCTGTCTTTTCCTCTTCCAAGCCAAGATGAGGAATCTGAGATGATTTTAACTTCCAGATTCTGAAAAGAATTTCAATTTTTTATTCAACCCTTCTACTTCCTGGCTCTGGGCCAAGGAAGCTGGCCACCAGTTCTTAATCCATTTTTATCAGCTGGAGAATAACTGAGGGAGAAATGCCAGCAGTAACTTCATCCAGAAATGGGGCACAGGGCCCCCTGCTAAGGAAGCTGCAGTTGGCAAGGAAATTGTGGGGACAGCTGGCAGGCAGATATGTTATCAAGAATGAAGACAGAGCAAATGCCTGCTGTCATCTAGAACTTTTTTCCTTCCTAGGTTTCCGACTGCACTGTAAGTGCACTTTGTTGGAAGATGCACGATGGGGAAATTGAAAATTAGATATGAAGCACCAGGAACATTGTTGCCAGTGACAAGAAAATAGAGGTCAGGGATAGAAAATAGGTTCAAGGTAGCAGGAAAGAATTTACTAAAACCCTGGTTGGGTAGGCCCCTGGCAGAGGAGGGTGGGAGAACAGAATTCAAATTGCTACACAGGTTTTCCAGATAAGAAAGATATGGAGAACAGGGAACAGAATCCATGCAAATCCTGAGAACTACAAGGTGGATGTGAAAATGGGAGAAAACTGTTTGGGCCACTGCCAAGAAAAAGCAAGAGAATGATTAGACTTCCTGATCTGGGGTTGGGAGAGGTGCTGCAGGGGGACCAGTGATAAGCAGAACGTAAAATGCAATGCCAGTCTGGGGCTTCCCTGGTGGCGCAGTGGTTGAGAATCAGCCTGCCAATACAGGGGACACGGGTTCGAGCCCAGGTCCAGGAGGATCCCACATGCCACGGAGCAACTAAGCCCATGCACCACAACTACTGAGCCTGTGCTATAGACCCCGTGAGACACAACTACTGAAGCCCGCACACCTAGAGCCCATGCTCCACAACAAGAGAAGCCACTGCAGTGAGAAGCCCTCGCACAGCAACGAAGACCCAATGTAGCCATAAATAAGTAAATAATAAAGAAAACTTTAATAAAAAAAAATGCAATGCCAGTCTGAAAAGCTAGTGTTTGTTATAGATAATTAAATTTTGAAGAGCAGTATTATTCTGGTTATGGTTTTATTCCACACAACTGCATTGTGACTTGTAAGATGGTATAAAGATGAGGACGCAAGTTGATACAAAGGACCCAGCATGGTTTGCTCCCCCATAAGTGGTGGCCCAAGGAGGCCTTGACTCACTAAGACAAGGACTGGGGGCACATCAAACCAGCAACTCTGTTGGAACCCAGGTTCAACATCAAGAAGAGAATTGAAGATGTACAGAAATCAAGTTAGGAAGATGTACAGAGTCAAAAATAGAGATTCAGGGAGAAAAGATAATAAAGCAGAAGGTGAGCATCAAATCATCAAAAATGTCAGCTAGCATTTTTGGCTTTTTAAATTAAGCAAGAGCTGGTTCCATAAGTGAGCTCCTGGTTCAGTGGGGTGAGGGTCAGAAGTTGGGCAAGTACCAGTTAGGTGGATTTAACTAAGTTCTCTTTCAGCCTCAGTCTGCTTATCTACAAAGAGAATGGTTGAGAGTTTTTTCTTTCCTACTACCATACCCCAACTCCTACCAAGTGATTGTGAAAATCTAATTAAAAGTGATGTATACAGAAAAGGCTATGAAATGCAAGGGGCTCTTTAAATGCAAATTATGTCATCATTTCTCTAATGTGACTCTGGCTTCTTGGTTCAGTGAGAGGGGTGGTCTGTTTGTGAGCTGTTAGGCTGCAGGGAGAAAAACTCGAGAATGATACTCTTAAGACAGAAGGTAAGTCCAAGCAAACAGTGCAGTGGAAGTTCCTTTATCTGGTGGGGATTTATACTCCCATTTTTAAAGCCCCCCATCTGTTAGACTAGTGCTTCTCTTTATTGTTTCCCACTGCAACAACAGGAGGGTTGGTTTTTTCACTTGCCAGATGTAGTGTGCACCCCAATTACTGTCTCTGAAACTTACTACAAAATGAGCGACTCTCTCATACTCAGGGGCTCTGTTATTCTTTAAAAAATATAAAATCAAACCAGAGAGACTAGCTTACTTCCAGGACCCTCTGCTGAACCTACCCACTGCCTTACCCATGTCTGTATGAGCATAAAGCAGGGCAGTCTCCAGGGTGTGCGTAAGCCAGAATAGAGAACCTATTGCCAAAACCATGTGACAGGTGAATTATTGGCATAGACACTGCTAATTATCTATCCAATGGCCATTCCCCCCTCACATCACCCACTCCTTACATCTTCCCCCTCAACTCACACACATGCTTCCTCCTCACTAACCTGATTTGTTCAGGGTAGCAATGTGGCCATCTAAAATTTGTAACTTTCCAGCCTTCTTTGTAGATAATAGTAGTCCCATGGCATGTGTCTGACCAATGAAATATAGGCAAACATCCCTGCATAAAATAGCTAAGCCTTGCTAAAAAGACAACCCTCCACCATTCACTTTACTTCCTTCAGTCGTAAGGCCTGGAGACATAGCTGCCTCACCACCTTCAACCAGAAGGTGACAAGCAGGAGGATGAAGGCTGACCCAGGAAGGGTGGAGACACAGCCTGAATCCCCAGGGCCATCTCTGGGACTGGGCAGCTGTACCACTGCCTTGGTGCTTTTTATTAAGTGAGAAAAACAAATCCTTTGTTTAAACTTCTCTCAGCTGGTCTTTCATTTATTTTCAGATGAACATATTCCTAATTAAAAAGAGAAACTTTCTAAGGGATATTGGGACTATGTGCCACATCAGTTCATCTGAGCCATTTAATGGGAAGATAATGAAGGCAAGTAAGAATGATAAGGAAATTCTGGAGAGATGACTCACAGGGACCGGGATTTACTGATACATCATTTTGACATAAGTAGAAAAACATAACGGCATTTTAAAGGCTGTGGACTGTGGACATGGCTCTTGCAGGGTTACTCAATCTATTAACCTATGAAAATTTACTGAGCTCTGTTCTGCACACAACATCTTATTCACAAGAATCCTATCAACCCATGCTCCCCTCTATGCTCACGTCAAAGTTACTGCCAATAAAATGGACAACCTGGAAGAAATGGACAAATTCTTAGAAATGCACAACCTGCCAAGACTGAATCAGGAAGAAATAGAAAATATGAACAGACCAATCACAAGCACTGAAATTGAAACTGTGATTAAAAATCTTCCAACAGGGCGGAGGGGAAGATGGCGGAAGAGTAAGACGCGGAGATCACCTTCCTCCCCACAGATACAACAAAAATACATCTACACGTGGAACAACTCCTACAGAACACCTACTGAATGCTGGCAGAAAACCTCAGACCTCCCAAAAGGCAAGAAACTCCCCACGTACCTGGGTAGGGCAAAAGAAAAAAAGAAAAAACAGAGACAAAAGAATAGGGACGGGACCTGCACCAGTGGGAGGGAAATGTGAAGGAGGAAAGGTTTCCATACACTAGGAAGCCCCTTCGCAGGCGGAGACTGCGGGAGGCAGAGGGGGGAGCTTCGGAGCCGCGGAGGAGAGCACAGCAACAGGGGTGCGGAGGGCAAAGCGGGGATATTCCCGCACAGAGGATCGGTGCTGACCGGCACTCACCAGCCCGAGAGGTTTGTCTGCTCACCCGCCGGGGAGGGCGGGGACTGGGGTTGGCTGCATGAACACAGCCTGAAGGGGTTAGTGCACCACGGCTAGCCGGGAGGGAGTCCGGGAAAAGGCCTGGAGCTGCCAAAGAGGCAAGAGACTTTTTCTTCCCTCTTTGTTTCCTGGTGCGCAAGGAGAGGGGTTTAAGAGTGCTGCTTAAAGGAACTCCAGAGACGGGCGCGAGCCGCGGCTAAAAGCGCGAACCCCAGAGACGGGCGTGGGGCGAGCCGCGGCTAAAAGCACGGACCCCAGAGACGGGCGGGAGACGCTAAGGCTGCTGCTGCCGCCACCAAGGGGCCTGTGTCACTATCCACACCCCTCTTCCGGGGAGCCTGTGCAGCCCGCCACTGCCAGGTTCCCGGGATCCAGGGACAACTTCCCCAGGAGAACGCACAGCGGGCCTTCTTGCAGGCTGGTGCAACGTCACGCTGGCCTCTGCCGCCGCAGGCACGCCCCGCACTCCGCGCCCCTCCCTCCCCCCCCCCCCCCGGCCTGAGTGCGCCAGAGCCCCGAATCAGCGGCTCCTTTAACCCCGTCCTGTCTGAGCAAAAAACAGACGCCCTCCAGCGACCTACACGCAGAGGCGGGGCCAAATCCAAAGCTGAGCCCCTGGGAGCTGTGAGAACAAAGAAAAGAAAGGGAAATCTCTCCCAGCAGCCTCAAAAGCAGCGGATTAAAGCTCCACAATCAACTTGAT
Source organism: Leucopleurus acutus (assembly GCF_964270905.1). Taxonomy (NCBI): domain Eukaryota; kingdom Metazoa; phylum Chordata; class Mammalia; order Artiodactyla; family Delphinidae; genus Leucopleurus; species Leucopleurus acutus. The sequence continues at coordinate 131,531,320 of NC_139147.1, read as the reverse complement.
GTACCCTGCATCTGTAGAATACATGAATAGATGGCGAATCATCCCAAGTTGAGGAGGTGGACTTCGAGAGCAAGAGTTATCATTTTTTCCCCTTTTCCTCTTTTTGTGAGTGTGTATGTGTATGCTTCTGTGTGAGATTTTGTCTGTATAGCTTTGCTTCCACCATTTGTCCTAGGGTTCTATCCGTCCGAGTTTTTTTGTTTGTTTGTTTTTTAATTTTTTTCTTAATTAATTTTAACTTTAATAACTTTATTATACTTTACTTTCGTTCTTTCTTTCTTTCTTTCTTTCTTTCTTTCTTTCTTTCTTTCTTTCTTTCCTTCCTTCCTTCCTTCCCTCCTTTAGACAACGAATCATCCCAAATTGAGGAGGTGGACTTTGAGAGCAAGCTTTATGATTTTTTACCCTTTACCCCTTTTGGTGAAGGTGTATGTGTATGCTTCTGTGTAAGATTTTGTCTGTATAGCTTTGCTTCCACCATGTGTCCTAAGGTTCTATCCGTCCCTATTTTTTTTCTAAATAATTATTTTTTAATTTAATAACTTTATTATACTTTATTTTATTTTACTGTATCTTCTTTCTTTCTCTCTTTATTCTTCCTTCCCTCCTTCCTTCCTTCCTTCCTCCCTCCTTCCCTCCTTCCTTCCTTCCTTCCTCCCTCTTTCCCTCCCTCCCTCCTTTCTTTCCTTCTTTCCTTCTTTCCTTCTCTTCTTCTTCCTTTCTTCCTTCCTTCCTTCCTTCCCTCCTTTCTTTCTTTCTTTCTTTCTTTCTTTCTTTCTTTCTTTCTTTCTTTCTTTCTTTCTTTCTTCCTACTTCTACTAATTCTTTCTCTCTACTTTTTCTACCTTTTATTCTGAGCCTTGTGAATGAAAGGATGTTGGTGCTGCAGCCAGGACACAGTGCTGTGCCTCTGAGGTGGGAGAGCCAACTGCAGGACACTGGTCAAGAAGAGACCTCCCAGCTCCACATAATATCAAATGGCAAAAATCTCCCAGAGATCCCCATCTCAACACCAGCACCCAGCTTCAATCAACGACCAGCAAGCAACAGTGCTCGACAAACTATGCCAAACAACTAGCAAAACAGGAACACAACCCCACCCATTAGCAGAGAGGCTGCCTAAAATCATAATAAGTCCACAGACACCACAAAACACACCACCAGACGTGGACCTGCCCACTAGACAGACAAGATCCAGCCTCATCCACCAGAACATAGGCACTGGTCCGCTCCACCAGGAAACCTACACAACCCACTGAACCAACCTTAGCCACTGGGGACAGACTCAAAAAACAACAGGAACTACGAACCTTCAGCCTGCAAAAAAAAAAAAGGAGACCCCAAACACAGTAAGATAAGCAAAATGAAAAGACAGAAAAACACACAGCAGATGAAGGAGCAAGATAAAAACCCACCAGACCTAACAAATGAAGAGGAAATAGGCAGTCTACCTGAAAAAGAATTCAGAATAATGATAGTAAGGTTGATCCGAAATCTTGGAGATAGAATGGACAACAGAATGGACAAATTGCAAGAATCAGTTAACAAGGACCTAGAAGAACTAAAGATGAAACAAGCAACGATGAACAACACAATAAATGAAATTAAAAGTACTCTAGATGGGATCAATAGCAGAATAAATGAGGCAGAAGAACGGATAAGTGACCTGGAAGATAAAATAGTGGAAATAACTACTGCAGAGCAGAATAAAGAAAAAAGAATGAAAAGAACTGAGGACAGTCTCAGAGACCTCTGGGACAACATTAAACGCACCAACATTCGAATTATAGGGGTTCCAGAAGAAGAAGAGAAAAAGAAAGGGACTGAGAAAATATTTGAAGAGATTATAGTTGAAAACTTCCCTAATATGGGAAAGGAAATAGTTAATCAAGTCCAGGAAGCACAGAGAGTCCCATACAGGATAAATCCAAGGAGAAATACGCCAAGACACATATTAATCAAACTGTCAAAGGTTAAATACAAAGAAAGCATATTAAAAGCAGCAGGGGAAAAACAACAAATAACACACAAGGGAATCCCCATAAGGTTAACAGCTGATCTCTCAGCAGAAACTCTGCAGGCCAGAAGGGAGTAGCAGGACATACTGAAAGTGATGAAGGAGAAAAACCTGCAATGAAGATTACTCTACCCAGCAAGGATCTCATTCAGATTTGCTGGAGAAATTAAAACCTTTACGGACAAGCAAAAGCTGAGAGAGTTCAGCACCACCAAACTGGCTTTACAACAAATGCTAAAGGAACTTCTCTAGGCAGGAAACACAAGAGAAGGAAAAAACCTACAATAACAAACCCAAAACAATTTAGAAAATGGGAATAGGAACATACATATCAATAATTACCTTAAATGTAAATGGACTGAAACTCCCACCAAAAGACACAGATTGGCTGAATGGATACAAAAACAAGACTCATATATTTGCTGTCTACAAGAGACCCACTTCAGACCTAGAGACACATACAGACTGAAAGTGAGGGGATGGAAAAAGATATTTCATGCAACTGGAAACCAAAAGAAAGCTGGAGTAGCAATTCTCATATCAGACAAAATAGACTTTAAAATAAAGACTATTAGAAGAGACAAAGAAGGACACTACATAATGATCAAGGGATCGATCCAAGAAGAAGATATAACAATTGTAAATATTTATGTGCCCAACATAGGAGCACCTCAATACATAAGGCAAATACTAACAGCCATAAAAGGGGAAATCGACAATAACACGATCATAGTAGGGGACTTTAACACCTCACTTTCAACAATGGACAGATCATCCAAAATGAAAGTACATAAGGAAACACAAGCTTTAAATGATACATTAAACAAGATGGACTTAATTGATATTTATAGGACACTCCATCCAAAAACAAGAGAATACACATTTTTCTCAAGTGCTCATGGAACATTCTCCAGGATAGATCATATCTTGGGTCGCAAATCAAGCCTTGGGAAATTTAAGAAACTTGAAATTGTATCAAGTATCTTTTCCAACCACAATGCCATGAAACTAGATATCAATTACAGGAAAAGATCTGTAAAAAATACAAACACGTGGAGGATAAACAATACACTACTTAATAACGAAGTGATCACTGAAGAAATCAAAGAGGAAATCAAAAAATACCTAGAAACAATTGACAATGGAGACACAGCGACCCAAAACCTATGGGATGCAGCAAAAGCAGTTCTAAGAGGGAAGTTTATAGCAATACAAGCCCACCTTAAGAAGCAGGAAACATCTCAAATAAACAACCTAAGCTTGCACCTCAAGCAATTAGAGAAAGAAGAACAAAAAAACCCCAAAGCTAGCAGAAGGAAAGAAATCATAAAAATCAGATCAGAAATAAATGTAAAAGAAATGAAGGAAACAATAGCAAAGATCAGTAAAACTCAAAGCTGGCTCTTTGAGAAGATAAATAAAATAGATAAACCATTAGCCAGACTCATCAAGAAGAAAAGGGAGAAGACTCAAATCAATAGAATTAGAAATGAAAAGGGAGAAGTAACAACTGCAGAAACTGCAGAAATAAAAAAGATCATGAGAGATTACTACAAGCAATTCTATACCAATAAAATGGACAAACTGGAAGAAATGGAAAAATTCTTACAAATGCACAACTTGCCAAGACTGAATCAGGAAGAAATAGAAAATATGAACAGACCAATCACAAGCACTGAAATTGAAACTGTGATTTAAAATCTTCCAACAAACAAAAGCCCAGGACCAGATGGCTTCACAGGCGAATTCTATCAAACATTTAGAGAAGAACTAATACCTATCCTTCTCAAACTCTTCCAAAATATAGCAGAGGGGGGAACACTCCCAAATTCCTTCTACGAGGCCACCATCACCTTGATACCAAAAACAGACAAGGATGTCCCAAAGAAAGAAAACTACAGGCCAATTTCCCTGATGAACATAGATGCAAAAATCCTCAACCAAATACTAACAAACAGAATCCAACAGCACATTAAAAGGATCATACACCATGGCCAAGTGGGGTTTATTCCAGGGATGCAAGGATTCTTCAATATAGGCAAATCTATCAATGTGATAAACCATATTAACAAATTGAAGGAGAAAAACCATATGATCATCTCAATAGATGCAGAGAAAGCTTTTGACAAAATTCAACACCAATTTATGATAAAAACCCTGCAGAAAGTAGGCATAGAGGGAACTTTCCTCAACATATTAAAGGCCATATATGGCAAGCGCACAGCCAACATCATCCTCAATGGTGAAAAACTGAAAGCATTTCCACTAAGATCAGGAACAAGACAAGGTTGCCCACTTTCACCACTCTTATTCAACATAGTTTTGGAAGTTTTAGCCACAGCAATCAGAGAAGAATAGGAAATAAAAGGAATCCAAATCAGAAAAGAAGAAGTAAAGCTGTCACTGTTTGCAGATGACATGATACTATACATAGAGCATCCTAAAGATGCTACCAGAAAACTACTAGAGCTAATCAATGAATTTGGTAAAGTGGCAGGATACAAACTTAATGCACAGAAATCTCTGGCATTCCTATACACTAATGATGAAAAATCTGAAAGTGAAATCAAGAAAACACTCCCATTTACCATTGCAACAAAAAGAATAAAATATCTAGGAATAAACCCACCTAAGGAGATAAAAAACCTGTATGCAGAAAATTATAAGACACTGATGAATGAAATTAAAGATGATACAAATAGATGGAGAGATATACCATGTTCTTGGATTTAAAGAATCAACATTTTGAAAATGACTCTACTACCCAAAGCAATCTATAGATTCAATGAAATCCCTATCAAACTATCACTGGCCTTTTTGCACAGAACTAGAATAAAAAATTTCACAATTTTTATGGAAACACAATATCCCCCGAATAGCCAAAGCAATCTTCAGAACGAAAAACGGAGCTGAAGGAATCAGGCTCCCTGTCTTCAGACTATAGTACAAAGCTACAGTAATCAAGAGAGTATGGTACTCGCACAAAAACAGAAAGATAGATCAATGGAACAGGATAGAAAACCCAGAGATAAACCCACGCACATATGGACACCTTATCTTTGATAAAGGTGGCAGGAATGTACAGTGGAGAAAGGACAGTCTCTTCAATAAGTGGTGCTGGGAAAACTGGACAGGTACATGTAAAAGTATGAGATTAAATCACTCCCTAACACCATTCACAGAAATAAGCTCCAAATGGATTAAAGACCTAAATGTAAGGCCAGAAACTATCAAACTCTTCGAGGAAAACATAGGCAGAACACTCTATGACATAAATCACAGCAAGATCCCTTTTGACCCACCTCCTAGAGAAATGGATATAAAAACAAAAATAAACAAATGAGACCTAATGAAACTTCAAAGCTTTTGCACAGCAGAGGAAACCATAAACAAGACCAAAAGACAACCCTCAGAATGGGAGAAAATATTTGCAAATGAAGCAACTGACAAAAGATTAATTTCCAAGATTTACAAGCAGCTCATGCAGCTCAATAACAAAAGAACAAACAGCCCAATCCAAAAATGGGCAGAAGACCTAAATAGACATTTCTCCATAGAAGATATACAGACTGCAAACAAACACATGAAAGAATGCTCAACATCATTAATCATTAGAGAAATGCAAATCAAAACTACAATGAGATATCATCTCACACCAGTCAGAATGGCTATCATCAAAAAATCTAGAAGCAAAAAATGCTGGAGAGGGTGTGGAGAAAAGGGAACACTCTTGCACTGCTGGTGGGAATGTGAATTGGTTCAGCCACTATGGAGAACAGTATGGAGGTTCCTTAAAAAACTACAAATAGAACTACCATATGATCCAGCAATCCCACTACTGGGCATATACCCTGAGAAAACCAACATTCAAAAAGAGTCATGTACCAAAATGTTCATTGCATCTCTGTTTACAATAGCCCAGAGATGGAAACAACCTAAGTGCCCATCATCGGATGAATGGATAAAGAAGATGTGGCACATATATACAATGGAATATTACTCAGCCATAAAAAGAAATGAAATTGAGCTATTTGTAATGAGGTGGATAGACCTAGAGTCTGTCATACAGAGTGAAGTAAGTCAGAAAGAGAAAGATAAATACCGTATGCTAACACATATATATGGAATTTAAGAAAAAATTAAAACTGTCATGAAGAACCTAGGGGTAAGACAGGAATAAAGACACAGACCTACTGGAGAACGGACTTGAGGATATTGGGAGGGTGAAGGGTGAGCTGTGACAGAGAGAGAGAGAGGCATGGGCATATATACACTAACAAATGTAAGGTAGATAGCTAGTGGGAAGCAGCCGCATGGCACAGGGATATTGGCTCAGTGCTTTGTGACCGTCTGGAGGGGTGCGATAGGGAGGATGGGAGGGAGGGAGATGCAAGAGGGAAGATATGGGAACATATGTATATGTATAACTGATTCACTTTGTTATAAAGCAGAAACTAACACACCATTGTAAAGCAATTATACCCCAATAAAGATGTTAAAAAAAAAACTCATGGAACTGTACATTTAAAATGAGTAAGTTAATTTTGGAAAATCACACCTTTATTACTCAAATTTTTTAGACTCAAATAATATCAAAAGACTTTCTAGAATCCAAATGATTGGTATAATAATCCCGGAGCCTGTCATGCTACCCATGATTAGATTAAACATGGTATACAATTAAACATAAGACCTGGTACTTAATAATTCCAATTAGTACAGGCCTTTAGAAGTCTGCTTTCATCCTTATACTAAAACCAATAAATTATTTTAGTTAAGATCACTTTCCTCTTTGAAGAGAACTTTCACTTACATTTTATCTGACCTGAGCAATAGTTCAATAAAGCATATATTTTTATTCATCTTTTACAGTTGAGGAACTAAGGTTTGAGTCACAGAGCTAGTAAATGGACTAAAATCCACTTGTATCTGAATCTATTGTCTTCCCATTACATCACAGATGGCTTTAAGAGCATGAGTAATGGGCTCTTGACTTTTGGTTTTAATTTCCTTGTTAGCAAGCCCTAGAAGACATATTTGGTACAAGTTGTTTGCTTTCAAAAAATAAAGTTTAGTTTTGTTGATATCACTCCAACCCACAGATCTATACTTTATGAGTTCTATAAGATCAAATGGAAGTCACCTTTTAAGAGCTTTAAAAAAAGATGTCCTTTCCTAAATACTTCCATTTTTCTTCCTCCAAAGAGTTGAATGCTTTTTCCTCAACAGATTTGGCTAGTCAATGAGAAAGAAGATACCAAAGAGGGAAATCTATGACCTCTTTGTCAAGGGAAATCAGATTATTCAATGCCAAGAAAGGCTATTTTTATTTTCATCTGATGGTCTGCAGGATTTTTAAAGGTCAGCACTATGGAAGTTAAAGGAGAAACTGTTTTGGAAGAGCTCTCACAAATCTCTCTCCTCCTAATAGCCTCAAGCCTGACCTTGTCTTATCAGTAGCCAGTTACCTTGGTAGTTAGAGTGTGGTGATGTAAAGAGGACGAGGTACTAGTTCCATCCCTGAGGAGGCCACCTAAACCACTGTTGACACCAGTAGTCACAGTAAAGTCCAGAAAGGTAGAGCCCTCTTCACCCCTGCTGCTTCTGGAAACACATGTCAGTAGCATCTTTTGAGCAGCTAAAAGAAGGTAGGGCATTGATTGTTCACTCAGTTCTTAGAGCAGGACTATGAGAGCCAGGTCTCAGGAGATAAGAAAGTTGGCATGCATTTAGTTCACATAACACAATCCCTACAAGCTGCAGCAAAAGAAATGTTGCAAAAGCCACTCATTAACTCTGTGATCATAGGCAAACCATTTTGTTTCTCTGAGCTTCAGTTTCTTCATCTAGAAAATGAGATCACTCCTTACCTCACCAAGTTGAATTGAAGTTTAAATGAGACAAATGTGAAAGAGCTGTGGAAATTGGGAAACGCAGTATAGATGTTCAGTCCTTCTCTCCTAGCTATATACTCCTTATTAGAGGAAATTATTTTTTGCTCAAGATATTTGTTGATTCATTTAATAAATATTTTTTGAGTGCCTGATATGTGCCAGACAATGAGCTCTGTGTTGGAAATACAGAAGAAATAGAAGGAGATCCTGATTCTCAAAGACTATATAGTCTGTGGGGTGGGGTGGGGAGCGTGGGGGTGAGGAGACAACAGGAAAAGGAGGTTAAGCATAGTAGATGTTATGATGTGGCACCCAGCTCCCCCTTTGGTGTCAAAAGACTTATCCCCCAGCTGCCAGAAGTACGGACAGTCCCTTAGAGGGAACGCCAAGACCAAAGAGAATCCCCTCACCCAATGTCATGCCCTCTTCTTGAGAGTTTGCAACAAATATGATCAGCTTAAGTATCTAAAGGCACAGCCCCCTTGCTCCAAACTGTGTCACTTCCGAAGGGTCCCTCCTCTTCGGATTTTCCCATGGGTTGGCTGACATTGGGACTGTATTACAGCTCACCTCCTTCCTCTGACCAATCCTGCTTCCTTCCCTTCCTTTCCACAAGTATTGATCCCAGAGAGTTCCTTAATAAAACCTCCTGCACTCTGATTGATACCCTTCTCAGGCTCTACTTCTGTGGCAATTGGTTGTCTGTGTCAACTTGACTAGGTTAATGGCACCAGCTTTTGCTCAAACACAGATGAAATGTTGCTATGAAGGTATTTTTGAGATGTGCTTAAAAAAATCTACTTAGACTTTGAGTCTTCCATAATATGGGTTGGCCTCATCTAATCAGTTGAAGGCCTTAAGACTGACGTCTCCCAAGGAAGAAGGAATTCTGCTTCCAGACTGCCTTAAGACTGAGTTGCGACATCAACTCTTCCTGGGTCCCTAGCAGATAGATAGACAGATAGGTAGGTAGGTAGATTATAGATACATAGATAGATAGATAGATAGATAGATAGATAGATAGATAGATAGATAGATAGATAGATATAGATAGATAGATAGATAGATAGATAGATAGATAGATAGATGATAGATAGATAGATAGATAAATTCTGTTTCTCTGGAGAACCCTTCCTGGAACTCTACTACAATATCAGGCATTTATGACACAATGATTAATGATCATTAGCACGAGAGCTGTCTTCACAGGCAGATGACCTGTACAGCCACACAGGGCCTCACGCTCAGAACTAAGCTCTACTGACACCATCTTGAAAATCTTGGTAGCTTTATCTTCAAATTTGTATTTTGTAAGTGAAATTTTATGGAACAATAGAGCATGTATAAGCAAAAGGAGACATGTGTAATATGCATGTTTACTGCTCCTTGCCACCTCATTCACATACAGCATCCACTCTGTATATGTATTCATTCATATACAGCATATACTCTGACCCACTAATCCCAGTGGACTCATAATGCATGGGAGCTCAGTGAGACTCAGAATGAGTGTAGGATAAGGTTATTACATCTTTGATTACATGAGTAGGTGAGGAAGGACAGCTGACAGCTCCAAGAGACCACACTTACACTTCTAACCAAAAGTCACAGCAAACAACAGAAAGAAGGCAATGGCATTCTAACAAACATGTATGGCTAAGAAACACTATTATATTCTTTTTTATCCATATTACTTCTGTATATCAGCCAACAATTTATCCCTAGTCCTTTCTTATTCATCAGTAGCTGAAAGTAGAGCGTGCTTATAAATGTGTGTTTTCGATAAATGTGTGTTTATCAATAAATGAAATTTAAGGTGTTGAGTTAGTTTTGTGCATATTTTCCACTGTCTGATAGGAACAAAATACGTATGCATGTACATGCTGAAACATGTATTCTGTGATTTTGGTGATCCTACATATGAGGTAAACGTTCTTATATAAAACTGGCATTGCACACTATAGAGATGAATGATAAAATTCATGTTAATTAACACTGTAAAATTTAAATTTCCTTTACTTAGAATGACATTAAATAGCACATAAATAGCAAATAGCAAACAAATAGAAAGAGACTATGAAAGAAAAGAAAAGGCTTTATATTGTCATCCTTTTAATGGCCTCTGCTTTTTTAACAAGGGACCCCACATTTTTGTTTTCTACTAGGCTCTGCAAATCATGTAACCAGCACTGATTAGCAACATCACTTATAGGTGCATAGAGTTGCGGTTTGAGGAAAGCTCAAAAGCTGAATCCTCAAAGACTATTGGAAATAGTTGGGGAAAGAGAGTCGAGGAGGAAGAGGTTCCAGGCAGAAGGAACAGGATGTACTAAGTCCTATAGTTTAGAGAGAGCTTGGCTTCTGCAGAAAACTGGAAACCATTTGTTTTATCTGAATCTTAAGTTGGGACAGTAGGGTTGCAGGATCTGGCAAGAGATGAATCAGGCCAGATCATGAGGGTGCTGGTATGTAGGTGATGGGAAGCCAATGAAGGGTTCTTAAACAGTGTTACAAGAGGAGATTCATTTAGAAAGATCTTTAGGGCCACGTTTGATTCTAAGGGTCTGATGCACAGAGCACTGTGCTGCTGTTCCCCTGTGAGTTTCACACTGTGTAACCTCCAGGCATTGACTTTCGTTTCACCCAAACATTACAGTCCTAGTTGTCAAGCAGAGTACCATGTACCAGTTCTCAATCCCAAGAGAGCAGAATGCCAGGCACTAGTTACCAATCCCAGGGGAGGACTCTAAGCTATGGCATTTTGGTATCAGAGTTGCCAAGGAAAACACAACACTGTCAAGCACTGGGTGGAACAACACCTTCCTTACATAGATAAGAGACAAAGCAAGATCAGCCTCAGTAGTGGGTGTCATTCCTTCACGGCCAATGGGTCTCTCCTAGCAGCCAGTACAGGACAGTTTGCCCCTCTTGTGCTGCAGTGGAAGGAAACCTATCCTTCCTCATGGAGGACAGATATAACAGTAGGTCTGGCCAGGTGTCATGTGACTCACATTTTAGGCAGAAACAAGACTACTCATTGCACCTGAAACCAGGAAAGATAAGGGGATAAGCCCAGCACAGGCTGTGTGGGCTCTTTTAACTCTTGCAGAGGCCCAAGGCCCATTCTTATGGGTCTGAGTGGGAGTTGAAAGGACTGTCTTCCTCAAAGCTATCTATCCTTCAAAATCCAGATCAAATGCCATCTCCTCCTTGACTCTTCCAGGATCATTTTAACAAGTGCAAAGGCAATTTACTGGAGAAATGATAGCCTTGCCAAAAAATGGTACCAGAATTATTGGATATGCAAAGAAAATAAACTTTGATCCAATCTTGCATCATACATAAAAATTAATTAAAATGGATCACAGACTTAAATATAAAACTTGAAGCTAAAAATTCTAAAAGAAGACATAGGAGAAAATCTTTGTGATCTTGAATTAGGCAAAAATGTCTTAGGATACTGAAAGCATGATCCATAAAAGAAACAATGATAAATTAGATTTTACTAAAATTAAAAATATTTGCTCTTCTAAAACCACTGTTAAGAGAATGAAAAGACAAACCACAGATTGGGAGAAATATTTGCAAAGTATATATGTGATAAAGAACATAAATCCAAGTATATAAAGACCTACAAAAATTAAATACCAAGAAGACAAACCACCCAGCTTGAGGGTGAGGTTTGAATATACAACTCATCAAGGAAGATATGTAGATGTCAAATAAACACATAAAAATATGCTCAACATAATTAAATTTCAATTAGAAAATTAAAAAATAAAATCTCAATCGGATACCACTAATATCTATTAGAGTGGCTGAAACTTTTAAAACTGACCATAGTAAATGTTGGAAAGGACATAGAGGAATACTTTTGTAGTGCAGGTGGGAATGCAAGATGCTACAAATATTTTGGAAGATAGTTTGGCAATTTCTTAACAGGTTAAACATGCACCTAAGATATGATCTAATCATTTTTCTCCAGGATTTACTCAAAAGAAAAGAAAACATATGTCCCCACAGAGGTTTGTACACAAATGTTCACCATTACTTGTAATAGCCAAAAGGTAGAAATAATGCAAATGTTCATCAACAGGTGAATAGATAAACAACTTTGGTGTATCTGTTACAGCAGGCAGGTAGCTAGGTACAAGCAGAGAAATGGGGCAGGGGCCAGGTGGCAAGAAATCATGCATCTTCTAAACAGTGGGGGTCCGTGGGCAGACAAAGAAAAGCAGGAACATCCAGACTGACAGGAAACCACACATTTTGGGTGATAAGTGTCCTGGAAGCAGACAAAGAAATGTGGGGAAAGGTGGGAATCTCCTGCGTCCAAATGTAACCTATTGCTCATTATGCTCTCATTACAATAAAATTAGCCTTACAGATAAAGAGTTCCCATCATGCACTGATGCCATGACTCTTCTGATTTAAGCTAAATAAGGACAAAAATACCTCCTCCCCTTGGGAAGATGGAGCTGGGATGAAAATCAGAGAATACGACCCCCAAACTCCTCCTTACCCAGTGAATATTCTGCCCCTTCATTTATACGCCCCTCATATATTTGGCTTGCCAAAGAAACCCAGGGCAGCAGCTCCTCACCTGTCTGTCTGCTCTCCCTCTGAGAGCATATTCTTGCTTAAATTCTTACTTTACTTTCTTAGCTTCCCTGCTTCATCTCCGAATTCTTTTGTGATGAAGAAAGAACCTTAAATTCACCAGCAACATAGTCATACAGGGAATACTACTCATCAATAAAAAAAGGAATGAACCATTGAGACACACAGCATAGATTAATCTCAAAATAATTATGCTAAGTCAAAGAAATTAGACGCTAAAAAGAGTACATAATGAATGTATTTATATAAACCTCTAGAAAACGTAAGCAAATTTATAGTGATGGAAAGCAGATAGTGGCTGCCTGTGGACAGGGAAAAGAGATAGGGAAGAAATCGTAGGGAGTTGCCACAGGGAGAGATTACAAAGAGACTTGAGAAAATTTGGGGGGGAGCGTAAAAAATATGTTCATTACCTTGGATTGTGTTGATAGGTTCACAACTCTATTATATCAAAACTTTTCAAATTGTACACCTAAAATATATGCAAGTTATTTTATGCTAATTACATCAATAAAGCTTTTAAAAAGATCTTTGTTGTCTGGAGATGCATTTCACTATTTGTATATGTTTAAAAGAGTCCAGAATAAAAATTTTAAAAGAAGCACCTTTGTCTTTTTGGTACAACATAATGAGAGTCACAGAACTAGAAGTGGCCTTGAAATGACAGCATATCGATTCCCCTCCCCCACTGGGAGGTCAACAAGCGCTTTCAATGCTTATGCATGTTATAGCCTCAGTTATGTGGCTAGAGTTTTCAGAAACATGATGGGCTTGCACAAATTTAGTTTGACCCCTAGATGAGCCTCATTTATTCCTCCCTACCCTCACTGCCCCTGCATCAGGGTAATAACGAAACATCTGTCATTTCGAGCAGTAAAGATTTCCCTACAGAGCCTGACTCCCAGGAAACAGAGGAGTAGAGAAAACTGATGCAGAATATGTGTTTGATTGTTCAGTCTGCGGCTGTCTCTCTCCTAGGTAGCTCTGGCTGATTTAAAGTCAGGTGCTGAAATAACAATCAGATGTGGTTTTTCATGCCACCTCCACTGATAATAATCCACAACCTTGGGCAAGTCACTTCCCCTCTCTGCACTCGGTTCCCTCCAATGTGAGAGGTTTGGTGTCTAGAGTCTGTGGACACTTGTTCCATCCCCTGCTGCAGTAACTGATTAGTGCCGGGTACCTGTCAGTTTGTGATAAGACAAGATTCCCTCATGACCCACAGAAGCAGTCCAAAGTTAGTCTTGATTTCCTGTACTTCATTCCACTCTTAGAATATTTTCTTTTCCATTATTACTGACTGTTCCCCCCCAGCTGTGGCAAAGCTGATGTTTCCTTCTCTTGGGCCATGAAAGAAGCTTCGGTACTTGTTCTAACAACTCCAGGGGGCTTTAGTGTCCAATTCCATTGGGTGGAGAGAGCTGGACTCCAGTAGATTCCCTCCTCACTCAGGCCTGACCCCCTGCTGCAGCCGTGGACTCCTGGCTCTGGCTTTCATTTCTATTTTCCCATGGTCCTCACCATGCCTCACATTCATGTCTGTTCCCCAGCACTTCAATTGTGCTCTGACCATTACACATCAACAGAGCCCTCATGCTATTATTTGCAGAACAATACATGATTATACCTCTAGGAACTGTGTTGAGCAGTGGGATACGAAGGTGAAGTTGATGCAGGGCAGGTCTTCAAGAAGCTCACAATCATCACCACAGAGCTTGGCAACTCCTCCCTGACCAGTGCCTGCAAAACTCTGTTGCCAACCCCATGCTATTCCTCACCCTTCAGTAAATAAACAACAGCAGAGTTGCCACTAACTAACTGTGAGACCTGGGCATATTTCTTAATAATCCTGAGTCTCCATTTCATCTGCAAAATAGGGGTGATACTACATGGTACACGGGTTGTGGGAAAGGTGAAATACATCAGCAGATGCAGAGTTCAAAGTCTAGCATATCAGAAGAACTTAATAAATGCTGTTTTTCTCTTCTGCTCTCTCTAACTCTATGCTACTATTTCACAAATCTATTTTGTTTTACAATTTGAGTGCCTTTTAGACCCCATTCCTCTGACTGCCCCCCTCTCTTATTTGGGGGGAATCTGTGAAAAGGGAAAATGGTAGAGTGAATCAATATGGGCCATTCTGGCAGCGAGTGAAGAGTCATCCAGCCATACCCCCTCATTTTGCAAAGAAAACTTCATCTCCTTTTCCATTTCATTGATATATCTAAGAGTCCTCCTCCCACTCACAGTAAATCCAGCATCTGTGTTGCTTTTTTAGTCAAGTGGAGAATTTCTCTTCTCTGAAATCTCTCCAACTTCTGAGCCCTTCTCATCTGGGATGTATAGATGGATGATGCGTCAAGGGAGGGAGGGTAGTAGGAGGTGAAGCAGTTATAAATAAAGGGAGAATGCAGGTATAGTGTAATTTTTAAATTTTATAATAAAAGACCATATTTTGGAAAAAAAATAAGGTGTGTTTAGTTGGTTTTTTTTTTAATTCCTGTGGTACATTTCTTGCAAAATTGGCCATAATACTTCATGTTTCCCTGCATCTGCATCTTTTGCAATGTGGCTTTGAAGATCCTTCCATCAAGAGGTGGAGTTTATTTTCTCACTCCTTGAATCTGGACTGTTTTGATGTTTTTCCAGTTCCAGGTCCAGGTCAAGAGGCTTTGCACACTTCTTTCCATTCTCTTGGAATGCTGTCACCACCATATGAATGAGCCTGGGCTACCCTGCTGGAGGACAAGAGCCCACCCAGAGGAGCAGGGCTCAGCTGTCTCAGATGAGGCCAACTTAGACCAGCCCATAACCAGCCACCACCCAGACATGTGAGCAAACCCAGTCTTGATCAAAGTGGCCACCCACCCCATAGGTGAACACAGATGCATGTGTCAGTCCTGCTGAAACACCAACCAGCCCATAGACCTGTGAGCAAAAATAAATGCTGTTACTTGAAGCCACTGAGTTTTGAGGTGTTTGTTTTGCTACAATGCCCCTGATACAAAAACTACAGAAAAATAAAACTGAACCAATCTAAGATGTGGAGTTTCTCAAAGCAGTGGATGAGGTAAGAGTGTCTGCATCTCTTCTGGCTGGAAGAATGAGGTTTTGACATTCTATTTTCTTTCCAAGGGAACACCAACTAAAACAGGCTGAGAAGCACTGATCTCAAGTTATGAAGCCTCAAGCGGCCTAAAAGCTGTTCAAAGAGCCTGATTAACACTGAGCATTCATCCACCTTTAAGCTGACTGTCTGTTGGAAATTAGAAAATGAAGCTGGGACTAAGGAAAAGTGTGTGGAGGGGTTAATGTAGGCAACAATTTGCATCACCTTCCCAACCCCATTCCTACTTCTAGGATGTGCTCCTTTGGATCAGGTAGTTGTCAGCTTTCTACCTTGCCTCCTTGGCATCACTGGTTGATCCAGAAATAGGCACACAACCCCAGCAGGCCCCATAGAATACTTTCTTGAGATTTTTAAAAATTATTTGTTTATTTATTTGTTTGTTTATTTATTTAGACTGTTGAGGTCTTAGTTGTGGCCTATGGGATCTTTAGTTGCAGCATGCAGACTTCTCAGTTGTGGCATGCAAACTTCTTAGTTGCGGCATGTGGGCTCTTAGTTGTGGCATGCAGACTCTCAGTTGCGACATGCATGCGGGATCTAGTTCCCTGACCAGGGATCAAACCTGGGCCTCCTGCACTGGGAACACAGAGTCTTACCCACCGGACCACAGGGAAGTCCCCTTTCTTGAGATTTTTAAAACTAGAACCAAGAGGAATAGACCCTTCCTCTCTGTTGACAGGAATGAGAACAGAGAATGCCAGGCAGATATATTTTCTAGCACTTTCAAAGAAAAATCCACTATACTAGGAGAAGTTGAGATAAGAGGCAGTGACCACCTTGGGAGCATCTGAGTTTCTGGTTTCAGGCGTTTCTGGCTTTGCCATGGTTTGATGACATGAGCAATAAACTCCCCTTTTCACCTATGCAAGTTCAAGTTGCTCTTAAACACTTGCAGCCAAGAGTCTGATGATAAAATCAACAGCAGAGAACATCTTGATTTTGCAACACCGCTTTGAAGAATTTTTTTTTAATAGAGAAAGATAAGTTACTTGTGTCAGAGAAGCACCACTCAGATCCTCCTTCAAGATAGAACTCATGGCCCATCTGGAAGGATTATGATTGGCTGACACCTTCCAGCTGTAAGCACTCTCATGGGCTACCTACACTTTCAAGCCAAGGGCATACTATTCTGGGGACAGTCCCCAGCCAATGACTGACTAAAGCAATGGTAGTGGAGGTCTTGCTATCCTGGGGGTAGCCCCCAGCTAATAACTAAGCAAGACACGTGGTGTAAGAACTAGCCATTTCCAACCAATGCAGGACTTCTCTAGTAGACAATTTCCACCACACCTCGAACTCCCCATTGGGCTAGCAGACACTTTGCCAATTCAGCATCACAATCTAAACTCTCTTTGCCTAATCCCACTTTCTCCTTTTCCCTTTCAAAGATGTTACTCCTTAATAAACTCTGTATTTCTAAACTCAGTGTCCCAACATTTTAGGAAGCCATCAATTTGGTGCTTAACGGCCTTCCTCCAGCAAATTTAAGGTAATACAACCAAGACATGAATATTTTCATAGACATCTTCTCTATAATAGTCAGAAAGAAAGGGACTTTTCTCAGAACCATAAGCAGATGGAGATGATAAATACCTCCTTCTTCTCCCTTTAGCCCAAACTCTGATTCCTTGATTCTGGTTCCTATTTCTTCCCATCCTTCCAGGGACCACACTGCAATGGTGGAGCTAAATCAAGACCACAAGTCAGGAAAGCCTTCCTGATCCATGTGTTATACTTGGGGCATCAGTGGACTTGCCTCTGAGCCTCTGTGCCACCCTACCGCCACAACCCCTTCATCTGCCTCACCTCCTAACCCATCTCTGGAGCAGGAGATTAATTAATGAGCTGTCACTCTGAATGATGTAGACTTGCACACATCTGAATCATTTATTTTGAATTCTTTCCATCATATCTAACCTTGAAGCTCCCAAATACATGATAAATAGCTGGAAAAGAGCCTGAACCTGTGTCTTCATTTTATTTTCTACTGGTATATTTAGACAGTGTTAGAAGATGAAGAAATTACGGCTTGTTCACACTTTGACTTACAGAGTCACTGGTCAGGTGACTGACCTTCAAGCTGAGAGAATTCCTAGCAAAACTACATATTTCTCCAGCTTGATCAGCACAAAGCACATTCACTTCATAATCAAGAATCCAACATTTTAAGTTCCACTAGTTTATTGGAAGTTTTGCAGATACCATTTCTTCAACTTTGTTCAAGCTCAAAGAAACAAATATTGTTTTGATAGTACAATAACTATGTAAATAGCCTCTAAAGATGGCCACCAAAAATTTCTGAGTTCTTTTGCCCTTGAACCTGGGCTGGCCCATGAGTGCTTTGACCGATGTGAGGGAAATGATGCTCGGGACTTCAGAGCCCAGGCCTTAAGAGAACTGGCAGCTTCTGCTTCCTTTCCAGAAATCCAGCTGCTTTTCTATGAGATGTCCAAGCCACATGGAGAAGACAAAAAACAGCAGCCATACGAATGAGCCATCTCAGATATTCTAGGGCAGCTGAGTCCCCAGATAACTGCAGCCCCTGCCTGTGACATAGGCAGCAGCAGAACTGCCCAAAGGAATCCAGTAAAGCTACAGAGTCATGAGAAATAATAAAATGGCTGTTGTTTCAAGCTACTAAATTTGGGGGTGGTTTGTTACATAGCAATAGATAAATTGAACAATGATTTTTAGATATTCTTACTTAAGAAGTAATAGGAAGATATGGGGAATGGACACTCTCACATAACTGCTGGTAGGAATATGAATTCAGTTTATACTGAATGCAAAAGCAAAAAAAGTACACAAATGCTTTATACAAAAACAGTTAATTTGGAGGGCAATTTGGCAGTATTTATTAACACAAACACTATAACTCAGGATCTATTCTAAAATATCACCCACATGTACACCAAGGAACAAATATAGTTATTTCAATATTGTTTGAGAAAAAAAATGAGTGAAAAATGGAATATCCATCAATGTAGGAAAGGCTACATGTCTAATACAAATATTTTGTATCTGCTGAAAGAATAAGGTAGAACATTATGAAACAACTTAAAACATATCTCCAATATATTATTGAGTGAAAATAAGTTGCACTACAATATATTCAGTAAGACAACATTTATGGCAAAAACACACAAGGTAAATACTATATATTTGTAATTGCCTATATATCAAAATGCATAGAAAGCCTGAAGGAGTTAACTGTACTCTTAGTCAGGATAAGATAGGCTATTCTGTGATAATAAATAACTCCAAGATTAAGGTGGCCCTCCTATGTGGTTCTCCTCCAAATGGTGACTTGGAAATCAGGGCTGCTTCCATCATGTAGTTACATAATCTTGTACATGTGGCCTTCAGGGTGTCTGCACCAGGGGAAGGGAGGGAGCAGGGAGGCACATTGGCTCTTAACCACCATGGCCTAGAACTGACAACTAGTTCCATTGGCTGGAAGTAGTCATATGGCCTTAACCTTACTGCAGTCCCACTTTTGAGACATTTGAATTTATATTATTTTTATCATTATGGATAGATAACAGCATCCTGCATGTGCATGTGATAAGCTGAAAATTCCTTTCCACTTAAACATCACTTTACAGTTTCAAACACATTTCACATCCATTATCTCAGTCTAACCTACATGAAAACCCCACATGATAAGAGAGTGAGGTACAATGCCCCTCATTTTCCAAGAGGAAAATTGAGGCCTCGAGAATGTTGACCAAGGTCTCATGGTTGACCAAGGTCTCATGGCTGTAGTGAAAGGATGAACTCACAGAGTTTCATTAGAGACATGACAATCAGCATCTGCCCTACATCATCTCTTTTAAGATGGCCTCAGGATGGATGAATAAAGAAACTTAGCCAGAGAATAAATAAGGATTTTAAGGAAATGAATGAAATAGCTGTTTCAGGAATCTGGGTCAGAGTGATTCTGAAAAATCTTTGTTTGCACATCTATCTCCTTGACTAGAGTGTGACTTTCTAAATGGGATTGGGCCACATCCACCTCTACAATCACAATGTCTGGCACAGATCTTGATGCATGATGAGCACCAGACAACATATTTATTGAAGGAATGAATGAATGGTGACAAACATACACCTTCTATATACCCTACCATAAAATCATAGCATTTTCAACCTTGAAGAAATCTAGACCCTGGTTCCTCAAATGCAGTCCCTGAAACAGGAACATCAGGATGCTTGGAACTTGTTAGAAACAAGGAATCTGAGACCCCATTCCAGATGTACTGAAACAGAACTTTCATTTTAACAAGATCTCAAGATGAATCATAAATAGTTTAAAGTTTGAGTTAACTCAAACTTGTTCTTGCCAAGTGGGAGGACTGGTGGGGGAGGGAAAGCTTGGGAGTTTGTGGTTAGCAGATGCAAACTATTATATATAGAATGGATAAACAACAAGCTCCTACTGTAAAGCACAGGGAACTATATTCAATATCCTGGGATAAGCCATAATGGGAAAGAATATGAAAAAAAATGTATATATATGTATAACTGAATCATTTTGCTGTACAGCAGAAATTGACACAACATGGTCAATCAACTCTACTTCAATAAAATAAATTAAAACAAAAAAAAAAAACAAACAAAGTTTGAGTTAACTCAAATGCCCTGGACTTGAGTAAGCATTTCTGTTGTTCAGATAGAGAAATTCTGCAGGTTCCCATACCTCAGGCATAAGCCAAGCTGGAAGTACAGTCTCACCCCTCTGACCTCACTGATTTGATGCTTTTTACACTATACCCTCTTCTCAAAATAAATCACGATAAACGGAGTTTGTTTAAATTCAATACATTTAGTGCCTAGGCGGGGTTGGCGGAGGTAAGGTGATCTTTAATAATATGATTCTTTTTTTCTTATACATCTTTATTGGAGTATAATTGCTTCACAGTGCTGTGTTAGTTTCTGTTGTACAACGAAGTGAATCAGCCATATGCATAAATATATCCCCTCCCTCTTGAGACTCCCTTCCTCCCTCCCTATCCCACCCCTCTAGATCATTGCAAAGCACTGAGATAATCTCCCTGTGCTATGCAGCTGCTTCCCACTGGCTATCTATTTTACATATGTAAGTGCTACTCTCACTTCATCCCAGTTTACCCTTCCCCCTACCCCCACTCCCTGTGTCCTCAAGTCCATTTTCTATGTCTGTGTCTTTACTCCTGTCCTGCCCCTAGGTTCTTCAGAACTATCTTTTTTTTTAGATTTGTTGTGGAGCACAGGCTCCAGACGCACAGGCTCAGTAGTTGTGGTTCACGGGCCTAGTTCCTCCACGATATGTGGGATCTTCCCAGACCAGGGCTTGAACCCGTGTGCCCTGCATTGGCAGGCAGACTCTCAACCACTGAGCCACCAGGGAAGCCCTGTTGGAAGATTTTTAATTACAGTTTCAATTTCATTACTTGTGATTGGTCTGTTTATACTTTCTATTTCTTCTTGGCTCAATATTAGAAAATTGTACCTTTCCAAGAACTTGTCCATTTTTTCGTGGTTGTCCATTTTATTGGCATAGAGTTGTTTTTAGTAGTCTCTTTTAATCCTTTGTATTTCTGCAGTGTCAGTTGTGATTTCTCCTTTTTCATTTCTAATTTTATTGATTTGTGTCCTCTACCTTTTTTTCTTGGTGAGTCTGGCTAACAGTTTTTAAATTTTGTTTATCATCTCAAAGAGCCAACTTTTAGTTTTATTGATCTTTGCTATTGTTTTCTTCATTTCTATTTCATTTATTTCTGCTCTGATTTTTATGATCTCTTTCCTTCTACTGACTTTGGGTTTTCTTTGTTCTTCTTTCTCTAGTTGCTTTAGGCGTAAGGTTAGATTGTTTCAGATTTTTCTTGTTTCTTGAGGTGAGATTGAATTGCTATAAACTTCCCTCTTAGAACTGCTTTTGCTATATCCCATAGGTTTTGGGTCATCGTGTTTTCATTGCCATTTGTTTCTATGTATTTTTTAATTTCTTCTTTGATTTCTTCAGTGATCTCCTGGTTACTTAGTAGCACACTGCTTAACCTCCGTGTTTTTTTTTTCCCTGTAATTGATTTCCAATCTCATAGCATTGTGGTCAGAAAAGATGCTTGATACTATTTCAATTTTCTTAAATTTCCCAAGGCTTGATTTGTGACACAAGATGTGATCTATCCTGGAGAATGTTCCATGTGCACTTGAGAAGAAAATGTATTCTGCCACTTTTGTGTGGAATGTTCTATAAATATCAATTAAATCTATCTGGTCTATAGTGTCATTTAAAGCTTGTGTTTCCTTTTTTTATTTTCTGTTTGGATGATCTGTCCATTGGTGTAAGTGGGGTGTTAAAGTCCCCTACTATTATTGTATTATTTTCAATTTCCCCTTTCACAGTTGTCAGAATTTGCCTTATGTATTGAGGTGCTCCTATGTTAGTTGCATAAACATTTATAATTGTTATATCTTCTTCTTGGATTGATCCTTTGATTATTATGTAGTGTCATCCCTTATCTCGTCTAACAGTCTTTATTTTAAAGTCTATTTTATCTGATATGAGTATTGCTACTCCAGCTTTCTTTTGATTTCCATTTGCATGGAATATCATTTTCCATCCCCTCACTTTCTGTCTGTATGTGTCCCTAGGTCTGAAGTGGGTCTCTTGTAGACAGTATACATATGGGTCTTGTTTATGTATCCATTCAGCAAGACTGTGTCTTTTGTTTGGAGCATTTAATCCGTTTATATTCAAGATTATTATGGATATGTATGTTCCTATTACCATTTTCTTAATTGTTTTGGGTTTGTTATTGTAGGTCTTTTCCTTCTCTTGTGTTTCCTGCCTAGAGAAGTTCCTTTAGCATTTGTTGTAAAGCTGGTTTGGTGGTGCTGATTTCTCTTAACTTTTGCTTGTCTGTAAAGTTTTTAATTTCTCCATCAAATCTGAATGAGATCCTTGATGGGTAGAGTAATCTTAGTTGTAGGTTTTTCTCTTTCATCACCTGAGTATATCCTGCCACTCCCTTCTGGCCTGCAGAGTTTCTGCTAAAAAATCAGCTGAAAACCTTATGGAGATTCCTTTGTATGTTAATTTTTGCTTTTACCTTGCTGCTTTTATTTTTTTTTCTTTGTATTTAATTTTTCATAGTTTGATTAATATATGTCTTGGTGTGTTTCTCCTTGGGTTTATCCTGTTTAGGACTCTCTGCTCTTCCTAGACTTCGGTGACTACTTCCTTTCCCATGTTAGGGAAGTTTTCCACTATAATCTCTTCAAATATTTTCTCAGACCCTTTTTTTTAACCTCTTCTTCTTCTGGGACCCCATAATTCAAATGTTGGTGCATTTAGTGTCCCAGAGGTCTGTGAGACTGTCTTCAATTTTTTTCGTTCTTTTTCTTTATTCTGCTCCTCAGCAGTTATTTCCATGGTTCTGTCTTCCAGCTCACTTATTTGTTCTTCTGTGTCAGTTATTCTGTTATTGATTCCTTCTAGTGTATTTTTCATTTCAGTTGTTGTGTTGTTATCTCTGTTTGTTCTTTAGTTCTTCTAGATCTTTGTTAAGCATTTCTTGTATTTTCTCAATCCATGCCTCCATTCTATTTCCAAGAGTCTGGATCATATTTACTATCATTACTCTGAATTCCTTTTCAGGTAGATTTCCTGTTTCCTCTTCATTTATTTGGTCTTGTAGGTTTTTTGCTTTGCTCCTTTGTCTGTGACATATTTTTTTGCCATCGCTTTTTTTTTTTTTTTTTTTGATGAATGGGATTGTGTTCTTGTCTTACTGGTTGTTTGGCCTGAGGCTTCCAGCACTGGAGTTTGTAGGCTGTGGGGTAGAGCTGTGTTTTGGTGCAGAGATGAAGACCTCTGGGAGACCTCACTCTGATGAATATTCCCAGGGGTCTGAGGTTCTCTGTTAGTCCAGTGGTTCAGACTCAGAGCTCCCACCACAGGAGCTTCAGCCTGACCCCCAGCTTGTGAACCAAAATCCCACAAGCCATGCAGGTTGGCAAAAAAAAAGAAAAGAAAAGAAAGGAGAACATTAACAAAGATTAAAAATTAAGATTAGACTAGGAAACTAAGAGATATGTTAGAAAGAATATAAAAATATATATATAGATGAAACTACAACCCGAAGGTAAAACAGAACCACAATTACTAAAAAGAGGTGGAAAAAAAAAAGGTGGTAAAGGCCTTGGCTGTGGGGACAGCACTTAGGCAGAGCTTAGGCTGTGAGTGGGGCCTATGCTTAGGGCTGGAAAAACCCCTGGGGGGTTGGGGGGCGGTACTTAGGCTCAACATAACAAAAAGGGCCCGGGCATGCCTCTGGTCTCGGAGGGTGGGGGACCTGGCCTGGGAGCTCAGCAGCCTTTCTGGGCCCAAGTGGGTTGGGAAAATGCCCTCTGCTCCTCTCCTGCTCCTCTGGTCCTGGAGGGACCCTGCCTCCTGCCTCTCCTGTTCTCCCCCAACCTCCCTCCTATGCCCCTAGGACCCACACAGCCCAGAGGGGGACCCTGAGGGCGTAGGACCTGGTCTTAGAGTGGGGCAGGCTTTCCAAGCTGATTAGGCAGGGGAAACACTAGGCATGCTCGCTCTCTCCCTGATCAGAGCCCCTGAGGGTCCCTCCAAGCATGGGAACCCCTCCCCCTCTCCCCTCCCAGCCACCCCTCAGGTCCTTTCTGGCCTCCACTTCTCCACCTCCCTCAGTACCCCCATGTCCTACCCCATCACTTGGGGGTTCCTGTTGTCTCCTTGGGCATTGAGGTCCCCTACCAGCATCCGGCAGGCACCCTAGTTGTGGGGAGACATGAACTCTGCATCTTCCCACACCACCATCTTGACTCCACCCCCTAATAATATGATTCTAACACCAGTTCCAATATGTGGATTTTTTTCCCCCCTCACCAAGCAATTCTCCAACGCTGGCTGGGTGTCCTACAATCCAACTCAATTCTGGAAGCATCTACCCAGAGATGCATCGGGTATCACAGGTAAGGTCTCAGTCCCACAAGACTGCCCCCACTTCAGATGCCAATCTCAAGTCCAGGTTGTTACCTGTGCTTCTGACTGACTGGTTACAAATCAGAGGTTCCCATGACCCGCTCCTTGGGTTTGGTTAATTGCTAGAGCAGCTCATAGTACTTGGGAAACTAGTTTACTCACTAGATTGCCAGTTTATTACAAAGGATATTAAAGGACACCAAACAACAGCCAGATGAAGAGATACATGGGGCAAGATCCTGAACAAAGGAGTTTTATACCCATGGAGTTTGGGGCCCAGCACAGCAGCACGTGGATGAGTTCTGGTTCACCAACCTGGAAGCTCTCCACACCCCCACTTGAGTTTTTACAGGGGCTTCATTACATAGTCATGATTGATCAAATCATTGGCCATTGGTGGCTGAACTCAGTCTCCAGCCCTCTCTCCTTCTGGAGGTTGGGGAGGAGCAGGGACTGAAAGTTTCAATCCTCTAATACGGGGTTGGTTCCCAAGGCAACAAGTCCCCCTCTTCAGATGTCCTCCAAATGCAACTTCATTAACATAATAAAAGACACATTTATTGCCCTCCTCACAGGAAAAATTGCAAGGGTTTTAGGAGTTCTGTGAAAGGAATGGACAAAACCAAAATATATATTTATTATAAATCACAATATATCACAAATGATCCAACCACAGTTGACCCTTGAACAGCACGGGTTTGAACTACATGGCTTCACTTATACAAGGATTCTTTTCACTAAATACAGTATACAATCCTTGGCTGGTTGAATTTGTGGGTGTGGAACCATGTTTACTGAGGGCCGACTGTAAAGTTATATGCAGACTTTCAACTGTTCGGGGATTGGCAGCCCAACCCCTGCGTTGCTCAAGGTCAACTGTAGTACATTATACTTGTAGAAAATTTAGAAAATAGAGGAGATTGAGTGGCATGCAGGAAGCAGTGCTGCAGTGTTCAGGTGAATCTTCCTTTCTCCCAGCTTTAGTGTCCCCTTTCATCCTCCGAGATGTCCATCCCAAGTCTGGCCCTAGTTCTCACATCTCACCATCACTGCATGAAATTATCAGGGCAGAGCATGCTAAGGACAGCCCAGGAGTGTACTCCACAGGAGAAGAAAATCAACACTGACTCTCCTAGAATACTCACAGAGGTGACCTCTATTAACCTAAATTTTACCCAGTAAAGCTGATATTACATGCATTTCACAGAGAGTGGAAACTAAGCTCAAAGAAGGTAAGTAACTTGCTTCAGTGACTCTATAAACACAGAACCTTTGGTCACAGAGTCTAAGGTGGCCTGAGATCAACCTGAGGCAGGAGATAGATGGGCTCCAGGTTAGGCATTTACAAACTCATGTTTGCACTTTGAAATAGAAATAACAACAAAACAGGGTAAATAACCAGGCTTTGTTTCCTGAGGGCACTTTGAGATAACAGTCACAGCAGGAACAGAGAGGGGCTAAACCCTCTTGGAGTAAAGGATCAAGAGGTCACATAGAGAGACACTGCACATGTGCAGAAAGTCTCCATGGCGGTCAAAAAGGAGGGGGCACCACCCCAGAATAGGTGATGCCAAGCACCCCCAGGCCTCTGGGCTGGAATCCATCTTGGAAAAAAGTTGCCCACGCATGTTGTGTAGGGTCCTAAGGCAGGTCGCCTGCAGAAAAAGAAAACAGATAATTGGCCAAAGGTAAACAAAGACCCGGAGAATAGCCCTATATAAATGACTCAACTGCCTCTTTACTGTGCTCCTCCTTATTAGGCAGGATGCCCCCACCCTTTCTCTCTCCGGGTTTGTATTTCTGCCTTGCTTCTATCTTAGTTTCTCTGTGTGCTCTCCCGCTTGTTGTGCTGTGTCTCTAATAATAAACTTTGTACCTGTTTTTACAGTTTTTGCCTCCTGAGAAATTCATTTTTCAACAGGGGCAAGGGCCAGGGGAATTTTACTTCTAACCTCTAGCCCTTGGTGGACTAGCAGCTAGGATTCCTGGTTTTTATTCAGGCTAACCTGGTTCAATTCCTGAGCAGGGAACTAAGATCTCACTTCAAGCCACCGCTCGATGCTGTCTTTCCAAGATCAAACCCTCCTTGGCTGGCTCGGTTGGGGAATAGTCAGTGAGACCAACAATGTCCATTTCTGCAGTTTAGGATAATGGTGTTGGGACAGAGATCCATTGTCTGAGCCTCTTTAAAAACACTGGCAGGAGTTACTGGAGAACTACCAAGTTCTAAGCCTCCTGGACAGACTTCAGCCAAGTTCAGAGTCCTGGGGTCTTGAAAGTCTGGACTCAAGGCTGCAGATAGCTTTCCCCTGCATGGAGATATGGCTGCCCTCACAACATCAACTCAGATGACTATACAAAGTGGGTTTTATTGCTATTTCAACATGGTCAGCACAAGGTGGGGAGGGTGTGAGGAGGTTAGAGCCCTAACAGAGCTCTGTGATCATATCTGATCAAGCGAGAGTTTCCAAACATTGGATCCCCAACATTTTTGCTCCTTAATACACCAATCAGGGAAAAGATTTCAAGTGAGAACCCATGAAGATCAAGGAACTTTGTTCCTCTGAGTAAAACTGACTCATGATTTGATAAGAAGCATGATTTGGTAAGTGATCATCATTTAAATCAGAAACTAAAAGTCATAGATTTAAAAAATTTAACACAAGAAAACTGAGGACCAAAGATGTAAAAGGGCCAAGGCTACATGGCTGGTAAGGGGCTGAGAAGAATTAGAATCTGGATCTAATTCATATGTTTCCCATTCTGTGAGCATATCTTTGCAATGTTTATACCTAATTGGTAGCCATCTCTTTTCTATCAGTATTATACCCCTAGGAGATCTCTTTCATTCCCATGGCTATGGCAAGTATCCATATGACACAACTCTAAAATTCTTATTTCCAATTCTGATATCACTGAAATTTTGATAGCACGTCAAGAGTATACATCCAATAGCTGATCTGACATCTCCATTTGGATACCTAACAGGCATCTTAATTTTCCCAAAACAAAACTTTTCATCCACAACTCTACCCAAATTTGTTCCACCTTTTTAGTCCTCTCCAGGTAGATAAAAATACCACCTTTCCCTTAGTTAGTCTATCCAAACACTTAACTTACCTCGAATTCTCATTTTTCCTCATACCCATGTCCAATCATCTATTAGCGTGTCCCACTTGCCATAATTCCAGAAGGTGTCCCAGATCAATCCACTTCTCATCACTATTGCCTCCATCCTCTCTCGCTTAGATTTCTCCTAGTCAGTCTCCTGGCTTCTACTCTTGTCCCCTCCAATCCATTTCCTAACACCCAGAATGATCTCTGAACACACATGTCAGTTCACGTCCCCACACTGATTCAAAGCATCCAAAGATACCCCAGGTTTTTGAACAAATCCAATGACTAAGCACAGCCTAGGAGGCCCCACTAACCCAGCCCCTGACTGCTATTTGACTTCATCTCCTATTACTCCTTTTTACTGCATCTTGAACATGCCAACCTAGTTCCAGATGAGGCCTTTGCTTGTGCCCTTCCCTCACTCAGGACTCTTCCCCAGATCTCCTTATTCCCTCTCCATCACTCAGATCTGATCATGTGGATCCCCCTCAGGAAGGCCTCCCCTGCCTGTTCTCCAACACATCTCTCTACTTTATCTGCTTGGTAACAGCAGTATATTTTTTTATCTTTTCACTTGCTTAGGGTCTCTTTCCAGCACCATGCTCCTCCCCACAATGTTAACTCTTTAAGTTCATGAGCCCTGTATCATCATTGAGAACAGGCCCTCTTCCTTCAAAAGGCTTTGCGGGTCAAAGAGTCTCTGTTGCAACTACTCAGATCTGCCACAGTAGCGTAAAAGCAGCCAGAGATTATATGTTAACAGACAAGCATGGCTGTGTTCCAGTAAAACTTCATTTACAAAAACTGGTGGTGGACTGGATTCGCCCAAGGACCATAGTGTGCCGACTTCTTAAGTAGATGAGCACTTGGCATGTAGATGATGCTCAGTCAATATTTATCAGATACATAAATGAATGAGAGATCTAAACAGAACACTCTCTTGGAGGAAACGCTAAACAAAGAGAAAATGACACTAAGCAGGATGATTCTGTATACATCTGGCAATAGCATATTAGGTACTATTTTTTTTTAAATTTTATTGAAGTATAGTTGATTTACACTGTTGTGTTAGTTTCAGGTGTACAGCACAGTGATTTAGTTATACATATATGTTCTTTTTCAGATTTTTTTTCCCTTATAGGTTATTATAAAATATTGAGTGGGGGCTTCCCTGGTGGTGCAGTGGTTGAGGGTCCACCTGCCAATGCAGGGGACATGGGTTTGTGCCCCGGTCCGGGAGGATCCCACATGCCGTGGAGCGGCTGGTCCTGTGAGCCATGGCCGCTGGGCCTGTGCGTCCTGAGCCTCTCTGCGGCGGGAGAGGCCACAACAGTGGGAGGCCCGCGTACCACAAAATATATATATATAAACATATTGAGTGTATCTCCCTGTGTTATATATTAGGTCCTTATTGATTATCTCTTTTACATATAGTAGTGTGTATATGTCAATCCCAAACTTCTAATTCCCCCCTGCTTCCCCTTTGGTAAACATAAATTTGTTTTCTATGCTTATGGGTCTATTTCTGTTTTGTATATACGTTCATTTGTACTTTTTTTTTTCTTTTAGATTCCACATACAGTAAGTCTTCTACATACGAATGAGTTCAGTTCCAAGAGCACCTTCATATGTCCAATTTGTTCATAACTCCAAGAAAATTAGCTTAGGTACCCAACTAACAGAATCGGCTATATAGTACTGTACTGTAATAGGTTTATAATACTTTTCACACAAATAATACATTAAAAAACACAAAAAATGAAGAAAACATTTTAAATCTTACAGTACAGTACTTTGAAAAGTACAGTAGTACAGTACAACAGCTGGCATACAGGGGCTGACATTGAGTGAAGAGGCAAGAATAGTTACTGACTGGAGGAGGGAGAAGAGGTGGGAGGTGGTAGAGCTGAAGGGTCATCAGCAATAGGAGACAGAGGGCAAGGTGCAATTTCACTCACACCTGTTGTTGATGGAACACACCTTTACATCTTTGAAAGTTTGCAACTTGAAGGTTTGTATGTGGAGGACTTACTTTATAAGCCATACCATGTGATATTTGTCTTTGTCTGGCCTACTTCACTTAGTATGATAATCTCTAGGTCCATCCATGTTACTGCAAATAGCATTATTTCATTTTCTTATGGCTAATATTCCACTGTATATATGTACCATATCTTCCTTATCCATTCATCTGTTGATGGACAGTTAGGTTGCTTTCATGTCTTGGCTATTGTAAATAGTGCTGCAATGAACACTGGGGTGCATGTCTCTTTTTGAATTATAGTTTTGTCCCAGGAGTGGGATTGTTGAATAATATGGTAGCTCTATGTTTAGTTTTTTGAGGAACCTTCACACTGTTCTCCATAGTGGCTGCACCAATTTACATTCCTACCAACAGTGCAGGAGTGTTCCCTTTTCTCCACACCCTCTCTAGCATTTATTATTTGTAGACTTTTTGATGACGGCCATTCTGACCGGAGTGAGATGATATTTCATTGTAGTTTTGATTTGCATTTCTCTAATAATTAACAATGTTGAGCATACAATAGCATATTATTTACAGAGCCTTATTGTCTCATGTACTTAACACTAAAATTTAATATTTCTGGCCCTCTGAGACTTAGCAAAGAGCTGAGAATATACTTTGTATTAAGATCAGACTGATCAGCTGGACCGTAAAATCTTGGGAAACACTTAAGACTCAACCTATGGACCCCATCTCTTTTTAGACCAGACAGGGCCTGAATATAGAAGGAAGTGGTGTCCCATTAGCAATGATAAAGTGACCACAGTTTCTAAAAGGAGGTTTTTAGTGAATTACTCACCATCAAAATTTTCCTTTGATTCTGCTACACCCTGAACTGCATTTTAAGCATTTTCTACTTCAATTTTTTCCTCAGCTATCCTTTATAATGGATTAATGTATTGTGGGGAAGTACCTGCCAAAGACAGAATTACTCAGTTACTGAAAACAATTGGAGACTTGATTTTGAGGGAAAAGCATCTTCTGGTTGGAAGAATAATAGATTCCCACAGCCCCGGATGCTGAGGAAGATCAGGTCTGCCCCTAGAAGGGGAACTGACCATCTTTGCCCATTTAAGATTAACAGAACAATGTAAGAGCTCCTGAGGTTCCCCTCTGTAATCCCAGATAAAGAATCAGCAAACGACTGGTGCCAGAAGAACTCTTTCAGCCCCTGAGGCTCCACTCAATGGAAAGTATTTCAGAATCCATTTTCAAAATCAATGGTGCACACACTGACTAGATTTTATTGAAATCATACTGAGACTCTGACCTCCAGGCCCAAGAAAGTTGAGAAGGCATTTATAAGCACCTCACCACCTTTTCTAAAAATACCTGTTTCAAGAAGGGCACTTTGAGTTGTAAGCAAATGATCTCTAAATAAAAACCTCTGGGGTGAGTTCCCTGGCAGTCCAGTGATTAGGACTTGGTGCTTTCACTGCTGTGGCCTGGGGTTCAACCCCTGTGGGGAACTAAGATCCCACATACTGCATGGTGGTACCAAAAATCAAACAAAACAAACAAAAAATGCTCTGGGGCTGGATCTTGAGATTATCATACTAAGAAAGAGAAAGACAAATACCATATGATACCACTTATATGTGGAACCTAAAGTATGACACAAATGAACTTATCTACAAAATAGAAACAGACTCACAGGCATAGAGAACAAACTTGTGGTTGCCAAGGGGGAGGGGAGGGGTGGGGGTGGGATAGATAGGGAGTTTGGGGTTAGCAGATGCAAACTAGTATATATAGGATAGATAAACAACAAGGTCCTATTGTGTAGCACAGGGAACTATATTTAACATCCTGTGATAAAACGTAATGGAAAAGAATATATATATACATATATATATACATATATATATGTATATATATATATATAAAATTGAGTCGCTTTGCTGTACAGCCTAAATTAACACAACACTGTAAATCAACTATACTTCAATAAAATAAATTTTAAAAACACAAAACCCAATCTCTGGGGCACAGTGTGTTCAGAGAGGGGAGCAGGAACTTTCAGATCCTCTAAGCGGGAAAGAAGACAAAATGGGAATAGATGGAGAAGTATCATTCTCTAATAGTTTTTATTTTTATTTTTTCCTCTGAGCCATGGAAGATATTTAAGTTAACAAAAATTTTATAAACTAAAGAAATTAACTTAATAAACTAAGGGCAACATTCCCTACTGCCCTTTGAATTCTGATATCTGAAAGAATGGACTGTGAATCAGGAAATGAGGAAAAATGTAACTTTTACAAAGCTCTAGTACTGCAAAAATTCTAAACTTAGATAAAACCTTTTTGCAGTACCTTTGTAAAAAGTTCAGTGTGCCTTTGCTGGAAAGTTGCTGATGAACGCAATCTACTGGGAATTTCCCAAACTGTTGTGAAAATATTTCAATGCACTTTCAGGACTCATTTTGCACAAGACCCTCTTGGCATATAAAAGAAAACTCCTGGGAACCCAGACGGCCTTCTGGGTTCATTTGGAAATTTTGTCTTGGACCTTTGCCTATGCTGTGGTATAGAGTTAGGGGTTAATTTCCAGGGGGGGAGATGCAAAATGAGCCCTTAGGAAATAAAGGCCCCAGAACATCTCTATAAGAGGGCTAGGGCTTAGGGCTAGAATCTAACGGGGAGGGGAAACTGGCCAAGCAGCCCACCCCTGCCTCTCACTGCCTTCAGTTGTCTAGAAAGAAAGATTCAGTCCTCTGAATATCAGACTGTCCTTGAAATTCTTTTCTTCTCTGTTGACAATACAGTATCAGAATATGAAGTCTGAATTAGGTCCTCCACTTGCCAATGACTATCACTGTCTGGCTAATAAAATAATACACACGTGTGTATGGGAAACCACAAATGGCTGAACTCTCAAATTCTTAATCAATGACATTCTGTTTGGATCTGCTGACTAAACATGCCACAGTCCTGTGAAGTAAACAAAATTCCATCTCTGGGTTTCCAGAGCAAGAGCATCTTCTGTCTCTGTGGTACCTAAGAGTTTGCACTATCACTTCTGTTTTTCTCATGAAACCTTTATAATGTGATTGATCCCTGGGGTGTTCTTCTGTAGTAAGTAGAAAATTTGGATCCAATAAAAAAGTTTTCATATAAAAGGGCAGCAATAGAGTCACCCTAGCAAGGACAGTAGATGGTGGAGGATGAGTTTCAATAAGAATAATGGTACAGTAATACAGTAGAAGGAACTTGGATTTGAATTCCTTGTTTACCAGCTGGATGACTTGGATTAAATCTCAACCTCAATCTCGGCTTTGCTATAAAATGGGGCTATACTGCTTCATAAAACTGCAATGAGAATTAAAATGAGATCATGATTTCTAAGTCACCTGACATATATTATCAAATGTTTTTTCTTTCTTATTTTCCTTTTTATAGGGCCTTTGTAGATTGTAGATGTGAGAGCTCTTTCCAGGATGTCTCATCAGAATTCAGAGCAGCTACCTTTCCTTTTCATTCCAAGAAGATCTGCAGTGGATTCTTGCAGAGTCAGCTCATAAAGCATGCATGAACTCTCTCCAAATGGCTGTTTTTAACCAAGAAATAAACTGCTTCATGATAGGTGCCCATAAATTAAAAGGGAAGCTTTCTAACATTTTTGCATGTGTCAAAGGTAAATATCTGCATTTCTCTAGGGAATTGCTGAAGAAATATTTAGAGAAAAACTCACCTATGCAGTTAAGTCAAAAATCCCCAAATGCCCCCATAACTCAATCAATTTATATGAAACTGACAAAAGTTTAAAAGAAAGATTTTTGTCCTACCACACCATTCCTTTCCTTGATTCATGAATTGCAGCCCCAAAGAAATTTATCTCAAACCAGCAAATACACAAAAAGTGCTGTTGTCATACAGATTGGTAGTTTGGTTAGATAAACTTTTGCCAGTAATCTTAGCTTTTAATATCAAAATGTTGAAATTACAATAGCAATGAAATACCTTCCATTGTTCCTTCACTTATTAATTTGTAAAATACTTCTCAAATACCTAACGTGAGCCAGGCAATGTTCCAGATGCTGGGGATGAAACACTAAGTTATACAAAGGTCTCATATCCCTTGGTATTTTCCTCCCACCCAACACAAATCTGGTATTTGGTAGATGTCCTATAAAATGCCTGTGTTAAATGATAAGGCTGATTATCTTGACCTGGCTTTTTACCTGGTGCTAGAAAGAGTAACAAAAATAATGTTGGAATGGGTGAAACAATGATAGTGAATAGAAAAATTATAAATGGACTTGGAATTGTATATTTATGGGTTCAAATCCTACACTAACAGCTGAAAGATCTTGGGAAAAATGCTCAACTTCTCTGAGCCTAGATGTTCTCATTTGTAAACTAGGAATAATATCCATTTCACTGGGGAGACATGAAATTTACAAGCAATAGTAAATTGGAAATGCCTTGTGATAGTACATGCTCAATACATATTCACTCTCTTCTCCTTCCCCAACTCCACTTGAAAGTCAATACCATGGTATTTGTATCAAAGCATCATAATCTGAAAATTTTGTAGAGCAAAGCTGATTTACAAATTTAGTACTCAAGGCCCACACCCACGTAAAGTAACTGATTATGGTCCCATAACATTTGCTTATTGCTGCTTTGAAGAGAATCAGGTGTTCATTCTATTACTAACTTACCTGATGATCTTTGGGAAATCCCTTGACCATCCGTGGGCCTCTGTGAAATGAAAGACTGAAGTAGATGTTCCCCCTACTCTGTCATATTCTGACCAATTACCCTGGTGAAAGTTCTGAGGGAGTGACCTTGCCTCCCAAGGCATGTTTGGCCAAAGCCTTGGAGCTGAGATGTTTGGGTGATGAGATCCAAATTAATCAAAAAGACAAGTGAAACCCTTGTTCATTAGCCTTGGCCAACAAAGAACCTCACTCCTTTTTCTCCAATCCCATTATTCCAGGAACTAAAATGCCAGAAGTGTTATCTCATCTTCATTAGAACTTTAGTATTTTTGAAAGCAACTGATATCACAGGGAAAACTCTAGAACTAGAGTTAATGAAGTCATATGTATGCACTTCTCTGCTTTTGGGTTGTTTTTTCTTGTCACACAGTAATGTTATAACACTTTATTTCTAAAAATATCTTTGAGATGAAAAGAAATCTATAAAAGTACTAGTATTTGAAACACTTGAAAAAATGTAAGGAAGATGCTTAAAGATTTCTATTGTGGTATTCGCTACCTCCACGCCTTCCTCACCCGAGTTTGATATTTTTATTGGCTTTTAAAATCTCTCTGCTTGTTCTTTTTTGTTTTTACAATTAGGCATGATAAAAATTAAAACTCCAGCAGGAAATCCCTCTGACACAAGAGAATTACAACTGCTGTGAGAGACTTAGGCTGAAAAAGGAACGTATGCATCTCCTCCAAAGGTGTATCTTTCAGGGAAATGGTTTTTCAACGCAGGCTTTGAAATGAGCAGAGATTATTTCTTTCTTTTTTCTTTTTTTTGTGGTACGCGGGGCTCTCACTGTTGTGGCCTCTCCCGTTGCGGAGCACAGGCTCCGGACGTGCAGGCTCAGCGGCCATGGCTCACGGGGCCAGCTGCTCCGCGGCATGTGGGATCTTCCCAGACCGGGGCACGAACCCGTGTCTCCTGCATTGGCTGGTGGACTCTCAACCACTGTGCCACCAGGGAAGCCCAGAGATTATTTCTTAAAAGGTCAGATGCTTTATCCCAACAGAATGTTTTCCCATGTCTTTCAGAGGAGACCAGTTACTTATAAATATGTCAACAAAAGTGCTCCTTCCCTCAGACCCAGGCAAAATGAAGAATTTCTTTTTAGCCTTATTTACCCTGTGCTTTAGCCGGTTTCACTGTTTACACCCTTAACCTGAAGTTTTAAGGACTCTGAATGCTGAGAAAATAGAGCTAAGACCTAAGAACCAGGTAATGGTGACACAGGGTGCAATTTCAGAGAGCTCATGGCAGCTACAGATCATAACATGTTGAATAGATTGAATTACATGTACCAAAGGTACTAAATCCTACACATTACACGTGTTTCCCATGGATCTATGGAGCAGACAAAGGAGCAGTTGCTGTTACCCTCAACGTTGGACCCTTAGTATCATCTCTGCTCTTTCCTGGCCAAGGGCACCCATAATTACCTCCATAAACTGAACTGGCAACCCAATCACCCTCCACACACCCCCGCTGTAGAAAATTGTATTGGCAATTAATTTGTCAGGAAAATGCAAGGGAATGTGAACACTGGTAATTTTATACCATAGATATTCAAATTAAACCTCGAGCCTGAGTGTTTTTAGTGTCAAATTGTAGAATAGTTACAGAGGGATAGAGAAACACAAGCTTCTTCCTGTTATCTCCCGAGGAGGGGCAGAAAAGGAGGTTCCAAGTGGATGTAATTACCTTGGCTCCATCTGTAGGCTTGACTTGGGAACATTAAGACAAAAACACACTAATTATGGGTGATGCTTCTGTGTTCCTCTCCAAATGAAAGGAGATGGGGTAGTTGTTTGTTCTGTATCATTCCTCGAGTGGCGAGAATCTTTTTAATGAAGAACAATAGTGTCAGATACGTGTAACTTACAGGAGCCCACTTCAATTCTGCTCCTTATTTTCCCAGGATTACTGTGGTTTATAGACTTGTGGTCAACTGACACGCACAAAATAAGCACAGGAAAATACAGCATCAGTATAGCACCAAGTGGAAAGTCCCTTAAACTATCTCCTGTAGAGAAGGACAGCTTCTGGGTCATTCAAGCTGAATCTACGGGAAAAGCATAAATCCTCAGATTCTCCTGTGGCTATATCCTAAAGAGTCACTTCATTAATTCTTATGAAGAGAGAAAGAAAACCAATGTTAATTGTCCATTTCAGGCCAAGAAGTGTACATACATTACATAGTTCAATCTTTACATTAAACGCATTAGGAATATGTTAACTATCATTATTTTACAGATGAGGAAACTAAGGCTTATGGGTAAAGTCTCTACATAACTAAGGCAGTGTGTGTCCTTTGTGGAGTTCAAACTCAAGTACCCCGGTCTTTTCCATATCCCAAATGATGCGAGCTTCTGTGTCAAGGAACACAGAATGGGGAACATATGGGTTAGCTTGATGGAATTCTTTCACAGGGTTTCCTAATCTGTTGTGCGTAGATTAAATAAACAGTATCTTCATGCACCCCAATTTTCATAGGAGCACTACTCACAGTAGCCAAGACATGGAAGCAACCTAAATAACCATCTACAGATGAAATGGATAAAGAAGATCTGGTGTGTGTGTATATATATATATATATATATATATATATATATGAAATGTATATATATATATGGTGGAATATTACTCAGCCATAAAAAATGAAATAATGCCATTTGCAGAAATATGGGCAAAGCTAGAGATGATCATACTAAGTGAAGTAAAGCAGACAGAAAAAGACAAATACCATATGATATCACTTATATGTGGAAGCTGAAGTATGACACAAATGAACATGTCCACAAAAGAGACAGATTCACAGACATAGAGAACAGACACGTGGTTGCCAAGGGGGAGGGGAGTGGGGAGAGATGGACTGTGAGTTTGGGATTAGCAAATGCAAACTACTATATACAGAATGGATAAACAACAGGGTCCTACTGTATAGCACAGGGAACTATATTCAATATCCTGTGATAAACCATAATGGAAAATAATATGAAAAAGTATATATATGTATATATATATATATATATATATATGTATAACTGAATCACGTTGCTGTACAGAAGAAATTATCACAACACAATAAAGCAACTATACTTCAATAAAATAAAAAATAAATAAACCATATCTTTCACACATATATGCAACTGATACTTTTTTTTAGAAGATAAACTCTAAAAAATATTTTATTTCTTGGATGTGTGAAATAAATTAAAGAGGCAGAAGAATAAATACTGGCTCTCAAATTTCTTTGTTAGTGATACACAGAATACAAAAGGAATAGTTTGACAAGTTACAATCAGTTCAGTTTGGGATACATTGTTTGAGTATGAGTCTGAAACTCCAAGAAGAGTCCCAGATATAGAATTAAGTTGACTTTTTTCATACAAAATTATCTAGCACAATATATTGATTAATCAATATAATGCCAATTTATAATAACATCAAGTTCTCATTATATGTGGGTCATTTCTTGAGCACTCTGAACTGTTACATTGAAATACAGTACTTGCACACTCCCATGACAACATTACACTAGTTTTATTTTTAAAGTCTTGTTATTGCATAAATAAGTCTCCACACCTTATCACTACTACATCTTCTTCTTCCTCTTCAAAATTGTCTTGGCTGTTTTGGTTCTTTTTTTTTATATATATACAGCAGGTTCTTATTAGTCATCAATTTTATATACATCAGTGTATACATGTCAATCCCAATCGCCCAATTCATCGCACCACCACCACCACCACCCCTGGCTTTTCCCCTTTGGTGTCAATACGTTTGTTCTCTACATCTGTGTCTCAATTTCTGCCCTGCAAACTGGTTCATCTGTACCATTTTTCTAGGTTCCACATATATGCGTTAATATACAATATTTGTTTTTCTCTTTCTGACTTACTTCACTCTGTATGACAGTTTCTAGATCCATCCATGTCTCAATAAATGACCCAATTTTGTTCCTTTTTATGGCTGAGTAATATTCCATTGTATATATGCACCACAACTTCTTTATCCATTCATCTGTCGATGGGCATGTAGGTTGCTTCCATGACCTGGCTATTGTAAATAGTACTGCAATGAACATTGGGATGCATGTGTCTTTTTGAATTATGGTTTTCTCTGGGTACATACCCAGTAGTGGGATTGCTGGATCATATGGTAATTCAATTTTTAGTTTTCTAACGAACCTCCATACTGTTCTCCATAGTGGCTGTATCAATTTACATTCCAACCAACAATGCAAGAGGGTTCCCTTTTATCCACACCCTCTCCAGCATTTGTTGTTTGTAGATTTTCTGAGGAGGCCCATTCTAACTGGTATGAGGTGATACCTCATTGTAGTTTTGATTTGCATTTTTGTAATAATCAGTGATTTTGAGCAGATTTTCATGTGCTTCTTGGCCATCTGTATGTCTTCTTTGGAGAGATGTCTATTTAGGTCTTCTGCCCATTTTTGGATTGGGTTGTTTGTTTTTTTAATATTGAGCTGCATGAGCTGTTTATATATTTTAGAGATTAATCCTTTGCCCATTGATTCATTTGCAAATATTTTCTCTCCTTCTGATGGTTGTCTTTTCGTCTTGTTTATGGTTTCCTTTGCTGTGCAAAAGCCTTTAAGTTTCATTAGGTCCCATTTGTTTATTTTTGTTTTTATTTCCATTACTCTATGAGGTGGATCAAAAAAGATCTTGCTGTGATTTGTGTCAAAGTGTGTTCTTCCTATGTTTTCCTCTAAGAGTTTTATAGTGTCTGGTCTTACATTTAGGTCTCTAATCCATTTTGAGTTTATTTTTGTGTATGGTGTTAGGGAGTGTTCTAATTTTATTCTTTCACATGTACCTGTCCAGTTTTCCCAGCACCACTTATTGAAGAGGCTGTCTTTCCTTCATTGTATATCCTTGCCTCCTTTGTCATAGATTAGTTGATCATAGGTGTGTGGGTTTAGCTCTGGGCTTTCTATCTTGTTCCATTGATCTATGTTTCAATTTCTGTGCAAGCACCATATTGTTTTGATTACTGTAGCTTTGTAGTATAGTCTGAAGTCAGGGAGCCTGATTCCTCCAGCTCCATTTTTTTTTCCCTCAAGACCACTTTGGCTATTCGGGGTCTTTTGTGTCTCCATACAAATTTTAAGATTTTTTTGTTCTAGTCCGTAAAACATGCCATTGGATGTGCATAGATGCAGGTGTTGAAATATAAATGCCATTAAAAATGTTAATGAGCTCATAGCATCTTCTTATTATTGCATATGTTTTCCATCAGTAGATACTAAAAGTACGATATTATCACATGGATATATGAGTATTTTTGTCATTCAGGGTTTTCATATTTAAGAACTACTCTGTTCTCCATATAGCTTCTGGAATTTATTCTTCAAGATATGATGCAAACTGGGCACCATAGACTTAAATGATGGTACCATGTGGCTCATTGACATGAAAAATGGGAAACATCAATATCCGGTTTTAAACTCAGGAAAGAACTCCTTCACTATAAAATAGACAACTTTTTAGCAAACTGTGATCTAAGGACTATCTGGGACTTGATAAAAACCATATTCCTCAGACCTGTTAAGCCAGACTCTGGAGATGGGGCCCAAGAAATTACATTGTGTGCAAACTCCCTATGAAATTCTGTTAACCATAAAGTCTGAGAACCACTAGTAAAAACTGATATCATGAAATAAATTCTGTTCCAGCTGTACAATACTGCATCTAAATGAGATGCAAAGGATTAACATTAAAGAACAGAGGATGTAAGGCCTTGTATGTGGTGGTTCTTGTCCCTGGAGAACATACACAATAGGCTTTACTAAGGCAAAGAAAAAGCCTTCAGTGTTCAAGTCAGCAGCACAGAATTGTTAAATATCATCAGCCAAAGGAATTTTCCCCCTATTTGGAGATGTGAGGATACTTTGCCAAACCAGATTTAGAATCTTTTTTTTAAATTCTCTATTGCTCCTACTTAATATAGCACAAATCAAATGTTATTCACTTATATTGATATATATAGCCTCTGTCTTTACTGTTGCTGTTCATTTCATTTATTTTCACATTCAGACATTCTTTCCTTGATGTATGCCAAAGACTGGGAATGTGAGTTTATCTTGGTGAGTCAGCTGAGACCCTTGTTGTCATGAGCAACTAACCAGCTTTAGGAGCTGTTAGGAAAATGGAAATTCCAGCGTGATGAGAGAGGCAGAACCTTGAACTCTCACAGTCTGGGATGGCAAGAAGATTCTATCTTGAAAGCCAACTTCAGTTAATTGGTAGTGGTCTCCTGGGCACTGTGTTGCGAGAGATTCTGAGACCACACTCTGGCTCAAGAGGAAAGGATAGTGCAATTGATTTGGGGCAATGTGGCAGCCATGCCAGGCACTTGCCATTCTTGCTCTTAATGATTCAGTATTTCCACTGGAAATGCCTGCCACGTTTACAATACCCAAAGTCAGAGAATTCTGGAAACTTCTCCTCTTTCAAATTTGCATTTAATGTGAGAGAAGCAGTATTCAGAAAGGATGAATTTCCTGAAGCTAAATATCTACTTGAGACAGGACCAAAGTTAGACCTCAGTTTTCTTTTCTGCCCATCCAATTCTCTTTATTACCCTCAGTGATGTTTCACAATGAAACATCTTTAATCTTAGCCATATCTGTTACATAGCTTCTAGAAAGAAAGCTGAGAAAATCTCCACTATGTCAGGTCAGTGGGCAGTTGTCCCAAGCAGTGGGTGTTGGCCTTTTTTCACCAATATCAAATTGGCCTACAAACCACAAAGAAATAATCAGGAATAGTCCAACCCTAGAAGAACAAAACCAGATAATGACTGGTTCTACTCTCCTAAGCAGGAATACATTCCCAGGAGAATTGGGGACAAGGGAATTCACAGGGATGAAGTTGGCTCCTGAAACAGGACAGAACGGACCACATGCTTCATTTTGTGACGTGTTCTCCTCCCTGGAGCCCACTGGGTGGAGGCATGGAGTCTACCCTTGTAGGGGCTAGATTCTCCTTCCTGAATGCACTCTAAAATGCATCATGAGAGTCAATAATCAGAGGGCTGAGTTCCTCCTGATGGACTCACACAGAGAGATGCTCACAGCTTTATGGATCTCTCACAGTTAAATGTGACTCCACAGTCCCAAGGATTGGGCCTAAAAGGAAAATTAGCATCACAAGCATTTGGACACCTTCCTTCTCTTGGAACCATTAAATAGTTCCCTTTCATTTCTTTGTATTTTCCTTTTGATGGTTTTATTTATTTTTTTAAATTGAAGTATAGGTGATTTACAATGTTATGTTAGTTTCAGGTGTACAGTGAAGGGATTCAGTTACATGTATGTGTGTATCTATCTATCTATCATCTATCTATATTCTTTTTCAGATTTTTTTTCCATTATAGGTTATTACAAAATATTGAGTAGAGTTCCCTGTGCTATACAGTAGGTCCTTCTTTGTTATCTATTTTATATATAGTTGTGTGTGTGTGTTAATCCCAAACTCCTAATTTATCCCTACCCCCCCTTTCCCCTTTGGTAATTGTAAGTCTGTTTTCTATGTCTGTAAGTCTATTTCCGTTTTATATGTAAGTTCATTTGTATCATTATATTTCCACATATAAGTGATATCATACAATATTTGTCTTTCTTAGTATGATAATCTCTAGGTCCATCCATGTTGCTGCAAATGGCATTCTTTCCTATTGATGGTTTTAAAAAGACTTCTCTTAAAAACAATTCTGCATAGACTGTTCCAACATCTCCAGGGCCATGTTCCACTGGTACCTATACTGATGTTCCATATAAGGACTCTTAATCAGACTTGTGATAGAACACCTGTTGTCTACAGATGAATTATAGGAAGTGAGGGAATGAGACAAGTGTGCCAGGATGAAGGCAGGGCTAGGCAGGGTCCATGCTGTGCTACCCTGTGACACATGGTAACAGGAAATCATCCTAAGGAAATATGTGTCATTCTCCAAGCGTGAGGCTTTTCCTATTTATTACATCTTCTTTATACCTGGCCAAGTACAATTAATTACCAGTATAAGAGGAAGAGGAGACAGACAGGAAACCACAACTAGAAGCTCCTGCTAGACCCCACTGACAGCCCAGATCCTGGCTTGTTTGAGAGCCTGTGCAAACTAGAAAAAAGGCACCCCCTTGCTCAAAATGCTTTACTGCCATCTGCTGGAATGTTGTCAAAATAACTGTTTATATCTAGGGTGAATGAATGTTGCCCCCTGGAGGTGTGCCCTGCCACTGCACAACCCAAACAACTGAAGTGAGGTGGACTTTGGAGGAAATCTAGTCTGGTAGTGGAACAGGAAATCTCAAGACATGTAAGCATGGTTATGGGCCAGAAATCAGTCTACACCAAGACACCACAGCATGTAAATCAAAGGAAGGCATAATCCAAGACAAAGTACTCCAAAGGGAGACTGGGCTCAGAAAGCCAGGAGGGCCATTAACTTTAATCATGCAGAGGATGATGGAGGCAGAGGGAGCCTGACAAGCCCAAGACAGGTCCCAGCACTAACCAGACTGAGGAAGCAGGGCAGACTCCAACTCAGAGGGTCAGACACAAGTCTTCATAATGTGATTCGAAGTCTCAAAACCTGAGGGAGAAGCTGAGGCTGCAGTCAGAACCAGCCAGCCACAGCTGTAAGGACAGAAGGGCTGCAAAGCCTGGGGTTGTGGCAGGGTTCAGTAGTCATTCAACAAACATTTACTGAGTGCCTACTATGTGCTAAGCTTTATGCTAGGTAAAGAAACTACAGAGATGAATGTCATGATCCCTATCTTCAAGGAACTCTTATTCTGAAAAAAGCTCCCAAAACAACATTTTTGGTGAATTTAACAATTCATCAATAAAAGCAGTAAATATATGATGGGTGTCTATGATATACCTGGCCCTGTACTAAGCACAGGACATAAAACTGTAACCTAGAAACGGTCCTTGCCTAGAGAGTGTGGAGAAAAAGGAACCTTCCTACACTGTTGGTGGGAATGTAAATTGGTGCAGCCACTATGGAGAACAGTGTGTAGGTCCCTCAAAAACCTAAAAATAGAGCTACCATATGATCCAGCAATCCCACTCCTGGGCATATATCTGGATGAAACTATAATTCGGATAGATACATGCATCCTTATATTCATAGCAGCACTATTTACAATAGCCAGGTCATGGAAGCAACCTAAATGTCCACCAACAGATGAATGGATAAAGAAGATGTGGTACAAATATACAATGGAATATTACTTAGTCTAAAAGAAAAAATAAATAATGCCATTTGCAGCAACATGCATGGGCCTAGAGATGATCATCCTAAGAGAAATAAGTCAGAAAAATACCGTATGATATCACCTATATATGGAATCTAAAGTATGACACAAATGAACTTACCTATGAAACATAAACAGACTCACAGACAAAGAGAACAGACTTGTGGTTGCAAAGGGGGAGGGGGTGGGAGAGGGATGGATTGGGAGTTTGGGACTAGCAGATGCAAACTATTATATACACAATGGATAAACATCAAGGTTCTATTGTATAACACAGCATTCAATATCCTGTAGTAAACCATGAAGGAAAAGAATTTTAAAAAGGTGTCTTGAATATTAAAAGAAAGATAGAAAGAAAGAAAGAAGGAAAAAGGAAAAAAGAAAGGAGGAAGGAAAGAGAAAAAGAAACAGTCCTTGCCTATAAGAAGCCTACAGACAGTTAAATAAGTAATTGCAATGCAGGAGGCAAGCACTGCCTGAGAAGTTAGTGCAGAGGGCTGTAGGAGCACATAAGAGAGGCATTTCACCCAGTCTTGGGGGACCTGAGAAGGGTTCCAGGAAAAAGCAACAACTAAGAGGTGATCTGCATAGAACACAGTTCCTGCCTTCAAGAAGTTTAAAGCCTGGTCCTGAGCTATCCAATAGAGTAACCACACATGGCTACTTGAGCACTTGAAATGTGGCTGGTGCAAAAAACTAATTTTAACTAATTTCAATTTTAAAACTGAAGCAATGCAAAATATTTTTTTCTGTTCAATACACTGTATTGTTTTGGTAGGATTACATTTCACTCTAACCATTGCATTTTATAGGATATTATTGTACTGTAATCTTCATGTGCTTTCTCCTTTCAGAAAATTTTAAATTACACATGGGGCTCTTGTTATATTTCTATTGGGTAGTACTGGCCTAGATGAAAAAGATAGTTATACAATCAGAAAAGCAAAGCAAAGTATTCATTATATTGCTG
Organism: Leucopleurus acutus; assembly: GCF_964270905.1. Classification (NCBI taxonomy): domain Eukaryota; kingdom Metazoa; phylum Chordata; class Mammalia; order Artiodactyla; family Delphinidae; genus Leucopleurus; species Leucopleurus acutus. Next base: position 131,486,556 of record NC_139147.1, on the reverse strand, counting down.
GGATAGGTTTACTTACTACCTGCCGTTGCCTGGAAATATTAAGACAAAATGTTGAGAAGATCCTAGATGGCAGAGAAAAGAATACAGATTAAATGCAAATTAATGCAAGCTGAATTTATAAAGAAATGCGTGGCACATACTTAGCCAGAGGGAAAAAAAGCAACATGTTTAAGAGGAGCACCTCATAATCTGGGCATAGACAAGGTCCCCGCAAGGGGGTAGAGTCCCTGACTGCTACAGATGTGGAAAAACAATACTCACTGTACTCCATCTGTCATTGGCATTAGATTGCTAGTAATGAAAAGTCTCACAGTGGCTTAAACTTTCAAGATATTTGCAGTTTACTTAACACACCCAGCGGTGAGGAGCTCATGGTTTGTTCAGAAGCTCAAAAGTGTCCTCAAGGATTCAGCAACTACTATGCTTTCCTCCATCCCCCTAGGGATTTGGTTCTTAACCTTAGGCTTGTCACCTCAAGGTCTCAAGTCAAGAAGTGATGGGAATGAAATCAGCCTCGTTAAATAACCTTCCCTTTAGGTTACTGACACTCAAAATCTTACCTTTAGATTCCAAGGAGGCAGAGAAAGGAATTATCTGGCAAAGGAGAGCCAGAAAGCCATGATACACTTACACTAACCACAAGGGTCCTGTCGAGGCCAGAAATTAAATTGACGTTCTGTTAACCCTCCTACACTGTTGGTGGGAATGTAAATTGGTGCAGCCACTATGGAAAACAGTATGGAAGTTCCTCAAAAAACTAAAAATAGAGCTACAATATAATCCAGCAATCCCACTCCTGGGCATATATCTGGGCAAAACTATAATTGGAAAAGATAGATACACCCCTGTGTTCATGGCAACACTATTTACAATAGCCAAGACATGGAAACAACCTAAATGTCCACCAACAAATGAATAGGTAAAGAAGATGTGGTATATGTCTACTATGGAATACTACTCAGCCATTAAAAAGGAAAGAAATAATGCCATTTGCAGCAACATGGATGGTCCTAGAGATGATCATACTAAGAGAAGTAAGTCAGAAAAACAAATACCATATGATATCACTTATATATGGAATCTAAAATAGGACACAAATGAACTTATCTACAAAACATAAACAGACTCACAGACATAGAGGACAGACTTCTGGTTGCCAAGGGGGAGGGGGATTGGGGAAGGTATGGATTGTGAGTTTGGGATTAGCAGATGCTAAGTATTATATACAGAATGGATAAACAACAAGGTCCTACTGTATAGCACAGGGAACTATATTCAATATCCTGTGATAAACCATAATGGAAAAGAATATGAAAAAGAATGTATATATTTTAAAAATTGGGGTTCTGTTAGCCGGGACTAAGGGAAAGTAACTCATAGTATCTCCCACATATACCAATAATGATACTTGTCTGATGATATGTAAGTACCCCATAGTCTAATTCTTAGCAGCTAATTTTCTAAAATATACTCCTTTAATTGAAAACACAGGAAATTTTTATCACCGTATATGAGGGAATACAGTTATGAAAGCTCCGGGCAAAACAAAGCTGTCGGAACCCGATGAGAACCTGCCTACAATTCTCTTATTTTCATTTAGGAAAAGTAGTGCCATCTCAGACCATTATCTTCAGTGAGAAGGACAAGTATGGGCTTCACAACAACTGAGAAATTGTGCTTACTGAGAAAATAAATTGTTTTAAGCACTGCTCTAAAGAGATGAGAAAACTGCAAAGTGTCCAGCCTTCCTGAGCTTAGAACAAGTCATTTTTCAAATTTCTCCAAGTATTGAGGGTTGTAAATTGGACCTCAGTAACTGTTAAGACAAAGATAAACTGTAATCGAAGAGATATGAAAAAGAATATATATATATATGTATAAGTGAATCACTTTTTTGTACAGCAGAGGTTAACACATTATAAATCAACTATACTTCAGTAAAATAAAAAATTTAAAATTTAAAAAGAAGGAATACATGTGGGCCTAACATTTCAAAAGGGATTTATTACGTTTCTATCCAGTTTTGGACACTGAGGTAAGTCCTGGCAATACAGAAACAAAGAACACCAGGCTCTACCTTCAGTCAGTTGACAGCCTAGTGGAGAGACAAATTGAAAAGTGATAAAGGCCGTTCCTTAGAATAACAGGTCTTTTTCAACAAAGAAGAGAGATGTTCAAGGAGTACCTCACAGAGGAGGGGATGTTTTATCTGAGTTTTAAAGATAAGTAGACACTTTCCAGGGGGGTCAGAAGCTAAAGAAGATTCCTGAAGGAGAAACAAAGGCAGCAATTGGAGAAGCAGAATGGTGTTCAGAGACTAGGCACACAGTTCCCCACAAATGTAACAGAGCAGGTTAGGACGACTCTGGAGGAGTAGCAAGAAAAAAGGCGGGGAGTGGAGTAGCAAGCATACAGTTTTGAGGCTGAAAAGACCTGTCTTTTGTCCCAGCCCCTTCACTACCAGTTTCCTGATTTGAATAAGTTGTTTCCATATTCAGAGGCTCATTCTCTCCCTTATCTGTAAAATGGGATAATAAATTACATCCCAGGATTCATGTGTGGAAGAAATATAATGATTATAATAAGTACTCAGTGAACTGCAAAGCAGTACACTGACATCCATAATTATTTTTACCATTACACATGTATTATTATTAAGCTGGATATAAACACAGAGCAACCTGCATTTATATGCCATCCAGAAAAAAAATGGTGCTACTGTTTCCCAGCGAATGAGTGGAGGCAAAAGGGGAAGTAAACTAGCTTAAGTTGTGAGAACTTACCTGAGAGCCAGAACAATGCTACTTCATTTAACTGCACTGTGACGATATGGCTGAGAGCTGTTAGAGCACTGAACGCTTATTAGTGGGCTAATCAATGTAATTCAGTGGTGATCTTATAGGAAACTTTATGAAGCTATTTCATTTCCATTGGAAACCTGTTTGCTGCTGGGCATGCCCTAGTCCTCTCTCCGGGAACAGCAGGGCAGACTTGTTATTGGAAGCAATGATGAAATATACTGGCTACAGCTTCACCACCATCGTAATTCTATCTGGTTACCATGGAACCTAGTTACCATGGCAACTGTTCACACATCCTCCAGAAGGACCCTTCTAAGGCAGTGATCCCCAACCTTTTTGGCACCAGGGACCAGTTTCGTGGAAGACAATTTTTCCACAGACGGGAGGAGAGGGGATGGTTTAGGCAGTAATGCGAGCAATGGGGAATGATGGGGAGCGGCAGATGAAGCTTCGCTCGCTCGCCTGCTGCTCACCTCCTGCTGTGCTGCCCGGTTCCTAACAGGCCCTGGACCGGTACTGGTCCGAAGCCTGGGGGTTGGGGACCCCAGTTCTAAGGGACTCTGCTGGGGTATGAGGTGGTGACCAAAGCCAGGGCTGGCCCAGATACATAAATCTGAGCTCTGGCCTCAGCTATGTCATGAAATTTTCGATATTCCTAAATTTTTGATATTCGATATTGAGAAGTGACCTCAGTTTTTCAGGCTCTGATTTCTCTGCACACAGAGAAAGAAGGTTAGTCTGCTCTATTCCACCTTTGTAAGGCTATGTGAGCTCACTCATTGAAATTAACACTTACTGAAGGCCTACTACATGCCAGGGACTTTACTAAATGCTCTATCAGGGATCCACAGGGCTGTGAGTTTTGGTTCTCCAAGGTGTTTGTAATGGTTTCCTTCAGTCTCTTGTCTCTCTTCTCAGCTATCCAAGTAAGTTTCTCAATCAAAGTTAAGGCTTTTTAGAAAGATGAAGTTACTCTCTCAAAACTTTGCATCTTTATAAATAAATGGCAATCTTTTGTAATATTTCTGAAAGAGTGAATCTGGCTGTCAAAGTTGTGTCAGACTTTCCAAGGAGCTCTGGTACAGAAACTCATGAAACCAAGCCCCCAGGGCTAATGTGCCAATAAATATAAAGACCCCAACATCATGTATTAGTGCACTTAAAGTGGGGAAATGATGGACTTTGCAGGACGGTCTAGGTTTAAATTTATAATTATTTTATCCATCATACATACAACCTTGGATAAGTCACTTAATTTCTTGTCTGCAATTGTCACAACATCTGAAAACATCAAGGTTACCTCTCAAGGTTGTTGTGAAACTCAAGATGAGTATATTAAAAATTCTTTTTTTAAGAGCTATATGTTGTTATTTTATCACATATCCTTCTTCTAATTCTAAAATGTAAGCATGAGCAACACCTGGCTAAGGACTAGTTCGACAACCAAAAACAGAGGAGGAAAAGTAGAAGAAAATAAAAGTGATCAGTCTGAAAAAAATTGAATTAGGCCATGGATGAGGCGACTGCTTTCTTCAAACTCTTGAAAGACTACCCTATGAAAGCAGGAAGAGATTTGTGAAGGAAAGCAGGAAGAAAATGTGAAGCTCAGAATGCAGAATTAACTAATTGCAAAACACCATAGCAATGTGCTTAGTAGTTTAGGCTTTGGAATTTGACTAAACTTGAGTCAAATTCCAGTCCTGCCATTCTCTATGGATGACCTTTGGCAGGTTATTTAACTTCTCTAAGGTTTAGTTCTTTCATCAGTATAGATGGAATTAATAATACTACCTGAACAACAAGGTCCTACTGTATAGCACTGTGTGTATATATATATATATATATATATATATGTGTGTGTGTGTGTGTATATATATATATATATATACATATATATATATGCATGCATAACTGAATCACTTTGCTGTATAGCAGAAATTAACACAACATTGTAAATCAGCAAAAAAAAAATACTACCTCTCTCATAGGGCAATTGTGAGAATTAAAGATAAGGGCTGTAAAACACTTAGCAGAGCCAATGGCTTATGGAATTTTTCTATAAATATTAGCTATTTTTATTAAATGATGAAGAGGTGGAGGAGGAGGAAGAGAAAGATGGACTAATGGGTGGAAACTTCTAGGAGACAGTCAGTTCCCTAAGAGGGATGCTTTCCCCTGGAAAAACACCTCCAATGGAACTGCTACTGTCCTAGTTCCCCTGTCCAAGCAGCACAAGATCTGGATGGTGCCCTAAGTCAGTGGTCTTTACCCACAAAAGTCATTTGAGGGTGAAGCTGAGCCTTTCCTTTGTTTGAGAGCTGGGATGTGTGAAGCTGAGGGAGAAACTAAGGAGGCAGTGCTGCCTGGGAAAGTATTCATTCAAAATCCCAGAAGACATGCAAATACATCACCAAACCAACCAGAGCTTGACAAAGAGGAAGGACCCCAGAAAGAGGCCAACAGTGGAGCCAACAAGGAAGAGGGAGAGAATTAGAACCTGGAGTCACTCTCACCAACGAGGCAGTTGCTGGAACTTGTGGGTGTGTGTGTCCATGGCTATGCAGTGGGGATCCTGGGAGCAAATAAAGGCCCCACAAGGGGCAGACACCCTCCTGAGGCACTAGGTTCTCTGTCACCAAACATTTTCCTAAAGATGCGGGCTCCCTCCATCAGGAATCCCAAGAGGGTGTTCTGTCCCTAGAAGAGAACTGGGTCTATGTATATGACTTCTCATCCCTTCCAGCTCTAACTGTTGTGCAGGTCTATAGATGATAAGATCCCACTCGATCATCCTGTAGAGCTATTCTCTTTGCTTACCTTCTTCCGCACATTCAATCAACATACATTTATTAAGCACCTGCTGTATAGCAGACACTACTATTTACGAGGAAACATGGCTTCCATCCTCAAGGAGCTTACAGTCTGGCAATGCTGCCCAGCAGATGTATATTTTGAGCCATGCATGTCCTGTTACATTTTCTAGTAGCCGCAGAAGCAAAAAATAAAGGGTGAACTTCATGTTGATAATGTATTCTATTAAACCAAACATATCTAAGATATTATCATTTCAACATGTAGTCAATAGTTTTAAAATTATTAATGAGATATCTTATATATTTTTTCATATTAAATCTTGAAAGTCTAGTGTATATTTTACACTTACAGGACATCTAACTTCAAACTAGTCACACTTCGGGACTTCCCTGGTGGTCCAGGGGTTAAGACTCCATGCTCCCAATGCAGGGGGCCTGTGTTCGATCCCTGGTCATGGAACTAGATCCTGCATGCCACAGCTAAAGGCTCACATGCCACAACTAAAAAGTATCACATGCCACAACTAAAGATCCCACACGCTGCAACTAAAGATCCTGCACACAGCAATGAAGATCCTGCATGCGACAACTAAGACCCAGCACAGCCAAATAAATAAATAAAAATATAAAAAAAAACTAGCCACACTTCAAGTGCTCAGTAAACACACATGCCTAGTGCTTCCATGCTAGACAATGCAGGTGTAGTAGAGAAAACAGTTATTTTAGAAAATAATGACTATATAAACTGACAGAGGAGAGAAGCCGTGTCTTGTAGAGTTAGCAATGGTATACTGGTAATTGTTTAATAACTGATTAGGGAGAGGTGGACAATTTGTAATATTTTCTGAGTTCCATGGTGCTTTAAATGAAATTTTGTGCCAAATGGGAATGATACCTTCTTCTGGGACCATGAATTTTTTCTTCAAGTGCTAATGAAATAAACTTTCCTCTCCTAGAAGGTGACCACAAAAGGAAGTCAGATAGAATGTGCCCTCGTCAATGGTCAGGTGACCTGGATTCTAATCCTAGAAATTTAACTACCTTAAGGAAGCCCTAGTCCTTGTTCATCTGTGAAATGGGGATTACAGTGATTGCTATGAAAGAACAAAGGGATAAAATGCATGAAGGAATCTTTTAAGAATCCCTACAAATGTCAAGTTTTATTACTGATTTTGCAAACTTCAATGAGTTTTTATTAAAAATTCCAGCTTCCCCACTAAGTCAGGAGAGACTGTTACTAAGGGAAGGAAGGCAGGTGGCCACTAAAAGGCCCTAAGGAAGCTCCAGACTATTGTGTTCATTCTGGAAAAATGAGGAGCAGCTGCCATCGCTGAGCCTGCCGAGTCCGCAAACATATTCCAGCTGCCTGGGAAAAGAAGCTTCCTAGAGAGATCATTAAAAATTACCATTTCAATTTCTACATGTCCTTGTGGCTCTAATTACTAATGCAAAGGAGGGGAGGAAGCATGATTTACTCATGGTTCTGTAATTATCACAGAGTACTGCAGCTTCTCAAATAAATATTGTCAACAAATTGCCATCAATCCTACTCCCCAAAGCCCCAGCTGTTATTGACAGCATTTCCATCAAGACTCCTCACACAGTGGAGCAAGAGCAGATGGTTCCAGGTGATCAGCAAATCCAGTGATATGGGGACAAATATCAATAACCACCATTATTTGTCAAATATTTGGGGGGGTTAGCTTCAGCAACAAAGGCAGGTATATCCTGAGCTGCCTATTTAAGGGCGATGGATTAGGATAATGCTCAAGGTCTGAGCCAGGCAGAAACCCTCCATCCAGCATCTCCTCACTGATTAAACAGAGCAGCCTTGTTATAACCCACACTCCAGACTTTAGTATTAGGAGATTTTGCTTTCTTGTCTTGATGTATGAACTCTGTAATTCAGGGTAACTGCTGATCTTCTGACACAGACATGGGAGACAATCACATTACCAAGATGTCTGATAAAATGTCCAGGGCAGAAAGCCCTATGGTGCCAGGATCTCAAGAGAAGAGGTAGAAGGGTTAAGATTGGCAGACAAAATACAGGACTCCCCTGCAACATTTGGGGACTACTTACATTAACAAATTATTATTTGTTTAATTGAAATGTAAACTTCACTTGGTGTCCTGTATTCTTCTTTGCTACATCTGGCAACCCTAAGAGCACCTCCCAGAGAAAAGGGGCAGAAATTAGCTAATTTGTCCCACCTCAACTAGTGATGTCTCCCTTCAGTCATCCTTTGCACAAGGAAGAGAGATTTCTTGTTATAAATATTAATATTCTTATTATTGAATGTTAATTACAGGACAAAATTTTACACTTTGAGGCAGGCCTGAGGTATCTCATTTTGTCTTTCCTTTGAATTCACAAAAATATTAAAACTCTCCCTTGTTACTATAAGCGAAAATAATCTTTGTCTTCTTTCAAGTTATTTCAAGACCCAAGGGCCGTGATGACTACAGATTGGTCTTGGCACTATAATGTTCACTATGGGCCACATTCTCTATTAAAAACCTTATAAATACCAATTCATGCTCATAAACAGCTCATAAAAAATAGTAAGTGTTGGAGAGGATGTGAAGAAAAAGGAACCCTCTTACACTGTTTGTGGGAATGTACAGCCACTATGGAGAACGGTATGGAGGTTCCATAAAAAACTAAAAGAAGACCTACCATATGATCCTGCAACCCCACTCCTGGGCATATATCTGGAAAAAAACATAATTCTAAAAGATACATGCACTCCTATGTTCATTGCAGCACAATTTACAATAGCCAAGACATGGAAGCAACCTAAATGTCCATCGACAGAGGAATGGATAAACAAGATGTGAGATATATATATATATATATATATATGGTGGAATATTACTCAGCCATAAAAAAGAATGAAATAATGCTATTTCCAGCAACATGGGTACACCTAGAGATTATCATAGTAAGTGAGTAAGTGAAGTAAGCCAGACAAAGAAAAACAAATGTCTTATGCTATCACTTATATGTGGAATCTTAAAAAAAAAAGATACAAAGGAACTTATTTACAAAACAGAAATGGACCCACAGACCTAGAAAACAAACTTATGTTTACCAAGGGGGAAAGGGGTGTATGGATAAATTAGGAGTTTGGGATTAACATAACACACTACTATATATAAAATATATAGCACAGGGAACTATAGTCAATATTTTGCAATAACCTATAAGGGAAAGAATCTGAAACACAAACAAACAAACAAATATATATATATGTGTGTGTGTGTGTGTGTGTGTGTGTGTGTATGTAACTGAATCACTTTGCTCTATACCTGAAACTAACAAAACATTGTAGATCAACTATACTTCAATTTTTTTAAATAAGGAAATTGACTCTTAAAGAAAGTTATTTTTATACTTATTTTTAAAGATGAATAAATCAAATTTCATAGAACTTAAGCATCTTGCCCAGGTCATACAGCTAATCAAATGTCAGAGGTATGATTCAAACCCACAGGTGACTTCAGGACCCATGTCTGGTGTAACCCACGGAGTAGTTTGGGAGCCTTTCTGTTAGCAAACTGTAAGGATCTTCTGGAAATAGGAACTACATCGCCTTCTTTGTAGGGTGCTTCCCACTTCAAATAAAAAGATCTGCTTGATTTTTTAAATTATTGGATTTCATTAGTGGTAGCCAGTATGAGAATTGTCCCAAGATGTGTTTGCCATGGGATTTGGGCTGCTGGGGCATCTGAAGTGTGCTATGACCTAGGGGAGAGAGGCCAGAAGGAGGGGTAGTGTTGTTCAAGGGCAGGGCTCAGGCTGTGAGCAGTGGAGGTGTTCCGCTCCTGAGAAGAGCAAGTTATTCCTGGGATTGTTCCAGAACCTCTGTAGACTCATATCTGAATAATGGGAGTGAGGGCTGCAATAAACAGTGAGTAAGTGCAAAGTTTTTTGTTTGTGGTCTCCTTGAGTCATTAAGAGGACATGAGTAGCAGCAGTTTCTGTGGTGACAGGACACACTGAGTTAGTGTCAGTGGCTTTGGATGGGGATTGGTACCACTGAGGCAGCAATAGCTCCTGGGGAGGAGGGCAGGGCTTGGAGGCAATCACCACACCAGATCAGAGCATGAGAGGAAAGGGCTAAAGGCAGATTTGGTGGGGGGCCTGAGATCACGTGTGAGACCTGAGCCAGAGATTTCAAGAACACTTGAGAGGAAACCAAGATCCCACCAGACAGGTGGGGGCAGAGGTGAGAGAGAACAAACTGATTTGGGGTTATTTTTATAAAATATTCTTCACCCCTGTCTGATTCTCCCTGGAATAATTAGGGTACATTAAAAACAATGGGAACCTCACTCTTTTTATATGGCTTTCAAGTTCAAACATAGTCTTCTAAATTCTAACAAGATAATGAGAAAGAAAATGTAAGGAATAATGAGTGTGAATTGTCTCAAAATGTACATCCTAGAATGTCTATCAACATATGATAAATCGGTGCTTATATAGACATGTTAGTTTTCCTTGTCATTAAAAATCCTTAATTCCACAGCAGGGCTAATGTCAGCTTCCACTAACGGGATTGTGTTATCTAACCCTGCTAAGAATTTCATAACATTTTGTAGCAATCAGTTAGTCAAAATAGTTTCATGCATGTCTTCTATTTTTTCTCATATTTCTTTGAAAATCATGCATGAAGCTATTGCCAGGAATATTTCCCCTTACATTTGTTTCATGCCTTGCAGATTACCAAGAGCCGACAGAATTATTATCTGTTTTGATTTCATACAAATTCTGTGGGGTTTTGCAGGGTAACATGAATTAGTAGTAGTGGTAAATTATCATTGACTGAGTCTCCATTAAGGGTCAGGCATCATAAAAGCAACGAACAATAATGGTTAACATTTGCTGAGGGTTTTTACATCCCAGACATTGTTATAAGCCTTTTCTATGAGTTAATTTACTTGAAGAAATTTCCTATATATACTGTAAAGCCAGACATAGCCACTGAGGTGTCCTGCTTATTGGGTTGAGAAACTCTTAAAGATGGGTCATTTTCCTGGAAAAGGCTAAACTTAGCCATGTGTTAAACACCCCTGTGGTACCCCATCCCTTGACCTGGTGCGACTAGACAGATCCTGCCTGAAAACTGACCCAGAACCAGTTGTCACATGTTCTAATGGAGTCTGTATGGTTGTTGATTGGCTTAAATATAACCAGAGGCATGATGGAGTAGAGCCTAGCCCCCACGTCTCTTGGGTGGCTAAATCATTTCTTAACCCATAGAAATGATAAATAGAGACAGCATCCAAGTTTGACCAGGTCTGTCCCCTGAGGCCCAAGCCAAGAAGAGACAGGAGTAGCTCTAGAATTTTGGGCTTCATCTCATTAGGCTTCTCCAGGGGCAGTTCACACACAAGGATTCCAAGGCAAAACTGAAGTGGTGAGTTAGAAAGCCAGGATGAAAGGGATGCCTTGTAAACCAGGGACTGAAGTGTGGGGCTGGGAACAGAAAATGCAGATTGTACTAATCATGTTCCCTCCTCTTCTGTTTCTAGGAATAGTTTGCAAAAAATTAGTATTAATTTAAATGTTCAGTAGAATTCACCAGTAAAGCCATGTGGGCCTGAGATTTTTCTTTGTATTTTTTTAAACTACTAATTCCATCTCTCTACCTATTATAGGGATATTCAGACATTCTACTTCTTGACTTAGTTTTGTGTCTTTCTAGAGATTTGTGCATTTTATCTAAGTTATCTAACTTATTGGCATACAACTCTTCATAGTATTCCATTAACATTTTTTTTAAAAAATTCTGAAAGGTTGGTGGTAAAAGATGAATGTTGTGTCCCACCAAAATTCATGTTGAAATCCAATCCTCAGTGTGATGGTATTTGGAAGTAGGGTCTTTGGTAATTAGGTGAGGAGGGTAGCACTCTCATGAATGGGATTAGTGTCCTTATAAGAAAGGCCAGAGAGCTAGCACACTCTCTTTCCATCATGAGAGGATATAAGAAGTCAGCTGTCTGCAGACCAGAAGAGAGCTCTCAGCAGAACCTTGTTACACTGGTCCCTAACCTCAGATTTCCCAACCTCTAGTACAGTGAAAAATAAATTTTGATTTTTGATAAGCCACCCAGTGCATGGTATTTTGTTATTATAGCAGCCTAAACTGACTAAGAAAGTCAGTAATAATGTCCCCTCTTTCATTTCTGATATTAGTATTAATTTGAGTCTTCCCCTTTTTTTCTTGGTCAATCTAGTTAATGGGTTGTCAATTATGTTGATATTTTCAAAAAAATAACTTTTGGTTTTGTCAATTTTTCTCTACTGTATTTCAGTTTTTCATTTCATTAATTTCCACTCTAATCATTATTACTCCCTTTCTTCTGCTTGTTTAGGTTTAGTTTGCTCTTTTTTTCTCAGTGCCTTAAAATGAAAAGTTAAATTGTTGAATTTAGATCTTTATTCTTTTCTAATACAGACATTTTTACAGCTATAAATTTCCCTCTAAGTACAACTTTAGCTCTGTCTCAATTTTTGGTATTTACATCTTCATTTTCATTCATCTCAAACTTTTAAAAAATTTTCCCTGTGACTTATTCTTTGACTCATTGGTTACTTAGGTACACTGCTCAATTTCCACATGTTTGTGGGTTTCCCATACTTCTTTCTGTTATTATTTCTAATTTAATTCCATTGTGATCAAGAACATACTTTGTACAAAATTAATTTTAATTTTGTATTTTACAAAAGTTAACAGCTTTCCTATATATCATTAATGAACAAGAGGAATTTGAAATTAAAAACACAATATCATTAGCACCCCCAAAATGAAGTAGGTATAAATCTAACATGTACAAGATCTGTATGAAGAAAACTACAAAACTCTGATGAACAGAATCAAAGAAAAGCTATAAATGGGGATGTGTTCTATGTTCATGAGTAGAAAGATAACATTATCAAGATGTCAGTTTTCCCAACTTGATCTGTAGATTCAATGCAATCTTGATCAAAATCCTACCAAGTTATTTTATGCACATTAACAAACTAATTCCAAAGTTTATATAGAGAGGAGACTCAGAATAGCTAACATAATATTGAAGGAGAGAACAAAGTTGGGTGACTGACACTATCCAACATCAAGACTTACGATAAAGATACAGCAATCAAGTCAGGGTGGTATTGGCAAAAGAATAGACAAATAGATTAATGAACAGAATAAAGAGCCCAGAGATAGACTCCCATAAATACAGTCAACTGATCTTTGACAATGGAGCAAAAGCAATACAATAGAGTAAAGGTAGTCTCTTTATAAATGGTGCTGAAACAAACAGACATCCACATACAAAAAAATAAATTTACACAAGATCTTAGATCTTTCATTAAAAGCAACTAAAATTAGATCTCAAACCTGAATGTAAAATTCAAAAATATAAAATTCCTAGAAAATAACATAAGGAGAAAACCTAGATGTTCTTGGGTATGGTAAAACCATTTTTAGATACAATACCAAAGAGACAATCCCTGAAAGAAATGATTGTTAATCTGGACTTCATTAAAATTAAAAACTTCTGCTCTGTGAAAGACAATATCAAGAGAATTGTAAGACAAAGCCACAGACTGGGATAAAATATTTGCAAAAGATATATCTGATAAAGGACTATTATCCAAAATGTACAAAGAATACTTAAAATTCAACAATAAGAAAACAAACCACCCAATTATAAAAGGGGTCAAAGACCATAACAAACAACTCACCACAGAAGATATACAGATGGCAAATAAGCATATGAAAAGATGTTCCACTTCAAATGTCATCAGGGAAATCCAACTTAAAATGACAATGAGATACCACTACATACCTATTAGAATGGCCAAAATCCAGATGAATAGGCAAAGCTCAGAGGATTTTTAGGACAGTGAAAATAGTCTGCACAATGCTAAAATGATGGATACAGGTCATTATGTACATTATATATTTGTCCAAACCCACAGAATGTACAACACCAAGAGTGAATCCTAAGGTAATCTATGGATTTTGGGGGATTATGATGTGTCAATGTAGGTCTTCCTTTGTAAATTATATAGATAGATAGATAAATAGATAGATAAATAGATAGATAGATGATAGATAGATAGATAGATAGATAGATAGATAGATAGATACAGGTTCCTGCTATTTAGTCTTTGACCCCAGTTCCTGACACAGAGCTCCTGAATCCCTTGTATTTTCCTGGGTGGTAGAAACATCTTGCATTCTAATAAGGCAACTCTTGATGGGTTCCCGAGTAGGGTTGGGCACCAGAAAGACAAAGCCATAATTAGCAGCTTGGAACTTTCAGTCCTACTGCCATTTTCCAGGAAGAGAAGAACTGGAAATTGAGTTAATAATCAGTCATGCCCTATATGATAAAGTCTTTGTAAAAATCTCTAGACTATATGGTTTGGAGAACTTCTGGCTTGGAGAACACATTCACATGCCAGGAGGGTGACTCACCCTATTGCCACAGAAATATTTGTGCTCAGGACCCTTCCAGACCTTGACCTGTGTATCTCCTCATTGGGTTATTGATCTGTATCCCTTATCATATCATTTACTATATAATAAACCAAGATATATAAGTAAGTGTTTCCTTGAGTCCTGGGAACTGTTCTAGCAAAGGGTTGGGGGAACACTGATTTATGCTGCTTGGTCAGAACAGGTGGCAACTTGGGACTTGTGATTTGCATCTGAAGTGGGGGCAATCTTGTGGGACTTCACCCTTAACCTGTGAAATCTAATACTAACTCCAGGAAGAGTGTCATAACTGAATTGAATTATAGGACACTCAGAAGATTGGTCAGTGTGGGAAAACCCCACACATCTGGTATCAGAAGGGTTCTGAGTGTGGGTAGAAAAATAACAGAAGAGTTTTTCCCTCTCCATGTATGTAATTACTTGGAAGCATCCTCATGTCCACACTTTCTAAGATACATTCAGAGGAAATCATGTTATAACAAGATTCAACCCCCAAATCAAATCTCGAGTGTTACATCTACAGTAATAGTGTTACATCTACATCCTTCAATGGATGAATTTGTCTATTTAATTTATGCTGCCATAACTATTCCCACTCCATGCCCACATGACCACCACCAAATACCACAAGAGCAGTGCTGGGTTATATCAGACACAAGGGAGTTCTAGGGATTAAATGGGGTACCCCAAGGCAAACTCTAAACAGCACTTATCCAGCTGACCTCCATTCCTTTCATAACATCATAGGAGGAAATACATGGAATTCTAGGAGGAAATAAATGGAATTCTAGAATCCTGCTGACCCTGGCCAAAGACCCCAATCATCCTTTAATTGTATTGATAGTATGACTTTCAACCACATTAACTCCTGGAATTTCATGATACTCAACTGTAAAATGGAGATAAAAACACCTTCATTATAGGCTTGTTGTGAGCACCGAATGAGATATGGGTACAAACAAGCTTTGATAACTGTAGAGTGATGTGTTAATATTAATAGTTGTTGTCTTATGCCTCACAGATCCCCTACTTTGACCTCAGCCAGTGAGGAGAGGCCACACTCTACTTGAGACTAAACAATAATTCACAAAGAGTGAGAAGAAAAGGGTTTCCAATCAACTCTACTTCTATGGGGGAAAAAAATAAATCAAAACTGTCCCAAGCTTCCAACTTCTTATTATGCCCGAAAAGTAAAAAGTATGCTTCAGAAGGCCCTGAACCAAGATGGCAGAGTAGAAGATCATGTTCTCACTCTCCCTTGTGAGAACACCAGAATCACAACTAGCTGCTGGACAATCATTGACAGAAAGACACTGGAACTCACCAAAAAAGATACCACACAACCAAAGACAAAGGAGAAGCCACAATGAGACTGTAGGAGGGGCGTCATCACAATAAAATCAAATCCCATAACTACTGGGAGGGTGACTCACAAACTGGAGAACACTTATACCACAGAAGTCCACCAACTGGAGTGAAAGTTCTGAGCCCAACATCAGGCTTCCCAACCTGGGAACCCGGCAATGGGAGGAGAAATTCCTAGAGAATCAGACTATGAAGGCTAGCGAGATTTGATTGCAGGATTTTGACAGGACTGGGGGAACCAGAGACTCCACCCTTGGAGGACACACACAAAGTAGTGTGTGCATCGGGACCCATGGGAAGGAGCAGTGACCCCAAAGGAGACTTAACCAGACGTATGTGCTAGTGTTAGAGGGTCTCCTGCAGAGGCAGGGGTTGGCTGTGGCTCACTGTGGGGACAAGGACACTGGCAGCAGACCTTCTGGGAAGTACTCCTTGGCGTGAGCCCTCACAGAGTCTGCCATTAGCTCCACCAAAGAGCACAGGTAGGCTGTAGTGTTGGGTTGCCTCAGGCCAAAGAACCAACAGGGAGGGAACCCAGCCCCACCCATCAGCAGTCAAGCAGATTAAAGTTTTACTGAGCTCTGCCCACCAGAGCAACAGTCAACTCTACCCTCCACCAGTACCTGCTATCAGGAAACTTGCAGAAACCTCTTAGATAGCCTCATCCACCAGAGGGAAGACAGCAGAAGCAAGAAGAACTACAATCCTGCAACCTGTGGAACAAAAATCACATTCACAGAAAGATAGATAGTATGAAAAGGCAGAGGGCTATGTACCAGATGAAAAAACAAGATAAAACCCCAGAAAAACAACTAAATGAAGTGGAGATGGTAACCTTCCAGAAAAAGAATTCAGAATAATGATAGTGAAGATGATCCAGGACCTCGGAGAAAGAATGTAGGTAAAGACCGAGAAGATGCAAGAAATGTTTAACAAAGACCTAGAAGAATTAAACAACAAACAAACAGAGATGAACAATACAATAACTGAAATGAAAACTACACTAGAAGGAATCAATAGCAGAATAACTGAAACAGAAGAACGGATAAGTGACCTGCAAGACAGAATGGTGGAATTCACTGCTGCAGAACAGAATAAAGAAAACAAAAATGAAAAGAAATGAAAACAGCCTAAGAGACAACTGGGACAACATTAAATACAATAACATTCACATTATAGTGGTCCCAGAAGGAGAAGAGAGAGAGAAAAGACCAGAGAAAATATTTGAAGAGATTATAGTAAAAACTTCCCTAACATGGGACAGGATATAGCCACCCAAGTCCAGGAAGTGCAGCAAATCCCATACAGGATAAACCCAATGAGAAACATGCTGAGACATACAGTAATCAAATTGGCAAAATTAAACAAAAAGAAAAATTATTTAAAGCAGCAAGGGAAAAATGACAAATAATGTACAAGGGAACTCCCATAAGGTTAAGAGCTGATTTCTCAGAAGAAATTCTACAAGCCAGAAAGGAGTGGCATGATATACTTAAAGTGATAAAACGGAAGAACCTACAGCCAAGATTACTCTACCCGGCAAGGATCTCATTCAGATTCAATGGAGAAATCAAAAGCTTTACAGACAAGCAAAACCTAAGAGAATTCAGCACCACCAAACCAGCTCTACAACAAATGCTAAAGGATCTTCTCTAAGTGGAAAACACAAGAGAAGAAAAGGACCTACAAAAACACCCCAAAACAATTAAGAAGATGGTAATAGGAACATACATATCGATAATTACCTTAAATGTGAATGGAATAAAGGCTCCAAACAAAAGACACAGCCTTGCTGAATGAATACAAAAACAAGACCCATATATATGCTGTCTACAAGAGACCCACTTCAGACCTGGGGACAAATACAGACTGAAAGTGAGGGGATGGTAAAAGATATTCCATGAAAATGGAAATCAAAAGAAAGTTGGAGTAACAATACTCATATCAGATAAAATAGACTTTAAAATAAAGAATGTTACAAGAGACAAGGAAGAACACTACATAATGATCAAGAGATCAATCCAAGAAGATATAACAATTATAAATATATCTGCACCCAACATAGGAGCACCTCAATACATAAGGCAACTGCTAACAGCTACAAAAGAGGAAATCAACAGTAACACAAAAATAGTGGGGGATTTTAACACCTCACTTACACCAATGGACAGAAAATCCAAACAGAAAATTAATAAGGAAAAACAAACTTTAAATGACACAATAGACCAGATAGATTTAATTGATATTTATAGGACATTCCATCACAAAACAGCAGATTACATTTTCTTCTCAAGTGTGCACAGAACAGTCTCCAGGAGAGATCACATCTTGAGTCACAAATCAAGCCTCATTAAATTTAAGACAATTGAAATCATATCAAGGAACTTTCCTGACCACAATGTTATGAGATTAGAAATGAATTACAGGGGAAAAAAGGTAAAAAACACAAACACATGGAGGCTAAACAATACGTTACTAAATAAACAAAGATAACTGAAGAAATAAAAGAGGAAATCAAAAATTACCTAGAGACAAATGAAACACAATGATCCAAAACATATGGGATGCAGCAAAAGCAGTTGTAAGAGGGAAGTTTATAGCTATACAAGCCTACCTCAAGAAACAAAAAAAATCTCAAATAAACAATATAACTTTACACCTAAAGGGAAGAGAGAAATAAAAACAAACAAAACCCAAAGTTAGCAGAAGGAAAGAAATCATAAAGATCAGAGCAGAAATAAATGAAATAGAAACAAAGAAAACAATAACAAAGATCAATAAAACTAAAAGTTGGTTCTTTGAGAAGATGAACAAAATTGACAATTAGCCAGACTCATCAAGCAAAAGAGGGAGAGGACTCATATCAATAAAATTAGAAATGAAAAATGAGAAGTTACAACAGACAACACAGAAATACAAATCATCCTAAGAGACTACTACAGGCAACTCTATGCCAATAAAATGGACAACCTGGAAGAAAAGGACAAATTCTTAGAAAGGTATAACCTTCCAAGACTGAACCTGGAGGAAATAGAAATATGAACAGACCAATCACAAGTAATGAAATTGAAACTGTGATTTAAAATCTTCCAACAAACAAAAGTCCAGGACCAGATGCCTTCACAAGTGAATTCTATCATACATTTAGAGTAGAGCTAACACCCATCCTTCTCAAACTCTTCCAAAAAAATTGCAGAGGAAGGAACAATCCCAAACTCATTCTATGAGGCCACCATCACCCTGATACTGAAACCAGACAAAGATACTACAAAATAAGATAATTACAGACCAATATCACTGATTTATATAGATGCAAAAATCCTCAACAAAATACTAACAAACAGAATCCAACAACACATTAAAAGGATCATACACTATGATCAAGTGAGATTTATCACAGCAATGCAAGGATTCTTCAGTATATGCAAATCAATCAATGTAATACATCATATTAACAAATTGAAGAAGAAAAATCATATTGCATCTCAATAGATGCAGAAAACACTTTTGACAAAATTCAACACCCATTTATGATAAAAAACGCTCCAGAAAGTGGGCATAGAGGGAACCTACCTCAACAACATAAAAGCCATTTACCACAAACACACAGCAAACATCATTCTCAATGGTGAAAAACTGAAAGCATTTCCTCTAAAATCAGGAACAAGACAAATATGTCCACTCTCACCACTATCATTCAACATAGTTTTGGAAGTCCTACCCATGGCAATCAGAGAAGAAAAAGAAACAAGAGGAATACAAATTGGAAAAGAAGAAGTAAAGCTGTCACTGTTTGCAGATGACATGATACTATACATAGAGAATCCTAAAGATGCCACCAGAAAACTACTAGAGCTAATCAATGAATTTGGTTAAGTTGCAGGATACAAAATTAATGCACAGAAATCTCTTGCATTTCTATACACTAATGATGAAAAATCTGAAAGAGAAATTAAGGAAACACTTCCATTTACCATTGCAACAAAAAGAATAAAATACCTAGGAATAAACCTACCTAGGGAGACAAAAGACCTCTATGCAGAAAAGTATAAGACACTGATGAAAGAAATTAAAGATGATACCAACAGATGGAGAGATATACCATGTTCTTGGATTGGAAGAATCAATATTGTGAAAATGACTATACTACCCAAAGCAATCTACAAATTCAATGCAATCCCTATCAAATTACCAATGGCATTTTTTACATAACTAGAAAAAAAATCTTAAAATTTGTATGGAGACACAAAAGACCCTGAATAGCCAAAGCAGTCTTGAGGGAAAAAAACGGAGCTGGAGGAATCACACTCCCTGACCTCAGACTATACTACAAAGTTACAGTAATCAAGACAGTATGGTACTGGCACAAAAACAGAAACATAGATAAATGGAACAAGATAGAAAGATAGAAAGCACAGAAAAAGACCCACACACCTATGGTCAACTAATCTGTGACAAAGGAGGCAAGGATATACAATGGAGAAAAGACAGCCTCTTCAATAAGTGGTGCTGAGAAAACTGGACAGCTATATGTAAAAGAATGATATTAGAACACTCCCTAACACCATATACAAAAATAAACTCAAAATGGATTAGAGACCTAAATGTAAGACCAGATACTATAAAACTCTTAGAGGAAAACATAGGAAGAACACTCTTTGATATAAATCACAGCAAATCCTTTTTGATCCACCTTCTAGAGTAATGGAAATAAAAACAAAAATAAACAAATGGGACCTAATGAAACTCAAAAGCTTTTGCACAGCAAAGGAAACCATAAACAAGATGAAAAGACAACCCTCAGAATGGGAGAAAATATTTGCAAACAAATCAACGGACAAAGGATTAATCTTTTAATTATATATAAATATATAATATTTATATAAACAGCTCATGCAGCTCAATATTAAAAAAACAAACAACCCAATCCAAAAATGGGCAGAACAGCTAAATAGACATTTCTCCAAAGAAGACATACAGATGGCCAAGAAGCACATGAAAAGCTGCCCAACATCACTAATTATTAGAGAAATGCAAATCAAAACTACAATGAGGTATCACCTCACACCAGTTAGAATGCGCATCATCAGAAAATCTACAAACAACAAATGTTGGAGAGGGTGTGGAGAAAAGAGAACCCACTTGCACTGTTGGTGGGAATGTAAATTGATACAGCCACTATGGAGAACAGTATGGAGGTTCGTTAAAAAACTAAAAATTGAATTACCATATGATACAGCAATCCCACTACTGGGCATATACCCAGAGAAAACCATAATTCAAGAAGACACATGCACCCCAATGTTCATTTCAGAACTATTTAGAATATCCCAGTCATGGAAGCAACCTAAATGCCCTTTGACAGACGAATGGATAAAGAAGTTGTGGTACATATATACAATGGAATATTGCTCAGCCATAGTAAGGAACGAAATTGGGTCATTTATTGAGACATGGATGGATCTAGAGACTGTCATACAGAGTGAAGTAAGTCAGAAAGAGAAAAACAAATATTGTATATTAACGCATGTATGTGGAACCTAGAAAAATGGTACAGATGAACCAGTTTGCAGGGCAGAAGTTGAGACACTGATGTAGAGAACAAACGTATGGACAACAAGGAGTTAAAGGCCCGGGGGCGTGTGGATGGTCGTGTGATGAAATGGGAAATTGGGATTGACATGTATACACTGATGTGTATAAAATTGATGGCTAATAAAAACCTGCGGTATAAATAAATTAATTAAATAAAATTCAAAAAAAGTTTTTTAAAAAGTATGTTTCAGGGCTTCCCTGGTGGCGCAGTGGTTGAGAGTTCGCCTGCCGATGCAGGGTACACGGGTTCGTGCCCCGAACCAGGAGGATCCCACAGGCCGCGGAGCGGCTGGGCCCGTGAGCCATGGCCGCTGAGCCTGCGCGTCCGGAGCCTGTGCTCCGCAGCGGGAGAGGCCGCAACAGTGAGCGGCCCGTGTACCGCAAAAAACAAAAACAAAAACAAAAAGTATGCTTCAAAGCATACCCCTCCCATTTCAGAATGAACCATGTTACTAATCACGAATAGTAAAATCAAACTCAAAGGGCTGGAATGCTTGGTAATTTTTTTCAGCCTTTGAAAGATGAAGCATTTAATTATGCATTTTTTAATCAGTTTGTAATTCTTACAAAAGGCACATGAGGAATGTTAATGGTGGGGGCGTGCTGTATGGAGATGGTGCAGCATATTTGATATTCAAGAGCCATTCCATGGAAGCGGTTCACTGTGTACATTGGAACTGTCATCAGCTTTGTTCAGCTATAAAGAACTCCTAAAGGCAGCTCCCATTGGCACAGTGAGGGTGGAGAAGGAAGGAAAGATTCTTTACAGAGTAAGGTTGACCAAGGTCATCACCTAGGGAGTTTACTGCTTAATTATATCAGCTTTGTGGTACAATCAGGGATTGTGTTAAGATGACATTTTTGTGTTGGACATTCCCAGAAGTCATGGGTCTCGATTGCCACTTTTGTATTGTTCATTTCTGCTAGTGTTATGCATTCCTCACAGAACTGGTTCCCTTGAGTAGAAGCCAAAAGCATTTCAAATTCAAAGAAATACAGAGTATGTTGAAGGTAATCAGGACCAAGAAGCCTGCTCCATAGACCAAACACCAAGCCATGGGGGTGTCATCACTGTGCTGCCACTGATTCAGTCAGTGGGTGCCTGGACAGACCTTGCTCTCAAGAAGAGGAGCTGGTTTTCTGTGCAAACTATAAAGTGTGACTTAAATTCAAATAAGGTAGGCTCTGCCTGCTCACAGAAGGATATTGGGTAGATTGTTTGCAAATGTGTCCCCAATTATTCCCCTCCCTGCATCCACATTTGTTTGCAAGGTGATTTTGCAGTTCTTCCCATCAAATATCTATTTCATAACCTTTTGAGTCTGAGCTGGACTTGTACTTGTTTTGGCCAAAGATACACAGAAGAATTGACATTGTGCCAGTTTCGAGCTTACGTCTCAGTTGACCTTACACACGTTTTTGTGGAACCCTCCAAGCCACCAAGTGAACAAGCTCAGGCCAGCCTTCTGGATAATGAGAGACCCATGGCCCAGCCAACAGCCAGCAAAACCCAGAAGCAGAGCATCCTAGTTGACTAGCAACTGATCACAGGCACACATATGAGCCTGACTGTACCCATCCAACCCATAGAATTGCAAGCTAAATAAATAGTGGCTCTTTTAAACCACAAAATTTCAGGGTAGTTTGCTGTACAACAAAAGCTGCATAGTGAAATGTATTCCATACATAGCCCATCCTGGTGGCAATCGCTCTGGGAAAGATGATGACAGAGAAACAAAAGCAGATGGTTTCTGAGGGACAGGTGCAAATGTTAGTCAAGTGTCAGTTCTAGAATGAGATTCCACATCTGAACCATCTATGGAGCCCCACCCTCTGTCACAAGGCTTGGTCTGCCCACCTGGGTGAGTGTAAGCACCAGCCTCTGGGTGCTGCTCTGCATGTCCCGAAGTAGCCCAACTCCAGCTGTGACCCACCACTCCTTGTGCTCAATTTCCCTGTTTCTTTGACCAAATTTTTCTCCCTACCTCAGTCCCCACTACCCACCTTCTCCCATTTATTCTGATAACCTGATTGAGCTCAGTATGATTCTTCTGCTCCTCCCTCATTCACAATTTCTTGCTTCTGTCCACACCACTAGACAGAAACTACTCACCCCAAGGTCATTAATGGCCTCCTAATAGCTTTGTCTCCATTTCCCTCTTATTCAACATCACTGCAGTACTTGACCTTGTTCTCTGCGACCTCCTTTCAAAAGAGCTGACTTAGGATAGTTTCCAAAAACATTATGTTAAAGAATCCTTTCATTCAAGAAAGGCTTAAGGCTTGAACATGATTATAGTGAGAGACTTGCCTAGTCAGAATCCTTTCCAAATGATAGCAGTATTTCTGACTCCAAAGGGAAGACTGTGACATTGAAAAGGTGGTACAGGTATAAATAACAGACTTGTAGTTGCCAAGGGGGAGGGGGCTGGAGGAGGGATGGATTGGGAGTTTGGGATTAGCAAATGCAAACTCTTATTTGTAGAATGGATAAACAACAAGTTCCTATTATATAGCATGGGGAATTATAGTCAATATCCTGTGATAAACTATAATGGAAAAGAATATGAAAAAGTATGTATATGTATAACTGAATCACTTTCCTGTACAGCAGAAATTAATGCAACATTGTAAATCAACTATACTTTCATAAAATAAATTTTTTTTAAAAAATAAATAATTTAAAGGGTGGTAAAGACATGCTGTGTGATTCTTCATGTTCTTAGCATGTTTCAAGCCAAGTCTAATTTTTTAAAGGGCATGATTACATCTAAAAGGATAGAAGGTAGAATCAAAAGAACACTAAACTAGGATTCAGGGGTTCTGAAATGAGTCTCAGTTCTGCACTTAGCATAAGTCCATCTTTGTAAGTTGCTTAATATATTTGAATGGCATCTATATTATCAGATCGTGCACTCCTTGAGGGTAAGGATTCTTTTTATACTTCTTGGTGCCCACAGAGCCTAGCACAATGCCTGCAACATAGTAGATGGTCAATACATGTTTAAATGTTTACTGACTGAATTTTGAAAGAAAGAATGAAAGACCTGCAGTTTATATACATAAAATTATAAACACTAATGGTATCACCACCACATCCTTTAATGCCAAAACTGCCAGCATACAAGTCCCCCATTGTGCTCTTATCCTCTCACAGATTTGTTCTTGATGGTCACATAAACACTTCCCTCTGAATGGGGGAGACAGCAACGGTGCAAACAATGAACCAAAGTCAGAGTCACCTGAAAAGCTTATTTTTCAAAGTCCATATTCCAGGGTTCCACGCTCATAGAATCTGATTTGGAAATATTAGTTGGGCCCAAGAGACTTTTTTTTGATAGATCTTTATTGGAATATAATTGCTTCACAATACCGTGTTAGTTTCTGTTGCACAGCAAAGCGAATGAGCCATATGCATACACATGTCCCCATATCCCCGCCCTCTTGACCCTCCCTCCCATCCTCTCTCTCCCACCCCTCTAGGTCATCACAAAGCACCAAGCCAATCTCCCTGTCCTATGTTGTTGCTTCCCACCAGCCAAGTATTTTACATTCGGTAGTGTGTATATGTCGATGTTACTCTCACTTTGCCCCAGCTTTGCCCTCCCACCTCATGTCATCAAGTCCATTCTCTATGTCTATCTCTTTATTAGAAGACTTTCTTAAAAATCAAGCTCTCCAAGTGATCCTGATGCCAATGGTCTTTTGTCACAATTTGAGAAACACTGCCCTCACCCTTCAAAAGCTTACGTTTCATCCTGAACCTTCCCTCATACCTGCCCTGCTGAAGGATGTCATCCACACACTGAGAGTCTTGCATTTTTAACCCTCTCAGCTCAGACCCAAGACTTCAAATGCATCTAACTCTCTGCCACACGGAGAGAAATGGGTATCTGGCCTCCGCAGGTGGCTGGGTTCTTCTGCCAAACAGTAATTCAGAGCTCATGGCTACGACTTACTTAGACAGGCTCAGTCCCCTAGGAAGTTATGAGTCAGAACATCCTTTTCAGTCTTGAAAGTGATTAGCAAAGCAGAACAGCGTCTTTGAAACATTGTTTTCCTCCATAACAAAGAGATGAACATGCATCTATTTAAATTAGGACCGTTGTTATAGAAACTACCTATTTTAAGTGAATGATAAAGAACACACTCCATTGAAATGAACAAGCTCTTAGTAGAGCTTGGGAGGCCTTATTTGTTCTAAATGCACATCTTGGCTGACTGACCGGACATTCAGATGTGTTCGTGGCTCCTCTGGAGTTCTCCCCTCCCTTCAAACAAAGGCCATAGGGCTCCAGAATACCCCAAATCCTTTTAAATCCCAGACCCTACTTAAACACAAGAGAGATTGATTTGACCACCCTCTTTTCCTGTAGCAAATGAGTTTTAAAATATAAAATATATAATTCTCTAGTGAATTTCATCATCACCTTGGTGAAAACAATTGTGGACCTCCTTCTTTGACCCCATCGTGTAAAGGAAAGAGAAAACCTTGAACCAGGCTGCAGGTCAGCTCCCTGGGATCCTAGGGAGGTTACCTCCTTGTACCTAAATGGCCTTAGGCAAATTTTTAAATGAAGCCTCCTGCCTAAGCCAGAAGGTTCCCCCTCTGCTGTCTTCCCCTCCTTCCACCCTGCCCCCTACTATCCCAGTACTTGGAAAGTGTCACAAAGACCTTCTGTTGAAGAAGACACTTTGAACTGGGCTGCGTCCACCTCAGTATTTGCAGCAAACTCCTTCTGAAAGGGCCAGATAGAAAATATTTTAGGCACAACTCTTCAACTCTGCCATTGCAGCAGGGAACAAGCCATAGACAATATGTAGGTGAATGAGCACAGCTGTGTTCCTATAAAAGCTTATTTACTAAAACACGTGGCAGGCTGCATTTGACCCATGGGCCACAGATTGCCAAGCCCAGATGTAGTAGATTCTGTCGTGTGCTGCCTGCATTGCCCCCTCCAGGACTAAAGTACTCACAGTTCTAGATGCTGGGAATTGTAGCAGCTGAAAGTTCCCAGCTGAGTCCCTGCATGGGACCTGTTCTCACCTTACAAAAGGTACAGTCTGTCTCCTCAGGAGCGGCCCACATCCCATGGCTGGTGATTGGGAATGCAGAGGTGGCATCCACGTGGCCCAATCCAGGACACAGCTCTGAAAGGCCCTCCCAGCTCCAGAGTCCCTGTAGCATTGACTGAGGCCCTTTGTGTGAATGCATCACAGTTCAGCTTCTGTCTCTCCCCAATCTTGTTTCCCTCACTCCCAACAGGAGTCAGTCCTGAGAGCACCACCCAATAAACTTTATGCTCTCAAATCTCCAAATCAGAGTCAGCCTCCCAGAAAACCCAACTAGAGACAAGCACTGGGCCTCTCCTTCTGTCCTTACTCTCCATCCCTAGCCCACACTGGTGGGCTTACTTACCTCCTGACTGGCCCCATGATGCTGACTGCGCTCCTGTGCACACCATTGACCAAGAGAACTTTGGGAACACATCTGATCCCTCTGCTCAGGCCACCACCACTGCCACCCACTCAGGACAGCTGCTCACAAGTGAGTCTCAAACTGTGCCTTGTAAAAATGCAAATTCCAGATCCCCACACCTGGATAATGTTACAGTAGATCTGAGGTGGGGTTTAGGAATCTATATACTTAACAAGCATAAACAAGCACCACAGGTGATTCTAAACTTTGTGGTTTATGAGCCATTCACTAAAACTACACTATACTTGTGCATAGTAGCTGCTTCACAAATATTGATTCAAGACACATTTCTAAGCACTTCCTGTGCTGAGAGTTATAATCCAAGACATATTGTTACATATGTACAGGATATGCAAACAACAGGCTAAGAACAACCAAATGAATATATTCACAATCAGAATTGCACATAGAATTTCAAAAGCATATCTTCCTTATAAGCCAGACAGAAAAAGACAAATGTCATATGATATTGCTTATATATGGAATCTAACAAAAACAAACAAAAAAGATACAAATGAATTTATTTACAAAACAGAAATAAACCCACAGACATAGAAAACAAACTTATGGTTACCAAAGAGGAAGGGGGGGAGGGATAAATTAGGAGTTTAGTATTAACAAATACACACTATTATATATAAAATAGATAAACAACAAGGACCTATACTGTATAGTACAGGGAATTATACTTAATATTTTATAATAACCTTATAAGGGAAAAGAATCTGAAAAAGAATATATATTTATATATATATGTGTGTGTGTGTGTATATGTATAACTGATTCACTGTGCTATACACCTGAAACTAACACAACATTGTAAATCAACTATACTTTGATAAAAAAGCATATCTTCCTTGAGAATAAGAGACACTCATTATATATAATTGAGATGAGAGCAGAGTTAGAAGGGTTGAACTTGGGAAGAGGTTCCAAACTCAAATAGGAATACTGGACAGGCAGGAAATCTAAGGCCGTGATAGAGCTGGAAGCAATATAATAGGGTTGCTAGGGACTGTGGCATACCCTCTCCAATAGTTGTGAAATGTGAAAATGGGGAAATGTTGTTGCTAGATCATCTAATTTTTCTAAGAATAGTCTAGAACGGCATACTGCTGACATAAAGCCTACAGGTTTTTAAATACTGGCTCATAATTACTTTTTCTTAAGTCTGTAAATTCAGTTATGCCCTCAGGACCTCAGTACTAGCTGAAATCTTCTGAGAGTAACAAATAGGGTATTTGCTCTATTTCTGAAAAAGAAATATTCCTATGTTCCCAAGGAGCATAGTCAGAGGAGTCCCAGAACCGTCTGAGTAGAAAAACACCACAGATGTTCTTTAATGAGGCAGAAGGGACCAGAAGTTGAGGTTATGAGATACACAGAGTCCAGGTTACATGTAAAAAGTCCCAGGAAGAGAATTCAGTGAGGGGCAGATGGGATGGGCGACTGGAGATACACTTAGCATCAACCTTGGGGAGGAGCAGTGGCTCGGCCATGTGGGGAAGAAGCCTGCCTGAACAGAGGCTGACTCCAGGAGAGACAGGATGGGGCTCTGTCCCCAGATCACAGAGGTTGGGCAGGTTAGAACTCATGCAGGAATTGAGGTCAAATTCAAGTTATCTCATGCTGATGGGCAGGATACAACCACTTACCAGGTAACAGAGGCCGGGGTTATCCCAGGCCCACCACACAGCCACAGGGGATGTTATAGTTTCAACTCAGATTGACAAGCCAAGAACATGTTACAGTAACTCTTATTTTTCTTTGTTTGCTTGTTTTAGTTGGAAAGCCAGTTGTGGTTTTATTTTAGAAGACAAAAGAACTGACATCAGAACTGGCATATTTGAATGAGAATAAATTCAAAAGATTAAGCAAGTTTCTTGAATATGTCTTATCTTGGTTATAGTTCTTAATTTAAAGGCAGGAAAGGAAAGAGACCCAGATGCTAGACATACTTCTACCACCAGTGGACTTGGTGCCAAGTCAGTGCCCCACCTCCCTGGTTTATGTGTTCTAGAAATAAGGTGTGGAGAGCATCATCCCTCAGTCCCTTTCAGCATAAATGGTGGTCATCTCAATCTAAATATTTAGGCCTTGTTGGCTTACAAGTAACAGAAAACATAACCCAAAAAGGTTTAAGCAAGAAAAGATTTATTATCTTATACAATTGAAAAATCCATAGGGAAATCAGATGTGAATTGATCAGGGCTCCAATGATGTTCCCAGAAGTCTTTCTTCCTCTTTATTTCTTGGCTCTTTGTCTAGATGTTGAATCCATGCTTAGCACTCACATGAGAGCAACATGGCTACAACAGCACACAAACTACATTGTTTTTTTGTTCTAATCCAGTGAAAAGAACATTTGCCCCTATCCTATATGCCTCAGCAAGCATCTAAAGATGTCTCATGGGCTTAATAATGAACCTCTGACCCAGGTAAAACTCATCTTCATTGCCAGAAGGCATGCAATGATTTGATTGGCTTAGGTAACATGGAGTTGGGTAACTGGAGTTGGAGAGTAGAATTTTACCAGTGAAACGAGGAAGGTGGAGCCCCCCTCCGAGGAGTCGGTAGTAAAACTGAGATAGACAGACAATGGCTGCCAAAACAAAGGCAAACGTAATCTGACCTTGTGATTTCATTACATGTCATCTGCATTACTCAAACTGTCTTTTCAAATGCATCCCTTCTAATAGGTTCATTAGGTCATGCTCATAAAAATGCAAAAGAAGTAATTATAATAATCTACTTTGTGCTGGTGTTTTGGTCATTTCCAAAGCTTTTAGCATGCTAGACAGACTACATCTTGGTTTTTCAGATTTTAAAAAAATTGCTGTTGTTTTTGTTGTTGTTTATCAGAAGGCATCCCTGGCTTAGGTACTGAAAGCAAGAACTAGTCCAAAGCAAATGTAACCCAGGCTACTGTTTTTTGTTTTGTTTTTGTTTTTTAAACATCTTTATTGGAGTATAATTGCTTTACAATTGTGTGTTAGTTTCTGCTTTATAACAAACTGAATCAGCTATACATATACATATGTATATGGATACATATACATATATCCCCATATCTCCTCCCTCTTGTGTCTCCCTCTCACCCTTCCTCGGTCATAAAGCACCGCACTGATCTCCCTGTGCTGTGTGGCTGCTTCCCACTAGCTATCTATTTTACATTTGGTAGTATATATAAGTCCATGCCACTCTTTCACTTCGTCCCAGCTTACCCTTCCCCCTCCCTGTGTCCTCAAGTCCATTCTCTACGTCTGCATCTTTATTCCTGTCCTGCCCCTAGGTACTGTTTTTGGTTCTTTTAGAAGAAAGTTACTCACATTCTCCTAACTGGAACTGTTACCTGCGATTTTTCACTCTGGTGATGACTTTGTAGACCTCAAGAATACCAGCTGATAAGCATGAGCCCAATCCCACTCATTAGGCATCAAAATGAGAAGATACAAAGGCACATAAGGTTTGGGGAGAATATCAGATGGAAAATTGTCTAATTAGATTTTACAGAGTTCAGGACAGCCAATAGGACAGAATTTAAGATAGAGATTTATAAATTAGCAGCTAGAATTCTCTGCTTGCATTCTCTGTACTCCTAGAGTGTCTAAAGAATCTGCCCTCTATGAAACTAAGGGAAGGTAAGACCCACTTGCCTTTGCAGCCTGAAGATGAATTCATTGGCCCCCAAATGCAGCTACATGCTGGCAACTATTAAATCTCCCTCCTTGATTTTGGCTCTGTTCCTTTGGAAAAGTTTTGGGGTGACATGATGGGTGATCTAGTAATTAAGTGGATCACAAACAGCAGGAAACACTGCTTATGGAACTCTATTCCAGCTTGCTTAAATGAGCTACCTGCAGGTATTCTGTAAGACATAGTGATGGCACAAAACTTAGGCAATTCATAAAAGGGAAGAAATCTAGGCCATGTGTGTCACTAAAGTTTCAAGTACACAGAAATGCAGGAAAGCTACCATGCAGATAGTACGGGTCCTCATTAGTGTGGAGTTGAATTCACAGTTATCTCTACTGACTTACCACAATGCTAAATGTGCCAACCACCCTTATAACCCACAGAAATACACAAGAGCCTTATGTCTCATGATGGCTATCTTGTAAATTTCACTTGCCTTTTTGCAAATAATCAAGTTTTAAAATTTAATTTGCTGCAATTTATTTTGCTGTTGTTTTTTTCCCAGCCTAGGCTTTCTCAAGGCAGGAGGCTCCATTCAATGAAGGCGCAGCTCCAATCAGCCCTCACAAGAGAAAAGGATGCACTAGAAAAACTTGGGGAGGAAACATACTCCCAGTGAACTAGCGGGTGTAGGTAACTAGTTGGATTCTTTTACTGTCACACCTCATATTTCCCTTCTTATTTCTTCATAGCTGGGTATCTTCCCTCCCTCAAACAGAGCATGTATTTTCCCCTTTTCATATTCTCTTTGGTATCCATCTCCCAAAGCATGAATATTTATTATAGATATATTAGCAGCTGTGTGCCTAAAGATAAGGTATGGAGCAATCTCAAAAATTTCTCCTTTGCCCTCTGCACAACAAAAACTGTTCTTCATAAACCATGAACCAATAACTATGTGTCTTTAACTCATCATATTAGCAAACCTTCTTATGGGCGTGGACTTCTGTGTGTGTGTTGCGCCACAGGGTAGAGAAGAGGAAGGTTAATTACCCTCTCCCTAGAGGTCAGATCTGGTCTCTACCTGCCTTGGTATCATAAATTGTTCTGAAAAATAAAGGTCCAGTGGAAAATGCCACTTATTCTATGGCTGTCTTAAAGACACAATAGTGCCACAATAGTCCTGCATAACAAACAACCCCCAAAACTCTGGCTTACAACAAACAATTATTCTGACACTCACAAGTCAGCAGGTTGACAATAACTTGGCTGATCTATGTTGGGCTCAGTTGGCACCTCTGCTTCAGGCTGAAGATTAGCTGGTGTGGCTCTGGGCTATACTGTTGGGTTCAGGCCAGCCTCTGGAGTGCTCGCTCTGAGACCCAGACTGAAGGAGCCATAGCTGCCTAGGGGACACTCTTGCACAAGCATACTTTAAGCTTCTGCTCATATCAGGTCTGCAAACATCCCATTGGCCAAAGCAAGACACATGGCTAAACGCAAGTCAAGGGGCACCAGCTATAAGGCCACAGCTTGAGCATGGGTGTGTAATTCTACTACTTCCTACACTCCATTAGCTTTCTGGAGTTCCTTCTATCCTGTTCTCATCCCACCAACATTTCAGCTACCACCCCAGAAGTTCCCAACTTTGTTTTGAGCACAAGACTCTCTTCAGACTCATAGCTACCAAAATTAGTTCCATGGAAGACATTTCATGCTAATCTATACACAGTTGACTAGATGCATGACCACAGAACGTGGCTTGATTTTCAAGCACGGTGCACACCAGTGAGAGAAAAACAGGAGAGGCTCTTGGAAACCCCATTCTTTATAAACACGCATGTGCTGTATCTACACAAAGTTACCAGAAAGAATCTGAAACTGCAAGCCTAGCCTCACACAGAATTTGAAAATTTTCTAAGACTATGCGAGGAAATGACACAAAAATCCCTTGCAAATTATGTGTCCTCCCTTTGGGTTTGCAAAGCCATGTCTTTGCCTCTTGCAGCTGTTGTCAGGTGATCGGTGCTGACTCTGAGTAGATTTACTGCAGTAATTGCTGCAGTAATTGTCTAGCTCTCCTCCACATCAGCAAGAGTCTTGGAAATCTGGCCCAGGAGTCTGAGCTGGGATGTGAGAGGTCAATGTCAGCTTCTTGATCATCTGCTTGGTTCTCAATTTCAGGAAGATCTAAGGGGTATAACATCTGAGGAAAAACTGAATTGAGAGGCAAGTAGAAAATCCGTGGTGCCAACTGAATTGGCTGATTAGAAAGGCAGAAAACAAGGACTAGAAAAAAAAAACAGGCATCTGGAGCAGAGCAGTTGGGTCCAGGAAAAAGGGGACAGGGGCACTGCTGAGAGAATCCTGTAGATTCTGGGACCCTTGACCTTGCTGGTGAGTGAAGAGAATCTGCCTCAGTTTGGACCCATTATGAGTCACCAGGTGGAGCTTGGGGACACCAAAAATTAGATTTAGCAATCATTGCATATTTAATATAAAGGGTTTGTTTTAGATTAGAAGAGTCTAAAACGTGGTGCAGAGAACACAAGCTTTGTGGTTTGCTAATGGATATTACATGAAACAGAGTTCTGTGAACAACTGTGTTTTAGAAATCTCCATTAGATAAAGTCAGAGTGATTTCTTGGCAGGACTTTGCAGCACCTTTATAATGTTTATCGGAAGTCTCCAAGAATAATATACAGTTCATAGCATTTGGCAAACTGATTGATTATGAAACCCACGTTTTTAGAGCATTTTGTCAAAAACACACTTTAGGAAGCATGGCTATAGTGACACAGATGAATTAAATTTGCGTTCTACTTATAAACTGCACACTACCAGAGTAAGGTTATAAGAGAAAAACTTAAGTATAACAAATTATATTGTCACCAACTTAACTGCTTTACTCACCTCATCTCTCATGATTTTCTTTTCTTTTTTCAAAATCTATAAGGGCTAATATTTTAATTTAATTAAATAGTTTTCTCTTCTGCATCTCCTCATACTGAAATTCCCATATCAGAAACATCTATTTGCCTTGAGTAGGTTAGTGATTAGTATACACCTGTGCTTCTGAAACCTTAATGTGCACATAAGTCACCAGGGTATCTTGTTAAAAATGCAGAATCTGAGCTATTACTTCTAAGTGGGGCGTAAGATTCTGCATTTTAATAAGCTCCTTTTGATGCTGCTGCAGTTCCATGGACCACAGCACTCCCTCCACCACAGGGAGGAGACTCTTTGCATGTCTGATGGCCACCATGAGGCTTGCTGCCCTCATGGAGAAAGAAGACAAGGTGTAGAGGAAGTAGGAAGCCCAAAGGTCTCCTTTCCAACCTGAGGGATGGTGGAAGGAACACAGAAGGCAGAGGAAGGTAAGATGTACCTTAATCTACCCTATTTGGACCCAAGTCCCAGAGAACAGAGGTATATTAGAAAGGGGTTAAGGTAATTTCCCGAAAGGAAAAGATTCCTGTCCATCTTGTAGTTTCCAATTCTGACATGAAAATACCCAAGTGTGGGCCCCCTGCCTCAAGCAAAATTTCATAATGAGAAATGGCTAAACAGAGGAAAGACCTCAGTTAACTCTTCAAAGCTGCCTTCTGGTCCCATGGATGGTACCCTAAACTCCCCAAAGCCCCTGAGAATTAGTCTGGGGTGTTTCACAGAGGTAATCACAATAGGGAGTCCCAGCCAGACTTCTGGGGTACCCACAGCGCAGCAAAAGCCAGGGCAAGGGCTAAGTTAACAGGGAAACCAGGTGCAATGAGAGAGGCCAGACCATTGGGATTCCTCAGCAGACATCAACTGAATACCCCTCTGATGATGCTGGTTGACCTTGGAGTTTTCCCAGCCTGGGAGAAGCCCAATTCAGCCTTTACCACAGAGATCAGAGCAGAGCCAGAAAAAAATATGGTCAAGAATCCCATGCCCTATAATCTGGACAAAACTCTAATTCAGAAAGATATATTCATCTCTATGTTCACAATAGGCAGGACATGGAAACAGCCTAAATGTCCACACAAGAACGGATAAAGACAATGTGATATATATATATATCACAATGGAATATTATTCAGCCATAAAAAAGAATGAAATAATGCCATTTGCAGCAACATGGATGGACCTAGAGATTATCATACTAAGTGAAGTAAGTCAGAAAGGGAAACACAAATACCATACAACATCACTTACATGTGGAATCTAAAATAGGACACAAATCAGCTTATCTTCAAAACAGAAACAGACTCACAGACCAAGAGAACAGACTTGTGGTTGCCAAAGGGGAGGGATGTATTGGGAGTTTGGGATTAGCAAATGCAAACTATTATATATACAATGGATAAAAAACAAGGTCCTACTGTATAGCACAGGGAACAATATTCAATATCCTGAGATAAACCATAATGGAAAAGAATACAAAAAAGAATGTATAACTGAATCACTTTGCTGTACAGCAACAATTAACACAACATTGTAAATCAACTATACTTCAATTTAAAAAAGAAAAAAAAAAAGAATCCCATGCCAACCCCACCATCCAGTCACATAAGCCACAACCCTAACGTCCCCATTATGACTTTGAAGAGGCACAAAGAGTAGAGATAGGAAGAGAATGTTTATGCAAAGAAAATAAGCATAAACTCATAGAGATGGCTTACATTACTGGGCTGGACTAAAATAATTCCATTGGACTAAACTTTAGGATCCAGAAAGGTGGATCAGGTCAGTGAATTAGGAAATAATGTACACATTCTCTGCACATATAGTCCCAGCTACAGACATAGGCAACTCTAGTCTGTTTTCATATGGCCTGGACACACTAAAGCTGAGTTCAACTGTGATTTCAGATTTGTTAGTTATTTCTAAAAATTCTCAATCATTGAGAGGTATTAAGTACCTCCAAGTGGCTAATTTCTTCTCATCTAAAGCATCTTTCTTAAAAAGGAACCCTTCTACACTGTTGGTGGGAATGTAAATTTGTGTAGCCACTATGGAGAGCAGTATAGAGGCTCCTTAAGAAACTAAAACTAGAACTACCATATGATCCTGCAATCCCACTCCTGGGCATATATCTGGAGAAAACCATAATTCAAAAAGACACATGCACTCCATTGTTCATAGCAGCACTATTCACAATAGCCAAGGCATGGAAGCAACTTGTGTCTATTGACAGATGAATAGATAAAGAAGATATGGTACATATATACACAATGGAATATTGCTCAGCCATAAAAATAGAATGAAAAATGCCATTTGCAGCAACATGGATAGACCTAGAGATTATCATCCTAAGAGAAGTAAGCCAGGCAGTAAAAGACAAATATCATATGATATTGCTTATATGTAGAATCTAAATAAAATGATACAAATGAACTTATTTACAAAACAGAAATAGACCCACAGACATAGAAAACAAACTTATTGTTACCAAAGGGGAAAGGGGAGGAGGGATAAATTAGGAGTTTGGGAGTAACATGTATACACAACTATATATAAAATAGATAACCGACAAGGACCTACTGTATAGCACAGGGAATTCTACTTAATATTCTGTAATAACCTATAAAGAATCTGAAAAAAATAAAGCATCCTTCTTGTTATGTGGAACTTCAAACAAATGACCTCAACTTTATCTCTTTTCCTCAAATAATTTTTTATGAATTGCTTGACACCTTGAGGGATGTCCTAAAGGGAAATGCCTTCTTGAAAGAATGCTTATCTTGATATTGGGCAGTAAACGATTAAAT
The DNA here is from genome assembly GCF_964270905.1 of Leucopleurus acutus. Lineage (NCBI taxonomy): Eukaryota > Metazoa > Chordata > Mammalia > Artiodactyla > Delphinidae > Leucopleurus > Leucopleurus acutus. The sequence continues at coordinate 131,450,613 of NC_139147.1, read as the reverse complement.
AGTACTGTCTCTGAGCTCCCTCTAAACTTATACTGCCAGGAAGAAATGCAGAGGTGCTGTCCAAGAACTGTCCCAGCATCCTTGGTGCTGCCCAATGAGGATGTGCTTTCCCTTGGATCCTGAGTAGGGAGTGATTTGACCCACCAAAGGGATTCACCCAAAAAACTTAAGTGCCTCTCCCAAGCCAACAGCAGATGGAGAACAATGATTTCTGCACACATACACACACAACCCACAGTGTCCCGATCCTGAAGCTATAGCAATGTCCCTTAGTTAAAAGCCCTGCAGGGGGTGAAGAAGAGGATTTCTCAGGATCTCTGTGATGTTCCTTTTGGTGATGGAGGACATGTTTTCTATTTCACTCCTAATCCATCTCCATTCACATAACAATCACTGCCCAAGGGATTTACTGTAACTGATGGGAAAGTGTTTTATCTTCCAACTTGCTCAGATAAATAAATAAATAAGAAGTTGAGAAACAACAATCTGTATCAGAGAAACAAGAGCTGCTGTGTCAACAGTCAAAATACAGAGTAGTCCTTTCCAGAATGTGTTGGAGGGACAAGAGGCCCTCTAGAAAAATTAATTGAAAAGGAGGGAGTATTTTAAATGTGTATAAGCAAAGACATAAAGACCTGTCAGTGATTAGTAATAAAAAGCAAGACACTAACATCCCAGGAGACAGGCGGCATACAAAGAAAGTCTACCCAATTACATTGGTAGGCGACTAGTGCCTGAGTTCTGGTGGAGGAGGTTGGATCTTGTCTTTCTGGTGGGCAGGTCCACGTCTGGTGGTGTGTTTTGGGGGTCTGTGACATTATTATGATTTTAGGCACCCTCTCTGCTAATGGATGGGGTTGTGTTCCTGTCTTGCTAGTTATTTGGCATAGGGTGTCCAGCACTGTAGCTTGCTGGTCGTTGAGTGGAGCTGGATCTTGGCGTTGAGATGGAGATCTCTGGGAGATTTTCACTGTTTGATATTACGTGGAGCTGGGTGGTCTCCCGTGGACCAGTGTCCTGAACTTGGCTCTCCCATTTCAGAGGCACAGCCCTGATGCCTGGCTGGAGTACCAAGAGCCTGTCATCCACACAGCTCAGAATAAAATGGAGAAAAAAAAGAAAGAAAGAAAAACAAAGATAGAATAAAATAAAGTAAAATAAAATAAAGTTATTAAAATAAAAAATAATTATTAAAAAAATTTTAAGTAATAAAATAAAAGAAAGAAGAGAACAACCAAACTAAAAAATAAATCTACCAATGATAACTGCTAAACACTATACTAAAAACAAAAATGGACAGACAGAACCCTAGGACAAATGGTAAAAGCAAAGCTATACAGACAAAATCACACACAGAAGCATACACATACACACTCACAAAAAGAGAAAAAAGGAAAAATATGTATATATCGTTGCTCCCAAAGTCCACCTCCTGAGTTTGGGATGATACGTTGTCTATTCAGGTATTCCACAGATGCAGGGTACATCAAGTTGATTGTGGAGATTTAATCCGCTGCTCCTGAGGCTGCTGGGAGAAATTTCCCTTTCTCTTCTTTGTTCACACATCTCCTGGGGTTCAGCTTTGGATTTGGCCCCACCTCTGCGTGTAGGTCACCTGAGGGAGTCTGTTCTTTGCTCAGACAGGACGGGGTTAAAGGAGCAGCTCATTCGGGGGCTCTGGCTCCCTCAGGCCCTGGGGAGGGAGGGGTACGGAGTGCGGGGCAAGCCTGCGGTGGCAGAGGCCGGCGTGACGTTGCACCAGCCTGAAGCGCACCATGTGTTCTCCCGGGGAAGTTGTCCCTGGATCACGGGACCCTGGCAGTGGTGGGATGCATACCCAATTACATTGTAATTACTGTCTGGACTACGATTGTAAGGCGTAATTGCCAGCCTGTTACCGGGTGAACGATGGACCTCTTGTGTCCTTTACTGTGTAAGCGTATAGTTAACTGTACCTGGTTCTCAACACAGAATATGGAATTCTCAGTAAAACCTTTTATCATCTTTATAAAATTCTGGGCATAATCTTCTATATCCAGACATGTACTGAGCATATCCTACCTATTCACAGAGTCATGATCGTGGAGCCCCAACTGGTAGAAATCAGGCAGCAGCTCCTCCTCAGCAAACTCTCATCATGAGCTCCCTCTTTCAGATACACGTGGCAGCAATGTTTATTTCCTCTTGGTAAATGATACACTCCCATTGCTTAAAGAAGCTGGACCCTATTCCTTCGGAACGTACTGGAGACCATCAAACAAAATGAAGTTTAACAAAGATCAAACAGGAGTCTTTATGCCCCAACACATTGCGAGCTCCAGGGACCCTGATACAGACGGGTGGCCTCCCCCAGGTCTGCAAACAGACTGAAGTTTTCTCCTTTGGCTCACCTTCTAAGTCCATTAAGGTTCAGATCAACTTTTACTTCCTTAACGAAGCTTCCTTGGCCACTCAAACCTTCACTGATCTCCCCTTTCACTGAAACTTCTTGAGCAAGAATTGATTGTACCATACTTGCAGTATTTAATCATGCACTGTCTTACATTCCTTAAGTCTTTTCAAATATAGGGCATTTTCCAAAATAGAATTTGATGATCTCACTATCAAAGAATTTCCTGAAGAAGGGATTAGGTTCCAAGTTTTTTTAGCTATCTGGTTAGGAGATGTTTTCCATTGGGAGCCCTTTTTTTCCTGATCTTACTAGGGCAGTGGCCCCTAAAATACTGGGAATCAGGATAACTACCTCACGACAATCTGGGGCTTCCTGACCGTCTCACTGTGACACAGTCACCACTCACCCCACTCCTGACTCAGCCCACTTGCCTTTCTGACTTCATCTCCTCTCCTCTACCCAGTAGCCTGGGCATTGTCTCTTTTCATAAGAGGTAACTGCTCCGCTTGGACTCGGATCTCTTTGTTAGGAGCGAAGCTTCAGCCTGTCCAGACTAGATGCATCCTCGGCAGACTCTGCTGGAGGAGCCACCTTTGGACTGCTGTGCTAACAACCTCCTGTGGTTAACATTGGTTCACCTGGCCTTTACAGGCCCTCCAGCAGCTCTCTGCTGCCCCCTTCCGGCAGTTAGTGGCATTATGTCAGGTCTTTCAAGGAACTCAGCCAGGTGCTTAACTTTTTAAATTCTAGTAAAATCCTACGGATTGGGCAGGCCTTATGACAAACGGTCACATCACATGAGAGATGTTCTTAATTTAACTACTGTTTCCTTAGTATTTAGTTGCCTACCTCCTATGCAGCCACTCAAAATCAGCTAGCCCAGCCTTTATTAGATACTATTGATCTAAAAGTATCTCCTAAAAAGCCAGCTATCAGGTTTTATTCTGAAAAAAATATATATATATTCATAAATATATATATAGTAATTTAAATATATTCATATATATTCATTTCCATTATAAAAATAATCATATATATACATGGAAATGAAAAATGTTATTATGTGGGACAGTGAAATTTTAGGCAAATTATTATAATACTCTCTTTTTCTGACTCCCTATCCATACAAAAACAGGGTTAGTCTGATGGTAAACAATGGTAATTCTCAACTATTAGTTTATGTAAGAATTGCCTGTTAAGCTTATTAGAAATTTAAATATCTGAATATCACCCCTAGAGACTAATTTTCCAGGTGGGGCCCAAAGACCTGTATTTTTAACTAGCACCCAATAATTTTAATGCAAGTGGTCCATGAGAAACACTAGTTGACAAGTCATTTTCTATTTCTATTTATTCCTTATTTAGGCAAAACTACACATTCTGAGGCTTAGATAGAGTACCAGCCCAACAAGGACCTAGGGTAAAGACAGGTTTCTGTGGATAAGCATTTTTATAAACACAATAATCATGATACTCTCTACTTGCTGTGTGACAATTGCAGTGCCCAGAATATGCCTAACACCAGCATCTGATATAAGAGTGTTGTAACTTGGCCACCATCACCCTGATAACAAAACCAGACAAAGATGTCACAAAGAAAGAAAACTACAGGCCAATATCACTGATGAACATAGATGCAAAAATCCTCAACAAAATACTAGCAAACAGAATCCAACAGTATACTAAAAGGATCATACAACATGATCAACTGGGGTTTATCCCAGGAATGCAAAGATTCTTCAATATATGCAAATCAATCAATGTGATACACCATATTATCAAATTGAAGAATAAAACCCATATGATCATCTCAATAGATGCAGAAAGAGCTTTTGACAAAATTCAACACTGATTTATGATAAAAAACCCTCCAGAAAGTAGGCATAGAGGGAACTTACTTCAACATAATGAAGACCATATATGACAAACCCACAGCCAACATCATCCTCAATGGTGAAAAACTGAAACCATTTCCACTAAGATTAGGAACAAGACAAGGTTGCCCGCTCTCACCATGCTTATTCAATATTGTTTTGGAAGTTTTAGCCACAGCAATCAGAGAAGAAAAGGAAATAAAAGGAATCCAAATCAGAAAAGAAGAAGTAAAGCTGTCACTGTTTGAAGATGACATGATACTACATAGAGGATCCTAAAGATGTTACCAGAAAACTACTAGAGCTAATCAATGAATTTGGTAAAGTAGCAGGATACAAAATTAATGCACAGAAATCTCTTGCATTCCTATACACTAATGATGAAAAATCTGAAAGAGAAACTTAGGAACACTCCCATTTACCATTGCAACAAAAAGAATAAAGTACCTAGGAATAAACCTACCTTAGGGAACCAAAGACCTGTATTCAGAAAAATATAAGACACTGATGAAAGAAATTAAAGATGACACAAACAGATGGAGAGATATACCATGTTCTTGGATTGGAAGAATCAACATTGTGAAAATGACAATACTACCCAAAGCAATCTGCAGATTCAATGCAATCCCTACCAAACTATCACTGGCATTTTTCACAGAACTAGAACAAAAAATTTCACAATTTGTATGGAAACACAAAAGACCCCAAATAGCCAGAGCAATCTTGAGAAAGAAAAACGGAGCTGGAGGAATCAGGTTCTTAGATTCAAACTATACTACAGAGCGACAGTAATCAAGACAGTATGGAGGGGGAGCTTCAAGATGGCGGAAGAGTAGAACGTGGAGATCACCTTCCTCCTCACAAATACATCAGAAATATATCTACATGTGGAACAACTCCTACAGAACACCTACTGAACACTGGCAGAAGACCTCAGACCTCCCAAAAGGCAAGAAACTCCCCACGTACCTGGGTAGGGCAAAAGAAAAAACTGAGACAAAAGAATAGGGAGAGGACCTACACCAATGGGAGGGAGCTGTGAAGGAGAAAAGGTTTCCACACACTAGGAAGCCCCTTCACGGGCAGAAAGTGTGGGTGGAGGAGGGGGAAAGCTTCAGAGCCGTGGAGGACAGCGCAGCAACAGGGGTGCGGAGGGCAAAGCAGAGAGATTCCCACACAGAGTATCAGTGCTGACCAGCACTCACCAGCCCGAGAGGCTTGTCTGCTCACCTGCTGGGGCAGGCGAGGCTGAGAGCTGAGGCTTGGGCTTCGGTTGGATCCCAGGGAGAGGACTGGGGTTGGCTGCGTGAACACAGCCTGAAGGGAGTTAGTGCACAACAGCTAGCCAGGAGGGAGTTCGGGAAAAAGACTGGAACTGCTGAAGAAGCAAGAGACTTTTTCTTGCCTCTTTGTTTCTTGGTGCGTGAGGAGAGGGGATTAAGAATGACACTTAAAGGAGCTCCAGAGATGGGCGAGAGCCGCAGCTATCAACAGGGACCCGAGAGCAGGGCATGAGACGCTAAGGCTACTGCAACAGCCACCAAGAAGCCTGTGTGCAAGCACAGGTCACTATCCACACTGCCCTCCCAGGAGCTGGTGCAGCCCGTCACTGCCAGGGTCCTATGATCCAGGGACAATTCCCCGGGAGAACACATGGCGCATTCCAGACTGGTGCAACGTCACGCCGGCCTCTGCCACCACAGGCTTTCCCCCGCACTCCATACCCCTCCCTCCCCAGGGCCTGAGGGAGCCAGAACCCCCGAATGAGCTGCTCCTTTGACCTCTTCCTGTCTGAGCAAAGAACAGATGCCCTCAGGCGACCTACATGCAGAGGTGGGGTCAAATCCAAAGCTGAACCCCAGGAGCTGTGTGAACAAAGAAGAGAAAGGGAAATTTCTCCCAGCAGCCTCAGGAGCAGTGGATCAAATTTCCACAATCAACATCATGTAGGCTGCATTGTGGAATACCTGAATAGACAATGTATCATCCCAAATTGAGGAGGTAGACTTTGGGAGCAACAATATATATATTTTTTTCCTTTTTTCTCTTTTTGTGAGTGTGTATGTGAATGCTTCTATGTGTGATTTTGTCAGTATAGTTTTGCTTTTACCATTTGTCCTAGGGTTCTCTCTGTCTGTTTTTCTTTTGTTGTTTTTCTTTTTTTTTTTGTATAATTTTTGGTGCTTGTTATTTTGGTGGATTTGTTTTTGGCTCGGCTGCTCTCTTCTTTCTTTCTCTTTTTTTATTACTTAAAAAATTTTATAATAATTATTTTTTATTTTAATAATTTTATTTTGTCTTCTTTTTTCTCCCTTTTATTCTGAGCCGTGTGGATGAAAGGCTCTTGGTTCTCCAGGCAGGCATCAGGGCTGTGTCTCTGAGGTGGAAAAGCCAAGTTCAGAACATTGGTCTGGAAGAGACCTCCCAGCTCCACGTAATATCAAACGATGAAAATCTCCCAGAGATCTCCATCTCAACACCAATACCCAGCTCCACTCAATGACCAGCAAGCTACAGTGCTGGACACCCTAAGGCCAACAACTAGCAAGACAGGAACAAAAACCTACCCATTACCAGAGAGGCTGCCTAAAATCATAATAAGGCCACAGACACCCCAAAACCCACCACCAGACATGGACCTGCCCACCAGAAAGACAAGATCCAGCCTCATCCACCAGAACACAGGTACTAGTCCCCTCCAACAGGAAGCCTACACAACCCACTAAACTAACCTTAGTCACTGTGGGTAGACAACAAAAACAACAGGAACTATGAAACTGTAGCCTGCAAAAAGGAGACCACAAACACAGTAAGTTAAGCTAAATGAGAAGACAGAGAAACATACAGAAGATGAAGGAGCAAGGGAAAAACCCACCAGGCCTAAAAAATAAAGAGGAAATAGGCAGTCTACCTGAAAAAGAATTCAGAACAATGATAGTAGGATAATCCAAAATCTTGGAAATACAATGGAGAAAATACAAGAAACCTTTAACAGGGACCTAGAAAAACTAAAGAGCAAACAAAACAGTGATGAACAACACAATAAATGAAATTGAAAATTCTCTACAAGGGATCAATAGCAGAATAACCGAGGCAGAAGAACGGATAAGTGATCTGGAAGATAAAATAGTGGAAATAACTACTGCAGAGCAGAATAAAGAAAAAAGAATGAAAAGAATTGAGGACAATCTCAGAGACCTCTGGGACAACATTAAATGCACCTATATTTGAATTATAAGGGTTCCAGAAGAAGAAAAGAAAAAGAAAGATTGAGAAAATATTTTAAGAGATTACAGTTGAAAACTTCCCTAACATGGGAAAGGAAATAATTAATCAAGTCCAGGAAGTGCAGAGAGTCCCATACAGGATAACTCCAAGCAGAAACACACCAAGACACATACTAATCAAGCTATCAAAAATTAAATACAAAGAAAAAATATTAAAAGCAGTAAGGGAAAAATAACAAATAACACAAAAGGGAATCCCCATAAGATTAACAGCTGATCTTTCAGCAGAAACTCTGCAAGCCAGAAGGAGGGGCAGGACATATTTAAAGTGATGAAGTGGAAAAATCTACAACCAAGACTACTTTACTCAGCATGGATCTCATTCAGATTTGACGGAGTAATTAAAACCTTTAGAGACAAGGAAAAGCTAAGAGAATTCAGCACCACCAAACCAGCTTTACAACAAATGCTAAAGGAACTACTCTAGGCAGGAAACACAAGAGAAAGAAAAGACCTACAATAACACCCCAAAACAATTAAGAGAATGGTAATACAAACATACATATCGATAACTACCTTAAATGTAAATGGATTAAATGCTCCAACCAAAGGACATAGACTGGCTGAATGGATACGAAAACAAAACCTGTATATATGTTGTCTACAAGAGACCCGCTTCAGACCTAGGGACACATACAGACTGAAAGTGAGGGGATGGAAAAAGATATTCCATGCAAATGTAAATCAAAAGAAAGCTGGAGTAGTAATTCTCATATCAGACAAAATAAACTTTGAAACAAAGACTATTAGACGAGACAAAGAAGGACATTATGTAATGATCAAGGGATCAATCCATGAAGAAGATATAACAATTGTAAATATTTATGCATCCAACATAGGAGCACCTCAATACATAAGGCAAATACTAACAACCATAGAGGAGAAATCGACAATAATACAATCATAGTAGGGGACTTTAACACCCCACCTTCCCCAAAAGACAGATCATCCAAAATGAAAATAAATAAGGAAACACAAGCTTTAAATGATACATTAAACAAGATGGACTTAATTGATATTTATAGGACATTCCTTCCAAAAACAACAGAATACACTTTGTTCTCAATTGTTCATGGAACATTCTCCAGGATAGATCCTATCTTGGGTCACAAATCAAGCCTTGGTAAATTTAAGAAAATTGAAATCTTATCAATTATCTTTTCCGACAATAACACTATGAGACTAGATTTCAATTACAGGAAAAAATCTGTAAAAATACATACACATGGAGGCTAAACAATACATTACGTAACAACCAAGAGTTCACTGAAGAAATTAAAGATGAAATTAAAAACTACGTAGAAACAAATGACAATCAAAACACGACAACCCAAAACCTATGGGATGCAGCAAAAGCAGTTGTAAGTGGGAAGTCTATAGCAATACAATACTACATTAAGAAACAAGAAACATCTCAAATAAACAACCTAACCTTATACCTAAAGCAATTAGAGAAAGAAGACCAAAAAATCCCCAAAGTTACCAGAAGGAAAGAAATCATAAAAATCAGATCAGAAATAAATGAAAAACAAATGAAGGAAACGATAATAAAGATCAATAACACTAAAAGATGGTTCTTTGAGAAGATAAACAAAATTGATAAACCATTAGCCAGACCCATCAAGGAAAAATGGGAGAAGACTCAAATCAATAGAATTAGAAATGAAAAGGAAGTAACAACTGACACAGCAGAAATACAAACGATCATGAGAGATTACTACAAGCAATTATACATCAATAAATTGAACAACCTGGAAGAAATGGACAAATTCTTAGAAATGTACAACGTTCCGAGACTGAAGCAGGGAGAAACAGAAAATATGGACAGACAAATCACAAGCAATGATGTTGAAACTGTGATTACAAATCTTCCAACAATCAAAAGCCCAGGACCAGATGGCTTCACAGGCAAATTCTAACAAACATTTAGAGAAGAGCTAACACCTATCCTTCTCAAACTCTTCCAAAATACAGCAGAGGGAGGGACACTCCCAAACTCATTCTATGAGGCCACCATCACCCTGATACCAAAAACAGACAAAGATGTCACAAAGAAAGAAAACTACAGGCCAATACCACTGATGAACATAGATGCAAAAATCCTCAACAAAATACTAGCAAACAGAATCCAGCAGCACATTAAAACGATCACACACCATGATCCAGTGGGGTTTATCCCAGCAAAGCAAGGTTTCTTCAATATACACAAATCAATCAATGTGATACACCACATCAACAAACTGGATGATAAAAACCATATGATTATCTAAATAGATTCAGGGAAAGCTTTCAACAAAATTCAACACTGATTTATGATAAAAACCCTCCAGAAAGTAGGCATAGAGGGAACTTACCTCAACTTAATTAAGGCCATATATGACAAACCCACAGCCAACATCATCCTCAATGGTGAAAAACTGAAACCATTTCCACTAAAATCAGGAACAAGACAAGGTTGCCCACTCTCACCATTATTATTCAAAATGGTTTTGGAAGTTTTAACCACAGCAATCAGAAAAGAAAAAAAAATAAAAGGAATCCAAATTGGAAAAGAAGAAGTAAAGCTGTCACTGTTTGCAGATGACATGATACCATACATACAGAATCCTAAAGATGCTACCAGAAAACTACTAGAGCTAATCAATGAATTTGGTAAAGTAGCAGGATACACAAATAATGCACAGAAATCGCTTGCATTGTTATACAGTAATGATGAAAAATCTGAAATCGTTATTAAGAAAACACTCCCTTTTACCATTGCAAAAAAAAGAATAAAATATCTAGGAATAAGCCTACCTAAGGAGACAAAGACCTGTATGCAGGAAATTATAAGACACTGATGAAAGAAATTAAAGATGATACAAACAGATGGAGAGATATACCATGTTCTTAGATTGGAAGAATCAACATTGTGAAAAGTACTCTTCTCCCCAAATCATTCTAGAGATTCAATGTAATCCCTATCAAACTACCACTGGCATTTTTCATAGAACTAGAACAAAACATTTCACAATTTGAATGGAAACATAAAAGACTCCGAATAGCCAAAGCAATCCTGAGAAAGGAAAATGGAGCTGGAGGAATCAGGCTTCCTGACTTCAGAATATACTACAAAGTTATGGTAATCAACACACTATGGTACTGGCACTAAAACAGAAATATAGATCAATGGAACAGGATAGAAAGCCCAGAGATAAGCCCACGCATATATGGTTACCTTATCTTTGCTAAAGGAGGCAAGAATATACAATGGAGAATAGACAGCCCTTCAATAAGTGGTGCTGGGAAAACTGGACAGCTACATGTAAAAGAATGAAATTAGAACACTCCTTAACACCATACACAAAAATAAACTCAAGGTCGATTAAAGACCTAAATGTAAGGCCAGACACTATCAAACTCTTAGAGGAAAACATAGGCAGAACACTCTATGACATAAATTACAGCAAGATCCTTTTTGACCCATCTCCTAGAGAAATGGAAATAAAAACAAAGATAAACAAATGGGACCTAATGAAACTTAAAACCTTTTGCACAGCAAAGGAAACCGTAAACAAGATGAAAAGACAACCCTCAGGATGGGAGAAAATATTTGCAAATGAAGCAACTGACAAAGGATTAATCTCCAAAATATACAAGCAGCTCATGCAGCTCAATATTAAAAAAACAAACAACCCAATCCAAAAATGGGCAGAAAACCTAAACAGACATTTCTCCAAAGAAGATATACAGATTGCCAACAAACACATGAAAGAATGCTCAACATCATTAGAGAAATGCAAATCAAAACTACAATGAGATATCATCTCACACTGGTCAGAAAAGCCATCATCAAAAAATCTACAAACAATAAATGCTGGAGAAGGTGTGGAGAAACGGGGACCCTCTTGCACTGTTGGTGAGAATTTAAATTGATACAGCCACTATGGAGAACAGTATGGAGGTTCCTTAAAAAACTAAAAAGAGAACTACCATACAACCCAGCAATCCCACTACTAGGCATATACCCTGAGAAAACCATAATTCAAAAAGAGTCATTGGGCTTCCCTGGTGGCACAGTGTTTGAGAGTCCGCCTGCCGATGCAGGGGACACGGGTTCGTGCCCCAGTCTGGGAGGATCCCACATGCCGCGAGCAGCCGGGCCCGTGAGCCATGGCCACTGAGCCTGTGTGTCCGGAGCCTGTGCTCCTCAGTGGGAGAGGCCACAACAGTGAGAGACCCACGTATCAAAAAAAAAAATGTCATGTACCACAATGTTCATTGCAGCTCTATTTACAATAGCCAGGACATGAAAGCAACCTAAGTGTCCATCAACAGATGAATGGATAAATAAGCTGTGGCAAATATACACAATGGACTACTACTCAGACATAAAAAGAAACGAAACTGAGTTATTTGTAGTGAGGTGGATGGACCTAGAGTCTGTCATACAGAGTGCAGTAAGTCAGAAAGAGCAAAACAAATACCGTATGTTAACACATATACATGGAATCTAAAAAACAAACAAACAAAAAATGGTCATGAAGAACCTAGGGGCAAGACTGGAATAAAGATGCAGACTTACTAGAGAATGGACTTGAAGATATGGGGAGGAGGAAGTGTAAGCTGGGACGAAGTGAGAGAGTGGCATGGACATATATATACTACCAAATGTAAAATAGATAGCTAGTGGGAAGCAACCGCATAGCACAGGGAGAGTTCGGTGTTTTATGACCACCTAGAGGGGTGGGATAGGGAGGGTGGGAGGGAGGGAGATGCAAGAGGGAAGAGATATGGGGATATATGTATATGTATAACTGATTCACTTTGTTATAAAGCAGAAACTAACACACCATTGTAAAGCAATTATACTCCAATGAAGATGTTTTTTAAAAAGTGTTGTAATTTAATAACTCTCTTCCATAATTTATCACCCTGGACCTGGAGCATGCAGAGATGGTAAATAACTAAGTCAGCAAATATTTTAGCCTCCAACACACAAGTGACTGCTATTTAGAATGCATTGTTGTGTCCTTCCTTAGGCTTGGAGACATGAACTTGAGAGAGTTTTTTAAAATTGCTGTTATTTGATTACTCAGATGAAGGCTCATCAGACTAACTGGGCTTCCTCATACTGTGAAAACAAACACCAAAGAGAAAGATATTTCTGCCAGCTTCCACAGCAGCTTTTTGAAAATGTAGTTTCACTGCATTTTAAGTTCCATGCTTGGTAGTAGTTTCTCACTGACCATACCCTGCATTGGAATCACTTGGGCTCTTGTTAAAATGCAGATTCTGATGCAGCAGGTCTAGGGTGGAGGCTGAGATTCTGCATTTTTAAAAAGTTCCTGGGTTATTCTAATGCTACTTGTCCTCAGCCCACACAGAGTAGCAAGGCTTTCGTTAGGGTTCTTTTCTGAAGGCAGGCTGCCTGCCTAGTAATCCTGGTGTTACCACTCACTGTGAGTCTCTGGGCAAGTTGAACTTGGAGTCTAATTTTTTCATGTGTAAAACAGGACAAAGGTTTAGTATGAATTAAAGCGGGAATACCTGTTAACACCTGGCACATGGAAACCTTCCAAGAAATGTTTATCATCATCACCGCAGGACTAGGCAACTTCATGCAACACCTGTGGCAGGTTGTAATCACAGCTTTCAGACCTTGTTCCCATCCTTCCTGGATCATCCTTCACCCTGCAGTCTTCCTGTCAACATCATACTATATTCAGTTGATACACAAGGAAAAGAAGAAGGTGATGTGTCGAAGCAGAGTGGTTTGAAAACACTATGCTGCTGGATTTGAAATTGGAAAGGGACCATGAGCCAACAAAAGCAGGTCTAGAAGTTGGAAATTCCAAGGAGGCAGATTTCTCCCCTAGAACCTTCAGAGAGGGCATGGCCCTGCCAGCCACTTACCTTTAGCCCAGTGAAACCGAATCTGAACTTCTGGCCTTCAGAACTGTGAGAGAATAATTAGTTTGGGGTTGACTCATCACTGTATTTTTCCTATTTCATTAGGGCCCCACCAAGATTGTTCCCTTTCACTCAGCCCACTAGAATGCACATTCCCTAATGACATGATCCCATCTAACTGTATCTCTAGCAGCTGGAACAGTGACTGGCACAGAGTGGGTGCTCAATAAATATTTGCTGAATGAATGAATTGTTATAGCCATCTCCTCATCACTGTCTCTCTGAAGGAGCCTGGGTACAATACCCTGAGCTCAGCGTCATTCCTGTTTACCCACAGCTCTCCATTTGAGATGCACTTGGATTCTGAGAGGTGAATACAGGCCAAGTATCGTCCAGTTTGCAACTGACAAAACAACATGAAGAAAAGTGAGCTCTTGCTCTTAAAAAGCAGCAAGTCACTATTGGAAAAAGAAAAGAAATGAACATTTGTTGATTACAGATGAGGAAAGTAAACCTGAGAGGCTAAGTAACTTGCCCAAGGTCACAGGGTAAGGATTCTTCTTCAAGTTTATATAACCACACTTCAGATATAGTATAATTTCAGGTTTTACTATACAAGTGGTTCTCACCATGCTTGCAGGGCTACCAGCAACACATTCTCTGAGAACTTGAAGAAATGCACATTCTCAGGCCCCACCCCAGACCTACTGAAGCATAAACTCTGAGGTGGGGCCCAGGACCTGTGTTTGAACAAGCCCTCGGGGTGGGGGTAGGTCTGTGCACATGGAAGTTTGAGAACAATTGTCCTCTGCCATGCTGCCCTCAGCATCTTCCAACCCACTCCTATCCTAGGCACATTTAAAAAAACCCACTCCTAGGAATATTTAAATGTTAAATCAGAGGATCCAACAGTTATGCTTAAAAGTATAGACTTGCATGGTGCATAAAGTTAGGAGTAAAGAGAGAAAAGATTAGTATTTCTCATAGGAAGGTTGTTTGAGAGAAAGATGATCATTCCAATCCCACCCTCGCCCCACCCCTCCTCCCACCCCCCACAGTCCAAGGACCCCTCAGCACAGAGTGGAACAGATCCCTTGAGTCCTGAACAGGCTACAGAGTTAATGGAAAGTCATGAACTATAGGGGTTCTTTGAGGGAGAAAACAAAGGAATATCATCTTGTGAAGGGAGAGACATTATTTTATATTTACTATTTTATATGAAGGGAGACAGGTGAAAAGTGGGATCTTGGCCATATTAAACCAATTAGATATATGTAAGGACAGGAAAGGAAACAAATTTTTTTAAAAAACGTAGTATTTAAGGATGACATTTAATATTTATTTATTTATTTGTCTCCATTGTTGCTGTGGGATCCTTTTTTAGTTGTGGCATGCGGGATCTTTAGTTGCAGCATGGGGGATCTAGTTCCCTGACTACGGATCAAACCCAGGCCCCCTGCATTGGGAGCGCAGAGTCTTAGCCACCGGGCCACCAGGGAAGTCCCAGTTTGGGATGTCTTAAAAACTACTCAGGCAAAATAAAAGGAGTGTAAGAGTATAGATGAAAGAAGATTAACAAAGCGTCAATAAGTCTTCAAATAGGGACATGAAAGTTCATGAGGATTCTCTCCACATTTGTATTGGAAGAATTTCCAAAATAAAAAGGTTTTGTCATAGTGCTCAGAGGAGGGGTATGAAAGAATATGTGAATATTTCAGCCTGCTGAAGCATCTGTTGAAACAAGGAAGAGGCCAGAAGTTCCAGGAACTTAAAGTAGAGCTCCTCCATAGTTTCATCTCAAGGTATGAGCTGGAGTCAGTGTCACCTGTAGGACACAGATGCCGCAAGATAACACATTCACCCTAGAAAAGAAAAATCTCCATATTCTTACATTTAAGGATGGCCACGCAATATTTAAATGTGACATAATTATACTAAAAAATCTTACTTATCTAAAATTCAAATTCAACCAAGTGTCCTATATTTCTATTTGCTAAATCTGGCAAACCTACCAATACTCTAATATCTAACCAAAATTTGACACCATGATCAAAGGTTGATCCAAGTATATTTTCTACCTCAATCCATGTTGCCTTCCTCTGCTTTCTGCTCATCCTGTCTTTCCTCCTCCTTCTCAATAGTTTTCAGCTGCCTTCTCTTTCCCAGTCTGTATCATGTGGTTAATTTCCTCCTTATTAAATCTATTTTACTAACACAAATCAATGCAAAATGAGACCAGTTGATGATAAACCTGGATTTAAAACAAAGTCAAGTTAAAATCTCATTGGCTGTGCCTGGGTTGTGACTCCATTCCTTAACCTGTTACTGTAGATAGAGAAATGTAATTGTCTGATAGGCTTAGGACCCCAAACCAAGAATGGGCCACCCCAAACATATGACCTGAAACAGGATAACCTCCTCAAGTGACTATTTCCTGCCTTTTTTTTTTAACATCTTTATTGGAGTATAATTGCTTTACAATGGTGTGTCAGTTTCTGCTTTATAACAAAGTGAATCAGCTATACATATACATATATCCCCATACCTCCTCCCTCTTTTGTCTGCCTCCCACCCTCTCTATCCCTCCCCTCTAGGTGGTCACAAAGCACCAAGCTGATCTTCCTGTGCTATGTGGTTGCTTCCCACTAGTTATCTATTTTACTTTTGGTAGTGTATATATGTCCATGCCCCTCTCTCACTTCGTCCCAGCTTACCCTTCACCTTCCCCGTGTCCTCAAGTCCATTCTCTATGTCTGAGTCTTTATTCCTGTCCTGCCCCTAGGTTCTTCAGAACCTTATTTTTTTTTTTTTGGTTCTATATATCTGCGTTAGCATAAGGTATTTGTTTTTCTCTTTCTGACTTACTTCACTCTGTATGACAGTATCTAGGTCCATCCACCTCACTACAAATAACTCAATTTTTGTTTCTTTTTATGGCTAATATTCCATTGTATATATTTGCCACACCTTTATCCATTCATCTGTGAATGGACATTTAGGTGGCTTCCATGTCCTGGCTATTGTCAGTAGAGCTGCAATGAACATTGTGGTACATGACTCTTTTTGAATTATGGTTTTCTCAGAGTATATGCCCAGTAGTGGGATTGCTGGGTCATATGATAGTTCTATTTTTAGTTTTTTAAGGAACCTCCATACTGTTCTCCATAGTGGCTGTACCAATTTACATTCCCACCAACAGTGCAACAGGTTTCCTGTTTCTCCACACCCTCTGCAGCATTTACAGTTTGTAGATTGATTGATTGATTTTTGGCTGCATTTGGTATTTATTGCTGTGCACGAGTTTTCTCTAGTTACAGCGAGCAGGAACTACTCTTCATTACAATGCACAGGTCTCTCATTGCTGAGGCTTCTCTTGTGCCGAGCATGGGTTCTAGGCAAGAAGGCTTCAGTAGCTGTGGCTTGTGAGCTCTAGAGTGCAGACTCAATAATTGTGGTGCATGGGTTTTGTTTCTCCACGGCATGTGGTATCTTCCAGGACCAGGGCTCAAACCCGTGTCACCTGCATTGGCAGGCAGATTCTTAACCACTGCACCACCAGGGAAACCATGTTGACATTTCTGATGATGGCCATTCTGACCAGTGTGAGGTGATACTTCATTGTAGTTTTGATTTGCATTTCTCCAATGATTAGTGATGTTGAGCATGCTTTCATGTGTTTTGGCAATCTGTATATCTTCTTTGGAGAAATGTCTATTTAGGTCTTCTGCCTATTTTTGGATTGGGTTATTTGTTTTTTTGATATTGAGCTGCTTGTATATTTTGGAGATTAATCTTTGTCAGTTGCTTCGTTTGCAAGTATTTTCTCCCATTCTGAGGGTTGCCTTTTTGTCTTGTTTATGGTTTCCTTTGCTGTGCAAAAGCTTTTAAGTTTCATTAGGTCACATTTTGTTTGTTTGTTTGTTTTTCCATTTCTCTAGGAGATGGGTCAAAAAGGATCTTGCTGTGATTTACATCATAGAGCATTCTGCCTATGTTTTCCTCTAAGAGTTTGATAGTGTCTGGCCTTACATTTAGGTCTTTAATCCATTTTGAGTTTACTTTTGTGTATGGTGTTAGGGAGTGTTCTAATTTCATTCTTTTATACATAGCTGTCCAGTTCTCTGAGCACCACTTATTGAACAGGCTGTCTTTTCTCCATTGTATATTCTTGCCTCCTTTGTCAAAACTAAGGTGTCCATCTGTGTGTGGGTTTATCTCTGGGCTTTCTATCCTGTTCTATTGACCTTTATTTCTGTTTTTCTGCCAGTACCATGCTGTCTTGATTACTGTAGCTTTGCAGTATAGTCTGAAATCAGGGAGCCTGATTCCTCCAGCCCCATTTTTCTTTCTCAAGATTGCTTTGGTTATTCGGGGCCTTTGTGTTTCCATACGAATTGTGAAATCTTTTGTTCTAGTTCTGTGAAAAATGGCATTGGTAGGTTAATAGGGATTGCATTGAATCTGTAAATTGCTTTGGGTATTAGAGTCATTTTCACAATGTTCATTCTTCCAATCCAAGAACATGGTATATCTCTCCATTGGTTTGTATCATCTTTTATTTATTTCATCAGTGTCTTATAGTTTTGTGCATACAGGTCTTTTGTCTCCTTGGGTAGATTAATTCATACGTATTTTATTCTTTCTGTTGCAATGGTAAAAGGGAGTGTTTCCTTAATTTCTCTTTCAGATTTTTCATCATTAGTGTATAGGAATGAAAGAGATTTCTGTGCATTAATTTTGTATCCTGCAACTTTACCAGATTCACTGATTAGCTCTCATAGTTTTCTGGTAGCATCTTTAGGATTCTCTATATAGAGTACCATGTCATCTGCAAACAGTGACAGCTTTACTTCTTCTTTTCTGATTTGGATTCCTTTTATTTCTTTTTCTTCTCTGATTTCTGTGGCTAATACTTCCAAAACTATGTTGAATAATAGTGGAAAACTTGTCTTGTTCCTCATCTTAGTGGAGATGGATTCACATTTTCACCATTGAGAATGATGTTGGCTGTAGGTTTGTCATTATATGGCCTTTATTATGTTGAGGTAAGTTCCCTCTATGCCTAATTTCTGGAGAGTTTTTATCATAAACAGGTGTTGAACTTTGTGGAAAGTTTTTCTGCATCTATTGAGATGATCATATGGTTTTTCTTCTTCAGTTTGCTAATATGGTTTATCAAATTGAATGATTTGCATATATTGAAGAATGCTTGTATTGCTGGGATAAACCCCACTTCATCATGGTGTATGATCCTTTTAATGTGCTGTTGGATTCTGTTTGCTAGTATTTTGTTGAGGATTTTTGCATCTGTTCTCATCAGTGATACTGGCCTGTAGTTTTCTTTCTTTGTGACATCTTTGTCTGTTTTGGTATCAGGGTGATGGTGGCCTCATAGAATGAGTTTGGGAGTGTCCCTCTCTCTCCTATGATTTGGAAGAGTTTGAGAAGGATAGGTGTTAGCTCTTCTCTAAATGTTTGGTAGAATTCTCCTGTGAAGCCATCTTGTCCTGGGCTCTTGTATGTTGGAAGATTTTTAATCATAGTCTTAATTTCAGTACTTGTGTTTGGTCTGTTTATATTTTCTATTTCATCCTGGTTCAGTCTCAAAAGATTGTGCTTTTCTAAGAATTTGTCCATTTCTTCCAGGTTGTTCATTTGATTGACATATAGTTGCTTGTAGTAACCTCTCATGATCCTTTGTATTTCTGCAGTGTCAGTTGTTACTTTTCCTTTTTCATTTCTAATTCTGTTGATTAGAGTCTTCTCCCTTTTTTTCTTGATGAGTCTGTCTAATCGTTTACCAATTTTGTTTATCTTCCCAAAGAACCAGCTTTTAGTTTTATTGATCTTTGCTATCATTTCCTTCATTTCTTTCTGATCTGATCTTTATGATTTCTTTCCTTCTGCTAACTTTGGGGGATTTTTGTTCTTCTTTCTCTAATTGCTTTAGGTGTAAGGTTACGTTGTTTATTTGAGATGTTTCTTGTTTCTTCAGGTAGGATTGTATTGCTATTACCTTCCCACTTAGAACTGCTTTTGCTGCATCCCATAGGTTTTGGGTCGTCATGTTTTCATTGTCATTTGTTTCTAGGTATTTTTTTATTTCTTCAGTGATTCTTTGTTTATTTAGTAGTATTATTTAGTCTCCATATGTTTATATTTTTTACAGATTTTTTCCTGTAATTGATATCTAATCTCATAGCGTTTTGGTCATATCATAGTTGATATGATTTCAATTTTCGTAAATTTACCAAGTCTTGATTTGTTATCCAAGATATATGTCCTGGAGAATGTTCCATGAGTACTAGAGAAGAACGTGTATTCTGTTGTTTTTGGGTGGAATGTCCTATAAATATCAATTAAGTCCACCTTTTTTAATGTATCATTTAAAGCTTGTATTTCCTTATTTATTTGCATTTTGGATGCTCTGTCCATCGGTGAAAGTGGGATGTTAAAGTCCCCTACTATGATTGTGTTACTGTCGATTTTCCCTTTTATGACTGTTAGCATTTGCCTTGTGTATTGAGGTTCTCCTATGTTGAGTGCAAAAATGTTTACACTTGTTATATCTTCTTGGATTGATCCCTTGATCATTATGTAGCATCCTTCTTTGTCTCTTGTAATTGTCTTTATTTTAAAGTTTATTTTTTGTGATATGATAATTGCTACTCTAGCTTTCTTTTGATTTCCATTTGCATGGAATATCTTTCTCCATCCCCTCACTTTCAGTCGGTATGTGTTCCTAAGTCTGAAGTGGGTCTCTTGTAGACAGCATATATATGGGTCTTGTTTTTTTATCCATTCAGTCAGTCTATGTCTTTTGGTGGGAGCATTTAATCCATTTACATTTAAGGTAGTTATCCTTATGTATGTTCCTATTACCATTTTATTAATTGTTTTGGGTTTGTTATTGTAGGTCTTTTCCCCTTCTCTTGTGTTTCCTGCCTAAGTTCCTTTAGCATTTGTTGTAAAGCTGATTTGGTGGTGCTGAATTCTCTTAGCTTTTGCTTGTCTGTAAAGGTTTTAATTTCTCCATCAGATCTGAATGAGATCCTTGCTGGGTAATGTTGATAGTAAGTTCTTCCCTTTCATCACTTTAAATATGTCCTGCCTATCCCTTCTGGCTTACAGAGTTTCTGCTGAAAGATCAGCTGTTAACCTTATGGGGATTCCCTTATATGTTATTTGTTGTTTTTCCCTTACTGCTTTTAATATTTTTTCTTTGTATTTAATTTTTGATAGTTTGATTAATATGTGTCTTGGCATGTTTCTCCTTGGATTTATCCTGTATGGGACTCTCTGCATTTCCTGGACTTGATTATTTCCTTTCCCATGTTAGGGAATTTTTCAACTATAATCTCTTCAAATTTTTTCTCAGTCCCTTTCTTTTTCTCTTCTTCTTCTGGGACCCCTATAACTGTAATGTTGGTGCATTTAATGTTGTCCCAGAGGTCTCTGAGACTGTCCTTAATTCTTTACATTCTTTTTTGTTATTCTGCTCTGCAGTAGTTATTTCCACTATTTAATCTTCCAGGTCACTTATCTGTTCTTTTGCCTCAGTTATTCTGCTATTGATTCCTTCTAGAGAATTTTTAATTTCATTTATTGTGTTGTTCATCATTGTTTGATTGCTTTGTATTTCTTCTAGGTCCTTGTTAAATATTTCTTGTATTTTCTCCTTTCTATTTCCAAGACCTTGGATCATCTTTACTAACAGTACTCTTAATTTTTGCAGGTAGACTGCCTATTTCCTCTTCATTTGTTTGGTCTGGTGGGTTTTTACCTGCTCCTTTACCTGCTGTGTGTTTCTCTGTCTTCTCATTTTGCTTAACTTACTGTGTTTGGGGTCTCCTTTTTGCAGCTGTGGGTTTATGAATATCAGCTCCTGCTCCTCAGAATTCAAGCTCTGAAGTGAGACAGCATGAGAGCAAGAAAGGAAAAGCCTGGCGACATCAAGGAATCCTGAGCAAAACTGGATGGGAAATGAAATGGAATGAGATAAGTTGCAGAAGCTGTGTGAGAGAGCCATTTACAATGCTTACATTAGGAGGCCACAATGAGCTGTGAGAGGGAGCCTGCAGGGAACCTGTGGCCACCACAGGATAATGGGCAAAACCCAAGCTTTGGTTTCATCACCTTCTCAGCTGCCTTCTGCTGCTCCACCCCATGATGACACTGGTGAATGGATGCACCTGCAATGCCTTGTTCTCAATCTATCCTCCCTTTTCTGATAAAGGCATCTAAATTTTTCTTTAGATAACCACCCACTCCCAATCTTAGTGTGGTCTGAATGGGCAGAACCAACTCCCCAGCTCTAGAAATAGGCAAAGAATGAAGACACAGTCAAATCACAAAATTCCATGGCCATCGCTACATGACTGGTTCAGAAACAGGCCAGTGAGACTTAATCACAGGACTTGTTCTGGAAGTATCCAGAAGACAAACTTCCTTCTGTCCTTGGATGGCTAAGAGAAAAGGAGGTCAACTTGGTCAACTGGCCACAACTTAGAGAATCTTCCTGAGAATAATGTAAACACAGAGAAAAGCAGATCCAAGAAAGGGAGAGAAACAGATTCTTGGTAACATGACTTGGGTACAGTCATGTTTGAAGCCAAATATGAAACCTAGATTTTTCACTTAAATTCCTGTTTTGCAAACACCAATTTGAGTTGGGCTTCTGTTGTGTGCAACAAAAAGAGACCCAACCAGGGCCACTCCTAGTTCATACACACCTTTGTGAGAATTAGAAAAGATATCCACACTGGATGGGCACAGCCCTGAGGGTTTAATGCTCAGGAAATTAATGGCACATTCATGCACATTAGAAAAAGGCTGCCTTCAAACTGTTCTACACTGTTGGTGGGAATGTAAATTGGTGCAGCTACTGTGGAAAACAGTATGGATGTTCCTCAAAAAACTAAAAATATAATTACCATATGATCCAGCAATCCCACTGTGGGCATATATCCAGATGAAACTATAATTCAAAAAGATACATGCATCTCTATGTTCACAGTGGCACTATTTACAATAGCCAAGACAAAGAAACAAGCTAAATGTCCATTGACAGATGAATGGATAAAGAATATGTGATATAGATATACATAGATGGAATATTACTCAGCCATAAAAAAGAAAAAATAATGCTATTTGCAGAAACATGGATGGACCTAGATATGATCACACTAAGTGAAGTAAGTCAGAAAAAGACAAATACCATATGATATCACCTATATGTGGAATCTAAAATAGGACACGAATGAACTTATCTACAAAACAGAAACAGACTCACAGGCATAGAGAACAGACTTGTGGTTGCCAAGGGGAAGGGGGATGGGAGAGGGATGGAGTGGGAGGTTGGGGTTAGCAGATGTAAGCTTTTATATATAGAATGGATAAACAACAAAGTCTTACTGTATAGCACAGGGAAATATATTCAAAATCCTGTGATAAAACATAATGGAAAATAATATGAAAAAAATTTATACTTATGCATAAGTGAATCATTTTGCTGTACAGCAGAAATTAACACAACATTGTAAATCAACTATACTTCAATAAAATACACTTAAAAATAAATAAATAAAAACAAATTCTCCCTTCCCTGTAGACACATGCAGCCCAGACTAGCTCAGCTAATGGAGTGTGGCCTGAATTTCAGCTACTACTCCCCTGCTCAGATGGGCAGCTTTGCATGATGTTCTAACTGCATATATTTATGTGGCAGCCCTGAGCCTGGTTAACATAAAAAATAATTATTAACTCAATCTCTTATTGACAAAGGCTCTGATTGTGTTAGGACATGTCTGATGCACCAAGTTAGAAAAAGGCAACAATAAACCAGTTATCAGTTCACACAGCAGGTGATCAATTATGACTGAATCTTATCATTATAAAGAGATAAGACCCCTTGGATATCAATACCAACCTGGGTTGAACACTGAAAATAGGTAAGAGGGGCTCTCTGTCTGGTGGGAGGTGCAGTTACCTGGCGCAAAATAAAAGTCAGCATCTAGAATCTGCCAGAATAGGCCAGCAGAGCAGAGCATCTTAAAAATTGGGTGGTATGTGGAAGGAAGTTTTTCCCCAAAGACTGACTCCAGTGGTTTTAAAATAAGCCCACAAATTCTTTGACACTTCTCTTTTCAGAAGGTACATTCTCCTCCCCTGAATGTGAAGTGCCCTTAATGACTTGATTCTAACAAATAAAATGTGACAGAAATGTTGGTTTATGCAGGGGAAGGTAGCTGCCACATCCTCAGGATATTCAGGCACTCATGTGGAGAAGTCTGGATGGCAAAGAGCTCAGGCCTCTTGCCAACAGCCAGCATTAGAGTGAGCCCCTTAGAAAGCAGCCAAGCCAAGGCTTCCTTCATGAATAGCTTGATGACAACCTCATGAAGGACACAATCACCTAGCAAAGCTGCCTTTGAATTCTTGCCCCTCGGAAACTGTGTAAGGTAACAAATGTTCATCATTGTTTTAAGTCAGTAAGTGATGGGGTAAATTTTTATGCAGCAGTAGTAACTAATATACTGAGAACAATAAGACTCCAGCCACTAAGACTAATGAGAGGGAAGCAGGGCCCCAGCCCAAGAGGAAAGGGGACACTGAGCTGGGAACGAAGACAGGGACTCAGGTGGAAATTGGGGGCAGTCAAAGCAACAGGAACCACATGTTGGACTGAGTCCTGGAGACAGAGCTATGAATCCATAGGTTCTTTTATTTCCCTGATGTGGTGTCCATTGCTGCAGAGCCTGGGACAGGACTGAGCTTGGAAGTTGGGCTAGTAATGGGCCAGTCCTCCTACAGGGGCCAAAACCTGGTAGAAATATTGTCTTCCTGGTCTGGCTCCAGGCAGACTGAGGTTCCAGTGGCTAAATGGCCCAAGGATGAATTGTCTGGAGCCACCAGATACAGGACCAACAAACAAGTAGAAATCACATCCTATGGCAGATCAAAGGTCTTAGTACAACTCAAAAGTTGAGGAGTCAAAATCAGAGCTGGAAAGGAATACATAATTGAGACAGAGCAAATAGTAACATCTCAGGATTAAAGCTGTAAGAGGGGTGACCTGAATCAGGTAGGAACCCCAGGGCAGGCCAGATACAAAGGCCCAAGCCCTTAATGTTCATCAGCAGATGTTTTTAAACAGAGATTGCTGCCTCACCCAGAGATTCTGAGCCTAAAATTCAAAGGGGAGCCTGGCAATATGCATTTCTAATCAGTTCCCAGGTGTTGCTGATGCTTCTGGGGCACTTTGAGAAGCACTGAGCAAGGTAAGAAGGCTGGGATTATGCAGGGCTATGGGACATGGTCTGTCACAGCAGGAAGAATCTGTACAGAAGATCGCTTTGAGCAGAGAACCGTTCATGTTCCCTGAATCTAATTAGACATCTGCATGTCCCACCCTTATGCCCCTTCATATTTCTTAAGCCCCAACCTCTGTTCTACACTATTCCCTTCACCATTGAAAAGGAAGTAACTGGAAAGTAATTACTCTCATTTATTGAGCAGTTACTATGTACTCTATTGACATTATATTATACAATTCTGACATCAGACTTAGTAAGGGGAATATTATTATTATCCCCAATGTACAAAGGAAAAGAACCCAGAGCTTACAGTGGGTGGTTAACTGGCCCCAAATCATTCAGGAAACCAGAATAAACCATTAGAAGTTATCCTAACTGTAAAACAGTGACAGAGATATATGTCCCTTTGGAAGAAGGAGGCCAAAGTTTCCCCACAGAAAAACAAAATCCATCAGGTAGCGAAGTACCACATGATCAGCTTTTAGCTGTCATTTCTTTTCAAAGAGAAATGAGAGAGAGATGGTACCTTGTTTGATGAAAGCTTGGATGCAACTCATTTCCTTTTAAAGTATTATAGAATATAATTGAGATTCCTTTGATTTTTTTCTAAAGAACACCTGTTATATGGCAACCTTCAAAGAACGTCAAATAGAAGTCAGGGGAAATCTCTACATTGATTATTTCTTTCCCATCACGTGCACAAATGACCTGTCTGTGGCTTGTGTATTTGTAACTCTGCCCTAGAGACAAAGCCTGTCCAGCTCCATTTAGTGCTGGTTAATCACAGTTGTATAGGAAACTTGGGCAAAACTGAAATACCCAACATATTATTTGTGTAATCCATATGTTAAACACCATGTGGCACTTAAAACTCATATATTTTAGAAAAGTTTTAGAATATCTATCTAGTTTAGAAAAAAATTTAGAATATCTAAAACTCATATATTTTAGAAAAGTTTAGAATATCATGTACAGGATATATTATTAAATGGAAAAAATCAGTTATATATAAACTTAACAAAATATGTCTTAGGGACTTCCCTTGTGGTCCAGTGGTTAAGAATCCACCTTCCAATGCAGGGAATGTGGGTTCGATCCCTGGTTAGGGAACTAAAATCCCACATGCTGCAGGACAACTAAGCCTGTGTGCCATGCTGCAACTACTGAACCCATATGCTCTGGAGCCCATGTGCCACAACTTGAGAGAAGACTGCACACAGCAACTAGAGAAGCCTGCATGCCACAACTAAGAGGAAGATTCCACATACCACAACAAAGATCTCACATGCTGCAACTAAGAGCTGATGCAGCCAAATTAATTAATTAATTTAAAAATATATCTTAGGCTGATATTTTGGTTTGGGTTCCCACAGCAGTAGACTCTTGAGTCAAGAATTCAAGTTCTAGTAACTTATTTGAGAGATGACCGCAGGGCACACTGGTGAGGAGAGGGGGAGTGGGACAGGAAAGGGAAAGCCAGTAAAGACTGTACCGTCATGCAGTTTACCACCGTGGACAACCCAACTCAATTCCACTGGGAACTCTGGAGCCCAGGCAGAAGGCATCATGGCTCAGAGTGATCCCGTGGAAGGTGTAAGAAATCAGGGTTATCTAAACAACAGCTTCTGTCAGTCATTGTTTGAGGGCTGTTCCCAAGGACCATTAATTCTCTGGCACTTCTATCTTACCATGAACATATGCAAAGTAGGCTCTTGGTTTAAAAAAAAAAAAACCCTCAGGAGAAGAAAAGCAGATGCTGGCAGCTGGAGTCAGGCCAGGTTGAACTGTGTGGGAAGGGCTGAAGGGAAATTTGGCAAAGCATCCAGAGTGTCTGCTGTACCTGTGTATCCCAGAACCTTGAGCTTGAGAAAAGCTCGTGTGCTCTTAGTTTTTCAGAAAGTGCCATCCCAGGGAGCAGGAGTGAGGGAAAAGGGAAGGAGGTAGAGAAAGAAGCTTCAATAAGTTCAAAGATGAATTTCCAAGCTGGCCTCCACGTGGTAACAAGTGCACTAGTTGCTTGATCTCATAAAACTGTCTCTTGAGAGGATGTGTGAACAGCTGCATCCCCAGACAATCCGTCCTAAGAAACGAGGAGAAGATTTTAGCCTCAGCTTCTACATCTCATTGGTGAAAGGTTTCCCAATGGTGCATGAGCTCCTTAACACTTCCAGGTTCTGCATGTGGGGGCACCAACTGGGCCCGTGACCTCTCACACCTCAAAAGCATGAAGGAAGCCAAGAGTGGGAGGCCGGGCATCCAGATCGGACAGGAGGGAAGGCTGCAAGGCATGCCTGGGTGGAGCTGACAGGTCCTTACATAGTCAGTTATCCACGTGGCAGCCAGGGTAGAAAAGGTGGTTAAGGGCCTCAGAAATGGTCAAGGCCAAGAGGATCTGAGATGCTGCCTAAGATATGCCTGATGCATTTTTGCTTAATAAATATTTATATACATTCACACAAAAAAACACACACATGTACAAACACCATCACATATAAAAAAGACAACAGTTTTAAAGACAGTGGTGAAGAGCCAACCAATTTTTATTCCCTCCTATATTCTTTGATATATGTTTAAAATTTTATATAATAAAGGTGCTTTGATTTTACAATGGCTGAAGGTCATGTGGACAATTTTGGAAAAGGAGGCAGAGTAGGAAACATTTCTCAGAGTAAAACAAACAGGTAAAAACAATTATTATTCTGTATTTTACATGATGGGCACAGACAGCATTGTCTTCTTCAATAAAAAGTTGACTCTTTTAAAAAATTGTTTAGAAAATCAGCAATAAGTAGTTTTCTAATGTGAGAGGTATTGCCTTATAATAAACTTGCCTTATAATAAAATTAGTTTCCAAATAATTTAGAAATATACTTTCTTTGTATATCTTGCTTCATTTATTTATTCATTCACTGAATTAGCAAGTAGCTGTTATTCACCAAATAATTTCTGAGCCCCTACTGTGTGCAAAGACCTTGCCAGTCACTTGACAAGAAGAATCAGAAAGTATTGTCACCAACTAAATGTCCATATTGGAATGGATAATATGGGTTATGGCAAAGAAAATTCATACTCACCAAGTACCCAAATGCTTTCTTACCTTTCTTAACCTCCAGTGAATGAAGTTGGGGCCACATGACTAGTTCTGTACTGCAAACTGTAAGCAGAAGTGATGTATGTCACTCCTGGGCTAAGGTAGCTATGAACTGGAACGGTGACCTTAGGGCCACATTTTGCTAGTTGGTATAGCTACAAGAGGGACAAGGCCACCATACCTGCATCAGACCTTGCAGGAAAAGGATACCAATCTTTACTGTTCACCACAGCCCGTGTGCAGACCCTTTTCTTGCCTTGGGATCCACACACAAAAAAACTGACAATCTTATGGGTTATTGTTATATAGTAAACATACCAGGGAAACACATTGCCACCAAAACCCAAAGAGGTTCACTGAGTGATGTGCCTTGTTCTGTGTTGTGTCTCTCACTGTAGAAGGCATATCCTGATGTGCCTCAGACACTGGGCACCTAAACATTTTACCAATGTAGCAGTAAATTGCTACTGTGTTTTTCTTCTGCCCCTAATAAGATGTGACTAAAAAGGACACAACACATTTGTGATCTTCTTCCACAAAGTACATAACCCCAGGCTAATCATGAAAGAACACCAGACAAACCCAAAGTGAAGAGTGTTCTACAAAGTATCTGACCCAGAGTTTTAAAAAGTGTTAAGTATACAAAAAAAAAAAACCCACAAAGAGAGAAAAGGGAACACTCTTACATTGTTGGTGAGAATGTAAGCTGGTGCAGCCACTATGGAAAACAGTACAGAAGTTCCTCAAAAAGCTAAAAATACAATTATTGTGAACAGTATACACATGTTCACCAAAAGACATGAATCAAAATATACACAGCAACAACACTGATAATCATCCAAAACTTAGAAACAATCCTGATGTTCATCTACAGAAGCATGGAAACATAAATTATAATATAGTCAATGAAAATACTCAATTCAGCTATGAAAATGAATAAACTACAACTACACACATAACATATATGACTCACACAAAAAATTTTGAGTGAAAAATCTAGGTACAAAAGAGCACAGACTGTATGATTCCAAATATATATCGTTCAAAAACGAGAACTACTCTATGCTGTTAGAAGTCAAGATGGTAATTATTCTTGGGAGACATACTGATTTTAAAGGAGGAAGAAGGGATCTTCTGAGGCGCTAGTTGTCTCAGCCATCCCATGATCACCCGCTAGATTGGGGATTCACTGGAAGGTCTAACATGACCCAATGTAGTTTTAGTCATGGCTAAGATTTATTACTGCAAAGGATACAGGGCAGAAATAACAGAAAAAAGATATATACAGGCAAAGGTTAGAGAGGTCAAAAGCAGGCTTTCTTGTCCTCCCTATGCAGGGAATGCATCCTCTTCTCCAGCTGGGAAGTACAAGAATATGTGTGAGATGAGCATGCTCAGGAAAGCTGGCTTGAATCTTGGGGTCCAAAGTTCCTAAATGGAATTGGTCACTTCCTAGCCATGGGTGTGAACCCCAAACCAGGCCCTGGGTACACATCATGAAACTTGATGTTTACTTTAACATGCTTGCTCATCTTGACTCACTACTTTGGGCATATAGACTAATATCTTTACCCAGCCACTATGTAAACATTCCAGTAGTTTAGTTCTCAGAGTTGACCAAGGGTCATTACGATGGCTATAGATTTAAACAAGAACTGAGTAAAACATATTTGCTTCATCAACTCCCTCTGCTCATTAGTAATGTTATCATTCTTGCTCTGGGGACTGATTAGATGGGTAGGTTTTGTTTGTGCCTATGTATGCATATTATATATACTTCAAAATTTTTAAAAAATTAGTCAGGTAGAAATCGAGACCCATTAATTAGAGCCCTACATTCTTGTAAGTCTACTGAAACCCTGGGAAGTTATCAAAATAACATTAGGAAACCATTAGGGAATATAAAAAGCAGGGGTAACTCTAAATCTAAGTAGATGTCAAGAGAACAAGAAAGGGAATTAAATTCATGATGATGAGTTTCAGAGTATGTTAAGTAGGCAGGTAACAGTGAATTTTGTAAAAAAAATTTGTATTTGGATGTTTTGGCTATTCTTTAATGTGTCTGAAGTGATCAAAAACCAAATTATGAACAAATTTGTAATTCAGATATAATTTTATGGGAATTTAATTGATTGTACAATCTGTTAAAAGTTACCAAAAACAGGTTTTCAAAAGTTTATCTCTTATGTTTTTAATTTTTAAATTGAGCATTAAAACATATGTGCAGTAAAAAAAAAAAAAAAAAAAAGACTTACCTATGATCCAGCAATCTAGCAATCTCACTCCTGGGCGTATATCCAGACAAAACTCTAATTCAAAAAGGTACATGCACCCCTCTGTTCACAGCAGCACTATTCACAATAGCCAAGACATGGAAACAACCTAAATATCCATCGATAGATGAATGGATAAAGAAGATGTAGTACATATATATAAGGGAATAGAAAGAACAAAATAATGCAGCAACATGGCTGGAACTAGACATAAGTGAAGTAAGCCAAAGACAAATATCATATGATATCAGTTATATGTGGAATCTAAAATATGACACAAATGAACTTATCTACAAAACAGAAACAGATTTACAGACATAGAAAACAAACTTGTGGTTGCCAAAGGGGGAAAGGGTTAGGAGAATGATACACTGGGAGTTTGGGGTTAGCAAATGCAAACTATTATATAAAATAGATATATAGAATAGATATATATATAGAGAGAGAGAGAGAATGGATAAACAACAAGGTCCTACTGTATAACACAGGGAACTATATTCAATATCCTGAGATAAACCATAAGAGAAAAGAATATGAAAAAGAATTATACATATATGTATAACTGAATCACTTTGATATACATCAAAAACTAACACAACATTGTAAATCAACTGCATTTCAAGTTTTAAAAACCCACAAGGAAAGGCTGAGCAACTGTTAGAAGTTGATGGACGCTAAGAAGACATTACGACTAAATGCAACATGGTGCCCTGTATTGAATCCCGGAACAGAAAAAGACACTGGTGGAAAAACTGGTGAAATCTGAATGAAGTCTTTGGTTTGGTTAATAGTGCTGCACTGATGTTTCATAGTTTTGAGAAATATGCCACAGTTATGTAAGCTTGTCAACATTAGGGGAAGCTGAGTGAAAGTTATAGGGGACCTCTCTGTACTATCATTAAAACTCTTCTGTAACTCTAAAATTACTAAAAGATAAAAAGTTTGTACAAAGGAAGCTGGAAATTTCTGCTTGATAAGACCTGAATATACAGGACTGGAGAAATAAAGGTACATATGAGAAAGTGCATGTGTGTGTGTATTTTTGTCTATTGGTGTGTCTGTGTGTGACTGTGTGTGTGTGTGATTGGGGGACATCTGGTGTGGGGGTGTCTTTGGGTGTCTCTGGGTGTGTGGCTGTGTTTGTGTGTGTCTAGTGCAGGCAGGGTGGGTTTACATAAGCACATAGTTCTACTGTGAGGGAATTAATAAGCCAAGGCCCCTCCATGAACCTGAGAGTGAGTGCCTCCTTAAATTTTGAGCCCTAGGCACCTTGCTTAACTCACCCTAGATCCAGTCTTTTAAAGAAGCTGCCAGGAAGAACAAAAGAAAAAAAACAGGGGGCACCTGGATTTGAACCAGGGACTTCTTGATCTGCAGTCAAATGCTCTACCACGGAGCTATACCCCCTGATGCTATTAATGCCCCCTATAAGCCCTTATTCCACTTGTATGAGTTTCATCATACTTCATAAATATCTGTGTGGCTGAGATTCCTGCTAGATTTAATTTCATGCCTGATTCCCTTCTAGCCACATCACCTCCTACTTTTCCCAGAGCATGTATGTTCATTCTCTTCTCAGAACTTAAAGCTCAGTGCTCTATTCTCAGTCTAACCCTCCAGTGATTAAAATACACCACCAACTGCCCATAAATCTCCAGGCACATCAGTGAATGTTCTAAATATCATGGGCTGCCATTAAGTATTGGACATGGAGGGGGTCTTAACTGGGAATTCACAACTGGACTACAGAGGTTTATGTACAACTCTGAATTACAGGCAAATATTGTATGTTTGCATGGATTGTATATTGTACATGATTTCATCAGATTTTCAAGGGGATCTCATCCAGGTGAACAGTCTCATTTACAGCTGGAAAAAAAAAACAGTTAAGAAGTCCAAAATTCACCTTTGAACACCACTGACTCCTAGTTCCTTGAGTTCCAGTCTGAGAACTTTCAATCTGTGTATCTCCAAGATTGAGAAGAAAGGTCAAGGAAATCTCTGTCACTGCAGTAAGTTCTCCCTGATGAAGCCTGGCAGCTGCTGTGAAGCTAAGGAGCCCACAGCCCCCAGAGCTCCAGCTCACAGCTCTCTGAGGGCTGTAGACGACCCTTCCCAGCTGCTCCACTCTGATGTTCTACAGAAACTTCAATTGCAAACCCAGTGTGCCCCAAACTACACTTGCTGTCTTCCTGCTCAAACCTGCATCTACTCTTATTTTGCTTTGTGGTAATAATAATAGTCTATATTTACTAAACATTTGCTATGTGCCAGGCTCAGTACTAAAAGTTCTAGCCATAACTTCTGCTGAATCTTCACCAAAAACTCCCACAGGACAGGTATTATTGTTAGCATACTGATTTTGCAAGTAAGGAAACTGAGGCACAGAGTGGCCATGCAGCTGGGAGGTGGTGGGGCCAGGATTTCATTGTGGGCTCAGAGCTGGGTGCCAGGCCTGCCTATGTAACCATCTGATCAACCTCCTCCCTGTCTTGGTTGGTGACACCACTGTGTACTGTCATTTGGCCAAAACATGTAACATAACTCAACTTCTTCCAACCTCTCCTCCCAGTGCAAGTTAATCACTGGGTACTGCTGATTTTAGCTTTGACATCACTTAATCCCACTCCCATCCTGGCACCACAGTGCCACCACCTCCTAAATGGCCTCCCAGCCTCCACCCCTGACATCCATCTCCTACTGCTTCCACAGCAGTCATTTTAAAACCAAGTGCATCTAGGCCACTCCTCTTAAAGGCCTTCATGATAAACTGCAAGACTCTCAGCACAAGAGTTCTTACATTTTGATCCCTGTCTGCCTCCTCAGCTTCAGCCTCCTCTGCTGACACTCCCCATAGCACATTTTGTGCTCCAGCTGCCTCCAACTGCATCCATCTGGCTCCAGGCTCTGCCCATGCAGTTTTCTCTGCCTGGGACCCAACCCTCACTCACCTCACCCCTGCCTCTCCTCCACCCTCCCTCTGGTGCGATACTGTTCTTCTATGAGACCCTGACTTGCCATCAGTTCCTCTTGGAAGCCTCCTGTAACCTCCCTCCTCTGGACAGAGGTAATAGCTGCCTCCTCTGCATTCCTGAAATTGGCCCAGCTCGGTCCAGCTCACAGCTGTCTGACTTCTTATTTTACAGGCCTGCTTCCTTGGCTGAGAGCACACTGAGTCCAGGGGCTGTGTCTTAGTCACTTCTGGGTTCACACTTTGCACAATTCTGGCATGTAGTAGGGGCTCAGTGTATGTCATTCAAGCTGATTTTAAAATGCAGCAGTGCCTGAGCTGCAGGCAGGAGTTAAACCTAGACTAAGGCCTGACCTCTGGCCCCAGCCTGGGTCTGGAATGCAGGCACCCTAGGCGGGGTGCTCGCTGCAGGCAATGAACTGGGGATGGAAAGGTAATAGAAAGTCCTCAAGCTTTAGATCAGGAAAGGAGTGCAGTTCCCTAAACTTTAGGCCAGTTCATGTTTATCCAGTGTTCTGTGAACAAGGACTCTATTCCCTGATTGCCCCCAGGACACTGTAAAGTGTGGGCACCATCACTAAGTTACTGGGTTTGCCCTGCAGCCAAATGTTCTAAAACTCTATGGACAGTTCTAGCACTTGGGAGCATTGCTAAGTGGAATTTTGTGACAAAGATTTTAACAGAAGGAAAACAGAATGAGTAGTATAATGAAGTCATTGAGAACCATGCTCTGAGTTCAAATCCTGGACCTGAGCTTTGTAGCATCTCCAAGTCTCAGACTCCTCATGCAAAATGGAGATAATGTGTCTTGTAAAATTTTGGTGAGAAATGAAGGAGGTAATTAACATAAAGAACATAGTCTGCCACCTGGCATATACAAAAGGGAAATTAGTGAGTATTCAAAGAGCCATGAGCCACAGAAGATAAAAGTCAAAATCAATACGTATTTTTCTAAGGCATGAAGAATATGCAGGGGGCACCTGGATTTGAACCAGGGACCTCTTGATCTGCAGTCAAATGCTCTACCCCTGAGCTATACCCCCACTGACATGGACTTGTTTTCATAATCTCTCTCTCTCTCAACGTTATGATTCTAAACACCAGTAACTCAGGGGAACTATAATTAGAGAGAATGCTGCCTGGAAGAAGTCTGGGCATATCAAGTCTTAGAATTTCATTATGAAAAAAGACCTGACTCCTGAGAATTAAGTTCTCTGAGCCTAGAAACTTAGACTTTCCATACCCAAAGCCTCTGCTGTCTGCCATATCTCATACAAAGTGAACCTTGGTTCCAGATAAAAATCCTCAGGTTTTCCACAAATAGCATCATCAGTATAATGTGATGATTGGATTCCTGTCATGTTTCCTTAGCCACGGCTCCCAGCAACTGAGATCCTCATTGCTCTTCTGACTTCACAGAACTGAGCTCATAACTGGCAGTCAATAGACATTTGTTACATTAAACTGATTCTGGAAAAATTTTGTATAAATAATGATTTGTGTGAGATAGCTTTTCCAAGACATAACTGTAAGATGATTTTACACAAAGTCAGATGGTCAAGGAGACACACTCTTATGAAACATAACTTGCCTGAAACTGCCAACTCCAAAAGGTCATTTGATGAAGACAAATAAGGCTCCAAACAAGAGCCTCTTAACTGATTAAATCACCTATCCTATTCCTACCACCAAAGATTCCTTTTCATTTCCAAACACAACCACTGTTGGAGCACCCTGTATCTCTGAGCATCATAAACATCTCTTCTCCCTCTGATGAACTCTTCAGGTGCTTCTCATGGAAACTTACTTGCTTAAACCTGTAAGGAAGGCTCTCTTCTACCAATTTCTTGACAACAAGCATTATTGAGATCTTTTCAAAGGATCCTAGTGTGTCATGGTGGTGGTTGGTTGGGACCCCAGGAGAGGGGAGAGTCTCAATTACATTCATTTTCTCCCCTACCTCAGGCTGGAATTGAGAGCTAAGAAAAGAATCACATGCATTCTTTGCTCATTGTTCTTTTCTCACCCTGGACATTAGTGGGAGTAGAGATTTTAGCAGTAACAGATGTCCTGTGTGCTTCATATTGAAGAACCCCAGTGTTGGAAGGGATTTAGAGATCATTTATTCCAACCACTTCCTTTGCAGACTAAGAAACAGATGGAGTGAAAATGAAGAGCTCTGCTTAAAGTCAGACATAACAGTAGCAAGAGCAGAACCAAGGGTCCATTCCACTGCCAACTCCTTAGAGGCTCTTTGGAAGCCCCCAGTGCCTGGAATGATGCAGGTGCTCAATAAATGTTTGTGGGATAAATACCAAACTGTAGTTATATAGATAGACCAAATGTCCTGGTTTGCTGGGAATTCTTCTGGTTTTAGCACTGAATGCCCTGCGTCTCAGGAAATCTCTCAGAAAAGCAGGCTGTGGTTGTTTGGTCACCGTAGATATGACCTTATTTTTTCTCATTCACTGTATTTCCAAAACCTAATCATTCACTTTCCACTTTCTCATTTTTTTAACCATTTTGCGTACATCCTATACTAGTATTTACTTAATATTTGTCTTTAAATCAACTTAATGTTTTTTATTTACCCTCATCCTAAGCAAAAATATCCCTGAAATCATTCCAATTATATTTCTTTGTACTGCACATCAAAACAAATACAGAGCTTTGGGTATTTGTTAAAATTGCATTTAGCACATGTTACACTTAAACTTGCCATGCACCCTTCTAAGTGTTTTACAAATACTGATTCATTTAATCCTTAAGACAACTCAATGAGAGAGGAACAATTATCATCTTTACTTTATGATGAGGAAACTGAGGCACAGAGAGGTTAAATAACTTGTCTAAGGTCACACAGCTGTTAAATTTGCCCACGGTCCCCAAAGTCATCTTGGAAACAGTGATAACCACAGTGTGATAGTTAATTTTATGTGTCCATCTGAATGAGCCACAAGGTGCCAAGACATTTGGCGTCATTATTCAGGATGTGTCTATGTGGGTGTTTCTGGATGAGATCAACATGTGAATTGGTAAAGGAGTAAAGCAGATGGACCCTCTCTTTTTAAGTGGGCCTCTTCCAATCCACTGAAGAACTAAATAGAAATATCAAGTAAATGAAAAAGACTGCAAATAACAAGTGTTAGAAATGATGTGGAGAAAAGGGAACCATTATGCACTGTTGGTGGTGATGTAAATTTGTGGAAGAGTATGGAGGTTCCTCAAAAAACTAAAAATAGAACTACCATATGATCCTGCAATCCCACTCCTGGGCATATATCTGGACAAAACTATAATTCAAAAAGATACATGAACCCCTATGTTCATAGCAGCACTATTCACAATAGCCAAGACATGGAACCAACCTAAGTGTCAATCAACAGATGAATGGATAAAGAAGATGTGATACACACACACACACATGTGCGTGTGCGCAATGGAATACTACTCAGCCATAAAAAAGAATGAAATTATGCCATTTTTAATAGCATGGATAGACCTGGAAGGTATTATGCTAGGTAAAATAAGTCAGATAAAGACACAAGCTATATGTTATCACTTATAAGTGGAATCTAAAAAGGAAAACAAATGAAGGAATATAACAAAACAGAAACAGACTCAGATGCAGAGAACAAACTAGTGGTTACCAGTGGGGAGAGGGAAGGGGGAGGGGCAAGAGAGGGGAAGAGGTTAAAGAGGCACAAACTACTACTACTAAATAAGCTACAAAGGTATAATGTACAGCATAATGTACAGCTACAGAGGTATAATGTACAGCACAATATAGCTAATATTTTATAATAACTTTAAATGGAATATAATCTATAAAAATTTTGAATCACTATGTTGTACACCAGAAAAAAATGTAACATTGTAAATCAACTATACTTCAATAATAATAAATAAAAAAGAACAAGAGGGACTTCCTCCTGCCTGACTACTTTGAGCTGAGACATCAGTCTTTTCCTGCCTTTAGAAATCAAACTGAAACATTAGCTCATCTGGATCTCCAGCTTGCTGACTACAGACCTTGGGACTTTTCAGCCTCCATAATCATGTGAATCAATTACTTATCACAGGTATTTTTATATACATATATACATTTTATTCCTTCTTTTTCTCAGGAGACCCCTAATACATAGGACATGCTCTGGGAAGAATTGTTGGGCCCGTACTGGCCTAGAGGCTCCTGTTCATATTGTTGAGATTTCACATACTTCATGAGGCCCAGAACAGCACCTGCCACAAGATGGGGGTCCAGTAACAATGGTTAAGCTGACCTGTTGTTGTATTCCTAACTCCCTGCTCCCTTCACACACATGTGAATTTGCTCTCATTGTCAAAACATAAACAGTAAAAGTTCATATGTTTTTAAGCTATAAGTTACAGGAGCCAAATAATCTGGCTTGAGTTCCAAAGATTTATGTTGCAAGAAAAAAAGTTCTAGACATCCGTTGCACAACAATATGATTATACTTAACACTAATGAACTGTACACTTAAAAATGATTACCATGATAAATATAATGTTATGTATTTTTTACCAAAAAAAAATCTATGCTCTAATATTAGAAAGAACTTGAGTAATAAAGCACCCCACCTCAAAAAAACAAACATATGCACACTGCAGAAATGGCAGGAACACGTAAGCACTTGTCTCACTGGATGGCTCCTAAAGTCTGCTTGTGAACAGACTTTGACCGATTCACAGACCAAGACAAACTCTTCCTCAAAATTTATAGCAAATCCAATGCCTCTCACTGTTCCCAACAGGGCACAGCACAATGTGACGTTCTTCATTCTCTAGATGGTCACTGTGTCATTGATTTTAGCCCCTTTTTGTTGTACTCACTTAACAACAAAGCAAAGTAAAGCTAATATTATCCTCCATTTTTTTGCTCTTGGAGATGCAGCCTCTGGATTGAGTCCCGTGTGCAAACCTGCAAATACATCTGTCCTGTGTCCAGGTTTTCTCTTCTGTTGGCATGTGGTCCAGGAAAGACTTGCAAGTTCTGTTAAGCCTGCAGACAGATAAGAAAGTTGGGGAGTGTGCATGTTAGTTCTATTAAAGGGGAGGGAGAAAGAATGTCTCAATCAAAGGGCAGCCAAATGAATTGTCAAGGGGAAGATGGGC
Source organism: Leucopleurus acutus (assembly GCF_964270905.1). Lineage (NCBI taxonomy): Eukaryota > Metazoa > Chordata > Mammalia > Artiodactyla > Delphinidae > Leucopleurus > Leucopleurus acutus. Next base: position 131,412,382 of record NC_139147.1, on the reverse strand, counting down.
CAAAAGGTACGTTTATATCTCAAGATGTAATAAGGAAGAACAAATCTGACTTGATATTAGATGTGTTTCTTTTACTTTAACCTTGGTATTACTTTTGCTTCAAGTTAAGAATGTTGCCTATAGCCTGAAATATATAGGATAGCCCATTCTCAAGGCTGACATTTCAGGGTATAACACTTTTCTACTCATATAGAGGTAAAAAGTTGCAGAATAGAGAATAACATTTGTCTTATGGGAGATTTACAGGAACATGGTGATCTGACCTACGTGGACAGCTGCAAAAACAAAGGATTCCTACACGAAAAAGTTTGCAACAACCAACCAACCACATCCCTCCCTCACCTTGCCTTTAAAAATGTTTTGCTGTCTACAACTAACAAATGCTGGAGAGCGTGTGGAGAAAAGGGAATCCTCCTACTCTGTTGGTGAGAATGTAAGTTGGTGCAGCCACTATGGAAAACAGGATGGAGGTTCCTCAAAAAAATAAAAATAGAATTACCATATGATCCAGCAATCCCACTCCTGGGCGTATATCCAGATGCAATGAAATTATAACACTACCTAACACCATACACAAAATAAATTCAAAATGGATTAAATACCTAAATGTAAGACTGGACACTATAAAACTCTTAGAGGAAAACATAGGAAAAACGCTCTTTGGCATAAACCACAGCAAGATCTTTTTTGGCCCACCTCCTAGAGTAATGAAAATAAAAATAAACAAATGGGACCTAATTAAACTTACAAGCTTTTGCACAGCAAAGGAAACCATAAACAAATGTAAAAGACAACACTCAGAATGGGAGAAAATATTTGCAAATGAAGCAACAAAGGGTTAATCTGCAAAATATACGAACAGCTCATGGAGCTCAATAACAAAAAAAGCAAACAAGCCAATCAAAACTGGGCAGAAGACCTAAATAGACATTTCTCCAAAGAGGACATACAAATGGCCAAGGGGCACATGAAAGGATGCTCAACATCACTAATTATTAGAGAAATGCAAATCAAAACTACAATGAGGTATCACCTCACACCGGTAAGAATAGCCATCATCAAAAAATTTACAAACAATAAATGCTGGAGTGGATGTGGAGAAAAGGGAACCCTCTTACACTGTTGGTGGGAATGTAAATTGATACAGCCACTGTGGAGAACAGTATGGAGGTTCCTTAAAAACTAAAAATAGAACTACCATATGACCCAGTAATCCCACTACTGGGCATATACCAGAGAAAAGCATAATTCAAAAGGACACATGTACCCCTATGTTCATTGCAGCACTATTTACAATAGCCAGGACATGGAAACAACCTAAATGTCCAATGATAGATGAATAGACAAACAAGATGAGGTACATATATACAATGGAATGTAACTCAGCCATAAAAAGGAACGAAATTTGGTCATTTGTAGAGATGTGGATGGACCTAGTGTCTGTCATACACAGTGAAGTAAGCCAGAAGAACATCATATATTAACACATATATGTGGAATCTAGAAAAATGGTACAGACAAACCTATTAACAGGACAGGAATAGAGAGGTAGCTATAGAAAATGAACATGTGGACACAGAGGGGGAAGGAGAGGGTGGGACAAATTGGGAGATTAGGATTGACATATATATACTACTTGCATAAAATAGATGGCTAGCGGGAACATGCTATAAAACACAGGAAGCTCAGCTCGGTGCTCTGTGATGACCTAGATGGGTGGGATGGGGGATAGGGTGGGAGGGAGGTACAAGAGGGTGGGGATGTAGGTATACATATAGTTGATTCACTTCATTGTACAGCAGAAACTAACACAACATTGTAAAGCAATTATACTCCAATTAAAAAAAGATACATGTACCCCTATGTTCACAGTAATAGTATTCACAATAGCCAAGACATGGAAAAAACCTAAATGTCCATTGATAGATGAATGGATAAAGAAGATGTGGTACAAATATACAATGGGATACTACTCAGCCATAAAAAGGAATGAAATAATGCCATTTGCAGCAACATGAATGCAACTAGAGATTATCACACTAAGTGAAGTCAGAAAGAGAAAGACAAATACCATATGATATCACTTATATGTTGAATCTGAATTAGGACACAAATGAACATATCTATGAAACAGAAAAAGAATCACAGACATAGATGGTGGTTGCCAAGAGGGAGGGCACTCCGGGAGGCATGGAGTGGGAGGTTGGTGTTAGCAGATGTAAGCTTTTATATATAGAATCGATACACAACAAGGTCCTATGTTATAGCACAGGGAACTATATTCAATATCTTATGATAAACCAAAATGGGAGAGAATATTTTTCAAAATGTATAACTGAATGACTTTGCTTTACAGCAGCAACTAACACAACATTGTAAACAAATTATACATCAATAAAAAAAAATGTTTTGCTGAAGCCCTTCAGGGAGTTTGGGGTTTGGGGGGCACAAGCCACCTGTTCTCCTTGCATGGCCCTGCAATAAACATTTCTCTGCTCCAAATGCCAATGTTTTGGTCTGTTTGGCCTCATTGTGCATTGGGCACATGAACTTGCATTCCAAAACAAAGAAATTTCAAGGGAAAACCATCTGCTTTATGTTGCCCCGAGGTCATGATGACTTCTGTTTTTTACTCTCAAACTCACTCTCTCTTTCTCTTTGTCTCTCTTCTCTTTCCTCTGTCTCTCAAATTAATCAAAGTTCTCCCAGGGTTCAATTTATTCTCTAAATGAAACAAAAGCTCTTTTACAAAGTACATTCAAGCTAATCTGACTGCACTGTTCTAGTTTAGAAGTTATAATTTCAGGTAAAGATGTGCCTCATTTATGGAAAAGTTTGTTCCTTAAAGGTTACTGTGTAACGCCCTCATCAGTGTGCCCTTCCATGAATGCCTCTGCTAATTTGCTTCATGAAATATTGTCCCTCCTGACATACACAACTCCTTTCTAAGCTTTCCTAAAAATCTCCAAAAAAACAGCTAACCCGCCAACCCCTTGGCTAGCACACTGAATATATGGTTATTGGGAGGATAAGGAGGATAATTTAATTCATAGATGTGGTGGTGGGTATGAAGTGTCTTTAGCTAAAATGGAACAACATTTCCCACAATTCCCTTCCCTGCATGGTTCTGGGTTAAGGCTGCACCCACAGGAAAGTGTGCAGGAGACATGAGTGTGGAAGTGATGTGTTTCAGGGAAGGTGCGGCTGCAGTCCATTCACACTCATGTCTCATGGCCCACCTTGGCTTTGGGCAGCCTCAGGCTCACAGCTCTGTCCACTTCCCCCTGGACCTCCTCCTAGCTCTCTGAATCCTGGGCCATGTTCATGAGCAGCGTTGGAGTGAAGTGTGCCAGCAGGTCACACACATCATTAAGGTTGGAAGTTTGGAGGCATTGAGAGACTGTTGTGGGTTCCAGTTTGTCTTTGTGGTTCTACTTTGTCCTGTCTTGCCCCTGCTTCACATTCATCTTCCCTTCTGGACTGCTGACCTAAGTGTCCTCAGGCCCAGCACAGACACAGCACAGCAAACTCACATACACTACTCAACCAGCTCCCACAATTGCATGACGTCTCATCCCTGTAATAAATCCTTTATAACGCTTACATGGTCCTACTTTTCTGCTTGAATCTTAACTAGTTACTGGAGGAGGCAAGCCAGCAAACAACATGTGGAGGCTGAAATTCTTTGATCTGCTCAAATCCTGCTTTGTAAAGCCCTTCACCTCAATGGAGGGTAGTGGCATCCAGACTCAATTTCTCATTTTCTCTGGAGCCTCCCTGTAAGGCAGCGACCGGAAGAATGACTTCTGGCTTCATTGGCATCACTGTCTACAATCTCACCCTTATCTCTCTCTCTCTATTCTGCTTCCTCAGTCCCCTGGTACTCACCACTGTCCAGCCATGCTTGTTCATGTCTCTTTAGAGTCCCTTTGTATCTGAAATAAGACCAATGTATATCAAATCATAATTCCTTACTTCAAATATTTATAGTTTTTTATTTCTCACTAAGCTTTATTTAGCAATAACTCTGAAAACTTAAGACCTGAGAATCTCTCCTCTATGGTATAAGCAGAATATGGGGCTAGCAGTCAGCCAGAGCTCTGCTTATTCCATCTGACCTTTGAGCAAACCCCTGAATCTCTTTAAATCCTCCAACCTTCATCTGCAGAAAAAAAGAACTAGAATTAATGACCTCTCAAGACCCCTTCAACTTCAAACATTCAATTCAAAATAAACTTCAAAACAATGCTCTAAATACACTAAGAGAAGCTTCATCTTTAAAGAAGCTGGAAGTAAATATTTCCAGAAACAAATACTTAGACTTTTGTACACTGTCACAGATATATCGAACACATAAAGCTGCATGAAAGCTTTTTGTGGAATGAAGCTCAGAGCAAATTGAATACCAATTACTGTTACTAAAGTAACTCTCATTTTTAGCATACTATTTACACAGTTTTTGATCATTTATTTTTATGTTGATAGTCTTGTTTTTTTCTTAACGTATACTGCCTCAATCCCATTTGGAAGTACGTGATATATAAACTGTAAGGAGATAATTAAAATGTCCTAGTAGCTCTGAATAAAAACTAATTCAGGTTAAATTACTTTACTGTGCCACCTGGAAACAGAACGTTAGTACATTATTTTAATATTGCTGTGAAGAATACAGCTCTCAAATGGCTCTGATTGATTTCTAGGAAGTGAATTAAGCTTGGGGAAAAAAACAAGCATGAAGTTTTTGCTGATTTGACCAACTTCACAGGGAGTGAAATAGCTTCACTCTTTGTATATAATAAAATTCCCTCATCTATCTGGATCCTCCACTCTACCTCACTTTGTGTGAGGGATATTGGACACTAATTTCTGTCTGGTCCCCTCAACAAGGATCAGGGCCATATGTCTCACTTTATCACAAGTCTCTATGCCCAGGAACGGCCAGATCCCTGCTCCAAAACCAAACCCAGGGGTCAAAGCTCTGCTCCCTATGGACAGGTAGCCCAGGTGTTGGCTGCCTCCCTTCCCCAAACTCCTTGCATTACCTGTGAGTCTATTTCTTGTGGACACAGAAGAGTAACTCTGAGGATAAAACTAAGATCCTGAAAAACAAATAAACAAAAACCTAAGATCCTGGAGAGCAGAGTCAAGAGCCACGGAATTACTATTCCCAGATAGTAGCACTGAGCTCTAATAAGAAACTAGTCACATGTGCCTTGATGGATTTCAGAATTGCAAAGGTTCAGTGGCTGCTGTGTGCATCCTGTTTTCCATCTTTTTTAATGGGACTGTCTGTTGCAGTTACCCCATGCCTGTCCCACCACAGTGGGACAGATAATCTCTTCTGTTCACAGGTCTTCAGATTGAGAAAAATGGTACCCAAAGACCTGGATTTGAGGAAACCAGGGAGCTTCATTTGCACCTAGACATTGAGGCTGAACCTGATTTCATAATGGAGTGAGACTTTTGTAGGGGCTGGCAAGGATTAAATGTTTTTTGCATATGGGAGGAAGGCAAACAATTGTGGTCAGAGGATAGATTTTGTTTCAAAACATTACCTCAAATTTCTTTATCACTTCTCCCATTGAAAAGTGGTGTCTATGTCCCCTTCACTGGATTCTAATAAGGGGCTTGGACTTCTACAACTAGGAGAGTATGGCGGAAGTAATGCTGTGTTACACCCAAGGTTAGGTCAGAAAGAGATATGTAGCTTCCATCTGCTTCTCTTGGGATTCTTGCTCTTGAATCCCAGCCACCATGCAAGGAGGAAGCCCAAGCTGCCATACTGAAAGGTCATGTGTAGGTATTCAGGCCAGCAGCCCAAGCTAAAGTCCAACAAGACAGGTGAGTGAACAAATATTTAGGTCATTCTAGCCCTAGCTGTCAAGTCATCTTCAGCCTTCAAATCCTCTCAGCTGAAGCCCCAGACAATGTGGACAAGAGACAAGCCATCTCACACAGAATTCATGAGCATAATAAATTTTGTTTTATACCATTAACTTTGGGATAGTTTATTTTTCTGCAGTACATAACTGGAACCACCTATCTATATTTGCCATTACTATTGTAGCTGCTGGGGCATTCCACCACTTCGCGCTTCAAGCAGGACTGGAATTTTCAGTGCCCTTGGGTCCTGTTCCTTTCCTGTCTTGCTGACTATCTCCAACCACCATCACAACATATGAAGCTAAGATCCAGACCCTGTCCCTGGCTCTGATTTGACATGTTAAACTGCACTGCCTTATGGATGAAACCCAAGATAGCACAAACACAGTGGTGAGTAACATGATTATGAGTAGGCAGTAAAAAAGGCAAAGGGAGACAGAGTCTAATAGTTGACACTTGGCAATATGGTATTATGAGCTGAGCCTGAGACCTCTGAATTTTTTGTTTTGTTTTTACTTGTCCTGGTACCTATATCTAGAAAGTTACACTACATCTCCAGTTTCCATTTCATCCAGGACAAGGACCAGTGGCCAGTAGATAGTGAGCTTCTGGCAAATCTCCAGCTTCACTTGGCAGAACTCCAAGCCAGATACCATTGCCTCAGACTCCTCTAGACAAGCCAGGATTTCCCATGAGGGAAAGAGTGCAGCTAGTAGCAATACTTTCTCACACTTTCAAATTTCCTGGTCAGCACCCACCACCCCTTCTACACATTCAGTCTCAGTCTCCTTTGGGTCTGAGATATCAAGGCTTCAAGGAAAGTGAGATGTTCTCCTCCCAAAATGGGATCTGGCACACAGCCCTGTGTCTCATTATGCCAGTCTATTACTGAATCAGCTCTTTTTACTGAAAAGCCATGTGTCACACATGTACTACAGTAGTCCTCAAATTAATAACAATGCCAAAAAGAAGACCTAGGGTTGGGGGAAGGCTGTGGATTAATGAAATAACCACTAGATTCACTAGATTGCCAGCTGATAAGGCATGTGGCAGCAACTCCTTCCCACTGTCCTGACATCTTGGACATCGTAATCTAGAAGGCATCTGTGGGGGGCAATGTGGCAACCCAGCAGAGAGTAATGAGACCAGGGAGGAAAAGTGGAAATGACGAGACAGTGGATCCTGCATCCGAGAGCTGATTCTTCAGGTTGACATGGTTGGCATAGAGATTTTAAATGAAACTTGGTAAAGGCCAGGTTATTTGACCATAGTCTGAGCCATTGGCATCCACAAGGTCTTGGGTTTTTGTTTCTTTGCCCTCACTGATGTTCCCTTACTTCCCAAGAACTTCAAAAGAAGCTTAGGCAGTTGGGGGAGGAAGAGAGTGGGAGATCAAGGAGAATTTAAGTCCTAGATCTAAACTTTGAAACCCTAAAATATTGTCCGTTATAAAAAGATGTCCCACTTCCAAGAACCCAGTTCTGTAAATAGTTTTCAGAAGTCAGGAGACTCACCGAGACTGAACTTGGCTGACAAAGTTTCACTTGCCTCTTCCATATTTCATAGTGCCACCCTCTATGGTTTTCAATCTCTAAAATTCTAAATTAATGTGGACATCTGCTTCTAGCAAATATAGTCAGAGCTGTCCTACCACCAACAATGTGCACTCATAAAACCAAAGAAAGATAAAGAAGGAGTAAACAAGAACAACTCAGCACAACTTCCAGGAACCAGAACCTTTCCCAACTAACAGTCTTGCATCAGCCCCATCCTGCCTCCTCCCACTGTGTCTCAATCTAATGTCATAATTCAACTGCAAATATACTTAATAGGAAACATCAGTCCCAGTCCTATTTGTTCGGTAATCACTCAAAAACCACCGAGGCTTGGTCAGAATAGAAAAGAAAAACAATGAAAACTATGTGAACACACACTACACTCAAGGATTCTGTACACCCCCAACCATTTCAGCCACACAAGCTTCTAATGAGGAGAATATAACTCCTTCTGTGCAGGCTGGCACCTGGCTGCTGGCCTGATGGTCATCAGGTCTCCCTGACTTGGCTTCCACTCTAGGCCAGAGTTGTCCATTGGAAATGTAATGCAGGCCGCAAATGCAAGCAAAATTTTTAATTTCTAGTAACCACATTTAAAAAGTAAAAAGAGGTGACATTAATTTTCATAATACATTTTAATTTGATATATGAAAATATCATTTCAATATGTAATCAGTATGTAGCAACACGTGGCTGGTATGCTGATAAGCTTATTTTTTTGACTAAATATGTTTCTTTCTAAGAGAAATTGCCTGTCCTGGGTTAGGCTGCTGAAACGGGAACTGAAAGTGGAAGTTCCCTGGAAGTGAGCTTGCCATGTAAAATACAAGACACCTAGTTAAATTTGAATTTCAGATAAACAACAACTAAGTTTTTAGTATAACTGCATCCCAAATATTGCATACGACATACTTGTTTTTTTAAATTGTGGTATAGTTGCTTTACAATGTTGTACTAGCTCCTGCTTCACAGTGAAGTGAACCAGCCATATGTATACACATATCCCCTCCCATTTGCATTGACCTCCCATTCCAGGTCACCACAGAGTACCACAGAGTAGAGTTCCCCATGCTATACAGCAGGGCATAGGACATACTTATCTGCATTTCAATTTGGTAAATCTAGCAACCTGTAAAGCATTATTAGAATTGAGTCCTTCTTTAGCTAAAAGGGAGTATGTACGTGTTGAATAAACATAGCTCTCTCCCACCAAGGCCACAATTAAGGTAATGGGAGGGGGACATATCATCAGGTGGCAAGTAGAAGTATGAAGGGCCAAGATGTGTTCTACCTTGGCCCAGCATAGACAGGAAGGTACTGGCAATCTCACAAAAGAAAGAAGGAGGAAATGGAGGCACAGGGAGAAAATATGGCTGGTACTTGGGACAGCAGAAGGTGAAGATACCCCAGGTAGTCAGAGCAGGCCTGCTGGGGGAGCATTGCTTTCAGGGTGAGAAACACCCTTTTCAAGGATGAGTAATGAGGGCACCTGCAGGAAGGTGCACAGGCTGAGCAGCAGGGGTCACTGATGCCTCTGCAGCCCACTCCTCTCCACCCTGCTTTCTCTTCTTCCCTTTCCATGAATTTTACAAACTTTCTGTATATCCCATAAGAATAAGCATTTTGCAAGATCTTGATCTTAATGTGGCATCTGCAGCTTTCCAATTCGCTATGGATTTCCTTTACTAATAAAGTTATCTTTTTATTTTATGTGCTAAGAGTACTCGCAATCGGTGAGGAGGGAGAAGCATTGAGTTTTTTCAATTTATTAGATATTCCTTTGTGTGCTCAAAGTGAGAAGGATGAAACATGCCCCCCAGTTTTTAAAATTCCTAACAATTCCAAAGCAGTAACCTGGTTAAAGCTAAGGGACATGGGGATTACAGAACTTTTGGGGAGATGTGTTTTCAGTTGGCTAGGTGTTGAAGACCTGTAAGCCTCAAAGGTAAGATCCAGAGTGTCTGATACAGTAGGTCAGGGTAGGACTTGAGAATCTGCATTTTTAACCATTTCCCAGGTGATGCTAACACTGCTGGTCCAGAGACCACACTTTGAGAACCACTGCCTTAGACAATGAGAGAGTTCCCATGGAGATTTAAACAGCACCTGTTGAGACTTTTTATTCTGTTCTATAGTTACAGTTTCCTCAAATTGGAAACCCAGAGAATATAGACTGCATCAGCAGTGGTCTTGCAGAGCCAGTGGCCTCTGTTAATGGTACAGTTGAATGATGTGGGTTTTCACATCATGAGTCAGATAGTTTATTTGGCGCTCTGGAGGTTGGAAGAGGAAGTGTCTCAAAGGTCATTCTTTGGGAACAGATATCCCGAGCTAGACATTCGTTACTTCTTGTTTCAATACTGCCCCTTCCACTCTCCATCATCCATTGTGTTTCCTTCTAATGAGCCCTTAAATTCCCTAGTCTGTCCCTCTGCCTCAGCTTACACCCAATCCTAGTCTGTGTCACAGAAGGGGTATTTTCCCTAGCCTTCCTCTAGGAAGCCTTCCTCTAGGAATTTTTGGCATCCAAAAATTCACATTCAGATGTAGGAAGCCTTTCATGCTCTTTTCCTGAGCATGGTGGTAGGGAGACCCACTTGGTAGTGATATCTTCTGTTCCCTGGGCTTAGTAGTTACATTCCTGTCCAGAAGGAGAGAGCATCACTCATGTCCGCCCCAGAAAAATGAGGAAGATGGAACTCTGCATAAGGGCAATAACAGTAAGACTCGGTGAGATTTTTCAGCACTGAAAAAAGGCATTTCCATTTTCTAACCTCTCCTGAGGCTATACCTTTTTCTCCATCAGCTTACCCACATCCACCCAGCAGGCTTCTGGGAGGCCAGCCTATTCTGCATTCTTCTCCAGCAACTTCATCCCCTTAGAACTCTCTCCAAGATGTCCTGTCTACCCAGGTCCCCCTTGCCCTTCCTCCCAAAAGGAACAAACACTTTTCATTTAAGAACTTAATAACTAAATTAAATGGAGTTATAAGGGATTTCCAGGATCAAACAAAAAGAAGCCACAGAGGTTCAAAACACCTGACCACACTCTCCCAGCCTTTGTTTCTATTCTGTTCCAAGGAACAAAGATACCCTCTCTGATCTTTTAATCCCCAGGGATACAGAACATCAAACCACACCAGCCATGTCATGCCCTTCCCTTGTCTACAGGAGCCAGTCTTCCATGAAAATCACTTGATGCAGAGCCTTTCATTTTGATCAGAAAGGAAGTCTAGGGCAGACCAATAATGGTGAACTACAGTGAAAACGAGCTGCTTCCTTATCTCAAGTGGGAACATTCCTCAGGGGAACCTAAAAGGGGTCTTTGAGAGCCATGGAGAAGAGCTTACTGGTTGCCACAGAGGCCTTGGTTTCCACTCAGTCTCTGCTTGGTGTTTTGCCCAAAGCTGTGGCTAGACAAACCCTATACTTGTGCCCAATTATAGAACTAAAAAAATTATTGCTAATAAATGTGTTGCAATAAAAAAGAATCTTAAAATGCAAGCAGTTATTTTCCTCTCAGCCAGTATTCTTCATGAGGTCAGCCCATTTCCACATGTAGTGACTAATTTCTGGAATCCTTTTGCCATTTGCTTTAGATGTAATTTTCTCTGGATATAGAAAATCAAAACTAATATTATCATTGCATATCCTTTTTCTTCTTTTGAAAGGGAAATACTTTGTGAGCTGACCTCTTCTTCCTCTATTTCACTGTTCTGATAAACTAGTACATATTTCTCAAACTGTGGTCAATGGGATCACCTGCATCAGAAATAACTGGGATGAAAAAAATAATAACTGGGACTTTCAGTAAAAATGCAAACTCTTTACCTCATGCCAAACTTACAGGGGTGGGGAAGGGACTTGCCCAGGGAATCTTTATTTCTAATAAGCTTCTTAGAAGATTCTTCTGCTTGCTGAATTTTGAGATCCACCACAATAGGTACAGATTATATTTATCCTGCAGGTATTTAATAGGCACCAATTTACCTGGAAGGCAGTTAGGGGGCAGGGGGGTGTGTGACAAAACTACCTGACCTCTGGGGCTCCACTTCCTCTGCTGGTGTAATTATGGTGAAAAGCACAACTTTATCTAGATTGGATTCAAGAAGGGTCAGAGAAGACCCTTTTGTATTTTCCCAATACAGTTTACCCTGTCTTGCCTCTTCCCCACTTCCCTAGTTTAGTATGCCATTATCCCCAATTCATTCAACATCTTATTCTCTTTCATGTTTTGATTCAGTAGTCATGTTACTATTTTCTTGTTACCAAACTTACATCTCCAAACGACTGCTTCCCAGTTAATACACAGAGTCTGTGACAATAACTCAGCTGGTGTTCCTAATCCCACCAACCTAACCCGTCTTCCAATTTAGCAATAGCAAAGCTTGAATTATTGATACTTAGGGACACAGCTCACCATTTACCCTTTAGACCAGAAACCAGTTTGTTTATTCCTTTTTACAATGGCCTGGGATGAACTGAAAATCATCCTAGATCTTTATTTCTCCAATTAGACTAACATAATGCCTGTTCCCTCATGTACTTCAAATACCAATTTTCTCCCACCTTCAAGGTAAAGATAGTTTATTAAACCTTCTTTGTGCTGACTCTATACGTCAAACACGCTTCAATGGTAACACATATCATACTGCAATATAATATTTGTTTACCTGTATGTTTCCCCTTTTAGAAGATGAACTCCTCCTAGGCAGGAATCTGATCCATGACTTTGCTATCTCTAGTGCTTAACACCTTTCTGACACATAGTGGGCACTCAGTAATGTTTACATGGAACTCAACTAGTCTCAAACTTTTATAGGTAGAGACGTATCTCATTTAATGCTTCCCCATAAAATGCTGATTCGTTACGCCACAGTTCATTTCAGAAATATTATTATATATATATAATATGTATGAATAGTATGCAGTTAATTTCTGTTTGCATTTGGTCAGACAGCTGCTGGAGTCTAGAGCAACACTGTCTAACAGGAGTTTCTATAATGATGGAAATATTCTATGTCTATATTGTCCTGGATTCCAGATTCCTAGAACACCACCCTGTTACCTCACTACCAACCAATCAGAAGAAAGTCACACACCCTGTAGCCCTCACTGTAAAAGTTGCCTTTAAAAATTCTTCCCTGATTAGTGTACACATGTGAGTCCCAATCTCCCAATTCACCACACCCCACCCCCACCCCCCATCACCTTCCCCCATTGGTGTCCATATGTTTGTTCTCTACATCTGTGTCTCAATTTCTGCCCTGCAAACCTGTTCATCTGTACCATTTTTCTAGGTTCCACATATATGCGTTAATATACAATATTTGTTTTTCTCTTTCTGACTTACTTCACTCTGTATGACAGTCTCTAGATCCATTCACATCTCTACAAATAACCCAGTTTCATTCCTTTTTATGGCTGAGTAATAATCCATTGTATATTTGTACCACACCTTCTTCATCCAGTCATCTGTCGATGAGCATGTAGGTTGCCTCCATGACCTGTCTATTGTAAATAGTGCTGCAATGAACATTGGGATGCATGTGTCTTTTTGAATTATGGTTTTCTCTGGGTATATGCCCAGTAGTGGGATTGCTGGGTCATATGGTAGTTCTATTTTTAGTTTTTTAAGGAACCTCCATACAGTTCTCCACAGTGGCTGTATCAATTTACATTCTCACCAACAGTGCAAGAGGGTTCCCTTTTCTCCACACCCTCTCCTGCATTTGTTGTTTGTAGATTTTCTGATGATGCCCATTCTAACTGGTGTGAGGTGATACCTCATTGTAGTTTTGACTTGCATTTCTCTAATAATTAGTGATGTTGAGCAGCTTTTCATGTGCTTCTTGGCCATCTGTATGTCTTCTTTGGTGAAATGTCTATTTAGGTCTTCTGTCCATTTTTGGATTGGGTTGTTTGTTTTTTTAATATTGAGCTGCATGAGCTGTTTATATATTTTGGAGATTAATCCTTTGTCCATTGATTCGTTTGCAAATATTTTCTCCCATTCTGATGGTTGTCTTTTCGTCTTGTTTATGGTTTCCTTTGATGTGCAAAAGCTTTTAAGTTTCATTAGGTCCCATTAGTTTATTTTTGTTTTTATTTCCATTACTCTAGGAGGTGGATCAAAAAAGATTTTGCTGTGATTTATGTCGAGTGTTCTTCCTATGTTTTCCCCTGTTTTATAATGTCCAGACTTACATTTGGGTCTCTAATCCATTTTGAGTTTATTTTTGTGTATGGTGTTAGGGAGTGTTCTAATTTCATTCTTTTACATGTAGCTGTCCAGTTTTCCCAACACCACTTATTGAAGAAACTGTCTTTTTTCCATTGTATATTCTTGCCTCCTTTATCAAAATTAAGGTGACCATATGTGCGTGGGTTTACCTCTGGGCTTTCTATCCTGTTCCATTGATCTATATTTCTGTTTTTGCACAAGTACTATACTGTCTTGATTACTGTAGCTTTGTAGTATAGTCTGAAGTCAGGGAATCCGATTCCTCAAGCTCCATTTTTCTTTCTCAAGATTGCTTTTGCTAATAAGAACCTGCTGTATAAAAAAATAAAATAAAATAAAATTCTAAATTTCAGAAAAAAATTCTTCCCTGAAAATCATCAGGGACATCATGTATTTTGAGCATGAGCCTCCTGTTTGCTTTGCTTTGTCCTTCAATAGACCTTTCTCTGATCCAAACTCCAATGTTTTGGTTTCTTTGACTTCACTGTGCTTTGGGCACATGAACTTGAGTTCAATGACACAGCCACTAGCTACAGTGTGTTTACATGCATGTGTGTGTATGTCTATACACATTGGAAAAAGAATGGTATAGAAAGTGATTAAAAAGTAGCAGTGGGCTTCCCTGGTGGCGCAGTGGTTGAGAGTCCACCTGCCGATTCAGAGGACACGGGTTCGTGCCCCAGTCTGGGAAGATCCCATATGCCGCAGAGCGGCTGGGCCTGTGAGCCATGGCCGCTGAGCCTGTGTGTCCAGAGCCTGTGCTCCACAATGGGAGGGGCCACAACAGTGAGAGGCCTGCATACTGCAAAAAAAAAAAAAAGTAGCAGTGATTATGTCCATATGTAAAATCACAGGTAGTGTTATTCACCAATTCTATAAGAACTTAAAGCAAATAAATTTTCCACAAAAAGCACACACTAAATAAGAAAAATCATTGTTTTTAAATGTCAGCATATTCCTAGCCTTCAAGTATTGGGTACATCTTGTAGGGTATGAACTACAAGATAAGTATGTACTTATTGCCATCTTGTTAATTATTTTCTGGATGCTTTTGTTCCTTTCCTTTCTTCATCTCTTGGTTTCTCCCCATGTGGTTTGATGATTTTCTTTAGTGCTATTTTTAGGTTCTTTTCTCTTTATTTTTTTGTATCTATTATGTTTTTGATTTGTGGTTACCATGAGGTTCATTTATAACAACCTATTCATATAGCATTCTATTTTGTTTATGGTCAGTTAAATTTGAATGCATTCTAAAAACACTACATTTTTGCTACACCACCTCACTCCCTGTTTCACTTTTTTGACATCATATTTTAAAACTTTTAATTTTGTGTATCTCTTAACTACTTATTGTAGTTATAGTTGATCTGACTACTTTTGTGAGACAGCAAGGAGGCAGCCATCTGCACCCCAATGAGAGAGGCCGCAGAAGAAACTAACTCTGCAGACAAGTTGATCTTGGACTTCCAGCCTCCAGGCCTGTGAGGAAATAAATGTCTGTTGGTTAAGCCACCCAGTCTGTGGTATTGGTCTGGCAAACTAATACAAATACCAACATGACAGTGTGTTTGTGAGGACTGAGTGAGAAAAGTAAAGAGACAGGAGAAAATAGATATCTAAATGGTTGTCTTCCCATTCCTTTCCTGATTAGAAATGATGCATAACCTGCAAGTAGGCTATTTTGGCAGAAGAGAATAAGTTCAATGAGAGGAAAGTATACACACTGACCCTGAGCCACTGAACTCTGGAAAAATATTGCTGTTACAGGTCTTGAATAACCTAAGAAAGATTAAGAAAAAGTAGTGTGGAGATGATTTCAGAAAAATTATTTTCTAATGTCATAATTATTTATAATAGAATTTGTGTGAACGTACAATCTGTTGATTTGCTAAGGTCTGTCAAAAAAGAAAAGAAGGAAGGAGGGAAGGAGGAAGGGAGGGAAGAAAGAAAGATAAGAAAATATGCAAGTATGCTATTTTTTTCCTGCAGATGAAGCAATCATAACTTTCAAATTAACTGGTGTGTCTGAATCAACACTCTGGACCCCCAAACCCATGAATTTTTCAATATGACCCATTCCATTTCTGCAAAAATTGCTTTGTTGTCAATAAATGAATCACACATTCATTTATCCATGAACATTCAGTGAGTACTAACAGCTGACCAGTTCTTGTGTTAAGTTCTGTACCTGTGATTTAGGCATGGAAAGTCTATATTTCATTCTCTTCCCAACCTTGTGATTCCAAAATTAGAAGCAGGCCCATCAGCTGCTCAGTGCTTAGTTCTTTGAAGTAACTGAGTGGACAAGTGTTTCATTTCTTAAGTCACTCTGTAGATTTTAGCCTTTCCGGTTTTCCTCCCCTATAAGACAGTTTCCATGGATCACCCACAGATGGCACTAGCTGACTATGATGAAACAGTTTCTTAAAAATATAAAACTTTTTACCATGGAATTTGTTAAACACACACAAAAGTAGAGGTGATATAATGAACTCGCATGTACCCATCACCAATGTCAACAATTATCAACAAGTGGCCAATCTTGTTTACCTACCTCATCCATTTACCCCACCCTCTGGATGATGCAGAATGAAATCTCAGACATATAATTTCATCTATAAATGTTCTAGTATGTATCAATAAAAGGTAAAGGCGAGATGAGCACCTTGACTGCAATCTATCAGGATTTTATTTTTGTTTTTTAAACCTCTAAAGTTTAATTCACAAAGAGTTGTTTTTTAATGCAGTCATTCAGACTACTGCTTCATTTCAGAGGCTCACAGCTCTTTGCTTTCTCTTCCTCACTGAACGCTGCCCCCTGCCCCCCATCTCCCTTGTTTCTCTCACTTCTACATATGTGTTCACTCTCTGACCATAAAGTAAAAACTGACTGATTCTGTTAGGCAACTTTCGGTTTTGTTACAGTTTTATCGCATCCTTTGTTAACACAAGGAGGAGCACTAAGGAGCAGTTGTATTTCAGACTAAAACTCTAGGTTATTTTTATGGGAAGTTTTCCATTCTAAGGGACTTACTATGTACTCTTCCTAATTAATTGGGTTGTGACTCAATTTCATGCTCCCCCTGACCACACCTTCAGCCTAGAGAAGGAGCAGAGGCTGGAAAACAGCAGATTTCTGAGAAGCAGTGGTGGAGAGAATCCAGACTTGGAGACAATTGGGTCCCAGCCTTGATCTTGTCACTTGCCCTTGGGACCTTGAGCAAGTCATTCAGTCTCTCTGTGCCTCAGTTTCCTCTTCTGCAGCAGGAGAGTCATAGGACCTTATACCCTGCCCCACATCATCAAAGCAGCAATTAGGAGATGAAAGGGAAAAATTATTTCCACTCACAAAACACTGTATGCACACACAGTTAGGCAGCATGCATAGTGGTTCAGAGCAGGGGTTCTGGTGTCAGACAGATCTGGGTGTGAGTCCGAGTTATGTGTGACTAAGCAGGCAGCTTTACCTTTCTGATCCTCAGTTTCAACATCTACAAAGTAAAGATAATTACAGAACCTACATCATAAGGTGATTTAACAGCTTAAAAGGCAGTGAGTGTAAAGCACTTAGCTGGGTGCTTGACACATAGTAGGCAGTCAATCTATGGAAGTTTTCCTACACTTATCACTTCATTTCTAAGCTGAAGGACCCTAGAATTGCAGAAACCAAGTGGTCTCCAGAGAATCCTTCCTAAGAGAACCGTTTAGGGGTGTCCACACAAGCTCACATCTCTTTCCTGGACCAAATTCACCCCAGAGATTCCCTAAACCTCTCAGCTGGCCCCTTGAATCCTGGTTTTCCCAGGGTCCTTTAGACCATGCCTCATCTCCTCAGAGGGATATATGGTCAGAACCGTAATTCTGGACCTAAAACAAAGGAAAACTGAGCTCCCAGGCTGAAGGCCCAGGAATTCACATTTTTTCCTCAGCCTTCTTTTTATCCCATGGATCATCTCAAGCAGTCATGTCCAGGTATTGCTTAAGGGGAATGAGTATTTCTCGTGTGTCACAGGTGGTGATGAGTTGATGTCAGTATGCAATGATTCCCTTGCTCCCTAAATGTACTCACCAAAATGTTGATCTTCCATCTCCAAGAAGACTAGCTGCCTGACTGGGGGTTTCCCCAAGCAATTCATCTCGTTACACTTAAGTGGCAGGAATGTAGGAAGGAGCAGATGCTATAGAATGTCTGCTCTCGTTTCTCACAAAACCTGTGACATTAGCCTTAAGGGAATTAATAGCAATCAAATTTTATTCTCTCATCTGTCATTTTAAAATCAACCACCCACTCAGGAGTAAAATTTTATACTGTTGATGCTCTTCAAATTGGGATCTTAACAAAGAAAAGCCTGCAACAGATGCATGACTACCATGCACATCATCACTGTGACAAATAAAGACCCAGAAAAGATCTTGTGTGTTGGGCTCACAGTTTCTAAGAAAAGTGGAGTGAAGGAGGCTTTCTTTACAAATTTCCTGTAATGTTCCTTGTAAATAAACTTATACCAATAAATACAAACACCATCTCTCATGACAGCAGCCGAAATTATGAACCACAGCCAGGGCGTTTGCCATTCATACAAAACCTAAATGTGTTAAAGTCAAAGAAACAGCTCCAACATGGAGTCAAAATTGGCTCTTCCCTGTTACACTATGGCCTACAGTGCAAGGTCCAAACCCCTGATCAAGGGGTCCACTCACCAGTCCTCCCGATTCCCAACATTCTATCCCCCCTTGTCTACCATGAATACAGGGTGGGAATTGTTTACCTGTCTGTCTTGCTCATGGGTTAGTGCTCTCAAGGGCAGAGACCATGGCTTCTCACATCCATGCTTTTGCTAAAGGAACTATGAGTTTTGCAAGGACCATTGGCCCAAAGTCTAACTGTCTCTCTATCCCTCCTGACAGTTCCATCACTGGCTCATGGGGTTTCCCCTTAAGACTCACAATCAATTAACCATATGAAGGAAACAGTAAATGCTGCCTTAGATCAGGCCAGAAGGAGGGCTTAGGTTGTCTGCCCACCACTTGGTGGTGCTGTGTACAGGGATCATATACAAAGTTGCAGACATACACACAGCATTTTAGAAAATTTCCCTCTGCAGCACTTACTATTCCATCCTCCATTCCTACCCAGCTAGTATAATACTTTGAAACTCACAATCCAGAGAGAAGGTAAAGTTATGGCATTCTTTACATGTTCAGAAAAGCTAGCAAGAGTCAAGAGTTAGATTAAACATAAGCCACACTCCTGAGGTGATATTCTAAATCCAGTTGATTCCCATGCTCGCAGCAGTTATGTTGTATACATTTACCACAAACACTGAATTACTGAAACCTGAACCACTGCTTCTAGGAGAAACATAGGGTTAGGTTCCTGGGAGCCTATGATCACAACACTTTCATCACCTGGTCAATACATAACCTTGTTTTGAGACAGGCTGAGACCTAGGACCTGGGACCCTTTGCTGCAGTACTTGCAGCTGGACAAATGTCTTCTTGAGCAACAGATACAAAGAAACTATAAGGGACGAAAAATAATTGTGTGCATGCACAGTTAAGGCAAAGTATGATACAAAAAGGGCAAAAACCTAACTGCTACTTCTCAGGTGCCAGAGCAAAAGCAGGATACCATGCATGATCCCTGCACATCACCAGCAAGAGTTGGGCAGATCACCTAAGCCACCTCAGGCCCAACCCACTGATCTGCCCACCTTCACCCCATTTAAGGAACCAGCTTTCTCCCCACCCTTGGGGAGCAAGCCAGGGTACCTGTTACTCGTTCTTGCTCCTTCATGCTGCAGCATTAGCCCCCATAAAGCCTTGCCTGAATTTGGCCTCATCAATTTCTATTGATTAAAGAGTCCAAGAACCCAGATTGGTAAAAATATGGGCCCTGACCCCAGGAACTTTATCATTAGAGTGATATCTTTCATGGGAATCTTAAGCTCTTTGCCAGCATGATGAAAGACTAGTAATATTATGTTTATAAAAAAGCTGGAGGAAAAAAAATTCAAGAGTCTGACTTGCTTAGTCTAGACCAGTAATTCTCGAAGTGTGATCTCCAGATTAGCAACATTATTGTCATTTAGGAGCTTGTTAAAAAGGCAAAATTTTAGGTCCTCAACCCAGGCTGCTGAATCTGAAACTCTGAGGGTGAGGGTGGGGCAGCAATACAAGTTTTAACAGACTCTTTATGTGATTCTGATGCATGCTCAGGTGTGACTGAGAATCACTGCTCCAGCACAGACCCTTGATATTCAGTGTGCTTCATGGACCGGCAGCATCAGCGTCCCTTGGGAACTTATTCAACATGTAGAGTGTCGGGATCCACTTAAGACCTACTGAATCTGGATTGGCAATTTAGCAAGATTCCCAGGTGATCTGCATGCAAATAACATTTGTGAAGCACTGTCAAGACAGATTGTACCTTGGAGGGCTTGGAGCCAGGGCCAGGCTATGACTCCTTTCACCTCTGACATCAAATCTCTGAAGCACCCTGAGGGGCTGCTCCTTTCCACTGCTCTATGCACTTGTGTGATACTATTACGAACTGGTATTTTGCAAACTTGAACAGTACTAAGATTTCTTACAAAGCAGGCTCAGCTCCTGGCCACAAAGATTGAGGGTGGTGCCAATTTAAACAATTATTTTTCCAGTAGCCAACAGATTGTTATTAAAATTGTTTGGCAGGAGATTTCCCCCTTCCTTAAATATCAATACAATTAAGTTTTTTTGTCTGTAGCAAGGGTAATAAAATTTCCAGTGTAGGTGGGTCAAACTGACTTACAAAATAGTGAGTAATAGGGAAAATTTGGGATTTCTCAGCTTGGTATTACCCTGGTATCAGAAAGAGCCAGAACAGCCAAACATTAGTAAGATACTGGAATTCTTCTGTAAAAGGTTAGTAAGTGGCTGTTGTCCCCATGTCATCCCTGGCCTCCTAGCCTTTCCTTTGGGCTCTCCCTACACTCCATGATCCAGCACCCAACAATCCAAGTATTCCTTCCTGGCACATCCGGAGCTCCCAGGGCCTTAAATGATGTGATTTGAATCTCTTCTGATTTTTTAGTGCTCCTACTTTACCAGTTGTTAGATACACTAAAACCTCACTGTTCAAAGAGTCTACATTTGTTAATATGTTTACTTGCTAAAATATATTTTTAATCCCACATCAATACTCATGGTGCTTTAGCAGTTATTTGTGGATGTGTGCAGAGTGGTGGAAATACAACCTTCTGGGCATGTGGATTACCTGCTGATGTTGACCAAAACCATGCTCTACCTTTTCTTGTTTCATCTCTCATACTATAAACTGTCCTTTTTACAGTTTATTTAGTGGCACATCTTTTGCATTTTTAAATGCTTTTTGTTGGTGTCTCCACTCTTTAAAATGGCCCCAAGTGCTGAAGTGTTATCTAGGGCTCCTAAATGCAGAGGCAGTGATGTGCCTTAAAGAGAAAATGCTGTGTTAGATAAGTTTCCTTCAGGAAACAATTATAATGTTATTGTCCACGAATTCAATGTTAATCAACAATGTATATTAAATAAGGTGTCTGCAATAAGAAACACACATGAAATTTTGACCTATCTGGGTTCTTGGACTCTTTAATCATTAGAAGTTGATAAGAGGCAAACAGAAATTCAGGCAAAGCTTTATTAAGACTTGTGCTGCAGCATGAACGAGCAAGAACAAGTAACAGGTGCCCTTGCTTGCTCCCCAAGTGTGGAGAGCAAGCTGGTTCCTTAAATGGGGTGAATGTGGGCAGGTCAGTGGGTTGGGCCTGAGGTGGCTTAGGTGATCTGCCCAACTCTTGGTGGTGCTGTGTGCAGGGATCATACGTGGTATCCTGTTTTATTTTCTCTGGCACCTGAGAAGTAGCAGTTGGGTTTTTGCCTTTTTGTATCTTACTGTTCATACTTTGCCCCCACCTGTGCATGCACACAGTTATTTTTAATCCCTTATAGCTTCTTTGTATCTGTTGCTCAAGGAGACATTTGCCCAGGTGCAAGCACCACAGTAAAGGGTCCCAGGTCCCAGCCTATCTCAATACTGTATATTCATTTGATACAATATGAATATAGTAAGGATGAATTAATACAATCTGGATTTATGGCAATTAAATAATGAATTTTACTACCTGAGGGGAACTTTCACCATTCTAAATGCTTTCCTTTCAACAGGCACAAAACTAATCACCAGCTGCCAACTCTTCCCCTCAATTGAATTTTACAAATTACACATTATGATTTTTACAAAATTTCTTCTAGAAAGAAAAGCACTGGGTGTAGGGGCTGTGGCTTTGTATCCCCTATGCCTAAAACAGGACCTGTCAAAATGTAAATGTTCTATAAATATTTGAGGAAGGAAGGGAGGGAGGGGAGGGGGGAGAGGAGGGAAGGGGAGGGGAGGGGGGAGAAGGAGAAACCTATGCCCTTAGTTCAAAGTGTAATTTGCTGTTGATGTGCCTTCCAAATGACTTAACTGAATACCTTTCTAAAGGCAGAATTTTATGTTTCTTTTTAGTTGAGTCTTTATTCTGAATAAAGTTCTTCTGGCAATAAATATACAAATGATTTTTCAATAATAATAATGATAATAAATTTTAAAAGTTGGTGTGTTACAATGCCTATCATTCTTAATTCCCTCTGCTTCAATCCACAACACAATATGAAGATTTGAGGAACCTCTTCTGGGAGAACTTTATTTAAATTTCAGAGGAAAATGTCCTCCTGGCTAATATGACTGAAACTCCCTGCCAATTTGTGAGTGGAAATTCATAGGCTTTGGAATAACAATCACCTGGGTTTCAAGTTCTGGTTCTGCTGCTTACTATCCTTGTGATCTTGGACAAACTACTTAACCTCTCTGAGCCTTCTTTCCTCATTTGTAAAATGAGGATATAAATCCTATCTCTTGGGATTACTGTCAGGATTCAAAGAGACACTGGTATGAGTGTAGTTTCTCCTTTGTTTGAGTGTTGTTTTAAGGTGAGTTTGAGGTTAGCAGTACTCCCTATAAACAAGTCTGGTGAAGGGGCCTTTTGTAAGTGAAGATTAATCCAAGAGTCAATTCCCTTCAGTTTCACTGTGCATGAGCTAGTTAAGAGTACATGACAAGGGTCCTTTCACCTAGGTTGGAGATAGTCCTTTAAATTACATCTTTTCCAGTATGCATAATCCCCTGGTTGCAGGTCATGGGGCAGCTGATCTCCATCCAAAGACAGCTTACTGAGATAAGATTAAGAAACAAACTTAAAGTGTTCTTTTAATAATTCAATTAAACTTTACATTAATATAACATAACAACAAGGAACTATCTGGGAAGTGAGTCTTAGTAAATACAGAACTCAGCTAACAAAACTGAAATTTAATATTCATTTAAACATAATCATTTTCTCTCTAAATTTACCCTCATGTCTACCAAATATAGCCAAATTAAGACTAATTTGTTTGCAAAATAAGTCTGGTCTCAATAAACTTGACCTGATGATTCATACAAGTGTAATTGATAATATACGATTTTCTTTTTGGTTTTGCTAAAACTTTTATGAGTCTCAGGCTGAACTTTTAAAAGACTGCTCAGGGCTATGAAAGTCACACCAATGGCTTGTCACAGATTTTGCCTAACAGATTTAGGTGAATTACTCCCTTTTCAAGGTCCACCAAGTACCTTGAGATTCTTCTACCTATTAAGAGTTGACCTTCTTAATTTATCTGATAAACTTTCTGGGAACCTAAGAGTTTCCAATCTCTGGAGGGATCAGATAAAGAAAAAAGATAAATGTTTCAATTCTCTTTACAAATGTATAATTTACCAAATTACTGTAAGTCATAATTAGCTTGAGAAGAAAGGTTTCTTTATACCTGGAAAACACAGATTAAAAGACAGTAATATTTCAGATAGAAACCAGAAAATTATAATTATATTCACCAGTTCACTCAGTCCTATGTAACTAATCCATTTTGGTAACAGTTTATGAAGCCATCAAATTTCCCGTTAGAATTCTTTAATTTCTTACCCAGTTTCAGCATTATGATCTGAAAGTCAGAAACATATTTATCCAAAAGTTCTTTCTATAAATCTTCTGGAAGAGGAAGGATCTTTGCAAAGGCATCAGAGTAAAACCATAACTGTCTATTATGACAAAAAAACTTAAGAAGGCATGGTTTAGTAGTAAGGTAGATAGCTAGTGGGAAGCAGCCACATGGCACAGGGATATTGGCTCGGTGCTTTGTGACATCCTGGAGGGGTGGGATAGGGAGGGTGGGAGGGAGGGAGACGCAAGAGGGAAGACATATGGGAACATATGTTTATGTATGACTAATTCACTTTGTTATAAAGCAGAAACTACCACACCATTGTAAAGCAATTATACCCCAATAAAGATGTTAAAAAAAAAAGACATCGTTTAAAAAACCTGATTACAACACAATTGACAAAGAAACTTCATTACTGCTGTGAAATATAACACTTCAAGATAATAACCAGAATTATGACTGATAACATTTTCCCAGGACATATCAGAATTTTAGGAATTCCGTATAATTTCTAGAATATGTAATTAATAACATTTACCATACAATATAAACTAAGAAGATTTATTACTCATTTGACAATACTTCCCATGTAATTTAACATACCAAATGAACCTAGTTAGTCTAATAGCTCTCTTTGGGGTGTATTAGGGGCCCTTTGAAGCATTCCAAAGTTAGCTAGAGATCAAAGAAATATCATTACAATTTAATTTGATTTGGGATGTTTTGTCAACAAAATATCAAAAAGCATTTAAAACAGTCAGATAGGATCACAGGTCACTGTGAAACAGTAGTTATTCACTTAGCCAAAGTGACAATAAAAATTTCAAAGACAAATACAGAACAGATAACTTAAAATGTAAATAAATGTAAAATCTGTTAACAAAGGCAGTTCAACATTTTAAGAAAACTTGTCCTCTTTAACAGAGAGAAAAGTCCAATTCAATTTTTGCACCAGCCAAATTTTAAATGTTATTTGCTCAATTAAATTTACTCTAAACTTTGTCAGTCCTGACCATGCACAATCTCTTTTCTCAGGGTCCACTTCCCACAAGGCTTCCATCACTTTCTGTATCCATGTGAGTTTCTCCCTTATTTTTTTTCCATCCAGAAACAACCAGCTCTAAGACAACTTACTTTCTTTTCCCTTAATAAGATGCAATTCCATTCCTCATACATTCTTTACTGAAAACATACATCTTACTTTCCTACTGTATACTGAAATATTTCCCTTATTATTTCAAGTAGCTTTAATTACATATTTAAATTAGAATCCTCATTTCTTAAAAACCTTAATTCTAGTGAAAACTAAGAAGTAAGCAATTATGAACTGTCTTTTACATTAGCATTCTGTAGATTGGTGAACATAAATACCGGTAATAATTTCTTTAAAAATGGGCATTTTTATAGAAAATATCTCAGTGTGGCACCAAACATATTTACTAATAGTTTTAAATCTTCACTTTCTCTGTAAAAGGAAGCCAATGTCAGTAATTAATGTCTCAGTATCTTATTTTATTTGGAAATGACCTAGATATTCAATAAACTTTCATCATGTAACTTCATTTAACAAAACTCTAAAATTTCAAGTTGCCAAATATATAGACAGATTATTTTTAAGTAGATATTCCTAAAAGAATTATTCCTAAAGTGTTCACCCAAAGCTCTCATCTCATTTACATTTAATTTAATTTACTTATAAAAACTTTCATCATACCATGGTATTTATTTATTCATTTATTTGCTGACAAATATGCAACAGTTATAAGAGGATCATAAGTCACTGTGAAACAACAGTTATTCACTTAGTGAAAGTAACTATACAGTAAAAGATTTCAAAGGCAAACACAGAACAGATGACAAAGTTAATAAAGATCTTATTTGACTTCTATTAAACCTAGGTACATTAAAGGTATTATACTTAATATTGATGACTCTAAAGATATATCTATATGTGTCTTTTTAATTTAATTTATTTATTCTTTTATACAGCAGGTTCTCATTAGTTATCCATTTTATATATATTAGTGTATATAGGTCAATCTCCCAATTCATCACACCACCACCACCATCCACCACCACTTGCCCCCCTTGGTGTCCATATGTTTGTTCTCTACATCTGTGTCTCAATTTCTGCCCTGCAAACCAGTTCATCTGTACCATTTTTCTAGGTTCCACATATATGCATTAATATATGATATTGGTTTTTCTCTTTCTGACTTACTTCATTCAGTATGGCAGTCTCTAGATCCATCCACGTCTCTACAAAAGACCCAATTTTGTTCCTTTTTATGGCTGAGCAATATTCCATTGTATATATGTAACACTTCTTCTTTATCCATTCATTTGTTGATAGACATTTAGGTTGCTTCTATGATCTGGCTATTGTGAATAGTGCTGCAATGAACATTGGGGTGCTTGTGTCTTTTTGAATTATGGTTTTCTCTGGGTATAGGCTTAGTAGTGGGATTGCTGGGTCATATGGTAATTCTATTTTTAGGTTGTTTTTTTGTGTGTGTGGTACGCGGGCTCTCACTGTTGTGGCCTCTCCCATTGCAGAGCACAGGCTCTGGAGGCGCAGGCCCAGTGGCCATGGCTCATAGGCCCAGCCACTCAGAGGCATGTGGGATCCTCACGGACCAGGGCACAAACCCATGTCCCCTGCATCAGCAGGCGGACTCTCAACCACTGCACCACCAGGGAAGCCTCTATTTTTAGTTTTTTAAGGAACCTCCATACTCTTCTCCATAGTGGCTGTATCAATTTACATTCTCACCAACAGTGCAAGAGGGTTTGCTTTTCTCCACACTCTCTCAAACATTTGTTGTTCATAGATTTTCTGATGATGCCCAATCTAACTGGTGTGAGATGATATCTCACTGTAGTTTTGATTTGTATTTCTCTAACGATTAATGAGGTTGAGCATTCTTTCATGTGTTTGCTGGCAATCTGTATATCTTCTTTGGAGAAAAGTCTATTTAGGTCTTCTGCCCATTTTTGGATTGCGTTGTTTGTTTTTTTAATATTGAGCTGCATGAGCTGTTTATATATTTTGGAGATTAATCCTTTGTCCGTTGATTCATCTGCAAATATTTTCTCCCATTTTGACTGTTGTCTTTTTATCTTGTTTCCTTTGCTGTGCAAAAGCTTTTAAGTTTCATTAGGTCCCATTTGTTTATTTTTGTTTTTATTTCCATTACTCTAGGAAGTGGATCAAAAGAAAGATCTTGTGCGATTTAGGTCAAAGAGTGTTCTGCCTATGTTTTCCTCTGAGAGTTTTATACTGTCCGGTCTTACATTTAGGTTTTTAATACATTTTGAGTTTGTTTTTGTGTATGGTGTTAGGGAATGTTCTAATTTTATTCTTTTACATGTAGCTGTCCAGTTTTCCCAGCACCACATATCAAAGAGACTGTCTTTCTCCATTGTATATCCTTGCCTCCTTTGTCATAGATTAGTTGACCATAGATGAGTGGGTTTATCTCTGGGCTTTCTATTGTATTCCATTGATCTATATTTCTGTTTTTGTTCCTGTACCATATTGTATTGATTACTGTAGCTTTGTAGTATAGTCTAAACTCAGGGAGTCTGATTCCTCCAGCTCCGATTTTTTCCCTGAAGACCACTTTGGCTTTTTGGGGTCTTTGTGTCTCCATAAATATTTTAAAATTTTTTCTTCTACTTCTGTAAAAAATGCCATTGGTAATTTGATTGGGACTGAATTGAATCTGTAGATTGCTCTGGGTAGTATATTCATTTTCACAATATTGATTCTTCCAATCCAAGAACATGGTATATCTCTCCATCTGTCGGTATCATCTTTAATTTCTTTCATCAATGTCTTATACTTTTCTGCATACAGGTCTTTTGTCTCCCTAGGTAGGTTTATTCCTAGGTATTTTATTCTTTTTGTTGCTATGGTAAGTGGGAGTGTTTCCTTAATTTCTCTTTCATATTTTACATCATTAGTATACAGGAATGCAAGAGATTTCTGTGCATTAACTTTGTATCCTGCAACTTTACCAAATTCAATGATTAGCTCTAGTAGTTTTCTGGTGGCATCTTTAGGGTACTCTATGTATAGTATCATGTCATCTGCAAACAGTGATAGTTTTCTTTCTTCCTTTCCAATTTGTATTCCTTTTATTTCTTTTTGTTTTCTGATTGCCATGGCTAAGACTTCCAAAACTATGTTGAATAATAGTGGTGAGAGTGGACATCCTTATCTTGTTCCTGATCTTAGAGGAAATGCATTCAGTTGTTCACCATTGAGAATGATGTTCGCTGTGGGTTTGTCATATACGGCCTTTATTATGTTGAGGTAGGTTCACTCTAATGCCCAATTTCTGGAGAGTTTTTATCATAAATGGGTGTTGAATTTTGTCAAAAGTTCTTTCTGGACTTCCCTGGTGGCGCAGTGGTTGAGAGTCCGCCTGCCGATGCAGGGGACACAGGTTCCTGCCCCAGTCCAGGAAGATCCCACATGTCACGGAGCGGCTGGGCCCCTGAACCATGGCTGCTAAGCCTGCGCGTCCAGAGCCTGTGCTCCGCAGTGGCCACAATAGTGAGAGACCCACGTACCGCAAAAAAAAAAAAAAAAAGTTTTTTCTGCATCTATTGAGATAATCATATTGTTTTTCCTCTTCAATTTGCTAATGTGGTGTATCACATTGATTGATTTGCATATATTGAAGAATCCTGACATCCGTGGGATAAACCCCTCTTTATCATGGTGTATGATCCTTTTAATATGTTGTTGGATTCTGTTTGCTAGTTTTTTGTTGAGGATTTTTGCATCTATATTCACGAGGGATATTGGTCTTTAATTTTCTTTTTTTGTAGTATCTTTGTGTCGTTTTGGTATCAGGGTGATGGTGGCCTCATAGAATGAGTTTGGGATTGTTAATCCCTCTGCGATTTTTTGGAAGAGTTTGAGAAAGGTGTGTGTTAGCTCTTCTCTAAATGTTTGATAGAATTCAACTGTGAAGCCATCTGGTCCTGGACTTTTGTTTGTTGGAAGATTTTTAATCACAGTTTCAATTTCATTACTTGTGATTGGTCTGTTCATATTTTGTATTTCTTCCTGGTTCAGTCGTGGAAGATTATACCTTTCTGAGAATTTTTCCATTTCTTCCAGAAATGGCAAGAGTTGCTTGTAGTAGTCTCTTAGGATGATTTATTGGCAAGAGTTGGCAAGAGTTGCCTGTAGTAGTCTCTTAGGATGATTTGTATTTCTGCGTTTTCTGTTGTAACTTCTCGTTTTTCATTTCTAATTTTATTGATATGAGTCCCCTCCCTCTTTTTCTTGATGAGTCTGGCTAATGGTTTATCAATTTTGTTTATCTTCTCAAAGAACCAGCTTTTAGTTTTATTGATCTTTGCTATTGTTTTCTTTGTTTCTATTTCATTTATTTCTGCTCTGATTGTTATGATTTCTTTCCTTCTGCTAACTTTGGGTTCTGTTCTTCTTTCTCTATGTCCTTTAGGTGTAAGCTTAGATTGTTTATTTGAGATTTTGCATGTTTCTTGATGTAGGCTTGTATAGCTATAAACTTCCCTCTTAGAACTGCTTTTGCTGCAGCCCATAGGCTTTGGATTGTCATGGTTTCATTGTCATTTTTCTCTAGGTATTTTTTGATTTCCTCTTTGAATATCTTCAGTGATCTCTTGGTTATTTAATAACATATTGTTTAGCCTCCATGTGTTTGTGTTTTTAACGTTTTTCCCCCTGTAATTCATTTCTAATCTCATAGCATGTGGTCAGAAAAGATGCTTGATTTGATTTCAATTTTCTTAAATTCACTTAGGCTTCATTTGTGACCCAAGGTGTGATGGATCCTGGAGAATGTTCCGTGCGCACTTGAGAAGAAAGTGTAATCTGCTGTTTTTGGTTGGAATGTTCTATAAATAAAAGTTAAATCTATCTTGTCTATTGTGTCATTTAAAGCTTGTGTTTCCTTATTAATTTTCTGTTTGGATGATCTGTTCCTTGGTATGAGGTGTTAAAATTCCCGCACTATTATTGTGTTACTATCAATTTCCTCTTTTATAGCTGTTAGCAGTTGCCTTATGTATTGAGGTGCTCCTATGTTGGGTGCATATATATTTATAATTGTTATATCTTCTTCTTGGATTGGTCCCATGATCATTATGTAGTGTCCTTCCTTGTGTCTTGTAACATTCTTTATTTTAAAGTCTATTTTATCTGATATGAGTATTGTTACTCCAGCTTTCTTTTGATTTCCATTTCATGGAATATCTTTTTCCATCCCCTCACTCTCAGTCTGTATGTGTCCCCCAGGTCTGAAGTGGGTCTCCTGTACACAGCCTATATATGGGTCTTTTTTCTGTTTCCATTCAGCGAGACTGTGCCTTTTGGTTGGAGCATTTAATCCATTCACGTTTAAGGTAATTATCAATATGTATGTTCTTATTACCATCTTCTTAATTGTTTTGGGTTTGTTTTTTGTAAGTCGTTTTCTTCTCTTGTGTTTCCCAGTTAGAGAAGTTCCTTTAGCATTTGTTTTAGAGCTGGTTTGGTGGTGCTGAATTCTATTAGGTTTTGTTTGTCTGTAAAGCTTTTGATTTCTCCATCAAATCTGAATGAGATCTTTGCTGTGTAGAGAAATCTTGGTTGTAGGTTCTTTCATCACTATAAATATGTCATGACACTCCCTTCTGGCCTTTAGAGTTTCTGCGGAGAAGTCAGCTGTTGACCTTATGGGAGTTCCCTTGTATGTTCTTTGTCGTTTTTCCCTTGCTGCTTTCAATAATTTTTCTTTGTCTTTCTTTTTGGCAGTTGTGTTTCAGCGTCTTTCTCCATGGGTTTATCCTGTATGGGACTCTCTGCACTTCCTTGACTTAGGTGGTTATTTCTGTACCCATGTTAGGGAAGTTTTTGACTGTAACCTCTTCAAATATTTTCTCTGGTCTTTCTTCTCTCTCCTCTCCATCTGGGATCCCAATAATGTGATTGTTCTTGCATTTAAAGATCTCCAAGTGGTCTCTTAGGCTGTTTTCATTTCTTTCCATTCTTTTTCCTTTATTCTGTTCCACAGCAATGAATTCCACCATTCTCTCTTCCAGGTAACTTATCCATTCTTCTGCATCAGTTATTCTGCTATTGATTCCTTGTAGTGTAGTTTTCATTTCAGGTATTGTATTGTCCATCTCTGTTTCTTTGTTCTTTAATTCTTCTAGGTCATTGTAAAACATTTCTTGAATCTTCTCAATCTTTGCCTCCATGCTTTTTCCGAAGTCCTGGATCACCTTCACTATCATGATGCTGAATTCTTTCTCTGAAAGGTTGCCTATCTCCACGTATGTGTGCTGCATCAAGTCTGACCTAGGGGCTTAATGAGAAAAGCATTATTTTCCCAACGGGAAAGCAGGACACTTGCGGCCTCAGATTTAAGTGAAAAACAGCGTTGTTGCCCGTCCCCTCTTCAAGGTGGTAATGCCGAGTGATTGAACGGCAGGGTTCCTAGGCTAACAGACAGTTTCCTACTCGTTACAGGAGGCCTCCAGCAGCCCTTGTTCACATAACGGGAAAGCCAGACCTGTCCCCCAGGCTCAACGTAATGTCAGGGTTTCCACGCACGACTTGACGTGTACAAACGATTTCCATGAACCCTTAGGGAAAGCAGCGCATTAACGCTGGAATGCTTCTCCTGGGACTCCCTCTGCCCCACCATGTCCCTTTGGAGGAACACTGTGCGCTCAATGACTCCTGTTGACTGATTGAGCACCGTTCGGCCACCCAGGTACCTCCGGATCATCTCTTGGAACACAGTGTGAAAGGCAGCAAACTGTTGCCTTCGTTGGATAGAGAGATTGACAAGTCTTTCAACTGTGCCCCGACCCGAGTTCTGGAAAGTCTTCGGTGTGATGCCAGTGGCTCTCAGGGCTGACCCTGAGCTGCAATGTAACAAACTCTGTGCTGACTGTTCATTCTCCGCTTACATACCTGCCGTCTCTCCCTGCCCAGCAGAAACTCGACTTTAGATGCCATCTGGAAAATGAACGGTTTCCTCCTGAAGCCTGCTATACTTTTGGCAGGTTCAAGGACACCCAGATCTAGCTAGCACCTTAAAACGCCTATGTCACTCGGACAGTGCTCCTCTCCCTGCGCAAGATATTATTCTGAGAAGGTACCACAGTGCTTCTTGTGTCTCTTCTGGTGCTTGAGAAACTACACGTACGTGGGGCTGCGTTCAACTTTGATGCCGGGACCTTAGGAGAAACGTTGGATTGTCCCTATTGAACGAAGAATCCTCGTAGCCTCAAAGGTGCCTAAACACAGCGTTCCGCTAGTCTTCCCTTGCATGCTGGAACGTGTCTCAAAGGAAAGGGTGCTATGCAAGAAAGAAGAAAGGTCTTTCCACTTCCTTGCCTGAGGCGTGCCAGAGCCCCCTTCGCATAAAGGGCAGACCACACTGGTCACGGAGATCCAAACAAGGTCCAGGAACGGCATCCACAGTGCCTGCAGGCATGCAGCATTTGCCCAGAAGCCTTAGTCAAAGCAGTGGCTTGACGCTAGGGTGCTGGTTCAGGACTCCTAGGACTCCTGGGTCCTCACCACCTCGCATGGAAAAACACTGTGTACCCAATGTGTACCCAATTCTTAGGGGACCCAACCAAATACAGGTACCTGGGCCCTTCGGATCGTTTCTCTGCAAGAAGAACAAAAGGCGACACTCTGCTCCCTTTGCTGCCCGTCTAGACGGCCGAGCTTTCAAAAGTCCTGCCAAACACAGGCCCAGCAGGTCTTCGGTGTTATGCCAATGATCCCCACTGCTGAACCACTGCTGCTATGAAGAAACACTGTGTTTACGGTTCATGCTGGGAACACTTCCCTGCCGCCTCTCTCTCTCTCTCTCTCTCTCTCTCTCTCTCTCTCTCTTTCTCTCTCTCTGTCTCTCTGCCAAGCAGAAGGTCGACTTCAGAGGCAGCCTGACAAACGTACAATTTGCCCCTGAACACTACCCCGGGTTTTGTAAGACACAAGGACAGTTTGGCCCATCCCCGGGAATTACGTCGTTGAGGCCATTCAGCCCACGCAGGACTACCCTGGTGCCAAAGTCTTATCAGCGAAGGTCCAGGGTGCTGCTTGAGTCTCTTTTTGTTGGTCAGAAACTACAAGTGCATGTGCTGGGTTCAATTTTGATATTGGTTACCTAAAGCCAAGAGCATTATTTTCCCGGCGGCAAGCTGAAAGTGCGGCCTCAGAGTGTCCTGAGAAACAGTGCAGTTCCTCGTGTTCTCTTCACAAGTAGAATGGCTATGTGCGGGGAAAGGGAGTTTGCCTAGAGAAACACTCTGTTTACTACGCCGTGCAGGAGGCCTCCGGGCGCCCTCTATCCATCAACGGAACACTCTACTGTTCCACAATGACCCAAGTGAGGTTCAGGTATTCCCTCCACGAATTGACACGTGCAGAGGTTTTCCAGGAAACCTTAGGCGAGTAGTGCATTGAAGTTAGTATGCCTTTCCTAGGGTCCCCGCTGCCTCACCACATCCCTTGGAAGAACACTGTGTACCGAAACTCTTCTTGGCCCCCTGAGCACCTTTCTGCTGTCAAAGTCCTCCGGATCACCTCTTTGAATGCAGACTGAGAAGCAACAAAGTCTCCTCTTTGCTGTAGAGCTAGATAGCCACGACATTCAAAAGTGCCCCCTGAACAGAGGTGTAGAAGGTCCTAGGTGGCATGCCAGGGGCTCCCACTGCTGATGCTGAGGAGCCATGTGAGACACGGTGCGTAGTGTTCATTCTGGGTGTACTCACCTACCGGCTCTTCCTGGTAAGCTGTAACTCGACCTTTGATGCAGTCTCGAAACTGGACATTTCCACCACCACCACCCCCCCACCGCCGAACACTGCTAGGCTTTTGGCAGGTTCAGGGAGCACCTAAATCTGATACCTAACACCTTTAAGAGTTCATGCCATTCGCACAGCGCACAACTCCCTGGCTACAAAATTATTCAGAGAAGGTGCCACCGTCCTCCTTGGGTCCCCTTTGGTTCCTGAGCAACTATACGCACGTGGGCTGTGTGCAGCTCTGAGACCGGGACCCTTAGAGAACTGTAGTACCTCCCAACGGGAAAGAAGGATCGTTCAGCGTGAAAGCTGCCTGAAATACAGTGCTCTGTCAGTCCATTCTTGCATGCTGGAATGTCTTTGGAAGGAAAGTGGAATTTTCTTGAGAGCGGTGGTGGGTTTTCGCTTCCATTCCTGGGGCATCCCAGAGCCGCCTTTACACAGAAGGAACACGACACTGAGCGCCAAGCTGAAGGCAAGGTCCAGGAATTGCATCCACAAATGCCAGGCAGGCGTGCAGCATTTCCCAGGGAGCCCTACTCAAAGCAGTGGCTAAACGCTAGTGGGCTTTTCGGGACTCCTGGGACTCCCGCGCCCTCACCACGTCTCACGGCAACACCATGTGTACCGGTTGTTACGTCTTAGGTGACCTACCGACGTACAGGCACCTAGGCCCTTCGCATCGTCCCTTGGAACGAAGAGTGAATTCAAGGCAAAACACTGCTCTCTTTGTTGCACCGTTGGATTGCCCATCTTTCAAGCGTCCTCCCGAACACGGGTCTGGCAGGTCTTAGGTGGACCGCAAGCGGTCCCCGCTGCTGAACCAGGACGGCAATGAAAACACCCTCTGCTTAGCGTTCGCACTGGGAACACGAAGCTGCCCTCGCTTGCCAAGCAGACCGTCGACTTTAGGCGCAGCCTGACAGACGGACTTGTTGCCCCTGCAACACTGCCTGAGCTCTGGTAGGATAAAAGGACACTTTTTGGCCTCACCTAAGGAATTACGTCGGTCACGCCTTTCAGCTCCCTGTGTGCCAAAGTTTTAAGAGGGAAGGTCCAGGGTGCTCCTTGAGTCTCTTTTCGCCGGTCAGAAGCTACACGTACGTGTGCTGCGTCACGTCTGACCTAGGGGCCTAATGAGAAAAGCATTATTTTCCCAACGGGAAAGCAGGACACTTGCGGCCTCAGATTTAAGTGAAAAACAGCGTTGTAGCCCATCCCCTCTTCACGGTGGTAATGCCGAGTGATTGAACGGCAGGGTTCCTAGGATAACAGACAGTTTCCTACTCGTTACAGGAGGCCTCCAGCAGCCCTTGTTCACATAACGGGAAAGCCAGACCTGTCCCCCAGGCTCAACGTAATGTCAGGGTTTCCACGCACGACTTGACGTGTACAAACGATTTCCATGAACCCTTAGGGAAAGCAGTGCATTAACGCTGGAATGCTTCTCCTGGGACTCCCTCTGCCCCACCATGTTCCTTTGGAGGAACACTGTGCGCTCAATGACTCCTGTTGACCGATTGAGCACCGTTCGGCCACCCAGGTACCTCCAGATCATCTCTTGGAACGCAGTGTGAAAGGCAGCAAACTGTTGCCTTCGTTGGATAGAGAGATTGACAAGTCTTTCAACTGTGCCCCGACCCGAGTTCTGGAAAGTCTTCGGTGTGATGCCAGTGGCTCTCAGGGCTGACCCTGAGCTGCAATGTAACAAACTCTGTGCTGACTGTTCATTCTCCGCTTACATACCTGCCGTCTCTCCCTGCCCAGCAGAAACTCGACTTTAGATGCCGTCTGGAAAATGAACGGTTTCCTCCTGAAGCCTGCTAGTCTTTTGCCAGGTTCAAGGACACCCAGATCTAGCTAGCGCCTTAAAACGCCTATGTCACTCGGACAGTGCTCCTCTCCCTGCGCAAGATATTATTCTGAGAAGGTACCACAGTGCTTCTTGTGTCTCTTCTGGTGCTTGAGAAATTACACGTACGTGGGGCTTCATTCAACTTTGATGCCGGGACCTTAGGAGAAACGTTGGATTGTCCCTAGTTGAACGAAGAGTCCTCGTAGCCTCAAAGGTGCCTAAACACAGCGTTCCGCTAGTCTTCCCTTGCATGCTGGAACGTGTCTCAAAGGAAAGGGTGCTATGCAAGAAAGAAGAAAGGTCTTTCCACTTCCTTGCCTGAGGCGTGCCAGAGCCCCCTTCGCATAAAGGGCAGACCACACTGGTCACGGAGATCCAAACAAGGTCCGGGAACGGCATCCACAGTGCCTGCAGGCATGCAGCATTTGCCCAGAAGCCTTAGTCAAAGCAGTGGCTTGACGCTAGGGTGCTGGTTCAGGACTCCTAGGACTCCTGGGTCCTCACCACCTCGCATGGAAAAACACTGTGTACCCAATGTGTACCCAATTCTTAGGGGACCCAACCAAATACAGGTACCTGGGCCCTTCGGATCGTTTCTCTGCAAGAAGAACAAAAGGCGACACTCTGCTCCCTTCGCTGCCCGTCTAGACGGCCGAGCTTTCAAAAGTCCTCCCGAACACAGGCCTAGCAGGTCTTCGGTGTTATGCCAATGATCCCCACTGCTGAACCACTGCTGCTATGAAGAAACACTGTGTTTACGGTTCATGCTGGGAACACTTCCCTGCCGCCTCTCTCTCTCTCTCTCTCTCTCTCTCTCTCTCTGCCAAGCAGAAGGTCGACTTCAGAGGCAGCCTGACAAACGTACAATTTGCCCCTGAACACTACCCCGGGTTTTGTAAGACACAGGACAGTTTGACCCATCTCCGGGAATTACGTCGTTGAGGCCATTCAGCCCACGCAGGACTACCCTGGTGCCAAAGTCTTATCAGCGAAGGTCCAGGGTGCTGCTTGAGTCTCTTTTTGTTGGTCAGAAACTACAAGTGCATGTGCTGGGTTCAATTTTGATATTGGTTACATAAAGCCAAGAGCATTATTTTCCCGGCGGCAAGCTGAAAGTGCGGCCTCAGAGTGTCCTGAGAAACAGTGCGGTTCCTCGTGTTCTCTTCACAAGTAGAATGGCTATGTGCGGGGAAAGGGAGTTTGCCTAGAGAAACACTCTGTTTACTACGCCGTGCAGGAGGTCTCCGGGCACCCTCTATCCATCAACGGAACACTCTACTGTTCCACAACGACCCAAGTGAGGTTCAGGTATTCCCTCCACGAATTGACGCGTGCAGAGGTTTTCCAGGAAACCTTAGGCGAGTAGTGCATTGAAGTTAGTATGCCTTTCCTAGGGTCCCCGCTGCCTCACCACGTCCCTTGGAAGAACACTGTGTACCGAAACTCTTCTTGGCCCCCTGAGCACCTTTCTGCTGTCAAAGTCCTCCGGATCACCTCTTTGAATGCAGACTGAGAAGCGACAAAGTCTCCTCTTTGCTGTAGAGCTAGATAGCCACGACATTCAAAAGTGCCCCCTGAACAGAGGTGTAGAAGGTCCTAGTTGGCATGCCAGGGGCTCCCACTGCTGATGCTGAGGAGCCATGTGAGACACGGTGCGTAGTGTTCATTCTGGGTATACTCACCTACCGGCTCTTCCTGGTAAGCTGTAACTCGACCTTTGATGCAGTCTGGAAAGTGGACATTTCCACCACCACCCCCCCCCCACCGCCGAACACTGCTAGGCTTTTGGCAGGTTCAGGGAGCACCTAAATCTGATACCTAACACCTTTAAGAGTTCATGCCATTCGCACAGCGCACAACTCCCTGGCTACAAAATTATTCAGAGAAGGTGCCACCATCCTCCTTGGGTCCCCTTTGGTTCCTGAGCAACTATACGCACGTGGGCTGTGTGCAGCTCTGAGACCGGGACCCTTAGAGAACTGTAGTACCTCCCAACGGGAAAGAAGGATCGTTCAGCGTGAAAGCTGCCTGAAATACAGTGCTCTGTCAGTCCATTCTTGCATGCTGGAATGTCTTTGGAAGGAAAGTGGAATTTTCTTGAGAGCGGTGGTGGGTTTTCGCTTCCATTCCTGGGGCATCCCAGAGCCGCCTTTACACAGAAGGAACACGACACTGAGCGCCAAGCTGAAGGCAAGGTCCAGGAATTGCATCCACAAATGCCAGGCAGGCGTGCAGCATTTCCCAGAGAGCCCTACTCAAAGCAGTGGCTAAACGCTAGTGGGCTTTTCGGGACTCCTGGGACTCCCGCGCCCTCACCACGTCTCACGGCAACACCATGTGTACCGGTTGTCACGTCTCAGGCGACCTACCGACGTACAGGCACCTAGGCCCTTCGCATCGTCCCTTGGAACGAAGCGTGAATTCAAGGCAAAACACTGCTCTCTTTGTTGCACCGTTGGATTGCCCATCTTTCAAAAGTCGTCCCGAACACGTGTCTGGCAGGTCTTAGGTGGACCGCAAGCGGTCCCCGCTGCTGAACCAGGATGGCAATGAAAACACCCTCTGCTTAGCGTTCGCACTGGCAACGCGAAGCTGCCCTCGCTTGCCAAGCAGACCGTCGACTTTAGGCGCAGCCTGACAGACGGACTTGTTGCTCCTGCAACACTGCCTGAGCTCTGGTAGGATAAAAGGACACTTTTTGGCCTCACCTAAGGAATTACGTCGGTCACGCCTTTCAGCTCCCTGTGTGCCAAAGTTTTATCAGGGAAGGTCCAGGGTGCTCCTTGAGTCTCTTTTCGCTGGTCGGAAGCTACACGTACGTGTGCTGCGTCACGTCTGACCTAGGGGCCTAATGAGAAAAGCATTATTTTCCCAACGGGAAAGCAGGACACTTGCGGCCTCAGATTTAAGTGAAAAACAGCGTTGTTGCCCGTCCCCTCTTCACGGTGGTAATGCTGAGTGATTGAACGGCAGGGTTCCTAGGCTAACAGACAGTTTCCTACTCGTTACAGGAGGCCTCCAGCAGCCCTTGTTCACATAACGGGAAAGCCAGACCTGTCCCCCAGGCTCAACGTAATGTCAGGGTTTCCACGCATGACTTGACGTGTACAAACGATTTCCATGAACCCTTAGGGAAAGCAGCGCATTAACGCTGGAATGCTTCTCCTGGGACTCCCTCTGCCCCACCATGTCCCTTTGGAGGAACACTGTGCGCTCAATGACTCCTGTTGACCGACTGAGCACCGTTCGGCCACCCAGGTACCTCCGGATCATCTCTTGGAACGCAGTGTGAAAGGCAGCAAACTGTTGCCTTCCTTGAATAGAGAGATTGACAAGTCTTTCAACTGTGCCCCGACCCGAGTTCTGGAAAGTCTTCGGTGTGATGCCAGTGGCTCTCAGGGCTGACCCTGAGCTGCAATGTAACAAACTCTGTGCTGACTGTTCATTCTCCGCTTACATACCTGCCGTCTCTCCCTGCCCAGCAGAAACTCGACTTTAGATGCCGTCTGGAAAATGAACGGTTTCCTCCTGAAGCCTGCTAGTCTTTTGGCAGGTTCAAGGACACCCAGATCTAGCTAGCGCCTTAAAACGCCTATGTCACTTGGACAGTGCTCCTCTCCCTGCGCAAGATATTATTCTGAGAAGGTACCACAGTGCTTCTTGTGTCTCTTCTGGTGCTTGAGAAACTACACGTACATGGGGCTGCGTTCACCTTTGATGCCGGGACCTTAGGAGAAACGTTGGATTGTCCCTAGTTGAACGAAGAGTCCTCGTAGCCTCAAAGGTGCCTAAACACAGCGTTCCGCTAGTCTTCCCTTGCATGCTGGAACGTGTCTCAAAGGAAAGGGTGCTATGCAAGAAAGAAGAAAGGTCTTTCCACTTCCTTGCCTGAGGCGTGCCAGAGCCCCCTTCGCATAAAGGGCAGACCACACTGGTCACGGAGATCCAAACAAGGTCCGGGAACGGCATCCACAGTGCCTGCAGGCATGCAGCATTTGCCCAGAAGCCTTAGTCAAAGCAGTGGCTTGACGCTAGGGTGCTGGTTCAGGACTCCTAGGACTCCTGGGTCCTCACCACCTCGCATGGAAAAACACTGTGTACCCAATGTGTACCCAATTCTTAGGGGACCCAACCAAATACAGGTACCTGGGCCCTTCGGATCGTTTCTCTGCAAGAAGAACAAAAGGCGACACTCTGCTCCCTTCGCTGCCCGTCTAGACGGCCGAGCTTTCAAAAGTCCTCCCGAACACAGGCCTAGCAGGTCTTTGGTGTTATGCCAATGATCCCCACTGCTGAACCACTGCTGCTATGAAGAAACACTGTGTTTACGGTTCATGCTGGGAACACTTCCCTGCCGCCTCTCTCTCTCTCTCTCTCTCTCTGTCTCTCTCTCTCTCTCTGCCAAGCAGAAGGTCGACTTCAGAGGCAGCCTGACAAACGTACAATTTGCCCCTGAACACTACCCCGGGTTTTGTAAGACACAGGACAGTTTGGCCCATCTCCGGGAATTACGTCGTTGAGGCCATTCAGCCCACGCAGGACTACCCTGGTGCCAAAGTCTTATCAGCGAAGGTCCAGGGTGCTGCTTGAGTCTCTTTTTGTTAGTCAGAAACTACAAGTGCATGTGCTGGGTTCAATTTTGATATTGGTTACATAAAGCCAAGAGCATTATTTTCCCGGCGGCAAGCTGAAAGTGCGGCCTCAGAGTGTCCTGAGAAACAGTGCGGTTCCTCGTGTTCTCTTCACAAGTAGAATGGCTATGTGCGGGGAAAGGGAGTTTGCCTAGAGAAACACTCTGTTTACTACATCGTGAAGGAGGCCTCTGGGCGCCCTCTATCCATCAACTGAACACTCTACTGTTCCACAACGACCCAAGTGAGGTTCAGGTATTCCCTCCACGAATTGACGCGTGCAGAGGTTTTCCAGGAAACCTTAGGCGAGTAGTGCATTGAAGTTAGTATGCCTTTCCTAGGGTCCCCGCTGCCTCACCACGTCCCTTGGAAGAACACTGTGTACCGAAACTCTTCTTGGCCCCCTGAGCACCTTTCTGCTGTCAAAGTCCTCCGGATCACCTCTTTGAATGCAGACTGAGAAGCGACAAAGTCTCCTCTTTGCTGTAGAGCTAGATAGCCACGACATTCAAAAGTGCCCCCTGAACAGAGGTGTAGAAGGTCCTAGGTGGCATGCCAGGGGCTCCCACTGCTGATGCTGAGGAGCCATGTGAGACACGGTGCGTAGTGTTCATTCTGGGTGTACTCACCTACCGGCTCTTCCTGGTAAGCTGTAACTCGACCTTTGATGCAGTCTCGAAACTGGACATTTCCACCACCACCACCCCCCCACCGCCGAACACTGCTAGGCTTTTGGCAGGTTCAGGGAGCACCTAAATCTGATACCTAACACCTTTAAGAGTTCATGCCATTCGCACAGCGCACAACTCCCTGGCTACAAAATTATTCAGAGAAGGTGCCACCGTCCTCCTTGGGTCCCCTTTGGTTCCTGAGCAACTATACGCACGTGGGCTGTGTGCAGCTCTGAGACCGGGACCCTTAGAGAACTGTAGTACCTCCCAACGGGAAAGAAGGATCGTTCAGCGTGAAAGCTGCCTGAAATACAGTGCTCTGTCAGTCCATTCTTGCATGCTGGAATGTCTTTGGAAGGAAAGTGGAATTTTCTTGAGAGCGGTGGTGGGTTTTCGCTTCCATTCCTGGGGCATCCCAGAGCCGCCTTTACACAGAAGGAACACGACACTGAGCGCCAAGCTGAAGGCAAGGTCCAGGAATTGCATCCACAAATGCCAGGCAGGCGTGCAGCATTTCCCAGGGAGCCCTACTCAAAGCAGTGGCTAAACGCTAGTGGGCTTTTCGGGACTCCTGGGACTCCCGCGCCCTCACCACGTCTCACGGCAACACCATGTGTACCGGTTGTTACGTCTTAGGTGACCTACCGACGTACAGGCACCTAGGCCCTTCGCATCGTCCCTTGGAACGAAGAGTGAATTCAAGGCAAAACACTGCTCTCTTTGTTGCACCGTTGGATTGCCCATCTTTCAAGCGTCTTCCCGAACACGGGTCTGGCAGGTCTTAGGTGGACCGCAAGCGGTCCCCGCTGCTGAACCAGGACGGCAATGAAAACACCCTCTGCTTAGCGTTCACACTGGGAACACGAAGCTGCCCTCGCTTGCCAAGCAGACCGTCGACTTTAGGCGCAGCCTGACAGACGGACTTGTTGCCCCTGCAACACTGCCTGAGCTCTGGTAGGATAAAAGGACACTTTTTGGCCTCACCTAAGGAATTACGTCGGTCACGCCTTTCAGCTCCCTGTGTGCCAAAGTTTTAAGAGGGAAGGTCCAGGGTGCTCCTTGAGTCTCTTTTCGCCGGTCAGAAGCTACACGTACGTGTGCTGCGTCACGTCTGACCTAGGGGCCTAATGAGAAAAGCATTATTTTCCCAACGGGAAAGCAGGACACTTGCGGCCTCAGATTTAAGTGAAAAACAGCGTTGTAGCCCATCCCCTCTTCACGGTGGTAATGCCGAGTGATTGAACGGCAGGGTTCCTAGGATAACAGACAGTTTCCTACTCGTTACAGGAGGCCTCCAGCAGCCCTTGTTCACATAACGGGAAAGCCAGACCTGTCCCCCAGGCTCAACGTAATGTCAGGGTTTCCACGCACGACTTGACGTGTACAAACGATTTCCATGAACCCTTAGGGAAAGCAGTGCATTAACGCTGGAATGCTTCTCCTGGGACTCCCTCTGCCCCACCATGTTCCTTTGGAGGAACACTGTGCGCTCAATGACTCCTGTTGACCGATTGAGCACCGTTCGGCCACCCAGGTACCTCCGGATCATCTCTTGGAACGCAGTGTGAAAGGCAGCAAACTGTTGCCTTCGTTGGATAGAGAGATTGACAAGTCTTTCAACTGTGCCCCGACCCGAGTTCTGGAAAGTCTTCGGTGTGATGCCAGTGGCTCTCAGGGCTGACCCTGAGCTGCAATGTAACAAACTCTGTGCTGACTGTTCATTCTCCGCTTACATACCTGCCGTCTCTCCCTGCCCAGCAGAAACTCGACTTTAGATGCCGTCTGGAAAATGAACGGTTTCCTCCTGAAGCCTGCTAGTCTTTTGCCAGGTTCAAGGACACCCAGATCTAGCTAGCGCCTTAAAACGCCTATGTCACTCGGACAGTGCTCCTCTCCCTGCGCAAGATATTATTCTGAGAAGGTACCACAGTGCTTCTTGTGTCTCTTCTGGTGCTTGAGAAATTACACGTACGTGGGGCTTCATTCAACTTTGATGCCGGGACCTTAGGAGAAACGTTGGATTGTCCCTAGTTGAACGAAGAGTCCTCGTAGCCTCAAAGGTGCCTAAACACAGCGTTCCGCTAGTCTTCCCTTGCATGCTGGAACGTGTCTCAAAGGAAAGGGTGCTATGCAAGAAAGAAGAAAGGTCTTTCCACTTCCTTGCCTGAGGCGTGCCAGAGCCCCCTTCGCATAAAGGGCAGACCACACTGGTCACGGAGATCCAAACAAGGTCCGGGAACGGCATCCACAGTGCCTGCAGGCATGCAGCATTTGCCCAGAAGCCTTAGTCAAAGCAGTGGCTTGACGCTAGGGTGCTGGTTCAGGACTCCTAGGACTCCTGGGTCCTCACCACCTCGCATGGAAAAACACTGTGTACCCAATGTGTACCCAATTCTTAGGGGACCCAACCAAATAAAGGTACCTGGGCCCTTCGGATCGTTTCTCTGCAAGAAGAACAAAAGGCGACACTCTGCTCCCTTCGCTGCCCGTCTAGACGGCCGAGCTTTCAAAAGTCCTCCCGAACACAGGCCTAGCAGGTCTTCGGTGTTATGCCAATGATCCCCACTGCTGAACCACTGCTGCTATGAAGAAACACTGTGTTTACGGTTCATGCTGGGAACACTTCCCTGCCGCCTCTCTCTCTCTCTCTCTCTCTCTCTCTCTCTCTGCCAAGCAGAAGGTCGACTTCAGAGGCAGCCTGACAAACGTACAATTTGCCCCTGAACACTACCCCGGGTTTTGTAAGACACAGGACAGTTTGACCCATCTCCGGGAATTACGTCGTTGAGGCCATTCAGCCCACGCAGGACTACCCTGGTGCCAAAGTCTTATCAGCGAAGGTCCAGGGTGCTGCTTGAGTCTCTTTTTGTTGGTCAGAAACTACAAGTGCATGTGCTGGGTTCAATTTTGATATTGGTTACATAAAGCCAAGAGCATTATTTTCCCGGCGGCAAGCTGAAAGTGCGGCCTCAGAGTGTCCTGAGAAACAGTGCGGTTCCTCGTGTTCTCTTCACAAGTAGAATGGCTATGTGCGGGGAAAGGGAGTTTGCCTAGAGAAACACTCTGTTTACTACGCCGTGCAGGAGGTCTCCGGGCACCCTCTATCCATCAACGGAACACTCTACTGTTCCACAACGACCCAAGTGAGGTTCAGGTATTCCCTCCACGAATTGACGCGTGCAGAGGTTTTCCAGGAAACCTTAGGCGAGTAGTGCATTGAAGTTAGTATGCCTTTCCTAGGGTCCCCGCTGCCTCACCACGTCCCTTGGAAGAACACTGTGTACCGAAACTCTTCTTGGCCCCCTGAGCACCTTTCTGCTGTCAAAGTCCTCCGGATCACCTCTTTGAATGCAGACTGAGAAGCGACAAAGTCTCCTCTTTGCTGTAGAGCTAGATAGCCACGACATTCAAAAGTGCCCCCTGAACAGAGGTGTAGAAGGTCCTAGTTGGCATGCCAGGGGCTCCCACTGCTGATGCTGAGGAGCCATGTGAGACACGGTGCGTAGTGTTCATTCTGGGTATACTCACCTACCGGCTCTTCCTGGTAAGCTGTAACTCGACCTTTGATGCAGTCTGGAAAGTGGACATTTCCACCACCACCCCCCCCCCCCCACCGCCGAACACTGCTAGGCTTTTGGCAGGTTCAGGGAGCACCTAAATCTGATACCTAACACCTTTAAG
This sequence comes from Leucopleurus acutus, assembly GCF_964270905.1. NCBI lineage: Eukaryota > Metazoa > Chordata > Mammalia > Artiodactyla > Delphinidae > Leucopleurus > Leucopleurus acutus. The sequence continues at coordinate 131,368,007 of NC_139147.1, read as the reverse complement.
AGTTCATGCCATTCGCACAGCGCACAACTCCCTGGCTACAAAATTATTCAGAGAAGGTGCCACCATCCTCCTTGGGTCCCCTTTGGTTCCTGAGCAACTATACGCACGTGGGCTGTGTGCAGCTCTGAGACCGGGACCCTTAGAGAACTGTAGTACCTCCCAACGGGAAAGAAGGATCGTTCAGCGTGAAAGCTGCCTGAAATACAGTGCTCTGTCAGTCCATTCTTGCATGCTGGAATGTCTTTGGAAGGAAAGTGGAATTTTCTTGAGAGCGGTGGTGGGTTTTCGCTTCCATTCCTGGGGCATCCCAGAGCCGCCTTTACACAGAAGGAACACGACACTGAGCGCCAAGCTGAAGGCAAGGTCCAGGAATTGCATCCACAAATGCCAGGCAGGCGTGCAGCATTTCCCAGAGAGCCCTACTCAAAGCAGTGGCTAAACGCTAGTGGGCTTTTCGGGACTCCTGGGACTCCCGCGCCCTCACCACGTCTCACGGCAACACCATGTGTACCGGTTGTCACGTCTCAGGCGACCTACCGACGTACAGGCACCTAGGCCCTTCGCATCGTCCCTTGGAACGAAGCGTGAATTCAAGGCAAAACACTGCTCTCTTTGTTGCACCGTTGGATTGCCCATCTTTCAAAAGTCGTCCCGAACACGTGTCTGGCAGGTCTTAGGTGGACCGCAAGCGGTCCCCGCTGCTGAACCAGGATGGCAATGAAAACACCCTCTGCTTAGCGTTCGCACTGGCAACGCGAAGCTGCCCTCGCTTGCCAAGCAGACCGTCGACTTTAGGCGCAGCCTGACAGACGGACTTGTTGCTCCTGCAACACTGCCTGAGCTCTGGTAGGATAAAAGGACACTTTTTGGCCTCACCTAAGGAATTACGTCGGTCACGCCTTTCAGCTCCCTGTGTGCCAAAGTTTTATCAGGGAAGGTCCAGGGTGCTCCTTGAGTCTCTTTTCGCTGGTCGGAAGCTACACGTACGTGTGCTGCGTCACGTCTGACCTAGGGGCCTAATGAGAAAAGCATTATTTTCCCAACGGGAAAGCAGGACACTTGCGGCCTCAGATTTAAGTGAAAAACAGCGTTGTTGCCCGTCCCCTCTTCACGGTGGTAATGCTGAGTGATTGAACGGCAGGGTTCCTAGGCTAACAGACAGTTTCCTACTCGTTACAGGAGGCCTCCAGCAGCCCTTGTTCACATAACGGGAAAGCCAGACCTGTCCCCCAGGCTCAACGTAATGTCAGGGTTTCCACGCATGACTTGACGTGTACAAACGATTTCCATGAACCCTTAGGGAAAGCAGCGCATTAACGCTGGAATGCTTCTCCTGGGACTCCCTCTGCCCCACCATGTCCCTTTGGAGGAACACTGTGCGCTCAATGACTCCTGTTGACCGACTGAGCACCGTTCGGCCACCCAGGTACCTCCGGATCATCTCTTGGAACGCAGTGTGAAAGGCAGCAAACTGTTGCCTTCCTTGAATAGAGAGATTGACAAGTCTTTCAACTGTGCCCCGACCCGAGTTCTGGAAAGTCTTCGGTGTGATGCCAGTGGCTCTCAGGGCTGACCCTGAGCTGCAATGTAACAAACTCTGTGCTGACTGTTCATTCTCCGCTTACATACCTGCCGTCTCTCCCTGCCCAGCAGAAACTCGACTTTAGATGCCGTCTGGAAAATGAACGGTTTCCTCCTGAAGCCTGCTAGTCTTTTGCCAGGTTCAAGGACACCCAGATCTAGCTAGCGCCTTAAAACGCCTATGTCACTTGGACAGTGCTCCTCTCCCTGCGCAAGATATTATTCTGAGAAGGTACCACAGTGCTTCTTGTGTCTCTTCTGGTGCTTGAGAAACTACACGTACATGGGGCTGCGTTCACCTTTGATGCCGGGACCTTAGGAGAAACGTTGGATTGTCCCTAGTTGAACGAAGAGTCCTCGTAGCCTCAAAGGTGCCTAAACACAGCGTTCCGCTAGTCTTCCCTTGCATGCTGGAACGTGTCTCAAAGGAAAGGGTGCTATGCAAGAAAGAAGAAAGGTCTTTCCACTTCCTTGCCTGAGGCGTGCCAGAGCCCCCTTCGCATAAAGGGCAGACCACACTGGTCACGGAGATCCAAACAAGGTCCGGGAACGGCATCCACAGTGCCTGCAGGCATGCAGCATTTGCCCAGAAGCCTTAGTCAAAGCAGTGGCTTGACGCTAGGGTGCTGGTTCAGGACTCCTAGGACTCCTGGGTCCTCACCACCTCGCATGGAAAAACACTGTGTACCCAATGTGTACCCAATTCTTAGGGGACCCAACCAAATACAGGTACCTGGGCCCTTCGGATCGTTTCTCTGCAAGAAGAACAAAAGGCGACACTCTGCTCCCTTCGCTGCCCGTCTAGACGGCCGAGCTTTCAAAAGTCCTCCCGAACACAGGCCTAGCAGGTCTTTGGTGTTATGCCAATGATCCCCACTGCTGAACCACTGCTGCTATGAAGAAACACTGTGTTTACGGTTCATGCTGGGAACACTTCCCTGCCGCCTCTCTCTCTCTCTCTCTCTCTCTGTCTCTCTCTCTCTCTCTGCCAAGCAGAAGGTCGACTTCAGAGGCAGCCTGACAAACGTACAATTTGCCCCTGAACACTACCCCGGGTTTTGTAAGACACAGGACAGTTTGGCCCATCTCCGGGAATTACGTCGTTGAGGCCATTCAGCCCACGCAGGACTACCCTGGTGCCAAAGTCTTATCAGCGAAGGTCCAGGGTGCTGCTTGAGTCTCTTTTTGTTAGTCAGAAACTACAAGTGCATGTGCTGGGTTCAATTTTGATATTGGTTACATAAAGCCAAGAGCATTATTTTCCCGGCGGCAAGCTGAAAGTGCGGCCTCAGAGTGTCCTGAGAAACAGTGCGGTTCCTCGTGTTCTCTTCACAAGTAGAATGGCTATGTGCGGGGAAAGGGAGTTTGCCTAGAGAAACACTCTGTTTACTACATCGTGAAGGAGGCCTCTGGGCGCCCTCTATCCATCAACTGAACACTCTACTGTTCCACAACGACCCAAGTGAGGTTCAGGTATTCCCTCCACGAATTGACGCGTGCAGAGGTTTTCCAGGAAACCTTAGGCGAGTAGTGCATTGAAGTTAGTATGCCTTTCCTAGGGTCCCCGCTGCCTCACCACGTCCCTTGGAAGAACACTGTGTACCGAAACTCTTCTTGGCCCCCTGAGCACCTTTCTGCTGTCAAAGTCCTCCGGATCACCTCTTTGAATGCAGACTGAGAAGCGACAAAGTCTCCTCTTTGCTGTAGAGCTAGATAGCCACGACATTCAAAAGTGCCCCCTGAACAGAGGTGTAGAAGGTCCTAGGTGGCATGCCAGGGGCTCCCACTGCTGATGCTGAGGAGCCATGTGAGACACGGTGCGTAGTGTTCATTCTGGGTGTACTCACCTACCGGCTCTTCCTGGTAAGCTGTAACTCGACCTTTGATGCAGTCTCGAAACTGGACATTTCCACCACCACCACCCCCCCACCGCCGAACACTGCTAGGCTTTTGGCAGGTTCAGGGAGCACCTAAATCTGATACCTAACACCTTTAAGAGTTCATGCCATTCGCACAGCGCACAACTCCCTGGCTACAAAATTATTCAGAGAAGGTGCCACCGTCCTCCTTGGGTCCCCTTTGGTTCCTGAGCAACTATACGCACGTGGGCTGTGTGCAGCTCTGAGACCGGGACCCTTAGAGAACTGTAGTACCTCCCAACGGGAAAGAAGGATCGTTCAGCGTGAAAGCTGCCTGAAATACAGTGCTCTGTCAGTCCATTCTTGCATGCTGGAATGTCTTTGGAAGGAAAGTGGAATTTTCTTGAGAGCGGTGGTGGGTTTTCGCTTCCATTCCTGGGGCATCCCAGAGCCGCCTTTACACAGAAGGAACACGACACTGAGCGCCAAGCTGAAGGCAAGGTCCAGGAATTGCATCCACAAATGTCAGGCAGGCGTGCAGCATTTCCCAGGGAGCCCTACTCAAAGCAGTGGCTAAACGCTAGTGGGCTTTTCGGGACTCCTGGGACTCCCGCGCCCTCACCACGTCTCACGGCAACACCATGTGTACCGGTTGTTACGTCTTAGGTGACCTACCGACGTACAGGCACCTAGGCCCTTCGCATCGTCCCTTGGAACGAAGAGTGAATTCAAGGCAAAACACTGCTCTCTTTGTTGCACCGTTGGATTGCCCATCTTTCAAGCGTCCTCCCGAACACGGGTCTGGCAGGTCTTAGGTGGACCGCAAGCGGTCCCCGCTGCTGAACCAGGACGGCAATGAAAACACCCTCTGCTTAGCGTTCGCACTGGGAACACGAAGCTGCCCTCGCTTGCCAAGCAGACCGTCGACTTTAGGCGCAGCCTGACAGACGGACTTGTTGCCCCTGCAACACTGCCTGAGCTCTGGTAGGATAAAAGGACACTTTTTGGCCTCACCTAAGGAATTACGTCGGTCACGCCTTTCAGCTCCCTGTGTGCCAAAGTTTTAAGAGGGAAGGTCCAGGGTGCTCCTTGAGTCTCTTTTCGCCGGTCAGAAGCTACACGTACGTGTGCTGCGTCACGTCTGACCTAGGGGCCTAATGAGAAAAGCATTATTTTCCCAACGGGAAAGCAGGACACTTGCGGCCTCAGATTTAAGTGAAAAACAGCGTTGTAGCCCATCCCCTCTTCACGGTGGTAATGCCGAGTGATTGAACGGCAGGGTTCCTAGGATAACAGACAGTTTCCTACTCGTTACAGGAGGCCTCCAGCAGCCCTTGTTCACATAACGGGAAAGCCAGACCTGTCCCCCAGGCTCAACGTAATGTCAGGGTTTCCACGCACGACTTGACGTGTACAAACGATTTCCATGAACCCTTAGGGAAAGCAGTGCATTAACGCTGGAATGCTTCTCCTGGGACTCCCTCTGCCCCACCATGTTCCTTTGGAGGAACACTGTGCGCTCAATGACTCCTGTTGACCGATTGAGCACCGTTCGGCCACCCAGGTACCTCCGGATCATCTCTTGGAACGCAGTGTGAAAGGCAGCAAACTGTTGCCTTCGTTGGATAGAGAGATTGACAAGTCTTTCAACTGTGCCCCGACCCGAGTTCTGGAAAGTCTTCGGTGTGATGCCAGTGGCTCTCAGGGCTGACCCTGAGCTGCAATGTAACAAACTCTGTGCTGACTGTTCATTCTCCGCTTACATACCTGCCGTCTCTCCCTGCCCAGCAGAAACTCGACTTTAGATGCCGTCTGGAAAATGAACGGTTTCCTCCTGAAGCCTGCTAGTCTTTTGCCAGGTTCAAGGACACCCAGATCTAGCTAGCGCCTTAAAACGCCTATGTCACTCGGACAGTGCTCCTCTCCCTGCGCAAGATATTATTCTGAGAAGGTACCACAGTGCTTCTTGTGTCTCTTCTGGTGCTTGAGAAATTACACGTACGTGGGGCTTCATTCAACTTTGATGCCGGGACCTTAGGAGAAACGTTGGATTGTCCCTAGTTGAACGAAGAGTCCTCGTAGCCTCAAAGGTGCCTAAACACAGCGTTCCGCTAGTCTTCCCTTGCATGCTGGAACGTGTCTCAAAGGAAAGGGTGCTATGCAAGAAAGAAGAAAGGTCTTTCCACTTCCTTGCCTGAGGCGTGCCAGAGCCCCCTTCGCATAAAGGGCAGACCACACTGGTCACGGAGATCCAAACAAGGTCCGGGAACGGCATCCACAGTGCCTGCAGGCATGCAGCATTTGCCCAGAAGCCTTAGTCAAAGCAGTGGCTTGACGCTAGGGTGCTGGTTCAGGACTCCTAGGACTCCTGGGTCCTCACCACCTCGCATGGAAAAACACTGTGTACCCAATGTGTACCCAATTCTTAGGGGACCCAACCAAATACAGGTACCTGGGCCCTTCGGATCGTTTCTCTGCAAGAAGAACAAAAGGCGACACTCTGCTCCCTTCGCTGCCCGTCTAGACGGCCGAGCTTTCAAAAGTCCTCCCGAACACAGGCCTAGCAGGTCTTCGGTGTTATGCCAATGATCCCCACTGCTGAACCACTGCTGCTATGAAGAAACACTGTGTTTACGGTTCATGCTGGGAACACTTCCCTGCCGCCTCTCTCTCTCTCTCTCTCTCTCTCTCTCTCTCTGCCAAGCAGAAGGTCGACTTCAGAGGCAGCCTGACAAACGTACAATTTGCCCCTGAACACTACCCCGGGTTTTGTAAGACACAGGACAGTTTGGCCCATCTCCGGGAATTACGTCGTTGAGGCCATTCAGCCCACACAGGACTACCCTGGTGCCAAAGTCTTATCAGCGAAGGTCCAGGGTGCTGCTTGAGTCTCTTTTTGTTGGTCAGAAACTACAAGTGCATGTGCTGGGTTCAATTTTGATATTGGTTACATAAAGCCAAGAGCATTATTTTCCCGGCGGCAAGCTGAAAGTGCGGCCTCAGAGTGTCCTGAGAAACAGTGCGGTTCCTCGTGTTCTCTTCACAAGTAGAATGGCTATGTGCGGGGAAAGGGAGTTTGCCTAGAGAAACACTCTGTTTACTACGCCGTGCAGGAGGCCACCGGGCACCCTCTATCCATCAACGGAACACTCTACTGTTCCACAACGACCCAAGTGAGGTTCAGGTATTCCCTCCACGAATTGACGCGTGCAGAGGTTTTCCAGGAAACCTTAGGCGAGTAGTGCATTGAAGTTAGTATGCCTTTCCTAGGGTCCCCGCTGCCTCACCACGTCCCTTGGAAGAACACTGTGTACCGAAACTCTTCTTGGCCCCCTGAGCACCTTTCTGCTGTCAAAGTCCTCCGGATCACCTCTTTGAATGCAGACTGAGAAGCGACAAAGTCTCCTCTTTGCTGTAGAGCTAGATAGCCACGACATTCAAAAGTGCCCCCTGAACAGAGGTGTAGAAGGTCCTAGTTGGCATGCCAGGGGCTCCCACTGCTGATGCTGAGGAGCCATGTGAGACACGGTGCGTAGTGTTCATTCTGGGTATACTCACCTACCGGCTCTTCCTGGTAAGCTGTAACTCGACCTTTGATGCAGTCTGGAAAGTGGACATTTCCACCACCACCCCCCCCCCCACCGTCGAACACTGCTAGGCTTTTGGCAGGTTCAGGGAGCACCTAAATCTGATGCCTAACACCTTTAAGAGTTCATGCCATTCGCACAGCGCACAACTCCCTGGCTACAAAATTATTCAGAGAAGGTGCCACCGTCCTCCTTGGGTCCCCTTTGGTTCCTGAGCAACTATACGCACGTGGGCTGTGTGCAGCTCTGAGACCGGGACCCTTAGAGAACTGTAGTACCTCCCAACGGGAAAGAAGGATCGTTCAGCGTGAAAGCTGCCTGAAATACAGTGCTCTGTCAGTCCATTCTTGCATGCTGGAATGTCTTTGGAAGGAAAGTGGAATTTTCTTGAGAGCGGTGGTGGGTTTTCGCTTCCATTCCTGGGGCATCCCAGAGCCGCCTTTACACAGAAGGAACACGACACTGAGCGCCAAGCTGAAGGCAAGGTCCAGGAATTGCATCCACAAATGCCAGGCAGGCGTGCAGCATTTCCCAGGGAGCCCTACTCAAAGCAGTGGCTAAACGCTAGTGGGCTTTTCGGGACTCCTGGGACTCCCGCGCCCTCACCACGTCTCACGGCAACACCATGTGTACCGGTTGTCACGTCTCAGGCGACCTACCGACGTACAGGCACCTAGGCCCTTCGCATCGTCCCTTGGAACGAAGCGTGAATTCAAGGCAAAACACTGCTCTCTTTGTTGCACCGTTGGATTGCCCATCTTTCAAAAGTCGTCCCGAACACGTGTCTGGCAGGTCTTAGGTGGACCGCAAGCGGTCCCCGCTGCTGAACCAGGATGGCAATGAAAACACCCTCTGCTTAGCGTTCGCACTGGCAACGCGAAGCTGCCCTCGCTTGCCAAGCAGACCGTCGACTTTAGGCGCAGCCTGACAGACGGACTTGTTGCTCCTGCAACACTGCCTGAGCTCTGGTAGGATAAAAGGACACTTTTTGGCCTCACCTAAGGAATTACGTCGGTCACGCCTTTCAGCTCCCTGTGTGCCAAAGTTTTATCAGGGAAGGTCCAGGGTGCTCCTTGAGTCTCTTTTCGCTGGTCGGAAGCTACACGTACGTGTGCTGCGTCACGTCTGACCTAGGGGCCTAATGAGAAAAGCATTATTTTCCCAACGGGAAAGCAGGACACTTGCGGCCTCAGATTTAAGTGAAAAACAGCGTTGTTGCCCGTCCCCTCTTCACGGTGGTAATGCTGAGTGATTGAACGGCAGGGTTCCTAGGCTAACAGACAGTTTCCTACTCGTTACAGGAGGCCTCCAGCAGCCCTTGTTCACATAACGGGAAAGCCAGACCTGTCCCCCAGGCTCAACGTAATGTCAGGGTTTCCACGCATGACTTGACGTGTACAAACGATTTCCATGAACCCTTAGGGAAAGCAGCGCATTAACGCTGGAATGCTTCTCCTGGGACTCCCTCTGCCCCACCATGTCCCTTTGGAGGAACACTGTGCGCTCAATGACTCCTGTTGACCGACTGAGCACCGTTCGGCCACCCAGGTACCTCCGGATCATCTCTTGGAACGCAGTGTGAAAGGCAGCAAACTGTTGCCTTCCTTGAATAGAGAGATTGACAAGTCTTTCAACTGTGCCCCGACCCGAGTTCTGGAAAGTCTTCGGTGTGATGCCAGTGGCTCTCAGGGCTGACCCTGAGCTGCAATGTAACAAACTCTGTGCTGACTGTTCATTCTCCGCTTACATACCTGCCGTCTCTCCCTGCCCAGCAGAAACTCGACTTTAGATGCCGTCTGGAAAATGAACGGTTTCCTCCTGAAGCCTGCTAGTCTTTTGGCAGGTTCAAGGACACCCAGATCTAGCTAGCGCCTTAAAACGCCTATGTCACTTGGACAGTGCTCCTCTCCCTGCGCAAGATATTATTCTGAGAAGGTACCACAGTGCTTCTTGTGTCTCTTCTGGTGCTTGAGAAACTACACGTACATGGGGCTGCGTTCACCTTTGATGCCGGGACCTTAGGAGAAACGTTGGATTGTCCCTAGTTGAACGAAGAGTCCTCGTAGCCTCAAAGGTGCCTAAACACAGCGTTCCGCTAGTCTTCCCTTGCATGCTGGAACGTGTCTCAAAGGAAAGGGTGCTATGCAAGAAAGAAGAAAGGTCTTTCCACTTCCTTGCCTGAGGCGTGCCAGAGCCCCCTTCGCATAAAGGGCAGACCACACTGGTCACGGAGATCCAAACAAGGTCCGGGAACGGCATCCACAGTGCCTGCAGGCATGCAGCATTTGCCCAGAAGCCTTAGTCAAAGCAGTGGCTTGACGCTAGGGTGCTGGTTCAGGACTCCTAGGACTCCTGGGTCCTCACCACCTCGCATGGAAAAACACTGTGTACCCAATGTGTACCCAATTCTTAGGGGACCCAACCAAATACAGGTACCTGGGCCCTTCGGATCGTTTCTCTGCAAGAAGAACAAAAGGCGACACTCTGCTCCCTTCGCTGCCCGTCTAGACGGCCGAGCTTTCAAAAGTCCTCCCGAACACAGGCCTAGCAGGTCTTTGGTGTTATGCCAATGATCCCCACTGCTGAACCACTGCTGCTATGAAGAAACACTGTGTTTACGGTTCATGCTGGGAACACTTCCCTGCCGCCTCTCTCTCTCTCTCTCTCTCTCTGTCTCTCTCTCTCTCTCTGCCAAGCAGAAGGTCGACTTCAGAGGCAGCCTGACAAACGTACAATTTGCCCCTGAACACTACCCCGGGTTTTGTAAGACACAGGACAGTTTGGCCCATCTCCGGGAATTACGTCGTTGAGGCCATTCAGCCCACGCAGGACTACCCTGGTGCCAAAGTCTTATCAGCGAAGGTCCAGGGTGCTGCTTGAGTCTCTTTTTGTTAGTCAGAAACTACAAGTGCATGTGCTGGGTTCAATTTTGATATTGGTTACATAAAGCCAAGAGCATTATTTTCCCGGCGGCAAGCTGAAAGTGCGGCCTCAGAGTGTCCTGAGAAACAGTGCGGTTCCTCGTGTTCTCTTCACAAGTAGAATGGCTATGTGCGGGGAAAGGGAGTTTGCCTAGAGAAACACTCTGTTTACTACATCGTGAAGGAGGCCTCTGGGCGCCCTCTATCCATCAACGGAACACTCTACTGTTCCACAACGACCCAAGTGAGGTTCAGGTATTCCCTCCACGAATTGACGCGTGCAGAGGTTTTCCAGGAAACCTTAGACGAGTAGTGCATTGAAGTTAGTATGCCTTTCCTAGGGTCCCCGCTGCCTCACCACGTCCCTTGGAAGAACACTGTGTACCGAAACTCTTCTTGGCCCCCTGAGCACCTTTCTGCTGTCAAAGTCCTCCGGATCACCTCTTTGAATGCAGATTGAGAAGCGACAAAGTCTCCTCTTTGCTGTAGAGCTAGATAGCCACGACATTCAAAAGTGCCCCCTGAACAGAGGTGTAGAAGGTCCTAGGTGGCATGCCAGGGGCTCCCACTGCTGATGCTGAGGAGCCATGTGAGACACGGTGCGTAGTGTTCATTCTGGGTGTACTCACCTACCGGCTCTTCCTGGTAAGCTGTAACTCGACCTTTGATGCAGTCTGGAAAGTGGACATTTCCACCACCACCACCCCCCCCACCGCCGAACACTGCTAGGCTTTTGGCAGGTTCAGGGAGCACCTAAATCTGATACCTAACACCTTTAAGAGTTCATGCCATTCGCACAGCGCACAACTCCCTGGCTACAAAATTATTCAGAGAAGGTGCCACCGTCCTCCTTGGGTCCCCTTTGGTTCCTGAGCAACTATACGCACGTGGGCTGTGTGCAGCTCTGAGACCGGGACCCTTAGAGAACTGTAGTACCTCCCAACGGGAAAGAAGGATCGTTCAGCGTGAAAGCTGCCTGAAATACAGTGCTCTGTCAGTCCATTGTTGCATGCTGGAATGTCTTTGGAAGGAAAGTGGAATTTTCTTGAGAGCGGTGGTGGGTTTTCGCTTCCATTCCTGGGGCATCCCAGAGCCGCCTTTACACAGAAGGAACACGACACTGAGCACCAAGCTGAAGGCAAGGTCCAGGAATTGCATCCACAAATGCCAGGCAGGCGTGCAGCATTTCCCAGGGAGCCCTACTCAAAGCAGTGGCTAAACGCTAGTGGGCTTTTCAGGACTCCTGGGACTCCCGCGCCCTCACCACGTCTCACGGCAACACCATGTGTACCGGTTGTCACGTCTTAGGTGACCTACCGACGTACAGGCACCTAGGCCCTTCGCATCGTCCCTTGGAACGAAGAGTGAATTCAAGGCAAAACACTGCTCTCTTTGTTGCACCGTTGGATTGCCCATCTTTCAAGCGTCCTCCCGAACACGGGTCTGGCAGGTCTTAGGTGGACCGCAAGCGGTCCCCGCTGCTGAACCAGGACGGCAATGAAAACACCCTCTGCTTAGCGTTCGCACTGGGAATGCGAAGCTGCCTTCGCTTGCCAAGCACACCGTCGACTTTAGGCGCAGCCTGACAGACGGACTTGTTGCCCCTGCAACACTGCCTGAGTTCTGGTAGCATAAAAGGACACTCTTTGGCCTCACCTAAGGAATTACGTCGGTCACGCCTTTCAGCTCCCTGTGTGCCAAAGTTTTAAGAGGGAAGGTCCAGGGTGCTCCTTGAGTCTCTTTTCGCCGGTCAGAAGCTACACGTACGTGTGCTGTGTCACGTCTGACCTAGGGGCCTAATGAGAAAAGCATTATTTTCCCAACGGGAAAGCAGGACACTTGCGGCCTCAGATTTAAGTGAAAAACAGCGTTGTTGCCCGTCCCCTCTTCACGGCGGTAATGCCGAGTGATTGAACGGCAGGGTTCCTAGGCTAACAGACAGTTTCCTACTCGTTACAGGAGGCCTCCAGCAGCCCTTGTTCACATAACGGGAAAGCCAGACCTGTCCCCCAGGCTCAACGTAATGTCAGGGTTTCCACGCACGACTTGACGTGTACAAACGATTTCCATGAACCCTTAGGGAAAGCAGCGCATTAACGCTGGAATGCTTCTCCTGGGACTCCCTCTGCCCCACCATGTCCCTTTGGAGGAACACTGTGCGCTCAATGACTCCTGTTGACCGACTGAGCACCGTTCGGCCACCCAGGTACCTCCGGATCATCTCTTGGAACGCAGTGTGAAAGGCAGCAAACTGTTGCCTTCATTGGATAGAGAGATTGACAAGTCTTTCAACTGTGCCCCGACCCGAGTTCTGGAAAGTCTTCGGTGTGATGCCAGTGGCTCTCAGGGCTGACCCTGAGCTGCAATGTAACAAACTCTGTGCTGACTGTTCATTCTCCGCTTACATACCTGCCGTCTCTCCCTGCCCAGCAGAAACTCGACTTTAGATGCCGTCTGGAAAATGAACGGTTTCCTCCTGAAGCCTGCTAGTCTTTTGGCAGGTTCAAGGACACCCAGATCTAGCTAGCGCCTTAAAACGCCTATGTCACTCGGACAGTGCTCCTCTCCCTGCGCAAGATATTATTCTGAGAAGGTACCACAGTGCTTCTTGTGTCTCTTCTGGTGCTTGAGAAACTACACGTACGTGGGGCTGCGTTCAACTTTGATGCCGGGACCTTAGGAGAAACGTTGGATTGTCCCTAGTTGAACGAAGAGTCCTCGTAGCCTCAAAGGTGCCTAAACACAGCGTTCCGCTAGTCTTCCCTTGCATGCTGGAACGTGTCTCAAAGGAAAGGGTGCTATGCAAGAAAGAAGAAAGGTCTTTCCACTTCCTTGCCTGAGGCGTGCCAGAGCCCCCTTCGCATAAAGGGCAGACCACACTGGTCACGGAGATCCAAACAAGGTCCGGGAACGGCATCCACAGTGCCTGCAGGCATGCAGCATTTGCCCAGAAGCCTTAGTCAAAGCAGTGGCTTGACGCTAGGGTGCTGGTTCAGGACTCCTAGGACTCCTGGGTCCTCACCACCTCGCATGGAAAAACACTGTGTACCCAATGTGTACCCAATTCTTAGGGGACCCAACCAAATACAGGTACCTGGGCCCTTCGGATCGTTTCTCTGCAAGAAGAACAAAAGGCGACACTCTGCTCCCTTCGCTGCCCGTCTAGACGGCCGAGCTTTCAAAAGTCCTCCCGAACACAGGCCTAGCAGGTCTTCGGTGTTATGCCAATGATCCCCACTGCTGAACCACTGCTGCTATGAAGAAACACTGTGTTTACGGTTCATGCTGGGAACACTTCCCTGCCGCCTCTCTCTCTCTCTGTCTCTCTCTCTCTCTCTGCCAAGCAGAAGGTCGACTTCAGAGGCAGCCTGACAAACGTACAATTTGCCCCTGAACACTACCCCGGGTTTTGTAAGACACAGGACAGTTTGGCCCATCTCCGGGAATTACGTCGTTGAGGCCATTCAGCCCACGCAGGACTACCCTGGTGCCAAAGTCTTATCCGCGAAGGTCCAGGGTGCTGCTTGAGTCTCTTTTTGTTGGTCAGAAACTACAAGTGCATGTGCTGGGTTCAATTTTGATATTGGTTACATAAAGCCAAGAGCATTATTTTCCCGGCGGCAAGCTGAAAGTGCGGCCTCAGAGTGTCCTGAGAAACAGTGCGGTTCCTCGTGTTCTCTTCACAAGTAGAATGGCTATGTGCGGGGAAAGGGAGTTTGCCTAGAGAAACACTCTGTTTACTACGCCGTGCAGGAGGCCTCCGGGTGCCCTCTATCCATCAACGGAACACTCTACTGTTCCACAACGACCCAAGTGAGGTTCAGGTATTCCCTCCACGAATTGACGCGTGCAGAGGTTTTCCAGGAAACCTTAGGCGAGTAGTGCATTGAAGTTAGTATGCCTTTCCTAGGGTCCCCGCTGCCTCACCACGTCCCTTGGAAGAACACTGTGTACCGAAACTCTTCTTGGCCCCCTGAGCACCTTTCTGCTGTCAAAGTCCTCCGGATCACCTCTTTGAATGCAGACTGAGAAGCGACAAAGTCTCCTCTTTGCTGTAGAGCTAGATAGCCACGACATTCAAAAGTGCCCCCTGAACAGAGGTGTAGAAGGTCTTAGGTGGCATGCCAGGGGCTCCCACTGCTGATGCTGAGGAGCCATGTGAGACACGGTGCGTAGTGTTCATTCTGGGTGTACTCACCTACCGGCTCTTCCTGGTAAGCTGTAACTCGACCTTTGATGCAGTCTGGAAAGTGGACATTTCCACCACCACCACCCCCCCACCGCCGAACACTGCTAGGCTTTTGGCAGGTTCAGGGAGCACCTAAATCTGATACCTAACACCTTTAAGAGTTCATGCCATTCGCACAACGCACAACTCCCTGGCTACAAAATTATTCAGAGAAGGTGCAACCGTCCTCCTTGGGTCCCCTTTGGTTCCTGAGCAACTATACGCACGTGGGCTGTGTGCAGCTCTGACACCGGGACCCTTAGAGAACTGTAGTACCTCCCAACGGGAAAGAAGGATCGTTCAGCGTGAAAGCTGCCTGAAATACAGTGCTCTGTCAGTCCATTCTTGCATGCTGGAATGTCTTTGGAAGGAAAGTGGAATTTTCTTGAGAGCGGTGGTGGGTTTTCGCTTCCATTCCTGGGGCATCCCAGAGCCGCCTTTACACAGAAGGAACACGACACTGAGCGCCAAGCTGAAGGCAAGGTCCAGGAATTGCATCCACAAATGCCAGGCAGGCGTGCAGCATTTCCCAGGGAGCCCTACTCAAAGCAGTGGCTAAACGCTAGTGGGCTTTTCAGGACTCCTGGGACTCCCGCGCCCTCACCACATCTCACGGCAACACCATGTGTACCGGTTGTCACGTCTTAGGCGACCTACCGACGTACAGGCACCTAGGCCCTTCGCATCGTCCCTTGGAACGAAGAGTGAATTCAAGGCAAAACACTGCTCTCTTTGTTGCACCGTTGGATTGCCCATCTTTCAAGCGTCCTCCCGAACACGGGTCTGGCAGGTCTTAGGTGGACCGCAAGCGGTCCCCGCTGCTGAACCAGGACGGCAATGAAAACACCCTCTGCTTAGCGTTCGCACTGGGAATGCGAAGCTGCCTTCGCTTGCCAAGCACACCGTCGACTTTAGGCGCAGCCTGACAGACGGACTTGTTGCCCCTGCAACACTGCCTGAGTTCTGGTAGCATAAAAGGACACTCTTTGGCCTCACCTAAGGAATTACGTCGGTCACGCCTTTCAGCTCCCTGTGTGCCAAAGTTTTAAGAGGGAAGGTCCAGGGTGCTCCTTGAGTCTCTTTTCGCCGGTCAGAAGCTACACGTACGTGTGCTGTGTCACGTCTGACCTAGGGGCCTAATGAGAAAAGCATTATTTTCCCAACGGGAAAGCAGGACACTTGCGGCCTCAGATTTAAGTGAAAAACAGCGTTGTTGCCCGTCCCCTCTTCACGGCGGTAATGCCGAGTGATTGAACGGCAGGGTTCCTAGGCTAACAGACAGTTTCCTACTCGTTACAGGAGGCCTCCAGCAGCCCTTGTTCACATAACGGGAAAGCCAGACCTGTCCCCCAGGCTCAACGTAATGTCAGGGTTTCCACGCACGACTTGACGTGTACAAACGATTTCCATGAACCCTTAGGGAAAGCAGCGCATTAACGCTGGAATGCTTCTCCTGGGACTCCCTCTGCCCCACCATGTCCCTTTGGAGGAACACTGTGCGCTCAATGACTCCTGTTGACCGACTGAGCACCGTTCGGCCACCCAGGTACCTCCGGATCATCTCTTGGAACGCAGTGTGAAAGGCAGCAAACTGTTGCCTTCATTGGATAGAGAGATTGACAAGTCTTTCAACTGTGCCCCGACCCGAGTTCTGGAAAGTCTTCGGTGTGATGCCAGTGGCTCTCAGGGCTGACCCTGAGCTGCAATGTAACAAACTCTGTGCTGACTGTTCATTCTCCGCTTACATACCTGCCGTCTCTCCCTGCCCAGCAGAAACTCGACTTTAGATGCCGTCTGGAAAATGAACGGTTTCCTCCTGAAGCCTGCTAGTCTTTTGGCAGGTTCAAGGACACCCAGATCTAGCTAGCGCCTTAAAACGCCTATGTCACTCGGACAGTGCTCCTCTCCCTGCGCAAGATATTATTCTGAGAAGGTACCACAGTGCTTCTTGTGTCTCTTCTGGTGCTTGAGAAACTACACGTACGTGGGGCTGCGTTCAACTTTGATGCCGGGACCTTAGGAGAAACGTTGGATTGTCCCTAGTTGAACGAAGAGTCCTCGTAGCCTCAAAGGTGCCTAAACACAGCGTTCCGCTAGTCTTCCCTTGCATGCTGGAACGTGTCTCAAAGGAAAGGGTGCTATGCAAGAAAGAAGAAAGGTCTTTCCACTTCCTTGCCTGAGGCGTGCCAGAGCCCCCTTCGCATAAAGGGCAGACCACACTGGTCACGGAGATCCAAACAAGGTCCGGGAACGGCATCCACAGTGCCTGCAGGCATGCAGCATTTGCCCAGAAGCCTTAGTCAAAGCAGTGGCTTGACGCTAGGGTGCTGGTTCAGGACTCCTAGGACTCCTGGGTCCTCACCACCTCGCATGGAAAAACACTGTGTACCCAATGTGTACCCAATTCTTAGGGGACCCAACCAAATACAGGTACCTGGGCCCTTCGGATCGTTTCTCTGCAAGAAGAACAAAAGGCGACACTCTGCTCCCTTCGCTGCCCGTCTAGACGGCCGAGCTTTCAAAAGTCCTCCCGAACACAGGCCTAGCAGGTCTTCGGTGTTATGCCAATGATCCCCACTGCTGAACCACTGCTGCTATGAAGAAACACTGTGTTTACGGTTCATGCTGGGAACACTTCCCTGCCGCCTCTCTCTCTCTCTCTCTCTCTCTCTCTCTCTGCCAAGCAGAAGGGCGACTTCAGAGGCAGCCTGACAAACGTACAATTTGCCCCTGAACACTACCCCGGGTTTTGTAAGACACAGGACAGTTTGGCCCATCTCCGGGAATTACGTCGTTGAGGCCATTCAGCCCACGCAGGACTACCCTGGTGCCAAAGTCTTATCCGCGAAGGTCCAGGGTGCTGCTTGAGTCTCTTTTTGTTGGTCAGAAACTACAAGTGCATGTGCTGGGTTCAATTTTGATATTGGTTACATAAAGCCAAGAGCATTATTTTCCCGGCGGCAAGCTGAAAGTGCGGCCTCAGAGTGTCCTGAGAAACAGTGCGGTTCCTCGTGTTCTCTTCACAAGTAGAATGGCTATGTGCGGGGAAAGGGAGTTTGCCTAGAGAAACACTCTGTTTACTACGCCGTGCAGGAGGCCTCCGGGTGCCCTCTATCCATCAACGGAACACTCTACTGTTCCACAACGACCCAAGTGAGGTTCAGGTATTCCCTCCACGAATTGACGCGTGCAGAGGTTTTCCAGGAAACCTTAGGCGAGTAGTGCATTGAAGTTAGTATGCCTTTCCTAGGGTCCCCGCTGCCTCACCACGTCCCTTGGAAGAACACTGTGTACCGAAACTCTTCTTGGCCCCCTGAGCACCTTTCTGCTGTCAAAGTCCTCCGGATCACCTCTTTGAATGCAGACTGAGAAGCGACAAAGTCTCCTCTTTGCTGTAGAGCTAGATAGCCACGACATTCAAAAGTGCCCCCTGAACAGAGGTGTAGAAGGTCTTAGGTGGCATGCCAGGGGCTCCCACTGCTGATGCTGAGGAGCCATGTGAGACACGGTGCGTAGTGTTCATTCTGGGTGTACTCACCTACCGGCTCTTCCTGGTAAGCTGTAACTCGACCTTTGATGCAGTCTGGAAAGTGGACATTTCCACCACCACCACCCCCCCACCGCCGAACACTGCTAGGCTTTTGGCAGGTTCAGGGAGCACCTAAATCTGATACCTAACACCTTTAAGAGTTCATGCCATTCGCACAACGCACAACTCCCTGGCTACAAAATTATTCAGAGAAGGTGCAACCGTCCTCCTTGGGTCCCCTTTGGTTCCTGAGCAACTATACGCACGTGGGCTGTGTGCAGCTCTGAGACCGGGACCCTTAGAGAACTGTAGTACCTCCCAACGGGAAAGAAGGATCGTTCAGCGTGAAAGCTGCCTGAAATACAGTGCTCTGTCAGTCCATTCTTGCATGCTGGAATGTCTTTGGAAGGAAAGTGGAATTTTCTTGAGAGCGGTGGTGGGTTTTCGCTTCCATTCCTGGGGCATCCCAGAGCCGCCTTTACACAGAAGGAACACGACACTGAGCGCCAAGCTGAAGGCAAGGTCCAGGAATTGCATCCACAAATGCCAGGCAGGCGTGCAGCATTTCCCAGGGAGCCCTACTCAAAGCAGTGGCTAAACGCTAGTGGGCTTTTCAGGACTCCTGGGACTCCCGCGCCCTCACCACATCTCACGGCAACACCATGTGTACCGGTTGTCACGTCTTAGGCGACCTACCGACGTACAGGCACCTAGGCCCTTCGCATCGTCCCTTGGAACGAAGAGTGAATTCAAGGCAAAACACTGCTCTCTTTGTTGCACCGTTGGATTGCCCATCTTTCAAGCGTCCTCCCGAACACGGGTCTGGCAGGTCTTAGGTGGACCGCAAGCGGTCCCCGCTGCTGAACCAGGACGGCAATGAAAACACCCTCTGCTTAGCGTTCGCACTGGCAACGCGAAGCTGCCCTCACTTGCCAAGCAGACCGTCGACTTTAGGCGCAGCCTGACAGACGGACTTGTTGCCCCTGCAACACTGCCTGAGCTCTGGTAGGATAAAAGGACACTTTTTGGCCTCACCTAAGGAATTACGTCGGTCACGCCTTTCAGCTCCCTGTGTGCCAAAGTTTTATCAGGGAAGGTCCAGGGTGCTCCTTGAGTCTCTTTTCGCCGGTCAGAAGCTACACGTACGTGTGCTGTGTCACGTCTGACCTAGGGGCCTAATGAGAAAAGCATTATTTTCCCAACGGGAAAGCAGGACACTTGCGGCCTCAGATTTAAGTGAAAAACAGCGTTGTTGCCCGTCCCCTCTTCATGGTGGTAATGCCGAGTGATTGAACGGCAGGGTTCCTAGGATAACAGACAGTTTCCTACTCGTTACAGGAGGCCTCCAGCAGCCCTTGTTCACATAACGGGAAAGCCAGACCTGTCCCCCAGGCTCAACGTAATGTCAGGGTTTCCACACACGACTTGACGTGTACAAACGATTTCCATGAACCCTTAGGGAAAGCAGCGCATTAACGCTGGAATGCTTCTCCTGGGACTCCCTCTGCCCCACCATGTCCCTTTGGAGGAACGCTCAATGACTCCTGTTGACCGACTGAGCACCGTTCGGCCACCCAGGTACCTCCGGATCATCTCTTGGAACGCAGTGTGAAAGGCAGCAAACTGTTGCCTTCGTTGGATAGAGAGATTGACAAGTCTTTCAACTGTGCCCCGACCCGAGTTCTGGAAAGTCTTCGGTGTGATGCCAGTGGCTCTCAGGGCTGACCCTGAGCTGCAATGTAACAAACTCTGTGCTGACTGTTCATTCTCCGCTTACATACCTGCCGTCTCTCCCTGCCCAGCAGAAACTCGACTTTAGATGCCGTCTGGAAAATGAACGGTTTCCTCCTGAAACCTGCTAGTCTTTTGGCAGGTTCAAGGACACCCAGATCTAGCTAGCGCCTTAAAACGCCTATGTCACTCGGACAGTGCTCCTCTCCCTGCGCAAGATATTATTCTGAGAATGTACCACAGTGCTTCTTGTGTCTCTTCTGGTGCTTGAGAAACTACACGTACGTGGGGCTGCGTTCAACTTTGATGCCGGGACCTTAGGAGAAACGTTGGATTGTCCCTAGTTGAACGAAGAGTCCTCGTAGCCTCAAAGGTGCCTAAACACAGCGTTCCGCTAGTCTTCCCTTGCATGCTGGAACGTGTCTCAAAGGAAAGGGTGCTATGCAAGAAAGAAGAAAGGTCTTTCCACTTCCTTGCCTGAGGCGTGCCAGAGCCCCCTTCGCATAAAGGGCAGACCACACTGGTCACGGAGATCCAAACAAGGTCCGGGAACGGCATCCACAGTGCCTGCAGGCATGCAGCATTTGCCCAGAAGCCTTAGTCAAAGCAGTGGCTTGACGCTAGGGTGCTGGTTCAGGACTCCTAGGACTCCTGGGTCCTCACCACCTCGCATGGAAAAACACTGTGTACCCAATGTGTACCCAATTCTTAGGGGACCCAACCAAATACAGGTACCTGGGCCCTTCGGATCGTTTCTCTGCAAGAAGAACAAAAGGCAACACTCTGCTCCCTTCGCTGCCCGTCTAGACGGCCGAGCTTTCAAAAGTCCTCCCGAACACAGGCCTAGCAGGTCTTCGGTGTTATGCCAATGATCCCCACTGCTGAACCACTGCTGCTATGAAGAAACACTGTGTTTACGGTTCATGCTGGGAACACTTCCCTGCCGCCTCTCTCTCTCTCTCTCTCTCTCTCTCTCTCTGCCAAGCAGAAGGGCGACTTCAGAGGCAGCCTGACAAACGTACAATTTGCCCCTGAACACTACCCCGGGTTTTGTAAGATACAGGACAGTTTGGCCCATCTCCGGGAATTACGTCGTTGAGGCCATTCAGCCCACGCAGGACTACCCTGGTGCCAAAGTCTTATCCGCGAAGGTCCAGGGTGCTGCTTGAGTCTCTTTTTGTTGGTCAGAAACTACAAGTGCATGTGCTGGGTTCAATTTTGATATTGGTTACATAAAGCCAAGAGCATTATTTTCCCGGCGGCAAGCTGAAAGTGCGGCCTCAGAGTGTCCTGAGAAACAGTGCGGTTCCTCGTGTTCTCTTCACAAGTAGAATGGCTATGTGCGGGGAAAGGGAGTTTGCCTAGAGAAACACTCTGTTTACTACGCCGTGCAGGAGGCCTCCGGGTGCCCTCTATCCATCAGCGGAACACTCTACTGTTCCACAACGACCCAAGTGAGGTTCAGGTATTCCCTCCACGAATTGACGCGTGCAGAGGTTTTCCAGGAAACCTTAGGCGAGTAGTGCATTGAAGTTAGTATGCCTTTCCTAGGGTCCCCGCTGCCTCACCACGTCCCTTGGAAGAACACTGTGTACCGAAACTCTTCTTGGCCCCCTGAGCACCTTTCTGCTGTCAAAGTCCTCCGGATCACCTCTTTGAATGCAGACTGAGAAGCGACAAAGTCTCCTCTTTGCTGAAGAGCTAGATAGCCACGACATTCAAAAGTGCCCCCTGAACAGAGGTGTAGAAGGTCTTAGGTGGCATGCCAGGGGCTCCCACTGCTGATGCTGAGGAGCCATGTGAGACACGGTGCGTAGTGTTCATTCTGGGTGTACTCACCTACCGGCTCTTCCTGGTAAGCTGTAACTCGACCTTTGATGCAGTCTGGAAAGTGGACATTTCCACCACCACCACCCCCCCACCGCCGAACACTGCTAGGCTTTTGGCAGGTTCAGGGAGCACCTAAATCTGATACCTAACACCTTTAAGAGTTCATGCCATTTGCACAACGCACAACTCCCTAGCTACAAAATTATTCAGAGAAGGTGCAACCGTCCTCCTTGGGTCCCCTTTGGTTCCTGAGCAACTATACGCACGTGGGCTGTGTGCAGCTCTGAGACCGGGACCCTTAGAGAACTGTAGTACCTCCCAACGGGAAAGAAGGATCGTTCAGCGTGAAAGCTGCCTGAAATACAGTGCTCTGTCAGTCCATTCTTGCATGCTGGAATGTCTTTGGAAGGAAAGTGGAATTTTCTTGAGAGCGGTGGTGGGTTTTCGCTTCCATTCCTGGGGCATCCCAGAGCCGCCTTTACACAGAAGGAACACGACACTGAGCGCCAAGCTGAAGGCAAGGTCCAGGAATTGCATCCACAAATGCCAGGCAGGCGTGCAGCATTTCCCAGGGAGCCCTACTCAAAGCAGTGGCTAAACGCTAGTGGGCTTTTCAGGACTCCTGGGACTCCCGCGCCCTCACCACATCTCACGGCAACACCATGTGTACCGGTTGTCACGTCTTAGGCGACCTACCGACGTACAGGCACCTAGGCCCTTCGCATCGTCCCTTGGAACGAAGAGTGAATTCAAGGCAAAACACTGCTCTCTTTGTTGCACCGTTGGATTGCCCATCTTTCAAGCGTCCTCCCAAACACGGGTCTGGCAGGTCTTAGGTGGACCGCAAGCGGTCCCCGCTGCTGAACCAGGACGGCAATGAAAACACCCTCTGCTTAGCGTTCGCACTGGGAACACGAAGCTGCCCTCGCTTGCCAAGCAGACCGTCGACTTTAGGCGCAGCCTGACAGACGGACTTGTTGCCCCTGCAACACTGCCTGAGCTCTGGTAGGATAAAAGGACACTTTTTGGCCTCACCTAAGGAATTACGTCGGTCACGCCTTTCAGCTCCCTGTGTGCCAAAGTTTTAAGAGGGAAGGTCCAGGGTGCTCCTTGAGTCTCTTTTCGCCGGTCAGAAGCTACACGTACGTGTGCTGCGTCACGTCTGACCTAGGGGCCTAATGAGAAAAGCATTATTTTCCCAACGGGAAAGCAGGACACTTGCGGCCTCAGATTTAAGTGAAAAACAGCGTTGTAGCCCATCCCCTCTTCACGCTGGTAATGCCGAGTGATTGAACGGCAGGGTTCCTAGGATAACAGACAGTTTCCTACTCGTTACAGGAGGCCTCCAGCAGCCCTTGTTCACATAACGGGAAAGCCAGACCTGTCCCCCAGGCTCAACGTAATGTCAGGGTTTCCACGCACGACTTGACGTGTACAAACGATTTCCATGAACCCTTAGGGAAAGCAGTGCATTAACGCTGGAATGCTTCTCCTGGGACTCCCTCTGCCCCACCATGTTCCTTTGGAGGAACACTGTGCGCTCAATGACTCCTGTTGACCGATTGAGCACCGTTCGGCCACCCAGGTACCTCCGGATCATCTCTTGGAACGCAGTGTGAAAGGCAGCAAACTGTTGCCTTCGTTGGATAGAGAGATTGACAAGTCTTTCAACTGTGCCCCGACCCGAGTTCTGGAAAGTCTTCGGTGTGATGCCAGTGGCTCTCAGGGCTGACCCTGAGCTGCAATGTAACAAACTCTGTGCTGACTGTTCATTCTCCGCTTACATACCTGCCGTCTCTCCCTGCCCAGCAGAAACTCGACTTTAGATGCCGTCTGGAAAATGAACGGTTTCCTCCTGAAGCCTGCTAGTCTTTTGCCAGGTTCAAGGACACCCAGATCTAGCTAGCGCCTTAAAACGCCTATGTCACTCGGACAGTGCTCCTCTCCCTGCGCAAGATATTATTCTGAGAAGGTACCACAGTGCTTCTTGTGTCTCTTCTGGTGCTTGAGAAATTACACGTACGTGGGGCTTCATTCAACTTTGATGCCGGGACCTTAGGAGAAACGTTGGATTGTCCCTAGTTGAACGAAGAGTCCTCGTAGCCTCAAAGGTGCCTAAACACAGCGTTCCGCTAGTCTTCCCTTGCATGCTGGAACGTGTCTCAAAGGAAAGGGTGCTATGCAAGAAAGAAGAAAGGTCTTTCCACTTCCTTGCCTGAGGCGTGCCAGAGCCCCCTTCGCATAAAGGGCAGACCACACTGGTCACGGAGATCCAAACAAGGTCCGGGAACGGCATCCACAGTGCCTGCAGGCATGCAGCATTTGCCCAGAAGCCTTAGTCAAAGCAGTGGCTTGACGCTAGGGTGCTGGTTCAGGACTCCTAGGACTCCTGGGTCCTCACCACCTCGCATGGAAAAACACTGTGTACCCAATGTGTACCCAATTCTTAGGGGACCCAACCAAATACAGGTACCTGGGCCCTTCGGATCGTTTCTCTGCAAGAAGAACAAAAGGCGACACTCTGCTCCCTTCGCTGCCCGTCTAGACGGCCGAGCTTTCAAAAGTCCTCCCGAACACAGGCCTAGCAGGTCTTCGGTGTTATGCCAATGATCCCCACTGCTGAACCACTGCTGCTATGAAGAAACACTGTGTTTACGGTTCATGCTGGGAACACTTCCCTGCCGCCTCTCTCTCTCTCTCTCTCTCTCTCTCTCTCTCTGCCAAGCAGAAGGTCGACTTCAGAGGCAGCCTGACAAACGTACAATTTGCCCCTGAACACTACCCCGGGTTTTGTAAGACACAGGACAGTTTGGCCCATCTCCGGGAATTACGTCGTTGAGGCCATTCAGCCCACGCAGGACTACCCTGGTGCCAAAGTCTTATCAGCGAAGGTCCAGGGTGCTGCTTGAGTCTCTTTTTGTTGGTCAGAAACTACAAGTGCATGTGCTGGGTTCAATTTTGATATTGGTTACATAAAGCCAAGAGCATTATTTTCCCGGCGGCAAGCTGAAAGTGCGGCCTCAGAGTGTCCTGAGAAACAGTGCGGTTCCTCGTGTTCTCTTCACAAGTAGAATGGCTATGTGCGGGGAAAGGGAGTTTGCCTAGAGAAACACTCTGTTTACTACGCCGTGCAGGAGGCCACCGGGCACCCTCTATCCATCAACGGAACACTCTACTGTTCCACAACGACCCAAGTGAGGTTCAGGTATTCCCTCCACGAATTGACGCGTGCAGAGGTTTTCCAGGAAACCTTAGGCGAGTAGTGCATTGAAGTTAGTATGCCTTTCCTAGGGTCCCCGCTGCCTCACCACGTCCCTTGGAAGAACACTGTGTACCGAAACTCTTCTTGGCCCCCTGAGCACCTTTCTGCTGTCAAAGTCCTCCGGATCACCTCTTTGAATGCAGACTGAGAAGCGACAAAGTCTCCTCTTTGCTGTAGAGCTAGATAGCCACGACATTCAAAAGTGCCCCCTGAACAGAGGTGTAGAAGGTCCTAGTTGGCATGCCAGGGGCTCCCACTGCTGATGCTGAGGAGCCATGTGAGACACGGTGCGTAGTGTTCATTCTGGGTATACTCACCTACCGGCTCTTCCTGGTAAGCTGTAACTCGACCTTTGATGCAGTCTGGAAAGTGGACATTTCCACCACCACCCCCCCCCCCCACCACCGAACACTGCTAGGCTTTTGGCAGGTTCAGGGAGCACCTAAATCTGATGCCTAACACCTTTAAGAGTTCATGCCATTCGCACAGCGCACAACTCCCTGGCTACAAAATTATTCAGAGAAGGTGCCACCATCCTCCTTGGGTCCCCTTTGGTTCCTGAGCAACTATACGCACGTGGGCTGTGTGCAGCTCTGAGACCGGGACCCTTAGAGAACTGTAGTACCTCCCAACGGGAAAGAAGGATCGTTCAGCGTGAAAGCTGCCTGAAATACAGTGCTCTGTCAGTCCATTCTTGCATGCTGGAATGTCTTTGGAAGGAAAGTGGAATTTTCTTGAGAGCGGTGGTGGGTTTTCGCTTCCATTCCTGGGGCATCCCAGAGCCGCCTTTACACAGAAGGAACACGACACTGAGCGCCAAGCTGAAGGCAAGGTCCAGGAATTGCATCCACAAATGCCAGGCAGGCGTGCAGCATTTCCCAGGGAGCCCTACTCAAAGCAGTGGCTAAACGCTAGTGGGCTTTTCGGGACTCCTGGGACTCCCGCGCCCTCACCACGTCTCACGGCAACACCATGTGTACCGGTTGTCACGTCTCAGGCGACCTACTGACGTACAGGCACCTAGGCCCTTCGCATCGTCCCTTGGAACGAAGCGTGAATTCAAGGCAAAACACTGCTCTCTTTGTTGCACCGTTGGATTGCCCATCTTTCAAAAGTCGTCCCGAACACGTGTCTGGCAGGTCTTAGGTGGACCGCAAGCGGTCCCCGCTGCTGAACCAGGATGGCAATGAAAACACCCTCTGCTTAGCGTTCGCACTGGCAACGCGAAGCTGCCCTCGCTTGCCAAGCAGACCGTCGACTTTAGGCGCAGCCTGACAGACGGACTTGTTGCTCCTGCAACACTGCCTGAGCTCTGGTAGGATAAAAGGACACTTTTTGGCCTCACCTAAGGAATTACGTCGGTCACGCCTTTCAGCTCCCTGTGTGCCAAAGTTTTATCAGGGAAGGTCCAGGGTGCTCCTTGAGTCTCTTTTCGCTGGTCGGAAGCTACACGTACGTGTGCTGCGTCACGTCTGACCTAGGGGCCTAATGAGAAAAGCATTATTTTCCCAACGGGAAAGCAGGACACTTGCGGCCTCAGATTTAAGTGAAAAACAGCGTTGTTGCCCGTCCCCTCTTCACGGTGGTAATGCTGAGTGATTGAACGGCAGGGTTCCTAGGCTAACAGACAGTTTCCTACTCGTTACAGGAGGCCTCCAGCAGCCCTTGTTCACATAACGGGAAAGCCAGACCTGTCCCCCAGGCTCAACGTAATGTCAGGGTTTCCACGCATGACTTGACGTGTACAAACGATTTCCATGAACCCTTAGGGAAAGCAGCGCATTAACGCTGGAATGCTTCTCCTGGGACTCCCTCTGCCCCACCATGTCCCTTTGGAGGAACACTGTGCGCTCAATGACTCCTGTTGACCGACTGAGCACCGTTCGGCCACCCAGGTACCTCCGGATCATCTCTTGGAACGCAGTGTGAAAGGCAGCAAACTGTTGCCTTCCTTGAATAGAGAGATTGACAAGTCTTTCAACTGTGCCCCGACCCGAGTTCTGGAAAGTCTTCGGTGTGATGCCAGTGGCTCTCAGGGCTGACCCTGAGCTGCAATGTAACAAACTCTGTGCTGACTGTTCATTCTCCGCTTACATACCTGCCGTCTCTCCCTGCCCAGCAGAAACTCGACTTTAGATGCCGTCTGGAAAATGAACGGTTTCCTCCTGAAGCCTGCTAGTCTTTTGGCAGGTTCAAGGACACCCAGATCTAGCTAGCGCCTTAAAACGCCTATGTCACTTGGACAGTGCTCCTCTCCCTGCGCAAGATATTATTCTGAGAAGGTACCACAGTGCTTCTTGTGTCTCTTCTGGTGCTTGAGAAACTACACGTACATGGGGCTGCGTTCACCTTTGATGCCGGGACCTTAGGAGAAACGTTGGATTGTCCCTAGTTGAACGAAGAGTCCTCGTAGCCTCAAAGGTGCCTAAACACAGCGTTCCGCTAGTCTTCCCTTGCATGCTGGAACGTGTCTCAAAGGAAAGGGTGCTATGCAAGAAAGAAGAAAGGTCTTTCCACTTCCTTGCCTGAGGCGTGCCAGAGCCCCCTTCGCATAAAGGGCAGACCACACTGGTCACGGAGATCCAAACAAGGTCCGGGAACGGCATCCACAGTGCCTGCAGGCATGCAGCATTTGCCCAGAAGCCTTAGTCAAAGCAGTGGCTTGACGCTAGGGTGCTGGTTCAGGACTCCTAGGACTCCTGGGTCCTCACCACCTCGCATGGAAAAACACTGTGTACCCAATGTGTACCCAATTCTTAGGGGACCCAACCAAATACAGGTACCTGGGCCCTTCGGATCGTTTCTCTGCAAGAAGAACAAAAGGCGACACTCTGCTCCCTTCGCTGCCCGTCTAGACGGCCGAGCTTTCAAAAGTCCTCCCGAACACAGGCCTAGCAGGTCTTTGGTGTTATGCCAATGATCCCCACTGCTGAACCACTGCTGCTATGAAGAAACACTGTGTTTACGGTTCATGCTGGGAACACTTCCCTGCCGCCTCTCTCTCTCTCTCTCTCTCTCTGTCTCTCTCTCTCTCTCTGCCAAGCAGAAGGTCGACTTCAGAGGCAGCCTGACAAACGTACAATTTGCCCCTGAACACTACCCCGGGTTTTGTAAGACACAGGACAGTTTGGCCCATCTCCGGGAATTACGTCGTTGAGGCCATTCAGCCCACGCAGGACTACCCTGGTGCCAAAGTCTTATCAGCGAAGGTCCAGGGTGCTGCTTGAGTCTCTTTTTGTTAGTCAGAAACTACAAGTGCATGTGCTGGGTTCAATTTTGATATTGGTTACATAAAGCCAAGAGCATTATTTTCCCGGCGGCAAGCTGAAAGTGCGGCCTCAGAGTGTCCTGAGAAACAGTGCGGTTCCTCGTGTTCTCTTCACAAGTAGAATGGCTATGTGCGGGGAAAGGGAGTTTGCCTAGAGAAACACTCTGTTTACTACATCGTGAAGGAGGCCTCTGGGCGCCCTCTATCCATCAACTGAACACTCTACTGTTCCACAACGACCCAAGTGAGGTTCAGGTATTCCCTCCACGAATTGACGCGTGCAGAGGTTTTCCAGGAAACCTTAGGCGAGTAGTGCATTGAAGTTAGTATGCCTTTCCTAGGGTCCCCGCTGCCTCACCACGTCCCTTGGAAGAACACTGTGTACCGAAACTCTTCTTGGCCCCCTGAGCACCTTTCTGCTGTCAAAGTCCTCCGGATCACCTCTTTGAATGCAGACTGAGAAGCGACAAAGTCTCCTCTTTGCTGTAGAGCTAGATAGCCACGACATTCAAAAGTGCCCCCTGAACAGAGGTGTAGAAGGTCCTAGGTGGCATGCCAGGGGCTCCCACTGCTGATGCTGAGGAGCCATGTGAGACACGGTGCGTAGTGTTCATTCTGGGTGTACTCACCTACCGGCTCTTCCTGGTAAGCTGTAACTCGACCTTTGATGCAGTCTGGAAAGTGGACATTTCCACCACCACCACCCCCCCCCCCACCGCCGAACACTGCTAGGCTTTTGGCAGGTTCAGGGAGCACCTAAATCTGATACCTAACACCTTTAAGAGTTCATGCCATTCGCACAGCGCACAACTCCCTGGCTACAAAATTATTCAGAGAAGGTGCCACCGTCCTCCTTGGGTCCCCTTTGGTTCCTGAGCAACTATACGCACGTGGGCTGTGTGCAGCTCTGAGACCGGGACCCTTAGAGAACTGTAGTACCTCCCAACGGGAAAGAAGGATCGTTCAGCGTGAAAGCTGCCTGAAATACAGTGCTCTGTCAGTCCATTGTTGCATGCTGGAATGTCTTTGGAAGGAAAGTGGAATTTTCTTGAGAGCGGTGGTGGGTTTTCGCTTCCATTCCTGGGGCATCCCAGAGCCGCCTTTACACAGAAGGAACACGACACTGAGCACCAAGCTGAAGGCAAGGTCCAGGAATTGCATCCACAAATGCCAGGCAGGCGTGCAGCATTTCCCAGGGAGCCCTACTCAAAGCAGTGGCTAAACGCTAGTGGGCTTTTCAGGACTCCTGGGACTCCCGCGCCCTCACCACGTCTCACGGCAACACCATGTGTACCGGTTGTCACGTCTTAGGTGACCTACCGACGTACAGGCACCTAGGCCCTTCGCATCGTCCCTTGGAACGAAGAGTGAATTCAAGGCAAAACACTGCTCTCTTTGTTGCACCGTTGGATTGCCCATCTTTCAAGCGTCCTCCCGAACACGGGTCTGGCAGGTCTTAGGTGGACCGCAAGCGGTCCCCGCTGCTGAACCAGGACGGCAATGAAAACACCCTCTGCTTAGCGTTCGCACTGGGAATGCGAAGCTGCCTTCGCTTGCCAAGCACACCGTCGACTTTAGGCGCAGCCTGACAGACGGACTTGTTGCCCCTGCAACACTGCCTGAGCTCTGGTAGCATAAAAGGACACTCTTTGGCCTCACCTAAGGAATTACGTCGGTCACGCCTTTCAGCTCCCTGTGTGCCAAAGTTTTAAGAGGGAAGGTCCAGGGTGCTCCTTGAGTCTCTTTTCGCCGGTCAGAAGCTACACGTACGTGTGCTGTGTCACGTCTGACCTAGGGGCCTAATGAGAAAAGCATTATTTTCCCAACGGGAAAGCAGGACACTTGCGGCCTCAGATTTAAGTGAAAAACAGCGTTGTTGCCCGTCCCCTCTTCACGGCGGTAATGCCGAGTGATTGAACGGCAGGGTTCCTAGGCTAACAGACAGTTTCCTACTCGTTACAGGAGGCCTCCAGCAGCCCTTGTTCACATAACGGGAAAGCCAGACCTGTCCCCCAGGCTCAACGTAATGTCAGGGTTTCCACGCACGACTTGACGTGTACAAACGATTTCCATGAACCCTTAGGGAAAGCAGCGCATTAACGCTGGAATGCTTCTCCTGGGACTCCCTCTGCCCCACCATGTCCCTTTGGAGGAACACTGTGCGCTCAATGACTCCTGTTGACCGACTGAGCACCGTTCGGCCACCCAGGTACCTCCGGATCATCTCTTGGAACGCAGTGTGAAAGGCAGCAAACTGTTGCCTTCATTGGATAGAGAGATTGACAAGTCTTTCAACTGTGCCCCGACCCGAGTTCTGGAAAGTCTTCGGTGTGATGCCAGTGGCTCTCAGGGCTGACCCTGAGCTGCAATGTAACAAACTCTGTGCTGACTGTTCATTCTCCGCTTACATACCTGCCGTCTCTCCCTGCCCAGCAGAAACTCGACTTTAGATGCCGTCTGGAAAATGAACGGTTTCCTCCTGAAGCCTGCTAGTCTTTTGGCAGGTTCAAGGACACCCAGATCTAGCTAGCGCCTTAAAACGCCTATGTCACTCGGACAGTGCTCCTCTCCCTGCGCAAGATATTATTCTGAGAAGGTACCACAGTGCTTCTTGTGTCTCTTCTGGTGCTTGAGAAACTACACGTACGTGGGGCTGCGTTCACCTTTGATGCCGGGACCTTAGGAGAAACGTTGGATTGTCCCTAGTTGAACGAAGAGTCCTCGTAGCCTCAAAGGTGCCTAAACACAGCGTTCCGCTAGTCTTCCCTTGCATGCTGGAACGTGTCTCAAAGGAAAGGGTGCTATGCAAGAAAGAAGAAAGGTCTTTCCACTTCCTTGCCTGAGGCGTGCCAGAGCCCCCTTCGCATAAAGGGCAGACCACACTGGTCACGGAGATCCAAACAAGGTCCGGGAACGGCATCCACAGTGCCTGCAGGCATGCAGCATTTGCCCAGAAGCCTTAGTCAAAGCAGTGGCTTGACGCTAGGGTGCTGGTTCAGGACTCCTAGGACTCCTGGGTCCTCACCACCTCGCATGGAAAAACACTGTGTACCCAATGTGTACCCAATTCTTAGGGGACCCAACCAAATACAGGTACCTGGGCCCTTCGGATCGTTTCTCTGCAAGAAGAACAAAAGGCGACACTCTGCTCCCTTCGCTGCCCGTCTAGACGGCCGAGCTTTCAAAAGTCCTCCCGAACACAGGCCTAGCAGGTCTTCGGTGTTATGCCAATGATCCCCACTGCTGAACCACTGCTGCTATGAAGAAACACTGTGTTTACGGTTCATGCTGGGAACACTTCCCTGCCGCCTCTCTCTCTCTCTCTCTCTCTCTCTCTCTCTCTGCCAAGCAGAAGGGCGACTTCAGAGGCAGCCTGACAAACGTACAATTTGCCCCTGAACACTACCCCGGGTTTTGTAAGACACAGGACAATTTGGCCCATCTCCGGGAATTACGTCGTTGAGGCCATTCAGCCCACGCAGGACTACCCTGGTGCCAAAGTCTTATCCGCGAAGGTCCAGGGTGCTGCTTGAGTCTCTTTTTGTTGGTCAGAAACTACAAGTGCATGTGCTGGGTTCAATTTTGATATTGGTTACATAAAGCCAAGAGCATTATTTTCCCGGCGGCAAGCTGAAAGTGCGGCCTCAGAGTGTCCTGAGAAACAGTGCGGTTCCTCGTGTTCTCTTCACAAGTAGAATGGCTATGTGCGGGGAAAGGGAGTTTGCCTAGAGAAACACTCTGTTTACTACGCCGTGCAGGAGGCCTCCGGGTGCCCTCTATCCATCAACGGAACACTCTACTGTTCCACAACGACCCAAGTGAGGTTCAGGTATTCCCTCCACGAATTGACGCGTGCAGAGGTTTTCCAGGAAACCTTAGGCGAGTAGTGCATTGAAGTTAGTATGCCTTTCCTAGGGTCCCCGCTGCCTCACCACGTCCCTTGGAAGAACACTGTGTACCGAAACTCTTCTTGGCCCCCTGAGCACCTTTCTGCTGTCAAAGTCCTCCGGATCACCTCTTTGAATGCAGACTGAGAAGCGACAAAGTCTCCTCTTTGCTGTAGAGCTAGATAGCCACGACATTCAAAAGTGCCCCCTGAACAGAGGTGTAGAAGGTCTTAGGTGGCATGCCAGGGGCTCCCACTGCTGATGCTGAGGAGCCATGTGAGACACGGTGCGTAGTGTTCATTCTGGGTGTACTCACCTACCGGCTCTTCCTGGTAAGCTGTAACTCGACCTTTGATGCAGTCTGGAAAGTGGACATTTCCACCACCACCACCCCCCCACCGCCGAACACTGCTAGGCTTTTGGCAGGTTCAGGGAGCACCTAAATCTGATACCTAACACCTTTAAGAGTTCATGCCATTCGCACAACGCACAACTCCCTGGCTACAAAATTATTCAGAGAAGGTGCAACCGTCCTCCTTGGGTCCCCTTTGGTTCCTGAGCAACTATACGCACGTGGGCTGTGTGCAGCTCTGAGACCGGGACCCTTAGAGAACTGTAGTACCTCCCAACGGGAAAGAAGGATCGTTCAGCGTGAAAGCTGCCTGAAATACAGTGCTCTGTCAGTCCATTCTTGCATGCTGGAATGTCTTTGGAAGGAAAGTGGAATTTTCTTGAGAGCGGTGGTGGGTTTTCGCTTCCATTCCTGGGGCATCCCAGAGCCGCCTTTACACAGAAGGAACACGACACTGAGCGCCAAGCTGAAGGCAAGGTCCAGGAATTGCATCCACAAATGCCAGGCAGGCGTGCAGCATTTCCCAGGGAGCCCTACTCAAAGCAGTGGCTAAACGCTAGTGGGCTTTTCAGGACTCCTGGGACTCCCGCGCCCTCACCACATCTCACGGCAACACCATGTGTACCGGTTGTCACGTCTTAGGCGACCTACCGACGTACAGGCACCTAGGCCCTTCGCATCGTCCCTTGGAACGAAGAGTGAATTCAAGGCAAAACACTGCTCTCTTTGTTGCACCGTTGGATTGCCCATCTTTCAAGCGTCCTCCCGAACACGGGTCTGGCAGGTCTTAGGTGGACCGCAAGCGGTCCCCGCTGCTGAACCAGGACGGCAATGAAAACACCCTCTGCTTAGCGTTCGCACTGGCAACGCGAAGCTGCCCTCACTTGCCAAGCAGACCGTCGACTTTAGGCGCAGCCTGACAGACGGACTTGTTGCCCCTGCAACACTGCCTGAGCTCTGGTAGGATAAAAGGACACTTTTTGGCCTCACCTAAGGAATTACGTCGGTCACGCCTTTCAGCTCCCTGTGTGCCAAAGTTTTAAGAGGGAAGGTCCAGGGTGCTCCTTGAGTCTCTTTTCGCCGGTCAGAAGCTACACGTACGTGTGCTGTGTCACGTCTGACCTAGGGGCCTAATGAGAAAAGCATTATTTTCCCAACGGGAAAGCAGGACACTTGCGGCCTCAGATTTAAGTGAAAAACAGCGTTGTTGCCCGTCCCCTCTTCATGGTGGTAATGCCGAGTGATTGAACGGCAGGGTTCCTAGGCTAACAGACAGTTTCCTACTCGTTACAGGAGGCCTCCAGCAGCCCTTGTTCACATAACGGGAAAGCCAGACCTGTCCCCCAGGCTCAACGTAATGTCAGGGTTTCCACACACGACTTGACGTGTACAAACGATTTCCATGAACCCTTAGGGAAAGCAGCGCATTAACGCTGGAATGCTTCTCCTGGGACTCCCTCTGCCCCACCATGTCCCTTTGGAGGAACGCTCAATGACCCCTGTTGACCGACTGAGCACCGTTCGGCCACCCAGGTACCTCCGGATCATCTCTTGGAACGCAGTGTGAAAGGCAGCAAACTGTTGCCTTCGTTGGATAGAGAGATTGACAAGTCTTTCAACTGTGCCCCGACCCGAGTTCTGGAAAGTCTTCGGTGTGATGCCAGTGGCTCTCAGGGCTGACCCTGAGCTGCAATGTAACAAACTCTGTGCTGACTGTTCATTCTCCGTTTACATACCTGCCGTCTCTCCCTGCCCAGCAGAAATTCGACTTTAGATGCCGTCTGGAAAATGAACGGTTTCCTCCTGAAACCTGCTAGTCTTTTGGCAGGTTCAAGGACACCCAGATCTAGCTAGCGCCTTAAAACGCCTATGTCACTCGGACAGTGCTCCTCTCCCTGCGCAAGATATTATTCTGAGAAGGTACCACAGTGCTTCTTGTGTCTCTTCTGGTGCTTGAGAAACTACACGTACGTGGGGCTGCGTTCAACTTTGATGCCGGGTCCTTAGGAGAAACGTTGGATTGTCCCTAGTTGAACGAAGAATCCTCGTAGCCTCAAAGGTGCCTAAACACAGCGTTCCACTAGTCTTCCCTTGCATGCTGGAACGTGTCTCAAAGGAAAGGGTGCTATGCAAGAAAGAAGAAAGGTCTTTCCACTTCCTTGCCTGAGGCGTGCCAGAGCCCCCTTCGCATAAAGGGCAGACCACACTGGTCACGGAGATCCAAACAAGGTCCGGGAACGGCATCCACAGTGCCTGCAGGCATGCAGCATTTGCCCAGAAGCCTTAGTCAAAGCAGTGGCTTGACGCTAGGGTGCTGGTTCAGGACTCCTAGGACTCCTGGGTCCTCACCACCTCGCATGGAAAAACACTGTGTACCCAATGTGTACCCAATTCTTAGGGGACCCAACCAAATACAGGTACCTGTGCCCTTCGGATCGTTTCTCTGCAAGAAGAACAAAAGGCGACACTCTGCTCCCTTCGCTGCCCGTCTAGACGGCCGAGCTTTCAAAAGTCCTCCCGAACACAGGCCTAGCAGGTCTTCGGTGTTATGCCAATGATCCCCACTGCTGAACCACTGCTGCTATGAAGAAACACTGTGTTTACGGTTCATGCTGGGAACACTTCCCTGCCGCCTCTCTCTCTCTCTCTCTCTCGCTCTCTCTCTCTCTCTCTCTCTTTCTCTCTCTCTCTCTCTCTCTCTCTCTGCCAAGCAGAAGTCGACTTCAGAGGCAGCCCGACAAACGTACAATTTGCCCCTGAACACTACCCCGGGTTTTGTAAGACACAGGACAGTTTGGCCCATCTCCGGGAATTACGTCGTTGAGGCCATTCAGCCCACGCAGGACTACCCTGTTGCCAAAGTCTTATCAGCGAAGGTCCAGGGTGCTGCTTGAGTCTCTTTCTGTTGGTCAGAAACTACAAGTGCATGTGCTGGGTTCAATTTTGATATTGGTTACATAAAGCCAACAGCATTATTTTCCCGGCGGCAAGCTGAAAGTGCGGCCTCAGAGTGTCCTGAGAAACAGTGCGGTTCCTCGTGTTCTCATCACAAGTAGAATGGCTATGTGCGGGGAAAGGGAGTTTGCCTAGAGAAACACTCTGTTTACTACACCGTGCAGGAGGCCTCCGGGCACCCTCTATCCATCAACGGAACACTCTACTGTTCCACAACGACCCAAGTGAGGTTCAGGTATTCCCTCCACGAATTGACGCGTGCAGAGGTTTTCAGGAAACCTTAGGCGAGTAGTGCATTGAAGTTAGTATGCCTTTCCTAGGGTCCCCGCTGCCTCACCACGTTCCTTGGAAGAACACTGTGTACCGAAACTCTTCTTGGCCCCCTGAGCACCTTTCTGCTCTCAAAGTCCTCCGGATCACCTCTTTGAATGCAGACTGAGAAGCGACAAAGTCTCCTCTTTGCTGTAGAGCTAGATAGCCACGACATTCAAAAGTGCCCCCTGAACAGAGGTGTAGAAGGTCCTAGGTGGCATGCCAGGGGCTCCCACTGCTGATGCTGAGGAGCCATGTGAGACACGGTGCGTAGTGTTCATTCTGGGTGTACTCACCTACCGGCTCTTCCTGGTAAGCTGTAACTCGACCTTTGATGCAGTCTGGAAAGTGGACATTTCCACCACCACCACCCCCCCCACCGCCGAACACTGCTAGGCTTTTGGCAGGTTCAGGGAGCACCTAAATCTGATACCTAACACCTTTAAGAGTTCATGCCATTCGCACAGCGAACAACTGCCTGGCTACAAAATTATTCAGAGAAGGTGCCACCGTCCTCCTTGGGTCCCCTTTGGTTCCTGAGCAACTATACGCACGTGGGCTGTGTGCAGCTCTGAGACCAGGACCCTTAGAGAACTGTAGTACCTCCCAACGGGAAAGAAGGATCGTTCAGCTTGAAAGCTGCCTGAAATACAGTGCTCTGTCAGTCCATTCTTGCATGCTGGAATGTCTTTGGAAGGAAAGTGGAATTTTCTTGAGAGCGGTGGTGGGTTTTCGCTTCCCTTCCTGGGGCATCCCAGAGCCGCCTTTACACAGAAGGAACACGACACTGAACGCCAAGCTGAAGGCAAGGTCCAGGAATTGCATCCACAAATGCCAGGCAGGCGTGCAGCATTTCCCAGGGAGCCCTACTCAAAGCAGTGGCTAAAAGCTAGTGGGCTTTTCAGGACTCCTGGGACTCCCGCGCCCTCACCACGTCTCACGGCAACACCATGTGTACCGGTTGTCACGTCTTAGGTGACCTACCGATGTACAGGCACCTAGGCCCTTCGCATCGTCCCTTGGAACGAAGAGTGAATTCAAGGCAAAACACTGCTCTCTTTGTTGCACCGTTGGATTGCCCATCTTTCAAGCATCCTCCCGAACACGGGTCTGGCAGGTCTTAGGTGGACCGCAAGCGGTCCCCGCTGCTGAACCAGGATGGCAATGAAAACACCCTCTGCT